>NC_086108.1:64749106-67149106 GCF_963921235.1 Mobula hypostoma
ACGTAATCTATCTCAAAAATAATATTTAGTGAAGTTTTGCATAAGGGAAATAAAACCAGTTTTTCCTCTATGTGAAGTTCTGATTTTATGAATATTCAAAAAAATTAAAATAAGGATGATGCATGAACACTCATCATGGTGTTCATATATACCTGTTGATAGCATCTTAGAGGAACACCAGAACATAAATTACATGCTCAGTGTCTGTAGTGCATAAACATTCTTCATTTCTGTAGATTCTAATATGGTCAACTGAACCATCCTCGTTCAGTTTCTCTAGTCAATTGCCTATGTCGGTGGGCCTGCCCCTTGGAAAGAAAGTTCCTGCAACATCTGCTGACTTGGAATCAGCTTCCACATATAAACAAAGAAAGAAAAAGTCCATTTCCTTTGCACCTTCACAGCCTTAAGGACTTATGAAGTTGAATCACCATTGTAATGAAGGAACCTTAGCAGCCAATTTGTGTACAGCAAGCTCCTGTAAATAGCAATGTGATAATCAGAATCAGAATCATGTTTAATATCATCGGCAGATAAGATAAAGATCAGATAATGTTTTTATAGCATTATTTGAAGGAAAAATATTGGCCTGAACACAGTTTAATCAAGCTGTACTTTGAACTTGAGTCCGAGGATCTTCTGTGTTCACCTAAGAGGCCAGAAAGAGCTTTCGCTTAATTCAAGATGGAATTTCATTGGCATACGCATAAATGGAATTGAACTCTATTATCAGCCTTCCAACCCTTTACTGCTCCTGTCTGTTAGAACACTTGCTATCATTCATTTGTAAATAAATTGCAACATCCGTTGGATAAATTGGAGAAAGGAAACGAAAGCTCCAGTTTCAATCTACTTAAAACTCAGTATCCTCATCCTTGGACGTAGGGTCTGACTGAATCAGATTGCTTTTGACCCTAATGTAGGGGTTCCCAACTTTTTTATGTCACGGAGCCTTACCCTTAACTGGTAACTGGTGTGTGGACCCCAGGTTTGATACCTCTCCCTCAATATATTTTCACCCCAAAGCTCTGCTCTTGAATTTTGTTACCTGTATAAACTGTGTAATATCACCTACTTTCATCCCCACTTGTACCCGTCTTTTGTTGAATACAGAAATAATGCCATGATCACAAATAAACTCAATTACCATAAGTCTCTGTGGCTGCATCTTATTTTTTACAGTCTCACTAATCAATCACCCCTTTCATTGCTTATCAACATTGCTTCTCTATATTTAGAAATGTACATAACCTGAAAGTGCCCACAACTCCTGGCTCATCTGACTCCAGCTACATGTGAATCCCCTTACTGCCCACCAGTTGAGAGCATGTCTTCTGCCAGAGGATGTCTTCTGCCATCTTCTAGACTATCTTTCTGAAAATGGGGTAGCAATGCAGCTTCTCCTAACCACAGTATGAACAATGTGGACAAAGTCAAATGAGAGGAACTAAGAATTTGCTAATAATGTTGCGTGTTCAAGTTGGCAAGCCAAAGCAGCTTTTAACAAGGCTACTCTTCTTTCTGAAAGAAAATCTATATTGTGATAAATCCTGTGATTGCAGTAAGATTATTTGCATATTTTACAAAAAAGAACCTGGTTACATGATCAACTTGAAAAAAGTCTGCTATGAAGGGGCCACTGAACAGGATCGATTAAAAACTACAGAAAGTTTTAAACTCTGCCAGCTCTATCATGGGCACTAGCTTCTCCTCCGTTGAGGGCACCTTCAAAGGGCAATGCTGCAAAAAGGTGGCACTCATCATTAAGGACCCCTATCACCCAGGACATGCCCTCTTCTTATTGCTACTATCAAGGAGGAGGTAGAGGAGCTGGAAGACACACACCCAAAGTTCCAGGATCTGCTTCTTCCCCTCTGCCATCAGACTTCTGAATGGGCAATGAACTCATGAACACTACCTCCATATTTTTTGTTCTCTTTTTGTGCTACTTATTTACTTTATTTTATATACTTATTATTGTAATTTATAATGTTTTTATTGTTATGTTTTGCAGTGTACTACAGCAAATTTCATGCTATATGCCAGTAATATTAAGCCTGATTCTGATTCAAAAAAAATTCTTAAGAACAATGTGCAGAATGCAATGCATTCATTTCCTTCCAAGTGGAATATGATGTTCATATCTTAAAACCATTCTCTCAGTTTACAAAGAACTACATATGAAGAAACAAATTATTGTGAGGGGTAGCTCACTTTGCCCTTTGTGCCTCCTCTGTCATTCAATATAGTCACGTTTAACTGATTGTAAACTCAGCTCATATACAAGTGTCAAATCGAAAAGGTGAATAGGCAGCCTGACTTCCAACAAAAAAATTGTGAAGATTGCCTGGTAAAAATTACAGTCGAAAAAAGTAATACATTAATTGAAGTAACTTTTTCTTTCAAGCTTGACACCAGCAATTAACTAACAAACTGTATGTGAAGATTTGGATTTGAATATTGATGATTGGTAGGATTGATCTGCACGAAATGTTAACCTCCTCTCATACTACAGTCTGACATATCCTGTCATCAGACTCCGAATTAATGTACAGTATCATGACTCCATCATTAACAAAGCTCAGGAAAGACCAACCACCAGCCCTCCCAACCCCCCACACCCCACCATCCCCCATCACCAGTTAGAACACACCCAGTCCTTTTTGTATGGCTTTCAAAGACATTAGTTTTGTTTTAATACATTGAATCATTAGGCGTGAAATTCTCATTGGGGAAAAATAATGGATGTTGAATGGAGAACAGTTTTAAACACTGGAAGCACACACGGTGTTAAATGAAGTAAGGTAACATTTAGAAATAAATTAGGGACAAGCAGGCTTCCAACATAATTTATATCCAAAATTCAAGATTTGAAATGCTTTCCTGCAGTTTACTACAGACCTCCTGCACTGGTATAAATAACACTGGGGGTCTGGTATTTCTTTTATAAATATACTTTTCATCTGCAGTTTTATACAAAACCTGAAACTACACAGAGACTGATGAAATCTATAATCCATTCAGTGGGAGGCAAGAAAAGAATTTTCTCTTTCAATAAAAGTCTCTGGCTGTGGGGGAGCTGGGGGTGGGGAGGTGGGTTTGTTGGGGGTGGGGTGTGGGGGTAGGATTATTTTAACCTGAAGGCAGAGTTTAAAAGAAATGGGGAGGCTAGGTAGGGTTTATGGTCTACATGCTGTGAGGGAGTTGTAAAAAGATAAGGGGATATGTCTTGAAGTTTTTCTGTTATGCATGAACAAAGAATAAGACAATGGGATATTTATTAGAACTTTGATTTAGTGCTGAAAGCTGCTCTCTGACCTGAAAGAAATTTGTGTTCACAGTCTAAAAGGCTTCGTGGGGAAAGACCAAAGTGATGCAAGCCATCTGCATTGGGCTCCATGCCAGTCGTTTGCCAGTATGCTTAGGCCACCTGGCTCAATACACAGCCAAGTATGCCAGTGACTAGCCAGCCTCACCCCTCGGGCCGCTGGTTTAAATCTCTTTTGAAATGCAAGGAGCCAGAAACTGTGTTCAAACTCTCCCTTGCCGACATCTTTGTCTGTTGGTAGACAGACTGTGTAGTCATGAGCAGCAGACAGTAAGCTGGTCTCACTCTGAGTGAGCTCATTCTTTGTCTGTGGAAGAATTCAATATTGGTGCATTGTCCCTATACTATCACCTGGACCATGGGACTGGCAGAGAGCAATAGGCAGAAGACGGTACCATTTGCTGTGATAAAGGACATGTTGAATGATTACAGGCTGAATGCCAGCTGCTTTGAATCCCAGTTGACTTGTTAACTCTTTAGGACTTCAGCACTCTGTAACATCTTGTTTCTTTACATGCTTAAAATATGGGGAAAATGTATTTTTTAAGCAGATGTAAAGGTAGTTTATTTATTTTCTATCTTATGTGAACTTTATATTTAAAAAGGCATCACACCTCAAGTAAGCTCTAAATTTGTTTGCTTTGTAGGTTTTTGTTCTGAAGAACAATTATGTTATTTGATAGGAATCCTTAAGTACCTTCAGTACAATTTAAAATAGGAATGCAATTTGTAGGTAATGTTATCATGATTATATATTGATTGCTATGATTCTGTGACATTGTTACAGTAATAGTAATGACAATTCTTTCATACTCATTGCAGGCCCTTTGTCCTGAAAATAAATGCAGAATAATTTGCACACAAGATTTAAAAAAGTTCTGTCATTTTGGAACTGGGCAGAAAGTATGATGGAAGGAGAGGGGTGCTTCACAAACTGATAAACGTAGGGAGGGAATTTTTTTCTTTTCAGCATTAAATTGCACCAGTTTTCTCAGGTCAGTAGCTCTGATTCTAGACAAGCATTACACATTTTTACTGTCTAGCCTAAAGTTCAGGTCTACTGCTCAAGAGAGAGCTCTAAGCATGCATAAAGGGAGGACCCTTTTCACCAGATAAATTTTAAAGCCTTGAAATTTCAGTTGATTGCTGTGGGAATTATTTACACAAGATGGCCAAGCACCTGCTTCTTTTGCATAGCTTATTGATTATTGGGGCTGGAATTTTCACGATGGATGGGATGCTGGAATCTAGCAAGCTGGAGTGCAGTTGGCAAAGATATAACTTTGAGTTGTATTATAAATTTGGTTAGGTTGTCATTTTCTTAATTTGCTGCCTTATGGAACGGTAAAATGGGTTAGACAAGCTATACCTGCAGATTTAAGATCTTTGCATCTTTGGCATTTCAGAGGGAATATTGGGCAACCCAGCAGAGATGATCAATCTCGTATCTAAATGAGATGACATAAATAAAATAGGGTAGAGGAAATGACTAATTCCCTTCAAATAGATTGTGTTTCTATGTGGGAGATATCTCAGTAGGAAGCCCTGATTCAGATTAGTTTATTGTCATATACATTGGGGTAGAAGTTCCTTTCCTCTATTTTGTGTGTTTTCCACAAAAAATGTGGTGTACAGAATTAGCACATTTATACGAATACGTAGAAATAAGAGTAGACTATTTGTCCTATCTGGTATGTTTACTCATTAGCTGACATAAAGGCTGACTTATATCCCAAACCCCATATCTCTTAACTCATGTGATTAATTGAAGATTAATTAAGATTAACAATTGACAGAAAAAATGATAATTGATCTTTATGGAGGAGGGCTCTGAACTTCTACCACCCTATTGTTTGTATGATGCAAGAAACAGTTTTTAAATTACTTACAAGAAGAATTAATTCCCAAAGGCTTCTTGAGCAATTTATGCACTCAATTTGAGACTGCACTGAATTTACAGTCTATAAAATTTCAAAATTAATCAATATGGGATTTTGCCCATCAGAAATTCTCACACGTTTTCATTTTGGAGTCAGTTTGGGCCCAGACTTGGAATTGATACTACACGAGTTCTCCAGCATTGGCAGGATTCCCAATCTGCTGGAAGGGCTAATCATAAATTTAGGCAAACTCATTGCACATTTTAATGTGGGAGTCAGAAAGTTCCACCAAGGCTAGATTGTTTTAAAAAGTCTGAAGCTGAAAATTATTCCAATCTATCTTGGTAAACTTCTTTCTTTGCAACACACACAAAATGCTGGAGGAACTCAGCAGGCCAGGCAGCATCTATGGAAAAAAGTATTAATTTAATGTGGATGCCACTGACAATGGTATTATGGTTAAGTTCCTAGACTTTCATCCAGAGAATTTTGAATTGAATGGTTTGGTAAAGCATTTCAGGGACAGCGACAGCACATTGTCAAGCACATTGACGGCTACACTGAGTGAGGGTGAATTCCTTCTCTTAAGAAGGTTAGTTGATTGTTTTTAGGTTCATGGTTTACATTGTACTAAATATGCTTAATTATTTGAATTTAAATTTCTAGTTTTTGTAATATGAGCATATGTCTCTGGATCAATACTTCCATCCTCAAGATGCTAACTCAGTTATGTAACAAACATAGCCACTGCACTCTTACTGTATTGCAATAATGACTATGTTAAAAAATAAATTATAATTGTCTTGGAACACTCAGTAATTTGGGAAACAAATCACTTTGAAAGTGCAAATGTCATGTTCAGCACCATATACTGTACATCTTTAAAATGAAATTTTGAGGATAATACACAAATTGCCTCGCACTGGCTAATGCTGGCAGTTCTGAACATTAATGGCATAAAATTTGGACTTCCAGGCTTGCACTGTGAAACCTGAAAATCCCTAACTTTCTAACCAACTGATAATGCCAAAATTGTCAGTTCTCTTCACTGCTGGACCACCATGGATCCAAAAGCGATTTCAGTTTTGCTGAGATTAAATTGGGCAAATGTATCTTGGACCCTTTATCAGGTTCGATAAGATCCAGATAAATAAGCCCACTGATTTCAGTGAAGATTGTAGAGCTCTGGGCTAGAAGCAGAGAACAGTTAAGTTTCTTTACTAAGACTATTTTGCTTAAACTATAGTTTAAACAAAATATAACTATATATTTGTAATTATAATGTAATAATCATGTAAAGTGATTTACTTTAAATATTAATCGCTTTAAATTTCAGAAAGTAATGGTACCAAATAAATTATCCTCCCAGCCTTTACAAGCTGCCGTACCTGGGGCTCTACCCACAGTCAAAACTTACATGGGTACTTTAGGGGTGAGGTAACTTCTTAATGTATCTGAGTTCCTGCCAATGTTCAGGTAATGTCACTAGAGTCCAGTACAGTATATTTAGGGCTAGTGAGATGCACAGTTTGTGACCAGATGAGGGAAGTATAGGTAATGGGAGATTATGAGTGATGATGGACTAGGCCAGGAAGATTTGGCTCCATGTTTCTTCTGAGGCGTTAATGTGGTTGTGCTGCGCAAAGCTTTAAAGATCTTTCTGTATGCAAAATTTTAGGTAGTTTTGAATACATCATCTTATGATAGCTTTTAATGTAATTTATAGCATTTAATGTAATCTATAGCATTGAAAGATTGTATAAAAAGCATGCAGAATCTTGTAAATGAATTAATATTGTGCAGCATAATAAATGATACTATCAGAATAATGATTGAGATATTCTTCAGTTGGTTAAGGGAAATTGGAAAAATAAATTTCATTTGGAGTGATATGTTGCAGTGTTTCCCTCCTGTAGATATTTGAGAATGAAGTGGGGAAGAATTATTTAGACTATAAACTGGAAGTCACTTTTCTGTTATTGTTGGCCCAACTCAGTTTGTAGAATTTGGTATATCAGGCTGCCTTCTTTTGAAGAAGCTCCTGTCACAGATCAGACAGGTCAAGTTGCAAGTCAATGGCTAATCAGTTCACACAGCAGATTGTCTGCCTTCAGCTTGAATTATCTCAGTCAGACATCCTGGCTAGTTCCGTCAGAAATGTCTGATGGCTTAAGCCTGGAAGGACCCAGAGCTTGGCAACCATTAAGCCTGAGATGAAAAAAAAAGAAATCCTATCTCGATTGGTACTTTTCCCATCTTGGTTCCCCCACTGTAGATCGATGGACTGATCAATAGCTGGTTTTGAGTTGTTCATTCTGCTGCAGACTTTTTAATGGAAACCTTGTGGCTCAGCACAAGCTTTTATCGTGTGTCAGAGGGGTTTGATTTCTACTGCAGCTGGCAGAGGCTTGATTTGATTCCCAGTGACAGCTTGTGTAACTTGAGTAGGGAAGGGAATCAACATTAACAAGTACTGATCAATCTCAACACCATTTCTTAGTTGAAGCAAATATTGCTGTTTGGATAAAATATATGAATGTGGATTTATTAGACTGCTTTCTGAACATTAATGGGTTGCAAAGGTTGTGATAAAAATGATTCAGTGTTAGACCAACATATGTCATTGTTTACTGATTTTCCAGATTGAATCTTAAAGTTATGAATTACAATCCAGGACCCCTGCTTATGAATTGGAGTTTTTAAGGACAATCATGTAACTATTTGCAATTTCAAGCAATCTTTGTTGCTAATGATGTAATACTCAAGGGAAATCTTTCTTCCACACATAAAAAATAAATCTGCAGTTTTTATGAAAACATATTTGTTACATCCCTGCCTCAGAGGAGTGAAAAAGCTGATACATCGTGAAAGATACAGTAAAGTTTGGTTAAGTTTTAAACTGGCCATTTATTCTCCAAAAGCACAAGATTGCTTTGCTCATCTGCGTAAAGATAGATTAACTATTCAGGCTGTGTCTAGGCAGGTAGAATTAAATAATGATCAATTCGTGTAGTAGTTTATTGCAAAGAATATATGTCACTTTCTGCAATAAAACAATAATTTGAATAACTAATACAGTAAACTATGTATTTGTAGATGTGTTCCTTTTGCCAGGGAAAAAAATAAACACAACAGTGAAGGATTCATTGTTAGAGTATAGAAACATGTGATAATAACTGGTAAATGCATAATAGTTCAAGAGAAACTTGCTGATCTAGAAATGGTTAGTATGTTGAATTTGCTACCCTGAAAAGATAGTGGAAATTGATAACGTAGATGTATTTCAGAAAAAGCTAGGTCAACATGAAACAGAAAGGAATAAAAGGAAATGCCAATAGGGTGAGATTAAGTCAGGTGGAAGAAGACTTGTGTGAAGTATAAAATGTAGTACATATCAGCGGGTAGAATGCCTTTTCTGTGCTGCTAATTCTCTGCATTTCAACTTCGTATGAAAATGCCAAAGATACATTAACTATAACTAGTTAATGTTTTCACAGAGGTAGAGGAATGTTAGATTTATCTGCAATTAAGTATTTTAAAGTTCAAAATAAATTTATTTTCATATATTTCATCATAAACTACCCTGAGATTCATTTTCTTGCAGGCATTCACAGAAATACAATAAAATCAATGAAAAACTGCAATACAATAAATTAAATATTGCTATTGTGTTTTATATCAACATTTCCTCAATACATAACCAACTTGTCAAAGTTTCATTCCAGACATTGTTTGTATTGCCGGTTGCTATTGTTGGTCTGTTCTTATGGAGCTTGGAAGAATATCTAATGCCTATTATGATAGGACCATTCTCACAATGGAGCTTATTGCATCAAAATCTGAATCTTCATTTACTACAAAAACAGACAAATATTCACTTCTTTAATATATACAGCCATTAGCTTCAGGCTTTATATAGTCCAGGATAAGTTATTTGCATGAGGGATATTACTACCAATAGACTTAATAAATACTTTCTTTGGAGTTAACCAGATGGGATTGTGGTATGTATGATCAACGTAATGTGTGAACCTGTAGTTACTGAGATAAACATCAATGCGGTTGTAGAACGACCTTGTCCTCGAAATACCTTGTATCAAGCATACCATATTTGCTGACCATTCGCTCAATATCCAGGAATTGTTTTCATCTGGTAATATTGAGGAACCATCCTCATTTAAAAAAAACACAAGAGTTGAGAGAGGAAACCTAGCACCAGATGTCAAAAACTGTCCTCAGATTCTGAGAACAACTAATAGTTTCAAAAATAAACAACAAAAATACTGTAAGACTCAAATGTAAATAAAATGTGATGGTAATTCTCAGCAGACCATGCAGCATCTGAAGAGAGAAAATAACAAAAGGTATACTTTCAGGTTAATAACTTTTCTGAATTGTTCTTTCCACAGATCTACTTGATGTTATAAGTATTTCCAGCATTGTCTATTTTTAAAAAATCAAATAACAAAACATGAAAAGTGTGCTTAGAACATTCAAGCAAATAATAGTTTAACTCCTGTGTGTAATGCTTTTACTCACAAAATAATCTGCAGATGCTGGGGTCAAAGCAACAATCACAACATGCTGGAGGAACTCAGCAGGTCGGGCAGCATCCGTGGAAATGATCAGTTGTCGTTTCAGGCCAGAACCCTTTGTCAGGACTGTAGAGGGAAGGGGCAGAGGCCCTATAAAGAAGGTGGGGGGAGGGTGGGAAGGAGAAGGCTGGTAGGTTCCAGGTGAAAAACCAGTAAGGGCAAAGATAAAAGGGTGGGGGAAGGGAGGCAGGGAAGTGATAGGCAGGAAAGGTGAAGAAAGAATGGGGGAAAACACAATGGGTAGTAGAAGGAGGTGGAACCAAGAGGGAGGTGATAGGCAGCTGGGGGAAGGGGGCAGAGTGACATAGGGATAGGGGAAGGGAGGGGGAAGGAATTACCGGAAGTTGGAGAATTCTGTGTTCATACCAAGGGGTTGGAGACTACCTAGAAGTATATGGGGTGTTGCTCCTCCCACCTGAGTTTTACCAACCCGAAAACTCAGGTTGGAGGAGCAACACCTCATATACCGTCTAGGTAGTCTTCAGCCCCTTGGTATAAACACAGAATTCTCCAACTTCCAGTAATTCCCTTCCCCTATCCCTATGTCACCCTGCACCCTGCCCCCTCCCCCAGCTGCCTACCACCTCCCTCTTGGTTCCGCCTCCTTCTACTACCCATTGTGTTTTCCCCTATTCTTTCTTCACCTTTCCTGCCTATCACCTCCCTGCCTCCCTTCCCCCACCCCTTTATCTTTCCCCTTACTGGTTTTTCACCTGGAACCTACCAGCCTTCTCCTTCCCACCCTCCCCCCACCTTCTTTATAGGGCCTCTGCCCCTTCCCTCTTCAGTCCTGATGAAGGGTTCTGGCCCAAAACGTCAACTGATCGTTTCCACGGATGCTGCCCGACCTGCTGAATGCTTTTATTCACTGTCAAAAGTGTGGCAGACAGCTTTGGAAGTTATGCATATTGAATGGAGGCTAGAGTGGCTCTCTAATATAGTTTTTTTTTCTGTAAGTATGGTCACTGCTCAGGCTCGAAAAATATTGGATACAATAATGTCAACATTTAGAAAATGACAGAACTGTTGAGCCAAGCATTATTGAAACATCAACTTTATCCTAAGCTATATTGGTTTCACTATGGTCAAGCACCAAATGAGCTTTTGATCTATTTTAACTTAATAGAATCATAAAATAATATTGTTATGAAGAAGAGGCTATGTTGTCCTCTCAATCCATCCTGGCTCTTTGGAGAATAGTACTATTACTGCACTTTTAAATCTTTAGTTTGACAACATTTCCCTCAAGTGCATGACCCTCAGAGCACGAATTGGATGGGTACCCAAGCTTACAGTTTTAGAAGTGGGTATGTTGTATCAAAACTGTAATGCTTTGTGGCACTTACCTTTAGTGACTCCATTTTACGTATTTTGGGTTTTGTTCCAACTTATTGATAATGCATGCATGGAACTTGTTTCAATGATATTGATTGCCTTCAATAGCATTGAACAGAAATCGACTGAGGTTTGTTGCACCAGTTGGGTTTATTAACCTCATGGGGAAGTGATTTAAATAATCATGCTCTGGGCCAATTAGAGAACATTTGGCAATTATGAAAGGAATTGTGTAAATCCCAACTACTTCCCTTGGGAAGAGGGAGGAAATGAAAGTGCAGTCAAACATTGGCTTTCTTGGTTCAGAACACGTGTTTCTATATTAAAGGTTGCCCAGTTACAAATTTCAGGGAGACAAAATGTATTTCTACAAACTTGGTGATAAAGTGCTGTTTTCAAGCCATAAGGAGTTATAGTCATACAGCACAGAAACAGGCCCTAATACCTACTGTGCCGATAGTCAAGCACTTGGTCCATAGCCGTATATACTTTGACAATTCAAGTGCTCATCTAAATACCTAAAGAGTGTGAGAGCCTCTTCCACTGCCACCATCCCAGGCAGTGTATTCCAGATCCCAGTCATTCTTTCGATTGAAAAGATTTTTACTCAATTCCTTCTAAACCTAGTGTTGTTTATCCTGAACCTAGGTTTAGATTTAAAATTTTTTACATTTCCTGATATCTACCATACCTATGTCCTTCATCATTTCATGTAACTGTTAGGTCACTCCTCAGACTACTGATTTCCAAACACGGATAAACACAGCTGATCCATTCTCTCCTCACAACTGGAAGACTCCATCCTTAACAATGCCCTAGTAAATTTTTTCTGCAGCATCTCTAGTACAGCTGTTTCACAACTTCCCTGTTCTTGTATTCAATGCCCTGCAAGTATCATTTATATCTTCTTGATCACCTCATCCATGTACATTTGCTACCTTCAAGGATCCTAGACCCTAGATCCCACTGCTTCTCATTATTAATGCACTACCATTCTGTGTGCCTGTCTCATCCTTAGTAGCTCCCCCAAAGCACGTCACCTCATACTTACTAAGATTAAAGTCTAGCTGCCATTTAGTCTGCCCGTTTTACCAAATGATCAATATTGTCCTTGACCCTAAGATTATCCAATTCCCTTTTTTAAAAAAAATACTACTTGTTTTTCAGTTGTGTGGATCTGTAGGTAGCTGAAGTCAGTTTGGGTGTCCAAAGACTTAAATGTGTAAGATTCCATATAATTCACCTCTGGTATTTGTATTTTTTTCCAAAAAAAAACTTAATTCATCCCATTAATTCTTGCTAATTGAAGATTATAATGTAAAAATAGAAGAGCAATTCCACTGCAGAGAGGCAATATTTTCTCATTCCATTGTCCAAATTAACTTCATAACCTCCATTTCTGACTGATATTTTTGTAAACTAATAATTTGGTTTGTAATCTGGATGTTACATAATCACATGAATTAGAGAGAAAGTAATCTGCTTGTCATTAATTCAATCAGAAAGAATAACAGCATTTTATTGATACTAATTAGTGATTAACAAGGGCTCAGAGTCCGCTGCTTATCTTGTAAGTGAAAACTATCAAAACTTGGCACGCTTTATGTTTGCTTTCAGTTCTGTTTTACAAGCAGTAAGACAAATGGCAGCATGGCTGGGCAAGTTTGCATGCAGAAGAGAGGTGAGAAGGAATTTCTGCCCATCATTTTATCCCCATCATTCCCTAAGCTAGGTTCCCAGCCACTATAGCAAGAAAAGCCAGAGGTGTTACAGCAACAACTGAGGTTTAGGAGCCGCAGAAGATTCATTTTGTGTGGCCATCTTTTAACTTCCACAAGGTCTTGTATCTGCATCTGCCAAAGTCCTGTGGAGTTCCCTGGTGTGAGTGAGGGCATAGCAATGAACCAAGAAACAAATGTGTTTTGGGAGCACAGCTCCTTGCAATTACTTTCATGTTGTCTGGACCCTGCCACTTTCTGTTGTAACAGGAGGGAAGGATAAATTCAGGTTGGTGGTGTGAAGGGGAGAGATGCTGCAATAGGTTTTCCAACCATTTTTTAGTGTTTGTTGTTATGTGACTGGTTTAGGAAAGGAAACCAACTCTGGGTTTATGGATAAAATACAAAGCCAAATGCAGAACTTTTGACATGGTCTGTAATATGAAAGATGATATGGTAGAAATTTAGGACAAAGACAATGGTTCATTGTATTAACATGATACTTAATACATCTTTGAAAACATAATTCCTCCAAAACTTTTCTATCTGAAAACATACAGTTTCTTTGCCTGTTTCAAACTTTCTATGCACTACTTTAATTCTGCATTATAAATGTCTGTTTTGATGTAATGTTTGGGGGCTTAAAATATTCAAGAGATTATTTTTGTAAATAGCTTTCTTTGCTTGAGGTTTGGAAAATGCAGCTGCTGTCCACATTTTGTGGAAGGTATCCGTGATGAGCAATGGCTTCCAACTACAAACGTTTGTATTTCCCTTTTGTACAAATTGAGGATCTAACATGTAGCTTGCCCATTACCCCAGCTCTAACTCTGTTCACACCCCAGCTGTACATTAGTATTCAATGTGTAATTTTCTAGCAGCTTTTTCTCCAGTGCATGCTAACAGATGCGGTACTACTTTATCCTGACTGCCATGGCAGTTAGACCCCCGACCTCTCATTAAGGAATTTATACAAAGCTGCACATCAGGAGGACTTAAGTTGGCATAAATAGTTGATGTGAATATCCTGCTTATCTTCCTCTGGGAGAAAGAGAGTGGACCTCACGTGACAGGCTGGTAATTTCAGTGCCAGCTCTTGTCCAGACTGATTCTGAGTAAAAATTGAGTGCAGTGGGAGGGATCCCATCAGAGTCAATATATTGTGACTAACATTGAATAGGATGCTTGATGCGGTTTTAGTGAAAGTGGTACAAAACTCAAATTGGGTCAGTAAAGGGGTTAAATACAATTAAGTTTGACACTCGATCGGAATAGAATTTTTAATTCTAATATCCCAGAATACCACACTAACTACCAGCACTTATCCAAAGCAAAACACATCACTCATGCTATCCATTACTGTGCTATAATTATGTTAAGTGAAGCAGAACTGAATCGATACAGTAATTTATCAGTTTCCTGACTGAATATTCTTACGTGATACAAATTGTAGGTACAGTTGATTCCTTCTAAGTGATTAGCCTTTTTGCCACAAATTTTTATTCACTTTTGGACTTTTCTCTTCATAATGCTTTCCCCATTTTCTACTGTGATGCAGCAAATCCTACTTTGATAAAGAACACTCTAACAGTAAATTCAATTTGCAATATTCAGGCAAGTATGCAAAATGCAGCTGAAAGCAGCATAGAATATGACAGCAAGTAAACACTGGGCATAGAACTAAAGGTGTTTTTTTTTAATGTGAGATGATGAACAATAAATGTTACATAATAAATGAATTTTATATTGATATACTGACCACTTAATAATTCCTGATATTTACATGTAATTTATATTTTAAATTTTGCTGAATTTTCAAATATTTTGTATTATATGTTGCTTATTAATTATGTTTAGCAGTTGGACATTACTGCTTTGAACTTAAATTTATGTGAAGAACCAGAGAAGATGACAAAACATGCTTTCATGTGTAAAACTTGAAATTATTTTTACCTGTTGTTTCATCTTCTAAAATCTTTGACCACAAATGGGCTCCTCTATAACTGAAATATTTTATGTGTTCGTTCCTTGTGTGATGTGACTCCTCGTGGGATATGTCTGTGTACCATAAGTTATTATATCAAAGAATGATATAATTATTTTGCATAGAAAGGATTTTTTCTTCTTTGGCAGGTCTTTTTTACATTGTGTTTGTACCAGCCTCCAGTAGATGAATCCTGTACGTTGTTGCTGTATTGCTGTATGAGAGAGGGAGGAAGATGGCTGTAAATATATTTATTGATTTTCTGATGGAATTCTCCTTTGCATATATCAGAGGTTCACGGTTTACCTGTACTGCTCCACAGCACAGCATGCTGGTGTCATATTGTGATGTGGCCCATGTAGATCTGAATTGTCATATGGTCAAACAAAATGCATTTTTGATAATAGCTGTTTGACTGAGGAATTGCTGTGATTTTGGTTGTAACCTACTGCCATTTAAAAGAGCAAAGTTTGGTGTCTGAACAATACCGGTGGTGTTATGTTTTTGCAATGTGCTATTTCACCATAAAATTGTTTTTGACATCTTACCTCAGTTTGAAGTTTGATGTGCCAAATACAGATTTTATTTCCTGGTTTAACATATTTTTGTTATAGTTCTGGTCTTTACTGAGAATGGAACCAAAAACTAATGAATCGGGGTGCCATTGCATATTAACCAATGTTTTGGTCTGTTTACAATTTCCTTAGTTCAGCATTTTATGGATTAATATTTTAACAAACAAGTGGCTAGGCATGGAAAAGAAAAATATTCAACAATTTTATTTGTCAGCATGAATTAGAACTTTCTTTTAGCTGTTGAGTTAGTTATGTACTGATTTTGTTGGCAGATTATATTATGGAAATAGCGATAGACTATTACTGAAATAAGAACTCCTTTAGTTCTTGTAGCTTGGAGTCATATAGTGAGTGGCTGGGCTTTCTTGATTAAGTAAATTTGAATTTGTATGCAGCCAAGATTATACCTATATTACCTGCACTTCATTAATTTGGACTAAATTAATTTCTTACCTGCTGTTCACTTAAGGTGTGATGGCGTGAACCGTGGCTGTGCCAGAGAAATTCTCAAAATGGTTGCCAAGCTCTAAAATGGCTGCCAAAGGCAAAGCCGAGCGCAAGTTCAATACTGTAACTGCGTTCTCAAGATTTTGTCTACAGTTTTTAAAGCAGAATGTGGCTGAATTTGGCAGCTGCTCCTTGGCACAGACAGCAATAATGTCATCCAGCAATTCAAGCAGTAAATATACAATTCACTTGCAGTAGTTGACAAGCTTGTGTACAGAGCACGAGATTGAGGGAAGCAAAACAGTTGTAACATGGCTGCCATTTAAAGGCCTTTGTCCTGTGTAAATGACCAGAATAAAAATTTCAAATTTTCTTTGAAAATCAGAACGTTGAACGAAAGTTTGCTTCGAAATCCATAGCTTTCAAGCACAACCAGAATGAACCTTGTACTTATAACCTTGTACTTGAAATCAGGCATCATGAATCCGTAAGATGGCGTCTGCTACTACATAAAATGGCTGATATGAAGCCACGTCAGGATAGCATGTGCTGAAGTGCAAAGTGTTCTGCGCAGCCGTAGTTTACTTCAAACTTAAAGCCTGTTTTATTTCACTGCTACAGTGTGGAAATACAGACCCTGACTTCAGCTCTTTTGTTTCTTGGCACATCATTAACAACTGGTAAATATTAAGAGGAAAATAAATTGACAAGCTGTTGTATTTTAGCCAACATCTATTTTTGTGTCAGAGGAAACTAATGAAATATAAGTGATTAAATCATATTGACACTAGGGCTGATTAGGATTTTAGCACAGTGTAAATGCCAGAGACAGTGTCCAACTTCACAGTAAGTTGGCGATGGCATAGAGGGGATTCCCCCGTCTGTGTAGCACACAACCTGAACTTGGACATTGTGTTCAGATCTTGGATGTGTGCAGCTCAGAGCTTCTGCTGGTTTGCCTGGCACCAGTCCCAGAGTAGAATAAGGTGCTAAAATGGCAGTAAAGCTGAAAAAGGAAGGTAAAGGAGGGCAACGAGCATCATTTTACCTTGAATGAAAACTGGATCAAGTTCAGGTTTTGCAGTGCAAACACAGTATTTCCGTGACTGATGAGTTGGCTGTGAAGATAGTTTTTTAGGATTATAGTGGCACTTGGCATGGAGTTGATGCTTTCAAGATACTAGATGCATATACACAAAGTTGCTTGCCAGAGGATGGCTTGTGTTGTACTGAATCTTGCCAAATAGAGCACAGCTTGGAAGAGAAATGAGAAATAGGGCAGTTCATTAGAGGTTAGCTCACTGGATATTCATCTCATCAGTTGATCAGTCAGGGTCATCATAAATAAAAGAGACATTGTTTGTTTTTTGGCTTGCTTATTATTGTATTCAAAAGTCTCTGTCGTGTAGTTCCAGAATTGTTCTGTTAGCCCTACTACGTTCCCAAATTATTATCAAGGAAGTTAGACACAGTATATTTAGGTGGTTATATAGCAAGGACACTTCTTGGCAGAAAGTTGCATTGGGCAGAAGGTTAAACATCTGTAAGCCCATTGACAACTTGAGTAAAATTTTTTAAAATATGAGACTGTTGTAAATAGATTAATGGCAGTTGACTTTCGCAGAAATGTAAATTGCCTGGATGAAATACAGCAACAGGAGTAAGAGGCAGACAAAGTACAGGAAGAAAAGATGTATGAGAATACAAATTTTGCCTGAATATAAGACAAACACCTCCACCAATACTGGAAAGGAAGGAATCTGTTCATTAATACTCAACAGCTTGGTAAGTGTACAATACTTACTTTATAAATGTCTTCTCTTATCGTATAAAACAATTGTTCATGAAATTTGGATCTAACAGGGTAATCAGACATAAGATAATAAATTTGCATAATTAGGACTCTTCAAATGTGGAACCCAGCTACGATATCCAAACAATGTTTGTGTCGTTCTATGCTAGACCCTGTACATTTCTGTGTATACGCTCTTCAAAGCTACTTCAACAACACTTGACATCTATCAGCAATGATGTAATCTCCTATATCTGTCCATAGATGAGTCAGCATCATCAATTTCTCTTGAGAGAACTCTGTCAATAATGATTTCAGAAGAACATACCAGACTGAAGTTTACCATTAACATTTCAGTCACAGCAAAAGCAGCATTCCAACGCATACTACTTAGAAAACAAGAGTTAATTTTCTTTTACTGGGTAATGGAGAGACCGATGGTTGAACAACATTTATACAGAACACTGTGTAAGCAATGAGCGAGGCAATATCAGAATGTGTCTGATACTCTATATATAGAGAATCCAAGTGAGTTAGGGAATGAGGATCAGCAGCAATTAATCCTTTCTGACAGGTTTAATGTTTTTACAACCTGTGGGGACTCTAAACATTATGGGAAACCTGGCCAGAATAGTACAGTTAAAGCTGGAAGCTGTGCAAAGAAGAGGGGAAGCATAATATAGCAAATAGCAGGATTCAATAATAGGGGACATTCTGAATTGGGAGGGTGACATTAAAAGTCATGTATGGTACATTGTCTATCTGAAATTGGGGTAAGGAAACATTTTTGATGGGAAGGATCAACTGGCAAGAATTTATCTTGAACAGTGTACATGGTTTCTTGCTTGGAAGAGGTAAGGAGCTGAATTAAATAACTGTTTTTCAAAGGTCAAATTTAATGCCAGAGAAATGTGTACAATATACATCCTGAAATGCTTTTTCTTCACAAACATCCACAAAAACAGAGAAGAGCCCCAAAGAATGAACAACAGTTAAATGTGAGAACCCCAAAGTCCCATCCAGCTCCCCTTTCTGCGCGTAAGCGGTAGCAAGCAACGATCCCCCTCCCCCCACCAGCAAAAGTAATGCGCATCGGTAGCATCACGAAGCCCAAGCGTATGCTGAGCAATAGCAAAGACACAGACCTAAGTTACCCCAAAGGCTTCGCATTTCATCTGACATTCGACAAACCAAAGGTTCTCTCTCTCCCTGGCAAGGGCAGAGGGAGCTGTCCCCCACTTTCACAGCAAGCGGGAGACGTAACAACAACCGGCTGGTTTACGATGTTAAAAGTCCGTTTCATCTCTTTTTTCGAGCTCTGTGTCTGAAGATCGCAAAGACCTCGGGTCTTCAGGCCCACAGCGAAAGATTTTCCAGCCTCCCTGACGACACCGATCTCTTGCCGTGACACCGACCATTGATCATGGGTCTAAATTTGTGGCTATCACCTTCAACAAGAAAATTAACATTGTGGAAGGAAGCAACACACACACAATGCTGGAGGAACTCAGCAGGCCAGGCAACATCTATAGAAAACAGTACAGTCAACGTTTTGGGCTGACACCCTTTATCAATACTGGAGTTCCTCCAGTGTTTTGTGTGCATCTGAAGATTTTCTCTAGTTTGTGATTGTGGAAGGCAGATTATCTAGGCAAATGCACCAAAAAGAGTGGTTTGAAAAAGATTTTATTCAAGGGATACTAGCACAAATGGGGTGGCACACTAGCATAGAGCACACCTTGCTGTGCAGCTGTAAGATCAAGGTTCAATTCCCGCCACTATCTATAACAAATTCATACATTCTCCCCACATAGATTTCCTCCGGGTGCTCTGGTTTTCTTCCACATTCCAAAGATGTACGGTTAAGGTTATTGAGTTGTGAGCATGCTGTGTTGCTACTAGAAGCATGACGACACTTGTAGGCTGCCCAGCAAAATCCACAAAAATTGGATTTGCTGCCAGCAATACATTTCACTGTATATTTCAACGTACGTGTGACAAATGAAGCTAATCTAATCTTTTAAAAAGTGCTGGGGTGTTTGGAAGGGTTAATAGAGTAATTGTTATTGAGACTTGCTACAGAGTAGTGTGACTGTATACTGAGTTATAATGCTTACTGGAAAGATAAGAAAAATAGAAGAAGGGGGGACAGTAGTCATTCGTTAACATGAAATGACAAGTGAGAGAGAATGTAAAGAGAGGTAAGCAGGTAGTAAATTGCTGAGGGTAGGTTAAAATAGGAAGCTGAATATTACATTGGGGATTGTGTACAGGCCCCCTGTTAGAAGCTGATAAATAGTTGAATATCTCAATGCAACAATAGGAGGAATGGATACCCAAGGCAGAGTGATTTTAATGCGGGATTTTGGGCTTTATATAAGTATGAATTAGTAGAAATGGTCAAGTTTAAAATGCATTAAAGTTTTAAAGTCACAATGTTGTATGCATAGAAACAGGCGCTTCAGTCCATCTTATCCATGCTGACTCCTTTGACAATCGATGCTGATCCCATTTGCCCAAAATAGGTCTGTATATGTCAATTCAGATGTCTGTCTAAATGTCTGTTGGACACAGCAATGGCATTTGACTCAGCCACCTCGTCCGGCAGTGAGTTGCAAAGATCAATCACTTTCTGTGGAGTGAGAATCTTCAATGATTTCTCTATCTTCCAGTAATTCCCACCCCCACCCCGCTTCTTCCATTCCTCTCTGTGGCTGCCCTCTTCTCTTCTCTTTTCTCCCCCTCACTTGCCTATCACATACCTCTCTTTTCCTTCCTCCCATGTTCCACTCTCCTTTCCTATCAGGTTCCTTCTTTCCCAGCCCTTTACCTTTTCTACCTATCACCTCCCAGCGTCTTACTTCCTTCACCCATCTAGTTTGTATTCCTCCCCCCCTCTACTTTCTTATTATGTCTTCTTCCATCTTCCTTTCAGTCCCGATTAAGGGTCTCCACCCAAAACATCAACTGTCCATTCATTTCCATAGATGTGGCCTGATCTGCTGAGTTCTTGCCGCATTTTGTATGTATTACCTCTCACCTTGAACTGATTTTTTTTCTCTTATGATGCAGCAACCAGAACTACCTCAGCCACAGTTTAATCAGTGTTTTGTAAAGTTGCAATAAAACGTCCCAACTTTTATATTCTATATTCTGACTTAGAAATTTGAGTGTTCCACATCCTTTCTTCACCACTCTATCTACCTATGTTGCCACTTACAGGGAAGTATGAAACCGAAGATCCCTCTGTTTATCAAAATCTCTCAGCATCCTACCATTTACTCTAGATGTCCTTCCCCTATTTGATGTCCCAAAATGCATCACCTTGCACTTGTTGGGATTCAATTCCATCTCCAATGTTTATCCATCTTTCTATCTGATCGATATCTTGCCTCAGGCATCCATCCTTGCTATCCATAGAGCTATTGAATTTTGTGTTGTCCTCAAATGTATGAATCATATATCCTACATTCACATCCAGTTTGTTGACGTATCTCACAAGTAACAGGAACAAAAATGGGTGACGGGGGACTGGGAGGAGACGATGGGAAGGGGATTGTAATACTGGCTATCATTCCCCTGTACTCTGTCCTGATGCAAGTCTTGACCCGAAACATCAACAATCCTTTCCCACTACAGATACTGCTTAATGTGATGATTTCCTCCAGCAGATTTTTTTATATTACTGAACTCTTACTAACTCTCTTTTAAAAGACTCCCCCCTGCCATCTGTCATTTTAATGTAGGAATCTGCTCCCAATCTATTTTCATCAGCTCCTCATATTATATCAAAATTATCCTTACACCTGTTCAAGACCTTAACTTGAGGACCAACATTATTTCTTTCCATAATAATGGTCAGGGTTCCTAAAGTGTCGTCTTCCCCCCCGTCCCAGTGATACTTTCATTACTTGACCAATTACATTACCTAAAATGACTACTATCTCTAGTAGAACTCCACACATTGTCCCAAAAGACTTTCTTAGACACACCTAACAAATCCTTCCTCATCTTGGTCGCTTTCACTAAAGCAATCTCAGTCAATATTGGGACAATAACAACAACGCCCCCCCCCCCAATCCCCAACTACTATAATGCTTTCACTCTTTGGCTTACATGTTCATTCCTCTGATTCCCAGTGACTGTTGGGAGGGTGAAAGTATAACTCCAGCAAAGTAGTCATTACTCTCATTCCTTACTTCTACCCATATGGTCCATTAGATGATTTCCCAAGGATTGTGAGTTTGTTGAGAATAATTTTCAACACATTATCCTGGAACCAAGAGATAGAATAAATTAGATTTGATTATGAGGAAAAAGACAGACTTAGTTAATAACTTAATGATGTGCAAATATTTATTTAATACACTTCATATTACACTCTAACCATATGATTTAGGAGAGGAGTAGGCCATTTGACTACCCAAGCCTACCCTACAATTTATAAGATCAAGGCTGATCTGATTACTACATTCCTGCTTACAATGGTAATCTATAAATTCCTTTCTGATTGTGAATCTACCTATGCTTTAAAACATTCAGTCTGCTTCCACAGCCCTGAAAAGAGTTTCAACCTTTTATTTCTCATTAGTGACCACTTAGTTCTGAATTTCCAAAAAGAGAAAACATCTGCTCCCAGTAAACATCATCAGGGTCAATCAGGATTTTATGTATTTCAAATTAATGCCGCTTGTTCTTTTAAACTCTAAATGGATACAAGTCCAGTCTCACACATCAAAGTTGCTGGTGAACGCAGCAGGCCAGGCAGCATCTCTAGGAAGAGGTGCAGTCGACGTTTCAGGCCGAGACCCTGACGAGTCAGGACGAAGGGTCTCGGCCTGAAACGTCGACTGCACCTCTTCCTAGAGATACTGCCTGGCCTGCTGTGTTCACCAGCAGCTTTGATGTGTGTTGCTTGAATTTCCAGCATCTGCAGAATTCCTGTTGTTTGCATTTACAAGTCCAGCCTGTTGAACATTTCCTCAGAGTATTTGAATTGGAGTTGTTTTATTATTGTCGCATGTACCAAGGTACAGTGAAAAACTTGTCTTGTGTACTATTCCTACAGATCAAGTTATGACATAGTGCATTGAGGTAGTGCAAGGTAAAATAACAACAGAATGCAGAATAATGTGTAACAGGTACAGAGAAAGTACAGTGCAGGAAAACAGTAAAGAACAAGATCATAACAAAGTAGATTGTGAGGTCAAGAGTCCATCTTATCTTGGGAACCATTCACTATTCTTATAATAACAGGGTAAATGCTATCCTTGAGCCTGTTAGTACAGACTTTTTGAGGCTTTTGTATGTATCTTCTGCCTAATGGAAGAGGGGAGAAGAGAAAATTCCAGAGTGGATGGAATCTTTCATTATGTTGCCTGCTTTACTGAGGCCCTGAGAACTATAGACAGAGTCCATGGAGGGGAGGCTGGTTTATGTGATGTGCTAAGCTGTATTGACAGCTCTCTGCAGCTTCTTGCAGATACAGGCAGAGTAGTTGCCTTACCAAGCCATGATGAACCGGATAGGATGCTTCCTGTTAGTAACCCTCGTCTAAAGTGCTTCCAGAGCATTTATATCCTTCCTCAATAAGGAAACCAAGACTATATGCAACACTCCAGAATGTAATCACATCAATACCCTACAAAGGAACTGTATCCTTTCTTTGTTTGCATTCATCTCCCCATCAATAAATTCTGCCTATTTACCTAATTGTTTGCTGTGCCTGTATACTCAACTTCTGCAAATCATGCATCAGCATAACCAGATCCATTTGCATCTTGGGGCACCGTAATATTTCACCATTTAAATAGGCTTTTAAAAAATTTCTCCTCCCATCATAAATAACTTCACATTTTTCCTAGAATATTCTCCATTAGCTCACCTGCATATTTGATCTATATGCCTTTGTAGCCTCTCTATATCCTCTTCACAACTTGCATTCATGCCCATCTTTGTGTCATTAGCAAATGTAGCAATATTATCTTCAGAGTTTTATTTCAAAATCATTGAGGTGATTGAGGTTATAGTTTTTGAAAGACAGAACCATAGATTCTGGGATTCTAGGCTAAAATGAATTTCAATTTAATGAAGTAGAAATATCCAAAGTAAATTGGAAAAAATCTGTTGATTGATAAAATATCATGGACCCTGGTGGCAGGTAATTTAAAAAGCTTATTTATTGTGATCTTTACCATTTGTATTTGTTGAACCAGAGTAAACAAAAATTTAATGCCCAAAATGCAAAAATTACAGCAAACTGTGGCAACCAGTAGAGATATGAACACAACAAATATGATTAAAATTGTGCAGCTGCAAAAGAGAACATGAAAATAATATTATAAGGCATGCCAAAAGAAACATTTTTCACATGAGCAAAATAACAGAAAACCCTAGAAACTTTTTACATGTTAGAAAAAAAAAGGGTGATCAAGAGCAATGTGGGCTCAGTGGAAAGCTATAGTAGTAAGTTCGTAAATGAAAATATGGGAGTAGATATGTTGGTCAATTACCTTGAATTGGTATTTAAGTACAGGAGAATAGATTGTCAGATATGCCAACAAAACAGAAGTGAGTTTTTCAGCAAGTAAAATATGATGAAAATAACAACATCAAAGTAACAAATCCCTTGTGCCAAAGTAATTTCTCTCCAAGGTTAAAGCATATTGGTTAGGATGTTGTAGATCCTCCTACTATAACCTCCACAGTTATCTCAACTTGTGCAGATCTCTCTGCTAAATAAGTAAGGTGTTTCAGAGAACAAGCAAATCATACAACCAAAAGAAATACAGTATAGAAACAAGAGCTTCATCCACCCGATCCAGACTGTCAAGCACCATTTTTACACTAATTTTGTCTTAACCCATTTTATTCTCCCCATATTCCCATCAAGTATAAGAAATAAAGTGGATGAGCTTGAGGCTCACTTGGAAATTGGCAAATATGATGTTGTAGGAATAACAGAGATATGGCTGCAAGAGAACCAGGGCTGGGAAATGAATATTCAAGGGTATACGTCCTATCAAAAGGACAGACAGGTGGGCAGAGGGGGTGGGGTGGCTCTGTTGGTGAGGAATGAAATTCAGTCCCTTGTGAGGCGCGACATAGAATCAGGAGATGTAGAGTCAGTATGGATAGAACTGAGAAATTGTAAGGGCAAAAAGACCCTGATGGGAGTTATCTACAGGCCCCCAAACAGTAGCCTGGATATAGGGTGCAAGTCGAATCAAAAGTTAAAATTGGCATGTCGTAAAGGTAATGCTACAGTTGTTATGGGGGATTTCAACATGCAGGTAGACTGGGAAAATCAAGTTGGTACTGAACCCCAAGAAAGGGAGTTTGTGGAGTACCTCCGAGATGGATTCTTAGAGCAGCTTACACAGGAGCCTACCAGGGAGAAGGAAATTCTGGATTTAGTGTTGTGTAATGAACCGGATTTGATAAGGGAACTCGAGGTAAAGGAACCATTAGGAGGTAGTGACCAAAATATGATAAGTTATAATCTACAATTTGAGAGGGAGAAGAGAAAATCGGAAGTGTCAGTAATACAGGTGAACAAAGGGGACTATGGAGCCATGAGGGAGGAGCTGGCCAAAGTTGACTGGAAAGATACCCTAGCAGAGATGACAGTGGAACAACAATGGCAGGTATTTCTGGGAATAATACAGAAGGTGCAGGATCAGTTCATTCCAAAGAGGAAGAAAGATTCTAAGGGCAGTAAGGGGCGACCGTGGCTGACAAGGGAAGTCAACGACAGTATAAAAATAAAAGAGAAGAAGTATAACATAGCAAAGACGAGCGGGAAGCCAGAGGATTGGGAAACTTTTAAAGAGTAACAGAGGGTAACTATAAAGGCCATACAGAGAGAAAAGATGAGATACGAAGGTAAGCTAGCCAAGAATATAAAGGAGGGATAGTAAAAGCTTCTTTAGGTATGTGAAGAGGAAAAAATTAGTTAAGACCAAAGTTGAGCCCTTGAAGACAGAAACGGGTGAATTTATTATGGGGAACAAGGAAGTGGCAGACGAGTTGAACAGGTACTTTGGATCTGTCTTCACTAGGGAAGACACAAACAATCTCCCAGATGTAATAGTGGCTGGAGGACCCAGGGAAACGGAGGAACTGAAGGAGAGTCACAGGCAGACAATGGTGTTGGATAGACTGATGGGACTGAAGGGTGATAAATCCCCAGGGCCTGATGGTCTGCACCCAAGGGTACTTAAGGAGGTGACTCTAGAAATCTTGGATGCATTGGTAATCATTTTCCAATGTTCTATAGATTCAGGATCAGTTCCTGAGGACTGGAGGGTAGCTAATGTTATCGCACTTTTTAAGAAAGGATGGAGAGAGAAAACAGGGAATTATAGTCCAGTTAGCCTGACATCAGTGGTGGGGAAGATGCTGGAATCAATTATAAAAAATGAAATAGTGGCATATTTGGATAGCAGTAACAGGATCAGTCCGAGTCAGCATGGATTTAAGAAGGGGAAATCATGCTTGACTAATCTTCTGGAATTTTTTGAGGATGTAACTATGAAAATGGACAAGGGAGAGCCAGTGGATGTAGTGTAGCTGGACTTTCAGAAAGCCTTTGATAAGGTCTCACATAGGAGGTTAGTGGGCAAAATTAGAGCACATGGTATTGGGGGTAGGGTACTGACATGGATAGAAAATTGATTGGCAGGCAAGAAACAAAGAGTAGGGATTAACGGGTCCCTTTCAGAATGGCAGGCAGTGACTAGTGGGGTACCGTGAGGCTTGGTGCTGGGACCGCAGCTATTTATAATATACATTAATGATTTAGATGAAGGGATTAAAAGTAACATTAGGAAATTTGCAGATGACACAAAGCTGGGTGGCAGTGTGAAATGTGAGGAGGATGTTATGAGAATGCAGGGTGACTTGGACAGGTTGGATGAGTGGGCAGATGCAGTTTAATGTGGATAAATGTGAGGTTATCCACTTTGGTGGCAAGAACAGGAAGGCTGATTACTATCTGAATGGTGTCAAGTTAGGAAAAGGGGGAGTACAACGAGATCTAGGTGTCCTTGTTCATCAGTCACTGAAAGTAAGCATGAAGGTACAGCAGGCAGTGAAGAAAGCTAATAGCATGTTGGCCTTCATAACAAGAGGAGTTGAGTATAGGAGCAAAGAAGTCCTTCTGCAGTTGTGTGTACAGGGCCCTGGTGAGACCACACCTGGAGTTTTAGTCTCCAAATTTGAGGAAGGACATTCTTGCTATTGAGGGAGGGCAGCGTAGGTTCACGAGGTTAATTCCTGGGATGGCGGGTCTGTCATATGTTGAAAGATTGGAGCAACTGGGCTTGTATACACTGGAATTTAGAAGGATGAGAGGGGATCTGATTCAAACATATAATTATTAAGGGATTGGACATGCTAGAGGCAGGAAACATGTTCCCAATGTTGGGGGAGTCCAGAACCAGAGGCCACAGTTTGAGAATAAGGGGTAGGCCATTTAGAACAGTGTTGAGGAAAAACTTTTTCACCCAGTGAGTTGTGGATCTGTGGAATGCTCTGCCTCAGAAGGCAGTGGAGGCCAATTCTCTGGATGCTTTTAAGAAAGAGTTAGATAGAGCTCTTAATGATAGTGGAGTCAAGGGATGTGGGGAGAAGGCAGGAACGGGGTACTGATTGTGGATGATCAGCTGTGATCACAGTGAATGGCGGTGCTGGCTTGAAGGGCCAAATGGCCTACTCCTGCACGTATTGTCTATTGTCAATTCCTCCAAGATTCTACTTCTCATCCGTACACCAGGAGCAGTTTGTAGTGGGTAATCAGAGCGAACCGGATGGATTTGTAAAAGGAATGTCTTACTGGACAAGCCTGCTTGAAATTTTGAAGATGTGCTTAAAATAATGGAAAGGCAATGATATAGAGTATCAGGAAGTTTCATATCCCATCAGAAACATTTAGTTAAATTGGAAGCTAACTAATATTGACAAATTGTTGTCTTGGCTAAGAAGTTAGCTGAGTAGCAGGAAATAAAAATTGGAGGTAATGTCAGTAAGTGACCAGTGGTACTTATAAGGTGCTGGGGTCTCAGTTATTTATTAGCAATGTAAATTACAGTTTTGAATGACATATATGGAGCAATACAAATCAAGGCAGTATTGTTGATGGAAGCATAGCATTACAGATAGATATTTATAGATTAGATGATTGGACAGAACTATAGCAAATTATCTCATAATGAGGAAACTTTGGCTATTCATCTGCATAAAAATGTAGAGTATTTTTTTAAAATTGAAAAACAAAAAGCTACAATCAGGAGAGGTCCTAAGAAGCCTAGTTGTCCATTAATATGAGCTGTGTCTTCCTACACAGAAGGCCAATAGTAGAAGGAAGTAATATTATAAAGTACTGGTGAGGCTCACTTGGAGTATCGTGAGCAGTTTTGGCCCCCTTATCAGAAAGGATGTGCTGAAACTGAAGAGAGTTCAAAGGAGGTTTATGAAAACCACTCAAGGATTGTATGACTTGTCGCAGAAAGAGGGCTCGATGGCTCTGGGCCTGTATTCATTAGGATGAGGGGTGACTTCATTGAATCCCACCGAATGGTGAAAGGCCTTGATTGAGTGGATGTAGAGAGGATATTTCCTATGGTGGAAGAGTCTAAGATCAGGAGGACACAGGCTCAAGATAGAAGGGCATCCTTTTAGAATGGAGATGAGGAGGAATTTCTTTAGCCAGAATGGTGAATCTGTGGAATTCTTTCCCACAGGCAGCTGTGGAGGCCAAGTCTTTTATGTATATTTAAGGCAGAGGTTGATAGATTCTTGATTGGTCAGAGCATGAGAACATATGGGGAGAAGTCAGGAGATTGGGGCTGGCAGACTCAATGGGCCAAATGACCTAATTCTGCTTCTATATCTTATGGTCTTATTATGTAGAAACCTTTGGAAAGCTCTGGAAAATATGGAGTATTATAAGAGTTGCTAGCACTGCACCCTGGCAAGAATGTACTATCCTTTTAGGGAGTACAGTATGCATTTACCAGCATGATATCTAGACTGCTGAGGGTTATTATGAGAAATTACATAAATCAGAGTTGTGTTTCCTGTAATTTTGAAAGCTAAGGCGTAATTTGTTTTCTGCTTTCAAAATCTTTGTTTTCCTTGAGACTTAATATAATTAATAATAATGTTGGTGGTGATTGCAATATGAGTGTTGTATGTTATTTGAAAATTTCCAGTTTTATACTCCTGTACAAAAATCCAGAAAGGATGCAGCATTGAATGTAGATGACAGGGACAGTGATATGGCGATTTACGGTGCGGCAAAAAGAACTATGTAGAATATGGTGATTTCCAGACAGGATAGAGAAAGTGCAGATTCTGGGGTGCTGTGAGTGAATTTGATTTGACAAATAAGTCTCATTTCTAGCGGATACAAATTTATGTTTCTTCTTATCATGTTTTTTAAGTAAGTAAATTACGAGCCCCTATTTTTACACGTAGACAGGATAGCTATGACAAAATTAGGAGCTAAATTTTCATGCCTTCACTGTATCCTGATGGTTGAGGCCTTATAAAGGGATCATGTCTCTGGGCAGATACATTATCCTTCTATCCTTTGTGTGAACCTTTTAGAGCTTATTTCAAAACAAGTCAGAGTTCTTTGAATTAATTCAGTGCCTCGACTGTTCTATCTAACTTTTGGTGGTCAAATTTTGGCAGGAAAAATAATCAGTAAATCTAATTAAACAGAAAGACGCATTAATGCCACAGGCTCTTACAGTATTATATCAGTGGCAATCTGTCTAAAGTATTTATAGGATTGTATATGTTCATATTAAATCAGTTATTTTTGATGATTACTTTTTTATTATTTCTTATAGATTTTAAAAATGCTTTTAAGTTGTCACTATGACCATAAGATATAGGAGCAGAATTAGACTATTCAGCCCATCATATCTGTTGCACCAATTCATCATGGCCGATTGATTTCCCTCTCAACCCCTGTATCCTTCCACGCCTTGAGTTATCAAGACTCTCTCAGCCTCCACTGTAAATACACCCAATGACCTGGCCTCCACAGCTGCCTGTGGCAATGAATTCCACAGATTCTTCACCCTCTGGCTAAAGAAATTCCTCCTTATTTCTGTTCTAAGTGGATGTCCTTCTATTCTGAGGTTGTACCATCTGATCGTCGACTCTCCCACCATAGGAAAGATTTTCTCCATGTTCACTCTATCTAGTCCTTTCAACGTTTGATAGGTCTCCTTGAGATCCCTCTCATTTTTCAAAATTCCAGCAAATACAGGCTCAGAGCCAACATACGCTCCTCATATGACAAGCTCTTCATTCCCAGAATCATTTTTGTGAACCTCCTTTGAATCTTCTCCAATGTCAGCACATCCTTTCTAAGATAAGGGGCTCAAAACTGCTCACAATACTTCAAGTGAGGCCTCATCAATGCCTTATAAAGTCTCAGCATTACATCCTTGTCTTTATATTCTGGTTCCCTTGTTATGAATGCTAACATTGCATTTGCCTTCCTCCTCACCAACTCATCCTGCAAGTTAATCTTTAGGGAATCCTGCATGAGGACTCCCAAGTCCCTTTGCACCTTGAATTTTTGGATTTTCTTCCTGTTTAGAAGATAGTCTACACTTTTATTCCTTCTACAAAAGTGCATGACCAAACACTTCCCAATACTGTATTCCATTTTCCACTGCTTTACCCATTCTTCAAATCTGTCATAGGCTTTCTGTAACATCCTTGCTTCCTCAGCACTGCCCACCCTTCCACCTAAGTCTGTATCATCCGCAAATTTGGTCATGAAACCGTCATTTCCATCATCCAAATCATTGACATACAATGTAAAAAGAAGCAGTCCCAACACAGACCCCTGTGGAACACCACTAGTCACTGGCAGCCAATCAGAAAAGGCTCCTTTTTATTCCCACACTTTCCTCCTACCAATCAGCCCATGCTGTATCCATGCTCGTAGCTTTCCTGTTATACCATGGTCTCTCAGCTTACTAAGAAGCTTCATGTGCAGCACCTTGTCAAAGGCCTTCTGAAAATCCAAGTAAGCAACATCCACCGATTCTTCTTTGTCCACCCTGCTTGTTATTTCCTCATTAATATAGTTTATGAATCTAAAATTGTTCTTACTAACTTTGACATTACAGAAAGAAAAAAAATACTTTTTGGGCTTTTGGTCCTGCTTAAGTGATGTCCATAAGTCAGTTGAAAGATGCTTAATGTTTTATTGGCTCACACGTACAAAATGCTGGAGGAACTCAGCAAGTCTGGCAGCATCTATGGAGGGGAATAAACAATCGAAGTTCCAGGCTGAGTCTCTTCATTAATACAGGAAAGGAAGGGAACAGGAGGAAGAATAAAAAGGTGGGTTAGGGGAAGGAGTTGAAGTTGGCAGATAATAGATGAGACTAGGTGAGGGGGAAGATGCGTCCGTAGATGAGGTCTTCTAGGTCTTCAAGATTGCTTAATGTCATTACCAGTACAAAAGTGTAAAGGAAAATGAAATAATTGTTATTTTGGATCAGATGCAGCAAAAACGAAACACAAGAAGATAAAGAGAAGAATTATAAAAAACACTGTACATAAATACATGAGATAGCTTATATTCATAAATTGATTGTATGTTCATAAAGTGAGGCTAGGTACAGAGTGTGGAACATGAGGTGACTCTGACAGGAATTGATAAAAGTTTTGGAGATGGGGGATGTGGAAGGGTGGATTTGTGTGTGGATTAGCCTTACTTCCTGGGGAAAATAACTGTTTTTGAGTCTGGTGGGCCTGGCATGGTTGCTACATAGCCTCCTCCCTGATGGGAGTGAGATGAACAGCCCATGAGCAGGGTGGAGGAATCCTTCATGATTTTACAGGCCTTTTTCTGGCAACTTTCTATATTATATATATATATATATATATATGTATGTATGTGTGTGTGTATGTGTGTGTGTGTATATATGTATGTGTGTGTGTGTATATATGTATGTGTGTGTGTGTGTATATATGTATGTGTGTGTGTGTGTATATATGTGTGTGTGTGTATATATATGTGTGTGTGTGTGTGTGTGTGTGTGTATATATGTGTGTGTGTGTGTGTGTGTGTATATATATATATATATATATATATATATATATATATGTATATGTATATATGTGTGTGTGTGTATGTATATATATATATGTCCTTGATGGTGGGTAGGCTGGTGTCGGTGAGCATTAGGCAGTTTTGACTACGTGTTGTAGAGCCTTCCTGTCTACCACAGTGCAGTTTCCGACCAGGTAGTGATGCAGCATATTAAGATGCTCCCTACTGTGCATCTGAAGAAGGGCTTAAGTATAGATGTGCATAGGGGATGAAGTAAAAAAAATAGGTGGAGCGGAAGAGATAAAGACCTGAAGAAGGAGGAATCTGGTCGGAAGAAAGGGAAGGAAGAGTGGAACCAACGGGAGGTGAATGGACAGGTGAGAAGAAGAGTAGGTGACTAGAATGTGGAATGGAAAAAGAAAGATGGGGGGGTGGTGGTAGAAATTAATGTTCAAGCCATCAGGTTGGAGGCTACCCAGGCAGTATATAAGGTGTTGCCTCATCATGGCATTAGAGAAGACTATGGACAAACATCTCAGAATAGGAATGGGAAGTCAAATTGAAATGGGTGCCTATTGGTATATCCTGCCTGTTGCGGCAGACAGAGCAAGAAGTCTCAATAAAAATAAAACAGTCCCTTAATCTGTGTCCAGTCTCATTTATGTAGAGGAGGCCTCAACGACCCGAAACATTGACCATTTATTCTCCTCCATAAATGCTGCCTGACTTGCTGAGTTCCTGCAGCATCTTGTGTGTGTTGCTTAAGATTTCCAGCATCTGCAGAGTCTCTTGTATTTATGATTCGCTGCATTGGATCTGCCAGTTTTTACTTAAGTATTATTCATGGCTGCCTCTGATCGAATACATGTTTAGTGCTCTCACCCACCTCACTAATCCCCGCTAAGAGAATGGGCAAATGCCAGGTGTACTCTATCCTAGATCCAAAATATTCACTGGTCAACCACCAACAGTTGGCACAATTTTTAAAGCAAATTTAAGTACCAGAAGGAAATATTGTCTGGTCGGTCAGCAGTATAAATTCTACAATATTCCAAGTTATCAGCAGCCACCACTTCCCTCCTTGGGACCTCAGCCTCTCCTCCATTTTCCTGGGATATTCCTGCAAATGGGCCAGCTGCCTGTAATAGCACTAAAGAAATGAACAGCTCGACCATTTATTACTAATGAGGCTCTTGCTCACTTTGGATCAAATTCAAATCTTTTACTTCTCAGTCAGTGCAATATTGAAGATTTGCTGTCATGGTGTGATACACCAAACTTCAGTCACAGCATCACTGTTGACTACCCACTTGGTTTTGCCAATCTTTAAAGATTTATCATCACTGCTTTGAAGAGGCAAACAACTTTTCCTGGTGCCGTGACCTACTTTTATTCTCAAAATGCACAATCAACTTCATGTTGTTTGTGGGAACATTGAGGCTACCTATAAAGATATTCTTATTTAATTTGTATGAATTAACATGTTTTTTTCTGAGTGATGTGCTAAGATCATTGATAATGGAGGTAATTGATTTATTGAAATATAAACTCGACTTATTTTCATTTTTTCCCTATATTTGTTTTACAAAGAATCACTCTTCCATTTCTCTACTGTAGCTGTTGTCTTCAATTTTTTTTGTATTTATAAACTTTCAATTATTTCCTGGAAAACCAACTAATATATTTAAAATTGAGTGAATCTTAAATAAGGTACTAATGGAAACCGTATTGAGTAGGATTGCACAGTCATTTCATTCATTTTTATATTTTAAAGCAAACAGCACAGGTTTGAAGATGTGCTGGGGCGTAGGTATCGTAACTCAGTGTCTAAAAATAAATGCAAGATGATGGCGTACAGTTAAGCTACATTCCTTGTTTGCAAATCAAGCTGCATGGCAATTTTGTGCAGGTTACCTATTAGAATCATTACATTGTCTAGCCAATGCTAAGTATGGTATTGATTAGCTGAGGAATCAGCAAAGACAAACACCATGAGTAGCTCACCCCAGTGAAAGCTTGTGTGCTATTGCTAAAAACTGGTTTGTATCTCATAGTTAGGACATGTCTTGTGGTTGGAGGTGATACATGTTATACTGAATGTTATAACTGAATCTAATATAGGAAATACGGAAGAGTTGCATAATGTGAGAAAATGAGAGACTCACGGATTTTTGATATTACTTTGGAAGCCTTGGTAGAGCAATAGAAAGTAAAAGAAGTGATTATTTGCAGGACCAGGACAGTGTCCAGATTCATTCAAAAGACACCTGGATTCAGAGCTGTAAGATCAATGCCCTGATGGTGCTCAGATATGGCAGTGCACAATTTGCAATAGCCTCATATGAGAAGTCAAAGTTGATGAATATTTTTTGAATACATCTATGTTCTACCAGTTTCACATCCAATCTTGCTAAATGTACCTCATTCCATTTGTCAAGTTTCATATCTAACATTAATACTCTCTGCTGCACACTTAGACATTCAGGACAGGAACACATACCCACATTTCGTAGTTTTCACATACTGTTGGCTATTCAAGCAGGCATAGCAGAGATAGCATATACTGTGATACACCCCTGTCTCTTGGAGAGCAAGCAAGAGCTAATTTGAGGGGAAACGTGTGCTTATCCCTATGGAGTAGATGGAGCGATGCATGCAACATTTCTATGGCCTGCTGTGGAGCTAAATCAATTGCAGGTGGTGGTGGTTAACTAATCCTCACCTTCACGTTCTACTACCACCTTTCCCCATAGCCTTGTCTGGTTCATATCCAGCAGATACGACAAGCCAAAACCCCCCACAACAATTTCACCAGTCTATCTTGTTCCTTTCGAACCAAGAAGTTCAGCTTGTCGAGAAAATAAAGGAATAGCAAGGAGGACTGTGATGATGAAGATACAGCAGTACTTAAACAACAGGAATTCTGCAGATGCTGGAAATTCAAGCAACACACATCAAAGTTGCTGGTGAACGCAGCAGGCCAGGCAGCATCTGTAGGAAGAGGTACAGTCGACGTTTCAGGCCGAGACCCTTCGTCAGGACTAACTGAAGGAAGAGTTAGTAAGAGATTTGTAAGTGGGGGGGGGGGGAGATCAAAAATGATAGGAGAAGACAGGAGGGGGAGGGATGGAGCCGAGAGCTGGACAGGTGATTGGCAAAGGGGATATGAGAGGATCATGGGACAGGAGGTCCAGGGAGAAAGACAAGGGAGGGCGGGAACACAGAGGATGGGCAAGGGGTATAGTCAGAGGGACAGAGGGAGAAAAAGGAGAGTGAGAGAAAGAATATGTGTATAAAAATAAATAACGGATGGGGTACGAGGGGGAGGTGGGGCATTAGCGGAAGTTAGAGAAGTGGATGTTCATGCCATCAGGTTGCAGGCTACCCAGACGGATTATAAGGTGTTGTTCCTCCAACCTGAGTGTGGCTTCATCTTTACAGTAGAGGAGGCCGTGGATAGACATGTCTGAATGGGAATGGGATGTGGAATTAAAATGTGTGGCCACTGGGAGATCCTGCTTTCTCTGGCGGACAGAGCGTAGGTGTTCAGCAAAGTGGTCTCCCAGTCTGCGTCGGGTCTGGCCAATATATAGAAGGCCACATCGGGAGCACCGGACGCAGTATATCACCCCAGCCGACTCACAGGTGAAGTGTCGCCTCACCTGGAAGGACTGTCTGGGGCCCTGAATGGTGGTAAGGGAGGAAGTGTAAGGGCATGTGTAGCACTTGTTCCGCTTACAAGGGTAAGTGCCAGGAGGGAGATCAGTGGGGAAGGATGGGGGGGTTGAAAGGACAAGGGAGTCGCGTAGGGGGTGATCCCTGCGGAAAGCTGGGGGGGGGAGGGAAAGATGTGCTTAGTGGTGGGATCCCGTTGCTGAACACCTACGGTCTGTCTGCCAGAGAAAGCAGGATCTCCCAGTGGCCACACATTTTAATTCCACATCCCATTCCCATTCCGACATGTCTATCCACAACCTCCTCTACTGTAAAGATGAAGCCACACTCAGGTTGGAAGAACAACACCTTATATTCCGTCTGAGTAGCCTCCAACCTGATGGCATGAACATCGACTTCTCTAACTTCCGCTAATGCCCCACCTCCCCCTCGTACCCCATCCGTTATTTATTTTTATACACACATTCTTTCTCTCACTCTCCTTTTTCCTCCCTCTGTCCCTCTGACTATACCCCTTGCCCATCCTCTGGGTTCCCCCCTTCCCTTGTCTTTCTCCCTGGACTTCCTGTCCCATGATCCCCTCATATTCCCTTTGCCAATCACCTGTCCAGCTCTTGGCTCCATCCCTCCTCCTCCTGTCTTCTCCTATCATTTTGGATCTCCCCTTCCCCCTCCCACTTTCAAATCTCTTACTAACTCTTCCTTCAGTTAGTCCTGACGAAGGGTCTCGGCCTGAAACGTCGACTGTACCTCTTCCTAGAGATGCTGCCTGGCCTGCTGCATTCACCAGCAACTTTGATGACAGCAGTACTTAACTCTGGTACTGATCTTAGAGGACATTTTAGAATGTAACAAAATGGCAAGATGTTCATGAGGCACACGTAGTAGGGTATTCTCATCATAATGGACTAGAAATTCACCCTGTGTGTTAAGGAACATAAGACGTACTTTCCTGATGGGCTGAATGTCTTTTACACTTGGTTTGATGCACAGAACAATGAGTTGTCAAAGAAGCCCATAGGTTATTTTAGGTTGCTAGCATTGTGGTAGTTGCCTTGCTCTGAGGGTTCCATTGTGATTGTAGATTTCAAAGATAATTTCACTGAAACCAATCCTCTTTCAAGAAAGGATTTCTCATGCATTTTATTCCAAAAGACTTGTAGCTTAAAGACATATCCAGAGTGTGAATACCCTCATAAAATTCAAGCAAAATTTAGAAACAGCCTGTTAGTAATTGTGGATGCCTTTACACAATACTGATGTAAATGGAGGATGCAGAAAGAAAGAAAACAAAGAAGGAGAAAAATTGCTGGAAATCTAAAACAAACAAAAATGTTGCAAAATATCTCAGCATCGATGAAGAGCGGAAAACTGAGTTAATCTTGTAGGTTGATATGATAATTCATTGGAAACTGGTCTATTTTGATTCAATCTTGGAAGGCTGGCTATCTGAAATATTTGCCTACTCAGGAGCTGCAATATTGTTCTTCATGCTTATGTTTGGCTTCATTGGAACAGTGAAAGAAGCCAATGATATAACTCAATGTGGATATGGGATAGAAAATTCTAAAGGGTCTTTTTCTTCCATGACTTTTTCCCAGCTCATGGCATCTTCCCGCTAAGCTATTGGGAGTACTACAGCTACCCAATTCTTGCTCACCAAATACTTGACCCAAGTGAACCAGGCCTTCACTTGTACTTCTTCCAATTTAGTGTGATATGTTCAATGCTCATAATGTGGTCTCCTCCCTTAAAGGAGGAAGCAAATACTCTTTGCTAATCTCTTTATAGTTTAGTCTGCAAGAATGAAGCTTAGGTTCTGGTTTGCCTAGCATTTAACTTCACCATTCCATTCCCATTTTGACCACTCTGTCTTTGGTCTCTTACACTCTTTGAGTGATTATGCAGAAAGTTTGAAGTTAATAACTTTTGTGGTATTTCTGTTTCAGATAATTGAAAATTGCTAGGTTTTCTAAAATTGACTCCCTTCACCTTAGGCCACGAACTTATCAATCACCCCTGGTATGTCACAACCAATTTGTGTACCTGCTCATTTCATGTACTGGGCAACTGCCTTGCCCCATTCATGTAATCAGCAGGTACACAAATTGGGTGTGATATATATATCGTAGCTTGTAAAGGTAATTTCTCCAAACTTCCCCTTTTCAACTGCCTCTTGAGCTTCTAGCGTTTTTGTACCAGGTTGCTCTCTCAGTCCATGCAGTGATCTTATGCTCTATTGGATCAGCTGGTCTGCATAAACAATCGTAGTAGTGTGTTTCTGTAAACACTCTGACAATAAACCAAGTTCATGCAACATGTCATACATTAGAGCTAAGTCCAATAGAAACTGTTCTGAAGAGAGTCTTTTCAACAGACCTTCATAGGTTTTTCTGTCACTCCCAGATCTTGTTTCATCCTTCATTGCTTTTTCAAAATGAAAACACAGTGTTTCATAATTTTGCCACACTGCTGAAACTGTTCGAAACAAGCTAGCTACCCACCTGGTGCCCAGACACGGCCTATTTTGCAAATCTCTTGTTCTCGTTGAGAGGCACATTCAGACAGTTCCTTTTGATTTAGAGGTGATCTACTGTAAACAGAGTAAAATTTGTCCGTAAATGATTGAAAATGATTTATTCCATGAGCTTCTGTCACCAAATCACCTACTGCAAATTCTAACCTGTGGTTAAGACAGTGCCAAATTATCACATCAGGGTAATGTTCTTTGAGAATTGTAGCAACACCAGATTTGACACCAAGCATTAAACTCACCCCATCACTAGCAAATGCTACAAGGTTCTGTTTCAAGTAAGAGTCATCAAACCCATGGTTATTGAGACATTTCAATAGATGCTTAGCAATAGTTGCAGCTTTCTGATCAGTCAGTTCAATTAGATTTAAAAACATAAAATGGGGATCATCTTCCTTATCACTCTCACATTTCAAATAAACTTTTGGGCGGTCTTAATGCTCAGGCTTGTTGATTCATCAACGAGAACAGAAAATTTGCCATTTATCTGCTTGATATGCTGGAAAATTTTCTTTTTCATATTAATGGCTATGTGATTAATTATCTCTGTAGCACTAGTCTGGGAATACAGTACAATTCCAATGTCAATACCGTTAATTTTTTGAAGTTCCAATATGCCAATGTGATCAGAGTACGGTCTGTCATTCTGACCTAAATAATATGCAGAACGAAAAATTGAACAGGTTGCCTTTAGATGCGAAGCATTCATGGTGTCACATAATTTTCCAAGAGCATCTTCACTAGCCTTATTTTCAACACATAGAGCAGCAGTGTAAGATTTTGGTAGTTTGTGATCAACATTTTTTTTCTGAGAGACTTCAAGCATGTAGTTTGATCGGCTCCATAATAGGATACTTGGTACATCTGCCATTCATTTGACAGCCTCAGACCTCAGTGAAAAGTGTCAGATTGCTTTTGTTTGCAGTTGCACATACTTTACACCCAAGTTTATCATCCTTGAAGTCTAACCAGGGATAAGTTTCCTTCTTCCACATTTCTTCAGTCCAAGCATCTGAACAGGGATACAAGCCTGACTTCGAAGGACCATTACTTTCAGAACTACATTTGGATCCGGTTAGAAAATTTGAACTAGAAGCAGGCGAAACACAGCTTTTGTCACTTTTACTGTTATCAGTCTCTTGTACGTTATGCTTGTTACACCCCTCAGCTTGTTTACGACAGAAAGAAGTTAGCATTATTTGCTTAGAAGCCATAGGGTTGTTAGTGAGAAAAATTTACTTTTGTATTAGTGAGTAATCCACGGACCACCACAGGTGTAGCCTTACTAATATGACTGAGTCAGAGCAGACAGCAGGGCCCGCGGTTTTCCTAAGCAGGTATAAAAATAACAGAAATAAAGCAAATAAGCTTTTTATACCTTTAGCCACCTAATTTGGAACCAAGTAATTAAGTATGAAAAAAGAACGTCTAATGAACATTTGCTAAAGCCACGAATATTGCTGAATATTAGTATCAAAAGCAGTAGGTTGGTAACTCTGCCTTGTACCGTTTCTCTCACAGAAATGGTTGGACAGGAAGTGTAACTGTGAGTGTCAATACTCACAATATCCTCACACGTCGGGTAATACATGGTTAGACCAATACAGATCCTGTTTAGTCTTTAAATATATAAGAAGTTAAAGAAGCTTGAATCCTTACATAAATTATTATCGTATCTATACGAATAAAAAATATCGTATTTTGGAAGTGACAAATGTTAACGGGGAGGAGAGCAACGATTTGGGAGGTTTGGAAATGTGTTTCGTCTCGTTCATTGCTGCACTAAATTACTCTTTTTCTTATCAACACAAAGAGAAAAAGAGCCTCTTTCCAATCAACTATAGTTGGTGGAGCTCAGCCAAGGGGTTGATCCGCTATTAATGATAGTTGAAATGACGTAAAACTAGTTTCTAGCCTAGAAATGTTTTTTTTCCCCATTTGATTTGTAAAAAAAACTAAATTCACTTTATCTAGGTGTAGAAGAGGATTTTGGATGATTACCTTGAATATTTCATCAAAATCAGGCCGAAGATAAGTGAGCAGTGAATTTTTCTTTCATTATTTTCGACTTCTAACTTTGGGTTTTGATGTTCATTCTTCATATAGCTCCTACCTGGATTTCAATGATACCCATTGGAAAGAGCAAAAAAATGCTCACACTTGTGTACAGTCGTCCCTCACCTGGAGAGAGACTGAAGATCTGTGAAATAGTGGGAGGCTACAGCAGGGTATGCTGGGAAAACAACAATTCGAGCGAGGACGAATTTCACAAATATCTAAATACTAAACAGTCACAGCTCCAGGATTTCACCAAAAACGATCAAATATCCTATCCTAATGTTATTAGTGGTATTTTCCTCACCAGCCGCCACCCCCTCTCCCCAACCCCTGCTTCTGTAAAATTCCCTCTATTTAATATACGGCCACTGTTAAATTCCCCGCTTGTTTATTTTGACTTTTTTTTACAGAGGTGCCGGAACGGTGCTCCGGTGAGCTCCGACAGCACTGCACCCCTACCATATACTTACATCTCCTCTAGATAGATCAGTCTTAACTCACTTGTCTTCATTGCCTTCTTTCAGGCAGCACCAGCCAACAATAGACATCCACTTTAATCTTTCCATTGTGCCCCAATCTTTGCAGCTTAAAACATGTGGAGTTTCAAGCTTTGCCTAGTTATGCTGAAAGGTCACCAGTCTGAAGTGTTTAACATTTTTTTCTCCACAGATGCTGCTTGGCCTTTTGGGAATATCTGGCATTTTCAGTTTTGTTTCTGTCAGAGGCCAATAGCTGGAGCATCAAGAAACAGAATGGCAATACTGGTGTCAGAACAGCATTGCACACTGATTGATATCATGATCTCCCTGCTCTGCATACTTCTGGCAGACATATGCTGTGCATAAATTAATATCCACTCTTATATGACATTTAGCATGAAATTTCCCACATGTATGAGTATGTTGTGAATACTATTTGGGAGCTCGAAGGGCTCCAAAGAAAGAGTGCAAGCAATGCCACTTCCTTGGCTGATTTCTTTTTAACTTGAATGCATAAAATTAATTGTCTACTTTGTTTTTCTTGGCTCTTTCATTACCCTGTCACCCTCAGGTTTTCCTGTAGGTGCTGCTAATTATTTCAGGATTGAATGACTTGGCAGGCTGGTTTCTACTGTTTTGACCCTTCAGCATGCGGCCCACTGCAGTGGACCAGAGAAGGAAGGATGCATAACTTCCCTCCTTAAATTCTCTCATGCTCGACATTGCCTGCAGTTTTTTTCAAAGGCAAAGTACAGAATGCCTAGATATAAGATTTCTATGGCACCACATAAAACAAAACAGTCAAGTTCTTCCTAGTATTTTGCCCAGTGTTAACCCCTAATCAGCATCAGTGAAAGGAAATATCTGGTTATTATCAGGTACAAAATGTGCTGAAGTATTTTGGAACAAGTTATACAATGTATTGTACAGTGCACGTTATCTCATGGCTGGCTTTTTATAAACTATTTTATAGAAATATTTAAATCAGTGGTACAAAAAATTACAAAATAAATTTCAATACAAAAAAGAAAGTCAAGCAGATGTAAAAAGTGTTATTGCCTATTGTGATTGGCAAGTTGAAGCCATTGTGATATGCTAACTTCACTTCTATCCTTTTACTCTTCCACAAGCATTAATTGCTTTTCCAGTTCTACACAAGGAATATAAAATGATGGTTTACATTAATGGTCACATTCAATTCAAGTTTGAGACTATGATCTCTTCTAAAATGTGAAGCTAGGATAGTGAAAAAGTGACCCATCGGTTGTGTCAGCTGAGAAACATGGTGAAGGGAAACTGAAGGAGGAGGATAATTTCCCTGTGAGCTCTTGTTGTCTCCCTACATCTACAAAGGGATTGCATCTTACTGGTTATCTTAGCTATGAATTTAATCTTACCATCAGGAGATGGACAACAGTGACATATTTCAATCTGTACTATTTTTATTTCAAGACCATTTTTGGCCTCAATGCAATGCCGGCTTTAGTGTATTCTGTTATCTCTTCATAGTATAAATGCAGTGAGGCTCCATAGTGCTTTAAAATAATTAACTTTAAAATGTTATGGAAAGGGAAAGGCTTCAGCTTGTGCTTTGGAATCTATACCTGCTTGTTTTCTTGGAGATATCCACATTGACAGAAATGTTGTATATCCTTTTAATATATTTTTAAAACACTTTTTGTGCACAAATGTTCATAGTTTGCTTTGACTGGCTTTCCAGATAAACATCATTCAGCTGCAAGATGAGAATATGATAATTTTAATATACAATTCTTGTGTATGTTATATCAAAATCTGAACATCCATCCTAGTATAACAACATTAAGGATAGCAGATGTGTCAAAGATTCTTACTAAAAATAACATTACATCCAATTTATTTACCACAGCATAAATACCTAGGCTAAGAAGTTTCTAATGCAGTGTTAACCACTGTAATGAAAGTTTTAAACTTGCTATAAAAATTACACTAATTGAAAAGCCTTGGTTTTAGGTTAATTGTGATGATTCAGGAAGTGTTGCAATACAGCCTCTCATAAAGCAAACAAATCATCCTTTAAGTTGTAACATTAATATAAAAATGTTCTGAATTACTGCATATAATATTACAGATACAATTCCCATTCATGAGGGAGTATCTCTTTAACAATATTTCTTTGGCAAATAAAGAAATGTCAACAAAACAGTTTTAAAAAAGGCTCTAGATGCTTTTGCAGATAATACTTATGATGTTTCATGGCTTGGCAATAACCATGGGATTCCTTTGAGGCTTTTTGCCAGAAGCTATGAAGGGTTTGAGGTAGACTGCCAGAATGAGTCACTGCTCACTTTTTTCATAATGTCACTCTGCCAAGGCCTTGGACCCTTTCTATTTTCATTCTTTGTGGGCTTTCCTTCCCACAACAGTGTGGTTTTGCTTTAGCCAGCTGAATGCTTATTTCATGGTAGGTGCTATTGCTTTCAAATGAAATCCTTCCACAATCAGCCCACAGTAATTGTTACAGTGTTTATCAAATCAGAAATTGCTTCAGAATGATTGAAAACAAAAATTAATTGTGGTTTGGCCTGGTATAAGGGTCAATGCTACCATCTTTGATTAATTTTGGAGTTGCTTATTTTTCTTGTATTGTTCATTGTCCTGTTGTATTTACCCAGAAGTGGGACATATTAGATGGTAACAAAATATGCCTCCATGATGTTTCTGTGAATTTCCACCAAGGAGTTTTAAATGCTACTAAGGACTAAGAAAAAGCTCTACTTTGATACTCGCACAAATTTTATAGCTTCATCATGTACCCATTACAAATTCCCTTTTGTTTAATGATACTTTCCCTTCACTGATCTGTGAAAATAATCAAAAGATAGTTCTGGATTCTAAAGCCTGAGCTAGAAATTTTTATTACAATTGTAATACAATAAACATTTTTTTCTCAGCAAATGAAGTCTTTTCAATTTGCACAGTAAGTCAAAGGTTCAAAAATTTTGTCTGTCTTCGCAAGGTTCACCTCTTAGATATATGACATCTGTATTTTTAACCTTTATTCAACCAATTTTTTCCTGGTGAATAAATAGAAAAATACACTTCATACATCTCTCGAGAGCTAATTTCCAGATACTCCATTCAGTGTACTTCCCCAACCTCTACTTTTTTTTTAAAGAAGATTTATTAGTGGGGGTGACACAGAATGGAGGCATAATGAACTGTGAACTCTTTCCAGATTATTTTTTTCCGAAGTCAATCACTATCCCCCTCAGAATGTCAGCTGAAATTTAATAGTAAGACGTGAAATGTACATTTTGGCATGAAGAATGTGAGGAGATGATTTAGAGAGCACACTTCTAAAAGTGGTATAAGAACAGAGAGATCTGGGAGTATACGTATGTAGTGCATGTTATTATTTCTTCCTTTTTGTATTTACACTGTTTGCTGTCTTGCACACTGGATGAACACCCAAGTCGTTTGGTCTTTCTTTGATTCTGTTAGAGTTAATATTCTATTATGGATGTGTTGAGTAAAACCACAAGAAAATGAACCTCAGGGTTGTATATGGTAACATATATGTACTTTGATAATAAATTTACTTTGAACTTTGAATGTGGCAGGATAGGTGGAGAAAGTAGTTAAAATATATGGGATCTTGAATTGTATGAAAAGAGGTACAGAATGTAAGAGCAAGGAATCTTAGTGAAACACTGACTTGGCCACTGCTATAGTACCCTGTTCTCTGTGATTCACTTTAGGAAAAATGGAAAGGGTGCAAAGAGATTTACCAAAATGATTTATGGGAGTAGAGATTTTAGTTATTTGGGTAAACAGGAGAAGCTAAGATAGTTATGCTTGGGATAAAGGAGCTTATGTGGGTATTTGATACGATTATTTAAATTTCTAAAGGTTTGGAGGTTCAGATAATAAAGAATTATCAGGTCACATCCAAAAAATCTGAGATATGGATTAAAAATTCACTTGTACAAAATTTATGTGTAAAATCTTGTGACATAGCATGACAGATAAGTCACAATACGAAATGTAACTCCTCATATCATAGCAGCTGCTTGTATAGACAGGATGGAATGAAAGAAGGAGAGATAGAATGAAGGTGAAAGACAAAACTGATACGAGGAAGAGTTACATTGCCAGGAGTAGCTGTGGAGATGAATTCAGTTGTAGCATTTAGAAGGGAGATGGATAAGTATCCGAAATGAAAGAATTTGCAGAAGTATGGGGGAAGGACTGGAACCATGTAGCTTGCTATGAGATAGAGCTAGTATCTATGACAGGGCAAATAGGTTCCTTCAGAGCTGTAACTAACCTGTGATTTTGTAACTGTCACCTGAAAGCATTACACTCTTATCTTCCAGCTCTGATTCTCCAAGACTGATATTCTTTTGTTCGATGCATGTATGCTTATGATACTGCGACCTTGGGAGTTACTGAGGAAAAGTGGGTCCCTGGTGTATATGTCCTGAAGGCAGCAGTACAAATAGATACGTGGTTATGGCATACAAGATGCTTTCTTATATTAACCAGGGCATTGAATATAAGTACAAGGAGGTCACGGTAAAACTACATTGAATATTAGCTAAGCCATAGAGTACCATGTTCAGATCTAGCTGCTGGGCAATAATAAGACCATAAAACATACATAGGAGCGACATTTGACCTCAAAAGTCTGCTCTGCCATTTGACCATTGCTGATTTATTTTCCCTTGCAACCCCACTCTCCTCCTTTCTCCCCATAACCTATGCTGCCCTTAATAATTCAATACCTATCAACTTTTGCTTTAAATATGCGATGACTTGGCCTCCACAGCCATCTGTGGCAATGAAGTCCACAGATTCACCACCCGCTAGCTAAAGAAATTCCCCCTCATCTCTGTTCTACACATTCATCCTTCGAATTCTGAGATTGTGCCCTGTGGTCCTTGATTCTCCCTCTATCTAGATCTTTCAATAGAATATAATTGCACTGGAGAAGAAGAACCGGGATGTTGCCTGGGATGGAGTGAATCAGTTTTGAGTAAGTACGCAGTAGGCTCAGTTTATTTACCTTGGAGCATGAAAACTGTGAGTAGCCTGATAGTGGTATACAAAATTGTTAGGGGCATAGATGGGTAGATGTGAAAATAGTTTTCTCCTTAAAATTGTATCTATAACCAGGGGACCGTGTAAATATGGAAGGTTTAGAAGTGACTTGAGGAGGAGGTTTTTCTGAAAACAAGCATGTTTGAAATCTGGAGTGCTTTGCCAAAGGAGGAGAGGGTGTGTGATGGGAACAGGTACTCTTACAACATTTAAGAAATTGTAAAAAGAACACTAAAAATGACTTGACATAGAAGGTTTAAACACTGGGTGGAAAATGGCGTAGAACCATTGATGGCCAGCGTGGGCATGGTGTATCAGAAGGCCAGTTTCCAGACTATAATGCTTTATGACTGCATGCAGGCTTTGATGGAATGCAAAGTAAAATCGAGGCAGTGCAGAAGCAACCATCTCTATAAATAAAGCCGTGAATGACTGCAGGTAACAATACCCAAACAATATTCAGGCATGGACTGACCAGAGGCAAATAACATTTATGCTGCACATATACCCAGCACTGGCTTCAAAAATAGTCAGAACCTGAGTGTCCATGAGCCACTGAAATAATGGCCCATCGTAAGAGCATCAGAAGACAGGAGCTTGGTCCCTCAGGCCTGCTCATCTTTCAATATGATCATGGCTGATTTACTTCAGGCTCTCTCTTCTGTGCCAGTATCCTTAATTCCCTGGTCTTTTAATAAAAATCTACTCTGCCTTTAAGTACCCCAGATGATCTGACCTTCACAACTCTCTGGAATAGAGAATTCCAAGAGATTCACCACATCTGGAGGAAAAAAATTCCAGCGCACTTCAGTTCTTAATAACTGTACCATAATCTTGTAACTATGTCCCCTCATTCAAGATTTGTCCATCATTGAAAAAAAATCTCAACATATATCCTGGCAGGTCCATTAATAATTTTAACTTCCAATAAGATCACCTTTCATTCATTTTTAGAAGACAACATTTAGGAGGGTGATGGAGTACTTCATCTGCCCAGATGACTGCAGATCCAATAACAGTCAAGAAGCTCAATACCAACAGGAGACAGTTTGACAGGCACTCCATCCATCACCCTTAATATTCATTCTGTCTGTGTTGCAATATTCACTCTCTGCCAAATGCTCTGCAATTACTTGCCTAAGCAGCAGTGGCTCCCCTTCATGTAAACGCTGCCACCATAATTGAACAAATGGAGCTGGCACATGGGAGCACTAGCACCAATAGGTTTCCCTGCAAATTACATATCATCCTGACTTGTATAGACAACTCTGCTCTTTCATTTGTCAGTGGACTTTAAAAATCCGGGAGCTTCCTTCATATTGTCACCTTAAGGGCTCAAGCTTCAAGAAGGAGGCTTAGTGCAACTTCTCAAATGCAGTAAGTGGAATGGACACTGACTTTGTCAGTGAGGTTGACAGCCTGTCATTGATTTTGGGGAAAAAGAAACCTGTAAAACCATGCATTAATTCTCTACCTGCTAAAAAGAAGAATGCCCTGCTTCCTCACCCTCTATCGTTTTCCTTCCAATAATTGTTTCAAAACCCCATTCTCAATTTTCTGAGCTACTGTAAGATCACTTACTTTTGACCAGCACACAGGATGATCACCGTTTCCCTGGACCTTTAACATTTACCCTGTGTCTACTCACATTTTCCATTTGTTTCACTGTTTCTATACAGTTTTTAGCCAGTTCCCACTTTAAAACTAAATATGTGTACTCCAAAAGGGAATTCAATTATATTAAATTAAACTCGTACATTCATGAGCATTCATGAGCCACATTATTTTTAATTAAGACAGTTTGCCGGCGGCTAGCAAGATTGAGATGATTTTGGGCATTGCTGGAGTACAGTTACTGAATAGGTGGTGCTTCCAATTTGGAAGTAGTTTCTTTTCCTGAAACTCCGATGTTTCAAGTTTCTGTTCTTGCCCAGGGCTCTGACAATAGCAGGAAGCCAGTTTTCAAACAGCCCCAACATGCAAGGATTGCTTAGAAACTCGTGTCTGGACTGCTTTTACCAGACAATCCAGAACTATCTGGTAAGAGTCAATTAGAAAAGCTTTCCTTATAACTCAATAGACAGAGCACCCTAACAGCAGGCAGCATGTTTGTGCCAGAAAGAACTGTCTTTCAAATGCAGGAATATTCCACATAGCTAAACTGAATGGAGCCCCACAAGCTATATATTTCATTAGATCCCAGGGGAAGTGTGGGACGCGGCTTCCTTCTGCTTAGCTGGGATTTAGCCAAGAACGTTTTCCAGGCCTAGTTTCTACAATAGGCTTGCCTTAAAAAAATATTCTACCAATCACCCAAAGGGCTATAAATTTGACATTTCCCACAGATCCTTTACTGCAGTTATGCTGCTTTGTCAGCAATATGTATAAGCTCAAGTGTTCTCTATTGTTTAACCGAGAACAGTTGAAAGTTTAGTTAAACCAAGTGTTTTCTTTCACTGTCTTCAAAGTTTAGCATTGAAGATGTGAAAAGTAGCAGAGAAATTTTACTAGATTTGTACCTCTTGTCTTGTGACAACAAATAAACAAATTGTAAATCTTTTTGCTCAAAAATTTAAACAACTATAAATGTGTCAAGAGATTTATGCTGCTTTTTTCTCTTTTTAAAAAAAAAATTAACCCTCACCCATCCATGTAAGGAGCTTACTTTGTTTTCTTGAAGGAATTAATGAATTGTGGGTTTGGCTGTAAAATTGTGGAGATGTTCTGGAAGCAATTACATCCTACAGGGTCGGGACACCCTGCTTACTGGCCATAAAGTAATGGAACTCATCCCACAAACACAGTGTCAAGTGGTTTGGAATAGCTTTAGGCTTAGCCACATGCTTCCAGTGCCCAGTGCAGTGATGTTCCATCAGTCGAATGTATGGGTTTCCGGATTAATATTGATATTTCACCACTAGATGCTACTGGTATATTTAATAAACACCAGAGTGTAACTTGTGTAAGAGACATAAGAGCAGTAGATGACAATTGCATTAGCTTACTCTCCATTTGGGAACTTCAAAACTGATACTGAATTCTTCACAAACTGAGCAATAAAATCTAAATGGTTCAATTTGACATTTTAAGATCTTTCTTAGACTTGTTTTGAATTTGGCATTAGGCATTTCTACCAGTATTACTGGCTTACTCACAAAATTAATCAATGCTGAAGCAAAAGTCTAACAAGGTAATAATTTAAGTTTATAAAGAATTTAAGTATTTAAATATAATACAGTATTGCTTCTCCTTTGGACATGATATGAACAAAAATTGTACTTTATTTTTCCAGAGTGAAGATGCATTACAAATTTCAGCAAATTTACATAATTGCAATTATGAATGATTTATTTTTCCCTTCCAATAAAGGAGATATGCCTTGCATTACTGGTGTGGTTTATTTAATATAATTTAAAAATATTTTGGCACTAAGCTATAGTTCTAATTTATTGTCATATGTATATTTTCAGAATTCACACATCACAGTCAAAGCCAGTGTTTATATTTTGCCTCCAACTGCCCTTGAGAAGTTGGTAGTGAGTTGCCTTCTTGAACTGCGCCAGTGCTTCAACATGGTGTTTTTGGGAGAGTTCCAATATTTAGATTCAATGTTGATGAAGAACCAGGGATATACTTCTAAGTCAGGTTGGTGTGTGACTTGAATGGGATCATGGAACTGTGGGAGTTTCCATACAGCTGCTGCCACTTTCCTTCTTGGTGAGAGATGTAGCAGGTTTGGGAGTTGATATTGAAGTACCCTGGTCAATTGTGTAGGAGGATTTCATTGTACATTGTCAGTAAAGTATGATTCTGTATGTTAAGCTGTTGCTTGACATGTCTGTAGAACAAGTCTTCTCACTTAGAAATAGGTTCCCAGGTGTTGTGAGAAATACTTTGCAAGGTTGACTGGGCAATGCTTGGTCATTTATCCAGTTTTATTTGCAAAAATCAATATTTAAAAAATGCAGATGTCAGAAAGCCAAAATAAAAATCAGAGATTTGCTGGAAACATTAAGCACGGAGGACTGAGAAACAGTTAATGTTTCAGGTCAAAAATCTTTCATCAGAACTAGGAAAGATGGAAATAGTTGCTGGGAATATCTATGATCAGGTCAGGCAAAGTTGTCATGTGAGCAGATTGTAGAAGTTCTCCAGTCAAATGTGTCTTTGAAATGTGTTCCTTTTTTTTTGTTTTTACCATAGTTTACAAAACACTTGATTACATTTCATCCACATCCTGTAGCATTTTTGTCACCTTCTCTCCACCTGGAAGGAGATAAACAGAGTTCTTAAAAACAAGAGATTCTGCAGATGCTGGAAATCCAGAGTGAAGTGTATTCAATATTTCAGTAATATTTGAGTAATATCATACAAACGTAAATATATTATTTCATTGAACATTCTGTGTTTGTTTACATAGCTCATTATGGGTTATATGTAAGAAGTATGTGAATGGCATATGTCACTATGGCCACCACATCATATGTGAGTGCCTCACTAAAAGAGAAACTAAGTACATGAGTATCCCTGGCTCCTGTGTTTCTCTTTTGATTAGATTTTGGAGTTACAAAACATAACAATGGAGACGAGAAAGTTTTAAAATGATCCTGAGACAACTACCTACACATTGAAGAACAGCACAACCCAGCACATTCGCTTCAGAAGGGAGAAGGTTATACAAGTTTTAAATAAGAAGCACAGGAAGTGTTTCTTTGGAAGGGAAGAGAGACGGTTGAATTTAGAACAAAAAGGCAAAAAACACACAAAATTAACAAGCAACGGGTATTACCAGGAGTTCATAAACAGTGAGTACTGGGTAATAATAATAATAAAAAAAATCAGAAATGACTGGCTACATCAGAAAGATAGATGCATTTGATTGCACAACAGATAACTGGTTGATGTGTACTGAACAAATTGAGCCGATGAAAAACTAATGAGAGTGTAGCTGAATACACTAGGTGGAAAAGCATACAATTTACTTAGAAGTTTACCTGTTCCAACCAAACCAACCGATATGAGCTTTGCTGGTATCGTGAATGTAATACAGGAACATTTTGAACCTATATGATAGTTGTAAAATGCTTTAGGTTTCATAAGCAAAATTTAAAGGAAGTGAAGTCCATTTCAGTTTATGTGGCTAAACTTTTGAACCTTCTTAAACCTTTGAATTGAGGAATTTTTCCAAGCATTGTCAGTTCAGTGATGAGCTTAATGATGTACTGAGAACATTTAGTTTGTAAAATCTTACAAGAAAACATTCAAAAATGGTTCCTAACTGAAGCACAACACATATTTAAAAGAGCAGTTGAAATTGCTATGTCAATGGAAGCAGCAGGCAGAGACACAATTGACTTGCAGTTAGGAATGAAAGTGAGAACAAAATTGCAACATCTAAACAGAAACTTGTCTGCCCAAACAAATAGTGTTATCATTGCAGAGAGGCTCATATACACTAGACCAATGCAGGTTTAAAGGTGAAACTTGCAGAAAATACAACAAAGTAGGACACATACAAAGAACATGTCAGGCAGTGAAAAATAAATGGACTGCACAGGAAGGAGAAAAAAGATTTTTTTTTTAAAAAGTCAAGTTGCAGTTTCAAACAGAACACTATTCTGCATTCTGTTGAGGAAAAATCTGATAATGATGCGATTGATACAGGACTGATTAGCCTTAAGATTTAAAATGTGAAAACTAACAAGAGGCAAGAAATATGCCTTATACACCAGAAGAGAATAGCAAATTAATTAAAATGGAATTGGACACTGGCTCGTCTGTTTCAGTCATTCCGCAAAATGAGTTTGAATGACATTTCAAAGATACTGAACTGAAACCTGCAGATATCCAACTAAGAACTGATACTGGAGAAATTATTACTTCTGTGCGAATGACATTCACAACAGTGAAATGCGACAACCTACAAGCCACATTGGGCTTGTATTTGGTAAAAACTAGAGGACCAACATTGTGGGGCCATGATTAGCTGAGACAACTACAAATTAATTGGAGATTCATCCACCATTTATACACCACATCTCCTGCAATAGAGTCAACTGAAAGCAAATTAAGAAAGGTATTGGATGATGCCACAGCAGTGTTCAAGGATGGCATTAGAAAACTCAAACATATCAAGGGTAAAATACTGTTAAATGAAAATGCCACACTCAAGTTTATGAAGTCTATCCTGTTTTTTTACACCATCCGTGATAAAGTAGTAAGTGAGCTAGACTGGATGGAGGTTCAAGGAATTCTTTCCAAGGTTAAGAGAAGCCTATGGGAAATGCCAGTAGCTCCAGTAGCCAAAAAGGTTGGGTCTGTCAGGATCTGTGGTGATTTAAAGGTCATTGTCTAGCCAGTCCTGAAAGTAGATTAATACCCTCTGCCCAGGATAGAGGATATCTTTGCAAACTTTCTGGAGGGAAGCACTTCGTCAAAGTGCACTTAACTGTGTCCTACCTACAGGTGGAGCTGGAAGAAGAGTCCAAAGTATTTCTCACCATAACACTCACAGAGGGCTTTATCACTATAATAGGCTTATTTTTGGAGTAGCATCTACACCTGCACTCTGGCAAAAAAACTATTGACCAAGTGCTGCAAGGGTGCCCCGGCACTCAGTGTTACCTGGATGACAATGTTCCCTCTTAAGGTGTGATGTGTGCATGCACACACAACTTTTGCTGTTAGTGCACAAAGGAATTTAAACTGCGGACAAAAGGTTGTCACCTTCTACCTCATTGGCATGCTAAGTATATTTCACAATTGTAGATAATCACTTTCCATTTCCGGTTTCTAATGTGGACAGTGTTGGTAATGTGGAGTTTGTGATGGTTTGCTTGCAGATTTTAGAACTGGCTTATTTATACTGTTTTTATTGAAGGAATTATTGATTCACTATGTCAAATTCCAAACAAGCAAAAGGCATGATGAGCAAAAGAACTGCAAGTTCATTTAAAGTGGAATGGCTTCATGAAACTGTAGAAACTACTACACTGAAAGCTCATGAAGTCAGGAACGTGCAGCTATGAGAAATATTTATGTACAATACGGAAAATGGTGTTACCTGTGTGTATGAGAAATATGTGTATTGTTTTATCTCTTTCAAGCAATGAACAACAAACTGTATTTGGTAATTTATTATCCTTAGAACAGCTTCAAGTTTGCTTCCACTTAAAGATTCAATGAGTACATTTTGGTGTCACTGGGCAAAAAATTCCACAGCTTAAGATTTTTGTGCACGCTGCTCATTGCAATTTGAGGGAACGTTGCTGGATGACATCTTTATTACTGGTGAGGATGACAAGGAACATCTCCAAAATCTCAAAACAGTGTTAAAAAAAATTGCAAGAGTATGGGCTCAGAGCACAATGTGACAAGTATGAATTCTTTAAACCAAGTATCATTTATTGTGGTCATACCATTGTCGCACAGGAATTACACAAGTGTGCTGAGAAAAGTTAAACAGTGGTGGATGCCCAAGGCCAAAGGATGTGTTACTACTGTAGTTCTTTTTAGGACCTGTCAATTACTATAACAGGTTCCTGCCAAACCTGGCTACTCTGCTTCAACCCTTGAACTCATTACTGCAGATGGGGAAGAAATGGCAATAGATAAAGCTGTGTCAGGTAGCTTTCCAAAAGGTGAAGGATACCTGTACTCTCATGCACTGTATACACTGTCAGACACTGTACTCTCATATTATCATCCACATTGCCCAATGAAACTTGTCTTTGACACCTCACCTTATGTATGGGTACTATCTTGGCACATGTTATGAGTGATGGAAATGAAGTTACAAAACACAACACAGAGTAACACACACAAAATGCTGGAGGAACTCAGCAGGACAGGCAGCATCAATGGAGAGGAAGGAAGAGTCAAATTCTTGGGCCAAGACCCTTCATCAGTCCTGATAAAGGGTCTCGGCCTGAAACATTGAATCTTGCATCATAGTTTTTTTTATCATATTCCCATACTGCTGCTGAAAAAAATTTACACACAGATTGTCAGAGAGGCCTTGAGTCTGGTTTAGGGTGTAAAACATTTCAACCAGTACTTGTACGGGAGAGAGTTTACCATCATTACTGACCATCAAGCCCTGGTGTCAATTTTCAATCCACAGAACAGTGTTCCACTAACAGCAGCAGTACAAATGCAGGGATGGGCTCTGTTTCTTGGAGGACACAATTACAAGATGAATTCAAGAGAAAACTAATCATGGAAAAGCTGATGTATTGTCCTGTTTTTCCGTGGGAAAGGAAATAACTGAAAAATTTACAAAAGAATACACTGTTTCACTCCCGAGCAAGCAGTGTTTATGAGGGACTAAAGAGGTGACCAAAAATGTGTATTTTAAAAGATTAAGGACAGAACTGGGCCACCCTCCTACACAGTGAAGATTGTGCCTGATGTCATCTAGAGATGACACATCTATCAGCTGAGAAGAGTGGAGTCAATTCTTAGAGAAGGAAGGTGTCCAGAGCTGTCAGAACCACTTCCTGCAGTCCCAGAGTCAACTCCTACAACCACTGCAGAGGAGGCTGCAGAACTTGAGATGGTTTCCTAGCCACAAGTGTCACCTGCCAAGCAGAGTGACTCCATTTGTCAGCAAAGATGTTATCCCACAAGAGTAAAGAATCCTCCACATACATATGGGCTAGAGAGCATTACATTATATATTTGAGTTGAGATGCATACTATATTGAGTTAGAGTTTATTGCTAACCAGGAAGGAGTGTAGTATACTCAATGTTTCAAGTTATATTTGAGTAATATTGTAAATATGTTGTTTGATTAAGCATGTTTTGTTTACATAATTTACTATGGGTTATATGTAAGAAGTACATGAATGGTTTTAGGCCACCATGTCAAATGTGAGTGCCTTACTAAAAGAGAAACTACTATAATTACACAAGTATCCCTGGCTCCTGTGTTTTTCTTTTGATTAGTTTTTGGAGTTACAAAACATAACACAGAGTAACACACACAAAATAGATGCCTGACCTGCCAATAAGCAGAACTCTTTTGATCATCACCTTTCACCCACCACCTTCTCACAACTTCTGCGAGTTCCATCAAGACAAAACCACCCGATAAATCCACTGTTTCCCTCTGTCTTCAGCTGTTTGAAGAGATTGTTCACTTTGTAACTTCCTGCTCTACTCTCCCATCCTCACCATCACTCCTGCTCCTATTTCACTTTCTTCTGAAACTACAAGAGAAGCAACATCTGTCCTTTTACATCTTCAGTTCCCACCATTAAGGGACCCAACAATCTATGCTGGTGTTTCATTTGCAGTTCTCCATCTCTGAGTACTGCATTCAGTGTTCAAAATGTGGTGTCCTCTATACCCACAGGCAAGGTCTCAAAGGACTGGAGAGTAACCAGTATTATTCCGTTGTTTAAGAAAACAAAAGAGTTCATCCAGAAGATTATTGGATGGTGAGTCTTGCATCAGTGATAGAGACTCTATTGGAGAGTGGCCTTATATGATTTGGGAAAGCACAGGCTTACAAGGGATAGCCAGCACGGCTTTGTGTAAGGCAGGTCATATCTTACAAACTTGCTTAAGTTTTTTTAAGGAGGCGATGAAAATGGTTGATGGTGGTAGGGTAGTGAGTATTGGAGGTATTTGACAAAGTCTCTCAAGGTAGGCTGAGGCAGAAGATGAAAACACATAGTTTCTTGTCCGTGTAGATTGGATTTAAAGTTGGCTTACCCATAGAAAACAGAGGGTAGTGGTGAAGGAGTATTTTTCTGACAGGATGTCTGTGACCAGTGGATTTCTGTAGGGCACCCTTGGTTCTAACAAATGTGAACTATTTGGACAAAAATGTAAATGGACTGCTTTGTAATTAGTGCAGTTGTGTATAGTGAAGAAGTTTGTCAAAGGATACAGTAGAATATAAATCAGTTGAAAGTATTGTGGAGAAATGTTAGGTGGAGTTTAATCCTGTCCTAGCAAAGACCTGGATCCGCTGCAAATTGCCTATCGCAATTTGGTCTATGGAAGATGCAATTTCTTTGGCTCTTCATGTGCCCTTGGATCAGTTGGACAATACAAATTCCTATGTCAGGTTGTTGTTTATTGACTACAGCTCAGCATTTAACACGATCATTCCTACAGTTCTGATCAAAAAGCTCCAGAACCTGGGCCTTTGCAACTCAATCCTTGACTTGCCAACCAGAAGATCACAATCTGTGTGGATCGGAAGTAACATCTCCACCTCGCTGATAATCAACACTAGTGTACCTCAGAGTTGTGTGCTTAGCCCACTGCTGTACTCTCTCTACACCCATGACTGTGTGGCTAGGCACAACTTGAATGCCATCTATAAATTTGCTGATGATGCAACTATTGTTGGCAAAGTTTCAGGTGGTGACGAGGAGGCATACTGGAGTGAGATAGATCAGCTGGTTGAGTGGTGTCACAGCAACAATCTTGCACTCAACGTCTGTAAGACCAAAGAACCAATTGTGGGCTTCAGAAACTGTAAAATTAGGGAACACACACCAGTCGTCATAGAAAGATCAGGATCAGAAGTAGAAAGAACTTCCTTATATATATGGCAGAACAAAACCCTAGGTTAGGTAAAAGGCATTTACAGAAATCTAAAAAAGACGGGGGGGGGGGTGGTTAGCGCTCCTGAATTTTAGATTTTACTATTCTACTATTGGGCAATTAACATTCAATACTTAAAATTTTGGTTATGGGTCTTGGATGTAATTTCAAGTCCACATTGGGTAAATCTTGAATGTAATTCTTTACAAGGGTTTTCATTGGTTCTGTTTTAGGGACTTCGCTTCCTTTTATTCTTTCTAAATTGTATAAACAAATGAATAACCCAATAGTTAAACATACTTTACGTATATGGTTTCAATTTCGAAAAATTTTTGGGTTGAACCAATTTATTTTAGCAAGTCCAATTATATCTAATTTCTTTTTTCAACCCTCCACTGTGGATCAAGCTTATTTAGATTGGAAAATCAAAGGTATAGTACGATTTCGTGATTTATTTTTGGATAATTGTTTTATGTCCTTTGAACAGCTATCTAATAAATACAATTTCCCTACATCTCACTTTTTAGATATTTACAGGTTAGAGACTTTTTAATTACTGTTTCTCCTAATTATCTACATTTATATCCAATGGATATTTTGGAAAAAATTTTAGATTTAAATCTTCTTCAGAAAGGTGTTGTAGCAATTATTTATAATATAATTATGAATTTGTGTCCTGATGTATCTAATAAAATTAAAACTGATTGGGAAAGAGAACTCAAGATTACTGTACCGATTGAAAAATGGGAAAATAATTCTTCAATTAGTTAACTCATCCTCTGTATGTGCTAAACATGCGTTGATGCAGTTTAAAATAGTGCACAGGGCTCATATGACCAAAGATAAATTATCTCGTTATTACTCTTATATAAATCCTATATGTGATAGATGTCATTCCGAGATGGCTTCTTTAACTCACATGCTTTGATCATGTCCTTTGTTGAAAAAATATTGGAAAGATATTTTTGATATTATTTCAACGGTTTTGAATGTAGACTTACAACCTCACCCAATTACTGCTATTTTTGGGTTACCAATGATAGAATCAAATCATTTAACCTCTTCAGCTCGTTGGATGATTCCATTTCTTACTTTAATGGCTAGAAGATCCATTTTGCTGAATTGGAAAGAGATTAATCCTCCTACCACATTTCATTGGTTTTCTCAAACTATGCTGTGTTTAAATTTGGAAAAAATTAGAAGTTTTGTTTATGACCCCTCTATCAAATTCAAAAAGACTTGGAGGCCATTTATTCAACATTTTCATATGATGTAATTTGACCATTTCCAAACTTATTTTACTTCTTTGTAATGTTGGTTGAGAGGAATGGAGTCGCCGACACTAAGGTTTTCTTTTTTCTCTCTGTTTACGATGTTACAAAACAGCCCATGTCTTTTTTAGTTTAGTTGATTAATTCGGTTTAGATTAGTTTTTTTGGGTTTTTTTCCCCCTTTTTCACGATTTTTTAAAGATATTTTTCTTTGTTTTATATTATTCACTTGTATCCTATATGATTGGGAGTTTTATCATTTAAGTGTTATCTGGCTTTATAATCACTTATGTTAATTATAACAATGTATTCCCAATAACTTTGTACTACTACCATGTTATGTTTATTTTTATGAAATTAATAAAAAGATTGAAAATGAAGTAGAAAGAATTTTGAAAGATCGTTTATAATGCCTCCACAATCTCTTCAGCTACCTCTTTCAGAACCTTGGGGTATAGTCCATCTGGTCCAGGTGAGTTATCTACCTTCAGACCTTTCAGCTTCCCAAGTACCAACTACACTAATTTCTGTCCCCTGACTCTAGAATTTCTGGCCTACTGCTAGTGTCTTCCACAGTAAAGACTGATGCAAAATACTTATTAAGTTTGTCTGCAATATACCTCTCCAGAGTAATTTTCTAGCAGTCGAGTACCCACTCTTGCCTCTCTTTCTCTCTTTATATATCTGAAAAATATTTTTGTTATCCTCATTTATATCATTTGCAAGCATGCTTCATATTTCATCTTTTCTCTCCTTATGGCTTTTTAGTTGTCTTCTGTTGGTTTTTTTAAAGTTTTCCAATCCTTTAACTTCTCAATAATTTTTGCTGGATTATATGTCTCTCTGTTGCTGTTATGTTGTCTTTGACTTCCTTTGTCAGCCACAGTTGCATTGTCTTCCATTTAGAATAGTTCTTCATCTTCGGAACAAATCTATCCTGTGACTTTCGAATTGCTCCCAGAAACTCCTGCCGTTGTCGCTCTGCCATCATCCCTGCTAGTATCCCCTTCCAATCAATTCTGGCTAGATCCTCTCTCATGCCTCTGTAATACTGATAAATCTGACTTTAATTTCTCCTTTTCAAACTGCAGGGTGAATTCTATCATATTATGATCACTGTCTCCTAATGTTTCCTTTACCTTAAGATCCTTAATCAAGTCTGTTTCATTACACAATACCCAATCCCGAATTGCCTTTCCACAATTGGGCTCAACCACTGTCTGCTCTAAAAAGCTACGTTTCAGGTGTTCTCTAAATTCCATCTCCTGGGATCCAGCACCAACCTGATATTCCCAATCTACCTGCAGTCAGAATCTTTTTCCTCGAATGAAAGTGTCAAATACAAAGTGACTTTGATGGGGTTTTATATCAGTCATGGTCATTGTTACTAACTCTAGCTGGTGTTGTTCTTCCCAAATACCTGATTATTAGCTAAATTTAAATTGCACAGCTGCCGTGGAACTTTGATTTCTGGGTTGTTAGTCCATGTGTGTTGATTACAAGTCTGATTATGCTACTGTGCTAATCAGACTTATGATTAATCTGTTTTTATATAACAACTCTATACAATGATTGAAATAATATGGAAGGGTATGAGAACTGGAGTGATAGTGCTGAGGATGGGGCAGTTGGTAGACAACTAGATGCAGTATGTAGTAAGACTGTGAGGAAGGTCAGGCAGATGATAGGGTAAAATTGTAGTCAGTGGGATGTTAAAATGCAACAGGGGGCCAAAATTAAAAAGGGTGATGAATACAGGACTGAGGGTGTTATATTTGAATGCACACGTATATGGAATAAGGAAAATGATCTTGTGGCACAATTAAAATTTGGCAGTTGTGATGTTGTGGGTAGCAGGGTGTCATTAGAAGGACTTAGACAGAATGGCAGAATGGACAAGAAGTGACTTGGCATATAATGTAGGTAAGTGCACGGTCATGCTCTTTGGTAGAAAGAATAAAGGCATGGATTATTTCGTAAATGGGGAGAAAATACAAAAATCAGAGGTGCAATGGGACTTGGGAGCGCTCATGCAGGACTCCCTAAAGGTTAACCTACAGTTGAGTTGGTGGTAAGGAAGGCAAATGCAATGTTAGCATTCGTTTTGAGAGGAGTAGAATACAAAAGCAAAGATGTAATGTTGTGTCTTTATAAGGCATTGGTCAGACCACACGAGTATTGTGAGCAGTTTTTGGCCTCTTGTCTAAGAAAAGATGTGCTGGCATTGGAGAGAGTCCAGAGGAGATTCACGAGAATGGTATCTTATGATGAGCATTTATTGGCTCTAGGCTTGTACTCGTGAAGTTTAGAAGAACGAGGGGGTATCTCATTGAAACCTATTGGATATTAAAAGATCTGGATAGAGTAGATGTGGAGAGGAAGTTTTCTATTGTGGGGGTGTCTAGGACCAGAGCGCACAGCCTCAGAATTGAAGGATGTCCATTTACAACAGAGCTGAGGAAAAATTTCTTTAGTCAAAGGTGATAAATCTCTGGAATTCATTGCCACAGACTTCTGTGCAGACGAAGTCATTGGGTATATTCAAGGCAGAGGTTGATAGTTCTTGATTTATATGGACATTAAAAGTTACCGGGAAAAGGCGGGAGAATAGGTTTGAGAGAGATAATAAATCAGCCATGATTGAATGGCGGAGCAGATTTGATGGTCCAAATATCCTAATTCTGCTCCTAGGTCTTATGGATTTGGTCTTATTTATTTGTTCATTTTTGTGCACTCGTTCATTACTTTGTAATTTATAAGATTTTAAATATTAAGTATTAACATTTAAGGATTGTCCATTTATGCCAAATAAAAGTCAGTTTAAAGAGCCATATTCAGCAGCTGATGTTTATGGGATCTCAACATGCTTGCTAACTGTTGTGGGGGCATGGTCAGTTTTATGGGGAGGCTGTGCTAATGTTTCCCTCAAAAGTTACCATAATTAATGCTGAAGTTGACGAGTATGACAAAGTACGCAATCTCCTGGGATATTTTGCTGACTGAGGCAATCAAGCAACTTTTACCTGATATGTTCATAAGTCTCAATTCATACAAATCTCTGTGATACAGATGAATTACAGTACAGCCATTAATGAGATCTTGGTGCTTAATGGTGATCACACCTGCTGCCCTTTAGCATTGTTCCAGACAGAAGAATTTCCATGAAAGTCCAAATTATTCAATGGGATATGAAAAGATGGGCACAATAAGGGAGAAGGAACTCTTGTTTTTAACGAATGTAGAAGCCCTCATTTGCCATTGATTCAAAGAGTGTTCTCAGTTGGTGACACTGGCACATGTAGAATATATGTATTGTCATTTGTAAAGCAATTTGAATAGATATCATGAAGCTGTACTTGTGCTCAAGTTTCATACTATAACTTGGAGAGCAAGATTTTTCAGTAATAGCCAATGCAAAGGTAGATTAAAACGATGTACTGCCAGTGCAGATCTGTGAACACATTACAATGTTATGGCACTGCTGGTACCAGTATTTGAATAAAGCTTTACAACCATTCTGTAATACAAATGTGAATGATCAGCAAAATAAATATGATTAAAATGTGCACAATGATCAGTTATTTCAAGAATTTCAAGGAAGAAGATTGTGGATGAGCTACCTGTCTAATCCACAGAAATGGTAAATTTGAAAGTGTTAACCTTACAAGAGTTGGAGGAAGTTGTGCCTGCATACAGTTTGTCATGAATGCAGAGCAAAATCACCTTAGGTACAAGAGTAGCTGTGGATATAACTAGACTGAATTTTCCCATTATGTCCCTACTGTCTTGTGTCAAAAGGTGTGGGAGGGGGCAGAGGTGATTTTTAAACATCTTATTTCAAGAGAATGCCACTCTCTTCACTTGGCAAAGTTCTGTAGCACACAGCAGAAGATGAAGTCCTTTTGGTCACTGCTGACTCTCTGTAGAATGACGTAGGCAGGAAGAACTCATCTTCAGAAGGCCTATGTTGTGATCCTGGTACTTGTGTGGCTCTTGTCATATCTGTGCTCAGCTCCTTTTGTTGGGGAACACATTCACGTTAGTATGCATGGGGAATTGAGATTAGTACCTTTTCCCCAGGGTCCATCCCTTTGGGTAGTGCTGAAAATACCCAGCACTGTGGGACTGTCTCAAGAAGTGCTTTCTGAAAACATTCAATCTGAGGAATTATTTGTTCTCGAAGGAATATTCATGTCATAGGAGTTGACATCTCTTGGTTCATTGGAAGATTTGGATTATTAAGGGGAGCCTTTGTGGGTAGTGAGGAGCAAATTGTGAGAGGCTACAGCCAACTTGGAAAAATTCTGTGTTAATGAGATAGAAGATCACTGATCTCCATGGAGAGAGCAGACCAAGCATGAGAAGATGGGCAAATGGCTTCCTCCAGCACATTACATACCTTGATAGTGCAGCCTTGGAAAATCTGGGCCTGCAAATACATTATTCATTAGGGAGGAGCAGGTAAAATGTGAGCTCTCTAAATCTTGTCTGGGTGTAGTTTCTTTGCTAATGGCATAGTTTTGCTTCATACCTTAAGGTGGTCCACCCACCTTACAGTCTCCAAATAAAGCATGCTGCCAGTGGTGTCAACACTAATGCATCCCTTATGAGTTTCTCAGCAGCTAAATGCTGAAAGACTCATTGTCTGTTGTAGCACTCTGTAGGCTTAGAAGGTGCTTGACGAATTTTCAGTCAGTTCTGAATGTGCTCAGTCAGGTCACTGGATGCCAAAGCATGTCACTTTAAATAGCAACAAAGCACATGAGGAGATCCTCATTGCACTAAAGCCTGGTTTATACTTCTGCGTCAATGCAACCCCTACGCAAAGCCGACGCGGAACCCTACGCCAGAGCCTGCATTGCTGCAACGTGCACCTCTCCCAAATTGTAACCACGCGTCGTGGCAACGCAGACCGTAAGAACTGTGATTGGTCCGCTTGGTAGCATTGCATTTCCTCCTGCGCTGCAATAGCTTCCCATTGGGTGACTGAAGGGCAGGGAAGGAACTCTGGCTGCAATGCTTTCCATAAAGCTTTACAGATCTACGAAATTATGGAGGGCACATTTCACTTTTACGAAAAAAGATGCTCGCTTCTTGGTTTCCCCGAGAGAGGCTACCATGACCATGAAGCCTTGTGCGGGCAGCTGAGTGCGCATGCGTGACGTGCACGAATTGCAGTGCGGCGCAGACACATCAACGTACTCACAATGTGCGTAAGTCACTTGCGTAGGTTACGGCGTCCAGTTAATGCAGAAGGCTTAAGACTGTACCACAATGGTTGTTTTGTGGGGCTTTCTGTGTAGTTGGGAATAAGAAGAAATATGTGTAACACAAATAATGACACCAAAAGAACATCAGACATGGTGTTATGAAGTGAGCACAGATGCACTGGTCCAATTTTTTTTATTGACACAACTTTACCTGGAAAAAAAACCTGTTACCCAGTGCTCTCCCAATGAAGTTAGAATTGGATTGCTTTTCACCTAAAGATGGACATCATGTGATCCATTTTCTGTGCTCTTGTTCTGTTGTGTTGTTTAAATTGACAATGCTTGAAATCATGTTGTTTATTCCTTAATATCTCATTGCCTGTTAGGAGGGGCCCAATGCAATGTTGTATTAATATTAATCTTAGCGTGGTATTGATAGTTTCGCAGCTGTTAAAGTGCATGTGTTTAAGTTCCGATATGTTAAAGACACCAGTGGCACTTGTCATTATGAAGAATAAATCTTTCAACATGTTGTGGCTGAAAAGGCTGAGTAAAGTGGTTTATGGTAGGATTGTTTGTCCCACAGACCATGGGGTTAATTAGAGGTTACCATTGCCTCACCCCTTCCCTTCTCTCCTCCCCCAGCTGGAAACACAACAGGACTCTGAGCAGTCAGTCTGCAGTCATGACTTTGACCTAAATTTGACGGAAAAATATAAGTTTCCTTTACCATGAGTGCATCACTAAACATATTAAGAGATTTTTTATCAATTAATCTTGGTGTGTGCATATAACATGTTATTTATTTAAATATAATTTATACATATACAGATGCATGCACTTCTGTTAGCATATATAATGAGAAATCATGAGAAAACTGCTTTTAAATTGTTTAATCTTTCTGTTTGAGGCATACTTGATTTTTAAAAGTTTTCTATGCTGCTTATTGACTTTAATTGAGCATCAGAGTTTGATGAAGGGTCTTGGCCCGAAACGCTGACTGTACTCTTTTCCATAGATGCTGCCTGGCCTGCTGAGTTCGTCCAGCATTTTGAGTATGTTGCTTTGATTTCCAGCATCTGCAGATTTTCTCTTGTTTGTCATTGACTTTCATTGATGTAGACAGATGTAAATTATTAGAATCAGATGTTTATATTTTGGTGTTGCCTGAAATATGTAATATAGATGTAAACATTTGTATGTAGAATATTGGATGGCTTATGGTAGATACCTGATATAGCAGCTTTCTGATCGTAAGGTTTGGCAGTGCAGCTTGCTTTGGAAAGTTACTCGGGGGCCCCTATTAAGTATTCAGGAAAAAATGCAAAGATTTTTCAGTGTGTTTTTATAATATTTTAATAGTTTTAGTTTCATAAATTTTGAAGTGAAGCATTAATATTTCTTATAGTACCCTTGATACATTTATTAACCTAGAAAAATAGTTTGTGAAGCTGCTTATTCAACAGAATTGTCTTCCCTGAACCCGTTGAACTTGCTGTTTTACTTGGTCAGATTGTGTGGCTCATGAAGACAATTGTCTTGTGGTTCAGTAAGGGGAGAAATGATTGTTTCCTGTATTTAAAAAAAAGTTGCTGCGTAATTTTGTTTAGATGAGTTAGCAATACTTAATTACCTCTATATATTAAAGAAAATTAAAATTCTAATTTAATAGCATTTGCTTGAGAACTGCAGGGACCAACCTGTTGGTGCAACAGTTTAAACCCTGATTATCATAGCAGTTACTTATTTTCTGTTTTCTGCGAAAGCTCTTCAGCTTTAAATTATTGGAGGTAGGATTTTGCAACTACACTAGAATTTGACGGAAGCACAAAAATGAAAAAGTCATAACATATTTCAAATTTGCTTTTCATTATTTAAGTTCAACAAAATACGAACAGGAATATTTTTTATTTACATCTTTTTCTTCAATTCCTGAGTCTTATTATCCTAAAGGAACTAGCCCTTTTAATGGCCCATTATGACAACATTGCTCTTGGTATCTTTAAGTGTTCAAATGAGTCTGAATTCTTTTTAGGAAGGATGTTTATGGCCAAGCCAATGAGAAAGTTGACTCAGCACCAGCAACAACCGCTGAATGTACTATGTTGCTTAGATTTGCATAACAATGGACCCTAGGTTAAGGGGAATATCCCAAATTCAATGTAGAGCTAAAAAAATACAGGCATAAAGTGATACTAAACACTGCACAGAATCCTCACACCTCCTACCTTGCTTCCTATGAGTGGATTGTGATAAACCAATACCCCCTCTCCCTCCACTATCACCACCACTACACCTCTCCCTAGACTAGAGCTAGTCCCTAGTCTGTTGCTGCTTGTTTCTCTTTTCACTGAAGGGGAATTGACATTGGCTAATATGATCTATCTTTCTCTATCTACTGTTTCCATTCTCCTCTGCTGTGCAGTATCTTCTGAATCTTCTCTTCATCAAGCTCTTCTTCTTTCCCATTTACCTTTCCCCTCAAAGAACATGGCTCTCATTTGTAGTCCTCCTGTTCTCCTCCAATACCTGCCCTAGCACTTTGTTCTTCATCCCATGATGTCTCCTGCTTTGATAATACACTACTTTGTCTGCCTCTCTTCCCCTTTCATTCTTCTCCTTATCTAGCACCATTTGCCCATCTATCACCATCTATCACTGTTGGCACCTTCCTTGATTACTCAACACCTAGTGATCTGTTGTACCTGAATGCTGGGCTTTATCTTTACCTTTGCTACAGTGCAATCACTTGTTGGCTATTGAGCTGAGAGTGGATGGGTTAAGAATTAAACTTTAGCAAAAGTGATGAAGGCAATGAATGTACAATGACAATACCCAAGAACTGATTTAATTCAGTGAGAGCTTTTAGTGCATATTTGGATTACTGGAGCCATTATTTATTGCAGGAGATTATTATATTGGATTGATAGGACCCATTCTCTCACTAGTAAATTTCCAAAAGGCTGTCTGTAGTTACAAATACAATAAATGATTGCAATAAATTTACGGTACTATTTCACTATTTTATTAAATAGTGTTATGATAACCTTCAAAAATTGTTGGATTCTTTGTATCATTTGAGAAATGCCAATCTAGCTTCAGTACAAAACCACATCTCTCAACATTTTGACAAATGTAATCCTTGAAATTTTGCACAGTTTTAATAGTCATATTTTATAAAAGTAGAATAACTAATTTTGAGAAAGGAGATGTGAGAAAATAGTGGGCAGAATGGGTGAGCCATTTGAATTCTTCTCAAAGCCACAGACGGAACTGCTTGATGGAATAAAACTGAGATCTTGTTTGATTTGTACAGATGTTAATGATTTTGCTCTTTCTCTCCACCACACCCCATGTGTAGTAAGTTTGGATAGTCTTGACTCGCTCAGACCATAACAAATATATAAAGCTACAACTCATTTCACATTAAGGAGACAGTATCTTTTTGGAAGATCAGAAAAATAGGCTGTGTGTGAAATTCTTGACATTGGGGTTGAGGCCCCTTATTGAAACTAATTCATGGAAATTCATCTGTTGATACTACTGCATACTGATACTAAACTAACAATATAGAAAGACATTCCACTCCCCAGCACTGAAGTGTTCACTTTACTGTGCTCAAAGTTCAACCTCTGCTTCAATACTTAAAAAAAAATATCGTCTGGGAGTTTACAGCCCCACAGTGACTAGTATGATCAACAGCATTATTTCAGTTCATACATGTATAAAATTTAAATTGTAAAATTCAATTATTGACTTTAGCATTATTCTTTTCAATTATTTGATGTAATGGCACATGTTCTTTTTGGGGGGAAAGTGATTGCATTTTTGAATTTTCAATTACTTGATTTAATGGCACAAATATTCCTTTTTGGGGGAAAGTGATTGCATTTTTGAATTTTCTCTGGAGTAGGTTTCCTCCCTTTGTCATTTTCTTGAAAAAAAAGGTGTAGCATTAGTAGAATTTGTCAACTGTTTTCTCTCAAACTAAGAGAATGCTGCATGGAAAGGATTTAAAAAAAAATAAATGAGAAAATGATTGATGAAGTTTGGTTATTGAGGGAAGATGTGAGAAGAGAAAAATGCTACGTAAGTTTTGTGAAAAAGTGGCAGGTTACTGACGAAGGGTCTCGGCCTGAAACGTCGACTGTACTTCTTCCTATAGATGCCGCCTGGCCTGCTGCGTTCCACCAGCATTTTGTGAGTGTTGCTTGAATTTCCAGCATCTGCAGATTTTCTCGTGTTCAGGTTACTTTTACATCTAATTCAACTATGAAACCGGAATTAATAAAATATGATAAGCTTGTAACCTTATTTTTTTGATGTTGAGTACTACAAGATCCTTTTGGAATTTCTGTAGGTTGGAGCATTCTTGATCCAGGCAATGCTTCATGTTCAAACACACATGAACTCAAAGGCCCCAAGGATCTCATCAACTTCAAGACTTTGTCCCCGGGGTCAGGGACATCCTGTCAATAGTGACTAGGCTCCAGGTGATGGATCTCAAGGCATTACTTCTCTATCCTATGGTGCCCTAATGGTCTGATGGCTTAGGCGTTTCTGTATGAATGATAAATATGGTTGAAACAAATCTAAAAGATTTTTTAAAAATCTTCCTGTGTTTAGAAATAAATCTTATGAATATTTAAATAAAATTCAGTAAAACAAACCACTTCCCTTTCTTGCTTTTTCCATCTAGGTTGAATGGGGCTGGGCTAAGTATGTTAGTAATGGCTAGCTTAATGCTGAGGGGCCAGGTGCAAAGTGTATCATTTCTTGGCCAATACAATTGAGTTCACCCTCTGGACCAGCATCTGATCTCCAGTACATCACTACTTCTACCCTCCAATGTGCAGACATGGAGGTCAAAGGCGTGTCAAACAACAGGGGATAGGTGGACAGCTGTTGCATACAGGATTGTTACCAACAATGAAACACGATCTGGTCTTGTTCCTCTTTGTAAATGTACATATAATGGTTTCAGAAAACTGCACCAGCATATTTATGCTTAAGTGCTGCCAGTCAAATTTAGTTTTGGTAGAGATAGACAGAATATTATGAAATATATTTTTGTCCTTTGTGCATGGTATCTTCAAATATAAGAGGAGAATATTCCCAAAAGGCAGATCCTGCGGACAATGCCATTGGAGTTCCAATAGGAACTATATTCCTTTATTTTTTTCTTTCCTTTTCTTCTGGGCACAACTTGTTTGGTTGCTGCTGTTAAACAGTTCGTGGCAACCTGCAGATTGAAGATTTCTGTACATTCACCTGTATTTTTACTTAGACAGTCATTCTCCCTTTCTGTTTTTTTTAAATGGTTCAGCTGAGATAAATCTGATGTAGCTCATTCATGTGTTTTCTTCCAATCTAGGACATGCCATCTGAGACCAGTATAACTCAGCTCCAGGAATTAGGCACAAGGGTTTTGGAGCTTTTGTAAATGAGAAAACCAGCTGTGGAACACATACCTGTCCTATTACATGATGAGTAACTGCTTCAGAAAGCCATTTATGGGTTTATTTCATTGAATATAGAATGATTTCAACTGGAAACCTTGTGGCTTACTTCTTTTATTAATTCTAAAGTATTTTGCAAAATAACATTTTTTGAAAACTTTGTTCCCTTTCTTATTCAGTTTAGTTGTCAAGATAAGGTGATGTAAACTTTATAAACTTTTTTTTAATAACTGGCCTTGGGCTGTTGTTGCAAAATTATGATGATGTTTTATGTTCTTTGCCCAACATTACAAAGTACGACTGACAACTGTGAAGGCAAATGGATAGGATAAGTTTTGTTTTTTAATATATGTAATTAAAGATGATTTTAAAATTAGATCTCACCCCCCCACCCCCAACCTCTCGGAGAAGCAATATGCCACTTTTGTCCACTGCTCCATCTAGCGGACGGAAATAGAACTGAACAAGCTCACCTGTTAAGTCAGTAAGCCACCTTGGCATTTGAACTTGACTGTCATCTGATTGAACAGTAAACAAAATTAATTTTTTTTCATTCTCTGGCAAGTGTTCACTAACTCGTATTTTCTTAGGAGTACATTAGGTGTATGCAGAATCTGTAGTTATTACAGCTGTAAAGAACATCGTGTATTGTTTTTACTTTTAGCGGTTATCTCAATTAAATTCTCTGCCATTAAGCTGATTATGTCAGTTTACTGAAACTGTATTAATAATAGCAATATAAATTCTCTTTAAAATTGTACTGTTTGGTCAAGCTAATCTAAGTATGTTATATGCCTGACAAAAGGTAAGAAGGGAAGGCCTTCTGAAACTAAACTATATTAAATCAAATTACACATCTATAGATGGATACAATCTTATGTCATTTGAGTAGACCTTTGCACCCTACAGATGGTTCCTGCATGCATAATGAATTCCTTTAATGAGACTGAGAGCTCTCGATGTTCCCTAATTTCCCACATGATCCATAAATGACCACTGTAATCAGCTGAAGTTAACATGGACAACAAGGAAAGTGTCCTTGTTACACAGGGTCCAGAGACTGGCAAAGGCCATTGAGGAATGGAATTTTTCCCTAGGCACGTGTTCATTAGTTACACCCTGGCATATCCATTTTAGTGTCAGTGAATGATTTCAGACATTCATATGGATAATGCAAAAGATGATAATCTGAGGAACTGAGACGCTATCTTCAAGCAAATTTCTTGCCTCCGAATTTATGAAAGTTTCTATTGTGAGCCTCAGCCACATGAAATACATCCTTCAAATGCAGTCTCTGATAAATTGGTCAAACTATAAGTGACTTTAGTGTTGACTTGAAGAGCTGAATTTTGCTGAAAGGCAACCATAAATACTCTGCAGAGAAAATTACATGCAGCTGAAGGATGTTGCCTTGAAATAATTAGCAGGGATCGTTCACCACCTAAAAGCTACTCCACCTGCTTTATTTTTTTTTCAAAGCCATACACTTTCAAGGCCAGGCAATGTTCTTCATTTTAAACACAAGTATGGCTTCTGCCATTCTTGCTATCAGAGGGGTCTGGGTTGAGTTATGAGCCATTTTGTTTCTTCATTCATACGCTAGCATCAATTTTTAAAATTTGCTCTTTTTGGGGGGTGGCGGGGTATAGGACTTTACTGATAGGACTTGGATTAATTGCATATCCCTGGTTGGTTTTGAGACAGTGGTGCGAACTGACCTCTTTAACCACTGCAGTCATTCTGGTGAACGTATCCTACAATGCAGTAGAGGGAGGAATACTACTGGAATAGCCTAGGTGCATTAAGTAGATGGTATATACTGACCCAGTGTGCAATACTCATGTAGGGAATAATTGTTTAGCAGGTTCAATGGCGTGTCAATCATCTGACTGCTTTGTCTTATTTGTTGTAACACATCTTGAGATTTGTTTGATAAAAAGAAGTAAAGAAAATTCCAACACAGATCTAAGTTGCCTTGTTGGGAGGTGAGTTGCTCTGATCAACTTTTGTAGCCTAGGTATTTGGGTGGCTGGATCTGTAGAGTTCTGGTCAATTGTGACCATAGTTTATTGATTGTGGCACATTTTTTGATGGTAATAGAACATAGTACATAAAACAGTACAGCGCAGGAATAGGCCCTTCAGTTTATACTGTTGTTCCAAACATTTAAGACGAGTAATTGAATGTGTAACTAATCTCTTCTGCTTACGCAATACGTATATTCTTCATTCTCTGCACATTGATGTACCTAAGAGCCTCTTAAACATTGTGAAGATACTATTTGCCCTCATGATCATTCTTGCCAGTGCATTCCAAGCATCCAACACTCTGTGTGTAAAAAAAAAAGCACTTGCCCCCATATACTCCGTTTGAATTTACCCCCCCCCCACCTTAAATGCACACCCTCTAATACTAGATTCCAGAGGGAAAAAAAGGATACTGGTTGCCTCTCACAATCTTGTAAACTTCTATCAGGTCTCCCCTCAACTTTTATCATAGAGTAATGTCTAAGGTGGTAATTAGGCTTGCTTTTATTGGAGTTGGTCTTTACTCACGCCTGAATGTTGCTGCATGTTGCAGCACAGATTGTTTCATATGCTGATGAATTATGAATAAAATGAAAAATTGTGCAGTCTTCAGCAAACAACCCCATTTCCATCCCTAATAGGAGGAAGGTCATGGATGAGCCAGCTAAAGGTGGTTGGCCCTAGGACACTACCGTGAGGAACTCCTTCACCAGTACAGTAGTCAAGTCAGGTTTATTGACTACATCCGTGTATATAACACATATAACCATACAATGTAAATAGAAATGAGACAATGTTTCCTGGAATCAGAGTGCAAAGCAGAGTAGTACACGTAACACGAGGTAATTTATGAAGGTAAGGATAAAATGTACAGATGAATCACTCATAAATACCCAACTAAAGTGCATTAATATTAAATATTGTAAGGTACTGAACAGATTAACCAGTGATAATACGATGTGGCCGGGAGCAGGCCTGAGATAGTTAAGCTCCAGCAGCCATGAGCATCGTCCTTTGCCTCGTGATGTCAAAGGCTATCACTCTCACCTTGCCTAGGAATTCATCTCTGTCTTATGCAAGGTGTAATGAAATCTGACGTTTGAGTTTACTTTTCAAAATCTAAACTGGACATTGATGCACAGATTGTTGATGAGGAAGTGCCATTTGATAGTTCTCATGATGAGATATTCCATCACCTTGCTGAGGATTGAAAGTGGACTGATTGAGCCTAATTAACTCCATTGGATTTGTCCTGCTTTGTGTGAACCTTACATAGCTGGAGGAATTTTCCACATGGTTGGGTAAATTCTGATGTTGTAAGTGTACTCAATCAGACTGGCTAGAGGTAGTATGATTAGACATTGTTTCTGGAATATGGGACTTGGGGACTACAGCTGATATATTGTTTGGCCCCATTGTCAGTGGACCGTTGCTTTTTGCAAACATGACTGTTAAATCAAATTGGTTATTGTAATGGTCAGGAGAAAGCTTACATACAGTAGGTTTTCCATTTGACATTTTTGGTACAGCATGCTTGCAAATGCTTCAGAGCAATAGGTGAGGATAAGGTCAAGTATGATTAGCACTCACATTGTTTCATTCACTACTGCAGCTGTTACACTTCATCCTGCATTGTTGTTTAACCTTGTTCTACCTCAATGCACAGTGTAATGATTTGATCTGTATGACAGTGTTAAGGCATGCTTTCACTGTATCATGATACGTGGGGCAATAATACACCAATACCAGTACCCACCAAAGGCCCATTCTAGCAGCCATGTTCTTTAGGACTCAGCCAGTCAGTACAGGTGCTACCAAGCCTCTTGTGGTGATGGACATTGGATACGATATATTCTGAAATGAGTGCAATGGCATCTTCCTCTCACCTGTAGCCAACTGTACTGCCCCTTCTCTTGGATCTGGTTTGCCCACAGGACTGGATATAACCAGACGTTATTATAGGGGTGTGTAGAACAATCTGAAGAATAATTTTGTTAACCATTTGATGTTTCTTGGCTGCTCTGTAGACAAGTGCCCCAATTTAGACACTTTTCCCTGTTGAGTCTACATGGTCAATTGGACTGGGTGCTACTTGGCCATTGTGGTATGATGTCCTCATAAAAAGCCTACAGCCTCACATTTCTTATATCATATGACGCCCCCCCCCCCACTATCTCTCAGCCCCTCTTCCAGCAATGGGAACCTAAATATCGTCAGCTTCTTTTGAAGAGAGAAATTTCATGATCTTCTTTCCCCAACATGGAGCAAGAACTGTGAAAACCAGTGAACAGCTCGAACTTTAAAAGATTAGTGATCATTCCTGCAGACACCTTGATAGCCATGGGCATTGACATTCTTACGTTCATCTCAGATTGCATTAGTGGCTGCAGCAGATCTCAGATTGAGAAAGCATTCTTTCAAGGTTCATGTAATCTGTCACATGAGGTAATACTTGTTGAGATTTAGCTAGGAAATTTGCTCCCTGTCTATCCTGAGCTGATTTCCCTTCCTGTTAACTGTTCTTCCCTCCTGCCTCTTACTCCCTCTTCCACCAATTGTCATACACAGTACGATTTCTGCAACTGAACTAACTCAGAGAAGAAGCAGAAGGAGAGGAGGGAAGCTGAAAATATACAGATCTATCAAAAATGTGTTTTTAAGTGTAAAAATTCTGGGTCTTCTTCTATGTGTTATTTATGTAAATGATTTGAATGTGAAAGTACAAGGCATAATTCATCAATTTGCATTTGATACTAAAATAAGAAGTATCATAGTCAGTGAAGGTTATCAAAAATTGCAAGGGTGTCTTGATCAGCTAGGTACAGTATGTGGGCCAAAGTTTGACAAATATCGACAGATGATGTATCTTTTTCATTACGCTTGTGGCTTATTTTGTCTCTCAGATTACCCTTAATCACAGGAAACCAATAATCAGGTTATAGCAATATTTTTGCAAAACAATCAGTGGATTATTTGTACAGGATGTATTTTTCACTGACCCTTGCTCAAATATCTTGCTTTATAGAGAGAAAATCTGGTTTATTTGAAGTACAGTGAGTATTATGTTAAAGTTGAAGGGTTAACACACCAACCAGTTTTAATTCATGGTTATAATGACAGAATTCCTTGGACACTAAGGAGAACTTTAGAACTGGTTGGAAAGAACATGAGATAGAGCTGAAAACTTTAGAGAGAAAGTACAAAACAAATTGACAAGTGAAGTGAAGGAAGGAAGTATATCCACAAAATCTGACGTTACTTTTATGTTAAACCGGATAAATAAACTTTGGAAATAATGTGAAGTCATGAATTTTAGATTTTGTAAAATTTTGGTAGCTTGGAAGGGAAATCTATGACTTGTTTTTGAAGGGAAAAATGGGGTATTCAAAAAACAACTGGAGAAAAAAATAGGTTAAAGATACTGTGAATTCCATTTAACTGTGGCACATTTTGGCCCAATTAAACAGCTGCCCCAATTTGCCAACGTTTCATGGAAATAGTTAAAAAGGTATAAAAAAAAGACAAACTACCATCTACCTGAGTAACAAATTATGTATTTAAATGAAACAATGAGCAAATTAAAACATTATCAATACTAGTGGTGATTGTCCCTCCTATTCAACGATGACAGGAAACCTCTGTGGGAGAGTTTTTAAAGTGGAGAGGACATTGCACTGGGGCAGTTACACTCTCTGGACCTCGGAAGTCTAGGTCCAGTGATAGTCACAACTTCCTTGGTTGCAGTGGATGACCAGTTCCTCATCATGCCTTTCACTTTTCATGGAGCTTTGCTGAGCTGCCTTCCTGACCATTAGATTTCGCTGTAGATCTCGTCCGCACAGTCCAGTGGAGCTGGCTGTGCATGATAGGACAGTGTACCTATCTCACAGGGGTACGAAACCTACCAGCTACGCTCACCTGATTGAGCCCGCCTGTCAAAGCCGTATACCGAGGAGTGGCCATTGTCCCAGGCAAACAGCTGCTTGGAGCCACATATGAGAGTTGAGTGTCTTCTGGGGACCAAAGGTAACATTCATGATTGTTGATACTTTCAACTTCTTCATGGTTCCTAACTTGAAGTAGTGAAATTGTTTCATTTTCACTTCTGGCTGTTTCTGGCATTTTCAAGCCTGAATGCTTGAAACCACAGTGAGCAAATCAGTTCTGAATTGTCTTATTGCTAATTTCTTGGCAACTATTACTGCTTTTTTAACATAAGCGCACACAACTGATGCTAGTTAGAAACTGTTCTGCAACAGTCTCCTGTCCCAATTAAGCAGTACAGTATTCAAAATAAACGAGGAGAAACCTATTTTCTTGATTAGTTTAAGAGTTGTCCCAAATAAGTGGTGGCCCTGATTAACTGATGACCCAATTAACTGGAACCCACTGTATATGTATTTCCAAACAATTACAACATGAAGGAAAAAATGGTGAATGTCAAGGTAATGGCACTGAGGACTGTTGACAAATCAATCAATTGGATTTCATTTTGTAGAACTTTGAAGATTCCTTTTCTTAAATTACTATATGAGGCAGCATTGTTCCAAGTTTGGTCTTGATGTGATTGATAGAAAAATCCCATAACTATGCCAGCTAGCCAAAAACGTATTGTAATATAGCATGTACGGCAGGGATTATTTAATATGTTAATTAAAAAATCACATCTGCAGTTATGTAGGCTTAATGCTAAGAGATAAGTGTTAAATGCAATTTGTTCAGAAAGGAATAATCTCTGCATAATCGCTCATCTATTTTTATATGGGAGCTACAGTATTTGAAATCAAATCTGACAATGTTAGAATGCCTACACTTCTTTGCTTTGCGCTGCTTAACTAGTTCATCCTGTAACTTTTAGCAGAGTGTGGTGTCTGTCTAACAGTGTCTGTAACTATTCCTGTGCATTCTTTAGCCCATTCACATAGCAGCCTAATCACTAAACTGTAAATCTAATGTAACAATCTTGACCACCAGAATACTGCAGATACGAGGGAGAAAAGTTGCCAATCTCATTTTACTTCGTTGAAGTTTATTCAAGTCTCCAGTAACATTTCTTTTTTGATTTCAGAAGATCCTGCAGTAATTGCAGGCAAAGTTATTAATTTGAAAAGTGAAGGATTACTTGCAATGATGTTGTAATGAATGTAATTATAACCCCAATTCTAATGCTGTGCTGTCCACTATCAGCCACCCAGAATCGCACCAAATTTTTTTCATGATTACTTATGACTTTATGGTTTAGCTTGCACCTCTTAAGAGTATAAATTCCTTTGTCTACATGATTACTTGCAATAGCTGAGTGCACTTCTAATCTTTTAAAGGAGTGCTGCCCCCTACCCTAGTTAAAATCAATGTAGCCGCACTAATTGTTTATTCACAATGTACCTCTACACTTCATAGTATTTTATGTTTCTGCACTCGCTGTGAAGGATAGCAAACTTCAGAAGGTATCACACCCATAAAGGGAATGTGACAGATTAGAAGTGCTCTATATCCAAGATCGTTACAACATTATGTGATTTTATCATCTTGTTTGTCTATCTGTGAGGAGTAGTGCAAACAAAGATACATTAGTTAGTGATATTCTCTGATACTGCACCCAAGTGGCCATTTTTCATCAATAAAAGTGTACAGCAAACTGCCCTGTCCCTGAACCATTATAACTGATCTCAGTTCTCTCCTGGTGTCCACGTAGATTGTCGGTTAATTATCAGGAGTTGGGCCTGGCTTAATTTTTTTTATCTGACGATTAAGCAAAGCACGATTAGGAGCCATTTTTGGTCTTCAGTCAGAAGTCAGTAATAAAACACACCATAAATATATGTCTGTTTTTCCATTCAGCTTTTGTGGGAATAATTGCCTGGAACTTTTTTAAAAACACTTTTTTCACTGTAATTGTTACTAAATGGAAAAACATCAAATTACATTATATAAGGTGATGAGCAACTAACTGCCCCTATTAAAATGACATTCAGCATGATTAAAGTGTAGTGTATTAGAACCTAATAATGAGTTCAATTAAATGATTTCACCTGAGAAAGAACAGGATGTTAGTGCAAAAGGGGGAGGCAATGAAGATCATATCTAAGCAGAAGAAATCTTTAAGAATCATTGACAACTTAATAGTTGTTTGAACATGCAAAGGCAGGATTTTGCTTTGATTTTTATGAGGATTAAAGACTCAGCCAGTCCTTACAAAGTTTCTGAGGGTCATTGCCACTGCACAATTTTGTCAGTTGACCAAGCTTATTGCCAACTTGTCTAATTCCTGTGCTAAATCAGGATCACCTTGTTATCTTTAAAATGCCCAGCCCACAAATGTTTTCATTTTCAGTTCTGTTTGCATACTCTACTAGAAATGCACATCCTTCTGCCATTTTGATCAAATATGTGCCAAAAGCTGTGCAGATTAATTGCGATGCTATGTCAAAAAAAAAATCCTCTACTTTAGATGGTTTTTCCCTCCATTTCTAACTTCTGCTGCAATTGCAATCCACCATGTCAACCAAGTGGTCAAGCATCATGTGCAAATTTGCATAGCAAGAATTGACCAGCTGTCTGACAGTAGGAAATATCATAGCTGAGTTTTGCTTTTAAATTCTTTTCAACAAGGGTCACAGGATGGAAATTAAGAGCTGGTATGCCCTTGCCCAAGTGCATCGAGACTAGTTAAAATACTTAACTGTAGCTTGGGGTGAAATCTAAGCAGATTTTGTTGAGGAGAGATTTTAACAGACAAATTGAACACAAAACCCTCTTACAATGCAGTCATCTGGTCGTATGAATTTCATAAATTAGAGGAATTTCTGAATATTACCTGCAAATGACTTTTTCCTGGAAATAAAATGTTATTGATTTTCAATTGTCCTATGCATATATCAATAATGCAAACAAAACTCATCTCGCATTCAATATGTTGCTGCCTTAAAATTTGTGACTCTTATTTTTGGACTTTGGCTTGTGCATTTCGTTGTGTCTGGATTCTATGCTTTCTTTTCGGCATAGAAAATCTAAATGCTTTAAAGTTCTACTAGTTCTACAGGGATGGAGATGGGATTGGTGGTGTAGAAGTTAATCAGCAGCAAATAAGATTGAAACAGCCCTTGCTTTTTAAAACACAGGTTAGTTGTACACAAAATTAGTATCTGGCTATGCAGTTTTGAGGATATTTAACATTGCACTGCATAGCCAGATACTAATTTTGTGTACAACTAACCTGTGTTTTAAAAAGCAAGGGCTGTTTCAATCTTATTTGCTGCTGATTAACTTCTACACCACCAATCAACTGTGGTTCTACATTTTACGGTGACATCATTCCAAATATTTTTGCTGATAAAGCGGAGTTCAATCTGGGTATAATAAGACCCACTTTATTGCTTTTAGATTGGTACAGTTTACCTCTTCTATATTTATTAACCTTCCCCAAGGAAGGGGACACTATCTGGGGAGGCCTGCAGGGTTTCTGTTTTCTGTTGTATTTTACTTCCCTGTGAGACTTGCAGCATCAGCTTACTGTAGGAACTAATGCCATTGTCTTGTCTTTGTCGAAAGGTCAAAACTGAATAAAAAGCACAATATCCACCATCAGAGTACAAAGAAAATATTGACTTTCCTAATCCAGTTTCGCTGAAGGGTGAGAGAATTAAATTAGTTATCTGGGTGAAGAAATCGAGAGCCTATGAGAAAAGATAAAGGAGGCAGTTGTGTTTTCTCTGGGAGCTTTCGGCCCAAGATGCGCAGGTGTGTCACCCGATCCATGACTTGCATCGATCGAGCTGTGCAAATGCATATTTAATTAGTGCAGGGACTTGGATTGCATTATGGCCCTGAAGTTCGCATTGAACGGACTGTCAGGCTTTGTGAATGTTCTCCCCTGGTTCGTTGTTCAAGGCGCTTCTGCACTGTGTCTGAGCAGCTAAAAGTTTCTTTGTTTTTAGCTGCTGATGCGTAGCACACTGCTGAGGGGAATACAAACAAGTAAAGTCTTAAAGTGTTTATTTTTGTCTGGAAATAAGGCTGAGGCAACATGATGAGAGACGAGGGATGTGAGGCTGATGCCGAATACTGATGAGATTCCCATTGGAGTGAATGTATTTTCCCCATTTTACTAAATGACATTCTCAATAAAAATGTGTAGCCTATCATTTGTCTATTTTAATTCTTACATTTCTAACATTTTAAACCTGTAATATCCCACAGATTTCCCATAAGATTTACAGTGTGATTCCCATATCCTTCACCAGTCTGGTGGTCTCGCTCTAACTTTTGTCTGGAGAAACTGAAAGACAGTTGCAATAAAAAATAGTTTCTGTGGACTGACAAAATAAGAAGTTTGAAAGGGATTATGATTACTCGAGGTTGGCAAGGACCATCATCTCAGTATTATGCAGAAAAACAATGATTTAGTTTGCAAAGTCACTAACTCTGCAAACAGATTCTATTTCATGATAAATGCTGCATCATGTTTCTCAGTTTCTTCTTCTTACACAACTTATGACAAGGAAAGCTGGTGGAACATATTTCATGCAGTTTTAGCTGTGATTGCATAGAATGTCTGAATAAAATATTAATATTAAAGATTTTTATGGATAAATTGATATAATTGGTTGTTGAATTGCATCTTATGCAATTTAAAGTGAAGGTTTATTTTTTGAGAACAGAACAATTTTTGACAAACTTACAGTATTTTGAAACCTTTTTTTAAGCACAGCTGTATTAAATCTATTAATCTATTTCTCAGCCTACTTGGGGATACACACTCTGGAACGGTTCTAATCCCCAGACAATTTGTATGCCCTTTGATACTGTAGCTGAATCTAGCATAACCACTATTAAAATAGACTAACTGAGCACCCTAATAAATATGCAGATTTAAGTCCACATCTTAAGGCTAATAACCCAAACTTTATGTGTATTAGCTGCTCAAAAAGTGAAAAAGTAATCTATGAAGAAGATATTGCTCTGGATATGGTTTCAGATGGTTTGGAATAAATATTAGGATCATGTTAACAGAACTGCTATTTAGGCACACTTTATCTGTCATTAATCATTGCATGTCTTTTTACACAAACCACAAAGCTAATTGTAAGTGGTTTAAAACTCCCTCAAAGGTTAAGCTTCCCCCAGCTACAACTACAAATTTAGATATGATCAGATGTTGAAATTTTAACCACAAATGATTCAGTTTTTGCACGGTGCCAGTTAACAGTGTAAGCTTTATTAGAATGTATGCATCAGATTATGTATACAGTATAGACCTAGATTGTAATTCATAATTTTTTTGATTTTGGGCAGACTCTAAAGATGGGATAAAGCAAGATACTAGCATTGCACTAATACTGCATCTCACCTCCAACAAACTCCCTACTGGATTGGTGTTGCTGTACAGAATGAGGAGTTGTTCAATCTTTGTTGCCTCTGCTTTAGCTTCAGTAGTTGAATTACAGTACACAGACAATACTTGTAGATACATACACTGAGCAGCCAAGTCATCATTGACTCCTTCACTGAAGCATACCAAAAGGTTCCAAAACATACAAAAGGGTTGGCCTTGCACTGACCATATGGAAGACTCTTTCATGTCACATACTACCATTGCCAGACAATCACTGTTCACAAGGCTCTATAAATGTGGGTAACATGTTCTACGTCTTGGGAGTGACCACACAGTCAAGTAAGACATCAATTTAAAAATTCACTACTGACTCCAGTGGACTAGGGCAACCTTTGTCCAAATATAGAAAAAATTACTTGAAGATCAATACCTCAAATCTGACACATTTGTTCTCCTGAGCAGTAGTGATTTGAACAAACTGTGGTCATCATCATTATGTGTCGTGTCGTATGATCATGGTCTTCCACCTACCTTTAATCAGCCCATGGGGAAGACCCCCGTCATGCTATTGTACTTACTGTCTTCTCTATGCATGACCATGATTGTTCTTGGCAAGACTTTCTCCAGTAGTGTTTTACCATTGCTTTCTTCTGTGCAGTATCTTTACAACACAGGTGACCCCAGACATTATTAATACTTTTCAAAGATCGTCTGCCTGGTGTAGTGGTCGCATAACCAGGAGTTGTGATATGCACCAGCTGCTAATACGACCATCCACCACCTGATCCCATAGCTTCACTTAACCCTGATCGGGGCGGGATGGGGGGGTGCTAAACAGGTGCTACACCTTGCCAAGTGTGACCTGCAGGCTAGCGGAGAGAAGGGATGCCCTACACCTCCTTTGGTAGAGACTTATCTGCATCTCACAACCCAGAAGTGAGGTTCTCCTAACTTTGCCTCTGGCATCCCCCAAATCCATTGTCAGATTAGACAAACTTATGTTTGTGTCCTCTCCCAGGCCAACATCCCCAGCATCAAAAATCTGATTATACTGAACTAGCTCCAGTGAGCAGGCCACATCATCCACCAGCCTGACCCCAGGCTTCTGTATGAACAATCTTATCAAGGTTCCAAAGGTTTTCAGGTCAGAGGAAATATTTCAAGGGCATTCTCAAAGTCTATGTGGGGGAAAATGTAACTTCCTCACTTGTTCAATGGAATCTCTAACCCATGACCATTGAACTGGAGATGGATGTCAGGTAAAGCACCTCAAGTCTCTATGGTAAGAGAATATGGATGCCACGTTAATGCAGAAGATGAAGTGCAGGATCTCCCAAACAGTTTTCCCACCCACTCTGGAAAGCAGCATGTGCTCCACCTGTGGCAGGCAGAGTCTGCAGTTTTATATTGGACTCTTCTCTCAACTCAGAACCCACAGAACTGGGATGAGACCAAATCGCTCTCAGCCCTGAAGAGACAAAAAGTAACCTTATAAGTACAATGATGCAGCGTTCATAGATTTAACAGGGAGGATGGATGGTGATTTATACAGATGTCATGTTAGAACGAGGAAGGGCATTCAGGTGAGGAGTGCTCATAACTTGACTGGGTTAACGAGATTGCTAAGTCCATATAGAGCAGATGTCTGCCAGGAAATTACTTAACATTTTTCTGCTTAATTTGACGTGCTCCACAAAGCTGGTTTGTAGGAGTGCTACTCCCTTTGTTTGTTTAACCTCCAAGCAGGCAGAGTCAGCAGAGCTAGTTTCATCTTGCCCATCTCTGAAGAGCTGCTTGCTTGAGAAGAACTCCAGTTTGGAGTGAAATCACTTCCAGAACTGACGCTACCAGCAATTTACCACTTCTTTGCAGATTGGGCCATATTTACAATCGAGGCAGCACTGAAGGGCCACGTATAAGAAACATATTTTAACATTAACTGAATACAGCCAAGCATTGATACTTGCAATTATTATTTAAAAATGCATATGACGTACTGTTCATTTCCCCCTCACCACTCCACAGATTTCTCCCACACAGCCTCACTCACTCTGTCATTACTGATTTCCCTGTTCCATTCACTCCCATCTCACTGTCCTACCCACCTCCTCACAGCCTCAGTCGCTCCCTATTTGCTCTTCCAGTCATTCACTTTTTACTCCCTCCTCAACTCACTGTTCCCCTCAGTCCCTCCTTCCAGCCCCTCACTGCCCCACATGTTCCTCATTGTTCCTGTGCCCATTCATTCCTTCCTCACTTCACCACTCATTCACCCTCCTTTGCTCTCTGTACACCCTCATGCTCCCCTACTCCCTCCTCTCACTCCCCTGTTCTTGCCTTTATTATTCTTCCATTCACTACTTTCTTGCTCCTCCACTCACTCCCTCCTTGACGCTGCACCGTACAGAAAATTGTGTTTATACTCTGAAAGTCAGGCAGAATATTTGGGCAGAGAAGCAGATTTAGCATTTCACGTCATTGACCGAGCATCATTACTGAAAGGTCTTCAACCCAAAATGTTAACTATTCTTTCTCCACCAGAGTTGCTGAATATTTCCTAGATCGGACTTCTAGCAGCTGTAGTACTTTGTGTTCCAATATCAACAGTACAACTGATCATGCTTTGGATCTCCCTGTGATAGGTGAAGAAAAAGGGTTTTTCACTAGAATGGCTTCGTTCTGACTGGACCGGTCATTAAGACCCCATTGAACCCCAGAAACCAGTGTAAACTGTACAATCTGAGATAAACTCTGGATTCAATATCTGAGCAAGTCAGAAAAATGAAGTAATTTGTTTTAAAGCTAACTGTTGACAGCTTCCTCTCAGAGGGCAAATATTTCTCACTCCTTAAAGTCAGGAAGTCAGATGCCTTTCCTGCCTGTTCACCACTGTGTTTTGTACATCAGCTTTATTTGGGAGTCTGTCTCTAACAGGTGTAGAACCGAGTAGGCAGACTGTGACATGGATGATAATTCAAAGAATTTTATAACCCATTGTGCCTATCCCAGTTCTTAAATAGGGCACTTTGAATTTGCAGTTGCCAGTGAGAGACTTGCACTCCCCACTAGTACCCCCATCTGTGTTGCACACTCTTAAACTGTGCCCAACAGTATTACTAAACAGTGACTAGCAGTTAGACAATGATTAACTTGTGACTTCCAGGAGCGTCATATTATGTGGTGATAGATCTGTGTCCACCAGTACTGCAGCCCACTAGTATTGTAGTACGTGTTATACAGTGACAGATCTCTGCCCACAAATACCATATCTGAGTTTTATAAATATACCTTTGCCATTGAGTACTCTAGCTCAGTGTTAAACAATGATAGATCTGTGCCCACAAGAATTGTAGTCTAGTGCTATACAAAAATGGATCTCTGTCCACCAGTTCTACATCCAAATGTTATGAAGTAAATGACCTTTGCTGACCAGTACTGTAATCCAGCTGTTCTCAGCAATATGGTAACCAGGGTTATACAATGATGGTTCAATGCTTGCCAATGCTGTAATTTAAGTAAGAGACTTTTGCCGATTATTACTATCATTTAGTATTACATAGTATACAGTATTATTATATTATTGTAGCATTATATTATAAAGTACTGAAACACAGTGTTATAAAAAAATCTTTAACCCACCAGTACAGTAACCTTAAGTTATATAGGGATACAGTGTACCTATGCTAATTGGTATTCAAGTGTATAGTGACAGACCTGTGCCTATCAGAACTGTATCTTTGTCACTTCTGTGGCAGCTGACATACTGTAGCAAGCAGTGGGATGGGATAGAGTGCATCTTGCGAGCTACAAGGGTGGTAACTGCAGGAAGGCTGATTAGACCTGTGGTCTGAATGTGACACGAGAGGCATATGTTATACTCTACAATTTGAAATATTATAATGATTCATAACAAGAATTTATTTTCCTTAAAATTTGTAGCATGAGTGCGTGTATCTCTTGGCACAAGGTATTCTGAGTTTGCAGATATTTATATTGCTTTCACAATAATCGGTAAATAATTCAGCAAGATATCTAAGCTGATTCCTTGATGCTCTGTCTCTGACAAGGCAACCATGCCTTTGCAGATCAGGAGCTGGTGATAGAACTGCACTCTAGCTCCAATTTAATAGTTGATAGTGCTTGTTCAGCAATTTCATTTTGTGTGAAGAACACAGTCAACCCATTTGCTGATGATCTGATGCAGTGGTTTTGAATTTAACCCTCCTGCAGGAACCAGTGTTATGTCCCTCTGAATCTCACAATAAAGCTTTGAGCTTTGTTTAACTTCAGCCTGAAGTTACACCCAGAACCTCCCCACTTAATATAAGCAAGCATGAGCTACCAAATGATGCCTTAGAGTAGCGCGGCTATTCATGTTAATCTTGCTCTCATCTATCCTGTCTACACACAAGTTCCATAAACACACAGTTTACAGATTTTCAGGGCCTACATTTTCAGATTGGAAAAATGTCTCAGGTGGAGTCATTGATGCTGAAAGATTCTTGTTTACAAACTGCATCACTTTTACCTACGCATATTAGAAAAATTGCTTTCCACTTTAAAGATCATTGTCAAGTTGTTCCATTTATAACTAGCACACTTTTGTAAAGATTCACAGACTGAAAAATGTCTTTGCATAGCTGCCAAGGTCACTACACCATTAATCTGTAATACAACAGAAACCTTTCAGGCCACTGCAGGGAACATCTTTTAGATAAGTAAGAAAGCATTTTATGATAGCATAAGGCCAGTGACTGATACCAAGTTTTCTTTATCTTTTTAATTGTAGTAAGATTGCACATCAAGAAACACATGGGCAGATTTCTTGTTAATTCCGTTTGTACAGTGAAATTTCATCCCAAATCAGATGATGTTGAATATTGGTACAGACTGAATGATTCTTGATGAACTTTGGAGGATATGTGATGAGTTTTGCCTCAGCAGTGCCATAGTCCTGAAGCATTGGGCTGCCTGGCATTTGCTGCAGTAAGGATCCCAAGTCTATATCTAAGCTTCCCATTTTAAAGGAATTGAAGAAGTAAGTTTACTGTCTGGTCTCAAGACATTACAACACCTTTACTCACTCTTGCAGTCCATGGGAATTTGCAGTAAATTTTCCAAGGTACTGTAATACTATTGAGTGCTTTTCTAAGCATAATTATTTCCAACAGTTCTTGGAAGCCCTGAGAAAATATCTTATGGGGAACATCTACTGCAACGTTCTTAAAAGTCATCCCAAATGGTGCCAATTTCTCTAGAAGTTCTTCCTCACCATGTTGATGTTGCAGCATTCAATTGGGCCGATGTGGACTGAAGGAATTCTGCAAATTGAAAGACACGTCTGGAAGTATGTTGTGAATGTATGCAGTGGATTTCCTCTAGCCATTCTTTACTTGTGTTAACAACATTCTGATGTCAATGCTCCTGAACCACAGTTATCATTGTGATTTGACTTTTGGAACTGGGAACTCTACTTCCAAAGCTCTGCTTTCTAAGTTGAAATGTATATCTATATAGCAAAGTTACTGCTGCTTCCTTTAGATAATCATATGTTTGTTGGCCTTCTGAAGATACGTATTGTTTTTGTTCTACTAATATGGAATAAGAGAAGGCAATATTTCAAAGCTCTATGTGCAGTAGAGAATTCTCCCATATGAGTTCATAATAATTATTGAAGATTACCAGAGCTGGCAGCTGGTAGAGTAAATTCAGAGATGTTAAAAAAGTCTATTTGAAGTTTATAGGCATTACTGTCAGGACCATTCTTATTAGTGAACCACTGCAGTCCATAGTGTGAAGGTACTCCCGTCAAACTGATGGGTAGGAAGTTCTAAAGTGTAGATCTTGTGTTAATGAAGGACAGAAACATTGCTGGAACTCAGAGTGGTGTTTGACTCGGAGGTGAAGTTGCAGGGGTGATGTTCTTAATGAGTCTGCTGCTGTTATATTGGTTAATTGTGGTGATAGGTTTGAAGGTGCTGCTGAGGTAGTCATTGCCTGTAACTGGTTTAAAGAACGGAGCTATGTATACTATATATATGTTGTCATTTTCCCTGAGAACCATGTGCTCAAAGGGAAAACATTTGCCCAAAGGATGGACTTGTCTTCCTGTGTAAAGTAGGTGTTGTTGGGATGGAGCAGCAAATGGTCTTGTGGTTTAGGTATTGGCAGTCCTTAGAGATCTGAGGTTTTGCAAGGTTTTATGAAGACCAATCCCACAATAGTACCAATATATAATTGGTATAGAAATAGATTCATTATCACTCATTTGGATTGGTTTTTGGAACCCTTGAATGCAAAAGGATCAGACAATAATTAGGTTACAAAAAGAAGCAAATGCATCTTCTAACTTTAATAAGCTTTGGTTGGATACAAAATTCCAACTAGCTAAGTAAAAATATTCCCTTTAAGTAGCCTTGGCATAATTGCGTAGAAGTATGAATGCCATCAATAGAAGATAAATTGTGGATACAAGTCCTGGGCTTGCCTTTGGGCTAACAAAGTCCATAATATTTATTCCAAGGTTCTATATGTGTATGCCAAGTAACACTGAGGGCTGTTTCTGGGAACCTCAAAGGAAAACTTCTGGCACAGATTCCAGTCTGATGCTGAAATTTGATTCCAGATTATTTCTTTAAATAATCTCTATTATTTACTAGCCTTCCTTTGGATCACGTGTTACAATCACCACAATGTCACTGACCGCTGACCATTGTCTCATTCCTAAAGCATTTATCAGACTGGACTTCCTCACCTCTAACCAGTCACCTGACCAGATTGTCCCCTTCCTACCTTACAGACATCAGACCAGGCTACCACTGATCACTCCTGCCATTCCTTGTGATTCATTTACTTACTCAGTAAATCACCCAATGCCCAATATCACTCCAACTAACACTTGCCAGTACGCTTCAGCTGATCCTCTCCTTAACCTCCCCCTAACCTCCCCCATCCCGCCAACCTCAGCAATGACCAGCTAGTACACAGCAGTATGGATTCTCCACGCTAGCACAGCACCCAAGGGGAAGACCTTATCTCATCTAAGGCCACTATATAAGCATCCATAACTCAAAACAGTTATCAGCATGCTATCCAGTAACCATTTAATGTGTCTTTGCAGGCACCAAAGGAATTCTAGGCTAAATGATTTCCATTTGAGCTGTTACTCACTAGAATGTATGAAAGTAGGCTACGGCTTACTCCCTGGGTCAACAACTCATTGAGGTTTGAGAATCCACTGGAATACAAGCTGCAGTGCTTCAATGCCTTGAGCTGCTGTGCACTCTGCAGTGCAAGGTTTACAGTCAATCAAAATCATCAACAATAATAAAAACCTCCATGATTTTATTGCTGTTTAGAAAAGAGAATGTATTTGATGCCATTCCCTTGTTCTGATTTGACTTTCTATCTCCCTGAGATTTTTCTAAGGAACCCTTTCCTGACCAAAATGCTTGAGATTGTAGAGCGCATCGCGTAAATAGCCCTAAACATAATCAGTTGTCTATGACTATGGAAATAAGCACATGAAAAAGGAAAACACAAAATAATGTGGGGAAAGAGCAGGAATTAGTTTCAATGTTCCCTCCCCTGCTAAGAAGCTTGGTCTGACACAAGGTCTGCTTCTGCAATGTAGTCTCCATGATCCATTCTAATAGGTCGGCTTATATTTTCTGTCTTTCAGATTCAGGTCAGTCTGAAAGTCCTAGCCAGGCAAGTGAGGATATCAAGGACCAGCCAGAAAATGGTATGTATTAATTTGACATGGAGCAGTATTTTTTTTTCTGGATTCTGCAGAAGAACAACTATCCTTTTAAAATTAGCTTTCAAAGAGCGATGTACTCATCTTTAAAACCTGAGAGAGGCTGGACGTAAGCATTAAATTCCATTCAAAACTTAGAACAAAAAAAAAATCATGTGTATGGTAAAGTTTATTTATGTAATTTTGACAATAGGGCTGTGTGCAAATCATGAAAACTATATATATGTATATCAGCAGGTTGCTTTTCCTTCTACTGAGGAATTAAGTCCTTAGATTGAAGAGGAAAAGATAGTCATCTTAGTTTCTATTAAGATTGCTATACAAATCACTTGGCATCAATGAACATGGCATCATTTGTGTAAACACATAGTTTGCATGGTAGGAAAAAAGTTGATGGCACGTGAAGAAAAGGGTGCCATATTCAATAAGGAGCTATTTTCAATGAGCATTAGCATTTGTTTTTAACGTTTTAACCCTTTTCTAGAAAGGAGTTTTCAGAGAAGCTTCTGATTCCCTGCCTGCAGTCACTGATGAGCTGAGTATTAAAGGTGCCATGTCTTCACTGGAAACTGGATTTATAATATTATACTATGTTGATTTTCTGTTCATTTGTGTCTGACACTAAAATTGTAAGGTAGAAACTTGAAAATAGTGTTCTAATTAACTTTTTTTCCTGATATGTAATTTATTTATTTTAATTTTATTTCAAATGATTATAAATACAATGATTTCGATATTCCACCGTACAGCACAATACAGTATTGGGGTTTAGAACATAAAAAAATTACAGCACAGTACTGGCCTGTTAGCCCATGAGCTGGAAATGTCTGTGCTGAAAATTACTTTCTGGAAATAATCAGTAATTCTACATAAGAAGTAGGCATCCAGGGCCTGGATCAATCAGAGGAAGTTCAAGGCCAGGCTGTTTGACAACTGGCTCAACTGACTCAACTCTCCCTTCACAGTCAGGTCCGACTGCCTGAAGGTGTCGTGGATCTAGTTTGGAGACCTGAGATGTGTAACAGACTTTGGCTGCAGCGGACAGGCAAGTTTAAACAAAGATGGGAACTGTGAGAGTTACACACACTCTCCATAGCAGGCAAGAAAATGGCCATCAGATGAAAGGTGGTTGGACCAATCCGTGCTGTTGTACTTGGCGCAGGTGTGCACCTTCTCGCTGCTCAGCCCTGGCAGTCACCTGAAACATATACCAGTTTATCTGGTAATGAAATGTGGAACAGGTCAGAAGAGTTGCAATACACAAATCCCTGGACATTGAGGTCAAAAGTGTACCCAGCTGCACCCTTAATCTTGCTGGACATTTTTGTGTGTGGCTGCAGCAGGCTGTGCTTAGAACTCAAATATACAGGCATCAAGGACAGATGCTATTTATTGAGATACAGAGATACAGCATGGAATAGACCCTTCCAGCAATCTCTGGATTTAATCCTAGCCTAATCATGGGATAATTTACAATGACCAGCTAACCTACCAATTGGTATGTCTTGGACTGTGGGAAGAAACCAGAGCACCCAAAGGAATTCCATGTGGTCATGGGGGAAACATACAAACTTCTTACAGGCAGTAGCAGGATTTGAACCTGGGCCACTGGTACTGTACAAGCCACTACACTACTGTGCTATCCATGCTGCAAGGGATAGGCCTGGCTCCATTGCCACGGAATGTTCCAGTCTTTTGTGCATTGATCCTCCGTGGAATTGTTCTTTCAGAAGAACAGTTTACCAGACCGTGGTCAGCACCAAACATCCTGCAGGCACTGTGGGCCAGAGACACAATTCTGTAAGAACAGGTACCAAATCAATTGCAAGAATGGTTCATTGTCAGAACACCTCAGCAAGCATCAATATCTTATTTGGGTAGTGATGAGAGAGACCGTTCCTGTCAAATCCTTCTGTAGAGTGGTAATCTGTCTTCTAACACATATTTCCCATGTAACGGCTACAATGAGGAAGAACAGGTCACCCATCCCTTTGTAAATAGTGTAAGTGCAAAGAAGGTCTGGAGAAGGATGCAGAGTGCCTCCCTCGGATCATCCTGAGAGTTTCCTGATCTATGAGATGTTACCAGAGATGTATCTAGACAACATGAATCCACATGAATACTTCATTATTCCCTTTTTCTGCACTATTTACTTATTTTGTGATTTCTGGTAATGGTATGTCTTTGTGCTGTACTGCAGCCTCAAAATAATTAATATCATATCATATAAGACAGTGATAATAAACCTGATTCTGCTTCTGACTCTGCATACCTCAATACTGCTAGAAAATCATCAACTTAGTGAAAGACACATGTAGGTCTGCCTGAACTTGTTGGTCTTCCAATTCAATGAGATGCCCATAAGGGAATGCTGCTAACTGGCACATTCCAGACAGCAGGAATACCTGATGAGGGGCACTCTGAAGATTAGTGCAACCAATGCAAAGGCTTTGTAAGGAAGAACTGTAGTCCAAGGTCCTTGTGCTACTAGATATTAAGGGGTTAAGTCCAGTGTAGAAGCCTCTCAAACACTTGCAGTTTGTATCATCCCAGGAGACCACATGAGAAACAATGGAGGTTATAAGTACAAACTGTGCTAACTCTACCAATGTAGTACAGTACTGTAAAGTAACACTCTGAATGCACTGACTGAATGACACTACGAATGTAAGGGGAATCATGCACTGTGTATATTTTTAATAGCGTTTATTATTGAAATTTAAAGAATTTTATTCTCTGTGAAACATATGGTAGTCATTGGTGGTGTAATGTTGAATGCAGGAGCGGACCTGTACTAGTTGATGATGATTGTTCCTAGCATTTGTTGAAGGTCCTGCCCATAACTGGGCTGTTCTCAAAGTCTCTGCCGGAACAACATGCCCTAGAATCGTTTCAGGTGACCAATTCCACAGGAAGTTCTGGTAAAATGGTGGTACACTCAGACGCAGCAGCATCTAGAGGGCCAACCAAATGTGTTATTATTTTTAATGTATTTTTTATGATCGCAAGACCCTACTGAACATTAAAAACCTAACGTACTGCAGGTCTACTCCGTCAGTGAGTTGCTCGTTAGCAGGGAGACTGAAGGAGCTGGATTTGGTGCGGATCGTGCTGCTGCCTGCTTTAGAAAGTTGGAGTCAGTGCGAAGGAGGCGTGCAGTCTAACGGCAACTGATCATCTTGGTCGCTTTTCTTGTGATCGTAAGACCAAGCTCGACATTGTTAACGTGGAATACTGCAAGTCAGATATACTGATTTGTTGGTGAATGGCGGGGGAACTGCATAGCCTCGGTCATGAGGAGGTCTAGCCCTCAAGCTGCAGTGTTGCTTATTTTCAGCCACCTAGGGAGGATGTGTCGGAGCTGGTGCCCGCTGTCAGAGGTGTTGTGGCATGGTGTACATGTAGGCTTCAGTGCTGCTCTCCAGTGTTCACTTGGCAGAAAATAAGATGTATTGTACTTGACTATGGACCGCTGCAACATTCAGTGATATGGACAATATTTTATTGGTGTTGTCTTATATGTGCTATTTGTGTGTCTTGTGCTGTGTATGACTATTAACATAAGTTTGGCCCCAGCGTAACGGCTGTTTTGTTTGGCTGTATTCATGGATATTCATGTATGGTTGAATGACAAACTTGAACTTGAAATTTCTCCTTTCTTGGAAGCAGGGTAAGTAACTGCAAAGATCATTGCCTTATGAACCTACCTTCCATGCTGCAAGATGAAGAGTATTCATATCCATTTCTTAACAACCAATCCAATATGACTGAACACAAGAAATTCTGCAGATGCTGGAAATCTTCAGCAACACACACAAAATGCTGGAGAAATTCAGCAAGTCAGGTAGCATCTATGGAGGGGAATAAACAGTCCATGTTTTGGGATTCTGAAGAAGGGTCTCAGCCAATGTTCCCTCTAATTTTTAGTAGTCAGTGTGCGCAAAAATATTATGTTGTGCAAATTTTTTTCCTGTGACAAAAGTATGTGGGCACTGAATGCACACATGGCACAGTTTATGTAGGTTTACAAAATACTTGACATAAAACTGAACAGAATAACAACAAAATAACATACATATTTAAGTCACTCAGTTATTTTTTCTCTCTGCTGTCTTTGGCACTTACCTATTCTTTGTAAACTCTATCTAGGCTAGTAGAACTTCCATCCAAATGATAGCTTTTGATTCTTATTAACATATCCAAATGACATTCACCTAGACGGTTTCTCAGCTTGTTTTTGAGTTGATTCATTAGGCTAAAACCTCGCTCACAGTCTGCACTAGATGCAAGAAAGGTTCCCCCAATGTCCATCCATCAACTGTGCAAGGTCGCAAAACTGTTGATTTTGAAGTACAAATGCCACCATTTGAGCAAAGTTTGAAATCAGTTGGGATTTAATTTTTTGTTGCATGGAAAATTTGAAATCATTAAACTGTCTAACTATTTACAGTATTTTCAGCTAGAAAATCATGATATTTTAGACATAAGGCATTAACTTGTTCATCGCCAAATGGGAAGTCACAATCTGCAATTGCGGCGAAATCAAAAGCTGACCACTCTTGTACCTCATCTTCAGAAAACCTTTCTTCTAAATGAACACAAAGACTATTTATAAAAGTCAACAGCGAATTTGTATCCACTGAGACGTTTTCTTCACATTGTTGGCTTAGCAAAACTTTAACTTTGTCACTCCTGAAACATTGTCTCCCAGATACTGCTTTCTTATCTTGTTAATTTTGCCTTATGCAAGATGATGTGAATCAATCGGTGTCAGGCCACTCTTTTGCAGAATCTTGCATTGTGCAGCCAGTTCATCAAAGACCTCTCTTAAAACCTGTAAAGCTACTTTGTATGTGATGTTTATCAATTTCTTGTGACAGTATTTAGCCACAGGGTTATTTGACTGATCTTTTTCAATAAAAACTTATTAAGCTATCTACAGGATTTGAAATAGATCTTTGTAAATTTTATGATATGAACACTGCCCGCCAAAGATGGCTGCTGCCGTGATGCAGCTGTATAAACTGGAACAGGAAAGGTGAGGTGACATAAATTAGTGACGTGCATTGTGGTATTTGAAAAACCAACTAACTAGTTAACAGAAGCATTTAGCTAAAAGATTATTTTCAATAAGTATAATTATTAATTACTACATTATTTTAGGTAACTAACCTTTTGTGCGCACGTTAATTTCCTTTGTGCGCTGGTTGAAAAACGTGTGTGCGCGCACACACGCACACAGCTTAGAGGGAACATAGGTCTCAGCCCAAAATGTCGACAGTTTATTCCCTTCCATAGATGCTGCCTGACTTGCTGTGTTTTCCAGCATTTTGTGCATGTTGCAATAAGATAGAAGCTATCTTAGATCTGCCTCCCTCTGCCCTTGTGCTGCTTCCATCAGATTATTCCTAATTTTGCACTTCTTGCCCAGCCTTGGAATGATGCAAAGTTTTTATGTGCAGTCAAGGCTAATGATTCTTTCAGTTGCAATGAATTGCACATTGTGCAGTTAAGAAAATTGAAGCCCAGCACAAATCTGGTACTGGTTTGCAGGGAGGCATCACTTTAAGTCAGGGATGAATTTCCAGACCTATGTGTATACTACCTCTTATTATACAATTGTAACAAACAGTACACCATTCTGATTAGTTGTGAGACTTTTTACAATTGAAAATGCAAAGTCCATTGGTTTCAAAATTATAATGAGTGTGAAGGATTGGATTGAACTCTTGATACTGTTCAATGTAGACAGCTTCATTTCCAGATATTAAAACAATAATGTAGGAAGACCACTGCATAGTATAATTAAAATAAATGCTATTTGGATGGGAGTGTGTGCTCTGGGCAGCTATATTTAGAAATGTAGATTCTTGGTGTTCAGTTTGAAAGGTTCCCCACAGGAAATGGATGGGTGGAGGGATGTTTAATCCTCAGAGGCATACAATTCGACAGTTATGCATATTAGCCTCATTAGTGAGCATCTCAAAATAATACTTCCATCTATAATCATAAATGGAATTTCCAGCTGTAGGAGCATGCATTATTGGTGTGGTCTTACCAAATTTACTTGAGATCAAAACTGGTAAGGAAAACTTAATAGCTTCACCAGAAGTATGAACTTTTTAAAAACTTAATTACTCTGTATCCTGAAATTACTTAACATTTCGTGTTTAATGTAGGGATGTTATGATTTTAGTTAATCTCTCAATGATTACATTAGTGAATATTCAGTCATTTCATAGATTGTAATTTTGTAAAATGAAAGTATATTAATACAATATGAAATATTACACAAATGCAGTTTGCGGTGAGTTTTATACAAAATGCATTTAAGTTTAGACAAATTGATAGTTTAATTGGACACAATGAAAACTTCTGGAAAGCAAAGGGATTGATAACTAATTAGTTTTATGGGGTGTGTGTGTTATTGCCAAGACCAATATTTATTGTTGAACTCTGTTCTTCAGAAGGTGTTGAGGAGCTGCTTTAATGAATTGTTGCATGCAGTCTTTTTGATGAATGTACTTTCTCAGTACTATTCAGGAGGGAATTCCATGATTCTTATATTTCTAAGCGACGTAGGTGTATAATTTGGAGGGGAAACTGGGGCCATTGATGTTCCTATGTACTTGCTGCCTTGTTTTTCGTGGTGGTAGAAGTTGTAAACTTGGGAGATGCTGTCAGAGTAGACAAGGTAAATAACAGCAGAGCACTTTGCAAATTCTATCTGCTGCTGCCTTTGTGCAGTGGTGGCAGGAGAAATTTATGGTTAGGAGAGTGGATGGTATTTCAGTCCAACAGACTTCTTTGTCCTGGATAGTTCTGAGCATCTTCGGTGAAGTTGGAACCATGCTCACCCAGTCAAGTAATGACTATTCACCTTCCTGAATTGTTCTCTCAAAATGGTGGCAAGGCTTTGAGGTATAAGAATGTGGATTATTTACTGCAGTATATCTAGTGTCTGACCTGACCTTACATCTTCACTATGTGGATGATCCAACTGAATGAGTTGTCAGATAGAGTAACAAAATGCACTCTATCGTTAAAGCTTTTGACTTTAACATATTCTTCTTAAAGTAGAAACAGCAAATAAATCTCATTAATATGCATGTTCCATTTTGTAAAAGGTGGGCTTCATTAGAGCATCAATTGTGACTTGCTTTGAGTTCCTTTGCTGTAGAGTGTACTTGATCTCAGAAATTAAGTGCCCATGTTGTAATATCATATTTTACCTTATCATTGAGCCATTACCTTAAGCTATACAGACCAGTTATAACTTGACATGATGATAAATTTGCTCACTTTATATACTTCCTTCATTCCCCTTCCTTTGTTTATTTTACATTTTGGTGTGAGATTTAAAGGAAGAGAGAACAAAAATGCAGAAAAATGAGTGAGAGACTGTAAAGGAGACAAATAAAAATGTGGAGTCAGCAATGGTTAAAGACAAAAAGTAGAAAGATTGGAGGAAATGGAAAGCATACGACAAGCAGAGGGGCAATCGTAGGAAGGGAGAACATTCAGCAGATGTTTTGTCTGTGTTGAGTGTTCTGAAATATCGAGTAATGTTAAAAAAACAAAACAAAGCTAATGGGCCGGATCATTTTGGATGCAGTCCATTACCAAGACTTGCTGCTTGTGATCCTTGCCACCTGGGCTTAATTTTTCTGAACCTAGTGGGCCAGAGGCTTTCTACAAGGTGGAGAAGGCTCACCATCAACTAACGCTCAGGCAACAGAACAGAGGACCCTGGCTCCAGCCTTTGACAGCTCACTGCTGCCAAGCTTTTGAACAGTTTTTAAATGATTTTAATAGTTAAAGAAATTCCAAAACTATTTGAACGTTTTAATGAAAAGTAACATTAGATTAAATGAAAATAAAAAATGAATTACAAGTACATGAAAAGACTACCTAGTACTTAGAAAGGAAATGAAGTAAAATAATTTGAACATTTACCTGCATGTTTCTTCTCCCACAGGGTTGGCGAACTCATTCAAATGAAGAGTGTTGCCTTTGGGCTGGAACTCCCTCCTGGGGTAAAGCTGAGGGGCCGGATGCAAACTGCATCCAGACTCTCCCTTTAATGGTGAATTCAGCAGTGGGGTGGGTAAGGTGCACAGGCATCTGATCTTCAGGGCATTTCAGCTTCTGTGTCTCATTATGCATACACGGGTGTCCCAGGTGCCCTGGAATTTTAACAGCTGATTGCTGACTACTCACAATGAAACCTGGCTGCAGCTTAACTCATTTCAGCCCAACGTACTCCCTCTTCACATCTTAATTTTGGTTAATCAAAAAAAAACAAGTCAAGGATAGGAACTTAATTGAGCACCTTATTTTTTTGCTTAATGGCTCTGTACATGTGTTTTCCCAAAATCCTATTTTTATGTGCATAGATATGATTAGTATTTTGACTAGTCATTCAGCTTGCAGTATTAAACTACCACCAGCTACTCTTCCTATAGAGAGTAATTCTTTATAGTATATAATCATCTTTTACTAGATAGGAAGTGTCTTTTTCACCTATTGTAGGATGCAGGGAGGGGTGGATGAGAACTTTGTGCATTGAAAAACTCATTGTAATAGAAATATTTTCATTGTGTTTGGTTAAATGATTGAACCAGCAATTAAGTCTCTTCCAAAGAGTCTTATTGGAACTATTTCATTGTTAGATTATTCTTACCATTTCCTGTATCTACTTGCTGTTGGTGATGTTTCCTTTGGTAGTGAGGAAAAAGAAAGGATAATAAAATGACCAAAATAAATGACACATAGTGAGGTAACAAGATCAATCACGTCTGATGACATGGGATTGAGGATTCTAAACATCAGATGAACTCTGATATTATAAATGACTGTCTTTTTCCTTCACCCCATTGCAGATAAAAAAAAAGGTTAATTTGATTTTTTTGCCTTTGTGGATTGCACAGTTACGTTTAAATTCAGATTCACATTAATTTGCCCATATGTCAACTTGCTAATGGTAGCATTTCTCATTGTTCAGATTAGAATTTGTCTTTCACTGAGACAATGATAATAGAAAGGGGCCTTTGCCAATCTATAGGCTGCAGAGTTCAGCCAGAATAAATCAAGTGCTTGAATTTGCTTTTGACATGACCCATTGAGCTTGTAGTTTTAAAGATAATTGGTGAGACTTCTTTCATTTTTTTAATTTGATTATGAGTTGAACTGGTAATCCTTCAAATGAACAGTTTTCCTTGCAGTATACTAATTCAAGCAATGAGAAAATGATCTGTGAAGACTTCATACAACAGGCGATGAGGTAGCAATTCACATTTCAGAGAATTGCATGAGAAGCCGTAATGTGATGGACCAATATTTTTGTGTGGTTTGTACATTTGTTAACCAGTTCATTTTAAAGGCTGAAAGTCCAGGCAAATACAGCACACAAAGCAATGGCATAATGGTGCACAAATCATTAACGGTTGATCTTCAGTCAAAAGCTTTAACCTTTATGTACCCCATATATGACTCTGTAAAAAAAGGTAGTTTAGTCAATAGGGCCACTAGGTGGAGCACAGCAGGCAGGCATAGTATTTCATCTCCTGGGAAGGAAACTGCATTGGAGTCATTTTCAAATTAAATCTCTTGAAGTTACAAGGCAGACTGGTATCAACCCTAGCGAATTCACAGTTTAATCAGTACAAGTCCTCAGCCAGCAGAAAGATACGTGATGCATTGCTCATTTTCAGCAGGTGGAGGTTTGGAGTAAGAGTCCAACAGAAATATACTGTTTGGAAGTTTGCCATTGATTTATCTGTGGTTCAACAGGGATGTCCTTGCTCCAAGAGGCTTTCCAGAGCATCAAATAAAAATATTTTTATGTTTTTATACAGGGAATTAGCAGCTGTGACAGTCTTAACTCCCTCAGTTGATTGGTGTAATCAAATAAATGATTTAGTGAAATTTGAGCTAATGACAGCTTATTGTTAAATGTTGTTTCAGTTTATAAAATGACATTTTAAAAGGTTCTATTTTCTCATTCTCTACTAGTTAGCTGGTTATTTTATGGAACTAAAGTCTGAACATTTTAGAAACAAATGTTTCATTTCAATATTTAAAAGGTGAACTGTCTTGACTTAGAGTCAGTATAAACGAATAGAAACTGAGAATATACAAAAAAAGCTACACAAAACATTAAACAATCATGCTCACATGCGAGGTGGTGTCAAAGGATTGGAATGCCAAATGTTATACCACTCTTTGAAAAAGGTATGAGGGCATATTCTGCACAGTATATTAGTCACATTCAATTTGGTAGTGGGGAAGCTATAGGAAAGATAAGTCACTCAGAATATGTGTGAGACAACATGGATTTTTTGAAAACAAATTGTATTTAAATGAACTATTGTTTAAATGGGATAACTGAGAAATTTGATGCGGGAAGAATAATGGATGTTGTCAACTTGAATGTTTGGAAGTTTTGTAATAAAAAAAAATGCCCCACGTTTTTCAGACGGAGGGAAGTACTCAGTGGTGATCCTCAGGATGTTGCTGCAGTCAGTGTTTTTGTTGTTATATATTAATGGCAGGGTAAACTTCCAAACTTTGCAGGTGACTCAGTGCCTAGGAGTATGTTAGACATTGCAGAGGGCTGTTGGAATGAGCAGACACATGGTGAATGAAATGTAGTCCAATCAAGAGAGATAGATACTTTATTGATTCCAAAGAAAATTACAGTGTCACAGTAGCATTACAAGTGCACAGATATAAATATCAGAAGAGAAGTAGAAAGAATAAAACTAAGTTACCATGAAGAGTCTAACCGGAGGGGGTCATCACTTCCCCGGCTATAGGTAAACTCATTATAGAGCCTACTGGCCAAGGGTGATAACGACTTCATATAGCACACTTTGGAGCAGCACAGTGATTAAGTGATGCACTACAATGGTAAGTACAGGTGGAAAAAATATAGACAAGACAGAACAATTCCAAAAAGGAGTGCAGGAACAAAGAGACTCAGCTGTCTATGAGAAACCTGACTGTGCAGCCTGCACAGATATCTTCCAACTTGATTAGACAGGCCTAAATCTAACAGTAAGTGCTTTCTTTTCAGTATTAAGTGCTGAGACATTCATACAAGGGTGCCTCAATGACACTACGAGCAGCACCATTACAAAACACATTACTGTGTCTGTAGTCTGTGACTGGCCACAAGGTGAGTTATTGGACCTCAATTCAGGAGGCAAAGATGTATCCAACAAAGAGCCTACTCACAGGGAGAATTCAGAGACATTCCATGGTACCTGCTGTGACTAAGGATATACACAGAGTTGTGTTGCCTCCCTATACTAATCCTATTTGCCTGCATAATGCCGTTCCTAATTAAGCACCTGATCAAAGTTCAAAGTAGATTTATTATCAAAGTATATACAGTGCCTTGAAAAAGTGTTCGGCTCCCACAACTATTTTCAAATTTTACTGTCTAATTTTCAAAATTTAAAATAAATTAGGATTTTTTGAGCTAATCTACAAAACATTGTGCATCATGTCAAATGAAATGAAACCTGTCAACAATTTACTAAAAATTAAAAAACTAAATTATGGGGCTGAGAAAGTATTTATCCCCTTTGTAATTACTACACTAACTTTCCTCAGGTGCAATACTGTATATTACCTTACCCTGTTTGTTGATGTAGAAAATTGGAGATCACCCATTGTCAATGAAATCATAGGAATAAATAACCCCTCTAAATGTAAGGTCCAACAGTAAGGTAGATTTTATACTTTATACTTTATTGTCGCCAAACAACTGGTACTAGAACATACAATCATCACAGCGATATTTGATTCTGTGCTTCACACTCCCTGGATTACAAATATTAAATATTAAAAATATTAAAAATAGTTAAAATTAATAAATATTAAAAATTTAAATTATAAATCATAAATCATAGATTTTCAACAAACCAAACCCAAAGGAAGACAAAAGAACATTCAAGACAAATCAGGGAACTGATAATAGAGAAGCACAAATCTGGGTGAGGGTACAAATTCATCCTAACAGCACTGAACATACTTCAGAGCTCAGTGCAGTCCATCATGAAAAAGTGGAAAAACTATGAAACCACAGACGCACTGTCTAGGTCAGGCTGCCCTTCTAAACTTAGTTGCAGGAGAAGAATGGTACTTGTAAGAGAGGTTACTATGATGCCAACAGTCACGCCAAGTGAGCTGCAGAACTCAGTGGCTGCAACTGGAGGTGAGGTTCATGGCTGCACAATCTCTAAAGCCTTGCACAAAAAGGGTATTTATGGGAGAATGGCAAGGAAGAAGCCCTGACTAAAAAAAAACTTATCCTTGCAGAGCATCATTTAGAAGATACTGTAAATATGTGGAAGAGAGTCTTGTGGTTGGACGGAACAAAGCATAACTTTTTGGCCTCAACACTAAATGATACTTGTGGCATAAATCTAATTTCTGTGCATCAGCTAGGTAACACTATCCCTATTGTAATGTATGGTGGAGGTTGTAGCATCATGCTGTGACCACAGGCCATAAACGATAGGAGCAGGATGAGGCCATTGCTTTTCAGCAGTAGTCTGGAAATCTGTTCGAAATTGACGGGAAGATGAATGTTACTAAATAAAGAGAGATTCTGGATAAAAACATACTATCCCTGCCAGAAAGCCTAAACTGGAGATGAAGTTTGTCTTTCTGCAGGACAACTACCTAATGCATGCTGCCAGAGTATTCATGGCATGGCTCCAAATGAAGAAAATTGATGCCCAGTTAGAGTCCTGACCTTAACCTGATCGAACATCTCTGGCAAAATATCAAGATTGCTGACCACCACTGCTCCCCAACTAACCTGGCACAGCTTGCCCAATTTTGCAAGGAGGAATGGGCAAATCTTGCTCCATCAAGTTGACGCAAGCTAACAGAGATTTATTGAAAAAGACTACTGGCTGTAACAACTGCAAGAGGTGGTTCAGCTAAGTACTGAGCTAAAGGGGGTGGATACTTTGGAACTGTTGACATTTCAGTTTTTGAATTTTCCACTTTTCATGCTTTACAATTTTCCCTTTTTAGTGAAAAAAAGAAGAGCCTGTGACTCACAAATAAAAATTCTCAATTAAATTGATCAAAATCCCTGGTTGTAATACTCCGTTATGTGAATAAAATAGTTGGGGGCTGAATACTTCTTCAAGGCACTGTACATGTCACCACATACAACCCTGAGATTCATTTTCTTGCGTGCATTCACAGTAAATGCTAGAAACAGAATAGTATCAATAAAGGACAGCTCCCAACAGGATATAAAAACAATCAATGTGCAAAAGACAACAAACTGTGCAAATACAAGATAGAAAAAAAATGATAATAAGCAATAAATATTTAGAAAATGAATTCTAGAGTCCATGAAAATGAGTCCATAGGTTTTGGGATCAGTTCAGTGAAAATTGTATTTCTATTTGTCTCTACCACATCCTATGGAAGTTCATTTCATATAAGCACCTCCCTCATGCGAGAAACTTACCCCTCAGACCTTCTTTAAAATTCCCCCCTTTCCCTTTAAACCCATGGCCCAAAGTTTTGAGCCGCACCCTATGGAAAAATAGCCATCTATTCTATATTTGTCCCTTATAATTTTATGAATGTCTGAAAGGCCATTATTCAGCCTCCTATATATTCCAGTGGGAATAAACAAAGCTTATCAACATCCCCTCATACCTTGAACTCTTCATTCCAGACAACATACTGATGAATCTCAACTGCTGTCTTTCTAACCACATCTTTTCTGTAGTGTGGCAACCAGAACTGTATACATACTCTTTAAGTGTGGCCTCACCGACTTTTTGTGCAGCTGCAATCTGACATTCCAAATCTTATACTCAATCCCAGCCCATGAAGACAAGCATGCCAAATTCCCTCTTCACTATCCTATTCACCAGTGTCACCATTTTCAAGGAACTATGAACTTGCATATCTGTGTTCCTCCATAAATCAACCCTTCCAAGGTCCTTGTTCCTTGCCGAACATGTCTTATTTGTGTTTGACCGCCCAACTTCCTGATTGGTCCATGCCCTTTTGTATCCTTTCACAAGCTTCTTTGCTATCTCCAACTCACACACTCCTCTAGTTCAGTATGCTCTTTGGTAGTGATATTGTGTGTTCCTGCTAGGGAGGGTCTCTTTCACGTCTGATGCTACTCTGAGTTTGATATGCAGTAATTTTCAGAGCATGCTTTCAATTCAACCAGGTTCCATTGGAAATCTTGTGGATGCTGTGTTTGTGTGTGTTTTTATGCATGAGTGATCCAGATGCTCTGTCTACCATACCTTTGGCTGATTTCTCCAATTTGTGCCGTCAATTCTGGTCAAGGCCATTTAGAAATTACCAGAAAGTCCTAGAGAAGGTGCTAAATGGATTAGTCCAGGGATGGGAGAATTACATGGATAGATGAGAGAATCAGGAGTAATATAGAATAGAATTTTATTTCTTACATTCATCTCACAACGAGGGAGTAAAAACCTTTATGTTGTGTCACCGTCACAATTTACAAGCAATAAGGAAGGGAAATATGGTAGGGTATTGCTCAAACACTAAAATTGTATACATAATTGTTTTGTATACATGTATGTGAAGTCAGATACAATGTACAGTCAGATATGCAATCAGATCAATATGTACTGGTAAATCTGATGGCCTGGTGAAAAAAGTTGTCCCGGAATCTGTTGGAACTGGCTTTAATGCTGCGGTACCATTTGCCAGACGGAAGCAGCTGAAGCAGTTTGTGGTTGGAGTCCATGATGGTCCTCCATGCCCTTTGTATGTAACTGCTGCTGTAAATGTCCTGAACAGAGGAAAGTTCACATCCACACTGCTCTCTGTAGTGACCTGCGATTGAGGGCAGTACAGTTCCCATACCAGGTGGTGACACAGCCATTCAAGATGCTCTCGATGGTGCCCTTGTAGAAAGCCCTGAGGACTTGGGGACTCATGCCGAACTTCTTCAGCCATCTGAGGTGAAAGAGGCGCTGTTGTGCTTTTATCACCACACTGCCAGTATGTATATTCCAGGTGAGATCTTCAGTGATGGGTATACCAAAGAACTTGAAACTACTCACCCTCTCAACTCCAGTCTCATTGATATCAATAGGAGCTAGCCTGTGTCTGTTCCTCCTATAATCCACGATCAATTCCTTCATTCTTTCGATATTGGGGGAGAGGTTGCTTTCTTTAGAGGAGGCTATGAAGTGATTTTGTTAAGGTAGGTAGAAAGAAACTGTTCCAGTTACAGAAGGGCCAAGAACCTAGTGAAATGAATTTTAAAATTTATAATTCATATATAGGATGATGTGAAAGGAAGCTTTCCATACAGCAAGTAAATAGTGTCTGTCAAGTAGTACCTGAGAGAATGATGAATACAAATTCAATTGTGACCTTCAAAGGAGAGCTCAATAAATATTTAAAGAAAACGATTTCATGCAGTTATGGAGTGCTGGGTGTGAGAGGATGACGTGCTACATTGCCCTGTTAAAAGCTGAAACAGACTCGATGGGCTGAATGTCCTTCTGTGCTATAAAGAGTGAAAAGTGCTAAACTGCATACATACTCTGTACAGACCCAGATTAGTGTGGTCGGACAAATTTGAGTCAATCATTTCCAGAGAATCACAATCAAATTTCTAATACTAAAACATCATGTGCTCAGTTCTGGTCACCTCACTACAGGATAGATGTGGAAACCATAGAAAGTGTGCAGAGGAGACTTACAAGGATGTTGCCTGGATTGGGGAGCATGCCTTATGAGAATAGGTTGAGTGAACCATAAAACAGTACAACACAGAAAACAGGCCATTCGGCCCTTCTGGTCTGTGCCAAAACATTATTCCGCTAGTCCCATTGACCTGCATCCAGTCCATAATCCTCCAGACTTCTCCCATCCATATACCTATCCAATTTATTCTTAAAACTGAAGAGTGAGCCCGCATTTACCAAGTCAGATGGCAGCTCGTTCCACACTCTCACCACTCTCTGAGTGAAGACGTTCCCCCTAATGATCCCCCACTAAACCTTTCCTCTTTTCACCCTAAAGCCATGTCCTCTCGTATTTATCTCTCCTAATCTAAGTGGAAAGAGCCTGTTCACATTTACTCCCTGCCTATACCCCTCATAATTTTGTAAACCTCTATCAAATCTCCCCTCATTCTTCTACGCTCCAAGGAATAAAGTCCTAACCTGTTCAATCTTTCCCTGTAAGTCAACTGCTGAAGACCTGGCAACATCCCAGTAAATCTTCTCTGCACTCTTTCAATCTTACTGATATCCTTGATATAGTTAGGTGACCAGAACTATACACAATACTCCAAATTTGGCCTCACCAATCTCTTATACAACCTCTCCATAATATCCTAACTCCTATACTCAATATTTTGATTTATGAATGCCAGGATGCCAAAAGCCTTCTTTACATCCCTATCTACCTGTGACGCCACTTTCAGGGAATTATGTATCTGAACTCCCAGATCTCTTTGTTCCTCTACACTCCTCAGTGCCCTACCATTTACTGTGGATGTCCTAGCTTGATTCTTGATTTGTCCTTCCAAAATGCAACACCTCACACTTGTCTGCATTAAATTCCATCTGTGATTTTCTGGCCCGTTTTTCCAGTTGGTCCAGATCCCTCTGCAAGCTTTGAAAGCCTTCCTCGCTGTCCACAATGCCTCCAATCTTAATGTCATCACCAAACTTGCTAATCCAACTTACCACATTATTATCTGGATCATTGATATAGACAACAAACAACAATGGTCCCAGCACAGATCCTTGAGGCACACCAACTCGGCCTTTTTGCCTTGGAGTGACAGAGGATGAGCGGTGACCTGATAGAGGTGTTTAAGATGATGAGAGGCATTGATCGTGTGTATAGTCGGAGGCTTTTTCCTAGGGCTGAAACGGCTAGCACGAGAGGACACAGTTTTAAGGTGCTTGGAAGTTGGTACAGAGGAGATGTCAGGGGTAAGTTTTTACGCAGAGAGTAATGAGTGTGTGGAATGGGCTGCCTGCGATCATGGTGGAGGTGGATACGATAGGGTCTTTTAAGAGACTCCTGGACGGGTACATGGAGTTCAGAAAAATAGAGGGCAATGGGTAATCCTAGGTAATTTCTCAGGTAAGGACACGTTTGGCATAGCTTTGTGGGCCGAAGGGCCTGTATTGTTCTATAGATTCTCTATGTTTCTATCCTGAAGTGCAGATTAATTTATTAATCATGTGTACATCAAAACATACAGTGAAATGTGTCCATTGCTTTGGCAATTAAGGATGTGCTGGGGGAAACCCGTAAGAGTCACCACACATTCCAGCACCATTGTAGCATGCCAACAATATTCAGTGAAACAACAACAACAACAAAACAAAAACACAAGCACAGGAAATCCAGAGCAACACACACAAAATGCTGTTGGAACTCAGCAAGTCAGGCAGCATCTATGGAAATGAATGAACAGTTGACGTATCAGGACGAAACAACAAAATGAGCTCCTTGCCCACCCACAGAAAGTCCTCCAACCTCAGGACAGGATGATTCCAGACCTCTGAACACCAGCCCTTGGTCCCAGAATCTAAGCCTCACAGGTAATGGGCTTCCAACCTCCAGACCCTGATCCAGGATCCAGACTCACAGACCTCCAACCTCCAGACACACCGATTCGCGAGTTCTGACCTGATTACAGTGCAACACAGAAAACTCACTATTTGTTACAAAATAAATAAATGGTGCAAAATAAATATATTGAGGTAGTGTTAATGGTTCCATGAACCATTCAGAAACCTGATGGCAGAGGGGAAGAAGTCGTTTGTAAAACGTTCAGTGTGGGTCCTCTCTATGAGTGGTATAAAGAAGTTGATGTGACCTAGATCAGGGGTTCCCAACTTCTAGTATGCCGTGTACCAATACCAAAAGCAAGGGTTCTGGGGATCCCAGGCTGGGAACCCCTGCCCTAGCTGGCAAAGTTCTTTAATGATGATTGCTGCCTTCTTGAGGCACTGCTTCTGCAAGATGTCCTTGATAGTAGGGAGGGTCATGCCTGTGTGGACCTGGCTGTCTACAACCCTCTACAGTCTCTTATGATCCAATGTATTGGTGGGAGGCCTGAAAATGTTCTTTATTTCCTTTTACTGCCATTAATGCAACATTGTACCTCACTCCAAGAGACTATAGAAGTCTCTTATAAATCGTGATCTTTAGATGTTATGTTTCTCTATGTAACACCGTAGTGGGTTGGTATCGGATGCAGCGTATTTAATCTCTGGCAAGTTCTTGCAATTACTGGCATTTAGTCTAGCAACTGTAATCTTGGGAACCAGCCCTTGCAGGGACACGGGAATCATTTAGGCACATAACTGGCTTACCAAACAGTGGAATCACAAAAAGTGAGGCTTCAGATTCCTTACCAGCACAGCAGCTGACTGTCACATTCCCACAAGTGGCATTTACTGTAAACGTCAATGTGAAGATGAGGCTCAACAAAGAATTCCGTTTTACTACTTACTGTGTTTCCTTCACTAAACCAGAATTTGCCTGTCGGACTCTGGCAGGTATCCGTTCGGTAACAGTAGTCACAAATGAACAGGGCTAGTGGTGACTTCCTCAAGTTCCAAAAACAGGAATGAATTGGAAAAGGGGTGGTAGCAGTGAACTGTAAAATAGAGAGAATGCCAGTAAATGGAAATTAGGGAAAAGAACCTCTATATTTTGCAGTTTTAATACAATGAGATCTCGCTTGGGTCTGGTAGACATATAATCTGTTGCCTAGCCCTGCCTTGGGGAATGGGTTATACTATACAGCAGCAAGGAGAAGGTGGTTTCCCTTCAATGTTACCCTACCTTGAAGAGGAGGATATAACCTTTGGAGAAAAAGAACTTTTAATTTGTTCTGGTCTAGTGCATCTCCCAATAGAGTAGCCTTAAGGATTGCAGAATGTCATTTAAGATATCTGAGCAGAGGTAAACCACTGAGGATTGCAGTGTGATTGAATAAATTTGCAAATAAATAGCAATATAGAAAATGCTTGACTTGGGGGAAAAAGAAGTAGTTGCTAATTAGTAATAGCCTGCTGTACTTGAGCTGCAGATTGCCTGGGTGTAGACAGCAATCTTAGGTAAATACAGTAATTTATTGATATTTAATACCAAGTTTATGTTGCAGAGTAGGTCATTCCTTTATGCTTCTTATAGCATCTTAAAAGTTGAATATATAAGGGATATTTTATATCCTTAGGGTCTGGTTGGATTCAAAACAGAACCCATTGGTTCACCTACAAGTTAGCTAATTTATTTGATATACATAGGTATTATTTTTCTATACTTGCTCTAACATTTAAGTAGATTAAATACTCTACTTACACATTTGAGTGATTCAGAGAGGTACAAAAATTATAACAAAGGGCAAAACGTGAATATTTTATCCATTTCTATGTTATGTATCTACTATAACAGCATTCCCCACCCCTCCCATTTTCTTATATTTTCTCATGTTCTTCTATTGAAAATACTGACCTTGTTCCTTTCTACATGACATGACAATTTCTACATTGGCCACATCTGGTGAACACCTTCTTAGTGAAAAATCCTTGATGTCTTATTCAGTGATACAACACGAATCAGGCCCTTCAAGCCATGCCACCCTTGCAACCCCAGGAGCCCTGATTAACCCTAACCTAATCACAAGACAATTTACAATGACCAGTTAACCTACCCAGTATGTCTTTGGACTTTGGGAGGAAACAGGAGCACCTGGGGAAAACCTACACATTCCACCCGGAGGACATACGAGGCGTGATTGATAAGTTTGTGACCTAAGGTAGAAGGAGTCAATTTTAGAAAACCTAGCACAATTATTTTTCAACATAGTTCCCTCCTACATTTACACAGTCCAGCAGTCGTGGAGCATACAGATCCCTTCTTTGTAGAGGTCGGTGTCTTGGACCTCCAGAAAGTGGTCCACAGCAGGGGTGATTGATAAGTTCGTGGCCTAAGGTAGAAGGAGATGAGTTATTAATTTAAAACTTTCTGCATTTTCACTCAAAGAGTTGAACTGCACGTGCATGTAACAAGAGCTGTATAACTCATATCCTACCTTAGGCCACAAACTTATCAATCACCCCTGCTGTGGACCACCTGGAGGTCCAAGACACTCTCGTTACATGCATGTGCAGTTCAACTCTGAGTGATTATGCAGAAAGTTTGAAGTTAATAACTCATCTCCTTCTACCTCAGGCCACGAACTTATCCATCACCCCTGCTATGGACCACTTTCTGGAGGTCCAAGATGCTGACTTCTACAAAGAAGGAATCCGTATGCTCCACGACCGCTGGACCTAGTGTGTAAATGTAGGAGGGGACTATGTTGAAAAATAAATGTGCTAGGTTTTCTAAAATTGACTCCTTCTACCTTAGGCCACGAACTTATCAATCACCCCTCGTAAGTCAAAGTCAGCATGGTGTCTGTGAAGGGAAATTTTGTCTGACACATGTCAGAGTTCTTTGAGGAGCTAACAAGCAGGGTGGAGGAAGGAGAGGCAGTGGATTTCACTTACTTGGATTTTCGGAAGGCATTTGATAAGATGCCACACATGAGGCTGCTTAACAGGATAAAATCCTATGGCCTTACAGGAAAGATACTGGCATGGATGGAGGAATGGCTGACAACCAGGAGGCAGCGAGTGGGAATAAAGGGGCTTCTCTGGTTGCCTGCCAGTGATGAGTGGTGTTTCTCAGGGGGTCAGTATTGGGACCACTATTTTTCACATTGTTTGTCAATGATTTGGGTAATGGAGTTGATGGCTTTGTGGCAAAGTTTGCGGATGATATGAAGATATGTGGAGGGATAGGTAGTGCTGAGGAAGCAATGCGATTGCAGGAGGACCTGGACAAATTGGAAAAATGGGCAAAAAAGTGGCAGATGGAATACAATGTTGGGCAACGTATGATGATGCATTTTGGTAAAAGGAACAATAGTGTGGACTAGGAATGGGGAGAAGGTTCAAGCATCAGATGTGCAGAGGGACTTCGTAATCCCCGTGGAAGACTCCCAGGAGGTTAATTTACCGGTTGAGTCTGTAGCAAAAAAAAAGGCAAGTGCAATGTTGGCATTTATTTCAGGAGGAATAGAATATAAAAGCAAGGAGATAATGCTGAGCCTTTATAAGACACCAGTCAGGCCGCACTTGGAGTATTGTCAACAGTTTTGGGCCCCCTATTAAGAAAGGATGTGTTGTCATTGGACGGACTCCAGAAGACATTCACAAGGATCATTCCAGGAATAAAGGGGTTAACATATGAGGAGTGTTTGGCAGCTTTGGACATGTTCTCACTGGAATTTAGAAGAATGCTAGGGATTCTCATTGAAACCTACCGAATGTTGAAAGGACTAGATAGGGTGGATGAGGAGAGGATGTTTCCCATGGTGGGGTATCTAGAACTAGAGTATACAGCCTTAAAATTGAGGGGCAACCTTTTAGAATGGAGGTAAAGAGGAATTTTTTTAGCTGGAGAGTGGTGAATCTATGGAATGCTCTACCACAGGCTGTGGTGGAGGCCAAGAAGAAGAAGAAGAAGAAGAAGAAGAAAGCCCTTAACTCTGAGTGGAGTCATCGGGACACCGTCATGGCAGTGTTTTTTTAGCAGGCTTTCTCGTTCTTGCGAGGCCAAGTTGCTAGCTTGATGCTCAACCCAGCACGGATGGAAAGCGTGCATGGGAGCTGACTGGATTCGAACTCGGGAGCCTTCACTCTGAATTCCGGTGTTGATGCCACTACACCACCAGCCGGCTATGGAGGCCAAGTCTGTGGTTATCTTTAAGGCAGAAGTTGATACTTTCCCGATCAGTCAGGGCATCAAAGAATATGGCGAGCAGGTAGGTGTATGGGATTGAGTGGGATCGGAGACGGCCATGATGGAATGGCGGAGTAGACTCGATGGACTGAATGGCTTAATTCTGAACCTATGTCATATGGACATCCAGAGACACCGTACAGATGGCACCAGACATCCTGAGCTGTAATAGTGTCATGGAACCACATTATTACCTTGCCTTCCTTCAGTTTTATCATGATAATTCTGAGTTCATACTTCAAGCTAACATTACTCAGTTTGACTTGCTGTCCATTAATTTTCTTTATGCTCCCACTCCCCAAAGAAACTGTCTTGTCTCCAATTTGTACCTTTCCAGCAAAGGCAATAATTAATTAAGTGCAAGAGCAAGCTTGATGTTTTATTCCTTTGTCACCATATGCGTTTGGTTCCTGGCTCCCGATAAATTTGTTTGATTAAATTAACTTTTCATACAACAATTTATTGATCCTTTCCTCATTAGTGTGGGATCATGGTGGTAACGATAGGCAAGTGTAAGTATATTGCTTTGCAGATTATACATATTGAATTTTCCAGATAACACAGGTGTTCTCAGCTGGGATTTATTTCCCAACAAATATCGTAATACACTGAAGTATTTATGGCAGAGAAGCACAAAAGATTGTGCCTATATGCTATACATTACTCAGACAGAATATTTATTATGACAAGAAAACATCTGGTTTGCATCAGTTCTCAGCTGTGAGTAGTCTGTACAGCATTTGGAACCAGGTTTTCTTCTTTCTCGTAAAAATTAGAGAAAGAAGTTAACAAATGGGATTTTAGATGCTCAAATTCCCTTTGTAAATAGGTCTGAGTGATTCAGATTTGCCAATGTGCCAACTAGCATATTTGATGGTGAGTTCAAATATGTTCTAAGCAATATTTGTTCAATGCTAGTTTTTTTTAAATGTTTTTCTCTTCTTATTTTAAACTTAATACAGTCTCCTCATCTGCTATGAATTTGGATGTTTCGTGACTTCCACGGCAACTTATTGTTTTTTTTTGTTCATTTAATAACATCATGAAATGCATCTGACTGCTAGCAAACCATAATGCCACATTTTTTCATTTTAATTTTTTTACGAGTGATATGACAGCTTTTTGGATTTTGCTCTGAAGTAAAAATTGAAGAGGCAATCAAGTTACTGAGTTTCAATGTTCATATATAATTGGAGAATATAATCTGATGTCTTTTAAGTGTTCCATGGTCAGTTAATATAACAATGTGCATATTCATAACGTCATTTTGTTTTAGTGACATATTTATAAAAAATTATTATTAAAAATACAGAAAATTATTAAAATCAAATTTTAAAAAACTTGAAACTCCTCAACAAATCTCTGGAGCCAAAGTAAGAACAAAAATAGCAGTGATTTATGGATAATCGTTTATTTTAATGCGAAAGCACATTTTAGTCTCTGCAACAGTCTTGGATAGTAGTCAACTGGAATTTGGGTAGATGAGCATGTCTACCGTAAGTGCCACCATTAATGGTCATCTCACCAGGGGTGTGGGGCCAAGGGATATCAACAGCATTGATAAAGACTGGAGTGAGTCCAAAGTCCTTCAGTTAGTGCCTGCATCTGGAGAGTAGAATTGTTGATAACCTGAAACTCAACTTTTGAGTTGGCAGCAGTTGGTTATTTCAAGATGAGCTGTCTTCCTTCCCACTCAGGCTGATATATCAGTGCAGATAATTGAGCTAAAGAGGGCAATCATCATTCAAAGCACATTCCTACAACAAAACAATCAGTATAAACAATTGGCTTGCCCATGGGTTATTCTGGGCCACTACAAAAGGAACCCAGACAGTCCTGCTGGTTTATTCAGCCAGTTTACTGAATTGAATTGTGCCTCCCATGACTAGCAGCACTATATAATCCTTCACTGTAATTGGGTTTTCCAAGGAGGTTGATGATATTTTAATCCATATCAACCCACTGTAAAATCAGCTGTTCATTCCAATGGAAGAGAGAAAAAACAAGCTTGACTAGCTAGTTAATTATCTCTTGCTTATAAAAATTTAAAACTGTGAGCCCAGTAATGGCTTAGCCATTTATTTGAAAACTGATAATCTGCTAAAACTATTAAGTATATATTTTTACCTGCAGTCTATAGATGTTCTGATTGTGACAGGGAGAGGTTGATATAATTTTTCACTCAAAGTTCTTAAGCCTTATGGATCTATTTGAGCAATTCATGGTGCCATGACTCAAGTTACATGCAGTGATATGTTAATCTGAAATAAAAATAAGATCATACTATGTCATTGACCATTAATTCTGCTTACCTTGGATCACTTTACCATTATTGATATTTGCTGCAAATTTGGATTTTTTTTGTTTGTTTTTAGGCATCCATTTGGGCAGAAAACACTAGAAGTTCAACCATAGCCATAAAACAGTTTTAGAGCAAGCATTCTCTTTATCTCAAGAGTGATAGAGAGAAGCAAGAAAACAATCATCTTAGAACTGAGGGGAATATGAATTATGTTTGCCAGGTTTCTTTCGGAAGAGCACTTCTATTTCCTGGTATTCCATGGAAATAACATCAGAGAGGTATTTTTTTTCCCAATTACTGTAAGTGTTTGCCTGTAATATTTTTTCAATTACAGTAAGTGTCTCCTCTCCTCCCTGTTCAACATCATGCAAGAAAATGGAAAATTTTTCTAGCACTCAATCCATAGGAAGTTGAATTTGTTATTGTTGACCCTGGGACTATTGCTGTAGCTAAACAAGAATTGAAAGAGCTAGTAACAATAGAAGTTAGTGCTAAACAAAAACAAAGCTTAAATTAATAGCAACTTATTTATGAATAAGTCTGTAATAATGCTGCACATAACCAGAAGATGAAAGAACCAAATTCCTCAGTTCCATTATTACCTTATTTGCATATGTTGTTGCAATGACAATGACTTCAATATCAACTGCAACCAAACTAATAACAGTTTCAAAGAAGAAGAGCATTAGTATTGGCAATATCATCAGACAATAGCAAACTCTTGATGTTTCTATTGCCAAGCATTGCCATGAAAAACTATGCACATTGTATACTGTACGGCATCTAAAGTGGGTCTCCAAAAATCAGAGCTGCCATGGACACGGTAGATAACTTTGAGGTAACCTACAGCATAGAACGTTGACAATTGACTAACATTAACATGTTGACAGTATCCTTTGACATCAGTGTTGTTCACAAATTTGAGGTGGTTATTCATCATCCAGTAATAAAATTCAGGGTTCCAGAAGTTAATTCATATTGTTTCATTTTCACTTTAAAACACACCATGGATCACACAAACACTTTTTTATCAAAGTTACTTAAGGAGGGAGAACTTCAACTTTGAGGTTCAGGGAAAAAAATGGTTGTATTTCTTTGTGGTGCTGTGGTGAGGCTGCTGTTCCTCTCGGAGCAATACATTACAAGTTCTCATAGGTCTCAGCATGCAGCACAGCAGCAATGTATTTCACATCCAGCTCTTAAAGGGCCATGCCACAATATAAGTAGCACTGTTCCAGCTGCAGGTGAGTGGTCCTTCTGAATGAATGGATGCTGTAATGATTGGTGGAGTTGGATGTATATCCCTGAGGGGCAGGGAGGGATCAGAGGGACCTGGACATCTGGTGAAGAGCAATGGCAAAAGAGATACTTTTTGTGCAATGGAGCTAAAGATACACTCCAGGCTACATCCAGTAACACTTGGCAGTAAGTTGCCTGACAAAAGTGCAGTCCGCCAATGGCTTTGTTGTAGTCTGCGGTGCTGCCAAATGGCAATGCCAAATATAACATCCTGTGGATAATAGATGAATTCTTCTCTCTTTGATTATGAGGTTTGGGTAACTGTGAGGTGTGGTAGAGATCAGCAACATCAGCCAGGAATGATCCTGACACTTGGATGCCGTGTGTGATTAAGGCCATGATTTCCAGGCACTCGTGGAAGGTTGTGATTTTCGCTGGAGGTCACAAATCTCAGTGAAGACAGTTTGAGTGGTGGCCCCTCTAAATAGCATAAGGAAACAGGTTAGTGATATCTGGTTGTTCCATGAGTAAAGAACTAACACTGTCAGACCAATGAGGTGGAAAACCTCACTGCAGGAAAAATAATAGGGGAGGTGATGACATTTGGGAGTCTTTGTTGGAAAAATTTTATAAGAAGGAATTGAATTCCAGTTGAAGATGAGGGGATGAATTTCCCAATATTCGGTAAAAGACCTCGAAATCTGTACCAACTTTGCTCTACTCCATCTTAAGGTCATATTTAGACTACTAAGTGCAGTTCTGGTTGCAACTGAATAGGAAAGATGTAGAGGCTTTAGAGAGGGTACAGAAAAAGTTCACCTCCCTTCCTCCTACATTTTAAATCTACTCCTCAGTGTTTTTTCTCCAGTCCTGCTGAAGGGTTTTGGCCCGAAATGTCATCTGTACTCTTTTCCATAGATGCTACCTGACCTGTTGAGTTCCTCCAGCATTTTGTGTGTGTTCACCAGAATTTTGTCCAGATTGGAGTATGTTAGTTATGAACAGAGGATGGACAAACTTGGATTGTTTCCTCTGGAGCTCAGAGGCTGAGGGGTGATCTAATAAAAATACATAAAATGACGTGAGGCATAGCTCGTGGAGGTAGTGAAGGTCTTTTTCCCAGTGCTGAAATGTTAAATAAGCAAGGGTTTAAGGTGAGAGTGTAAAGGTTTAAATGAGACCTACAAGACTAGTTTTTATATACAAAAAGTAGTAGGTTCCTGGAATCCATTGCCAGGGTAAGAATCAAATACCATAGTGTCAAGAACACTTGTAAACTTCTACAGATCTACTGTGGAGAGCATTATGACTGGATGCATCAGCATCTGGTATGGGGAGGGGGCTACTGCACAGGATCGAATTAAGCTGCAGGGAGTTGTAAAATTAGTCAGCTGCATCATAGATACCAGTCTCCATGATATCCAAGACATCTTCAAGGAGCAGTGCCTCAGAAAGGCAGCACCCATCATTAAGGACCGCCATTACTCAGGATATATCCTCTTCTCATTGTTTCCATCAGGAAGGAGGTACAGAAGCCTGAAGGCATGCACTCAGTATTTCAGGAACAGCTTCTTCCCCTCTGCCACACTGTGCCTAAACGGACATTGAGCCCATGAACACTACCTCACTACTTTTTTAAAATTTCAGTTTTTGCACTATTTATTTTAACGTAACTATTTAATATACATATATATACTTGCTGTCATTCCATATTTTTTCTATATTTATCATATATTGCTTTGTACTACTGCCGCAAAATTAACAAATTTCACAACATATGCCAGTGATATTAAACCTGATTCTGATTCTGATTTAGGAGGCATTTGGAGAAACACATGAACAAGCAGGGAATGGAGGGACACATGCATGTGCAGAAGGTTGGGTTGTATTTAATTTGGCATCATTTTTGGTGCAGACCTGGTGGTCCAGGCGGCCAGTTGTTGTTCTGCAATCTTCTTACATGTTTCTATGTTTTTTCTGAACTATGTGTTGATCCAGTTAAATTACAGGTAAGTAGGATGCTCTTGTACCAGATTTTCTAGTACATCTTTCTTAACAAGCATGGTTTTTTAACTCCAGTTGAATTATAGCTGACATCTCAGAAGGCTTCAACCTTGAATTCCTCTCAGTAAGGTAAATCTTTATATTGTTAATTCACAGTGAGAACCTATGAATCAACCTAGCATCTCTGTTATCTTGTCTTACTTGCCAATGATACTAGGTCAGCAATGACTGTTGATTTACATTCACATTTGAAATCAAGAGCATAGCTAAACAGCAACCTTTTCATTTTATATGAGACAAAAATTATACATTGTATTTACCAACAAAATAAAGATTGAACAGTTCTCCATCATACCAGGATAGGAATAGTGAAGAAAACATAAAGTTCATCATTTTTACTTCACATCCTCTTTATTAGCCAGGGTGCTGAAGGTTTTGCTCGGTCTTGCTGCCAGGCAGATACTTGCATTAACATATGCTTTCTCCCAAGTGGTTTCCCTCATTTTTGTACCAAATTCCATTGCTTTAAATTGTGCATATGAGTTCACCACAAGCAAAATAATTCTTAACTATTCCTGTTTTGATCTAAGTGGCTTCAACACTGTGTTTCTGCTAATGTCTGAATGACATCAGCCAGATTTTACTGATCCAGGTCACTTACCAGATCACTGCTTGTGGACACTCCATGCCTTTATTCACCAAATCCAGATAATACAGCAGTGTACTCTGCCTAGAAACTGAGCCTGTGGTGGGGCTGTGAAGAGGAAATTGCCCATAACCCTGCTCCACCTTTGCAAGCTGTGATGATTTTCTACAATAGAGACATTTTAAAACTCTTGAGATGGAAAAATCTAACTTAAAAATACATAAAGCTCATAAATAATGAAAAGCATTAACCTGAATGGAAGTACTTTAAAGAAACTTCCTCTTTGCTTCCTGATCTAAGCTTTTGATAGGCCAAATGGTTCAATTCTGCTCCTGTGTCTTATGGTCTTTACAAATTCCATCTAAATTAATTTGTCTTCCATCCTGACAGAGAATATGAGAGATTATCTTTGGCATGATGCTAGAAAATCTCAAACAAGAAAGTTATAAAATTAGTCAGCTTCATCATGGGTACTAGCCCCTGTAGTATCCAAGCCATCTTCAAGGAGTGACGCCTCAGAAAGGCGGCGTCCATCGTTAATGACACCCACCACCCAGGACATGCCCTCTTCTTATTGTAATCATCTGGAAAGAGATACAGAAGCCTGAAGGCACAGACTTAGCAATTCATGAACAGCTTCTTCTATGCCATCTGATTCCTAAATGGACCTCAAAACCATGAACACAACTTTACTTTTTTATTCTTTCTGTTTTTGCACGACTTACTTTAATTCTGATTCCAATTCTGATTCTGACAAGAGAAAGATCCAGTGCTGAATTCCATGTGAAGTCCAACCATGGATTTGTCCTTATGAATCTGTCAGCAGATTCAGGACTTCTACATGTCATCCTGGATATACTGTATACTTGGGTTTAAGTGGCAAAATATTAGCAGTTTTTGTAACCATTAGTACAAGCCAACAAAATCTGGTCCCATTTTGTGTTCTGGGTAGTTTAGGATTCATAACTCAGTAAGGAAAAAAAAACTTTAGATTATCTCCTAAAATAAGGACAAAGATAGAGTATGAGAAGAGGTTAGTAACAAGCATAAGAGTGAATTGCTGAGTGAACCCTCCTTCTTCAGAAAAGAGAACATGTAAACTCAACAACAATAGACATCCAGTTTAACCTGAATGGAGAACAAACTTTTAGAAATAGTAATAAAGTATAGAATTAGAGATCACTTGGACAAATTACGATTGAATCAGAATCAGCTTTAATATCACCGGCATATGTTGTGAAATTTATTGACTTTGTGGCAGCAGTACAATGCAACACATGATAAATATAGAAAAAACTGAATTACAAGACAGTAATTATATATGTACTGATATTAAATAGTTACGTTAAAATAAATAGTGCAAAAACAGAAATTAAAAAAGTAGTGAGGTAGTGTTCATGGGTTCAATGTCCATTTAGAAATTGGATGGCAGAGAAGAAGACAATCGCTGAGTGTGTGCCTTCACGCTTCTGTACCTCCTTCCTGACAGTAACAATGAGAAGAGGATATGTCCTGGGTTGTGGGGGTCGTTAATAATAGACTCTGCCGTCATGAGGCACCACTCCTTGAAGACATCTTGGATACTATGGAGGCCGGTACCCGTGCAGTACCCCACTCCCCACCCGTACCAGACTATGATGCAGCCAATCAGAATGCTCTCCACTGTACACCTGTAGAAGTTTTCGAGTGTTTTAGGTGACAAACCAAATCTCCTCAGACTCCGAATGAAATATAGCCATTGTCTTGCCTTCTTTGTAGCAACCAGGTTTGGTCCTCAGGGATATTGACACCCAGGGACTTGAAATTGCTTACTGTCTCCACTTCTGATTCCTCAGTGAGGATTGGTTTGTTTTCCCCTGTCTTACCCTTTCTAAGTCAGATTGATTTGGGAAACCCAGTATGAAGTTGTAAAGGGAAATTTGTGTTTAACTAACTTGATAAGAGAATTTTGATGAGATGGTAGACAGGGAAGTTTTTTTGAAGTGTAAGTAGAATTTTGAAGGCATTTGATAAAGTCCCTGTCACAGGCTTGTCATTTGACCAAAGCCTATTGAATAAAAGCTGCAGTAACAATATGTTCAAAAATGCCTAAGTGACAGGAAACAGACTACAGTTGCTTTTGAGACTAGAAGGGAGTGTACAGTGCTATACCTTACGAGGTGCATCCTGGGCTACTGTTTTTGTTAATTTGCATTTGCAATTTGGGATAGAGGTACAAAGCACAATTTCCAAATTTACAGATAACATGGGAGAATAATGAACTATGAGGAGGATGCAGGTAGATACACGATTATTGGAATTCAAAGCAGTGAATGCTTGAGTTATGTTTCAGTAAGAAAATTGTGGAGATGCACAATCCTATATGAACAGAGTTCCCATTCTTGAACTGCAAAGTGGAGGGGCAGTCTGGAAAAAAGTAGATACAAATGAGATACCTTGTTTTATAAATTGATGCATTGACCGTCAGGCCAAGGAAGTCATGACAAACCTTTGAAAAAACACTGGTTCCACGATAATTGGAATGGTGTATTCTGGTGTGAACATTACATTTGAGAAAGCGAAAGGGTTCAATAGAAATCAAAAATTTTCAGAGATCTGAGACCTTGTTGACACAAATAAATATGGATTGGTTATTCTCTTTGGAACAGTGGAGGTTGAGAGGGACACCGATGAGGTATTTAAAATTTATAAGGTTCTAGACTGTAGCTGGAAGGAAAGGTCAAGGATAATGTGAGAGCTATGGAAAGCAAATTGAGAGGTATGTGGGAGGGAAGAGATAGATTATTCTTGGAGTAGGTTAAAAGGTCAGCACAATATCAGGGTTTGAGTGGCCTTTACTGTGCTGTACTATTGATGTTCTATATTAATCGGATGTAGTGATTGGTCAGAATCTGGAATGTCCATCCAAGCGTGGACCGGAGGCAGATTGAAATATGATATTCAAAAGAATAAGTGCTTGAATAGATACGCCTGTACCGGTTACCAAGTTTTGGGAGAGAGCAGAACAGTGGACTTAACCAAATTGTTCTTGCATAGAGCTAGAATACACTAATTAAGCAAAATAGCCTCCTTTCATCTTGTAACCTTCTCATTATCTGTGAACTGCCTTAATTCTCATTCAAAGTTATGAGCTGGCTTTCACTTCCCAGCTCTTCTTTGAACCAGTTAGTTGGTACATTGCTCATGGATGGAAACATTTAAAACTGGAGCAGGAGAAGATTTCTCCACCATTCAATATGATCAAGGCATTTCCAGATTTTTCCCCATATCCCTTGATCCATCAGGTCTTAGAAATATCTGACTACTTCCTGAATATATTTGATCCCCAGGTTCACCACTCTCTGGGAGAAGAGATTTCTACTTGTCTTATTTGCAGTTGGCTTGCCCTTATCCTTAAATTGTGAGCCTTGACTCTGGATTCCTCCATTTGTCCAGCTGTGTTGAACTTTTGTAAGTTTCTGTGAAATCCCCTCTCATTCATTTAAATTTCACGTCACATGCCAGTGATAATAAACCTGATTCTGCTTCTGATTCCAGTGAACGTTAGCCTAATTGACCCATAAATCATAAATTAGTTCTGAAAGTCAAGAAATCTGTCAGATGGATTATCACTGAATTCTCTCAATAGCAAGAATGTCCCATCTTAGATAAAGAACTCAACGTGCTTCCTCAGCAAAGTCCTGCACAATTGTAGCAAGGCATGCCAGCTCCTTTACTCAAGTCCTCTCACAATGAAAGCCAGCAGACTATTTGCCTTCTTAATCACCTGTTTGCATCGACATGTTTACCTTCTACAAATAATGCACAAGGACATTTGCTATACATCCACCTTCCCCAATTATCAGCATTCAGATAATCTGCTTTCCTGTTACTGTCACCAAAGTGGATAACCTCATACTTGTCCACAATGTATTGCTTCTGCCTGTATCTACCTGCCTCCTCAACATGTTTTGATGAATATAGAGCTTCTTGGCAGTCTCCTCCTCAAGACTGGCTCTCCATAAACCTTCCAGAGCTTTGTGACATTCATAAACTCAAAGATTTACATTTAATTCCCTCATCCAATACAGGCCCTTCCCAGGTTACAAACAGCTGGCTTGTGGACATTCTGTATATCCAAACAAGTGTTTGGGTGTGCCAGCAGAATTGATAGGGATGAATATACTGGCCACTGTGGGGCTGCAGGCATCTTTGCCACAGAGAAGGGGGCAACTCCATGTACCTTCCCTGTCCACCATCCCCAATGTCTGATCTCTGTGCTATCTAATGAGTCATTGCCTGGCACTTGGAAAAAGACCTTTGTCTTTGTTGACCTACTTTCATTTCCCTTCTGCTATCCAGTTCTCTGTTCATACCAGTACTTTATCCTGGGCACTTTATTCTTGCTCAAAAGCTGTGGGACTTTATCAAAAGCTCATTCAATATCTCTGCTGTCTTCTTCAATGAAAAAATGCAGGTCAAGATGAGTGTTAAGTGAAGATATTTTAAAAATCTGTTTAATTGATAGCACATTCTCAGAAATAACCTTGTGTTTTGAAGTGACTTTCTTCCCTGCTTCCCCCTTCTTAATAGAAAATTGTTACTGTGTGTCACTCTCCATTGGTTTATGAGTAGAATCATAGCTATACATGTGATACAATGTTTTATTTTAATTGTATAGAGATCAGAGTAAAAGGTTTGGAGTGAAATCATATTTCTGCTTTTAATGTTTCAACTTTGCAAGATGTTTTTGAAGTCCAGATTTGCACACAAATGTTGCTTTAAGGTTTAGTTACAAACATCAAGTCCAAACCAGTAGAGTCAGCGCTTTGAGTTTCTCAGAACCTTCTTCACTCACTTTACTGTGAGATTTGTTTTTCTTCGATAAAGAATAAGCAATTAAATTAACAGAGGTATCAGTAACATACAGAAGATTTAGTTGTACTGGATAAATAAATCTACTATCACACTTGAATAATTTTACATACAGTTAAAATCAGCTTTTGTTCCATCCTGATTGTTGGAGCTGCCCACCCTCCGTATTGATCCTTCTCTAGCTCACTGAGTATCAATAGCTGCTGCAGGGCCCGGGCATCAGAGGGGCATGAAAGTTTTCAGAGCATTTCCTCAATTAGCCATAGGTCTTTCTCATCTGAGTTTTCCCACTTTCATCATGATAAAATTAATTGTATATATATATATAGGCTTGTTCTTTTTACTGATTGCCCTTTGTTTCACTGTTTGCATTTCTACTTGTTTATCTCATCAGAAAACCACAGAACTAACATGTTAACAAATGGTTTTCTGGCATATTACTGGCTAGGTTCATTTTTGTGTGTACACTTCAGCCTCATTCTCCCTCTTCTACCTTCCCCTGAGCTCTTTCCTTCCCTCTTCTTTCTTCCTCCCTTCTTCCACTCCTCTCTTCCTCCCTCACTCTCTTCTCTCTACTCTCCCTTCCGTCATCCTCCAGTGCTACCTCCCTTCCTTCTCGTCCATCCTTCTTTCCTACTAACCCCTCTGCACTCCCTTCCACTCTCGATTCTTCCTTCCACCTTTGAATCACCGTGATTGGTCTCAGAACTTTGTTTACCCAGTCATGCTTTCTGGATGTCTTTTCTTAGATCCATTGGTTGCTGTATTTTACCATCCATGGAAAAAACGTTCCTTCTTGCCATTTTTTACAATCTTACTTCCAGTTATTTTTAACTTTTCAATATGTTTCTGTTTTTTTTTCTCTCTAAAACATCTGGGAATGTCATGTATAAAAAATGCACCACATAAATACAAGTCAGTGTTCTTTGTGGAAAAAAAAGACCTGCACACATGCTCAGTTATTCATGTTAAATGTCATATACAAAAGGCTGAGAGTTGTTATTATTAAGGAGTTCATAAACCACACAAATGAGCTGTGTTCAAATCATATATCTGATACACAAAATCCATATAATATTGACAAAGTTTTCACATAATAGGCACACACATTTTATTTAAAAAGATATAGGTTAAGAGGCACAGTTCTCTAATCTTTTGGGACAGGGAAATGTAGCATTGCAAATCACAGATATTTCTGTAGCACTAATGAGTGCTACAGTAGTGTTGCTCTCAGAGCTAGGTTGTTTTATTCAATTGAGATTGACGCCTTGTTCCATCTGAAAGAATAAGAAAGTACTTTGAGGGAAAGATGTGAATAAGTATTATCTGATTAGTTCTTGAAAAGTAAGAGCTAAAATTAGATATCAAGTAATATCTATTAAACCTCCGCAAGATAGGTGCAAGCAGGCAGTGGTCTCTTGCCATAGTCTGTCATTCGGGTCTGTGAGTTCCTGTTCATGCCAACTCTGAATAGTTGTAGACAGGTTCAGCAATAAGGAAGGGCACCACCAGCACAATTTAAGTGGATCATTTGCTATTTACAGTTTAGATATTTGTGATTTCTGTTGGCTGTTTCTGTACCCCAGCGCAGTACTGCAATCTGGGCAGGCTGGCTTACGGGCAACAGCAATATTTCCACCAGAAGGAAGTGAGCAAAAGGATAAATGCTATCTTCTTGAGGACGGATACCAGTTTGTCCTTGATGGAGTCATTGCTACTTCCCTGGAGTGATGGCTCTACAGTCCCAGTAATCCATGGGGACAGCCATTGAGTCTCTATGAATGCTGTAATATACAGCCATTGGAAGCCGACTTCGCATGTCAACATTCTAAGCTCCTACTGCTGCACTCAGATGTTGGTGTCAAATCCTTGCACTGCAATAAAACTGCAACATCAGCCATGAAATCCTGTACTCTGGTTGAAAATGCAAATGTGCAAATAGAGTTGATCACAGATTCAGTGCTGGAATGGGCAGTATGTTCTGCATAAAGCCCAAACTTCTGTCAGACATTCTCCTCAGTGTTCCTCAGCTTTGTATGTAGCTTTCTGTGCGAATTACCAATACATGTTTTTCAAAGCCTATATCTAAAAGCCTCCTGCTTTGCCTAATTGAAGTTTTTAATCAGAACAGAATGCAGTAGAGTTGACATTCATCTTTACTATCTAGCATGCGCTATTCTCGTACCCTGATTGCATGCCACAGTTGTCTAGCGACTCCAAATCTGGATGCTTGACTTTTTCTCAGCATTATCTATATGATGGCTCGGAGTGTGGTATCAGTAATGCAATGCCCATTGTCACTTTACTGTTTCCTGCTTTTTGACCAGCTCATAGTCCAAGGAAATAGATACAAGTGTAAAGTTATGGAGAAAGTAATGATAAATATGAGAAATTCTGCAGATGCTGGAAATCCAAAGTAACACACACAAAATGCTGTGGAACTCAGCAGGTCAGGCAGCATCCATGGAAATGAATAAACAATTAACATTTTGGGCCAAGAGCCCTCTTTTGGGAAAAGAAAGAAGTCATCCTTAGAACACCTGCAATTTGTAAATCAGAAGAGAGTATGAGTGGAGAGGAAGATGGGATATGCTGTATTTGACAGTTTCAATCCAACAACTTCCCATAGTCTAAACAATAGATGCCCCAAAAACACTTATGCAGGCTCACTTGTCCTTGCCCAGTTATCACCCATCTCTAGTGATGCGCCACTTTGTCCTGGAAGAGGAAACAAAATGTACCCATGAGCTTCATCCAATGGGTTTAGTTTGTGTGAACATCATGGTTGGAAGGTGCTGCAGCTTGTGAATTGTGAATGTGAGGTTTTTCAGAACTACTAAACGAATGATACAATTACAAAGAAGACACGATAGCGGCTGTATTTTATTAGGAGTTTGAGAATATTTGCATGTCACCAATGACACTCGCAAATTTCTACCCATGTACCGTGGAGAGCATTCTAACTCATTGCATCACCATCTAGTATGGAGGGCCACTGCACAGGATCAGAAAAAGCTGCAGAAAGTTGTAAACTCTGCCTGCCCTATCATGGGCATGAGCCTCCCCAACATCCAGGATACCTTCAAAAGGTGATACCTCAAAAAGGTTGCATCTATCATTAAGGAATCCCATCACCCAGGACGTAACCTCTTCTCATTGCTACCATTAAGGTGGAGCTACAGACACACACTGTAGTACACTGGAACTGAAGATACACATGTAACATTTCAGAAGCAGCTTCTTCCCCTTCACAGACATCCCACCCTGCAAAAGCTCATTTCAGGGAAGTAGCATCATCAATTTGCAGGAGACTTCCAGGAGAGGTGGAATGTCTGCAATAGAGTAGCTCCTTAGCAGCTAGCCAGCTAGTTTAAATAACGTTAGCTATACTAATGAACGAATGACACCTGTTAAACTCACCTCAACATGTCTTTTACAGTCTTAACCCACCGTGGGCAATAGAAAAGTCACTGCTGAAAACAGTGCAGCGAGCAACACTGTCATTATTTTGACCCCTATTAGGCAGGGGTACACTTTAGTGTAGTCTGGGGCAACGTACGTTTTATATTTTTTGGAACATTCTGCCATGGCGCACTCTGGCTCTCGCTTGCTTGCTGTCGTGCTCTCTCTCCTGCGCTCTCGCTTGCTTTCTCTCTTGTTCTCTCTCGCTCTCTCTCTCACTTGCTTTCTTTCTCTCTCGCTCTCGCTTTCTCTCTCTTGCTGTCGCTTGCTTTCTCTCTCGCGTGCTCTCTCGTGGTCGCTCTCGCGCTCTCTCGCTCGCTCTCAAAAAAATTGATTTCTGTGATATTGTATATAATTTGCGGGCATCAGGGAGCCACTATTCATATGCGGGAGACTCCCAGAATTTCTGGGAGAGGTGGGATGTCTGTCTCCACCTCCTCCAAATGGATAATGAACCAATGAACACTACCTCACTACTTTTTCCCTCTCTTTTTTCCACTACTTTTTATATGTGCTTTGTTTACTTAAGTTTCTTATTGTAATTTATAGTTTTCATTAATATGTATTGCTGCCGCAAAACAACAAATTTCATGACAGCTGCCAGTGATACTAAATCTGGTTCTGATTCTAATTTAAAACATATGATTGTAAGGTACAAGTGTTGTATGTTAAAGTGTTTTTGGTAGCTGAGTGATGATGCAATGAAAGATAGCTGCGACAAGCAGCATATTTTGCATCTGGCATTGATCTTAGGACCTTGGTGCTTGACTCCTTCTGTTGACCATCTGATTATCTGTCCTCACTGCTTTCTGTAAATGAGTCTACATCTCTCCTACCTGTCAGTTTCTGCAGAGTCCTATTGCAGCTCATGGCCTTTCGTTTGTGTTTTTCTTCACAATTTCCTGGGTCAGAATCCCTTGTAGTTCATCTGCCAGCACCTGCTTCATCCATAGTACACTTCCCTTTAAGTGGTTCAGCTAGGTTTAATTGGTGCTGAACAAACAATATTGGCCCCCTGAGGATGCTTTCAGATTATCAACAGCACAGTTAGTGCAGGCTGGACATTGAAGCCATTCTAATGATCAGGCAGCATGAAATTGGTGTGTTGCCAGCATTGCAGTCAGCAGGCATGGGTTAATTGCTCATTACCATCCTTGTGCCTTTTTCTAGGGGCTATCAAATTTATCCCCATTGGTGCTTTCTTTACACACTGAAGAAAAAGACGTTAACTTGTTCTTCAAATATATTACAGCTATATATGTAAGTGAATCTGTTTCTTCATGAGAGTCTCATGAACTCTAAATGAACTCAAATTAGGCTTATCAGAGAGGCATTTAATGGAAAATGTTAAACACTTTTAAACACAGAACACTGCCAGATCACTAAGCTTAATCACTTTTTATAATTTGTGTAGCATTTTATGGCCCAGAATTTCCTCGGAGTTGCTCCCACCCCGTCAGCATAACTTTGATAAAAGTGTGGCAGGAAACATATTTAGCACATAATAACATTCCTACATTACAGCAATGACTGCACTTCAGAAGTGCTACAGTAGATGCAAAATAATTTGGGGTGCCCTGAAGTCATGAAATAAGATATGGAAATCAAAGAATTTCCTTCATAATGGGGATCCTGCTTTGTTTATGACAGTAGCAAATCCAAAGAAATTTCTTTTTTATGTCACAAATCATGGCCTACAATGCAGATATATTTTCAAGTGGTTTGTGAGCATAATTTGAGCTAAGTATTATTTATTAGACTGCAACCTGAAATGGATTTTTGTTGAATTCAACGTGTGTTGCACATTCCTGCTGTGTATTGCACAGGGCTGCTGGGAGAGGTTAGAATGCTTGTCTAGGAGTGTCCAGAATACATGACATTCAACAGCTGAGTACAAAGCTAATAAATAATGAGTTAAAAGGGGCATATTCTGTTGTCCAAAGTACGTTATAGTCTAAAGACCCATGGGAAGTGAAGCACCTTCAATTACTCCAAAAGACTGAGGTTTGGTAAAATACTGAAAAGCTTTTTATTTGCTGTACAATACGACCTCCACAGTGAGTGTCTGCCCCCGGACTGAGGGGGAGGGGCAAAGCGAACATCTTTATACAGGACTCTGTGGGAGGAGCCACAGGGGCAGTCAGCAGAGAGGTGTGTCCAGACAGGTAACCGAGTTACAACATATATACATGGTTTACCACAGGAAGTAATTTCTGGAGTTGTAAGTGATCTGCAGAATGCCTCTTATGTAGATCTGCTGTGGGACTTTCACACAGTGAGCTCTGAGGGACTAAGGTTATTTCAGAAATTGGAATATTTTTCCACTCTCCAATTAATTCAGAGATTCGTAGGTATAATCATCAGATCCTCAAGGACCATTCCTCATTGCTATTTTAGTAGAGGAGGAAGGACGGCATGGGACAAAAGAAAGGAGGATGAGACAGCATTGGATGAGGAAGTATTTGCTGGCCCTGCAGATCACAAGGTATTGATGAGAAGCACTGCGTGAGAAACTCTCAATGCACATTAAGGGTAGTGGGATGATTGTGCCACCACTGACATAAAAAACTACTGCCGAAATCATCAACGACAGTAAAGGTTACCAGAGAATGCTACTTTTAGCTACCAACTCACTTCAAACAAATCCAGGGGAATGATGTGCTATTTGCAGATGCAGTCCTAGAATCCATTAATCAAATCTCTAAGATTATTTTCAGTATAACTATCATGAGGTAGCTTTGTGATATTGCCAAAATATTTTATCAAATTGCTGCCAAAAAAACAGGGTTCAATTGATGGCACTGGCAGAGCATGTTGATATCTTCCAGTAAATCTCCTAAACTTTATGAATAGAAAGGCCTGCATCATAACAAAGTGCAGATTGTGTGCGACTGGATGCAATGAGCTGTGCGAGAGAGTGCCAGATTTTCTGCAGGTTACCATATTGTATTGAATCTTGCTCGCTCATCCCCTTTTTTAAAAAATTGAAGCAACAAAAGGTTTGTTATGAAGAATAAATTGGACCATGCACACACCTTCACTTCAATCAAATGCAATGTCAGTAACAGAAAGAGCTGCTGAGTAATTTTACAATTTCAAATGGGGCTCTTACTCATCCGTAATTATTTTCTTACATTTAATCCAATCATATGCGTCTTCTGAATTATACATTTCACATTGGTTCAGTTTGAATTTACTGTGTATGAATAAAGAAGTTTGGCCCTGTCTGGTTCAGATTACAGGTTAAGCATGACATCAAGTTAAAACTGCACTAATTACATGACTGTATCTTACAGGATCCTTGTAAACAAATTGTGCATACAATATGAAGGTCCTCACGCTACAAGAAAGCAAGTGGGTGAATTAGAAGTATAGATCAATGTAAAGCACTCTGGATTTTTAAATGATGAATTCCGGTGACCAGAAAATTGAGAGTCAAGAGAACTAATGTCAGTGCCAAATAAGGCTGAGTATTGACTCAAAGTATGTGCCTTCATGCTTATTACAGATCACGTTAACCATTGTTATTATCACCCTTGTCTAGCTAACAATAAAATATAATTAAGTAAAAGAATGAGGCACAAGGTATGACATGTTACAATGTAGTTACTTCCTGGGAAAATAGCTAAGAAACCATTGATTATCAGTATGGAAATGAACAAATTTAATCCAAACCTCTTAGCCAAATTAGTCTGGTGGATTGCTCAAAAGATTCACTGCACAGAACCTACTGAGGTACAGTAGCAGGTTTGATATGGTGTTTATATAGATAGAGGCCTACTATCCTTCCTGTAGGATACTTATAGATGCATCTTCTCATGTCTCAAGCAGTGAGCATCTATAATTCTTTAGATATCAATAATAATAACAACTGATATTTATGAAGAACCTTTTTAATAGCAAAGCACTGAAGCCTCTTTAAAGGAGATTGAGCAAAACAGCATTGATATATTTCAGATTTATCCATTAAAAATCCTCATGGAAATGTTAATATTAATTGATGAATTTAGCAGCAAATTGTCGAGAATTTGGTTACTGACTTGTATTTATTCAAAAGTAAAATACTGCAGATACTAGAATTCAGAAATAAAACAGAAAAGCTTGGAAATGCCCAGCAAATAAAGGCCGTGATGAGGAAAGCATAGTTAATGTTTCAGATCAATGAGTTTTAATAAGGATTGGGAAAAGTTAGAGATAAAGATTTAAAAATGCAGAGGAAACAAGGCTAGAAAGAGAGGATGCATAAGAAGGATAAACATGAAATATATCAATGCTATTTTTCACCAATCTCGGTTTATACTTCTCACTGCACTAGTAAAGCAAACACAGACCCCACCACCCCGGACATTTGCTTCTTCTCTCTCCCACTGGGCAGAAGATATAAAAACTTGAAAGCATGTACCACCAGCCTCTAGGACAGCTTCTGTCCAACCGTTATCAGGCTCTTGTTTGATAGGATGGACTCTCAGAATCACAATCAATTTCGTTATGCTCTTGCATTTTATTACTTACATGCACCACACCGTTTCAGAGGCTTTTTCTCTTTATTTTGTATTGTTATTGTTTTACCCTTATTTTAGCTCAATGCACTATACAATTATTTGACCTGTATAAACAGTATGCAAGACAAGCTTTTCACTGTATCTTTGTATATGTGACAATAATAAACCAATACGAAGATAGCAAACATTAAATGATAAGGGTATGATAATGCAGAGTGCAAGAGGATGGTAATGAATTTAGTGAGTACAAAATGTAAGTATGGAGAAGACAGGAAATAGGTAAAAACAATTATCTGAAATTACCGGTGGAAAAGTAAAAGAATCTGTGCATCTTGAAAATATGACACATAAACACTAGAACTGCTGACTCTTTGATTTGTTGAAGTGCCGAGGGTAGGAAGTTTTGTTCCTTCAGTTGATATTCAGCTTCATTGCAACAGCAATCAGAATAAGAGTGAAATAGGGAGCAGAAACATACTGTATTGCTGAAGCTGTACAGAGATGCTAGTCCAGCTCCAGCAATGCAGTATGCCTCCTGGAAGCTTGCAGGCATGCTTGAGGACAGAATTCAGTTATCCAAGGTTAGTTTAGCACCGGAATAAATTGATTTGTGTGGAGATATTTTAGGGCCCTGAAAGGAGTAAGTGAGGAACTAATAGGGAAGATGTGGCATCTCCGGCAATTGCCATAGAGGTGCTAGTACAGGTCCAGCAACATAGAATGTCTCCAATCTCTGTTAGGGACCAACTTTCAGATTTTTTTGTGTAGTGTACATAAACAATGTGTTATGCAGCAGTGTTTCAGGGATATGTTCATGTATCTTCTCACCCCTTATGGCCTGATACAGAAATAATTTTTGACATATCCTTTTCATGAGGCATAGAAATAGAATTGTTCTTTATGGTGGTGATGAATATATGCAGTGGTCATGGATCATTTCATAGGGAAAAACAGAATGAACTATTCCAGTCAAAGACCTTCCATAAGAAGACGCAAATTGATTTTAATTAATACGGCCTGCATTTATGCTACTTAGACGTGTCCACCTAAATTCTGGACCCATGTCTACATTAACTCCTTTTGAAATTATGGAGGAATGTTTGACGTTTTTGCTGAATCTAAGTGAAATTTCAGTTAGTTGATATCACTTGCTCTGTGTAAAAGATTTTTAAAGAAGTAAGTATACTAAAATACCAATCAAATTTTAGGTTTTGACCAATTACAAAAGAGCATGAAGAGGAGGTGGCTATCTGGTACGGTTCTCATGGCTTCCTTAACTTTGCCTTCCTGCAACATTGCCATCTTCTTTGATTCACTTAGCATCCAAAAATCTATCAATCTTGCCCTGTATATATTAAATAACTCAGCAGCTTCAGCCCTCTAGGACAGCGGTCCCCAACCACCAGGCCGCGGACTGGTACCGGGCCGCAAAGCATGTGCTACCGGGCCGCGAGGAAACGATATGATTTGGCGATATGAGTCAGCTGCACCTTTCCCCATTCCCTGTCACGCCCACTGTTGAGCTTGAACGCACGCGAGGTAATTTCGCACGCATCATCCATGTCCGCGCGGGAAAAAAATTAACTCCTCGAGCTTGCAAATGATGGTGGGCTGGAAGTATGTTTGACACAACATCTCTGCTGGCATTCTGGATCAAAGTCAAGGCTAAATATCCTGAGATAGCCATGAAAGTACTGAAAACGTTGCTTCCATTTCCAACATATCTCTGCAATGAATGCAACGAAAACTAAATTGCGGAATAGACTGGACATAAGGAACCCCCTTCGACTATCGCTGTCTCCCATCACTCCTCGATGGGACCGTCTTGTTGCAGGGAAACAAGCCCAGGGCTCCCACTGATTCAGCGATATTGGTGTGTTGCAATGATTTTATATGTTCATACGGGGAAAATACGTGCTATGTGCTTAATATCCAAACATTACTTAAAATGTTATGATGCTATTGACTTATAAGTGACTTATATAACCATACAACAATTACAGCACGGAAACAGGCCATCTCTGCCCTACTAGTCCGTGCCGAACGCTACTCTCACCTAGTCCCACTGACCTGCACTCAGCCCGTAACCCTGCATTCTTTTCCTGTCCATATACCTATCCAATTTTTCTTTAAATGATAATATTGAACCTGCCTCTACCACTTCTACTGGAAGTTCGTTCAACACTTACTTCAAACCCCCCTGTCCTCCCCTGATAATTGACTTATCACTATATTCATGTGAGGAAAATGTGTGTTGTGTGTTTAATATTAAATTCATTAGATAAACCCTTTTAGAAACGAAATTGAGTGTATTAGCCACTTATCACCTATATTCCGGTTGTGATTAACACCCCCTCCCCTCCCAAACAGAATTGCCAAGAACGATTTGTAGAAAAAAATCAGCACGTACACGCATGCGCACTGGTGCCTGCGCAAGGCTTCATAGTCATGGTATTCTTTCTCGGGGTTAACACAGCGTATTTAATGGCTACTCTTGTCCGTTGGCAACCCTACCCCCCCCCGCCCCCCAAGTCGGCTGGTCCACAAGAATATTGTCAATATTAAACCAGTCCGCAGTGCAAAAAAGGTTGGGGACCCCTGCTCTAGGGTCAAGAATTATAAAGATTCACAGCCCTATGAGAGAAGATTATTTTCTTCATTCCTGTCCTTGTGTTGTACCTAACACATATCTTGGATACTGCTGAAGTATTAAGCTTCACATAAAATAATTGTTAGAGGATGCAAGAGTTTGCAGCTTTGAACAACTCTTAAAAGTTCGGAGCTCCCTATATGTGGTGCTTACATCATATATGTGTGCATATTAAACATATACAAATGATGATGTGTCTGCATTCTCCTACATACACAATACACCATTATCTCAAATGGCAAATCCCTTATTTTGAGAATGTAACTTCATGTTATGACACAGCATATAACGAACGGCCAAATGAATTAACTTCTTCATGTAGTGCATCTCTTAGGAATGTAACACAATAATTATATTCCGAAGAAGTGTCATGTTATTGAAAATTATGATATATCAGAAAAAGCCTTCAATGCACAAATTTAAACAAGTTTTCCGATCGAGATTGCATTAATTCAAATGTGGCCTCATAGTACATACCGCATAATACTTAGTAGACCTGAGGAAGGGTCTCAGCCTAAAATGTCAATTGTTTGTTATGTCCATGGATGCTGCCTGATCTGTTGAGTTCCTCCTGCATGTTGTGTATTTTAATACAAATAGTGTTCTCTAATCTATTAATTATGTTTTAACCAACTCAAGTCATGGAAGTGCATGTTATAACAGAACTGCGACCTGTATTCTCATTTGTATTCAGCCAGAGAAAGTACCTTCTTAGTATCTACCATGATAGGCTGCTTAGGAAATTTTACAAACTTCATTGAAGTCCGTTTCTTCTATAGTCAAGGATATACAAACCTTGTAAGGTAAGTCTGTGGAACCAAATTCAAAAGGGGAGTAGATGCACATATACAACTATTTAATGCATTTAATACCACAAACCAGTGATGAGTTTATAGCAAAATTATTTTCTCTGTTTGAACCTAACTAAAAGACTATGTCTCAGGGGTTTTCAGTCGAAACGTCAAACATCCTGGACTGAGATGGCTTGTAGGCAATACTAATTTTTCAAATCTAATATGCAAACATTCTTTATGCAATAATATAACTTGATATTGTGTTTTTCTCTTGTAGTACCAAAGTCCTTTGAGAAATTATGTTCCTTTATTAATGCTATTCTTACAGAATACCCAAATTTGGTGCAGACTTGCAGGGTTACCCATTGCAATGTCAATGAAATGTTAAATATTCTAGAAGTTAATTTTACAGAGGATTTGATGATATTACAATATTGGTAACACAGTATACAGGGTAAGGTACCGTAAATGATCTTGTAACACAGTTAGAGATTGGCAGATATGATGTTGTGGGCGTCATTTAGTTGTGGCTGAAAGAAGACTATACTGTAGCCGGGAGCATAACATCCAAGGATACACTTTGTATCAAAAGGACAGACAATTAGGCAGAGGGGTTGGAGAGGCTCTGTTAAAAAATGAAATCAAATCCTGAGAAAGAGGTGATATAGGATTAGAAGATGTAAAATCCTTGTCCATAGAGTGAAGAAATTGCAAGGGTAAAATAACCCTGATGGGAGTTATATGCAGGCTTCTGAACAGTAACCAGTATGTGGGCTACAAATTACAGCTGGAGGTAGAAAAGACCTGTTAAAAGGGCAATGTTACAATAGTCATGGGGGATTTTAATATGGAGGTGGTTTGGGAAAATCAGGTGGGGTGCTGCATCCTGAGGGAGAGAACTTGTAGAATGCCTACGAGATGGCTTTTTAGAGCTTTGTGTGGTTGAGCCCACAAGGGGAAAGGCTATTTTGGATTGGGTATTGTGTAATGAACCAAGTTTGAGAGCTTAAGGTAAAGGAATCCTTAGGAAAGTGATCATAATATCATAGAATTCACCCTACAATTTGAGAGGGAGAAGATAAATTGACTGTATCAATATTACAGTGGAGTAAAGCAAATTACAGAAGCATGAGAGAGGAGCTGGCCAAAGTGTATTGGAAGGGGACACTAGCAAGGATGACACACGGGCCACAATGGCAGGAGTTTCTGGGAGCAATTCGGAAGGCACAGGATAGATACATCCCAAAAAAGAAGTAGCATTCTAAAGGCAGGATGACACAACCGTGACTGACAAGGGAAGTCAAAGACAGCATAAAAGGTAAAGAGAGAATGTATAATAGAAGGTATTCTAGCCAATAATATCAAAGAGCATACCAAAAAGTTTTTCAGATATATAAAAAGTAAAAGAGAGATAAGAGCAGATATTGGAACCATGGAAAATGATGTTGTAGAGGTAGCAATAGTGGACAAGGAAACAGCAGACAACTGAATAAAGATTTTGCTGGGGAAGACACTAGCAGTATGCTGGAAGTTCAAGAGTGTTGGAGGTAGAAGTGAATCGGTAGCTGTTACGAGGGAGAAGTGCTTGGAAAGCTGAAGGGTCTGAAGGTGGATAAGTCACTTGGACCTGATGGACAAAACCCCAGGGTTCTGAAAGGGGTAGCTGAAGAAATTGTGGAGACATTAGCTATAAGCTTTCAAGAATCACTAGATTCTGGCATGGTTTCGGAGGACTGGAAAATTGAATGTCACTTCATTATTCAAGAAGGCAGGGAGGCAGAAGAAAGGAAATTATAGGCCTGTTATCCTGACCTCAGTGCTTGGGAAGATGTTGAAATTGATTGTTAAGGATGCGGTCTCAGGGTACTTGAAGGCACATGATAAAATAGGCCAATGTCAGAATGGTTTCCTGTAGTGGAAATTGTACCTGACAAATCTGTTGGAATTCCTTGAGGAAATAACAGACAAGGTAGACAAAGGAGAGTCAGTGGATGTTGTGTACTTGGGTTTTCAGAAGGCCTTTGACAAGCTGCCACACACGAGGCTGCTTAACAAGATATGTGCCCATGGTATTACAGGAAGGATATTAGCATGGATAGTGGATTGGCTGATAGGCAGGAGGCAAAGAGTGGGAATAATGGGATCCTTTTCTGGTTGGCTGCCAGTGACTAGTGTTGTTCCACACCGGTCAGTGTTGGGACTGTTCCTTTTTACGTTATATGTCAATGATTTAAATGATGGATTTTGATGGGTTTATAGCCAAGTTTGTGGACAATACAAAGATAGGTGGAGGGGCAGGTATTGTTGAATAAGCATGGAGGCTGCAGATGAACTTAGAGTGATAAGGAGAATATAGAAAGAGGTGGCAGATTGAATACAATGTCAGGAAGTGTATGGTCATGCACTTTGGTAGAAGAAATATGAGCATAGAATATTTTCTAAATGGAGAGAAAATTCAAAAATTCAAAAATGAGGACTTGGGAGTCCTCATACAGGATTTCCTTAAGATTAAGTTGATGATGAGGAAGGCAAATGCAATACAAGTTTCCCCTGCCATCCGAAGATAGAGCGTTCCTATGAAACGGTTCGTAAGCCGGAATGTCGTAAAGTGAAGAAGCAATTACCATTTATTTATATGGGAAAAATTTGTTTGCATTCGCAGACCCAAAAATAACATATCAAATCATGCCAAATAACACATAAAACCTAAAATAACAGTAACATATAGGAAAAGCAGGAATGATATGATAAATACACAGCCTCTATAAATTAGAAATACTACTCTACAACGATTGCCTGCACTGTTCTCCGTAGCGAAAATCTCACGCAAGCGCTGTTGGCAAAAACACTCTCTCTAGTAACCTTTAGGCTATGAAGCTGCCAAATCATACCAGATAACACGTAAAAATACACAGCCGATATCAAGTAGAAATAATGTATGTACAGTGTAGTATCACTTACTGGAATTGGGACAGCGCCGAGCACACTGATGATGGTGTGTTCGGCTCAGTTGTCGAAGGTCGAGGTTCGTCGTCTGCTGTGGCTGATGTGGAAGGCTTGCTTGTCTGCTGAGCCTCGCACATTATTCTATCATACAGTTCTTTGTAAGGACTCAAACCATCTTGCAAAGATGCCCTAAACCTACGTACCCTTTCAAAATTAAAGTCGTACTTTATCATTACTCATTCGGTTTCAATTGTTATCCTTTCCTCTTCCAATTGCATCAGCTGTTCATCTATCAGTTCTTGTCATGGGATGCCAAAACCTCTACAACATCATCTTCATCAACTTCCACAAGCCAAACTCACTTTGTCCTTACTTCGTTCATCACGATCAAAACACTTAATTATGTCTAGTTTTACGCTATGTGTAACACCCTTACGAGCTCTTTTAGGCTTTTCCGATACCTTAGAACTCATCTTGCTAATGGCTGCTCACAGACATGTGTTTAAGCAATGTCAGCGAGAATGCAGTTTCGAATCCAAGGAGAGCGGCTGCTTTTTAAAAGTTTTTTTTTTCGCGCGCTGCTTTTTTTCGTAACAGTGAAAACACCTTCTGTTAGCGAAAACAGGGTACTAATGTAGGTCTTTCGTACAGTGAGGTTTCGTAAAGCAAACGTTCGAAAAGCGGGGGACACCTGTATTACCATTCATTTCATGAGGACCAGAATATAAACGCAAGATGTATTATTGAGGCTTTATAGGCACTGGTGAGGCCTCACGTGGAGTATTGTGAGCAGTTTGGGCCCCTTATCTTAGAAAGGATGTGCTGACTTTGGAGAGAGTTCCAAGGAAGCTCACGAGAATGATTACATGAATGAAAGGGTTATCATATGAAGAATGTTTGATGGCTCAGGGCCTGTACTCAATGTAATTTAAAAGAATGAGGGGAGACCTCATTGAAATCTATTGCGTGTTGAAATACATAGATAGTGTTGATGTGGAGAGGGTGTTTCTGATAGTGGGGGAGTCTCAAACCAGAAACCAGAGCCTTGGAATAGAACAACATCCATTTAGAATGGAGATGAGGAGAAATATCTTTAGCAGAGGGTGGTCAATCTGTTGAATTCATTCCCACTGGCATCTTCGGAGGCCAGATAATTGGGTGTATTTAAAGTGGAGGTTGATAGGTTCTTGATTAGTCAGGGTGTGTAAGGTTACAGAGAAAGGGCAGGAAAATGGGGTTGAGAGGGAAAATGGATCAGCCATGATAAAATGGCAGAGCAGACTTGATGGGCCAAATAGCCTAATTCTGCTCTTATGTCTTATGGTCTTATGCTGACAAAAACTACTAATCTAAAACATACAAATTTTTTGTATTGCAGTCCCACAATGCTGCACATTATTGTCATGTTTTATCTTTGCTCACAGCTTGTAAAAGAGTGTCATAAGAAATCTGACTATGGTCTGGCAAAACTCCAACATTTTGAAAAAGCATTCAACTAATTATTTGTAACTGATTGTAACATAGCACATTTGTAAGGTGTTAGATTAATCTTGTAACCAAAACTATGTTCAACCAAATTGACATGATGCCAGACCATACTGAGATCTGTATGATGCTGCCTTTGGCTTTAACAATGTAGTTTTGATTTCAAAAGTGTTGAAGAGCTCAAAGGTATTGGCTACTTTTGTAAAACAATTTTTTTTAAAACTTTAGCCTTTGTTTCTTTATGTTCATTCAATTCCTTTTGCTGCAGACCTTGAAAACATCTAATGCAACCATTACAAATTGAATTGGAATTATTTAGTTTTTGATCTTTTATTCTTATTTAAGTACTTGTCCAAACCAAGGTGATCCATCAATTATTGTATCCTCGGTGAAGCAGAATCTGTAGAAAGAAAAATTAGCATTTATCAGGTGCCTCACATTGTCCTTCCTGCATGCCCCAAGGAGTATAAGAGCTAATGAACTACCTTAGACAAGTAGTCACCATTTAAATGTAGAAAACATGGCGGCCAATTTGTATATAACAAACTCCCGTAAACAGTATTACAGTAAGGACCAAATTATTCATTTTTAGTGATATTGAGTGAGACTGAAGCAACCTCCTGCTTTCCTGCAAAAATATTTAATGATCTATATTCACTTGACACTGCAAATGGGTTTAACATCTCTTCAGAAAGATAATACTCCAGGAGACTGGAGTAGGATTGGGCGAGTTGGTCAATTGAGTCTGCTCTGTCATTCCATCGTGGCTGCTTTATTTATCCTCTCAACTCCATTTTACTACCTTCTCCCCACGAACATTGACAGGTGAATAAGAATCTAACTGTCTCGGCTTAAAATATATCCAATGAATTGGCCTCCATAACCACCTGTTGCAATGAATTCCACAAATTCACCACCCTCTGGCTAAAGAAATTTTTTCTCATCTCTCTTCTAAAGGCATATTCTTCTATTCGCTCTATTTTCAAGCCAAAACCTTTGTCCTAAAATTTCTTGCCATCTCTTAAATTGTCAAAATTACTGTAAAACTGTCTACTCACATAGACAATGAATTGCAGGGCCCTGGGGAGTTGAATAGATAGACCTAGAAGGACAGCCATATAGCCCTCAGAAAGAGACAACATGGTTAAACAAGGTGATGATGAAGGCATATGGCATGCTTGCTTTCATCAACTGTGGCTTTGAGTTGAAGATTTAGGACATCATGTTACATACAAAATGTTAATTAGATTGCACTTGGAGCAATAGGAAGGATGTGATTAAGCCAGAGATGGTTGCCTGGATTTGAGTTATAAGGAGAGATTAGATTGAGTGACACAAGCTGGGAAATGACGAATGGACAAGGGAGTTGTGTAGGGAGCGATCCCTGCGGAATGCAGAGAGAGGGGGGCAGGGAAAGATGTGCTTAGTGGTGGGATCCCGTTGGAGGTGGCGGAAGTTACGGAGAATAATATGTTGGACCCGGAGGCTGGTGGGGTGGTAGGTGAGGACCAGGGGAACCCTATTCCTAGTGGGGTGGTGGGAGGATGGAGTGAGAGCAGATGTACGTGAAATGGGGGCGATGCGTTTAAGAGCAGAGTTGATAGTGGAGGAAGGGAAGCCCCTTTCTTTAAAAAATGAAGACATCTCCCTCGTCCTAGAATGAAAAGCCTCATCCTGAGAGCAGATGCGGCGGAGATGGAGGAATTGCAAGAAGGGGATGGTGTTTTTGCAAGAGACAGGGTGAGAAGAGGAATAGTCCAGATAGCTGTGAGAGTCAGTAGGCTTATAGTAGACATCAGTGGATAAGCTGTCTCCAGAGACAGAGACAGAAAGATCTAGAAAGGGGAGTGAGGTGTCGGAAATGGACCAGGTAAACTTGAGGGCAGGGTGAAAGTTGGAGGCAAAGTTAATAAAGTCAACAAGTTCTGCATGCGTGCAGGAAGCAGCGCCAATGTAGTCGTCGATGTAGCGAGGAAAAGTGTTGTTGGCAGGTATATTTACATTGTTTAAAAGATATTTGGACGTTCATAAATAGGAAGGGTTTAGGGGAATATGGTATTGATTCAGCTAAGCATCTAGGCATGGATGAGTTGAGCTGCAGGACATGTTTCCATGCTGGATATCTTTATGAATCTAACTAGAGCCAATGTGTAATCCAATCTGCCTATGACCCCCACACATTCTGGAAGGAAATGAAAGTTACTGTGGGCAGTACTTGTATATTTCAGTGACAGTAACTGATCAGAGCAGAGGTCATTAACTTGGTTTAGTTTTTAGCGAAATGTAGGATAGCAGAAATAGGTGTAGGGGAGAGGGCTCCATGGCTTTGAGGTGAGCTGGATGTTGGGACCTAAATGAGAGATACAAGTTAAAAAAGAGGTAAATATTGAAGATGAAGATGAAAAAAAGAGATACATATTGAAGACGAAGATGAAAAATATTGCATTATGCTTTAAAACTAAGTTATTGTTTATGCTTACAGAAGCACTTGAAAAATTGTCCTTTGTGTTCAAGTACTTGTATGTGATAAGCATGATGGAGGGAAACTGTTTGATGTTGTAGTTTACTGGGATACCACATACATATTTAGATCTTTCCAGTGGATTTGTAATCGAAATACAACAAAGACTGAAATCTTTTCCTTTTTAAATCTTTTTATTAATTTTCCAAAGTTATAAACAGAATAACAATGTTGATACAGAGAGTTTAGAATAATCTTATTGTTGATAAACATGTACAAAAAAGACTTCAAATAATACAGGTGTAATAGACTTCCAGACTCTTAATATAGTTAATCATAGAGATAAAAGAAATAAAAAGAAAAAAAATGCAAGAAAATGCCCCCAAAAAAACAGAAAAAAATAAAACTAAATATTAAACCCAAAAAGAAAGCAAACCGAACAAAACAAGGCTAGACCAATATCTTAAATCAAGTACATTCAATAATGTTGTCAACTCCACTCCTCTATTCGTATATTTTAAGTTAATAAAAAGGATTTGGAAAAGGTCAAATTACATCATATGAAAATGTTGAATAAATGGTTTCCAAGCCTCTTTAAAGTTAAAGACTGAAATCTAAGGTCAATTCTTAAATTGTTGATTCAGACATTAATGTAGCATGTGAGAAATGTATCATCAATATGATGAGTCCATCAAAAGTGAATGAATTAACTGCTTCCAGTGAGATGGCAGCACGCTTCCATGCAATGGCATCTACAGGGCCAACCAAAGGTGTTATTGTCTTTTTTAAGCATATTTGTTATGATCACTAGACCCTACGGGTCATTAAGAAGTTAAAATACTGCAGGTTTACGTCATCAGTGAGCTGTTCATTGGCAGAGAAACTGAAGGACCTGGACTTGGTTCAGTTCCTGCTTCTGCCAGTGTCAGAGAGGCATTGGTGCACAAAGGCAGTGACCAGTCTAACAGTGAGCGATTGTATTAGTCGCATTTCTTGTGATCGCAACACCCTGCTGGACATTGATGATGTGGGATGCTGCATTTCTGATTCACTGTGTTATTGGCAAACAGCAAGTGAACTGCATAGTCTTGGTCTCAGCAAGGACTTGGGCCTCAAACCGTGGTGTCGCCTCTTTGCAGATGCCGGCAGGAGAGAGGTACTGGAGCCAGTACACTCCACTGGATTGCCAGAGACATGGTGGCACAGCATCCATGCCAGAGTTGGTCCTGTCTCCCCAGTGTTCGCTAAGAAGTAAACAAAATGTATTTTGTTTGACTGCAGACTGCTGCAACTTTCATGGACTCAGGGAGTTAGACTATATTTTTTTTATGTGTGACTGTACTTTACTGCTGTGTTATATGCACTATGTGTGCCTTGTGCTGTGAATGACTGTTGGTGCTGTTTTGCACCTTGGCCCCAGAGTATAATTGGTACTGTTTCATTTGGCTGTATTCATGGGTATTCATGTATGGTTGAATGACAGTTGATCTTGAACTTGCATTTAGTTTCTGCAATCATGCTGATGAGTAACTACAAACGTTTGTAAATCTCTGACTTTTAAGTTGATCAGCTAGTTACTTTAGCCCTATTTTCACATTTTTGTTTTCAAAATTTTTAATTATTGCTGTCTATTAACTCAAAAACGGGAAGCAATTTTCTATCAGCACTCTGATCTGGGCAGGGATTCTGCTGCCTTTTATTGTTTGGGCAGTGATAATTGTTCCCTGTTCAGAAACGCTCTGTCTCTAACTGCTATCATTGAAATCCTCCATAATTTCTTCAGGTCAAAGAACAGTCAACCATGACCACGGCAGTTAAAAGGTTATCCTGATTTAAGTTGTCAAAATCATTCCTTTTCATTTTCTTCACTGAGTGATCAGTCCCTTCCTTAGCATTTAATAACCAGAAAAATGTAGGCACAAGGTGTTTTTGGATTTGCGTATCTACTAGACCCATCTCTTCTCAATTATGCAGCGCTCTGGCTGAAATAACAATACAATGTATGCAGTTTGTAATACAGTTGCTGCAGTTTTGTAAGGGTGAAGTGCATTTTAGAGGATTCTTGCTGCCACCAACAGTACAGTAATTGTGCTGTAGCTCAGTTGTTTCAAAAGCCATTGCAATTTAAAAGCATTTCTATCAAAGGAGAAATCAAAGAATGCATCCTTTGGCTTAACAGTCAGTTTGTTTCATTTAAATGTGTAAACAAATCACCAGTGCTACATAGAATGATCAGGCACATAAAAACGTTAAAATTGTTCTGTGCACCACTTAAATTTGTTGCTGAACCAATTCATGTGAAATTATGCAATGCACTAATTTTATAGTCATTAATTTTTTAAGGTAGCTGAAAGATGATGTTAGTGTCATTAAGGATAGGTTGTGATGGCTTTTTTAAAAACAAATATAATGAAACTGAATGAAACAAGATTTACTTACCTTCAGTGGTGGCCTTACAAAAAGATCAAAATGTGTTGATTGGACCATTATATTGTAAGAGATCTGGTGGTTATAAATGCTGAGAGCATGCAATCTGAGCAAGATGTTGAATGTAAAGTGCAATTATCAGCAACGGAATGGAAAAGTTATGGTAAATAAAGGGGATCCCTGATATGAAGAAGAAATGATGTCACTGAACATTACAGCACAGACATTTTGGCCTAACGAATCGAAGCTGGTGACATTGCCCATCCAGCTAGTCCCGATTTCCTGCTTTGGACTCATAGCCCTCTAAACCCCCACCACCTCCACTTACCTATGGAATAAACATAGGCCAGTACGGAACAATGCAGGCCCTTTGGTTCAAGAGCGTGTACTGTCACAAGGTGTCAGGTCCCAATGGTGTATCTGGCAGGGAACTGAAAACCTGTGCCTACTAATTGGCGGGAGTGTTCAAAGATATCTTCAATCTCTCACAGATGCATTTGGGGGTCTCCACCTGCTTCAAAAGGGCGACAATTATACCAGTGCCCAAGAAGACCAGGATAAGCTGCCTCAATGACTATTGCCATCAAGATTGACCTTTCATAGTGTAGCACTTCACACTTCTCTGGACTCCATTACTACTTCTCAGCCCAGCTCTGCATCCTATCCATGTTCCATTGTAACTTATGACAAACTTCTACACTATCTACAGCACCACCAACCTTTGTGTCATCTGCAACCTTACGAACCCATCCTCCCACTTCATCTTCCAAATCATTTATAAAAATCACAATGAGCAGGGGTTCCAGAACAGACCTCTGCAGAACATAATTAGTCATGGTCCTCCATTGCAGAATACACTTCATCAACTACTACCTTCTGCCTTCTCTGGGCAAGCCAATTCTGAACTTAAGCAGCCAAATTTCCCTTGAACCCATTCCTTCTGACTTTCTGAATGAGCCTGCCATGGGGGAATGTTGTTGAATGCTTTGCTAAAATCCATATGCACCATATTCACTCTTCTATCATCATCAATTTGTTTTTTCACTTTGTCGAAAAGTTAGTCAAGCTCATAAGACACAGCCTGTCCATCACAAAATCATGCTGTCTATCCCTAATCAGAGTCTGTTTCTACAAATGTCCATAAATCCTACCTTTAAAAATCCCCTCCAATAGTTTCCCCACCACTGATGTAAGACTTGCTGGTCTAAATTTCCCAGGATTATCCCTATTATCTCTCTTGAACAAAGGAATAACATTTGCAATCCTTCCATCTTCTTTTACAAGTCCTGTGTGCATTGAGGACACAAAGAATTGCCAACAGCGCAGCAATTCTTCGCTCTTTTCCTATAATAGCCTAGCGTATTAAAAAGAGAATAGATTGATATGACTACAGTTTAATAGAAAAGAACATGATGATAACATTTTTATATATTTTATCAGTCCCTTAATATGTAGGACCAAAAAATAATTAATCAGATCTCTGAATGGCCCCTAAAATGAAAGCTGTAGTAAAAGACAAAGTATTTATTCAATATAAAGTATGTTAATCTGTGTCAAAACTTTTGAAATGTCCAGGATAAATTAGCCAGTGAGTTCAACCAAAATTCCATGCTTGCAAAATCACCAGTCAAATGGCTAAATAAAAACCATTCTTTAGAATTACTTATTAGATTATTAAAGAAGACGTGTACTAATGTAAAGGGCACAAAGTCAAAACAGGCCTATGAGACATCAGTGATATATTTCTAATGTATTAGACATCCATAACTACCTGACTTAATGACTATTAGCTTTAAAACAAAACAACACTATCTGCTGTATGTATCTGATTAAGTTATAAGGTTAAATAAGGTTACCTTGTAAAGTTAAAAAGTGCAGTGGTGCATACTGATTAATTGTCTGGGATCATAAATCAGAGGTCTGGGCAAAGTTTCCGGAGACCCAAGTTCAAATCTCACAGTGGGATCTGTGAAATTTAAATCAGTTAATAATATGAAATTTGGAAGGAAAATGGAAACCATTCGGGTTGTCATAGAAAAGGTGCTATGGTGCATGAAACAGAAACAAAACTATATTCAGTTTAAAATAATGATTTCATTTTGATTCCTGCAAACTAACTTAATGAGTGTCCTTTCTCTGACCATTTCCTCGTTCCTTGCTGCACGAATGTAAGATTATCGTCAATGCTTACAGGGAGAATGCAGGAGAATGGAACTGAGAGGGATAATGAATCAGCCATGATGGAACAATGATTCATACTCAATAGGCTGAATGGCCTAATTGTGCTCCTATATCTTATGGTCTAAGATTGGAATAAATATAAAATGGCAATACAAGATCCGTTCCATTACCTGTCTCTTCTGATTTTCCTTAATAGCATGTACCCATTCCAGTTTGGCATCTAAACTTATGTTTAACCCTGTACCTTCATCTTGCTAGAAAAGTACTGCTTGTATGACACTCAATCACCACCCTAAAACATTTACTTTTCCACCACCATAGTTCTGCGTTATCACTACAACAGGAATTGCAAGTACTTGGCTGGGTACCTTCACCCATATACTCCATTCAAGTTTAGTCAGTGTGCTTGTCATTACTTCATCAGTTAGGGAAGGACAGTGGATGTTCAGCAGGAGGATCCCTTGACTTTGAGATTCCATAGAGTCTGCAACATTGGAAACTACAAAGGTAGTTTTGGCTGTCTGAATACCATTATGCCTCCAGATCTAGTGCATTGTGAATGGGGATGGGGATTGTGGTGGAGGAGTTTGGCCTGCTGTCTGTAACGTTTGATTCTGTATGTACCAATGCACTAGGCTGTTGGTGGATCTATCTGTAAAAAAAAAACTCTTCCAGTTTAGACACCAGTCCAGTCCCTGAATATTTGTCTAGACAAGCTTGCACATTCAGCTGGGTTGGGAGTGACTTTACTTACTTGGGCACTTAGCTCCCAGTGGAGAATAGGCCATCGGTGACCTCCTGTCTCCATCATTCTCTGAAGTCAATGGTATGCTTGGAGTGTGCTCTGCAATCCATTGCATCCACTGTACAGGGGATTGGTCTATACAGCTTCATCAGAGCCCTGATTGTCAGCCTTGCCCGTTTCCATCTCTCACATTGGGGACATAGGGTTGTAAACACAAAATATTCTGCAGATGCTGGGGTCAAAGCAACACGCGCAAAACGCTGGAGGAACTTAGCAGGTCAGGCAGCATCCATGGAAAGGAACAGTCAACAGACGAAGGGTCTTGGGCTGAAACGTTGACTGTTTGTTTCCACGAGTGCTGCCCGACCTGCTGAGTTCCTCCAGCGTTTTGGACACAGGATTGGTCTTTGAGAGGTAAGAGTGACTTTGCTATGTCCAAATTTTGTGCCTCTGTCAATGCCAGGTGTTCCACATGCTTTTATTCTTTCTTTGATTGAATGTAGTGCCAGTGGTTGCGCTAAGTGGCTTAATGGGCCACTTCAGAGTGCACTTAAGAAATAGCCACAATGGGTAGCTCTGGTGTTCTGTTTAGGCCAGACTGGATGAGGATGGAAGATTTCCACCCTGATAGCACCAGATTGACTAAGTATGTCCTGTTCAGACAAAAAGGGCAAATCCAATTTAGTTAAGTGCCATATAATCAATCTCCAACAAAACTAATCTGTCATTGACAGTTGAGTTTTGCCAAGACCTCTCAGTATGGATATCATCACAGACTGAATTCCAGCAGTGAGATGAGTATGACTGCCCTTGACATCAAGAGAGTATTTGATTGCAAGTGTCTTCAAAATATCCTGGTAAGACTGAAGTCAATAGACATGAAAGAGAAAATGCTGCAATGTTTGGAGCCATACCTAACACAAAGGAAGATGGTTACATGTGCTCGTTGCAGATTGATGATTCTGGCAGCAGGGTGTTACTGCAAGAGGTTTTAAGACCTGTATCCTAGGCCCAGCTATCTTTAATATTCAATGATTTTCTTTTAGCATTCAGTCAGAAGTGTGAGTGTTCACAGATGAATCTATAATATTGAATTCCATTACAAATCCTAAGCAAATGAACAGCTGATGATTTTGGCAGCTAGAGCTAGGCAATAGTTAGATACAGGCCAACAAGTGGAAAAATAACTTTTCTACTACAGAGGTACCAGGCAGTGCCTGACTCTAATAAAGGCTGTACCCACCTACCTTTGAAAGATAGTGACACTTCATTAACAAATATCCCAACCTTCAATATCTTGGGACTCATCAATGAATAGGCACTCAGCTTGACTCACTATATAAATACTGTAATGAGAAGAACAGGTCAGAGACTGGGCATCCTGTCATGAATGACTGGTTCTCCAGATTCCCAATGCCTTTCTACTACCTAGAAGGCACAAACCAGGAATGTGATGCGATTCTCTCCATTTCCTGAAATGAGGGTTGCATCAACTCTCAAGAGATTTGACACCATCCAAGAAAATCAGCCCAGTAAGTTGGTACCCAATATCTACCCTAAATATCAATTTTCTCTTCTACAGTGCCTGTAGGGTCTGCTGACTACACAATTCACTCCAGTTGCTCACTTAACTCCCACTGTATCGCCTAAATACATGACTTTTACCACCAAGGGCAAAAAATATATTGAAACATCACCACTACTGGGTTCCTCACCAAGATGCCTACCATCTTTAACTGTAAATGTATCTGTGTTCCTTCCACTTGGACCTAAGTTCTGGTACTCTATCCTCAATTACACATTCAAGATTAATGATTCAAGTTTATTTGTCATGTGTGCATCAAAACATACATTGAAATGTGTTATTTGTGTTAACAACTAACACACTGAAGGGTATGCTGGGGGCAGCCCACAAGTGTCACCACACATTCTGGTGCCTGCAAGGCATGCCCACTTTACACAGCAGAGCAACACAGAACATAACAAGTAGCAATTAGCTACAGCAAAAACAAGTCCTGTTCCTCCTTTGCACCCACATATATCCATGGTCTTTAACCCCAGGACAAGCCTCCAGCAAACATGTGCTTGGTCCTGCAGACATCAGGCTTCGACCTCCCCAGCGAACTCAGAGATTCGTAGACTCAGCTCTAGCCAATGAGCCTCAACCTCCAGACTTCTCAGTTGTCCTCAGGCCTTGATCACAGCATCGATTCTGGAACACACCAATCATGGAAAACCAGGCTTTGAAATCGGAATCGCTGATGGTGGGAACCCGAACACGAGACTCAGTGTTGCAGTCTCACTGATTTACGAACCCAGAACTCATTTCTCCTGCCCGCATGGAGCTCCAACTCCGGATCTGCTGACAACTCACTGATCTAGGGGAGTTCCTGTCCTCTCTCTGCCAGTCTGACTTCCGACGTCCGACCACGGATGTCCCACATCAGTGTCGCTGGTCTTCGAACGCGGAGTATAGACTTAGCCTCTGGCCTGACCTCTAACTCCGCCCCCCCGCCACCATTCCTGTCCCTAAAACCCTAACCTGATTCCTAACTCGCCCTCTCTGTCTCTAAAACCATCTTTACGAACCGGAAAAGATTAAAAATTAAACAATTAAAAGACAACTAACTCTGAGCGATGACTCAGTGGAAGTTGCAGGTCATTGCCATCTTGGATCCACGTGGGGAATATCATCAATTGAAGCACTGCACCGGGGCAATTAGGAATGGACAATAAATATTGTGCTATCTAGCACTGCCCAAATACCATAATTAAATTTTGAAAAATTTGATCCATCAAAGCGGGAGAGGAAATTACTAAAGATTAACTGTCATGCCTGTGGCATTCTCCATATTTTGTAACCTGTTTCTGGAGATCGATACTCCTGATGTTATCTCACCAATAACTTACATAACTAGGCCTACTTTTCCATTCCTGTCAAAATAACCCATAATATTCCGTTACTTTCCGAGTTACTTTGTGGACAGCATTCCGGCTTTTGGCAAATCATTCACCAAGGCACTGAGATCCTTCTGCATCTCAGAACTCTGCAGTTTCCTTTTTATAATAAAAAGGCAGATAAATATATATAAATTGTAAAATGATGAGTCCCAGCATTGATCCCTGTGAGATACTACATTACATCTCATCAGCCAAAAAAGGTCCACTTATGTCTGTTCAGTTCACACCAATACATTTCATCTTACACCACAAGCTTTTATTTTCCACCGTCACCTTTGATAATGCACCCAATCAATTGTCTTCTGAAAATTTAAGTACTGTATAATACATCCAGCAATTCTCCTTTATCCACAGCACGTTACTTCTTCAAATAAATCCAATAGTTTAGTCAAACGTAGTTTCTTTTTCAAAAATCACATTGATTTTACCTGATTACTTTTTCTTCACACCCTGCTGAAACATCTATAATAACAGCCTCTAACATTTTTCTGATGACAAATGTTAAATTCAGTTAAATCATGGGTGATCTGATTGAAACCTCAATTCTGCATTCTGTTTAATCCATGTTGATTTTTCATCCCTTGCTTCTCAGGTATCTGTTTACCTTTGCTTTAGAAATATCCAGACTGTTCTTTCATCATACTTTGAAGAAGAGAATTTCAAAGACTGTCAAAGCATTCAGGACAGTGCACCAGTGAATTGGTATTTAGATTGATTGCCAGGAAGAGAAGAGTCTCTCCAATCAAAACTATCCACTTATTGGAGGACAGGAAGAATCTGCAACTTTATTGCTAAGAGTCCAAAGTACTCCATTAGCATCCACTAAGTGGGACCTAAAAACAAAACTAAAAAGATGAAGATCTCTATCTGAAACACTGACTGTCCATTTCCCTCCACAGGTGCTACCTGACCTACTGAGTTCCTCCAGCAATTCATGTTTTGCTACGCATTTCAGCTGCCTCTTGTGGCTGTCTGTAAAAAAAAAAGTTTGATTGGGCATACTGTTGTGCCTGTTGTTACCTCAATCTGCAGATTTTTGACTTCATAATTTTTCAGTAATGGTCTGAGCAGCTGGAATCATGGTGGGTCTCTCTTGGGAATTTAGTACCTATGTAGTTTGACTTCTGAACTTTTGTTTTGTTAACCTTGTTTGGCCACATCATAGCATTTCAGACAGCTGAAAAGATCTGTAATATCATTGTTGAATCGCAGTGAACAGTGCTCCAAGAATTTCCCTTGTAATTATAAAATGTGGATGAGTTCAAAAGGAGTTTTTGCATATTAGGGGAATTAAGAGTTATGGGGAAAAGGCAGGCTGGTGGAAATGAGTCCACGGCCAGATCAGCCATGGTATTATTGAATGGCGGAGCAGGCTCGACAGGCCAGATGGCCTACTCCTGCTCCTATTTCTTATGTTTTTAAAATAGCCCCAGTAATTCTTTGTCAGCTGTAATAAACAATACTTCCTTGCATTGACTGTGAACCCCCATCCTCCAGACCCTAAGTCATGAATGCAAGCACTGAACCAAATATGAAGTCTTGTTTATATTTTTTTTAAAGTACATTGCCAAGAGATGTTGAACTGTGATAGTAAGTTTCAACATGCAGTATTGTATTTCTTAAACACTCTGAATGTAAGAAAATATGGAACAGAACAAATTGACATTGATTGTACTATCAGGAATTTCATAATCTTCAATCCTACATTCCTTTCCCAGTGACTGGACATTAATTTATGGTGAAGGCGTAAAGAGTGAAATTTATTTGGGTGGCCATTATGTGTGGTGTTTGGTCTTTTACTCCACTGGCAGTAATGAATTGCATCACTCTCCTGCAGAAATAAAACAGTTATGCAGCCAGGGAAATTTAGGAACCTACAAGTAACCAACTTATCTTGAAAAACATGAATGAATCAGAGGTTATATATACATCATGCTAATATCATCAGTTAATAAATATTATTAACTTTAAAACTTCTTTCAGGAAAACAATGGGGAAAGTGTTGCGGAGATCTTTCCTATTTAAAAAAGATCTCAACATGGAGCTGTAATTTTGGAGAATATTTAACAGTGATTATCTTTTTGTCTTTGATCTCACAAGATTGTTTTAATTAACCCACTTTAGGAATCATTGTTCTGTTTCTAGACCATTTTCTTTTAAAGCAGTGTCTCCCTTCATTAAATCATGTATTTGACTGGGTTATGCATTTTATTTGGTTTATTGAAAGTGGGGTCACTTTTAATAACAATCCACATTTTGTTCTTTAAATTAAAGGTGGCCACACTTTATTGTGAAGCACCGTTTAAGTATGTGTTCTATAGCAGCTTACTGTTCTTTATGCTCTTATTTTGCAGGGCATTTGGGCTTCCAGGACAGCTTTGTTACATCAGGCGTGTTCAGTGTTGCTGAGCTGGTGAGAGTGTCACAAAGTAAGTGAAACCATCTTCTTTTAACAGATATGACCCTAAAGCAGCAGTTTCCAACCTAGGGTCCACGGACCCCTCGTTAGTGGTAAAGCTCAATGGCATAAAGCAGTTGGGAACCCCTGCCCTAAAGGGTTTAAAATGTCAGAATTGCTGATGGGATGGGTCTGAACAGACATAGTTACCACTGCCTCTGGTACTGAGACTATTTCCAGTCCTGTAGTTAGATTATACATTTGTGGTGGACATAGAGATGAAATTTTAGATCTTGTTTTAGTTCAAATATCTCAGTCACTAACTTTACTTTTAAAAAAAAGTTCTATTGACATGCATTGTTCACTGTGGCCTGCTCCTGAGCTGTACTGTTCCGCCTCGTTCAAATCATTCATAGTATTCACTTAATATAAGCAGCAAGAATCCCAGCACTGATCCCTGTGGCAAATCAGGTGTTTTAGTTTCTAGGTCTGCAATTACAAGGCTTTCCCTGTCCTTTCTTGAAAAGAGGAATCCTGTGCCACTTTCCAATCATCAGATACCTCACTTATGGCCAAAGAAGATTTTAAAAATCTCTCCAAAGCTGCATCAGTCTTTGACCTTGTCTCCCATAACAGCATGGGATAAATCCCATCAACTCCTGGGGATTTATCCATCTTTAACCCGCCAAGGCTTTGAGTACTTACTTTTTTATCTATAGAGACTTCAACAAAAAAAAACTCACTTTTCCCTCACTGAATTTGCAATGATAAGATCCATTTTCTTTCTCAATTTGAATGAAAAGTATTCATTTAGGACCTCACATACCTTCTGACTGCAAGCACAATTTGCCTCGGATGTCCATAGTAGCCCCTACTGTTTGCCTGGTCTTACTTTTGTCTTTAAAAAATCTGTAAAATGCCTACAGATTTGCATTAATCCTATCTACTAGTAATACTTAAGTATTGTTTGTGTCAGTTTCATATTATTTCATCTTTTATCTTTGCACCCATTCGAACCTGATAGTTTACCTGAGTTTGGCAACAGTAGTCTTTGAATAGAATGGGCATTCTTTAAATATGTCCTCAGGGCATGTTAATGAAGTAGATACCTAGGTAGAAGAGAGAGCTGCACCTGGAGTGTAGGCTTGGCACTGACACAAGCCCAGCTTTTTAGAAAATGATAGTTTCCTGGACAAGACACAGGAGCTGTGTCTGTGCCACTTATACATCAGCAAGAAGATAGTCATGGAATATTGCCATTTCCTGATGATAGACTTCCAAACTTCCTCCATTACTTAATTAGCCCTGCCTACAGACATTAAAGTCATGCCTTTGATGTCAGGGAAATACATATGACAAAGAGTCTGAAGAAATCTGGGCTATTTATCCTGTCCAGTCAGTCGTGTATGTTCAGCTACTTTACAGTGGAGCTACCTGATCTCTGTGCAGCTACAGTATTGATGTGGCTAATCTAGTTACACTTCTGAGAGAGATGGTTGCAACGTGTTCCATGAAGATTAAATGGAGTTGACTGAGGGTTGTCTTAATTGGCATATTTGTTAACCAGCATGTATGTGCTGCCAATAATGCCTCCACTTGCTAGACTACTTCTGAATGTGCTCCATCAGAGGACAATGCAACTCAAAACTAAATGCTCATACTGACAGCAAAAGGCAGCAGAAGGAAAAATCGTTAACAAAAGAACTGAAGAATGTTTGGCTAAGAATAGCTTTTTCAGACCGTAGTCACGATATCTGGTCCCCTGATTGTCCTAAAAAGCCAAATATGGCATGCTTTTTTGTTATCACCTGCTTTCAGCATAATTTCCAGACGTCAGAAAATCCAGCAACCCTTCTTCCACCAACAGCGCTGGCAGACTCCAATTTCACCTCACACCTCATGCAACAAAGTGGTAGATGTGACAGAAATCAATTTCTAGCAATCAGAAGCTGTAGCTGCTGCTTCAAGTGTCAACCAGATCAAAATGAGACCACACCTCTGCCTGTGAGAAATGTAGACTGTAGCAGGGCAAACAAGCTTGGATTGCTATTGCAGCATACTTCCCTCAATATACATGAAATCAGCAGTGTAACCTCCATTCTTAGTTAATTCTATAGTGCAGCAACTTTGGGTTTAAAATTCCTTCTCCACCGCACTATGTTTACCAAATATTTAACTCTATTCTGAATAGGTTTATCAGGAACGTAACTGCTAGTACCAAATATGTTGATCTAGTCACAGAGTAAAACAGTTTTTCCAGGAATATTCTTGTTATTTTAACTTGAGCATCATGAATGTTTGATACACCTTTTGAGATCATTTGGACAGAGCTTTTGTGTGGAAATTATTTTTGCTTAGCTCTTACTGAATCTCACCAATGATCCTGAATATCATTTACCCCTCAAAATAGAATTGGTATCCATTCACTTACAGCAGAGAAGCTGCTGCCTATTCTGTCAACATAAGCTGATCTGATGATCTTTTTGTTCCTCAACCTGAAACATTAACCATTAAAAAAAATCTCTCAGTAATAGCCAAAATCTCCTGAATGTGCTTATTTTTTATTGAGACACAGTGCAAAGATATGGGTTCGAGTGGTCAGGCTTTGGCTCAACAGGCTTCAGTGAGAGCAGGCGCAGTCTAAAACTTAAGTTTGAGAAGCTATAACAAGTGAAGGCAGTAAGGTAGTCCAAGCAGTAGAATGCTCCTCCTGAGAGATGGGCAATTTCAGGGTATTTAGTGGCCTACCTGATAACTACATCTGCACATAACTTCAGGTCAAGAAGCTGGAACTGGATGTACTCAGGACCATCTAGGAGGCTGAAAACCTTAAAGATGAGGCATTTTCTGAGGTGGTCACACCCAGAGTGCAGGCTTCGAATAGTGGATGGGTGTCCGCCAGGAGAAGTAAGTGGAGTAAGCAGTCTGAGCAGAGTGCCCCTGTGGTCATTCCCCTCAGCAACAGATATACCCCTTTGGATACTGCTGAGGGTTGACCAGCAAGGGTATAGCAGCAGCAGCCAGACCAGTAGCACTATGGCTGGCTCTGAGGCTTAGCAGGGAAGGGTAAAGTCAGGCAGAGTGACAGTGATAACAGAATTGATAGTGAGGGGATGGCCAGCAGATTCTGTAGCCACGAAAGAGAAGCCAGCATGGTATATTGCTTTCTAGCAGCTAGGGTCCAAGATATTGCAAAGTAGCTTCAGAAGATTCTCAAGAGGAAGGGTGAACAGCCATAGGTCATGATGCAGATTGGCACCAATCACTTAGGTAGATAGGGGGAAGAGGTCCTGCGCAGTGAGAATAGAGTTAGCGAAAATGCTGGAGAGCAGGACCTCCAAGGTAGTAATTTCTGGATTACTCCCAGTAACGTGTGCTAGTCAGGGCAGGTATGGGATGAGGAACTGGTGCAGGGGGCAGGGTTTCAGATACCTGGATTATTGGGATCTCTTCTGGAGATGGTATGACGTACAAAAAGGATAGGTTAAGCTGAACTCAAGGAGGGTCAATATTCTTGCGGGCAGGTTTGCTTGAACTGTTGGAGATGGTTTTAAGTAATTTGGCAAGGGGATAGGACCTGGAGACATAGGGCTGAGGATGGGGCAATTGGTATATAAGTCAATGCAGTCTGTAGTGAGACTGTGATGAAGGACAGGCAGATGATAGGGCAAAACTCCAGTCAGTGGGATGAACTCAAGTATAACATGGGAGGAAAATCAAAAAGGTAATGAATACAACACTGAAGGTGTTATATTTGAATGCATACAGTATGCAGATGAAGGTAGATGGTCTTGTAGCACAGTTAAGGATTGTCACGTATGATGTACTGAGCATCACTAAGTTGTGGCTCAAAGAAGATCATAGTTGGGAGCTTAACATGCAAGGAAACACCTTGTATTGAAAGAACAAGCAAGTAGGCAGTTGGGGCGGGGTGGCTCTTGGGTAGAAAACAAAATCAAATCCTTAGAAAGAGGATCAGAAGATGTAGAACCCTTGTGGGTAGAGTTAAGAATCTGCAAGAGTAAAAAGACCCTGATAAGAGTTATATACAGGTTCCCAAGCAGTAACTAGGATGTGGGACATAAATTTCAATGGGAAATAGAAAAGGCGGGTAATAAGGGCAGTGTTACAATAAGCATGGCAGATTTCAAGCAGAGAGATTGTGAAGGTCAGGTTGGTGCTGGATCCCAAGACCGGGAATTTGTAGAAAGCCTAGGACATGGCTTTTAGAGCCATCTAGTTGAGACAACTAGGGGAAAAACAATTCTGGATTGGGTGTTGTGTACGGAACCAGATTTGATTAGGGAGCTTAAAGTAAAGGAATGCTTAGGAAGCAACAATGATAATATGATAGAATTAACCCAGCAGTTTGGGAGGGAGAAGATAAAGTCAGATCTATCAGTAGTATAGTGGAGTAAAGGGAATCACCGAGGCATGAGAGACAAACTGTCCAAAGTTGATTGGAACAGGACAGTAGCGGGAATATAGGCAGAACAACAATGGCAGGAGAATATGGGAGCAATTCGAAAGTTGCAGGATAAATGTATTCCAAAGATGAGAAGTATTCAAAGGGAAGATGATGCAACTGTGGCAACAAGGGAAGTCAAAAAGAGCATAACAGCAAAAGAGAGGGCATACAATATAGCCAAGATTAGTGGGACACTAGAGGAAAGGGAAGTTTTTAAAAACCAACAGAAGGTAACTGGAAAAAGCCATAAAGAGAGAAAAATTAAATATGAAGGCAATCTAGCCAATAATATAAAAGAGGATACCAAAGGTGTTTTTTTAGATATATAAAGAGTAAAAGTGAAGCAAGAGTGGATATTCGACCAGTTGAAAATGACCCTGGGAAGGTAGTAATAGGAGATAAAGAAATGACAAACAAACTTAATACTGTAAGTGTTTTGCATCAGTCTTCACTATGCAAAACACAAGCAGTATGCCAGAAATTTGAAAGTGTCAGGGCACAGAAGTGAGTGTAATTGCTATTACTAAGGACAAGATGCTTAGGAAGCTGAAAGGTCTGAAGGTAGCTAGGTCACCTGGGCCAGATGGACTCCAACCCAAGGTTCTAGAGGAGGTAGCTGAAGAGATTGTAAATGCATTAGTAATAATCTTTCAAGAATCACTAGTTTCTGTAATGGTTCCAGATGAGTGGAAAATTGTAAATATCACTCTACCCTTTAAGAAAGGAGGGAAGCATAAGAAAGGAAAATATGGGTCAGTTAACCTGACTTTAGTTATTGGGAAGATGTTGGAGTCTATTATTAAGGATGAAGTTTCAGGGTACTTGGAGGCACATGATAAGGCAGGCCAGTGTCAGCATGTTTTCCTTAAGGGGAAATCTTGCCTGAAAAAATCTGTTGGCATTCTTTGAAGAAATAACAGGCAGGATAGACAAAGGACAGTCAGTGTGTGTTGTTTACTTGGATTTTCTGAAGGCCTTTGTCAAGGTGTTGCACAAGAGGCTGCTTAACAAGATAAGAGTCCATGGTATTACAGGAAAGATAGTAGCATGGATAGAGCATTGGCTGATTGGCAGGAAGCAAAGAGTGGGAATAAAAGGGGCCTATTCTGGGTTGGTTGCCAGTGACTAATGAAGTTCAGCAAGAATTGGTATTGGCCCCTCTTCTTGTCATGTTATATGTCAGTGATTTGGATGATGGAATTGATGGCTTTGTGTCCAGGTTTACAGACAATACAAAGATAGGTGGAGGGGCAGGTGGAGTTGAAGAAACAGTGAGACTCCAGAAAGACTTGGACGTATTTGGAGAATGGGAAAGAGGTAGCACTGGAATATAGTGTAGGGAAGTGTATGGCTTGCACTTTGGTAGAGGGAATAAAAGCACAGACTATTTTCTAGTTGGGGATAAAATTTTAAAAATCAGAGGTTTAAAGGGACCTTGAAGTCCTTGTGCAGGATTCCATAAAATTTCACTTGGAAGTTGAGTCAATGCTAAGGAAGGCAAATACAATGTTAGCATTCATTTCAGGGGGTGAGAATATAAGAGCAAGGATGTGATACTGTGGCTTTGTCAGGCATTGGACAAATGGTACTTGGAGTCCTCTGAGCAGCTTTGGGCCCCTAATCTAAGAAAAGATGTGCTGACATTGGAGAGGGTTCAGAGGTAGTTCATGAGGATGATTCCAGGAATGACACTATAACATCCTGTGAAGAAGTGTGGCTTCCTAAAGATATCATTATGAGGTATAATAACAGCAACAAGCTGTGGTTCAACAAGGAGCTGAGGACTCTCAGATCTGCAAAGGATCAAGCCTACAATTCTGGAAACTGAGCGGAATACAATTTTGCAAAATAGCAGTTTAATGAAGTTCTGAAAGTGGCAAAAGCCACTTACAAGGATCAGCTGGGAAGATACTTCAGCAACAATATCTGAGGTAGTGTGGAGTTCCCTGCAAAGTCTTACCAACTTCAAATAGAAGCGCTCCCAATTCTCCCCTTCCCTCACCTTAGACAATCAGCTCTATCAGTTTTATTGCCAATTTGATAAGGATAATAAAACCATAAGATATAGGAGCAGAATTAAGTCATTTGACCCATCGAGTCTGCTTTGCCATTTCATCATGGTATATCCAGTTTTCTTCTCATTCTCAATCTCCTGCTTACCCCACATCGCTTAATGCTGTGACCAATCAAGAATCTATCAACCTCTGCCTTAAATATACATAAAGACTTGGACTCCACAGCTGCCTGTGGCAAAGAATTCCACAGATTCACTACCCTCTGGCTGAAGAAATTCCTCCTCATCTCTGTTCTAAAAGGATGCCCCTCTATTCTGACATCGTGTCCTCTGGTCTTAGACACGCCCAACATTGGAAACATCTTCTCCACATTTACCCTATCTAGGTCCTTCACCATTCGATAGGTTTCAATTAGGTCATTCTCATTCTTCTGAATTCCAGTGAATACAGGCCCAGAGCCATCAAACAGTCTTCATATGACAAGCCATTCAATCTTGAAATCATTTTCATGTACTTTACGTACATCTTTTCTTAGGTAAACTCCAAGTGAGGCCTCATCAGTGCTTTATAAAGTCTCAACATTACACTCTTGCTTTTATATTGTAGTCCTCTTGAAATGACATCGCATGTGCCTTCCTCATCAAGGATTCAAACCACAAATTAACCTTTAGGGAATTCTGCACAAGGTCTAACAAATCACTTTGTGCCTCAGATTTTTGTATTTTCTGTCCATTTAGAAAATTGTCAACCCTTTCATTTCTTCTACCGAAGTACATGACTATACACTTCCTGACACTGTATTCAATCTGGCACTTCATTGCCCGTTCTCTTAATCTGGCCAAGTCCTTCTGCAGCCTCTCTTATTTCCTCAGAACTATCTGCCCATGCACCTGTTTTCATATTGTCTGCAAACTCTGCAACAAAGCCATCAATTCCAATTCTATCATCCAAAATGTTGACATAAAACATAAACAGAATCGGTCCCAACACAGACCCCTGTATAACAACGCTAGGCACCAGAAGTCAACCCACAGACGGCTCCCTTTATTCCCACTCTTTGCCTCCGGACAATAAGCCACTGCTTTATCCATGCTAGAATCTTTCATATAATACTGTGGGCTCATAGCTTGTTAAGCACCCTCATCTGTGGCACCTTATCAAAGGCCTTCTGAAAATCCAAGTACACAACATCAACTGTCTATCCTGCTTGTCACTTCTACAAAGAATTCCAACAGATTTGTCAGGCAAAATTTTCCCTTGAGGAAACCATGCTGACTACAGCCTATTTCATCATGTGCCTCCAACTACCCCAAAACCACACCCTTAACAATCAACTCTAATATCTTCCCAACCACTGAGGTCAGAATAACTGGTTGATAATTTCCTTCCTTCTGCCTCTCTCCCTTCTTGAAGAGTGAAGTAACATTTGCAATTTTCCAGTCTCCTGGAACCATTCCAGAATCTAGTGATTCTTGAGAAATCATTACTAATGCTTCCACAATCTCCTCAGCCACTTTTCAGAACCCTGGGGTGTACATCATCCAGTTCCGGTGACTTATCTACTTTCAGACCTTTCATTTTCCCAAGAATTTTCTCTCTAGCAATGGTAACCACACACTTCATGACCCCTGACATCTGGAAATTCCACCATACTGTGTGTGTCTTTCACAGTGAAGACTGATGCAAAATACTTACTCAGTTCATCTACCATTTCCTTGTTCCCTATTACTAACTCTCCATCATTTTTCAGCAGTCCAATATCCATTCTTGCTTCTCTTTTCATACTTTATATATTTGAAGAAACATTTGGTATCCTCTTTAATATTCTTGGCTAGCTTACTTTCATATTCCACCTTTACCTTCTTAGTTGCTTTCTGTTGATATTTAAAAGCTTCCCAGTCCTCTAACTTCCCACTAATTTTTGCTCTATTATATGCCCTCTCTTTGGTTTTTATGTTGGCTTTGATTTCCCTTGTTAGCCATGGTTATGTCACCTTGCCTTTAGAATTCTTCTTTCTCTTTGTGATGTGCAGTGATGCTAGAAAGGTTGTGAAGCCTGTAGAATTCAATCTATTTCTGCATTAAATATGACCTAAAATGTGATCAAATCTTCACATAAGTTTGAAAACTAGATAAAGAGAATCCAATTAAATAAATAACACAAAAACATTATTTTTGTTCATTTATTTATTGAAAAATATTGATCCAATATTACATGTATGTGTTGGAAAAAGTATGTGTACCTCTGGGTTCATGCTTTCTACAAAAGCTACTTGGAGTCAGATGTTCCAATCAATAAGATGAGATTGGAAGTATTGGTTATAGAGGTGCCCCACCCTATAAAAAAAGACACAGTCAAGTTACTGACAGAGCCTGCTCTTCTCAAGAAAGATCAGTTTATGTGCAGCTTACCTCAATCAAAGCATCTTTCAGAGGACTTTAGAAGAAGAATTGTAAAGATGCATCAAGCTAGAAAAGGCTACAAAAGCATTTTTAAAGACCTGAGTGTTCATTAGTCCACAATAAGAGAAATTGTCTACAAATGGAGGAATCTCAGTACTACTGTCCCCAGGAGTGGGCATCCTGCAAAGATCACACCAAGAGCACCATGTGCAATACTGAAGGAGATGAAAAAGAACCCAAGGGTAACAGCAAAGGACCTGCAGAAATCTCCAGAACTTGCTGAAGTCTTTGTTCATGTGTCCACTATAAGAAAAACACTGAACAAGAATGGTGTTCATGGAAGGACACCATGGAGGAAACCACAGCCCTCCAAAAAAAAAATCACTGCATATCTCAAGTTTGCAAAAGACCACCTGGATGTTCTACAATGCTTCTGGGACAGTGTTCTGTGGACAGATGAGACGAAAGTTGAACTTTTTGGAAGAATGCACTTCACTATGTTTGGAGAATAAAGGGCACTGCGCACCACCCCCAAAACCTATCCCAATTGTGAAGCATGGTATAAGGAGCATCATGGTTTGGGGCTGCCTTGCTGCCTCAGGGCCTGGATAGCTTGCAGTCATTGAGGGAACAATGAATTCAACATTGTATCAAGACATTTTACAGGAGAACGTCAGGGTAGCAGTCTGTCATCTAAAGCTTAATAGAAGTCAGATAATGCAACAGGACAGTGATCAGAAAGACAAGAGTAAATCAACAACAGAATGGTGTAAAAAGAAGAAAATTAGTGTTTTGGAATGGCGAAGTCAAAGTCCTGATCTTAATCCTATAGAAATGTTGTGGAAGAATCTGAAGCAAGCAGTTCATGCAAAGAAGCCCACCACCATCCCAGAGTTGAAGCAGTTTTGTAAGGAGGAGCGGCCTAAAATTCCTCCAAGGTGATGTGCAAGACTGATCAACAGTTACCAGAAAATGTTTGGTAGAAGTCATTGAAAGCAAAGGTTCACATATTTTTTCCAACAAATGCATGTAATATTGGATAATTTTTCTCAATAAAAAATGAACAAGTAAAATGTTTTTTGTGTTATTTATTTAATTGGGTTCTCTTTATTTAGTTTTAGGGCTTAAATGAAGATCTGATCACATTTTAGGTCATATTTATGCAGAAATAGAGAAAATTCTACAGGGTTCACGAACTTTCTAGCACCACTGTACGTATCTTGTGACTTCCAAATTCCAGAAATTCCTGCCAAACATACAAACATGGAAAACCTACAGCACAATACAGGCCTTTCAGCCCACAAAGTAGGCTTTAGCCATAGCCCTCTATTTTTCTAATCTCCATCCAGGAGTCCCTTAAAAGACCCTATCATTTCTGGATCCACCGCCGCCAACGGCAGCCCGTTCCACGCACTGACTACTCTCTGCATAAAAAAACTTACCCCTGACATCTCCTCTGTACCTACTTCCAAGTGCGTTAAAACTATGCCCTCTTGTGCTAGCCATTTCAGCCTCTGACGATCCACACAATCAATGCCTGTCATTATCTTGAATACCTCTATCAGGTCACCTCTCATCCTTCGTCGCTCCAAGGAGAAAAGGCAAAGTTCACTCAACCTATTCTCATAAGGCATTCTCCCCAATCCAGGCAACATCCTTGTAAATCTCCTCTGCACCCTTTCTATGATTTCCATGTCCTTTCTGTAGTGAGGCGACCAGAAATGAGCACAGTACTCCAAGTGGGGTCTCATCAGGGTCCTATATAGCTGCAACATTACCTCTCGGATCTTAAAGTCAATCCCACGATTGATGAAGGCCAATGCACCATATGCCTTCTTAACCACAGAGTCAACCAGCATAGCAGCTTTGAGTGTCCTATGGACTTGGACCCCAAGATCCCTCTGATCCTCCACACTGCCAAGAGTCTTGCCATTAATACTATATTCTGCCATCATATTTGACCTACCAAAATGAACCAGTTCACACTTATCTGGGTTGGACTCTATCTGCCACTTCTCAGCCCAGTTTTCCATCCTATCAATGTCCTGTTGTAATCTCTGACAGCCCTCCACACTATCCACAACACCCCCAACCTTTGTGCCATCAGCACATTTACTAACCCATCCTTCCACTTCTTCATCCAGATCATTTATAAAAATCACAAAGAGTAGGGGTCTCAGAACAGATCCCTGAGGCACACCACTGATCACCAGCCTTCATGCAGAATATGACCCGTCTACAACCACTCTTTGCCTTCTATGGGCAAGCCAGTTCTGGATCCACAAAGCAATGGTCCCCTTGGATCCCATGCCTCCTTACTTTCTCAATAAGCCTCGCATGGGGTACCTTGCTAAAATCTATATAAACTACATCTACGGCTCTACCTTCATCAATGCTGCTCTGCCGTCATCCCTGCCAGTGTTCTTTTCCAACCAATTCTGGACAACTCCTCTCTCATGCCTCTAGTTCCATATTCACACTTTGTAATTTTGTCTGCCTTTTACATTGCAACTCATCTTGTTGACTGTAATTTTGCCCTCTCATCAACCTTGCTAGGAGTCTTATTACACATTGCCTCCGTTTGTAAACCAACTACTTCATCTTAAGCACTATCACTCCAATTTCCATCCTCCTGCCAGATTAGTTTTAACCTTCCCAAACAACTCTAGCCAACATGCCCACAAGGATATTGGCTCTCGGGTTCAAGTGTAAACCATCCCTTTTGTATAGGTCATATCTTCTGTAGAAGAGATTCCAATGTTCTCTAAATTTGAACCCCTTCCCCTTGCACCAGTTTGTTAGCCATGTATTACCCTGCCAAATCATCCTATTTTTACCTTCATTGTCATGTGGCACAGGCAGCAATCCAGAGATCACTACCCCAGAGGTTCTTTTTCTTAGCTTTCCACCTAGCTCCCTAAAATCTCTCCTCAGGACCTCCACATTTTGTCTTCCTCTGTTATTAATGACAATGTGTGCCAAGACTTCTGGCTGCTCACGCTTGCCCCTTAGAATGCCATTGACACGATCCAAGACACCCCTGATCCTGGCACCAGGGAGGCAACATACCATCGTTGCGTTTCTAACGAGCCCACAGAACCTCATCTCCGCTCCTCTCAACACTGCAGTCCTCTTCATCCCTCTGCTCTTCTGAGCCACAGCACTAGACTCAGTGCCAGAGACCCGGTCACTGTGGCTCCCCCCCTTCAACAGAATCTGAAGTTTTATACTTATTATTATGATACTTATTAATCAACTATCTCTTCTCACTTCCTCTGATCCTGGTATGCTGAGCCTGTACCAACCACTCCAATGTCACCAACCCCTCCCCTTTCACCCCAGCCCCATTCACCTTCTTCAGCCTCCTCTCCCTCTTGACTGCTGCCTCCATCCCATTCTATCTGTGAAGCAAGAAGACATTTGCAAACTATTTGGAAAAGAGAACATTAGGAAAGCTGCAGGCCCCGATGGTATCTCACCTGGTACTCTAAGGCACTGTGCAGATCAGCTAACACCTGTCTTCACTGAGATACTTAACACCTCCCTGCAGTTATGCATCATTCCAGATTGCTTTAAAATTGCTAAAATCATTCCAGTTTCCAAGAATGGCAAGGTCACTGGATTTTATGATTATAGACCTGTCACTCTGACTTCAGTAGTTATAATAACCTTTGAATGTCAGACCTTGGCCTACTTTAAGTCCATTACCGATCTTCTTCTTGACTCACTATAGTTTGCTTATAGAGAAAATCGCTCAGTTGAGAATGCAGTTAATTTTAGCCTTCATTACATTCTTCAACATTTGGACTCCCCCAACACCTATATGAGGATTTTTCTTTTGGATTTTAGCTGTCTTTAACATAATTGTTCTGGAGTTGCTCCATAGCAAGCTAACCCTGCTAACAAGACAGTGGAAATGATAATTTCCTTCTGCCGACTACACCCTACCTCCCCCTTGGAAATTAATGGACATTCTGAGTCATTTCACTTCCTGGGACTACCATTACCAATGCATTGAAGTGGGACAACCATGTTACACTCATCTTGAGGAAAGCCCAGCAGATATTATTGTTTCTGCACCAGTTTAGGAAACTTAACATCTCAGTACATGTCCTGATGAATTTTTACTCAGCCAGCTTTGTGAGTTTTGTGACCAGTTCTGTCACCGTTTGAGTTCCCACCACCTCCTCCCTCTCCAAGTTCAGGTTGCAGCAGGTGGTCGACTCAGCAGAGAAGATCATTGGCTGTCAGCTACCAACATTAAAAGACCTGTTCATCGTCAGAGCAAAGATAAGAGCTGAATAATTACTGCTGACTCTACCCACCCTAGCAGTCTTCACCAAATTTCCATCAGAGAAACGCTACACATCCATCACCATCAGGACCACACGTCATCTCCGAAGCCTATTATTCCGTAGCTATCCAGCTTCTCAACAAAACTCACTCAGGTGTAATACCCTCACTGTCTCTGCACAACATCCCTTAAATTGTCTTTCCTGACATCCTTGTTCTGTTGATAATTATTGAGCCTGCTTATGCATTCACATTTGTTTAAGATGATTATTGATGTTTGCGTTTGTGACCACTCTGCTAGTTGCTGATTGCTCATGGCTGTTTGCACTATTGTCTTGTAAATTGTTGGTGGTTGCTGTTGTGTTGTCTGTTATGGTGTTGTCCTGTGTTTTATGCTTGGCATTGAACCACAATCAATTCTGCTATGTTTCACATATTGGCAATAAAGTGATTCTGATTCTGATTCTTAAAGGGTTAACATATGAGGAGTGTTTGATGGCTCTGGGCCTATACTCACTGGAGTTTGGAAGAATTGGGGGGGATACTCTTTGAAACCTATCAAATATTGAAAGGCCTAGATAGAGTGGATGTGGAGAGGATGTTTCCTATAGTGGGTGAGTCTAGTACCAAAAAGCACGGCCTCAGAATTGAGGGGCATCAATTTAGATCAGAGATGAGAAGTAATTTCTTTAGCCAGAGGGTGGTGAATATGTAGAGTTCTTTGCCACGGATGGCTGTGGAGGCCAAGTCATTGAGTATATTTAAAGGGGCGGTTAATTTGTTCTTTATTAGTCAGGGCATCAAAGGTTACGAGGCAAGAGAATAGTGTTAGGAGGGATAATAAATCAGCCATGATAGGATGGCAGAGCAAATTTGATGGGCCTAGTGGCCTTTCTGGTCTTAAGGTCTTCATGCACTTGGATCTCACAAATGGCTTTCTTCCATTTGAGAGATGGATATTTTCGTGAGATAGAAACAGCTAGAATATTTCTTCACATTTTCTGTTCTTTTGGGAGCTGAATTCAATTATTGCCTTGAGTTGAGCATATCAACTACTCCCAGGTCCTTGGTTCCCAGAAAACAGAAAATATTAATAATAGTGTGCTGGCCTGCCAGCGTTTAACATATAATGCCTGACATGGAAGAGTTAAAATTTTGGAGTTTATAACCTTTGTTGAAATTTGCCCAGCTAGGAACAACTATGAAAGCAATAAAAGACCTCATGATTTCTTACACTTCGTTCAAACCGACATAGATGGAATATTTAACCTTGTTAATTTTCCATTTGTGCATTTTGTGCACAACCCCTTCCATCTTCCTCCCTCATCCAATATCATTTGTGGTTGATCCCATCACCTTTGCCAGAAGCTAAGTATCAGTCAAAGTCTAGATACTTCTTGTAACTGAACAAAAATAGCAGTAACTCACAGATATATAGTATTCATACATTGAAAAAGCACTTTATGAAGGGAAAGGCATGAATGGACAGTTTCATGTTGATTGCAGGTTTTTAAAATTTATTCATTTATGGGATATAGGTGGTGCTGGCAAGGACAAAGTTTCTCAAATATCTATTTTGACTGAGAGACTTAACAAGCCATCTCAGGCGAGTTGTTGGTCTGGAGTTAAATTTAGGCCAGTCTGATTAAAGATGTAAAATTTCCTTTCCTGAAGGATATTAGTGAATTGGCTGGGTCTTACAACAGTCCAGTAGTTTCATGGTCTTCATTAGTCATGCTAGCTTTGTATTTTAGATTTAAATTAATTTAAACTACCTCGTATCCATACTTTTATTCAAACTCATTTGGTTGAGTACTTTGGATTCTCATCTGTTAACTTCACCACATTTTCATCACCTCAAAGCTTTGTCTATAGATATACCTCATCCAAATGCAAAGTATTATCTAAAAATTGCTCAATTCTGTTATTTGTGTTTCACTGTACCCTATCAATATTGTACGGTGTGTTGACTGGACACTAACTTTTCTAGTAAATTTTTTTTTGCTCCTACCAGAGAGGTATCAGGCCCTTAGTGTTTCTACTACCCAAAAACAGGGCCAAGAAGGTGAAAGCTCAATATGAAAGATATTGTAACCAGCATACTGGAGTGCCTTTTCTGTGCTTTGTGGTGTCCTGTAACACTACAGTTAATTGTATATTCATCAGATTGTTTTGTTATAACAATGCGTAAAAGAGGGGTAAAATATCACAGTTCCTGTAACTGTTCAATGACCTCTGATTGAATTCCATCTGGTCTGGGAAGATTAGACAACATTGTGACCTGTTTCACAGAAAAGTAATTTATTGCTGCTCATTTTCTGAGCTGTCAAAGGTGGGCCCTGAGGACAAAGTACACGATGTACATTAGGGGACACTTATGAACATAAAACATAGAACAAGTTGCCCTATTCAGGATTTTGCAAAGAATGAACTGAAAACAATAATATTGGAAGTCATGAAGTGTTGCATTTCTTTTGTACAGTGAAAGGTATTGGAATAAGTTAGCATGCAAATCAGAGCAACACACATCAAAGTTGCTGGTGAATGCAGCAGGTCAGGCAGCATCTCTAGGAAGAGGTACAGTCGACATTTCAGGCCGGGACCCATCGTCAGGACTAACTGAAGGAAGAGCTAGTAAGAGATTTGAAAGTGGGAAGGGGCGGGGGAAGATCCAAAATGATAGGAGAAGACAGGAGGGGAAGTGATGGAGCCAAGAGCTGGACAGGTGATTGGCAAAAGGGGTATGAGAGGATTATGGGACAGAAGGCCCAGGGAGAAGGAAAAAGTGGGGGGGGAGAACCCAGAGGATGGGCAAGGGGTATAGTCAGAGGGACAGAGGGAGAAAAAGGAGAGTGAGAGAAAGAATGTGAGTATATAAATAATGGATGGGGTACGAGGGGGAGGTGGGGCATTAGCGGAAGTTAGAGAAGTCAGTGTTCATGCCATCAGGTTGGAGGCTACCCAGCTGGAATATGAGGTGTTGTTCCTCCAACCTGAGTGTGGTTTCATCTTTACAGTAGAGGAGGCCGTGGATAGACATGTTAGAATGGGAATGGGATGTGGAATTAAAATGTGTGGCCACTGGGAGATCCTGCTTTCTCTGGCGGACAGAGCGTAGATGTTCAGCAAAACGACCTCCCAGTCTGCGTCGGGTCTCACCAATATATAGAAGGCCAAATTGGGAGCACCGGACGCAGTATATCACCCCAGCCGTCTCACAGGTGAAGTGTCGCCTCACCTGGAAGGACTGTTTGGGGCGCTGGATGGCGGTCATATACTGAATTGAAATAATCAATCAGTAATAAAAACAGCTTATATAACAGACGCTGGCTCTAACCAGACCTCAAGATGCCTTATTATTTCTATCAGATATTTAATAGCACTGATTAGCACATCAAGAACAATTTGTTGCTGGACCTTTGGGATCAACTAGCCTTTTCATTAAACCAATGTTGACATGACAAGCTAAATAAAATGGATTTTTAAAGAAGCAGGATCTTTGTGTCCGGTAAATCTTTTCTGTTCGGGTGGAAACATGTAGCAGGTAATTTTTGATAGGGACTCATTCACATCAGCATCATATATTTGAAAATTTATGATAAAAAGATGAAACGCAGACTTTTTCTTTGTTGCCCCATTCTCCCTGGTTATAACAGTTATTCTTCACTAAACTGAATGGGCAGATGACCTGATTTAAAAACATTGTTCATGAGAGTCTGAAATGGCTGCTGAGGGAAATCAGCAGTGCACCTCTCATTGTCATCCTCCCCTGATTCTTCTTTGAGTTTTTGAGTCTACTTGTTTGGAATTAGCAACATTCAACCACATGAGGTGTGTTCCAGGACTTACGCTGTAAGTCTGAAATATTCGGAATGATAGATATGTCTGGCTTTCTCACAATTCTCTTCCCCTTGAGTCCATGTGGAGTCCGGCAGTGGGGCTCAGTATAGTGGGGTATTATGTGGGGGAGTCCCTTCATTTCTCCTTTGTCAGGTTACACCTGCTGCAGGACTGGATTCTTAACCTATGAGTTATTCACCAAGTTAAGTTACATACTTAATCATTTTATTGTGCTTTAATGTTGTTATTACATTTCATGTAATGTGGCTTTAATTAATAGTTTTTAAATGTTTCTGGTTATCAGACTTATAAAAGCTGTTGAAGGTCTTGCACTTCGAGGCAAAACCTATGCGGTTTGCTTATTAACAAAGGGTGGGGGGCCAAAGGCAGTTGCCGGGGAGTGGGGCGGTTGTTGGATTTGTCAGACTTCAATAGTAAGTCATTTGAGATTTAGTTACAGCAACGTAGGTTGCAGAACGTCTGTGAGATCCTCCATCCTCAGTCTATACAAGATGTCAGCAACCATGTGCAGCAGGCTGGATCCAGCACTCATGAGCCTTGTCACACCCTAGGTGCAATTCCTCCCTCTTTCCTTCGGATCTCAAAGTAGTGGTCCATGTTACAGTCTCGCTGCAACATCGGCTGCATTTCCATTCATTTTTCTTCAAAATAGACAAGAGAGTTGTTATACGTTTGGGGCATTGTTTCACTTCTGCAAGTATGTTAGAGATACTTAAATGTTTAAATTGTATTATAAAGACTAACATTTTACCAGTCAGCCGCCGTATTATCATTTATTTCTGAAGAACTGTCATGTGTTGACACTGTTTTATGAAAAGCTAACATTTTAACATAAATTAACTTTGCAATGAATATAATATAATTCTTTTCACTGAATGCTAAGATTTTGTCTGTGATTGACAGAAACCCATTTAACAAGGCTAAGAGATCAGCAGATGTTCATAATAGGTTTTCAACTTAACCAATCATCACCCTGTTTGCCAGATAAAATGTGAAGCAACAGTGTAAATTCCTATCACTTTGGATCTTTCATCTCCATCAGTAATAGCACAGTTGGCCAACTCGGTCAATAATCTTTAGAGGTTTATTTTCAATGAGTTCTCAAGCTTGATGCTGTTGTGCCGAGTTCCCCATGTGGAATTTGCCGGCTTCTGTCAGACCTCACAGAAGTTGCTTGACACTCAATATGTTCAGATGATTCAATTCAGCAAAAATAGGTTTCATCTGTATTGTACTGTTTATATTCTTTTTCTGTGAAATAGATTCTAAAAGAAACATAAATTATTTAGTTAAAGATCAAAAAGCATCAAACTGTAACAAAATGTTTTAAAAAGAGTAGAAAAAACATTGGAAAAATCTTTTCTGTGAGGAAACAGAACTATAATGCCGTAGTAGAAGAATCAATGATATATTCGAAAATTGAGCTGAACGAGGGTATTCAACCCTTTAAACTAGATCTGGCATTCAGTATGACCAGCATTGATCTGAATATTACCTTTAAGCATTGGATTTGCTGCAAAGAACTGTAAGCAAATCCTATCCGAGTTGGCATTATTGTTATTACTGATACCACGGCAAGATTCAGACTCTTTTTCATTATAAAGTTATATTTGTTTAATTACAAAAAGACACATTTTCATTGGTTATATTTAAGTTCAATGCAAGAAAACACATTTTCATCTGGAAGCCAGTAAGTAATACTCAGTGGAACTCAAGCATTCTACAAAGGCAGAAGGCAGAGGGTGGTGGTGGAGGGAGTACATTCAGATTGGAGGATTGTGACTAGTGGTGTCCCACAAGGATCTGTTCTGGAACCCGTACTTTTCGTGATTTTTATTAACGACCTGGATGTGGGGGTAGAAGGGTGGGTTGGCAAGTTTGCAGACAACACAAGGGTTGGTGGTGTTGTAGATAGTGTAGAGGATTGTCAAAGATTGCAGAGAGACATTGATAGGATGCAGAAGTGGGCTAGGAAGTGGCAGATGGAGTTCAACCCGGAGAAGTGTGAGGCGGTACACTTTCAAAGGACAAACTCCAAGGCAGAGTACAAAGTAAATGGCAGGATACTTGGTAGTGTGGAGGAGCAGAGGGATCTCGGGGTACATGTCCACAGATCCCTGAAAGTTGCCTCACAGGTGGATAGGGTAGTTAAGAAAGCTTATGGGGTGTTAGCTTTCATAAGTCGAGGGATAGAGTTTAAGAGTCACGTTGTAATGATGCAGCTCTATAAAACTCTGGTTAGGCCACACTTGGAGTACTGTGTCCAGTTCTGGTCACCTCACTATAGGAAGGATGTGGAAGCATTGGAAAGGGTACAGAGGAGATTTACCAGGATGCTGCCTGGTTTAGAAAGTATGCATTATGATCAGAGATTAAGGGAGCTAGGGCTTTACTCTTTGGAGAGAAGGAGGATGAGAGGAGACATGATAGAGGTGTACAAGATAATAAGAGGAATAGATAGAGTGGATAGCCAGCGCCTCTTCTCCAGGGCACCACTGCTCAATACAAGAGGACATGGCTTTAAGGTAAGGGGTGGGAAGTTCAAGGGGGATATTAGAGGAAGGTTTTTTACTCAGAGAGTGGTTGGTGCATGGAATGCACTGCCTGAGTCAGTGGTGGAGGCAGATACACTAGTGAAGTTTAAGAGACTACTAGACAGGTATATGGAGGAATCTAAGGTGGGGGCTTATATGGGAGGCAGGGTTTGAGGGACGGCACAACATTGTGGACCGAAGGGCCTGTACTGTGCTGTACTATTCTATGTTCTATGTTCTATAAAGTCTAATTTTCATCCATCAGAGGAAACTTCAATTCTCACTCACTTTATTGCCACATGATTAAAACCTTGTATATTCACTTTTATAGATCATAACTCCTCAGATGCAATCTCTAGAAAATTAGTGATTATCCCTTGATCCTATGCCATCTTCAGAATCTTGTTCCTTATCTTGACTTTGGACTCTTCCTTATGGAGTGACTCCAGACCTTTTTATCCTTTTAACTATGATTAGTACAACTTTTAGCTGTCACTGCAATTCACAAATAGTTTTTTTTCCCAAGATATTCTAGTCTTTTATTTTGAGCTATCTCAGCATCTGTCCTTTATTGGCACAATAGATTGAGCAATTTGTCAGTATCATGAATTATGAAATACCACATTTGAAATTCTGTCATCTTTAGAAGGTTGTGGCTTGGAACGATTTGTTTTCACAGCAAGACATGGCGCAAGAACAAAGCCTTTGATGTTATTTTTTACCTTTGTATTTTGAATAGTTACCACTTAATAACTGAACCTTGCATTGTGATCTATCAACAAGTGCATAATCATTACTTCATTGATATACTGGATATACTAATGACGTAATGATATCTATTAGTGCTTCAGATGTGATGGTTTTGGAACCAAATAAGCATTAAAATATTCATCTTTGTTTCACTCAGCTTTTAACATTTTCTACATCATGATCAAGTTACACATTCACATGCATACTGCTTGTTCCCAGTATAGGTTACATATATTCAAATATTTGTTCCTTCTATGCCAGTATATTCTCAGTTGTTGGTCAATTGATGATGCCTTTCTTCACCAACTCCCTTTTCATTGACAACTTGTGGATACACTTCCTATGCATATGGCGCTTGTCAACAAAAACTTCTCTCATTAGAGTCATAGAGTGCTGCAGCACTGAAACAGCCCCAAATAGTCTTTGCCGAACTCTTATGTTCCCTGGTCCCATAAACCTGCACCTATATCATAACCTCCAAACCCATCCCACTTATGTACCTATCCAAACTTCTCTTAAATATTACAATCAAACACACATCCACTATTTTGGCCAGCTGCTCATTCCATACTTGCACCACCCTGAGTGAAGAAGTTTTCCTTAAGTAACCTTTCATCTTTAACCCTATGACTCTAGTTGTAGTCACATCCAGTCTCAGTGGAAAAAGCTTGCTTGCATTTACACTGTCTATACCCCTTATAGTTTTGTATACGTCTATCAAATCTCCCATCATTCTCCTACACTCCAGGAAATAAAGTCCTAACATATTCAACCTATATGGTGGCATCCGTTAGTCTTGCGAGACCATGGATCTGCGCTTGGAGAGCCTTGCTTCAGTCTGTGTTGGTAGTATAACTGGTAGACTGCTGCTTTCCGCGTTGTGCCGTCGTGGTGAGGCGACGCTGGAGTGTCCTCTCCAGGGCGCAGGCCTGGGCAAAGTTGTATGGAAGACTGGCAGTTGCCCATGCTGCAAGTCTCCCCTCTCCACGACACCGATATTGTCCAAGGAAAGGGCAAGGGCCGATACAGCTTGGCACCAGTGATGTCGCAGGAGTTGCCAGAATGAGGTTGAAGACAACGTCAGACTGCTTTAGGAACTCCAGCTCCGGATTTGTCCTCAAGGTTTACTCCCGAAGCCTTTCCCATGAGTGGGTATGGCTGCAAGGCAGCGGTGGTTTGAAATCAGAGTTTCCCCTCTCTTAGATGGACTGCCTTTCCAGGCTGACGAGCTCCATCTACCCAAAGCACTGGTTTTAAGGCACCAGGACCCGCCTTCGCCCCTTCTCCAGTCAGTAGAAACAGTTCCACTAGTCTTAGAGGCTAAGCCACATGAGAAGGCCAGGAGGTGGACTTAGTCGTCAGAGGCTATTTGAGGTGCATGCCGTGAGGAGCACTTTTAGGTAGTGGGAGCTTGTCCCCACTACCACTCCTCAGCTTGACAACCTTTTACTGTTAATCTTTTACTGTAACTCAAGTCCTGGCAACATTCTTGTAACTTTTCTCTCCACCCTTTCAATTTTATTGAAATCTTTTCTGTAGGTCGTTAGCCAGAACTGCACACAATACTCCAGATTTTGTCTCAGCGACATCTTATGCAACTACAACATAACATCCCATCTACTGTGCTAAATACATTGATTTCTGAAGGCCTGTGTGCCAAAACCTCCTTTTATGACTCTATCCACCTATGGCACCACTTTCAAGGAATTTTGGATCTGTATTCCCAGATTCCTCTGTACTGCTGCACTACAGTTCACTATATAAGTCCCACTCTGGTTTGACCTCCCAAAGAACAACAGCTCACACTTGCCTGGATTAAATTCCATCTGCCATTTTTCAGCCCATTTTTGCAGCAGGTTTCAGATCATGCTGCAAGTTTTAATAGCCTTCCTTGCTGCCCACTAAGTTTCCAGTTGTGATGTCATCTGCAAATTTGCTGATCCAATCGACCACATTATCATCTAAATCAGAGGTGGCCAACCCTTTACATTCCATGCGTCAATTTTTTCACTCACGAGTTCGGATGTGCGGTACAACTCTTGTACCCCCATTCAATTCTTGTAAAAATATGTTAATATAGAACTCGTGCGTGAAAAAATCGCATCTGAACTCGTGCGTGGAAAAAATTGACGCATGGAATGTAAAAGGTTGGCCACCCCTGATCTAGATTGTTACTTTAGATGACAAACAACTATGGACCAACCTCCAATCCCTGGGCATACCACGAGTCACATGTCTCCATTCAGAGAAGCAACCATCTATTACCACTCTCTGATATCTCTTGGAAGCCAGATTCGAATCTAATTTACTACCTCATCATGAATGCCAAGTGACGGAACCTTCTTGACCAGCCTCCTATGTGGGACTTTTTCAAAGGCCTTGCTAAAGTCCAATAGACAACATCCACTGCCTTCCCTTCATCAACTTTCCTGGTAACCTTCTCAAAAACAGAGATTAAGACACATTGATTAGCCTTTGTTGATTATCCCTAATCAGGTCCTGTCTATCCAAATACTTACAATATATCTCTGGTTCCTTGGAATATCTTCCAATAACTTACCCACCACTGACTTCAGACTCACCAACTTATAATTTCCCGATTTATTCTTTGAGTCTTTGTTAAACAACAGAACAACATTAGCTATTTTTCAGTCTTCTTGCACCTCGCCCATGGCTAAGACAATTACAAATACCTCAGCCAGGGTCCCTGCAACATCTGCACTAGCCTCACACAATGTTCAAGGGAGCACCTTATCAGGCCCTGGAGTTCTATCCATCCTAATTTTCCTCAAAAGAGCAAGCATCCCCACACATTTTAATTCCACATCCCATTCCCATTCTGACATGTCTATCCACGGCCTCCTCTACTGTAAAAATGAAGCCGCACTCAGGTTGGAGGAACAACACCTTATATTCCGTCTGGGTAGCCTCCAACCTGATGGCATGAACATTGACTTCTCTAACTTCCGCTAATGCCCCACCTCCCCCTCGTACCCCATCTGTTATTTATTTTTGTACACACATTCTTTCTCTCACTCTCCTTTTTCTCCCTCTGTCCCTCTGAATATACCCCTTGCCCATCCTCTGGGTTCCCCCCCGTCCTTGTCTTTCTTCCCGGACCTCCTGTCCCATGATCCTCTTGTATCCCTTTTGCCTATCACCTGTCCAGCTCTCGGCTCTATCCCTCCCCCTCCTGTCTTCTCCTATTATTTTGGATCTCCCCCTCCCCCTCCCCCTCCCACTTTCAAATGTCTTACTCACTCTTCCTTCAGTTAGTCCTGACGAAGGGTCTTGGCCTGAAACGTCGACTGCACCTCTTCCTAGAGATGCTGCCTGGCCTGCTGCATTCACCAGCAACTTTTATGTGTGTTGCTTGAATTTCCAGCATCTGCAGAATTCCTGTTGTAAGCATCCCCTCTTCTGTCTTCTGATTAAATACAAATGGAAAAAATTCCATTTTAGAACTCCCCCATCTCTTTTTAGCTCCACTCATAGAATGACCACGCTGATTCAGAAGTAGATCAACTTTGTCCATTGCTACTGTCTTAACATATCTGTAGATACCTTTGAGATTCTTCTTCCACTTGTCCGCTAGGGCATCCTCGTGCCTTCTTTTAGCCCTCCTGATTTTCTTCATACGTGTTCTCTTTCATTTCTTATACTCCTCAAGAGCCTTATTAGTTCTTTGCTGCTTATACCTGTTATGCACCTCCTTCTTCTTAACCAAGGCTTCAATATCTCTTGAAAAACAAAGTTCCCTGAACCTGTTATCCCTGTCTTTTATTCTAACAGGAACACACAAACTCTGTACTCTCAAAAATTTCTCTTTTGAAGGCCTGCCTTTGCCAGATAACAGTCTATCCCAATCCACACTTGCCAGATCTTTTCTGATGTCATCAAAATTGCCTTTTCCCCAATTTAGAATCTGAACCCAAAGACCAATCATGTTCTTCTCTATACTTATCATGAATTATTAATCCAAGCTGTTCCCTGCACACACTTCAGAAGAATGGATGGTGGCTCTATTGAGGCATATAAGATCCTAAGGGGACATGATAAGGAAAATGCTGTGATATTCTTATTAGTGAGAGAGTCTCAAGCAAAGAGACATTGTTACAAGATAATGGACTGGCCACCAAAAACAGGGGTTCATAGAAATTTATTTCTTGCAAAGGGTGGTGAATATTTGGATTTCTTTTTACCTCCGAGGGCTGTGGAGGCTATATCTTTAGAAGCATGTAATGTAGAGATTGATAAAACTTTTAAAGATCAGAGAATTCAGGTCTGTGGGGAACCAGCACAGAAGAAGAGTTCAGGGCAGTATGGATCAGCCATAATCGTATGGAATAGTGGGGCTGGCTTGAGGGACCAAGTGAGCTACTCCCACTCTTAGTGTATAGTTCCTGGAGAGCTATACTCTTCTTCAGTTTTAAATCCTTAAAACCAGATGTCTGGGGCTGTAACCATTCTTGTCCTTCAACACATTTGCAGACTTGTTTTAAATTATATCCTGGACATTTTTACAACTTTTCAAAATAACACACACACACATATATATATGTGTATATATACACACATAGTTGTTCGTCCATCGCCAGCGTCGATGAAGACCTCGACACCATTAGTGATAATGGTGTCGGGACCAGCGCTTGATTTGGATTTAAGTGAGGGAGAGTTGCGCTGCGTCAACCTCATTCTCCCTTCCAGGTTCCCATCTGGATCCATGGCAAGACAAGAGTTGAGATGGCTGGAGATGGGACTAGGCGCAGTGGATGACCAGGACATCTACTGTGTCATGTAGCTCTACACTTCCACGACGTGCTGAGACTGCGTTTTTGATCGTTGGACCTTCCGTTGGTCTCGTCAGCTCAATCCGCTGGAGTTTGTCTTCACATGCTGGGAGAGACAACTCCCTGTCTCACCGAGGGTCTGAGACCCATCAGCTACCCTCACCTAGTTTAGCCGGCTTGTCGAAGCTGTTGCTCGGGTGTGGCCGCTATCGCATGCAAACTGCTACGGGGAGCCACAGGTGAGAGCTAGGTGCCAGGTGGGGACCAAAGGTGGACTAACCACCTTGAAAAAGACGCGACATGTTCCCCCACCAGAGGTGCTACCCCTCCCTCACACCCCATACACCCCACACATAGTATAAATGTGCTCAAAGCATTAATAATCCTGACAAAAGTATTTCACAGCCACAACTTTCATTTCTTAAACGCCTTTAATATAATAATGTTTTGCGAGTGCCTCATAATAACATAATCAGTCGACGACTGACTTTGAAGCAAGAGAAGTATCATTTGATAGGTGACCAAGGAGGTTGTAAAATAGACAGAAATTAAGCAAAAACTTGATTAGTGCAAAAAATAGTGTATACTTTTATTTGTGCACACCTTTGAATTTGGTAAGCTGATTTCAATAACATTAGTCAAAGGAAATCTCTGCAACCAGGCATAATCTATACTTTGAGCATATATGAGCATTTAGCACTAGTCACCTGCAACAATTACACCACAATATATTAATGATGGAAATGTATTCCTTAAGGGAGGAAAAGGAAAGAAAAACTGGGCTTTAACAATGATATTTTAGAGGTAAGGGTTTGACGTCATGGGTAGAACAAAGGAAATGGGGCAGGCAGAAAAGTCCAGAATTGCAGGAATGCAGACTTTTTGCCATGTTTTAGGGATGGCTGGAGTTACAATGAAGAAGAAAAGTCATGGACATTGAATGTGAAGGTGAAAGATTTGAAAACTAAGCATATGTTGACTGTAAACAGACAGAGGTTTGGAGAATGGGAATGATTAAATCAGTGCACGTTAGGATAGCGTTGTATGGAGGAGATTACTGTTCTCCATGTGTGCATCAAATGTTTAAGTTAGTCAAATGCAGCACAATGGCACATTTAGTGAATGCTACTGTCATGCAGATCCAACGATCCAGATTCAATAGTGCCCGCCAGTGTAGCATGTGTGGATTTTGCATGTACTACCTGTAGCTGCATGTGTTTCTCTGGATGCTCTTGTGCCAAGAACATGCTGTTTTGAAAGTTTTTAGGCTAATGTAAATTACCCCAAGTGTAAGAGGTGGCAGGAGAATCGGGGGAAGGTTAGATGGGAATGCAAGAGGGAAAAAATTGACATTGAACATGGGTGCTTAATAGTGAGCAATGGCCCTGTTTCTATATCCATATTATTCTGTTTCAATAAGCATTGAAATTATTATACCAATCCCTGTCCTTGACCCATGTCTACGTACAACTTTATGTGAAGTAATTATCTCCTGTTGGTGATGCAACAATCAAAGTTTCCACTACTAGATGTTCCACGGAAGTTTGTAGTCTTAAATCATGTTAAGCAGGAAGTATAGCTTTGGGCATAGGTTACCCCAGTTCTGTCTGAAATACAAAAGAGCAGCAGAATATTGAATGCAATATGTCATCAGTGCAAATTTCTCACTCTTATGCAATAATCTTAAAACCTTTTGCAAAAAAAAAGCCCTTCCATAAAGCTGACCATGTATTGAAGGGGAATTGATCTAAGATGGGAATTTCCTTCAATGTGCGCTTATTTGCTGACTTTAAAGTAGGCTCCAAAAATTAAGCTGATTCATTTAGGAAAAATAAGACTATCAAGTACATTTTAATATTTTTTAATTTTTGGAGAAAATTAAAAATTTTTGGAAAATATTTTAAAATTATTGTACATCTACATGAAACACTGTCGCAGGAAAGCAGCCTCCATCATTAGGGACTGCCACCACTCAGGAAATGCTTTCTTCTTGCTGCTACCATCAGGAAGAAGGTGCAGGACCCTCAGGACCCATGCCACCAGATTCAGGAATAGTTATTACCCCGCAACCATCAGGCTCTTGAACCAAAGGGAATAACTTCACTCAACTTCACTCGCCCCATTATTGAAACGTTCCCACTACCACTGTTCCCACTCTCAAGGACGTTTCATCTCATGTTCTTGATATTTGTTGCTTATTTATTTATTATTATTACTTCTCTCTTTTTGTAATAATACTCTGGTTGACCACCCAAGGTGGGCAGTCTTTCATTGATTCTGTTATTGTTATTATTCTATAGATTTATTGAGTATGCCCACAAGAAAATGAATCTCAGGGTTGTATATGATTACCTATATGTACTTTGATAACAAATTTACTTGGAACATTGAATTTAGGTTCCAAATAGTTGTATAATTCAATAATTTAAAATTGGCTTGCTTAAAGGGGCTATAATTTAAAGTACTTACAACTTTTAGTTGTGTTAATAAACCTGTACAATTACTACTCTTTGATAGATTAAGGAATATATTTTAAAGCATTTTAAAATGTAGTGTTTTAAGATTGCATGGAGCACAAGGGGTGATAAAATGAACACTTCCCAAAACTAGTGCAATTTTAAGTGAAATTCACAGGAGAATCCCATTACTTTGGAATTCAAGCACTTATTGCTGCTTTTTTCCATATAGTATATTTAAAAATCTTTGTGCTCCAGAATGAAATGTGATAATGATCATTTCCATGTGGTTTTTGGCAATCTGGAAATTCGATTGGGCTTTTGTGCTGCTGAGTTAGTCTGCACAGTATGACATCATTATCTTGGTAATGATTCTTTTAGAGCATTACAGGGAAAAGGAAAATGTTGTCTTGGGAACAATCATCGTTCACTCAGACAACTTGATCTTCCTTTTGCAGTGCTAGACAGGGGCCTCAAACTGTAGACCTATTCCTGCATTACACTGACAATCCTTCCCACCCCCCCCCCCGCTTCCCCTGATAACAAAGTAGGGAAGTTATGACTCTTCATTAAAACATAAGGTTATGAGGGGTCTTGGTTGGTCCAGGAGATTAGAGACTATAGGATCCAGAGCAGAGTTCCAAATTGGCTTGCTAATAGTAGGCACTGTGGTGGTGGACAGTTGCTTTTCAGACTGGAAGCCTGTGACAAGTGATGTACCAGAAAGATTGGTGTTCCATGGTCTAGTGTTCCATGGTGTTTGTAATATACATTAATGGCTTGGTTGACCACGTGGATGACATGAGCATTTCTGATGTTGTAGATGGCAGTTATTTAAGGCTACAGCATGATATAGATCAGCCAGAAAGTTGGATGGTGCAATGGGAAATGAAATTTAATCCTGAGAAATGCAAGATGATGTATTTTGGGAAGGTAAAGACAGCTAGTACAGAGTAAATGGTATGGCCCTATGCACCGTGGATGAACAAAGAGTCCTTGGAGTTCAAGACCATAGATCCCTCAAAGTTGCAGTATAGTTTGATAAGATGGCGAAGAAGGCATATGGAAAGCTCACCTTCCTTGGCTGTGGCATAGAATGTAAGAACTGGGATGTCATATAAACCTTTATAAACTTTTTTTAGGCCACACCTGGAACATCGGGTGCAGTTCTGATCGTTACAGGAAGGATGTGCTTGCACCAGAGTGGACGCACAGGAAATTCACCAGGATGTCACCTGGATTGGTGCATTACAGTTATAAGAAGAGACAGGATAGAATAGTTTGTTTTTCCTGGAGCAGAGCAGGCTGAGCATTGGCCCATTATATGAAATTTTAGAGGGATAGCTAGGATAAATTTGATGATCCTTTTCCCTGGTGAGATGTCTAAGACAATATGGCATAGATTTACTTGAGAGATAGGATGTTTAGAGGAGATATGGGAGGGACTTCTTTACTCACAAAAGTTGGTTAGAGTCTAGAATGCCTTGTCAGTGGAGCTGGTGGGGCAGATGTTCTCAAGGCATTTAAGAAACTTGAATTACATTTAAGATCTTGAATTGCCAAGGCTAAAAGGCTCTGGACTTTATGCATAAGTAGGATTAGTGAGATGGATACAATAGGCTGCAAGGATATCTTGAACTAAGAGCTCTTTTTCTACGTAATACAACTCTATGACAGGATGGATGTGAAAAGGTTATTTCCTCTTGTGGGAGAATCTAAAACCAAGGATCACTATTTAAAAGTAAGCAATCATCTATTTGTGCCAGACCTAAAGTGAATTCTTTACTTTCAGGAACTCAGGAATCTTTCGAAGTCACTTTATCAGAGGGAGGCAGAAGCAGAGTCTAATTATGTTTATGACAGAGGTAGACTGATTCTGGATAAGACAAAGTTGAAAGAATGTGGTGTATAGACATTAATGCAATGTAATTAGTAGAATCAATTCAGTCATGATCTTGACTGATGGACCAGCTTCTGTTGAATCTCTGGTGTATCAGACAGTTGGAATTTGGAACAGCAAGTGGCAAAAACATCAGTGGGTGTGGTCAGTAAGCCCCAAATAATAGAAATAAAATGTGAAACAGATAATTAGTGAAACCCATAATGACAGCAATATAATAATTGGAGAAGTGTTTCATCTACATATACACCATGCATAACTAAATTAACTCTATTAGTGTGGGGGATAATTTCATGATTATGGTAAGGGATACCTTATAGATTAGCGTGATCATGAACCAACCAGGAAACTGGATATTATTAAATGAGAAATTGTTAAACAATGATGTTGTTAAGAGAAAAGTGTCATTATTATATGATAGAATAATGTTTAAAAATGACTTAATTCAATATGAAACCATTGTCTTAGATCTAAGCAAAGGAAATTGAAAAAAATAAAGGGCATAAATTAGCTAAGGTAGATACGGAAACTACACTTAAAGATATGAGGGGTGATTGATAAGTTCGTGGCCTAAGGCAGAAGGAGTCAATTTTAGAAAACCTAGCACATTTATTTTTCCCACATTTACACACTTAGTCCAGCGGTCGTGGATCCCTTCTTTGTAGAAGTCGGTGTCTTGGACCTCCACAAGTGGTCCACAGCAGGGGTGATTGATAAGTTTGTGGCCTAAGGTAGAAGGAGATGAGTTATTAACTTCAAACTTTCTGCATTTTCACTCAAAGCGTTGAACTGCACGTGCATGTAACAAGAGCTGTATAACTCATCTCTTTCTACCTTAGGCCACGAACTTATCAATCACCCCTGCTGTGGACCACCTGGAGGTCCAAGACACTCTCGTTACATGCACGTGCAGTTCAACCCTGTTTGATAATGCAGAAAGTTTGACGTTAATAACCCACCTTCTTCTACCTTGGGCCACAAACTTATCAATCACCCCTGCTGTGGACCACTTTTGCAAAGAAGGGATCCGTATGCTCCATGACCGCTGGACTAAGTGTGTACATTTAGGAGGGGACTATGTTGAAAAATAAATGTGCTAGATTTTCTAAAATTGACTCCTTCTACCTTAGGCCACGAACTTATCAATCACCCCGGTAAGACAATAAACAAGCCATGACAAACATTAAAAAAATAGTTTTACAACGCAGCTTTATTCCTGAAGAGACAAAAACAGCAGTGTCTAACAAGACAGGTTAAAGATAGTATTAAATCAAAGAAAAAGGTACATAAATTTTCTAGAAAGAGCAGTATGCCTGTGGATTAGGAACATTCAGACAATGTCAAAGAAGGACCCAGACTTTGAAACAGACAGAGAAAGTATGAGTAATCAAGCAAGAAGCACAAAAAAGAACCATAACAATTTCCATACATATGTGAAAAAGAAAAATGTTATACAAAGTCATGAGGTTGACAGAGTCATGAAGACATATGAGGTTACTTTGGCAGTCAAGGTGAAGGATAATCCAAAGAGCTTCTGCAGGCATATTAAGAGCAAAAGGATAGTAAGGGATAAAATTGGTCCTCTTGAAGATCAGAGTGGTTAGCTATGTATGGAACCAAAAGAAATGGGGGAGATCTTAAATGGGTTTTTTGCATCTGTATTTACTAAGGAAACTGGCATGGAGTCAATAGAAATAAGGCAAACAAGTAGTGAGGTCATGGAACCTATACAGATTGAGGAGGATGAGGTGCTTTCTATCTTGAGGCAAATCAGGGTAGATAAATCCCCAGGACCTGACAGGGTATTCCCTCGGACCTTGAAGGAGACTAGTGTTGAAATTGCAGGGGCCCTGGCAGGTATATTTAAAATGTCCGTATCTATGCGTGAGGTGCCGGAGGATTGGACGATAGCTCATGTTGTTCCATTGTTTAAAAAAGGCTCTGAAAGTAATCCAGGAAATATAGGCTGGTAAGTTTGACGTTGGTAGTAGCTAAATTATTGGAAGGAGTACTAAGAGATAGGATCTACAAGTATTTGGATAGATAGGGACTTATTAGAGAGAGTCAGCATGGCTTTGTGTGTGGTAGGTCATGCTTAACAAATCTATTAGAGTTTTTCAAGGAGGTTACCAGGAAGGTGGATGACGGGAAGGCAGTGGATGTTGTCTACATGGACTTCAGTAAGGCCTTTGACACTGTCCCTCATGGGAGGTTAGTTAGAAAGATTCAGTTGCTAGGTATACATGGAGAGGTAGTAAATTGGATTAGACATTGGCTCAATGGAAGAAGCCAGAGAGTGGTAGTGGAGGATTGCTTCTCTGAGTGGAGGCCTGTGACTAGTGGTGTGCCACAGCGATCAGTGCTGGGTCCATTGTTAATTTTCATCTGTATCAATGATCTGGATGATAATGTGGTAAGTTGGATCAGCAGATTTGCTGATGATACAAAGATTGGAGGCGTAGTGGACAGTGAGGAAGGTTTTCAAAGATGCAGAGGGATTTGGACCAGCTGGGAAAATGGACTGAAAAATGGCAGATGGAGTTTAATACAGACAAGTGCGAGGTATTGCACTTTGGAAGGACAAATGAAGGTAGAACGTACAAGGTAAATGGTAGGGCACTGAGGAGTGCAGTAGAACAGAGGGATCTGGGAATACAGATACAAAATTCCCTAAAAGTGGTGTCACAAGTAGATAGGGTCGTAAAGAGAGCTTTTGGTACATTGGCCTTTATAAATCAAAGTATCGAGTATAAGAGTTGGAATGTTATGGTGAGATTGTATAAGGCATTGGTGAGGCTGAATTTGGAGTATTGTGTGCAGTTTTGGTCACCAAATTACAGAAAGGATATTAATAAGGTTGAAAGAGTGCAGAGAAGACTTACAAGGGTGTTGCCGGGACTTGAGAAACTCAGTTACAGAGAAAGGTTGACTAGGTTAGGACTTTATTCCTTGGAACGTAGAAGAGTGAGGGGAGATTTGATAGAGGTATATAAAATTATGATGGCTATAGATAGAGTGAATGCAAGCAGGTTTTTTCCACTGAGGCTAGGGGAGAAAAAAACCAGAGGACATGGGTTAAGGGTGAAGGGGGAAAAGTTTAAAGGGAACATTGGGGGAGGGGCTTCTTCACACAGAGAGTGGTGGGAGTGTGGAATGAGCTGCCAGATAAAGTGGTAAATGCGGGCTCACTTTTAACATTTAAGAAAAACTTGGACAGGTCCATGGATGGGAGGTGTATGGAAGGATATGGTCCAGGTGCAGGTCAGTGGAACTAGACAGAAAAATGGTTCGGCACAGCCAAGAAGGGCCAAAAGGCCTGTTTCTGTGCTGTAATGTTCGATGGTTCTAAAGTCAAACTGGGTACCTTACATATTGAGAGAGAAATTATATTAAGGAATAAAAATGTGACTGAGAAAAACAAAAAAATGTATCTCACTTCAGTTCAGTTTTCGTTTATTGTCATTTAGAAATAGATGTATTAAAAATGATGCAATGTTCCTCCACAATGATATCACAAAAAAAACACAGGACAAACCAAGACTAAAACTTACAAAACCACATAATTATAATATATAGTTACAACAATGCAAAGCAATACCATAATTTGATACGGAGCAGACCATGGGCACGGTAAAGAACGTCACAAAGTCTCGATAGCCTCATCATCTCGCGCAGGCAGTAGAAAGGAGAGACTCTCCCTGCCATGAACCTCCAAGCGCTGAAAACTTACCGATGCAGCACCATTAGAAGCACCCGACCGCGGCGGACTCTGAGTCCGTCCAAAAACTTCGAGCCTCCGACTAGCCCCTCCGACACAGCCTCTCCGAGCACCATCCTCTGCTGAGTGCTTCGACCCCGGCCCCGGCCGCCAAGCAACAAGCAAAGTCGAGGACTCGGGGCTTTCCCCTCTGGAGATTCTGGATCACACAGTAGCCGCAGCAGCGAAGCAGGCATTTCAGAAGTTTCACCAGATGTTCCTCCGTGCTTTCACGTCCGTCTCCATCAAATCAGGATTGTGCATGGCACCCTACTTGACAAATAACAGACATCACCACTGGAGTGCCTGCAGCGAGCTGCGTCGCACCGCCATCTTCTCCTCCCTCCTTCCCTCAAGATCAAACTTGAAGGCAAGAGTACAAGGTCTGTGGTAGGATTTTTAGCAATGTGGAAGAGTAGAAGGATCTTGGGGGCCAAGTCCAAAGATCTCTCAAAGTTACCACGCAAGTTAATACGGTGGTTAAGAAGACATATAGTGTGCTGGCCTTCATTAGTTGGGGAATGAGGTTATGAGGTTATATTGCAGCTCTACAAGACTCTGGTTGGATCACACATAGAATACTGTGTTCAGTCCTGGTCAGCTCATTATAGGAAGGGCATAGAAGCTTTAGAGAGGGTGCAGAGGAGATTTACCGGGATGCTGCCTAGATTAGAGCACACATCTTCTGAAGAAAAGTTGAATAAGTTATGGTTTTTCTCTTTGGAGTGAAGGAGGATCGGAAGCAACTTGATAGAGGTGTATAAGAATATGAGAGATACAGATTGAGTGGACAACCAGCGTCTTTTTCCCCGGGTGCCAATGGCCAATACCAGAGGGCAGCCGTTTAAGGTAAGTGGAGGAAAGATACGGTAGATGTCAGAGACAGGTTTTTATTTTATACAGAGGGTGATAGGTGTCTGGAATATTCTGCTGATAGTGATGGCAAAGGCTGATACAACAGAGACATTTAAAAGACTTAGACTGGCACAAATATATAAACAAAATGGAGGGTTGTTGCCTTTTTAGGAGGGAAAAGGTTAGATTGATAGTGGAACATGTTTATACAGGTCAGGATGACATTGTGGGCCAAGGGCCCATACTGTGCTGTACTGTTCAATGTACTCTTTTGAGATTGTAGCATGCGGCATGGATAGGTTGCAGGATCTAACAGGTGTAATATACTTAGATATAGAAGGACTTTGCTAAGACACTACAAAAGAGGTTACTAAACAAAATTAGAACAGATAGGATTGAGGATTTGGCAAGGAACAGTAACAAATTGGAATGAGGAAGTTGCTTTCTGGATTGGGTGGCGGCTGGGTTGGGGTGCTGTGCCTAGCCGTTCACAATTCATATCAATTTCTTCGATGAGGAAATTAAGTGTACTTTGTCCAAGTCTCCTGATGTGACAAAGCTGTGTGGTTGGGTTAATGATGCAAAGAGGCTTTGGAGAAATTGAGACAGGCTAAGTGAAATGACATTGAGATGGTAGAAAGGGTGTAGAACAGTGTAGCAAAAGAACAGTCCTTTACGCCCTCAATAGACATACAGTATATTGACCATGATGCCAAATTTGATTAATCTCTCCTGCCTGCATATGATCTCCATCCCTCCATTTCCTGCACTTCATGTGCCTGCCTAAATTCTTCCTAAAAATAACTGTCACATCTGCTCCTACCCCACTCCAGCATGTACTCAATTAACTTGGAAGGCAAAGGCTTTGTTAGGGTTTATGTAAAGACAGTTTGAATACAAAGGTAAAGAAGTTGTACTGCAATTATAAAGGACACTAGTGATACTGTGTACGGGTCTTGTCTTGACATCTTAGGAAAGGCAGACTTGTGATTAAGGATATGCAGTGACTGTTCACCTTACTAATTCCTTGGACGTTGGCCTATGCAAGAGGTTAAGCCCCTCACACTTTCTAGAATCTAAAAGCTAAACATGACTTCCACACACGCAGAGAGCAATGAATCTTAGTAATTTCTACCCTTGAAGGCACAGTTGCTGAATAATTCAAGAAATACATAAATAGATCTTTGGATGTAAACAAAATTAAGGAACATGGTATTATTGAACGAGAGATGTGCTGACCTTGTTTTGGGCCAGAGCAGTTGCTGGAGGTAGAATTATCCACTCTTGCTTCCATCTCATGTTCAGTCAATCAGTCCTTTTCACCCAGCCACCTCATAGAGATGCTAATGCCCTTAGATTCACACAGCCTTTTCTCTCAGAACCAAGCTTCGGTACAATAGAAACTCCAATTCCTTCGTTGCCCTGCTCCAGCAGTGCCCAATAAACTTATAGCTTTGACTACTCCCATCCATAAACTGGTTCATGATTGTCTGATGTACATCCCCTTAGGCTCAAATTAATTTTCAATTGGTGACACAGTGATTAAAATGGCCATTGCTACCCCTCCCCTCCCCTCCCATGAAGTTTATCCAATAGATTGTACTAGAACTTCTTGTCTCGTACTCCTGGGGGTTCCTACTGACTGCAAATATGGGGGACAATGCAATCTTCCCTTTCATCATGCTTATAGATTTCCACCATTTTGATATGTGTGAGAACCTCCACCTCTCCTTCAAGAATTATTATATTCTGGAATGGTTTTGGAGGACTGGAAAATCATAAATGTCATTCTACTTTTAAGGTACGAGGGAGGCAAAGGCTGCAAATTGTAGGCCAGTTTGTCTGACTTTACAGGTTGGTAAGTAAGATCCTAGGAGTAGAAGAGTTACTGTATGAGTAGCGTTTGATTTCTTTGGGTCTGCACTCGGTGGAGTTTAGAAGAATGAGGGAGGAATCTCATTGAAAGCTGCAGGATATTGAAAGACCTGCATAGAGTGGACACAAAGAGGATGTTTTCAATAGTGGGAGAATTTAGGACCAGAGGGCACAGACTCAGAATAAAACAAGGTCGCTTTATAACAGGGAGGAGGAAGAATTTCTTTAACTGAAATCTGTGGAATTCATCCCATACAAAGCTGTGGAGGCTGCCATTGGGTATATTTAAAGTAGAGGTTGTAAGGTTCTTGATAAATAAGGACGTCAGATATTTAGGGGAGAAAGCAGGAAAATGGTGGAGCACACTCAATGGGCAGGATGGCTTAATTCTGCTCCTATATCTTATGGTCATCTGCTTTGCAAGCACTCCCAACCACATTGTACCTAAAATATTCATTTACTCTTGATTACTTGCATGCAGTATCGAGGGAGAACAGCTAGTTTCCAATTATATTAATGGATGACTTTATTGAACAATGAGGAGGTTATCTATTTGAGTGTATAGCATGGGTGCTTTTCAGTGACTTTGCATCAAGCTTTGATTTTGCAATGTATCCTCATTCTACTGAAAACTTGCTCAATCAATAACCTATTAGACTTGCACAGAAATCTCCATGAAGTTGGTGGATTATTGTGTTTGTAAATGGAACTCAAGATAATTGTCTGGTCAATAAGTACCAGTAATTTTAGAAATGAGTTGCACACAATCTTATTCAGGCTAGAAATTGATCTTGTACTGCAGAGAAGGCATAACAGAATGGATAAATGGCAGCATCTCTCAATAAATCAAGAAAGTACTCTGTGGGAAACTTATTTAGATTTTAGGATCTATGTTCCCTGCTATAAGAATAATAGAGTTTGGGTGCTCATAAGGTGCAAAATAGCAACAGATAACCTTGTAATATTAATGAATACGTTTTATTTTGCTTTCCCTACAACATATCTACCAATTTGAACACTATCAATTTTCATCCCCCTTTATTTTAAAGTATTGATACTCACTCATGGGTGATTACACATGCACTATCTGCACTGCTCAATTGACCATGTTTTATGTTTAAGCCCAATTAGTAATTCTAAAAGTCTAAATTAGGACAAAGAATATTTCCATCAGGGTCACTCCTGATGTTCAGATGTGTGCATGATAATTCCAAGTCCTTCCCTAACAAAGTGTTCCCTAATACATCTGGTTCAGGGATGCTGAGACCTCACTGAATTTGATCACCTAATTCAGCACTAATCAGAAATTTGTTTTAATATATTTGCCTTCAATAGCAGCTTCAGGGTCTTTTAGTTATAGTGCATGGATTCAATTAACTGAGTATTTCCATAATTGATGCATCCAGCATGTGTTATTTGTTGGTTAAAATTAACCAAATGTGACTTCATATTGGCTCTTTATTTGGAGTGGACCAGGGATTACAATATAAGGAACCTGAAAGTTTTTCAAATTGTTGCAGGGAAAGCAAAGTGAAACTTATAGTAGTTGTTACATTATTGTAACTATGGAGCTTAAACTTTGAAGCCAAAAACTACAAAAGGAAGAACACTTAAATAACTTGGCAATTTTGACAAAGGAGTCATAACTTAGAACATTAATGCTTTCTCTCTTTCCACAGAAGCTGACTCATGTGCTGATGTTTCCAATGTTTCCTGTTTTTATTTCTAAATTATGGAAATGAAGTTTGAATTCTACTGTCTCAAAAGACAGTAAGAGTAGGTTACGGATTTAAAAAATCTTGATTTTGATACAGTCAGAACCCTTTTTTTTGTGTAGAGAACAGTGCTGGAAAATAGTGTTCTGGTAAGGATGAGCCATTACTTGATGAATGGTGCAATGGACTCGAAAATTTGTATGAGTTCGTCCTATTTCTTATGAGGCCATGAAGGACTCTTGAACCTGCTCAATGAAATCAGTAATATCACCACCACTTCATTGCATTAACCTAACACCCTTGGGACATGATGCCATGACAACAACCTTTCCCGCAATGTCAGCAAAAGAGCTGGTTATTGAAATTAGGAAGGGGTAATGCTCCCATTTCCATCAATAGTGCTGAGGTCAAGAGGATTGAGAGCTTCAAGTTCCTAAGAGCGAATGACACCAAAGCCTCTCCTGGTCTAACCACGTTGATAGCATAGCCAAGCAGGCTCACCAGCATCTCTTCTTCAGGAAACTAAAGAAATTTGATATATCATCTTCAACACTCACCAACCTTTACTGATGCACCATAGAAAGAATCCTATCTAAATGCATCATGGCTTGGTAAGGCAACTGCTCTGCCTTTCACAGCAGAGAGTTGTGGACACAGCTCAGCACATCACAGAAATCATCCTCCCCTCCATGCGTTCTGTCTACACTTCTCACTGCCTCACAAAAGCAGCCAGCATAATTGAAGTTCCCACTGACCTCAAACATACTCTCTTCCCCAGCCCACCCCTAACCCCTTTGGGCATAAGATACAAAAGCTTGAAGCACATACCAGCAGGTTCCAGGACAGCTTCTATCCTGCTATTGTAAAGCTATTTAATGGTTGCCTTATACAATAAGAATGTATTCTAGAACTCACATTCTATCTCCATGTAACCTTGCACCTTGTGTTTATCTGCATTGCACTTTCTCTGTAACAGTAATGCTTTATTCTGAACTCTGTTATCCTTGCAGTATCTCAATGCACTATTGAAATAAATTGATCTGTAAGGACAGCATGCAATACAGATTTTTCACTGTACCTTGATACATATAACAATAAATTAATTTACCAATTTATCTCTCAATTCCCTTAATGTCTAAAAAATTATCACTCTCTTTCTTGCCTATATTTTACAACTGAGCTTTTGTAGCCCTCTTGGCTGGTGATTTCCAAATATTCATCAATCTGTGGATGGAGAAATTTCTTATCTCTGCCCTGAATGATTGACCACTTATTATGGAGATCTGCCTCGAGTTCTAGACACCACAGCAAAGAAAAAATAACTACCCTGTTAAAGCTTGTCTTAATTTAGATAATCTCTTATTTTTCTAAGCTGTGATTTAAAAATTCATGCCTGATTTTGAACTCCCTACCTTGCACTACACTCCCCCCAATAAAGTGGCCATCTCTTTACACCCTTAGTCCTGATGCAGGATCTGAACCAAAAAGGCTGACTATTTCTTTGCCTTCACAAATGCTACCTGACCTGCTGAGTTCCTCCAGCAGCTTGTTTTTTTTTTAGTTTCAACTCACCGCGATAGTCCAGCCATCCCAGGAATCAATCTGATGAAACTTGACTCCATTCTCAATCACACATCTCATTTTCAGATGGGGAAACCAATCCTGTGTGCAATATTTTATCTGAGCACTCATCAAAAAACTCTATAATATGAGCAAGTTGTCTCTGTTGTTATACTCAAATCCTCTCTGAGAAAAGCCAATATATATTTTTAATACTTAATTCTTTGCTCTACCTGGCTGCTAAATTTCAGTGATGTGTACAACGACTTCAGGTCCCTCTGAGAATCAAAACCCTTCAAACTGGTATCTTTTAAAAATACACTGGATTTCTTTTCTATATTCAAATAGATAATTTCACATTCTTCAGTAGTATTTTTCTTTGCCCTTTTTTTTTTGTCCATCAGATGTACTCACTGCAGAGTCTAAAATCTTGTTCACTGTAAGCCTACTTAAAGAGATATAGTGAAACAGGACAAAATTGATTGATCTTTGCAATATTTCTAAGAGCGTCAGCTTCCTTGTGTTCTATAATTTAAAGCCTCTGTATACAAGACTTGGCAAAAAAATCCAGGTCCGAAAAGGTTAAATTTGCAAACCAAACTAATCCTGTCAATTTTAATTAGTATACATTTATTTTATGGTAGAAAAGTGGCCATTTATCAAATATTTTATGGCTTTAACACCTGAGGAGAAAATGTGTGAAGCCACAGAAGGTCATTCTTGAAGCAGTCTACTTCCTAAAGATTGCTTTTCATTCTTTTTTTTCTGCATTGCAAGGAATTTTATATGAACAGCTGCAGGGAACAGTTTTGTTTTTGTCACCCTTTGATACCTAATTGAGAAACTGTTAGACAAAGCAACCCCTGCAGAATTCAAGATTTTCTTCAAAACACTTAGGCTTTTTAATGATTCTTGACATGCCATCGTAATTGTACAACATCTTGATGTTCTTAGATACAAAGTCAGGCTTTACCAAAAAATTCCACAAGTTGAATAGGTTCATATCTGGTACGAGGTGAACAACGTAAAATGAATCTGAATCAAAATCAGGTTTAATGTCACTGGCATATGTCGTGAAATTTGTTGTTATGTGGCAGAAGTACATTGCAATACATAATAAAAACAGTGAATTACAGTAGAAAGTATATATATATATTTATATATATAAAAAGTTAAATTAAATAAGTAGTGCAAAAAAAGTAGTGAGGTGATGTTCATGGGTTCAATATCCATTCAGAAATCTGATGGCAGAGGGGAAGAAGCTATTCTTGAATCATTGAGTGTGTGCCTTCTGGCTCCTGTACTTCCTCCCTGACAGTAGCAATGAGAAGAGGATGTGTCCTGGATGATGGGGCTTCTTAATGATACATGCCACCTTTTTGAGGCATTGCTCCTTGAAGACGTCCAGGATGTTGGGGAGGTTAGTGCCCATGATGGAGCTGACTGAGTTTATAACTTGCTGCAGCTTATTTCAATCATGTACAGTGAACCCTCCTCACCAGATGGTGATGGAGCCAGGTAGAATGCTTTTCATGGTACACTTATAGAAATTTATGAATATCTTTGCTGACATATCAAATCTCCTTAAACTCCTCAGGAAATATAGCCACTGTTGTGCTTTCTTTGTAACTGCATCAATATGTTGGGCCCAGGATAGATCCTCTGAGATGTTAACACCCAGGTACTTGAAAATGCTCACCCTTTCCACATTTGATCCATCAGTGAGGACCAGTGTGTGTCCCCTCGTCTTACCCTTTCTGAAGTCCACAATCAATTCTTTGGTCTGCTGCAGCACCACTCAACCAGCTGATCTATCTTGCTCACATACACCAGTTAAAATGAGATATTTGCATAAAGTAAAAGAGGAAAGGTCTAAGAATGAATTATGCAATGCCTTATATCCTTTTCCTTTGAGTGAGAAACTTAAGGGCCACAAATGAGGCTTGGTTGTAAAATGCCTGGTGCCTTTCGAGCATCATGGGTGAATGAGCAGCCTTCACAGAGTGGGTTGGATGGGAGGCTGCATATTAGTGTATCGCTATTTGTGTAAGTGGATAGGAACAATGGCTTTGATCTTGAAATGCAAAAGGAAGCATGATTATGTTCTAAGATATTTGTTTTTGAAAAAATAGAGCAATGGTTTAACAGTTTTCCAAGCTAATGTTATGAAGTCATTTCCCTATTATTAATCTGCAGCAAAATTTATTTGCCACATATATGGTAGATTATCAAGACCAAGATAAAGTTGGCCTATTTCCAGTAAACTAAATGTATCAGATTGCTCTGATCACTACTTTCAATTATTACCCAGGCCTCAACAGCATTTTCTGATATTAGAATACTACAGTATTAAGTAAGCTTTGAAACCAGATAAGGATTTTGACACATTTCAACAAAACATCTGCACAACAACCAAAGTTTGTGCAATCATATTTGCCAGATTAATATTTTCTTCCAGTTGATTATAATGAAGAAGAAAGTATTGACAAAGATACCACTTTTCCATTATGTGCGATGCTTGGTATACTACATTAACTATTGTGTGAACTACACAACATACCTATGAATTGCAGTATAAGGTTAATAACTAGCACATTCTAGTGATTTGATAGCAACTTTTGCAATAAAATTACAATTAGGTTATACACTGTCCAGTGTGATGTTGAGTGCCTGTTCCTAACCTGTTTTAAATGTAGTTCTGAGGCTAAACTTTAAAAGATTAATAAAACTCTGATTTTATCATACCGAAATGGTGTGTTTAAAAGTATCCCATTTCTGGATTGACATCAGTTTCTAAATAACATCAGCCAAGTCAGGTTACCATAGCAGCTTCATGATGTCAACCAAATGCATGGTATTTTTATTTTATTTAGAGACACAGATGGCAACAGGCCCCTCTGATCTTTCTACACTGACCAGTTACACCCAAGTGACCAATTAACTACTAATCTTTATGACTTTGGAATGTGGGAGGAAACCGGAGCCCGCAGAGGAAAGCTGCTCATTCACAGGGAGAACGTACAAAAGCCTTACAGACAGCATTGGGAATCATTGGCACTGTAAAATATCATACTACTGTGCCTTCCGAATACAATAAAGGAAACTTTAATTATATGGCATATCTTTATCATGTTTCAAATGTATTCACAAATATTGTTCATCTTGCAGCTTTTTTTACTCTAAGTTCTGTTAACAGGGAGAATTTAAATTTAAAACAAAATGCTGAATGTCTCTAAAAGCAGAGGGCCTTGCTATTCAAGCTTAAAGAGGCAATTGATAGCACCTTAACATTAGGCTTTAGAGATTGCAGCTTTGATTGATTTTCTTAGAAGTCAGTGGGGCTGAGATGTGGCCATTTTTTAGTGCCTTATTGCATATATACTGCATCAGCGTTCTCGCTGAAAGGTGTCTAAATTGTTATAGGTACAATCTCAGGTCACATTCTACACTAATCAGTCATGCCATTTCCAACAATTGCCTCACATTTAGAGTACATTATGCATTTTTTCATTAAAAGATTGCCTAGCACAAATTAGAAAAAATGAGCTGACGGCAATCTAATGCATATCAATTGTAAGTTTTTATATTCTGTATCATCTTGAGAGTTTTTGTAATAATTCTTTATCTTTACTCTTCCCAGTACCAATAGCTGTCGGAACAGGCCCAAACTTCTCCCTCTCAGATTTGGAGGGATCTTCGTACTATAGCATGAGCCCGGGGGCTATGAGGAGATCCTTGCCCAGCACGTCCTCAAGCAGGTAATCTAAATATATATATGAATTATTAAAGAATTTGGGGGATTATGATTATGAAGACTATTCAATTGAAAATGAAAGAGTAAAGAGATTCTGATTGCTTGAAATTGATAAGCTGTGTCAGATTGTTGCAAAATAATTTCACACAAATATTGGCTGGAATGATACTAGTTGCTACTTGCACTTACTGTTTGAATAACCGAAGGGAAAAAGGATGCCGTACCTCAGTAATTCAGGCATGTATCGTGATGGTCAATACACAGTATCACACAGAAATACTGCTTCTCCAGTCTGGCTGGTTGTGACTGTAGAAATTAGATTGGGCACCATTTTTTTTAATTCCCTAGATTTCTCCGCAATCCCCAAATTGCTTGTAAACCATTTTTACTATTTACTCAAGCTGTAGAATGAGTTGGCAATGGAAGTGGTAGATAAGGGTTCATTTGTAACATATAAGAGTAATTTGGGTAAATATGTGAGTGAGAGATGTATGGACAGGATGCAGGTAAATGGGACTGGGTAGAAGATGGTTTAGATGGGCTAAAGACCTGTTTTAGAGTAATGCTGTATGATTATGACTTTTCATGATCACATTACAAGTCAAACTTCAACCATGATGTGAATCAAACACTATTACTTTGTTTAAAATTACTTTGCTATGTAGCTTCATGGGGTGTCTTAATTCTAGGTTCCAATTAACACTTCTTTTGCTCATCATATGTGGGGATTCATGCACCCTTAAGTTAAAATGATGTTTAAATGTTAACACTTCAATGAGGTTTGCATCTGTGAAATATTGATAATGCTAGTAGAATTATATAGAAATTTGCTTTTATTTTAAAATCCCTTACAATTTATTTCAAGATTGTAACATGTTTGCATCACAGTAGTTCTACTCTCTTTTACAGCATGAATTTCTTACTGCAAGCAGGTTACTGGCCCAGAATTTATTGAAAAATATCAGTGAAGTTTATGCCATAAAATGAATAAATTAAGCTATTATTTGGATTTAATATTTCAACTATGAGAAAAAGAGAAATAGAAATAGAGTTAAGTGTTTATTAACACGGAAGTAAGAACAAATGGGAGGAGTGATGGGAGTGATTTGGTGAGGGGTATCAGAAAATCGGCTGTGCATCAGCAGTGAGGGAGAGGTCAGCAGATCATGACTCAGTACAGTGAGGGATGGACCCAAGTATTTAAGAAGGTAAATTTTCCAGATTAGAATAGTGAGATTAAGATCATGTTGTCCCAGGAATGCCTCTTAATATTTCAAAAGGTGATTTGCACCTTGAAAGACATCATGCATGCATAAAATGAAACCGTCCAATTCTTTGAAGACCTGACTTGACCTGCAAGTCACTGCGTTTGTAATTTACTCTGGGCAAAATAAAGTTTCATTCCTGTGGTGCTGATAAATCTTCTTCTGTGGCATCTAACTTCTGGGCACATTTGCGTTATTGAAAATCCAAAATTGCTGTGCCTTTCTTGAGGTAATTTCATGTGCAGCTGAATATGTACTTAAATAGCACAACAAACTATCCTAATTTACAGTTCTCAGATGTAGGAGGTTTAGTTATAGATAAAAATAATTAAATGAAAGGGCCATATATAATAGCTCTAATTTATTTGCATCCTCCCTTATTCCCTTTGAAAATTGTTGTGCAGGTATCTTAAGCTTTGTATAATAAGAATAAAAGGTAGAAAAGTTTGGATCCTGTCTTAGAAACATGGAAAACCTACAGCACAATACAGGCCCTTCAGCCCACAATGCTGTGCTGAACATGTCCTTACTTCAGAAATTACCTAGGGTTACCCATAGCCATTTATTTTTCTAAGCTCCATGTACCTATCCAGGAGTCTCTTAAAAGACCCTATCGGATCCGCATCCACCACTGTCACCGGCAGCCCATTTCATGCACTAACATAGTCATAGTCATACTTTATTAATCCCGGGGGAAATTGGTTTTCGTTACAGTTGCTCCATAAATAATAAATAGTAATAGAACCATAAATAGTTAAATAGTAATATGTAAATTATGCCAGTAAATTATGAAATAAGTCCAGGACCAGCCTATTGGCTCAGGATGTCTGACCCTCCAAGGGAGGAGTTGTAAAGTTTGATGGCCACAGGCAGGAATGACATCCTATGATGCTCAGTGCTGCATCTCAGTGGAATGAGTCTCTGGCTGAATGTACTCCTGTGCCCACCCAGTACATTATGTAGTGGATGGGAGACATTGACCAAGATGGCATGCAACTTAGACAGCATCCCCTTTTCAGACACCACCGTGAGAGAGTCCAGTTCCATCCCCACAACATCACTGGCCTTACGAATGAGTTTGTTGATTCTGTTGGTGTTTGCTACCCTCAGCCTGCTGCCCCAGCACACAACAGCAAACATGATAGCACTGGCCACCACAGACTCGTAGAACACCCTCAGCATCGTCTGGCAGATGTTAGAGGACCTCATTCTCCTCAGGAAATAGAGATGGCTCTGACCCTTCTTGTAGACAGCCTCAGTGTTCTTTGACCAGTCCAGTTTATTGTTTATTAACCACTCTCTGCGTAAATAAACTCACCCCTGACAACTTCTCTGTACCTACTTCCAAGCATCTTAAAACGGTGCCCTCTCGTGCTAGCCATTTCAGCTCTGGGAAAAAGCCTCTGACTACCCACAAGATCAATGCCTCTCATCATCTTACACATCTCTATCAGGTCACCTCTCATCCTCCGTCGCTCCAAGGAGAAAAGGCCAAGTTCACACAACCTATTCTCATAAGGCATGCAATCCAGGCAATATCCTTGTAATTCTCCTCTGCACCCTTTCTATGGTTTCCACATCCTTCCTTTAGTGAGGTGACTAGAACTGAGCACAGTACTCCTCTCTGCTCCTAAACTCAATCCCACGATTGATGAAGGCCAATGCACTGTTTGCCCTCTTAACCACAGAGTCAACCTGAGTAGCAGCTTTGAGTGTCCTATGGACCTGGACCCCAAGATCCCTCTGATCCTCCACACTGCTAAGGGTCTTGCAATTAATGCTATATTCTGCCATCATATTTGACCTACCACAATGAACTATCTCACACTTACCTGGGTTGAACTTCATTTGCCACTTCTCAGCACAGTTTTGCATCCTATTGATGTTCCATTGTAACCTCTGACAGCCCTCCACACTATCCACATCACCCCCAACCTTTGTGTCATCAGCAAATTTATTAACCCATCCCTCCACTTCCTTATCCAGGTCATTGATAAAAATCATGAAGAGAAGGGGTCTCAGAACAGATCCCTGAGGCACACCACTGGTCACCAACCTCCATGCAGAATATGACCCGTCTACAACCACTCTTTGCCTTCCGTGGGCAAGCCAATTCTGGATCCACAAAGCAATGTCCCCTTGGATCCCATGCCTCCTTACTTTCTCAATACGCCGTGCAGGGGTACCTTATCAAATGCCTTGCTGAAATCCATATACACTACATCTACGGCTCTTCCTTCATCAATGTGTTTAGTCACATCCTCAAAAAATTCAATCAGGCTCGTAAGGCACAGCTTGCCTTTGACAAAGCAATGCTGACTATTCCTAATCATATTATGCCTCTCCAAATGTTCATAAAACCTGCCTCTCAGGATATTTTCCATCAACTTACCGACCACTGAAGTAAGACTCCCTGGTCTATAATTTCCTGGGCTATCTCTACTCCCTTTCTTGAATAAGGGAACAACATCTGCAACCCTCCAATCTTCCGGAACCTCCCCCGTCCCCATTGATGATGCAAAGATCATTGCCAGAGGCTCAGCAATCTCCTCACTCGCCTCCCGCAGTAGCCTGGTGTACATCTTGTCCCGTCCCGGTGACTTATCCAATTTGATGCTTTCCAATAGTCTTACTTTTGTTACTTTGACTTTTATTACCAACTTATCTTTTGCTAAACTTTCCTGCAACGTGATGTAGTAGGATGTTTATCTGATGTGAGGTAGACCATGGCTTTATATTCTGAAAGCATATAAATAATTTGTGTGTCCTTATCCCACCCTTTATTCTTGCCAAGTGAAGAGATAACATGATTACTGGAAGGCAATATTGATACTGTGGTAGTATGTGGAACTGAAAGATTTATTTCTGAGCTGTTCAGGAGCTGGCTAACCTGCATCCTTTTAGCTGCAAAGTTACAGGTTCAGGCTGAAATCGTATGCCTAGATAATTTTTGATGGACTGAAGTGATGTGCTTAAATTTATTGGTTCAGAAGAGAAATCAAATTTGTGCACCTCTATTTAGATCCAGCTCTGCATAATTTAATCCAAACAGAACTGAGGAAGGCATTAATTGCATTCTGTGTTTTTGATCCTATGCAATGCAGTAAGGAATGCAAAGCATGAAAGGCCTGTTGTGGATGTACCTGGCCTCTTCAAGCACATCTGAATTCACTATTAAGTTGTATAACTTGCTGAGCTAAGCAATCGGGTGCATTTCATGTCTATTCCTCAGAGAAGTGCCAGCCGTAGCTGGTGTATTTAGTGCTACACCATTAATTTGAACAAAGTTAAGTAAAGGTAAATGTTTTATGTATTTTTCTTCATATCATTATTTTAAAATAATTAAGTGCATCACCACACACTTCCCTACTCTGCTCTCCATCTGCCAGTTCTTTGCCCATTCTTCCTATTCTGTCCAATTCCTTCTGCCGACTCCGTGCTTCCTCACCAGTGCCTGGCCCTCCAATTATCTTGTATTATCTTCAAACTTGGCAACAAAGCATCTAGATTATTAACATGTAACATAAAGAGAAAAGGTCCCAACACCAACCTCTAAGGAACACCATTAGTCGCCGGCAGCCAATCGGAAAAGCCCCCCTTTATTCCCACTCTTTGCCTCCTATCAGTCAGCCAATCTTCTCTCCATGCTGGCATCCTTCCTGTAATACTGTGGGCTCTTATCTTGTGTAGTAGCCTCGTGTGGGATCTTGTCATGGGCCTTCTGAAAATCCAAGTAAATAACATCCACTGCTTTTTATTTCCTCAAAGAATTCCAACAGATTTGTCAGGTAGGACTTCCCCTTAAAGAAACCACGCTGAATTCCACCTATTTTATCACGTTTCTCTAAGCTCTCCAAAAGCTCATCCTTAATTGTGGTCCCTAACAATTAACAATCACGGAAGTCAGGCTAACTGGCCTATAGTTTCCTGCTTTTTTTCCCTCCCTCCTAAAGAGTGGGGTGATACTCTACAGCAACCTCTTCTAGAACACTAGGTGTATTCCGTTTTGTCTAGATGACGTATCTCCCTTCAGACCTTTCTGCTTCCCAGGTCCCTTCATAAAATAGCAAATGCACTCACTCCTGTCCCCCAACACTCTCAGATTTCTGGCATACTGCTGCTGTCCTCCACAATGAAGACTGAAGCATTATTGAGTTCTTCCGTCATTTCTTGATCCCCATTACTTCTCTCCAGCATCATTTGCCAGTGGTTGGATATCCAATCTTACCTCTCTTTTACTCTGTAAATCTGGAAAAAAAAACTTTTGGAATCCTGTTTTATATTATTGGATAGCTTACTTTCATATTTCATCTTTTCTCTCACTATTGCTTCTTGAGTTAACTTTTCTTGATTTTTTAAAACTTCCCAATCTTCAAGCATTCCCACTAATGTTGCTATATTGTATGCACTCTCTTCTTCTTTTATGCTGTCTTGGACTTCTCTTGTCAGTCATAGTAGCCTCTAATTGGATACCACGCATTGGCCACATCTTCCCCTCCTACTCCCTTCAGCATTCTGAGTTGATCATTTCCTCTGCAACTTGTTGTTTCTCTCATCCATCCCTGTCAACCACTATCATTCTCATTGTGGTCTGCTGTGCAGCTGTACGAGGTGTACCGCCTGCTCTTTTGCCATTCTTTTCTCACCATACGTGGACCCTCTGGGTGAAGCTGTGATTTACTTGCACTTGATCCATTTTCGTGCATTGCATTCTGTGCTAATGATTTGGTCCCTCATGCACTGAGAAACAAATACCCCTGGGCACCTTTGCAGGACACCTCCATTCAGCTTCCAATCACCTCTCGCTTTGATACTCTGAATCATTTTTCCCTGTCTGTGTCTGTTCAATGAAAAACATCTCTTCTATCTGGATATGTTTCAGCCATTGGAACTGACTATTATATTCAGCCATTTTCGATCATCATTTTTCTCCACAGATGCTGCTGGATATTCTAGTTTCAATGTATTATTTGTTGTGTATTTAATATTTGAGTAATATTGCAAATGTTGTTTGATTAAGCATTCTTTGTTTTTTACATAATTCATATGAATGAAATACCTGAATGGCATCTGCCATCATCATACCACGTGATATGCACACTCCCTGTTTAAACTAAAAACAAAGCAAAAACAGTTTCTCCTGGGCTCCCATTTTTTGCTTTCAATAATGTTTTGGAGTTCCGAAACATAATATTTTGTTTCTTTTCTTTTTTTTTGCCCGCATCTGCCAGACTTGAAAGCCATGGTGGTCTTGACTACATTGGTTTGCACCATAGCATAGACGTACCCTCCCGTCTGTCCATTCCTCACCCTCACTTGCAACCAAAAACAATTTTTTCCAGTTCAGGTGAAGGGTGATAAACTTGAAACATTTTTTTTTGTCTTCGTGGATGCTGTCTGGCCTGCTGTGTGCTTGCAGCATCTTCTGATTTTGTTTTTGGATCTCTAGCATCTGCAGACTTTTTGTTCCAAGACACCCAGTGAGATTGCAAGGCTTCTGAACAGTGTTCCAATCATTTCATAAGTTATTTGAGGCTTTGAGATTGTTCTTGTTCTATGGAGTTGGCACAGACCAGTTCCTAAAGCTACCTGGTGCCTAACAGGAGAGTTAAGGAACATAAGGAATTGTAGCTTTTTGTGTTTATTAATATTCTTTAAATGATAGCAGAGTCAAAATCGATCAAAATGTAATGTGGTGTTTTAATGCATGTGCTGGTGTCTGAGAACCTAATACAAGCTTGCTAAGCTTTACTGGATTGTGTTTCCTGATTGCACAAAAAATGACAAATGCTGTACATCTCAAATAAAAATGAAAATGCTGAAGAAAAACAGTATGATATTACTTAATGCATTTTCTCAACACTTCTCTTGTGATTCCTAATTTCAAGAAACTGTGCTGTAATTTTTAATGGGCTTTGTTTTGTCATTTCTCATTAGTTATTATCAGACATCTGTAATTAATAGCTAAATGATGTCATGTGAATAGGGTTTATATTATATAGCTTTTATTGCCCACATCTTGACAACATTTTTTTTGAGCCCTTGGGAGCCTGGGATTCAGTGTACTGCAACCTAGCCTGAATCCTCTCAAGGGATTATGCCTTGCCATCTTCGTCTGATTAAAAAAATGCTGAGAACTTAGAGGAAAAGAAAACATTTTATATTTCTTTCTCTGGCCTTAACACCCTTGAGTGGCAGAAGTTAAAGACATAGTTAATAATGATTTAAAAAGGAAGGTAGATAACTAGAGAACATAGTTTGGTAGAGTAACCTAAGTACACACGAGTAGGACATTTTATTATGCAGTACATTGTAATAATACATCAATGATAGTTAAAGTAAGTTCTTTTTGAATGTTAATTAAGTGTTTGGATGAATAAATAAAAGGAAACAAAATTGAAGGCTTATGTGGAAAGTACAGGAGTATATCAATGAACCAGCCTAGGTATGATAGACAGAATGACCTTCTAGACTACATAATCCTATGGCAAAAGCAGGTGGGTGGTCTGCATCTGAGCTATTGCTACAGTGCTGGATTTGCACACACTGGACAGTGGTGATTATTCTCAGAGTCTTTTTCCCTCTAGAAATAGTTAACTTCCTTCCTATGATAATGACCAGAAGCAGAGTGAGGATGATGGCTGTCAACCAATCAGCACCATACCACCTAGCTAAAAACCACATTGAATTAAAGCCACATTAAAATGGCAAGGCACCCCAGTTTACTCTTGTTTTTTTTGTTATATGCTTACCCATAGTATAATATTTTTCTGTATGGTATAACTTTGTTCATGTCACTGCAAAAACACATCAATTTTGTAAACAAGCAGATCTAACAAGCCAGAGTCCCTCTGGCTGGTTTGATCATTTAAGAAAATGGATATTTATACATTGTTTTTACATTTTAAAGATGTGTGAGATTAATACTGTTTATTGTCCTGCGTCAGCAAGGTTAAATTGTGTGATAATTGATCATAAATCACACTTGTGGACTGAAAAATACAGAAAAAAAGAATACGAAACGAGCTTTATCAATGTGGTTTAGTTACTGGAAGAGTCAGCAAGAGTCTGATCAAAGAACTTTCATTAGGGTTTAGCCTTGCTGCAGAATTCTTAAAATGCTGAAGATGGAACTGGAATGATATTGAATTGGAGCGAGAAGAAAAATGACCGTGACTATGGTAGATACACAGAAGCTGCCATCGTTAATGAAACCAACATACTCATTGGCATTCAGGGTCAGTAAACCTGGAGGAATTTCTTGTACCTAAGTTTTTATTTGTGATTTTCTTCTACTCTTACTAACTTTTACTGTTCCAAGCTACAGATACTTCTAAGTTTTGTTCATTAGTATCTTTATTAATTAACCAGCTCTCCACCAGTGCATCTCATCCTTTATTCAACTTTATTCTCTGTATCCTTCTAAATGAAAAATACCTGTGAAGGAATTTTGTTGGCTTTACATTTCAAGCCTCAAATTATTCATCACCTGCAAACTATTCCACCCATTTAAGCATATCTGCCACAAATTTCCTCTTATCGCCATGTCACTTCGGTGTAATATGCGTACAAGGCCAAAGGAATTTTCCATAGATAGGGAGAATCCCTTGTCTGCAGGTGGAGATTCATTTTAAAATAAGGAGAAGCCTAATGTGTTTGTATCATTAACTTCCTGGACCAAAATACATGAAACTTGCAAAGTCTTTCATTTTAAGATTGTGACCAGAAATAGTTCAGGGTAGAAATCAGAGATCTTGCAGCTATTGTTATCAAAGGAACAGTTTGAAGTACCTCTAAGCATCTATTCAACTGCTGCCTGCAATACTGTATGTTTTACTAAGTCCCTTCAGCAAACACCAAGATATCTAGATATTGAAACAGGTGATCACCTGTTTAATGGAAATTAATTAACTCCAAAACCCCTGTACTGCTGGTGGAATGTAAATTCAGATCTGTTGTGCCCTGTTCACTCAACTTCCCTGTGAGTGGTCTCCATTGGCTTCTTGTTAAGCAGCACACCTTTGTTACCTAAGCCTATCGAATCTTCCGTAGTCATATCATCACTGGCTATGTAATCTCCACCTTTACAAACCTCAATTAGGTGGTTCTCCTCTTGATCAACACTGATTGACTTGCTCCCACATCAAAATCCGAGTCATGGCCCTAAGCTCTGGAATTATCTCATTAAACTGCAACATCTCTCAACCTCTTCCTTCTCTTTCCCCCTTTCTGACAGTCTTTGAAATGGTTCTTTTCAACCAATTATTTGTTTATCAGTTATGATATCTGATAATTACTCATGTAGTTTGGTTTCAAATAATGTCTTATGAATGGCTTTGGGAAGCAACATATCAAGTTTTTTGTTTGTAAATGCAAACGGTTGATGCCTTCAGAGAAATAGTGTTGGCACAAGAAAGTTATTCAAAACTTTGCCAGATATGAGGAACTGGTTAGCGACTGTTGGACGCAGGAATGGAAGGCAAAGTGTATGCCTGTTGAGGAGGGCTGCGAGGACTTTGCTGGACAGTCTCTTCACAGAGCCCTTGCCTCATTGGACGTCACTGGTACAAGGAGGCAGGGAGCCCTCAAGCAGAGAAAGCCTCAAGGTGGCTCTGGATGAAGAGAACAAGTCCGTGGGGATCTGCAGCACCTGCTACGTGTACACAAGTCGTGGCTTGATCAACCATGGCTGGGTCGGCTGGGTCACCTGGGTGAGGGTGAGTGATGTTGAAAGACCCAAAACATCCGATGACCCCAGGTTACATCACTGATGATGTGTTCACAGCCTTGTGAGATGTATTCTTCAAAAAAAAATGTATTCTTCAAAAAAAAACAAAATATTTACAGTAGAGAAACAGACCAACAGATGTGTGCTTATATTTGTGCTACACGTGGTTCTTTTCATGCATCTAACTTATTTCCCTTTCTCTCTCAAGTACTCACCTAGCTTCCCATCACATATATTTATACATCAGCTGATTTGTTTTTAGCTATAATTGCAAAAGAACAATTTATGTTATTTGACTGCTCGCTTTGTGCTTCACTGTAATTGTTTTCAATTACAATAACAAGAGCAACCTATTATCTGTGTCAAAGCTGCTCTGGGTTCACTTTACGGAGGCCTTGTCCAACAACTCAGCTAAAGTTAAGACCTGAATAAATTAATGTTATTCATGCAAGCAACATTGGTGGTTGTGCTGCAGTTTTTCTCAGCAGTCATTGGTTGGGAATAGGGAAATGTGCTGGGGTTCCTCTCTAGCAGCATCTTCTGAAGATTGCAGGTAACAGTGTTAATTCCTGCATATGAGTGTACTGGTTATACTATCAGGGTCATGTATGAGTAACCAACATCTCAAGGTGAGTTGGAGAGAGTGGCAGAAAATTGATTTTTGTGATAAAGGCAAAGGAAGGGGAAATTCAGTTGCATTATTACAAAACAGTATTCAATATTTACAACACAAGACAGACAAGCCAGATAGACCAGTGCTGAAATCAGTGTTCCACATGCTCCTCTTTCTACATCTAACTTCATCAATACATACTCATTTTCCTTTCTAGTTCATGTTCTCACCTTGCTTCTCCACATATTTGTTTATACATTCTATGTCTATTCAGCTGCTTTTAGCTATAAACACAAAAGAAAAATCTGTTTTTAGCTCCATTCTTACCGAGCATACTGCTGTGTAGTAAGATTGTTTTTTAAAAGAAATTTAATCTAAGTATGCGGTAACTATCAATCTGTTATTGTACAGATAACCCTTATAACAAAATCAAGACAGTCTCTTAAAGATTATTCATTAGATCTCTTGCACAAGAAAAACGTAGATGTGAATGCATCTGGTGGCTAAGTAAAGCTGCTGCCGTGCTATTTGACAAACAATAGTGCTATTTCTGTGCTACTTCTGCTCAGAAGCACTTAGCTGTATTATTGGTGCTTTCATTTAAGTAACAGATATACCTACTAGTTTGAATTCTTCTTTCTTTTAATTCAGTAAACAAAATTATTAAAAGCTTCTTTTCCTAAAAATTTAAGCAGGCCCATAATTCAAAGAAATAAATTGTAGCTTTCTTGAAGCAATTCATTTTGCAACACTGCAAACTTAATTTACAGGTAACTTTTCTGAATATTGTCTAGGGTTCTCTAATTTTAAGAGAAATTGGAATATGGGTCTTTCTGTGCATTTATTGAACTGCATATCCTCCAAAAGAGATACTGTTAGTTAAACATCACCGGCCTGCTTAATTCTCACTCATAAACATTATCTCAAAAATAAAACTTATGATGATAGCTTACAAATGGAATGACCAGGAAAAGTGTGAAAGAGATGGATCATTACTTTTGGAAAACCAAAATAATGATCTTTACCTGAAGTACAGAATATTTCACCATATCTGTGCTGCGTTGACTGCATCCACTATAACATTCTGTGATGCACTGTCTGTCTGTACTTCTCTCTATAATTAAAAATATAAAGCATAGAAATTTGATTTGTGCAATTCTTTCCTCTAATGTGATGCACAATATAACATCAATTTTTCCAGGACTGGATTATATGTGTGATAATTTCTAGGTAAATTGCAACAGTTGTACAATGGACTACAGTACCAACATTAACACATCTGATTTTCCTCAGCTCCAGCATAAACCTAACAGTTTTACCCATATGAATATGAATTGTGGGTGATCTTCATGAAACAGATTTACTGGAGCACATGCTCTTGCTTTTTTGTTATTTAAAGGGATGCTTTATGAATATCAGGTGATCTTGCTGGGCAGACTCAGATATAACTGTAGGCTGCTCTCTGAACTTCACCATCATTACAAGCAATAACCCCAAGCCTTTATATCATCGTCACTAAGTGCCATGTCATACGACATGGGAAATCATGACCATGATTGTTCATGGAAAAATTTTCTACAGAAGTGGTTTGCCATTGCTTTCTTCTGGGTCCATGATGATGATGATGTAGATGGACAAAAAATTTGGCATGGATGGGGGGCCCATGTCTGTGCTGAACAACTCTGTGACTAGAAGAGAGTTCTGTAAATGTCCGACCATATCATTGTGATAGTGCACCAGCACAGGTGATAATGAGGAAGTGTATAGTCGATCAATTTAATTGGATATAATGAACACAATGAAAGACAGTTAATGAGCAAATCTGGCAGATTCTGTACAGCTGCTGCTAGTAAGATGTTTTGTACCTCAGTTGCTCCTGTGCCCGCGAGCAGGAGGATCATTTTCAGCAGACTGCTAAATTGATCCTCTTTCCAATCTGGACTCTCTGCTTTTCCTTACTGAATGAGGAGACTTGTCTGTCACCAAAGACTCCAGCTAATTTCCATGGATGTATCACAGAGAGCATCCTGACTGGTTGTGACATTGCCTGCTACCCTCCAATGCACAGGATTGAAAGAGGCTGCAGAGGGTTGTAGAATCAATCAACTCCATCAAGGGCACAACCCTCCCCAGCATCAAGTTTATCTTCAAAAGGCATTGCCTCTCAAGAAGGCAGCATCCATCACTGAGAATCCTCAGCATTCAGAGCATGTCCTGTTCTCGTTACCACCACTGGTGAAGCGGTACAGGAGCCTGAAGACCCACAATCAAAAGTTTACAAACAGCTTCTTTATGTCCACCATCAGATTTCTGAATGGTCCATAAACCCATGAACACTACCTCACTATTCCTCTTTTGTACTATTCATTAATTTGTTCATTGTAACCTACAGTAAGTTGTATGGCTTACACTATACAGCTGCTGCAAAACAGCAAATTTCATAACATACGTCAGTAATAATGTACTTGATTCTGATTTAGCCTGAATGGAGGTTTTGAAAGACATAATCCTAAATTTGGAAGTGTTGTGTGGAGGCGCTGAAGGTAGAATGTCTTTTCTGATGATGAGGTGGTGAAGTATTAGGAAAGGATATTAGGAAATTGGTGAAGTATTGTGGTGGGGTGGGAATAAAACTTCAAGGAAGTAGTATTTTTAATAGTCTGTGCTTGACATTGATACATCTTGTGAGATGAAGAAATCATTTGCAGCATTGTTTATGGATTTTCACTTCTGGGCACTTCTTTCTTTCTTTTTAAATCTTTTTATTGAATTAGTACACAAAAGGTAAACCATATAGGCACTGATACACAGTTGCAATATAACTTTACAAGAGATATTAATACAAAAAAAATTAGTACAAACAGTGCAGTTTAGATATAAAATATAATAGTATACTAATTTTCAAACATGTCAATAAGGAAAAAAACCCAAAAAAAACCCCGCCGTGCAACTAAACTAAAAAGCAAAGCAAAGCAATGGGCTAACTAGGTATCAAGTAGAGTAAAACAACTTAAAACAATCACGTCCTCAAACCCGACCTCCATTAAAAACAGTTAAAAAGCAAGAAGGGAATGAAGATATGGCCAGAGAAAGAAAAAAAAGTTACATTAAATGAAAATGTTGAATAAAAGATCTCCAAGTCTGTTCAAATTTAACTGAAGAATCATAAAGATTACTTCTAATTTTCTCCAGATTTAAACATAGTATCATCTGGGAAAACCAAAAGAATGTAGTTGGAGCATTAATCTCCTTCCAATGTTGTAAAATACATCTTTTCGCCATTAAAGTAAGAAATGCAATCAATCTACGGGCTGAAGGGGAAAGATTACTGGAAATTTTAGGTAATCCAAAGATAGCAGTAATAGGATGGGGAGAAATGTCTATGTTCAATACCTTTGAAATAGTATTAAAAATATCTTTCCAAAAAGTTTCCAGAGTAGAACAGGCCCAAAACATATGAGTTAAGGAAGCTATCTACCCATGACATCTGTCACACAAAGGGTTAATAGAATAAAAACGAGCTAATTTATCTTTAGACATATGTGCTCTATGAACAACTTTAAATTGAATTAGAGAGTGTTTAGAACAGATAGAGGAAGTATTAACTAGTTGTAAAATATGCGCCCAGTCATCCACCGGAATAATAAGACCCAATTCCTTTTCCCAATCTGACCTAATCTTATCAAATGGAGCTTTCCTGAGTTTCATAATAGTATTATAAATAATAGCCGTTACACCTTTCTGACATGGATTAAGGTTAATTATAGTGTCTAAAATATATGTAGGAGGTAGCGTCGGAAAGGAAGAGAGTATAGTATATGAAGGAAACAGCTTAAGCCACCGTCTGCGAGGTTCTTTGTTATGGTAACTCTGGCTGGTCTTCACAGGATCTCCCTCCTGATATATATTTCTCACTTATGAGCAATGCTAAGGTTCTTCATGTGAATCCGGGAGCCCTTTTCCTCTCCCCTGCAGCCTTTTTCTCCTCCATTATGACTCTAATGTGTGTTATTACAATGTGGAAGAAACTAGTGATGCTCATTTCGAATAGAGATTGATTGATTTTTGGCCATGAAGGGAACCAAGGAATATGTCTGTGTGGCTAGAAAATGGCACTGAGGTAGAAGATGAGCTATACTGTTGATGAATAACAGAACAATCTTAAAGTCTTGGGTTGCCTATTCCTGCTCTTATATTTATGTGCTTGTGTTCATGTTATCCTCTATTGAACATTTCTTTCTAGGCATTACTACCCAGCTGCTGTTTGAAAACTGATTTTATGATATTTTTTGAAGGAAATGCTAATTAGCTCTCCCTTTGAGCATTGCAGTGTTTGAACACACCACAAAAGTTGATGCAAGCAATTACCAAGTTCATATTTACTATAAAAAATGTAATTTCAGCTACAGGATATCAAACTCATTTTTATGTCAATGCAAATCTGCTGTTGAATGCGAATGTATTTTCCACAAGATCAAGTATTTTCAAGCTGACTATAACTGTGATCTCCAGTGAACATGGATTGAACACTAGTTTTCAAGCTGTGACAGGCTTTAAAGTTTTGAGTTGAACATATGATGCTGCAGTCCTAATGTGTCTTTAAAAAATGGTAAATTTAGCATAACTGTTGCTCTGACACTTAATTCCCCTTTTACAGTTCTGCAAAACGCCACAAATCTATGGAAGATGAAATGGACAGCCCTGGTGAAGAACCCTTTTATACCAACCAAGGTCGATCTCCAGGGAGTGGCAGTCAGTCAAGTGGTTGGCATGAGGTGGAGCCAGGTAAGCAGTCCAGTTGATACCCTGACTATATCTGATTGTCTGTGGAAGGAAAAATGGCATGAATGATATTTTTGTTTTGTTTTGACAATAATGTAAATTTTATAACGATAATTAAGTGCAGTTCCTTTTTTAATACACTGCTGCAGTTGCTTAAAATGATAAGTTAACTGAAATGGTATGAGGTATGTTTTAAAAAGAGTTATAAATTATTCTTGGCACTCATTTTGAACTACTTTTCTGAACAATTGTTTGAATCACCAGCAAATTAAGAAGCTGCTGTTAACCTTCAAATCTGTTTTTGGTTTGGAAAATTATTTTATTACCGGTTTGTGTTGTTACGCAATGGCAAGTCACTATAAGTGACAATCCAATTCAGATTGTTATTTTATATCTGGGACAGTATTTTGAACTGTCTGAAAGCCAAAAACAGACATATGATGATTTTGTTTTATGATTTGTGGTCTTTCTCTTAATGTTACTTAAGTACAGCCTGTGCAAGACAATGATGTTTTTGGTGCTTCCACTCGGAATTATAAAAGCTAATATATTATGGTTCATTGAAGTTGGTATTTTGTCATTTCTTCCTTTTTGAGTTTTGGATCCAGGAATTGATTATGCTTGCAAGGAAATGTAGATATCTATTGATTCATACAAGACAAAAAAATGGATTGTCATGGCCAGAATCAAAGATGTGTATCATTATAGACTATAATAGATGAGGGAATGACTTTGGTTTGTTTTGGGTTCCATAACAACGAATGCAGTAGCTGAAGCTGTATAGGTTCCCGATAGTACAGTGGTACGTAAATGTGCTACACTGTGGAGGATGTGTAATAGGAGAATATCTGTCTGATTCTTTCTCAGTGAACTTTTGCTCACAGCCAGGTTGTTTCAGGTAGGATGGTAAACTGTGCTTCCCAGATGAAGGTGAGGTATATAGATTATTGAATTAACATGCATTCTCCTGTATTTTCCATCCATTGTTTTGAATGAGGGGGGCAGAAATTAAAGATCTGGCTGACTGTTGTTGAAGAGGAAGGGGATTGATAAGCAACAAAGCAGAAAAATGAATATCTCACAACGGTAGAAAAATTATTCTTATCTTTATAATGTTGTTAGTATCAACACAGGCTGTTGAATTTTCAAAATCATCATGTTTTTTAGACTATGTAATCAAGTGAAACAAAGGAGTGCCAGACTGGTAAATTTTCTTCCATGTGTAGCATTATTCTTGTCAATTGTGTGAATGTGTAATAGGGGATACAAGGAGCTATTTTATGATGAGTATACAATGCTTTGACATAAAGACATTATTCTTTTATATGCAAAGACGTAGCCATCTCTGGTGTGAAGATTTTACTTTTCCATATTTCAAGTACATAACAAGTAATAGGCAACTATTAGGTAACATAATAGGCAACTTCTGCTGTTAGCCATCAAGCTATAAACCAAATGGAAGAATTCCCACAGGTAGTAAAACAAGAAATATAGAGCAGATTTAATCACTCACTTTTCCTAATTCTGAAGAAATCAGAACAAAGTTAGAGGCTAGTTTTTAAGCATTGTTCAATTAAAGTAGCTTTTATTTTGTGTGTGAAGCATAATACTGGCCATTTTTAGGTCACTTACTGTCACTCAAGATTCAATCAAGTGCTTGCTCGGAATGCATCATTCTCTGTCCTTCTTTAAAATACTTCAATAAAATTTGAAGCACTGTCGTTTTGACAGCTGTCATTGGGCATTCTCAGACAACAGAGTGCAGCAGAGATGTCCAAGGAAGTGTGCAAATATGAAATGTACACAGAATCATTGAGTAACACAGCAAGGAAACAGGCCCTTTAGCTCAACCTTTCCACTCCTGTTGTCCAACATCAGGCCCATGTCCTTTAAAACTCTTCCTGTGCATGTATTTATTTTTTTTTTAATGTTGTTGAAATCCTGGACCACTCTGAATTAAATGAACCATCTGAACAAGCATGATCTCCTTTTCTCTTCTTTTGCCCACTGAAGCCTCTGGGCTCTGATCTTTTACTCCACTACTGAAATGGCAGTGAAAACCTTCTTACCATCTCGGCTATGCACGGATATTGGACTAATCCATTTCTTCCCTCCCTTCTACACAAAAGCATGTATAAACACTGCAGACTGCCATCATGCCTCAAGCCAAAATCCTCCACCACCTTTGATTTGGGCAACTTCACAATTACTTAAGTACTCTCCACTAACCAAGTCCTTCAGTTTCAGTTGCAACCAAATTTTGTTTTGGTTTAGCAACTAGCAAAACATTCAATGACCCACCACAGTGGTACCATTGTTTTAACCATTTATCATGCCCTATATTTTATACGTAGTATAATTCAGATTGTTATTATGATATACACAAATATCCAATGAATTTTTGCAGAGCCAGAGCAGTGTTCTACAGTATGGCTCACTATACTATTGCAATCTCAGGTGGATCTCTTTTGAAAAACAAGTTACCTTTTATGGGGAGAATACTACAAGCAATTTCATATAGTGTTCGATCCTAGAGGACTTCAACATCACATCCAGTGGAGCACTGGAGAATCACAAACAGTAGCATCAACCTATCAGCCTTTGACTATGTCAAGTGCAATTTCAGAATTTCTGTTAGTTTCATAGTGCAGTGACACCAAATGCTGACCAATTCACTATCATTACAACCAATAGACCCAAGCAATTGCAGATGTGACCAATGCTCTTCCTATTGGCATATTATTACTCAGGATTCCAGAAAAGCACACTGGATTATTTTGGGACCTGATAATAACACTCCATATTGTTACTTATCTACTTTCAAAATACATAATCGATAATTAGTTAAGGAATCACACAAAGCATTTATGCGGACACTATCAAGTTATGACTGGTGCCATTACTTTTAAAACTAGCATGCATTAATATACGGAAGTTGCATATAAATCTTGAAAAAGTATATTTCTTATCCACAGAACGACAAGGTTAGAAACTATATCCAGGTTAAGACTATATTGAATGTGAGTAGTAACTAGATATATATGAGGACTTGTACATAGTGAAAGGGCTGGTTCAGATAAGTTTTAGAGAGACTCTTCTGGAGAAAAAGCACTGAGCTGTAGCTACCAAGTAGTAGGGATAACTACAGAGGCTCAACATTATACAGTATAAATGAAAATGGGTGGGTCTATTTCAGTCACACACTTGCCCAAGAAGGACTAATCAGGTATTCATTTCTAAGACTTAACTGCTGCTGATAAACTCAGAAATACAAATACTCTAGGAAGGTCAGAACTGTGCCAGCCGCAGTATCCTGACATCTGATTAAAAACTCAATATTAAGATCCCTGTAGCTGATCCGCATGAGTTACTGTTAACGAGGGCTGACTACATTTGTTTCACTGTAACATTAGCTGGAGTCGGCTGTCTGCAAAGTGCACTTAGTAATACATGCAGTCTGCTCTCAACACCTGAGTAGGCAATATGCTCTACAACAACTAATAGCGGTTTGCTTTCTCCTGTGATATTAAATGTCAGTGTTTACTTTCTATCTGGGAATATAAAAGCTCTTCTGTATGATAAGGCATTGAAATGCATTCATGTGTACCCAAGATAAAAGTACTTGACTTGCCTGCAAACCTTCAACGAAATTGTTGTAAGGCTGTCCTGCCACCTTGTCTTCCCTTTCCATATCTGTAGAGAATAGTTCTATAGGCACTGCAGACTTTCCACTTACGTTAACTATCCTAGCTGCTTTCATGTAAATATATTTAAGACAGAGTTGGATAGATTTTTGCATAGTAATTGGAATTAAGGGTTCTGAGGAAAAGGCAGGTAGGTGGAGATGAGTCCATGGCCAGATCGGACATGATCTTATTGAATGGCGGAGCAGGCTCGATGGGCCAGATGGCCTACTCCTGCTCCTACTCCTTACGGTCTTATGTTCATGTACAATAACTGAAAGCAAGTGTTTTGAAACTATTTAAATTTGCAGGATTCTAGGGCAATGCTACATTTATAAGAATTTAAAATTCATTTCCTAACAGGTGTCACCAGTATTTCAGACACAGGTTTCCAACAGTATTGATTTTCCAGTTTTGTCCAAGTTGAGACCCAATGTCATCTCACCTCATAACATGCAATTTGATGCAAACTAAGTCAGTCGTGGACTCTTGTTCTGTGAAAGACAATGACATACTAGGCAATGTGCTTAAAACCTGAGTCATTGGGAGTAGAATGTTTTTAATTACATGGAATTAAATGGTAACAAATAAAGCATGCACGCAATTTATAATAATATTCAATTAACCAGAAAATGATAAGTTTGTATAACTTACCAATATGACATGGTGCATGGATCCCGTAAGCTGAGACCAATACTTTAGAGGAATAGTAAGATTTGGTAATAGGCTCAGCAGATTTTGATAGATTCACACATTCTGATCGTAACGCAACAGATCAATACACAATGCGTAAGTATGATTCACACGAGTGGAGCAGTCTCTTGATTAAGTTATTGGCCAAAATGATCAAAGTGCACCATTACTGGTATTCTCAACATGAAATGCTCAGCGAGCTTCAGAGTTTGCAGGGAAAAAAACAATTCAAATAACATGTTCTGTTAGTGTAAAGGAAGTTTTAAAATAGAATTCTTATTGAGTACTTTCATAGAAAAGTGCAGTAATTTTCAAATCACTCAAACTTATTCTGCAGTTCCCTTAATCTGTTTGAGAGATGATTGTTTCAGTGAACATTGTGCATTTTATGCTGCAGGAATAATCAAGTGGTATAGCTATTAAAGTGTAGAATGCTTTGCATGATTACAATGATAATTTGAAAATACACCATATGTGGATGTATGGCATGTTATCTGAGTGTCCTTGTTTGTTAAAACCAATTGAAAACTGCTTGGATGTGCCCAATTGAAAAGCTACACAAGGTGAAACAACAAACTTGTGTGGGTCTTCAATTTTATTTTTATTACTAAGGAAAAAGAATTATCACTGATTCTACTATTTTCAGTCAATGTTTCAAAATCCAAAGAGAGATGTAACTCTTCCTAATCTACTGTGGAGATTTGACAGATGTTTACCAAAATATGAGGATAATAGGTAGGATAAATGCAAGCAGGCTTGAATGGGACTACAACCAGAGGTCATGGGTTAAAGGTGAAAGTTTAAGGGGAACATTTGGGGAAACCCCTTCACTCAGAGGGTTGTTAGAGTGTGGAATGAACTGCTGGCACAAGTGGTGCGTAGAACTCAATTGCAATATGAGAAATTTAGATAGGTACTGTATATGGATGGTAGGGGTATGGTCCCTTTGTATCTTGATGGGAGTAGGCTGTTTAAATGGTTTTGCATGGACTAGAGGGGCTGAAAGGCCTCTTTCTGTGCTGTACTTTTCTATGTCTATGACTGTAAAGTTAAATGGCGATACAGGAGCAAACTTGTAACATTTAACTACTGGCAGGGATGAATGGGCTAGAAATTCAGATGTGTGACCCATCTGTTTCCAACCATGAAGTGAAGCATTTTCTAAATCTGCATTGTCATTAAGTGAATCTGTTTGTCAGGTATATATGCTCAATGCCATGAACATTAACTCTTTGCAGCAACAGCATGGTACATTGCAGGCATGATAAATGTACATTAGCATAAACTTAAATTAACATAAATTATCCATAATTTACACAACAAAATAAACAGAAGTAAACATAGAACCATAGAGCACTACAGCACAGCAACAGGCCCTTCAGCCCATCTAGTCTGTGTCAAACTTTTAATCTGCCTTGTCCCATCCACGTGTACCTGTACCTGCACCTACACAATAGCCCTCCAAACCCCTCCCATCCATGTACAGTATGTAAAATTAGAAAGTTGCCTGTAACAGGTATTTAGCACTCAGTTCTAATGATGTATAATCATTTTCCTGCTGAAGTTACATAGCAGCAGCTCTGAATATTCAACTTACTCCTTGGTTTGGCATGTGAGCTTTTAAAAAGAAGTGACACCAATCTAGTCCTCCTACCAATTACTTACCCTCTATGGCATATAAATGTTTTTGATGTCTCTGCTTGGGGAAATAGGTCCTTTCTATTTATTCATCATTTTCATAATTTACCATATATAACCATATAAATGAATAAGAATTACAGCACGGAAACAGGCCATCTTGGCCTTTCTAGTCCATGCCAAACTCTTACTCTCACCTAGTCCCACTGACCTGCACACAGCCCATTACCCTCCATTCCTTTCCTGTCCATATAGCTGTCCAATTTAACTTTAAATGACAACATCGAACCTGCCTCAATCGCTTCTGCTGGAAGCTCGTTCCACACAGCTACCACTCTCTGAGTAAAGAAGTTCCCCCTCATGTTACGCCTAAACTTTTGCCCTTTAACTCTCAACTCATGTCCTCTTGTTTGAATCTCCCCCACTCTCAATGGAAAAAGTCTGTCCACGTCAACTCTATCTTTGCCCCTCATAATTTTAAATACCTCTATCAAGTCCCCCCTCAACCTTCTATGTTCCAAAGAATAAAGGCCCAACTTGTTCAACCTTTCTCTGTAACTTAGGTGATGAAACCCAGGTAACATTCTAGTAAATCTTCTCTGTACTCTCAATTTTGTTGATACCTTTCCTGTAATTCGGTGACCAAAACTGTACACAATACTCCAAATTTCATACAGACAACATCCACCGCTTTACCCTCGTCAACTTTCCTAGTAACCTCTTCAAAAAGTTCAACATGATTTGTCAAACGTGACCTTCCATGCACAAATCCATGTTGACTGTTCCTAATCAGACCCTGTCTATCCAGACATTTATATATACCATCTCTAAGAATACTTTCCATCAATTTAACCACCACTGACGTCAATCTCACAGGCCAATAATTGCTAGGTTTACTCTTAGAACCCTTTTTAAACAATGGAACAACATGAGTAATACGCCAATCCTCCGGCACCATCCCCGTTTCTAATGACATTTGAAATACTTCTGTCAGAGCCCCTGCTATTTCCACACTGACTTCCCTCAAGGTCCTAGGGAATATCCTGTCAGGACCCGGAGACTTATCCACTTTTATATTCCTTAAAAGCTCCAGTACTTCCTCTTCTTTAATCATCATAATTTCCATAACTTCCTTACCTGTTTCCCTTATCTTACACAATTCAATATCCTTCTCCTTAGTGAATACTGAAGAAAAGAAATTGTTCAGAATTTCCCCCATCTCTTTTGGCTCCACACATAGCTGTCCACTCTGATTCTCTAAGGGACCAATTTTATCCCTCACTATCCTTTTGCTATTAATATAACGGTAGAAACCCTTGGGATTTATTTTCACCTTACTTGCCAAAGCAACCTCATACCTTTTAGCTTTTCTAATTTCTTTCTTAAGATTCTTTTGATATTCTTTATATTCCTTGAGCCCCTCATTTACTCCATGCTGCCTATATTTATTGTAGATATATCTCTTTTCCCAAACCAAGTTTTCAATATCCCTTGAAAACCACAACTCTCTCAAACTTTTAACCTTTCCTTTCAACCTAACAGGAACATAAAGATTCTGTACTCTCAAAATTTCACCTTTAAGTGACCTCCATTTCCCTATTACATTCTTCCCATAAAACAAATTGTCCCAATCCACTCCTTCTAAATCCTTTCGCATCTCCTCAAAGTTAGCCCTTCTTCAATCAAAAATCTCAACCCTGGGTCCAGACCTATCCTTCTCCATAATTATAATGAAACTAATAGCATTGCGATCACTGGACCCGAAGTGCTCCCCAACACAAACCTCCATCACCTGACCTATCTCATTCCCTAACAGGAGATCCAACACTGCCCCTTCTCTAGTTGGTACCTCTATGTATTGCTGCAAAAAACTACCCTGCACACATTTTACAAACTCCAAACCATCCAGCTCTTTTACAGTATGGGCTTCCCCGTCTATGTGTGGAAAATTAAAATCTCCCACAATCACAATCTTGTGCTTACTACAAATATCTGCTATCTCCTTACAAATTTGTTCCTCCAATTCTTGCTCCCCATTGGGTGGTCTATAATACACCCCCCATAAGAGTTACTACACCTTTCCCATTCCTCAATTCCACCCAAATAGCTTCCCTAGAGGAGCCCTCTAATCTATCCTGCCAGAGCACTGCGATAATATTTTCTCTGACAAACAATGCAACACCTCCCCCTCTTGTCCCCCCAATTCTATCACACCTGAAGCAATTAAATCCAGGAATATTTAGTTGCCAATCACACCCCTCCTGTAACCATGTTTCACTCATAGCTACCATATCATACTTCCAGGTATCAATCCATGCTTTAAGCTCGTCCACCTTTCTTATAATGCTCCTAGCATTAAAATAAATGCATTTAAGAAATTTTTCACCTCTTTCTCTCTGTGCAAACAACTTTACTATTTTCTTTTTCTTCCTTCTCCCCTACATCTGTTCCTACGCTCTGGTTCCCCTCCACCCTTGTATCTAGTTTAAATCCACTGGAGCCTCTCTAGCAAACCTACCTGCAAGAATATTTGTACCCCTCCAGTTCAGATGTAGACCATCCCTCCAGAACAGGTCCCACCTTCCCTGGAAAACTGCCCAATTACCTATAGATCTGAAGCCCTCCCTCCTGCACCATGTCTTCAGCCATGTGTTGATCTGCGCTATCTTATTATTTCTAAACCTGCCTGCACGTGGCACTGGTAGCAATCCTGAGATTGCTATCCTGGAGGTCCTGTCCTTTAACTTGGCGCCTATCTCCCTAAACTCACCTTTCAGGACCTCCTCACTCTTCCTACCCAAATAATTTCCAAGCTACTTCTCCCTGCAAATACTTTCCTGGATAGTTCCATCTGAAATTATTGAGACAGGGTTGTAGGTTTATTCTCTTTTAATTTTTATACTACCTGCCCTTAGCTCTGTTTAGCTGGTCTAGTTTTCAGCAATAAACTTGCTTGGTCAGTAATAATGATACAGAGGTCTATGAGTTGCGGAAAATACATTCTTGTTCAAGCTGCCCACAATCTTTCTGCAAAATATTCTTCAGCATGACGGGCTACTGAATTTGTGTGCTAATGAAGCATGGCAGATCGTTAAACAGAAAGGAGGCTTGTCCCGAAGAAAATAAGTTCATAGGATCTGCAGTTATTGTCAAGATTTTTCAGATCCATTCCCTCCCGAGTATACATCATATGGCACTTCTTCAGTCTCCTCTACTGTCGGCACAGTACATGTGCCAGGGATCATAGTGGGGGTCAATTGTTGACTGGTAGTTTTTTGTGAGGGGCTGTCAGGTTATTCTTAAATTGCAGTACAGTCCCTCGTGATTTTGCCTTTATATGGGAAGGTTAAAGGGGACATGTTGTTTCCGTAAGTTGAACAGGAATGTTAAAGAAGTTGGCTATTCCCTTACCATTTTTGAATCCTAATTTTTGGTTGTTACTGATTGGAGGCCTACCAGATTTTATTCTTCTTATATTTGACTGTTTTATCTTGGTAAAGTCATGAACTTCAGTAGAAGTAGCACGGACTTTCTTCACTGCAAAACAATTTTTTAACTTTTCCCTCAGTCTCAAATAAATCTAAGCTTTGTCCCCAAATTTAAACCAATAATGCTTAAGGAAAAGTCTGGATGCCAGAGTTACTGCAGTTTTCATGTACCTCTTGCAAGGATTTATTGAGACTTGCCCCTTGATACTGCATCAGTGATCAACATTTTACAATTGTTGAATTGCACTTGCTTCCCAGTTCTCAGTAGCAGAATCCCAGTAGCCACATTAGTAATCCATCAGCTTTATGGTGACTCTGCTTAAGTAATCTGAGGCAGAGTCAAAGTCTGCACCCAATGAAGAGAAAAGGTATCTTGGGCTGAGATGGATTGATATCTCGGCATATTGGAAACTAGAGCAGGAAAGTGAGGCTGAGGTCAATAATCAAATTAGCTGTGCTCTGGATGATGGAGCATGATCAACATTCTACACTCCTATTTCTTATGTTTGAGGTGAAATTTATCAGAAATAAATCAACTGCAGGTTTATTTCTCTATCTAGTAACAGAAGTTCAAGGATTCATCTTGAGAACTAAGAGTTTCCCCAAAAGTGACCTATTAAAAAATTATTTTGAACTCCCTGTTTCACATATTTTTCTCTTGTTACCAGAAACCTGCTTAAATTAGCAATGTATCAGACACCTGAACAGATGTTATGGTCTGGCTCTCTGGGTCAAATGACTTATACCTCTATAGCGAATCTATTTCATTTGTGAGATGATCTGCAAGAATAGTGATATCAGCTCTTTATATTTGCTATATACGTCAGTTTTTGAGATGGTGCTGCTGAGACACAATGATGCTTTACTGACAGCAAACAGAACTACTAACTACTCCATTGATCACACATTTTCTCGATAATTATCACTTACAACCAATAGACTGTAACTTCCCTTTTGGAGTTGTGCTTTTGAATCGCCTGTACAACCTGGCATTTTTGTAGTTTTCAGGAAGATTCAGTGAACTAGAGTCTCAAAGGTGCAGTGCGGGAATAGATGGAATCAAGGTGATGAGGCCCAGGTCTAAGAGTGAGGAACAAGCCCATGCTTGGCCATTGCTGGAGTGAACTTGGGGCCGAATTAAGGTGGTGAGGCCTGGGCCCAGAGTGAGGAACGAGCCAATGATTAGCCAATTTATGCACAAGGCCAGTTTCAAAAGGTCGGGGTGCCAGGGCCGAAGGCGAGAGACAGGTCAGTGTTGAGCTCGCCGCTGGGCAATGTTTACTTGCCTCTGTGCTGAACTGAGGTTGTGGCCTGCGACTAACAGACTCCTGGACTGGCTTCGTTGCTGTGGATTCACTTTTGTGAACTTTAGTTCTGAGTGTTACTTGTTTACTTTTAACTGTTTGCACAATCTGTTCTTTTTTCACGCATTGGGTCTTTTTTATGGATTCTTTTGGGTTTCTTTGCTTTTGTGGCTGCCTGTAAGAAGGCAAATTTCAACATTGTATATAATATGCATGTCTTGATCATAAATGTACTTTGAACTTTGACTTTCCAAATACTGTCGTGCTTCTGACAAACCTGGTAGTAATTTTGTACATTCAAACTATTCAGGAATTACTCAAATTCTGAAAAAGACAAATCATATTTCAATTTTAAAATAGCCCTACATTTCAATATATTGTTATTTAAATCTGTAACATAATCATGCTGTGTTTAAGAGCTAGATGAGGTGCTTAAAACCACAAAAGCAAAGACTGGAACCTCTAAGATTCTGTTTGCTGTTTCCATTTCCTTGAAATACAAGGATGTCTTACAATTTATATCCGGTCTGTACCAATTTATTTGACCACAAGCAGACTGAAATTTGGAGAACTACAGTGGTTTCATCAATCTTTAGCTAAGAAAGGGGAGAAGCTACTGAGAAGCCCTGATCTCAAGTGACTAAATCTACTTAACTTGATAGCTTGGATGATGCCTCAGAAGGGTACCACTGCAAGCATATTTCACCATGACAAGAGGCAAGTGAAAACTGAGGAGTGTACAAACCTCAGTGTAAAATAACAAATATACCTTGGTTATTAAGGAGTTAATCAGCCATGTGGAAAGGCCATTTTGCAGCTGTAGTCCCTTTGAGAAAATAATGATAAACTGTAACTAAAACAAGCTGAGCCTTTTCCATGGGTCAGAAGGCAGAGAATGTTTACATTTGAGTATTTTATGGAAAGAATTTAGTTTTCTTAAATAGGACTCCAGTCAAACTATTTAATTTGAGTCTTTGGTTTAGGAATAAGCCATGTAGATGGTGAATTTCTGAAGAGGTTTTTCCCACACATTCTTCATAACCTGGCCATAGAAACCACAGGAAAATGGCAAAGAAGGCAGTTGTCTAGCATTTCTGCAACAGTTCCTGCGATCTATAGAAAACTCCACCTGAAGTCATACTGATAGCCATAAAACTTGTCTCTGCACAGTTCTAGGTTTGGATAAATTTTAGTTAGCAACCTGAGAGTGGGGGCCATTGATACCCTGAAAGTTGTCAATAGTGCATTATTAAGTTTTTAAACAGAATAATATAGCCCAGAAACAGACATCATAATTCCTTTAGAAATAAAGAAAATACCATTTTGTAAGCTTCACCTCCATATATTTTGGGTTATTGTTTTGTAATTTGCTTCCCTCAGTTCCCCTTACTTATTGTGATAGTGATAAATTGCAATAGTGATTTTTTTTTCTCCGCCACACGAGTTAGTTAATAGCCTGTAATGTTAAGTCTTGTTTATAAATAGCTACAGCTATGCTTGGTAACTTACTGTATATTTGAACCAATCTTATCCCTTTATATTACCTATTTAAATTGCTTTTGCTCTAAATCCGCAGGCAAGGTAAATATGCACATTCGTTTCAGCAATTGGAAACTGAACAAAAATATTGTGTAGATCTGATTGAATAAGAGTTGTCTGATGTTTGAACAGGAGTTGTATAGGATATCCCCATACAGTTCTCAGAGAAGGCTGCGAGGATTTCATTTGGTTGACGATGTGTTTTAAGCAGTCTTCAAGTGCGATGATATGCATCATCCAGCACTCAAGAGAGCAAATCAAACCAGAACAGTTATTAAGCAATTAAATTAAGCTATTTAAAAATAAAACTGATCTGGCATCTCTTGAAAGAGGCAGATATGTTAACCCTTCATTGTTGTTTCTTTTTATTCATTCTTGTGGATATGAGCAGACTTAGTGTTTAGTGCCCTCCCTAATTGCCCTTGAGAAAGGTGGTGACGATCCACTTCCTTAAAATGCTATATTGCATCTGTTGAAGATGCTCTGGTGGTACAGTTGTCAGAGAGCTTCCAGGATTTAGACCCAGTGATGATGGAGGAGTTTTTTTGTAAGATGGGATGTGGACGGAAATCTGCAGCCAGGTTTGCTCCCATGTACCTGCTGCCCTTGCTTTTAGCAAAAGGGGCCATGGGTTTGGAAAGGGGCTATTGGTGAAGGCTGCAAGGAACTGCAGTGCATTTTGCAGGTGCTATGTGCTGATGTTGGGAATGAATATTCTCAGTGGCAGCAAGGTGTTCTTGAGCATTTTGTGTACAGTTGGAGCATCACACAGGATGCTTGACAAGAGGAGAGTATTCCATCACATTCCAGATTTGTAACTTGTAGCTGGTGTAAGGGTTTTGGAGTATCAGGAAATGGCTCACTTACCACTGGAGATCCACACCGATACATGTTCTTGTCACTGCAGTATAACGTTACCAATTCATCTGAGTTCCTAATCGATGTCAAACAGCAGAATGCTGATGATGAAGACTATGAAATTTAAAATAACTGAGGTGAAATCATTCTTTGCTAAAAGCAATAAAACAAGTAAAGGTGAAGTAATTTTATTAAAACTCTGCTTCATTGTCCTTTTACATGGAAATCAATTAGTATTCAAATAATTCCATATAGAAACAATACTCTCTCATTATTATCCAATTACTACTTAGAGTTTCTATTGTCCTTGCATATCATTCACATATGCTGGTTGAACTGCTCTCTATTTTTATCTAAATTTTCATTATTTCAGGCATTCTCATTATCTTGAATCAGGCATTATGCCTGGTGCTGGAAAGCTCCTTGCTTACAAGGGACTAGCACTCTTTTCTAGTAATGATGATTTTGCTCAGTGATTTGATACTTTTTGCCCATAATTTTGATTTACCCATTATTTGTTACTTTAAATATGATTATCCTAAATCAGAGATCACCAAAAGATCATGAAGTTGTAACTTCTTTGCTTTGTAGAATAATTATCATGGTTGGAAACAATATATCCCAGGTTTCAGTGAAGACGAGGGGAAATGTAGGGAGAGGGAAATGTTCAGAGAGGAGAGGTGAGAAATCAGATGTGATTGTGAGGAAAGGGTAGAGAAGTGTGATTGTAGCCTGAGCTACAAGTGGTCATATGCACTGAGAGTGAAATGACTGCCGGGGCATCCGATCACATTATCTTGCACTGAGGTGCACAGCATAGGGTTGCTGCAGTCTGTGTTAGCACCACCTGTGCTGTAATGGTCACAAATAAAACTGAAGCTGGGAAGTCTTTGCTTATATTAAACATGACCCTGTGGAGACCTTCTAATTCAAACATGGTTCATGATTTGTTATGTATTTTGATTGATGCTTTACTGTAACTGAGCAATGAAGATTGGTTAAGACCATTTTGTCTAATTTCTGTCAAAAAGGAAGTAATAAGTGCTGTGCAACTTGATGATGACATCATATGTGTCTGGAGATGGTACCTAGGCTAGGAAAGAATATACCAATAAATGTTTGGTCCAATTTCCTGATGGATGAGAAATGAACACAATTATTTCAAACAATGCACAAAATGATTTTTATGCCTGTTTCTTTCTACGAAGTAGGGATGTATAGTTTTACTATCTATGCATTTGGTTTTGCAATTACAAACGTGCTCTATACAATGGTAAATTTCATAAACAGCATTAGTAAAAGCCTCACACACAAAAAATACTGGTGAATGCAGCAGGCCAGGCAGTATCTATAGAAAGAGGTACAGTCGACGTTTCGGGCCAAGACTAAGGGTCTCAACCCGAAACATCGACTATACCTCTTCCTATAGATGCTGCCTGGCCTGCTGCGTTCACCAGCATTTTCTCTGTGTGTTGCTTGAAATTCCAGCATCTGCAGATTTCCTCGTATTTGCATTAGTAAAAGCATGTCATATCACACTTGAGTTCCTATATTATGCTCAAGCCTTTGCTAATTCTAATGAATGGAAGTCATTTGAAGTTCCATCATCTCTGAGGAAATCTTGACTGAAGATGTAGCAGTGGGGATTGGGTCTTTTTCACTTCTTGGTAGGGATAGCAGCTGCATGTGTGTCATTACTTTGGAGTGAAATCCTTACTCTCTGGAGCAATATTATATAGTTTTGTGCTCACTTTAATTTTCTCAGACATTATTCAGACTGCAGTAAATTTGAGTAAGATCATCTAATTCAGTGGATCTCTTTAATTCAGTCTTTGATTCACCAAAATAAAAACCTCAGCTTCCCACAATTCTCTAGTTTGTGGTAAATCTGCAAAAGCAGCAAGGACCTACTATCCTACTTCTGATTTTCACTATCCTTTGTTAATTCTTTCCTCCTTCTCTTCAGTTGTTTTGATCTCATATATGTTCCTTTACTTTTATTATCCATTTTCTCTGCCCTACCACCCAAGATGTATAGTTTGGGACAATAGAAAGCAACCTAAAATACATACATGACGTCTTCAGTCAGCCAGGGGCTTGTAGGTATGGTGTGGTCTCCTAAGAAACTCTAGACAATATTTTCATTGTAGTACAAGATGAGGAATAGAACCAGATAATTAACAACCTACATATATTAAACATTGGCTTGAAGTATGGAGCATTTCTGGGTGTCTCCTATTGATATCACATCTGCCATTACAATTGCTTTAGCTTCGAAGTATCATCAGTATGGAAATTGCATTTTGTTACACCGAGGACAAAAATGGCTTAGGTCAGTTTTGATGAACCAGTAAAGCTGATGTTGAATTGACCCAGTGTTGGCTGATAAGAACAAGCCTAACAAGCATCTCTCGTAAGGGCAGCACCAATAAGTCAGCATATAGACCAGACAAGCTAAAACAGGTTTCCCCCGCCATCCGAAGGTAGAACGTTCCAATGAAACGGTTTGTAAGCCGGAATGTCGTAAAGCAAAGAAGCAATTACCATTTATTTATATGGGAAAATTTTGTGAGCGTTCGCAGACCCAAAAATAACCTACCAAATCATGCCAAATAACACATAAAACCTAAAATAACAGTAACATATAGTAAAAGCAGGAATGATATGATAAATACACAGCCTATATAAAGTAGAAATACTTTTCCACAATCATTACCTGAACTGTTCTCCGTAGCGAAAATCTCACGCAAGCGCCGTCGGCAAAAACACTCTCACCAGTAACCTCTAAGCTATGAAGCTGCCAAATCATACCAAATAACACGCAAAAATACACGGCCTATATAATGTAGAAATAATGTATGTACAGTGTAGTATCACTTACGGGAATCGGGAAGGCAGCTTGCCAAGTACAATGACGATGGTGTGTGAGGCTGAGTTGTCGGAGTTTGGGTGGTGCAGTGGCCCCCACCCTCCAGGCCGCCGATCGATACCGATCCGCAAAGCATGCAGGGGTACAGCAGTAGCCGGGAGGCACACAGCACATCTTTAAGAAAAAAGCCGAAATAAACAAGCTAATTAATTAGGTGCCACCCGGCACGTAGATGTTGGCCCAGATCAGAGGCGACGCAATCAGCAATCGCCTCTGATCTGGGCCGACAATTACATGCCAGGTGGCACCTAATTAATTAGCATGTTTATTTTGGCTTTTTTCTTAAAGATGTGCTATGTGCCTCCCGGCTACCTCTGCATTCTCCGCAAATCGGTATCTGTCCGCGGCCTGGGGGTTGGGGTGGTAGGACACTGGGGTGTCATCTCATGGTCGTCTGTTTCCATTAGGGCAGGCAGCTCATCTTGACTTATGACTGCCTGCCTCGATGTCGAAGGTCGAGTTTCGTCGTCTGCTGTGGCTGATGTGGAAGGCTTGCTTGACTGCTGAGCCTCGTGCATTTTTCTATCATACAGTTCCTTGTAAGGACTCAAACCATCTTGCAAATTTGCCCTAAACCAACGTACCTTTTCAAAATTAAAGTCATACTTTATCATTACTTATTCGGTTTCAATTGTTATCCTTTCCTCTTCCAATTGCATCAGCTCTTCATCTATCAGTTCTTGGTCATGGGATGCCAAAACCTCTTCAACATCATCTTTGTCAACTTCCACAAGCCAAACTCACTTTGTCCTTACTTCGTTCACTATGATCGAAATGCTTAATTATGTCTTGCTTTACGCTAAATGTAACACCCTTACGAGCTCTTTCAGGCTTTTCCGATACCATAGAACTCATCTTGCAAACGGCTGCTCACCGGCACGTGTTTAAGCAATGCCGGCGAGAATGCCGTTCTGAATCCAGGGGAGAGCGGCTGCTCAGGGTGCGCGCTGCTTTTTTTTTGCGCTCTGCCTTTTTTGTAACAGTGAAAACACCTTCTGTTAGCGAAAACAGGGTACTAATGTAGGTCTTTCGATAGAGTGAGGTTTCGTAAAGCGAACGTTGGAAAAGCGGGGGACACCTGAACACACCAAAGTACGTAGCGAAATCTTGACAAAATCAAGAGGGATCTCACCAACTAAATTATTGTTTGATACAAATTCACAAAAATGTCAGTTTGCAACAGGATAACTCCCGGGAATAGAAAAAGACTTGTCTAATCCAACTCTTAATGCTTAGTTTCTGGACTTGATCTTAGGGAAGCTTGCAACTTAGACTCCTAACTGCATTTCACCAGCTTGAAGGAGTTACAACTGAGTGGGCATATATAGACTCAGTGAATGCAGGGAGATGTGATTTATAAGGTTATGAATTCTGAAGACTTTTTGACCTATATTCAGATTGTAGAAATAACAGATGTTGTCCTTCACATCAGCGAAGAATGTAGCCAACCGGTGCAGAATGGTTCAGCCACCTATACACAACAGGGACTACTTTAAACACTGACCCAAGTATGACCCTAGATGGCTTGATTATATTTCACTGTAGAAATGTTGCAAATGCTTCTGCGGTAAAGGATTTCTGCAGCTGATAGCATCAGATTATGTTTTTGTTCCCACATCTCATATCCCCAACTTCGATCATATTGACTTGCCTGGGCTTAATCATAGCAATTCCCAGTCTTGTTCACATTACAGCTGAGTTGCAGTTTTCATCAAATCTTGTGGATTCCCAATGCTGGAGCAAACATAACAAAGCAAGCATTTACTAAACGATTACCTCACTCCTCTTTATAGATCTTTAAGGAAGAAATTGTTAATGCATTTTTAAAAATTTGTTAATAATTATTTGTTAGTAATAAATCTGTTAAAGTTAATTTATGATATCTTGAAATTTTATGTTTAAAATAAAGCAGGGTTTGCATAAAGCTACAAGTATGCAGTAAATTGAAACTGTCCAGTTTAGAAGCAGATATAATTTGCAAAAGCAAAGGTTTTCTAGATACATATTGAGAAGCATAAGAAAAAGCATTTCATATGAAGCTGTTGGAAAAATTTGTATAAAATTATTAATCCTACTGGAATACTCTACCATTCATATTCTTTATTTTCACAAAAACTGGTATATTTTCATAGATTTTCTACTTTGTACTGAATTATTTGTTTCATATTTCGGTACAATTGGACAACTTTTTAAATGTTTTTTAAAAAACATACTTATGGAATTTTGTAGACATCATTAAATTGCTCTGTTTATTAAATACTAATAAGTAGAGGAATAAGTAGTTTTATCATTTACGCTTGTACACCAATGAAGGCAATTTGAAAATATATGTTGCCCTTTATTTATAAGTACTAAGGAGATGAACACACTGGTGTGAATCCTTACCACCAATTCTGAGTTGAAATTGAAAAATGTACGCATGAATGGATATAGTCCATGGCAGCCCACGACTTGATTTTTTTTACACTGCACATCAAATTGTCCCAACATTCTTGAATACACAGTTTTCAATTAACTGAAAATATGTGGTGTGCAAACTATTTAAATGGCATAAGGATCATGACAGGTTGTCTGTTTAGCTGATCAATTAATTTAGTTGAGGTGTTGGAACTTGTTAGCAAGTTGCTGAAATAGGAAGAACTGTTGAATTGGATGCCCCAGTGATTGATATTATAAACCCTTACTCCTAAAACGTTAAAGACTTGTTGAAAACTAGACTAATGCGGAGATGATTCCAGATCAAAATGAGCAGATGAAATATGAGCAAACAGGTCAAGTGCTACAGAAAGATTAAAATCACACATCGAAATTGGTAGAACAATAAAGGATGAAATTTAAGATAGAAATAAAATGTAAAAGCAGAATTTTGCTAGTTCATAAAACCCATGCTGTGCTGAATTTGAAGCCCTCCTGAGTGGAGATACCAAAGATTCATTATCCAGCTTTCTACCCCAACTGATCCTGATTTTCCTGCAGCTGGAGGAAAATAAGGAATTGCCAAAATTGTAGAAGGGGCTAGAAAACATGATATTTAATTAGAACAGACACAGAAAATTGGGTTATATGAATGTAGCAAAATTCTGTTATTTTCCTTTCACCTGGGTGTATTGTCATATTATGTAAAGGTCAAAGTTATATTTTTTTCTGTTAGTTTTGACTTCAGAACTAATTGGATAAAGATATATGTCAATTGAAAAGAGCTTGGGGAAATCCCTTCCTAGGTAATGGACTGAAGATAATAAATTGCACACTCGGATTATTGCAAGCTTAGTTTTAGTTTACTCTCTGGCACGAGTACTGCCAGGATTGTAACCTCCCTCTTGCCTGTATTTTGTTGTCTTTTCCAATGCTAAAAAAATTTTCAACACCACTAGATGTTAAATATTTGAAGAAGGGCACCAAAAACATGAGAACATGGAAGTTGTTATCCAAGCTTTTATGATAAATGTCAATTTTTACGATGTATGTCAATGATTTGGACTACGTTATTAAGGGATTTGTGGCTAAATTTGCTGATGATACAAAGATAGGTGGAGGAGCAGCTAGTGTTGAGAAAACAGAAAGCCTACAGAGAATGGGCAAAGAAGTGGCAAATGAAATACAATGTTGGAAAGTGTATGGTCATGCACTTTGGTGGAAGAAATGAACAAGCGGACTATTATTTAGATGGGGAGGGAATTCAAAATGCAGAGATGCAAAGGGACTTGGGAGTCCTTGTGCAAGATACCCTAAATATTAGCCTCCAGGATGAGTCGGTTGTGAAGAAGGCGAGTGCAATGTTAGCATTCATTTCTGGAGGTATAGAATATAAGAGCAGGGATGTGATGTTGGGGCTCTATAAGACACTTGTGAGACCACACTTGGAGTTTTGTGTGCAGTTTCAGGCTCCTTATTTTAGAAAGGGTATACTGACATTGGAGAGGGTTCAAAGAAGATTCACAAGAATGATTCCAGGGATGAAAGGGTTACCGTATGAGGAACATCTGGCAGCTCTTGGGGTGTATTCCTTGGAGTTCAGGAGAATGAGGGGGGATTTCTTGGAAACATTCCAAATGTTAAAAGGCCTGAACAGATTAAATATGGCAAAGTTACTTCCCATGGTAGGGGATTCTAGGACAAGAGGGCACAACTTCAGGATTGAAGGACATCCATTTAGAACTGAGATGCGGAGAAATTACTTTAGTCAGAGGGTGGTAATCTTGTGGAATTTGTTGCCACGAGCGGCTGTGGAGGCCAAATCATTGGGTGTATTTAAGGCAGCAGTAGGTTCTTGATTAGCCAGGGCATCAAAGGCTATGGGGTGAAAGCAGGGGAGTGGGGATGACTGGAAGAATTGGATCAGCCCCTAATTGAATGGCGAAGCAGACTCAATGGGCTAAGTGGCCTGCTTCTGCTCCTTTATCTTATGATCTTATATCCTAAATTGGAAATACATTGTTGTTCCTTCAAAACTACTGTGTTGAAATCCTGGAACTCTTCCCTGAAAATTATTGTGGGCATAGTTGCTCCTCAAGGACTGCAGTAGTTCAAGAAGGCAGCTCACTACAACTTTTTCAAGGGCAAGTAAGGTTAGGCAATTAAATGTTGTTTCAGCTACAAAGTTCACACCTCTTGAATAAAAGAAGTATAATCAAAGAAGTACCTGCATGTCCATTACCTGGCAACTCAGGAATCTTTCTTTCGGGAAAGATCGCAATCTAGCAGTGCTTAGCGATATAATGTCAGATCTGTGACTAGATCACTCAGCATCTCCTAAGAGCAACATTTAGGAAGGAAGAAGGTAATTATGGTAATTGCAGTGAACAGATCTAAACCTAAGAATATCAGATATCCTAAGTGACAAATAGAAAAAGCATAACAAATGAAAACTAGAAAAGCATATCTAATAAAGAAAGCTTGATGAAGTTTAGGATGAAAGGAATGTTGTCAAGCTATTAGCCCAGTTTTCATGCTTAGATACTGATAGTTTCCCAACAATTTCTATTTCATTGCAAAAATATACAAGTTTACAAGTTAAAAGTAATAGGTGTCACCATCAATTGCAGGAAGAATTCCTATTTGGACAGGATTAAATTAATGTAAATGTATAGGTCTGCTTTATTACAGGGCTGGTTATGCTAATTTACAGGATACATTTGAATTCTGCTTTGGATTTCTTTTGAAAGATCTTAGATCAATTGAACTCTATCCTCCTTTAAATGTAAGCATTGGATTTGTTCATTTGCCATTCTCAATCCCATCTATTGAACTCGTTCAAAAGTTGGGTTGTTACTTTGATCAGGTTTATCATTATAGTTCTGTTTCTGATCATGTGATTATCTTACAAACTATTGGTCCTCCTACTGAAGAGATCAGAGTCTGGCCTTCAGTTAGCAAATAGAAGGAAATTGGTATTGTTATTATAAACATAGAGAAAAATCATTGCTCACCATTTGCCCACAGACCAAACAATCAGCACACAGTCACATATATCTGACTGACCTGTCACATTTTATAATCTTTGAACTTTTCTCAGTGGCAGAGAAATACAGGTCTTCTTTAGGATATGAACTATCAAGTGAACTATTCAACTATTCATAATCTAGACAATTTGCAAATTGGAAATACGGCCATGCATCATGTCCTAAGGCAGTAAATGATGCTTGCAACTGTGGCAAATTTATCTTGCTAGTCTCCCAAACACTGATTTGTATGCATTGGCTATACCAAAGTCACACAGAATGCTGGAGGATCTCAGTGAGTCAGGCAGCATCTACAGAGGGAAATGGTCCATTTCCCTCCATAGATTCTGCCTGATGCATTGAGTTATTCTGCCATTTTGTGCGTCACTCCAGGTTTCCATCACCTGCAGTCTTCCTTGTGTCTGTACATAAGTTAGGAATTTGTAGCTTGGGGAGAGTCTGTGTGTTGTTTCTAAACACACGCTTAAGTATTTTCCAAGAAAGAAAATTTTCATTATACGCTTAAAACATTAGGATAGCCGTTCTTACTTGCTGCCTTTATAAATATTTACAGGAATATTGTTGAAACAGTGCCAGAAACTGGAGAAACTGATCCTTACTCTAGGGGCTGTTCAAAGGCATCACTTTGTAACTGGTACCACAGGATATTATACCATAACTGTGCCAGTCTATGCAACTCCAGCACAACATGCTATCAATAATTAAAAGAGATCTGTTACTGTGGATTCTTCTAATAGTGGTGTTACTAGCAGTAGAAAGGTTTATGTATAATAGTTCTAATATTCTCTCCCTCTCTGAATAAACTAGAATTCCATTATACCTAATGCTAGCAAGCCCTACGATTATTGTGATGAGTTAAATTTTATCTCTGTATCAGGAAAATAGCAGGTTTGTATTTCCATTGAGTTCAGTTAGAAGAAACATTGATACCAAAGGTCAAAATGTGAATGTGCTGGCAGAGTTGTACCCACTTGATATTTTTGAAAGAAATTGATTGAAATGAATATGCAAATTTACCAAATAATCCAAAATGAATCATTGCTGTTTTCCTTTGACCTCTGTGGCTTAGATCTGAGTTGATGTTACTCCCTCACTCTGTCAGAATGAAATTCAATAACACTTGGTTGCACATCGATCTGTGAAGTAGGAGAAATTATGTCATTTGGCCAACAAATATTGATCGTCCCTGCAACTCAGAGTTTGGAATTAACAATTTGGAAACTACTCACCAAATGTTCAAGTTATTTGCAACTTCCAGTATAATCTTTTATCTTTCAGTTCTGTAAGTGAAATATACTGCTTAATTAAAAGTGCTGCAATAATAATTCAGTAAGAATATATGGATGATTGGTTATGGCTGACTAAAACATCATTTGCTGTACTAACAACTAAAAAAACTTGAAAGAGCACCAATGAAAATTGATAACTGAACTGCAGCATAAATTTATCATGTGAACACTCAACGTTTGCATATAACAATCTGCTATACTTTAATCAGATTACTTCCTCTGCAAAAGTAGCAGGTGATAAAACATGAACATCATTTAAGTATTCATCTGCTGGCATTGACTTTCATAATTTTGAACAATAGCTAAAAAGCCTTCAACACAGGTTGCTCCTAAAAATGCTTCATTGATGTTCCTTATTTATCTTAGTCAAGAAACAAATTAGTGACCTGTTTCAAATAGTATCAGCTGATGAGTTGTTCGGCAAATTCAAAAGCTGGTCCTGGATTCTGTAGTCACACAGACACTGAAAAGACTGATGGAACGTCGGAGCAAGACCAAAATATGTGAAGAAGGGGGTTAATGTTATCCATACTGTGATGGAAGAGTGAATTTTATGATATTTGTGTAGGGTCCAGTATTTGAGTTTATCACCTTGAGTTGTTATTTTGTATTTTACTGACATTATTGCCTTGACCTCCCACCATTCCACTTGCCATCAGTTCTTGTACTCAGATTTTCCTGAAGTTTTCTATTGCGTTTTGGTCATGAAAGCAAGCCTGATCCTAGAATAGAAATGGCATTCTGTCATCTTCCTTCATTTGAAATAAACCAATCAGGTATTTGCAATGGAAAACATTCAAAAAATATTATGGAAGTCTAGAAGTATGGGTCAAGTTGGAAATTTTACAGCACAGAGAGCATACTCTTGCTATTTTTGGGCTTCTGGCTATTTAATGGTGACGTGTGTATTTTACTTTTTTGTTAATTTATTTGTGGTAATATTACTTTAGGTGTGTGTGAGTTATATGTTGAGCATCCTGGTCCAGAGGAATGTTGTTTTGTTTCACTATATACATGTATATGGTTGAATGACAATAATCTTGAACTTGAAATGTATAAGATGAGGCATCCTACAGAAAGCTAGCACCCATTGCCTATCCTCAACCCGTCTTTTGAATCTCAGATTCAAAAGATGGCAAAGGGACTCCCAATGCAGATGGACAGGGAGTTCCAGAATATCATCCCAAAGAAGATGAAATTATGTATTTCCGATCCAGAGAGGCTACAGCTCAGCTGCTTCCTGCATTGTGATGATCCTCCTGGGAGTTCTCGATTGGATCAGTTTGCGGAATTAGAATTGTGAGGGTTGTAGAGAATGACAAGGTTATAGCACCATTTGGAGTTTGTACTAGGAGTCTCAAGGAGATATTTGGTGAAGTTAGCATACTTCATTAAGAGCTAGCTCTTAAGCGTTTTGGTAGTCTCATGCAGGGATAGATTGATGGTAAATTTTGCAGAGGAATTTGCTAGGAAAGTGCTGCTTTCCTCTTCCTCACCATCAATTTTGTTAAATGAGAATGTATCAGCTGAATTCTTTTGACTGAGATTAAAAGAGTTGTATTTATCTTCTTTGGAAGCAGGAGCTTTCTTGCCCACCTAGGGAAGGTTAGATAAGTAGCCAGAATCTGAATCTTGTCCAGAGTCAGGATATTGATGAATGTCTCAATAATGTGAAGTAGTTGGGATACATAACTCTGTTTTATTTCTTGCCTTGTTATTTATATCCATGTCTTGGGTGTTTCTATAGAAATCCTGTGAGCTAAGGTAATAGACCTTTTCAAAACTTTGCAAGGTAGATCTTCACCAGATTGTAGATAACTAGCCATGTGAGTTAACTTGTTCTCATCAGTTTCAGGAGGGAGGTTCATGCTCGAGCGATCAGGTTATAGTTTTCAGCAGAGTAATCAAAAGGGGAGACAAGCATAACATGATAACAGTATATTTGGATTATCAGAAGGCCATTGATAAATTAGATTGCTGCCAAACCATCAAGATATATTGAGTCAAAGAGGGTGGGTGGGGGGCACCAAAATAAAAGCAAACTGTGCAAAGCAGGAGATAAGATTGTGGTAGAAGGTGCAGGTAGTTCATGATTCTCTTTGACCCCTGTGCCTTACATTGGATTTGATGAAGGAATATTATTGTTCACCATTTTCATTAACAATTTGGACTTGGAAATTAAACTTTTACAGTTCATACCAACATGGGATTAAGTAAGGAAGATAAACATGGGAAGAAATTGAGAAAGATAACACTGAGTGTCACAAAAAGTAATAGGCATGCAAAAATTATATGTCAGTAGTATATTCATTTGTATATGTATATGAATGTGACCCAGTGTACACTATGTAGGCTAAAAGACAGTAAAATTATTACAGAGCTCAGAATTCATTTCTAGAGGAATAAAAATGAATGTCAGAAAAGGTATTTTGAACTTCTACGGAATCTTGGTTAATCCACACATAGTAATACAGAATGGATTTCGATTCATAATGGATTTCCAGGGTTGTTAACTATATGAGAGGATACAGCTGTCTAACAATACTGAAACTCTTCTCTATAAGGTAGAAAGCTGAGGAGGGGCATAAAAGAGATCTAAAAATTAAAAGCATTTTCATAGAATAGATGTTCATCTGAAATTAAAATTGCGTATATAAGATAGGCTCATAAGGAAGCCAGGAGAAACCCCTTTGAAAGAGATTTTAAAGATTAGCTTTATTTGTCACATGTCGTGAAACATGTCATTTGTTTCAAATTAAATCAGTGAGAACTGTGCAGGGCAAACCACAAGTGTTGCATTAATTCCGACGCCAGCATGGCAAGCACACAGTTCCATAAGGCAGAAGAGCAGAATTAGGTTATTCAGCACATCAGGCATGCTCTACCATTCCATCATGGCAGATTTATTATCCCTCTCAACCCCATTCTCCTGCCTTCTCCTTGTGACCTTTGACACCCTGACTAATCAAGGACCTATCAACCTCCCCCTCAAATATACACAATGATTTGGCCTCCACAACTGTCTGTTGCAATGAATTCCACAGATTCACTACCCTCTGGCTAAAACAAATCATCTTCATCTCTGTTCTAAATGGACAACCCTCTATTCTAAGGCTGTGCCCTTTAGTCCTAGACTCCCCCACTATAGGAAACATCCAGACCCCCTCCAATCTATCTTGGTCTGTCAACATTCAACAGGTTTCAATGAGATTTCCCCCCCCCCACTCTTCTTCTAAACTCCAGTGAGTACAGGCCCAGAGCCATCAAATAGCCTAATAAATTAACCCTTTCATTCCTGAAATCATTCTTGTGAACCTCCTCTGGACCCTCTCCAATGTCAGCACATCTTTTCTTTGATAAAAGGCTGAAAATGGCTTACAATACTCCATGTGCAATTTCACCAATGCTTTATAAAACCACAGCATTAGATCTTGCTTTTATATTCTAGTCCCCTCAAAATGAATGCTAGCAATACCACTGACTCAACCTGTAATTTAACCTTGAGTAAATCCTGCATAAGGGCTCCCAAGTTGCCTTGCACCTCTGATTTTTGAATTTTCTCCCTGTTTAGAAAATAGCCTACACTTTTATTTCTTTGCCAAAGTGCAGGACAGTGCACTTCCCTACACTATCTTTCATCTGCCACTTCTTTGTCCATTTTTCTAATCTGTCCAAACATTGCTTTAGATTCCCTGCTTCCTCAAAACTACTTGCCCCTCCATCTATCTCTTGAGCCAAAACCTTAAAGTCCCATTCCTACATTATCCCAATCTGCAGACTCCTTGCTTCCTCAACACGGCCTGCCCCTCCACCTATCTTTGTACCGTCCACAAACCGCACCACAGAGTCGCCAATTCCATCATCCAGAGCAACACACACAAAATGTTGGAGGAACTCAGCACATCTGAATACATCTGACTTTAGCTTCTCCCTGTCAAACTGCAGGGTGAATTCTATCATGTTATGGTCACTGCTTCTTTAGGGTTCACTAACACTAACCTGACATACTGGAATGTTGGTGAAAACCAGAGCACTGGAGGAAACCCATACAGTTATAGGGAAAACATACAAACCCCTTGCACGTAGTGATGGGAATTGAACCCCAGTCTGTGACAATTGTAAAGTGATGTACTAACTCCTACCTACCATGCTACTCCTTACAATAACTAGTGTTCACGTGAGAGTTTATGCCAGGCAAAGTGAATCAAAAGATACAGATGCACTTTGTGAGAAAACTAAATAAATCCAAGTAGAAGGAAGGTCTAAATCGTTACACTGATGTGGTTAGATGAAGTAGGGTACATGGAATAAAACCACTAGTATAGACCTCGTGAACTAAATGTCATATGCAATTATGTTTGAAATATAAGTGACAATATTCATTTCTGTCATATATATTGAAAAGCCTTCAATAACTCCAAAAGACTGAAGTTGGGTAGAATACTGAAAGGCTTTTATTCACTGTACAATACGACCTCCATGCTGAGTGTCTGCCCCTGGACTGAGGGGGAGGGGGAAGGCAAAACACCTTTATTCAGGAAGCTGTGGGAGGAGCCACAGGGGCAGTCAGCAGAAAGGTGTGTCCAGACAGTTAACCCAGTTACAACATATATATGGTTTACCACATACATGACAACTGGTTGCCTCAAATAGGTTACCATAGCACAAACAAATATTTAGAAGAGTTACCAACCAGGTATACATTACTGAACGGGGATTGTGATGGACACACACATCTATTAAGGTTTCCTATATCAAGCTGCTTACCATGGACGTTCATAAGAGGGAGCAGTGAATAGGTGGAACACTTCTTTTACAAACTGCTGCCAATCATAGATGAAAAAAAAAGCCGCTAAGAATTCAGCTGGGTGAATGACAGGTTGAGGACAAGTTGATTTGTCTGTTTAGTTAGAAGACTTAGTAGAGGGAAAAAGAAATCACTGCTGTACAGTAATAAGGTCTGGAGAAAAAATGCTGACACAGCTTCAATTTGATTTCAGCCGACAAAACCGTTGCAGGAATTCATCATTCAAGTTTGCAGCTCAGCTCATTCTGGAAGGCTGGAGTATTAATGATATTACTTTTTGTTTGAGGTATTAGGCCGCTTTCCACCTAAATGAAAATTGTCCTCCCCTTCCCCACTATAAATATAAGCAGCATTCCTGATGAATGTGCACAAAACTGCTAAGACTTAATTGAATATTCCCACACAATATCAGCTTTTCTTTGAATGTGCACTGAATATTATTGTAAATAAAATTATTCCTGGAGACAGTAATTCCATCAAATAATTCGCCATTAAATAAAATATTTTTATTCAGTAATTTGATATTCTGATAAATTATATTTTTTTGTTTATGATGAACATCCCTGTCATCTGCATCTTGCAGCAGAAGTGCTGGTTAGAATTACGCAGGTTATTTGCTTAATCATTCAAAAGTCATTCTTTGCCTAGTTATCTCTTTTAATCTAAAGTTAGAGACTTGGGACTTGGTTGCCATCCACTGAAATGCTTAATGGTGTTCAGTATTGATTGGCTAGTTCTCAGCATGTCACTAAGTTCCGAAGTTAACTTTGTTTTTGAAAACTATGATACTTCATGTTTATCCCATTTACAATCGTAGATGAGAAAAAAAGCCACTAAGAATTCAACTGGGTGAATGACAGGTTAAGGACAAGTTGGTTTGTCTGTTTAGTTAGAAGACTTTGTAGAGGGAAAAAGAAATCACTGCTGTACAGTAATAAGGTCTGGAGAGAAAATGCTGACTACTACAGGGCGTGACGACCCTGCCTTACACGAGTCCCGGGCTCAGCCGGCTCCGGCTGGCACTACCCGGTATGGGCCCCTATCCAGGGTTACGGATCCCACTGCCTTGTGGGTATCTTCGGGGGAAGAGAAGGCTAAGGAATAAACCCTACACAAATCTGGAGTGGAGCCCCTAAGGCGGTTGGATGACGTATCACGTCACCTCCCGGCAGCTCCTGCAGCCAAGCTGATGCCAAATGTACTGCTTCGCATTCCTTTGGACCACATCCGCGAGGCCGAGAGGGGGATCTTGACGTCTGGGCAGCCCAGGATCTCCATATTCATCGACCAGGTCTGCACTCTGAAAGAGCATATCCATTGTCTACTTAGACAGATGGAGCCATTATATATATATATAACCCTAAGGAGGATCATAATATGATAGAATTCACCCTGAAGTTTGAGAGGGAGAAGCTAAAGTCAGATGTACCAGTATTAAAGTGGAGTAAAGGGGAATACTGAAGCATGAGAGAGGAGCTGGCCAAAGTTGAATGGAAGGAGACACTAGCAGTGACTACGGTAGTACAGCAATGATAGGAGTTTCTGGGAGCAATCCGGAAGGCCCAAGATAGATACATCCCAAAAATGAAGAGGTATTCTAAATGGAGGATTGCACAAAGGTGGCTGACAAGGGAACACAAAGACAGAATAAAAGCTAAAGAGAGGGCATATAATATCGCAAAAACTAGTGGGAAGTTAGAGGATTGGGAAGCTTTTAAAAACTAATGACGGAAGGCAACTAAAGGAGAGAAATGATGAAATATAAAGGGTAAGCTAGGCAATAAAGTGGAATAAATGGAATTACTGAGGCATGAGAGAGGAGCTGGCTAAAGTTGAATGGAAGGAGACACTAGCAAGGATGATGGCAGAGTTCCAAGTGAAAACTGACGTGACTACAAAGCTTCCTTGATTTTTCTAAATCTCACAATATAGTCCTGCATTTACTGAGAAGTACAGCCAGACTATCAAAACCTTCAACACATAGGAATTCAAGTCAACAAAGCAGAAATGAACAAATATCAAAATATTGCAACAGAGGAGCAAAAAGAGCACAGCATAATTCTGTACTGTTGTGTTGTATCCTCAGTAGTGGTCACTAACTTCAGTAGGACTCTAACCATACAACTTCTCTGCTTACAGCGAGTAGGTTCAATACTGCTTTGAGTTTGAGAAACAGCTGCAAAAAAAGAAGTGACACAAATTTAAAGATGAAAGTCAAACCAGCATATGACTTGTACTATGAATGGTAGACACTAGGGAGTATAATAAAACAGATGGACATAGGAGTACAAGAGCATAGTTCATTGAAAGCAGTATCACAAGTAGACAGGGTGGTGAAAAAAATGTTTAACACGCTGAACTTCATCAGACAGAACACTGAGTAAACAAATTAAGAAGTTATGTTGCAGTTGTACAAGTCATTAGTGGGACTGCACTTGGATGACTGTGTACAGTTTTGTTCACCCTGTTATAGGAAAAATGTGGTTACACTGGAAACAGTACAGAAAAGATTTATAAGAATATTGTCAGGACTAGAGGGCCTGAACTACAGGGTGAGGTTGGCCAGTCTTGTTCTTTATGCATTGGAACTTGGGAGAATGAGGGACGAATACTTAAAATTATGGGAGGCATGGACAGGGTGGATGGTAACAGTCTTGTCCCAAGGTAGGGAAGACCAAACTTAGGGAGCATAGGTTTAGGTTGAGAGGGGAAAGATTTAAAAGGGACCTGAGGTAGCTTTTCATGCTGAGAGTGATGAGGAGATGGATCAATCTGTCAGAAGAAGTGGTTGAGGCAGGTACAATCATGTCATTTAAGAAATACTTAGGTAAGTATATGGAGGGACAGGACTGGGAGGGATATGGGCCAAATGCATGAACAAAATAGGTTGGATCTGTGGTTGGAAAACACTTACTGGGTCTGAGGCCTTATATCTGTGCTGTATTGCTCAGTGACGCTATGACTGTAAGTTGGGTATGGCTCTGTTTATTTATTAAGTACGTGAACAATTACGGTAGTGAAGAATGTAATATGAGCAAATGGTTGGAGAATTTGAGAGTTGGTGTTTATCACATTCCACAATTTGTTCAGCAATTTGACCTCTGGAAATCAGGGAAATCAGTGAATCGTGGAAAAATTAAGTTAGGAGGCTTCCTTTAGACCTTAACAAGCTCCTGCTATTTACCAGTTTTAATTTTAAGAGACTGAATGTTAAACAAATGAAGTTATTGTAGATGTTGAATGTTCATTTGGGAAAAATAACATCTGGTCATACTTATTCACTGAGATTGATGTCTTTTGTGTACTGTATTTATGATATTCCTCATCCCCAGCATGAAAATCCCTGAATGTCAGCAATAAATATAACTTCCATTGCAAGGGTCAATAAGTACAGTGACAGAGTAAGTTTTCATAAAACTGCCAGTTTGGAGGGAAAGCAATTGTAGCTTTCATACTTAGAACTTCATATATTCAATGACAACTGAATGGAGTGGGAACTTTCCATTAATGGATCATTCAGATCCATTAATGATGCAAAAAGATATCCCACCATCACTCACTGTGATACTGATGAGATTGGTTTGCCCATTTTAGGTATCAAATACTTTGGCCTAGTTTTTGCTGGAAAATACCAATAGGTCGAGAGTGTCTGCATATGCATTGTTGGAAATCCCAAACTTTTCACTGGAAGCGCAACAAACATCTCCTGTCTGTGTTCTACTGCAGGACTCCTTCAAATATTCCTTAGCATTTTCACTGGAGAGTTCTCCCTTGTACCCTGTCACCAGTCTAGTCCTGGCACGACGACGGGTTATTCTGCACACAAATAATGCTGGCTATATGCACAGGTCTGTCATTATCAGGGTATAGAAAATATTGTCTGACCTACTGAATATTTTCCATTCTATTTTAGATTTACAGCAGCAATAGTATTTTGTTTCTGTCTTCTGATGAGAGGGATTGATCATGTGGATAGCCAGAGGCTTTTTTCCCAGGGCTGAAATGGCTAACACAAGGGGCATAGTGTTATGGTACTTGGAAGCAGGTACAAGGGGGATGTCAGAGGTAAGTTTTTCACACAGAGAGTGGTGGGTGCATAGACTGCCAGCAAAGGTGTTAGTGGTGGATACAATAGAGTCTTTTAAGAGACTCTTAGATGGTTACATGGAGCTCAGAAAAATAGAGGGCAATGTGGTAGGGAAATTCTAGGCAGTTTCCAGAGTAGGTTGCATGGTCAGCACAGCATTGTGGGCCAAAGAGCCTGTAATGTGCTGGAGGTTTCTATGTCTCTCTGTTTCTATAATTGGTCTGAATAGGAATGTCAGTAAAGCTGGAGCCTGGTGACCTGACACAAAACTAATGGAACTAGAGAGCATGGGTTGGATCAGGTATCAAAAAAATTTGAAGACCCTCAGTTTAGGTTCAATCAGGTCGGGCCAGCTCTTTAGAGATAATGTTCCAAGACTCAGTACTTTAACTAGTGCCTCGTTGTCTAGTTCCCAAACCTACCAGGATCCAACAGTATGTATTGGATTCAAATCCAGGTCAGGTATCAAATAAACTAAAGTCCCTTGGGTTGCTGGATTTGGGTTGCCAGATTCAAGTTGGTACTTAATTTTCTGCCCCAGAAGACCACTAAGCAAAGCACTGGGTAGTTTTATTACCCATAAATTTACATCTCCAGGATTGGAATAAACTACCCATTGGAGATCTTTACTGAGAATGAAGGGAAAAACTTACATCATATCTATTCGTGTTGAACCATTTCCCTGAGGTAAGTCAGTTTTAAACTGTTTTCTTGAAATATCAGTGAGTTAAGTTATTTATCATTGTTTTTATTTATAAATAAATCCCACTTTTGCTGGATATACAGAAAACAATGTTATACTGGCACTAGTTTTTTCCTCAAGGAATTATTTTTTTCAGTTTTATTTTATTGAGATTGTGAGGTTGCCATTGCATTTCCTGGCTGCAGTTTCAAGCTGATTGACCAGCTGAGTAGCTATATTTTTTCCCCTTTTTGTTGCTCAACATTCAGCCCACTTGCAGCAAATTTCCAACATGGTTTGCAATACTCTTGTGATAATTTGTTTCTGTGCAGATGTTGAACTAACACGGGCTTGAGCATTTATATAGCGTCCTTTCTATGCATGTTGCCAACCATTCAGATTTTGTTTCCTGTTATGACAGCCTGAACCAAGAGTTTTCCAATCACTGTCCAGAAACACATTTTCTGAAGTAAAGAGCTGAAAATGTCTGCCTTAATTACTTACATTTCCAGAGCAGCTTGCAGCCAAAGAATTCTTTTACTATTTTTCCTGATTATTCCGTAATCTATTTTATCCCTGTAAAGGATATTTTTAGTTGCTTGTGCCACTACAAACATTAAGTTTAACTTCACTGCCATCCATTATGTCTTCTAATTGAAGCTTCATTTTAGCACATTCCTTCTTGTTCTTTTCTAGGACCGCAGGACTATGATATATATCTGCGAAATACTTAAACCTAGTCTTGCAGTTCCCATGACCATTAATAGTTCTATAGTGCAGTCATTCTTGATGTGGGCCATGCCGTATTTCATAGGGGCTGCAAGTAAATACCAAGAAATTGGGGGCCACAGGATTTTCTGAATGGACCATGATTCATTTACCATTATGTAATTTTAATTTAATGATATATATGTAATTTTAGAGTGCGTATAAAACTATTCAAGCCAACCCCTTGAGCAACTCATCAGTATCAAGGTGTATTGACCAAATGTCAGATGATGTGGAAAAACAACTAGTTGCACAACTGCAAGTTAAGAAGTTTTTTCCCTGCAAATCAATAAAAGCACATTACGTGATAATGAAGCCCTTCTGATGGCATATATTAGGTTTTTGAATGATGATCAGGCTAGTGAGGAAATGCTTTTTGTCCAAAAACTTAAGACATATACCAAAGCTGAAACTATTTTTAAAGAAGTCAAGAGCTACTTCTTGGGAAACAATAATCCACTAAAAAATATAATGGCTTGTCCAACTGATGGAGCTGCTTTAGTGTTAGGAAGATGCAGAAAATTCATTTCTTATTTTAAAAATGCTATGCCAGACGTTTTTTACATACACTATGTCATCTACCGCCAGTATTTGGTTGCAAAATAATTGGGAGGGCATTTGCATGACACTCTTGCTGCTGTAATAATGGCTGTCAATTTCATCAAATTGATTGCACTTCTAGATCATGTTTTTCAACAACTTTCGGAGGAAAACAGAGAAGATTTTGAATGCCTACTAATGTATACAGAGGTCTGGTGATTATCAAAATGAAATTGTCTTCATTGCTTTGTTGCACTTTGGGATGGTATTCTAGCATTTCTAAGTGATAAGCAGCTTGGAGAACAAATTGTCACTGCTAAGTCTGACATGTTTTACCGGTCAGCTATATTTGAGAAACTGAGTTTATTAAACAGTTACAATGAAAAAAAACTGCATTTTCATATCATGCAGTGATGCTATTATGGCTTTCCTTGGAAAACTCAAACCTTTCAGCTGCAAAATTGGACATCACAAGTTTATACAATTTCCTTCACTGGCCACTCTTAAAATAAAATTGCAGGACAATGATCTGATTGTATACCTTGATCATTTGAAACAACTGCAGACTGATATGGAATTTCAGTCAGAGTCATGCTGGAGATGCATATTCCAGATTGGGTGGTGGATCCATTTGGGGTGAATGTGAATGATGTTGAGCTGCAGACTGATTAACAGCTCAAGCAAAATTCAAACGCAGCTGCAAAATTTCTGGATAACTAGTGATTATCAAAATAAGTCTCTACAGCTTTCGGAGAAAGCAAAGTTGTTTTTAATTGGACTTTCCACCTCTTATCTGATTGTTTGTGGTTTTAGTTAAGTTCCTCACCTGCTATCAAAAGCCCATAATCATCTTGATGTTGTAAAAAGAGGTGATCTTCAATTATTTTTAACCAAGTTACAAACAGATGGTCAAAAACTTGTTGGTTTGGATCAGTCACAAGGATCTCACTAAATACCCAAAGTGACAAAAGTGCTTTTTCATTGCTAGTTGGAGTATTATATATATTAAAAATAAAGTGCTCTATTCACAGCTTTGAAATAGGTTTATTTTCATATACACCTGTAACATTATATTTAACATATAATAATACCTATAACCTGTGAAAACATAAATATTGACCATATATTAGAATAATTAGTACGGTTGTCCAAAAAAACTTCAGCAAATAACGGAGACTATGGAGAGTGGGTGCTACAGAGGAAAATGAAAGTCACAAGTGGTCCACAAGCAGTAAAAGGTTGAGAACCACTGCTGCAATGAATAGATATTATCCAGATTAGATACTCTGCAACTTTAGAAATGCCCTTCATAGTGAAGCTTGAGCTTGTAGTTACTTCCTCAGTTTAAATGCCCTATTGTTAATGATTGTGACTCTGTTGTCACACTTCTAGCCCTGGAATTCCCTCACTAAAATGTTTCAATGAGTTCATCGCTCTTTCTCCCTTTACAGTTATTATTTATACCTATATCTTTTACCAAGCATTTAGTCATCTTGCCAATATTTCCTTTTGTTTGGCTTTGTGAGAAAATGTGATTGTCATCACCCTGTAAATGCCTTAGGGTATTTATTAAAATTCATAAATTTATATTTGCATTGGAACTGTGGGCAGACACATCTCTAGGCCCTCATAAATTTCATCCTATGATTGTAGAAGAAGTCACTAATGAGATAGCTGATGCATTGGTTTAATTTACCAAAATTCCCTAGATTTGAGGATGTTTCCATCAGAAAGTAGAAAATATTTTAATCAAAAACTGAAGAGAAACAAACTTCAAGCCAGTTAGATGAGTATCTGTCTTAGGGGAAAGGTTCAAAGCTTTTATTAAATATGTTATAGTATTTCACAGACAAAGTCAACATGAGTTTGGCCACTTCATTGGAGCTTTTTGAAAAAGCATTGTGCTGTGGATAATTGGGTGAATATGCCATATTTTGGTTATTTGATAAGGTGTCACACGAAAGGTCATTACTGAAAATAAAATATGATTTGGAGGTAAGTTTTATTTATAAATAGATGTTCACCTTGAAAGCATGAAAGAGAAAATAGAGAATGGGCATAAAATACCTTTTCTCATTGGCAAAATGTAACACATGGGAATCAGAGCCTGGTCCTCAATAAATCACAATTGATATCGATGATCTGGATAAAGATGTAGGTTCTGTGATTTTCCTGATGGAAAAGTAAGTTGTGAAGAGTCTTAAGAGGAAGTTAAGTAGGAATACAGATATAATAGAAGAGGTCAGAATCCAAAATCAGAGTCACTGACATATGTTGAGAAATTGGTGTTTTGTGGCTGACGAACAGTACAAGACATTAAAATTTACAATAAAAAAGTAAATAAATAAATAGTACAAAAAAGATGAATAGCAAGGTAATGTTCATGGACCATTCAGAACTCTGATGGCAGAGTGGAAGAAACTGTTCCTAAAACATTGAGTATGTAACTTCAGGCTCCTGTACCTCAATCCATCTCAATGCTGTACGCATCCTTGTCACCATCTGAGATTCTAGTGACAATGTTTGTGCCATAAGCGAATTTATGGATAGCATTTGAATTGTGTGTAGCAACATAGTCATGAGGGCAGATAGAGTGGAGCAGAAGGCGAACCATATATCCTTGAGCTACCTCCATGTTGGTTGTAAGTAAGGAGGAACGTTATTTTTGATTCACACTGACTGTCGTCTGAGGAAGTCAAGAATGTAGTTGCAGTGGGAGGTACAAAGGTCCAGGTTTTGAAGCGTGTTGATTAGTATTGGGAGATGATGACATTGAATGCCAGGCTGACGTAAGTACTGATTTAGTCCAAGTTGTCCGAGGCTGAGCGGACAGCCAATGAGTTTGCATCCATTGTTGATCTATTATGGGGCTAGGCATATTGCAATGGGTCCAGGTCCTAGCTCAGCATTAGTTAATTCGAACCATGAACAACCTCTCAAAACTTTTGTTCTGAAATCAACCTCTGAGACAGAGATCACAGGGTTGCCAGATGTTGTGGGGATTTGCACAGGTGTAGTTTTATTCTCCCTTTCAAAGAACACATAAAAGGCATTGCGCTTATCAGGAAGTGAGGCATCACAGCCTTTTAGAAACTAATAGGTTGCAAAACCTTCCAGGGCTGTTGTGCATCTGATTGTGCTGAAATCTAGCAAGTAGTGTATTAATTGGGGAAAAATAAAAATTGAAAAAAGCATACTATCAAAATTGTGAAAGATTGTGGAGCTTTGAAGACTTTAGAGATCTGAATGTCTTGATATATGTTTTGTTGAAGGTTAATGTGCAATCCTAGTTAGGAAAGCCAACAATGTTATTATTTATTGAAAGATGAATTGAATCCAAAAGTTGAGGGACTAATTTTTTCAGTTATATAGAGCATTCGTGACACAACAGCAAGTATACTATGCAGTATTGATCTCCTTTCTTAAGAATAGATGTTGGTGCCTTTAAAGTAGTGTGGAGAAGTTTTACTGGACTGCAAAATAAATGGTTGGATTATCTGATGTGAATGTTTGGATAGTGGGCATGTAGCTCCTGAAATTTAGAAAAGCAAGAGGGAATTTTATTTGAAACATACAAGTTCAGCATCTGAAATGAATGCATGCAAGGAACATCAGTTGGTGCCAACTTTGCAGAAAAGCTAAGCCAATAAAATGTGTAAGCAGGAATCCAGAAGCAGTACTAGGTTACTGTTATATGTAAATTTGCAGTATCCTCAGCAAAGGTATAATATTCAAGTGTTGTGTAATTGAGTTTGTTTGCCTTTTGCCTTCCTCCTCAAGTTTAGTCTATATGTGCTTCATTTCATCCAGACAGTCACAATAATAGTAATGGAACATGACCCTCCATGGAAGACATCCCCATGATCTGAGCAGACTAGATGTTGACAAGGAAACATCGAACACCTGGCTCAGAGTTAAAGACCTCTTTCCAGAAACAGAGGGGTTATATTGTGGCAATACAGAACCAGGGGATTAACGCAAGAAATATATATTAAAAAATACACAATAAAAGGCCAACAAATTCAAGGTGATAAATGCAGAAAATGTTGCCAAGAGAATCCACAAACAATCCAACACATTACAGGATCCTGTATTGGTTTAACTCAATCTGATTACTTATACACCCACAATCAAATGGCAAACATTGTTCAACAAAATCTTGCTTTAAACTGCAAACACATAAAATACACCATACCTTACTATAAATACAAACCTGATCCAGTTTTAGAGTCAGAGTCCTACAAATTATATTACAACTGATCCATTATTACAGATAGGACAATCCATAATAATCATCTGGATATAATATTGCAGGATAAACAAGCAAGAAAGTTTTACTTAATAGATACAGCCATTCCATGCACACATAACATACAGAAATCAGTAAGTGAAAAATACCAGAAATATGATGAATTAAAAGAGTAAATTGAAAGACTATGGAACATGAACAGGGTATACATTGCCCCAGTAGTAATATCTACAACTGGTATCATTCCAAAGCCACAACACAATAGCATTAAACAATCAGGGTTACACAGCATTATCTATGTAAATCTGCAGAAAGCCACAATACTAAACTCCACTAGAATAGTCTAAAGGTTCCTAGCAATTGAGAAATAAGTGAGCATGGCTATGACTGCACCTCAGATTGTACCTGCTGAGCTGAGAAAAATAAACATAGAGTAATAATGATAACTTATTTATAGAGCACTTCTCATACAAATGATGTAGTTCAAAGTGCTTGACAATGGGATAAAGTAAACATAAAAATAAAAGACAAAATGATGTTAGTAAACAGCAAAGTTAAATCAATAGATTTTAAGCTAGCATTTAAAATTGAGTTCTGTAATTGTTCATGCATGCCATTGGAGAAGGCAGAGGATTAGACTTGGATATGAAGTGCATGTGATTGAATGAGCTGCAAGTCTTTGAGTTCTCTGATTTCAGCTGCTTTGGTCCAAGAAATGGAAAGCTTGTCTTCTCTCATTTAAAAGATACTCCTCAGAGCCTTCTCTTCTTTAATCAAGCCTTTGGTTATCTCTCTTAATAAATCCATTTATAACAAGGTGTTAAATTTTGATTAAATGCCCTTTTGAATAGCCTTGAATGGATTTAATATATTTAAAACATTATACCTATTCCAGTTGCTGTTATAATATGCTAGATATTTGAATAAATACCCCTGAACATATGTAAGTAAATTATGAGCTGTTGCAATTTCAGATCTGCCATTGGGTGTGAGTATGGATTCGGTGGAATGTAATATTTTGCTGTCCTTAATGTATATAGCTGTACATTTTTCCAAAGCTCTTAACAATACACAAAAGGATTAGTGAGATGAGTACAGGTTGGCTGAAAAGCTATTAAATTTTATGAGGCAAACATATTTTACTTACAAATCATTTCATTTTTTCATTGTATTCAGTTTTTGTAAATATCTGCAGCACATATTGGATTGCACAGCTATTTGAATAAGAAATAAAGAGAAATCAAAATCTCAAAAGGCCAGAGGTTCCCCTTAAGGAAGAAAAAAATAATTTCCTTATATCCTTCTGTTTATGCTTATCTGCCTTTGGAAAATGACTTGCATAGAACATAGCAGTAAAACTGAGCATCAATCATAGCACAAATTGATTTACCTCTATAATGTTTTCCTGTTGTATATTAATTTATGGAAAGAAAATTTCCTTTAAATTCTGGTGGACATACTGTAATAAAATGCAATCTTACATTTGTAATTTGCATAACTAGCTCTTGTTTGGTGTTTCTAAAAGTTAAGATATTTGGAGAAAAGTCTTCATTTAATAACAAGAGAGACTTTTCAAAAGCCAATTATTAAACCTCTGTTATTTGCATAATTAAGTGTTTAAGGGAATTCTACAAGCTGCAGTAATGAAGGACTGAATCATAAATTAGCTATATATTACAGTTTGTAATGGATTGTGATTTATTACAGTGTTTAAAACTATAGATGATTTCTTCTGTGTGACCATTGGTAAATGCCTCCAAAGTTTCTATGTTGTTATCTTGCTGAACTGATTTGTTATTAACCATTGTCAGGAAGTAGTGTGACCCTGTTCTGATAGAGATCGCTGCCCTTTGCTACCTTCAGACTATTTGGTCTGTATCTAAAATGTTTAAAATACTTTTAATACCATGGAATTTGAGATTATGTAAAGTTCATCTAGTCAAAAGAAACCCTTAACTCTGTCACCTTTTCATACTGTGTGAATATTGGTGACCCATTGTACTCTAAAGCTTTCAGACATTAAACACATCTAAAAAGGCAGTCAGCAATTGATAGTTGCATGACTTGTATTTTAATTGGGTAAAAGGTTAATATGCGCACAAGATGCCAAAGAGTCAAATGCATTTTAAAGATGTTATTTAAAACACAATTTATCATAAAACTTATCATAAGGATGTTATTTAAAGCACAATTCATCATCGGAACAGCTGTCCCGATTAGCCAAAGTTTCATGGAAATAGTTAAAAGATATAAAAAAGACAAACTACCATTTAACTGAGTAACAATTTATAAATTTAAATGAAACACAGAACAAACTTAAACAGTATCAATACCTCTACAGTACTATAAAACTGTGTATTAGTTCCTAATAGTTATCAACGGAGGAATTTACCAGCCATGTTCTTACGATTGACTGTAAATGAACAAAATCAGCATAGACACGTGGTGCAGAGTGTCTTCTTACAATGCTATAGACAATTGCATCTCCAAATCTTCACTTTCGTTGTAACACTGAAGATGGTTGTGAATACCTTAAAATTATTAGTAGCTCCTAACATGCTGAAGTAGTGAAATGGTTACCTTTTCTCTATGGCTGTTTTTTGGCATCTCCAAGCTGGAATGCTTAAAAGCACAATGAGCAAAACAATTCTGAATTGTCTTACTGCTTATTTCTCGCCTACTATCAGTAACAAAAATCACTGCTTTTTGGATGCAAACACATGCAAATGATGCTGTTTAAGCCCTGTTCACTCTAAGCACGATGTAGTGTCTAACAGCCACATAAGTGTACACAACTAACACTAATTAGAAACTGTTCAGCAACATTCTCCTGTCCGAGTTAAGTGGCATAGTTTCCCAAATAAACTAAGGGAATCCTGGGCTATATCTCTATTTTTCTTTACGAACTGTCCCAAATAAGCAGCTACTCTAATTAACTGATGGCACAATAAACTGGAATCCACTATGTACGTATGTCATGTGCGTCTCTCTCTTCTCTTCTCTCACTCACTCACTCACTCACTCTCTCTCTGTCCACACACACACACACACACACACACACACACACACACACACACACATCACATACTATACAGTGGATCAGTGGATTCTGGTTTTCTATACTCTGAGCTGCTTCCAGATCTGGAAAAATAATTGTTTAGTGACCTCACAAACTCAAAAGTCACACAGTGCAATGAAGTATTTTTTTCTTACAAATATTGCATTGTTTATCAAATATATGAAACAAATATTTGAAAGTGAAATGTAATATGTCTGTTTTAATTCTCTGAAAAGATTAAAGTTGGACTTTTATTGAAAATAGCAAAGATAAGTTTAATGTAGCTTTATTATCTACTTATTGTTGCATAGGTGTTTCTATACTGTAATAGTATGCCAGTGAACCAGATAATAATGCCAATTGAAAACGCAGCAGCAACTAACTAGAGCTTTGTCACAGTGAGTGTCTGATGAGGGATCATTGGGCTTCTTGTGTTTGAGCATAACAGTACAATGTGTTTGGCTTGATATTAAGTGGATCCTAGCAACATGTCACATCAACAGTGTAGTGTCTCACGTGGGGCTACTTGGAGCCTAGTAACACATCACAACAGATTGCGTCTGGCTTGGTGATATGTAATGCATAACAACACTCCATAGAAATGGTGTGACTCAGGGACCCTGGCATCTTAGCAACATATCAGACTGGCAGAGTATGTCTGTCTTGAGGATATTTGAAGCTTAACAATGCACCATGACATTGTTGTGTATATAGTTACATTAGTCAGCACAGTTGGATATGGGTAACCCTCTACTTCCTCAAAAGTAGCTGCCCACAAAGCAAAAACCTTTAAAAAAAAATCAGACATATCCAGAATACCAGTATTTCCTGACACTTAAGCTCGGCTAATTAGTATATTATACATTCATGCACTTCTGACCTGACTTCTGTTACCAAACTGTAGCCTGCCAATCATGGTTTATGAGGCCAACTCCCTAATATAGTACTTTTGAGTGTTTCCCAGATGGCTGTTCAGTATCCTTGATTGTGGTGTTAAATAAATGTTCTATGATCCCCTAGAAGCAAGTGGAAGTTTGACACTTCTCGCACTTTCAGTTTCAAAATCCAATGAAATTCTTTTGCAGGTTTAGTTTAGATACAGGAGCATGGTTTATGAATGTAGCTCATCCTTGAAAACATTTTCTTGCATGCATACTCTTTTCTCTATTATTAACCTGACAAGGAATGTTGTTTGAAGTTGCTAAGTAAACATACTGAGGCACCATAGAACGTGAATGATGCAGAATGCTTTTTGCGCTGCTTAACTCTTTCTGTCTGCAATCTCTTCCCTCTCCCTCCTCTTCTCTCTTCCCCCCACTCATGCTGCTTTTGCACCCCTTTCCCTCCCCCTCCACATTGCACAGGCTGTCGTTTCATGACCTAGCATTATTAAAATTGCAATTATCAATCATTCTTGCCAGGAATGTCATCGCCTACTACATTAAAGAAGTCAGAGAAGTCTGGTTTCAGCAGTCCCACGCCTTCGCAGACCACCTCCCCTCGAACGGCATTTACACATCATCATCGGCCTGTGATTACAGCACCCAGAGGTGAGGCACGGCCGCTGAGAGCCCTTCCCTGTAGCTCCTACTAAAGAGTCTAGGGTCTTGGCCAAGTAGCTTGTAGTTTGGTGCCTTGAATTACTGCTGATACAGAAAATAAAAACTCTAGGAAATAAAAATCCGTGTGTGCATTATGGGCTATAAAACTGAGAGGTGATGGTTCTTTTTTCCAGTTTGATTGTAGAATAAGAGGGAGAGGATTCATAGTATTGTCTTTTAAATATTTAAAATAAAATCAAAAAAAATTGTTTAGTTAACAGCTGGTTACTTCCCATGTTTTCTGTCAATTCAGTGATTTTTTTCAATCAGCTATTTTTATCCAAGCTATATTTGAAAACCTCTTTCAATGACTTCATTATATGTACCAATTATAATTTGCTGTGTCTGGTTGCTGTAATAATTAATGACACATGTCTCAGCTAGGTCATTTTCCCATCTAAATCTCCTTTCATCTTGTTATTAAAATTAAGAAATTACAAAACTGCTCAGGATAAGTGACTGCGAGATGCATTTTAGCTCTCGATGTTATGGAGCATTCAATTATCATACATTTACAACGTTAGCAATTAAATATGAATAAAACCACATTTTTCCAGAATTTGGAATATATTTCGATCCTGTTCCTTAGGACTGAAATTTAAAACCATAACTGAATATTAAAAAAATCCAATGCCCATGAACTTCTACATTCTGAAAATGCTGAAAAGTATTCCTCTAAGATAAAAGGTGTATCGAAATTACCATAACACATGTCTTTTGCTTTTCATAGGTATAGCCTTCAGCCCAATTTATATTTTCATATATATGACAATATGCAGCTATTTCTGTCAGCAGAATGTAAGAGACCATTCTTATCAACTAGTTCAGAATAGTTCTTACTATTGAATGGAGTGTGCTGAGCATTGGAAATTGGTGCTGAGTGAGCACCAATATCTGCCAATAAAAAGTAATGGGGTGAGACAAATCTCCAAAATGGCATGATTGGATAAAATCTCAACTGAACTCTATAGACCATTAATGGCTTGCTCCCTGAAGGGCACATGGTGATGTCAGTGAGGTCATTCTGCGGGTATGTAATGCTGTACTAATTCATTCTTCCAGTATAGCTCCTGTGTCTCTAAAGGATTATTTGTTCATGATAGGTGTGTTACTGAAGCTGTTGCCGGTATTGGGCTGCAAGCTTTTAAAATGCCATTCTCCACATGGAGATTCCATTAATAGCCACTTAATGGGTGCCAGTCATGCCCCTAAGAGAGAAATGGCGGAAAATATTTTGCAACACCTTTTACTGCATTATTGGAAACGTTTTAAGATAAAATGGAACTTCAAAGTAATTTAAGAAGGATATAAAGGAGTCACTAAATGGAAGAAAGTAATTTCCTCAAAGAAAAAACAAGGTCAAACTCTTTTAAACAAGTTCAGTTATCATTGGCACAAACATCATTCCTTAACTTCAAAAAATGAATTAAAGTTAAAGCAAATGTGGGGGCGGAGGACAGCCTTGGGAGTGTAAACAAAAAGGTGGTATTCTCCATTGAAAATTCAACATCTGTTCAAACAGTAACGATTTGTATCATTGGCCCATTCACTTATCAGAACAATTCCCTGCCATATATTTCTGATTTTCCCACGTACTTATGATAATAGTGAGGGAGTGGGGAGAGGCCTATGTTTGCAAGTGTGATGTCTGTTCCCAAGTGGCAATTTGATGTGTCATTGACTAATAATTGTAGGGATAAGTTTCTGTCTAACTTGTCATTTCTCCTTGCCAACTTGTGCTCAGCACCTTCCTTTAGTGAGATGACAGAAACTGGAAACCAAGTGAAACAAAGAAAATTAAAACTTGACGTCATGTGACATGGTTTAAACACTACTCATCATTTTGAAAGATATTTGTGAATGATCAGCTTCATTTAAATATCATGCTATTACAAAACCAGTTTATGAAATTTAAAACTGCTCCTGTAGAAGGGAAGTGAGGCTAATTAGATAGCTCTTCATACAATGAGTTGAATGGCTTCTGCCTTTGATTCCAAAGATACTGAGTAGCTTATTTTAAATTTCAATTGTTGAACAAAAAATAATTAGCTGAAATGTAGTACCAGTTATCATTTCTATAAAGCATATTTTGTTTAAAAAAGCACAAATACTAAGATCCATTTTCACTTTTTTGGTACCAAGGTCATCACTGACAAAACCATGAATGTAGTCATAACTTCTAGCAGTGTAAACAAGCTTGAAGTATGCTGGATAAGTTTATTTGTAATATTGAAGAAAATAAGTATGAAGTTTATTAGTAAGCATCACTCTGCATGTTACTTGCACTTTTGCCTCTAAGTTAGAAGGTTGTGGGTTCAAATCGTACTCCAGAACACAAACACACAATTTGCCACCTCATTGAGACATGAGTGCAAACTCCATTACTGAAGCTCTTTGTTGCCTTTCAGAAGAGATGTTAGAATAAAGCCCCATCTAATATCCAGTTGGATGTGAAACATCCCACTGCACTAGTTGACAAGCTGGGGTGCTGTTGTGTTATTTTAGCTAACGCTTTCCTGAAGCATCTCGGCCAAGATGCAATGAACTGATCATTTTTACCAATGGGTTTTTGTTGCGTATAAGTTTGCCATTGTGTTGCTATATGTCGCTGCTCTTATTTTATTCAACAGAAATGTTTTGTAAAATTTTCTGTGATATGAAAAATATGCATTTGATGCTATGGAAAAACAGTTTGGAGTTAGATCATGTGTTCAAAGTGTTCTTGAACAACATGATTGTGTAGCAATTTTTATGAAGCTTCCAGTTTGAGCATTCCATTCTAAAATCTGCAGTTCCCACGGTCAGTGAGTAATGTGAATTAATTTAATATATTTACATGCTCTTTTATATCAAGTATCGCATTCAGCCACTCTGTCAACATCTAAAGCTGTTTCATGGGTAGTGTACAGCTAGATGCAGGATATACAATTTAAAAGCAAAGAAATCTAATGCAAACAACCTTCTTAAAAATTCTATCTAAAAAAATATAGATTGCAGGTTGCATATGTTTAGATGTCAGGGTATATAAATATATTTATTCATCTGGACCTAAAAGTGAATATTCATTAGTCATAGCCTCCTAATCAATTAGTTCTGTAACTGTCATAATAAATGACAGGCCCTAAGTACTCCCTGTGCATTTCAATCTCCGACTACGCTATTACCAGCACTTGCCATTGTTTCCCTGGATTCTGCTACGTTCTTGAATTCTAAGATATTTATATTTGCTTTGAATTACAAGTAAAATTGTGTTCATGGACTTGGCTTTGTTTGTAATACCAGCAGTCCAACACTTGAAGTTGTTGGTGACACAGTTATATTAGTTCTTGCCTTTTGTGCTTGTTTTTATGCTGCAGTGATTGGAAAGTTCCAGCTGACCTTGGGTTGAGATGGTTCAGGACTCAGAACAGCACAAAGTTATTTCAATTTTTCTACAGATATATGATCATAGAAATCCCTAGAACAAAAATGACTACAGTACTTGGATGCTATAGTTCCAGACACGTTCCATAACTGGTTTATTATGTGTTTGAGAGGATAGGACACTTGGAGGGAGGGGTGGGAGATCATCATCTTTGGTTGGTGATTTTCTGTAGGAGAATCTTTTATTGCTTAAATGAGACAGGTGTTGATTGGTTGCAAGTTGCATTTGACAGATAAAATCTGATCTTGACAGCATAACTTCCTGGATGCCAGAGGCAATGATGCTACTGTGATTGTGATTGCTAAATGCACAGGGGAAGGACTTGGTCTCATGAGAGGAAAATGCTGGACAATTGACCTGCCAGATGTAGCATTATTAATTTTAATCCCACCCTTGCGTTTCTTTTTCCTTTACCACACGTAGCCAAGCTGATCTCATTGCATTTCTGCCGTTTCTTTATGCACCTTACTATTGGAATACATTTTAAAAAGTAATCAAGCAAATTTTAAAATAAAGCTGGTTGCTTATACATTAGTAGCGGGATACTGGTTAATTAGGGCACATCAGAGTGAGTTCATTTTGGTCCAATTAAGTGGCTACCGTAATTAGTCACAGTTTCATGGCAATTGTTCAAATGGTATAAAAAAGGCAAACTACCGTTTAACTGAGTAACAAGTTATGTATTTAAATGAAATGCATAACAATTTATAACACTACCAATTCTACTTCAGTTCTATAAAACTATGTATTGGTTCCTAATAGTTATTCACAGAATAATTCATCCAGTGTACGCTGCTATACGAAGCTATGGTTTGGGAAGTATGGCCTACTGGCCTCACAGAATTTGTTCCACTTTATGGGATCTCTCTTGAGTGCAGAGGTTCAGATTGTTAAACCTTTCACAACTGGAAAGAGTAATTTTGAGCAGGCTGCTCGATGTCCACTGAGATCCAGCTTGATCAAGCCCATATTTTTGTTTGTATAGCTGACAGGTTTGCTCAAGTATTCAAAGCAAGGTAATGAAAGAATGGCAGAAACTACCTTTTTGCGCTTAGAAGTTGAACACCCCTTACAGAGACCCTAGTTTTTCCATAGAATGATTTTTAACGGGTTTTTCTCATCATTGTACACATTTCAATTGAACTAGGAGGCATTTAATCTAAAAAATGTTGACAATTACAGACTCTTCTATATTTTAAGTAGTTTCATGAAAAATATTGGAATGAGTTTACATCATGTCAGCACAGCACTATGAAAAGAACAATGATGTTTTAGCTTTGTTGGTAATGTTACCTCTGACAATGCTCCTTCAGACTTGCTCTCCTGATGATGAAATTCAAGCAATCATTTGTCTTGGCTGGGGTTGATACATTTCTTTTAACATCAATAAATGAACTATTTAAAAATATCCTATTGTTCTGTTTGGCCAAGGCTATGGCATTACTTCAGTAATCATTTCATTCCCATGCAGTTGTAAAGGTGAGATCCTACTTTGCTAGTAATCTTTATGTAACCTATCTTATGGAAATTTTTTAGTTATATTGCATAACTTCAACCCCAACCCCCATCGTAGACTATCACTCAAATAACATGCCGTGCTTTATTATACTTCCACAACAATAGTATGTAGGGTAGAAGCTGTAACAAGGTGATTTAAAATTATTTATTGGCATTACAGCTAAAAACAATTACAAAGGGCCTGGTTTGGGATGATCTATCACAATGCATGGAATTAATGCTGGTGGTATTCCCCCTGATGAGCTCTCTCCAGACCAGCTGCGAGGTGGAACTGGCTCCATGCAGCAAGTAGAGCTTTGGTGCAGTTCCTAAGGAACTGCTCCTAAAATACTCTGATGGCTTTTGACAATTGCCTTTTGGAGCAGCTTTATAATGCCCTTGATAGAGGTATCTAAATCTCTTCAAATAGTTTCAGAATTAAAATTAAATTTAACTTAAAGCAGCTTAAAATGCTAGCAAGTAACCAAAATAAATGTCAACAATATCTACAGAGTACTAATTTAGAGTTAAATCAAAAATAGCTATTTCGCTTTTCGGCTAAATGTATATTGGATTGAGCAGCCAACGAAATATACCATATTAGACAGATATTAACACTCAGTGCCTCTTTGCTCCCCTCCTCTTGCTCTCCACTGGGGTCTATGAAGCTGCAGACTAATGGACTAGATTATACTCACCTCTACTAAGTGGTTCCATTAGGGAAATGAGAACAATCTGCTGCTTGATGCTCAACAGCTCCTGATAAAAATCAAATTAGTGAATCCTGTATATAGGCTTAATTTTTTATATAAATAGAGGCTCAGCAATGCCATTCAAATAAATGAGATCATGATTCTAAAGGCATACAAACTCAGCTTTAAGGATGAAAAACATATCTGGACCTTGTCTCCAGCATAACATGGTAGCACTGTTGGGTTCATTAGCAACACCAGCAGTGGAGCAGGAAATCACAAACAAGGTCCAATCTCTTTGGAGTTCAGTGATCTAGATGTTTTAGATCACAGCATGGAGAGACAAAGTAAAATGCACCAAACATTAGGAAAAATCGAATAGATGTTTCAACAATTCATCAATCCAATATATATTCAGTTTAAAAGTGCACAGAATTTTTTTTTTGATTTTGCACTAATATATTGGCATGTTTATTCTGTTGCTGTATTGATTGTCTTTAATAAAATTAAGTAAGATTTTAATAATTTCTTTATAAATTAACCCAGTTGTTCCACGTATTTGCCGATGAGTGGACAAATGGCATTTTCATCTTCAAACGTCTATTTTGGCATAATTCCACTCAGCTGCATGGAGATGTCATCTCTGTTTCTGTTTCAATGTTACCTCAGTCAGCACACTTAATAAGCAACTGAACAAATGTCAAACTTCTTTCCCTCCCACGCCATACTGCAGCAGAAGGTTAGCACTGTATCATATCACCACCAGTCTTGAAATAACATCAGTCTTGGTCTGTTTATTGAAACCTCATTTCTAATACATTAGCTGATATTAAAAAGTGTGTTAGCATCATAGATAGTTTGACAATTTATAAAATTGTTGAATATTATATGTAAGAAATAGGTCATTTGTTCCGTCACTTATCAGATAATTGTTCAGGCTTTTCTGGCGTGCAAAATGACCATTGCTGGTTGTGCTAGTACCAATCAGATGAAAGGCAACAAAAAATACTTCAGGAATTGGTGAGAATCTGGTTTTCACCCTGAATCATGAGGTGAAGCTTATCCCCACGTCTCCTAATGGCAGGTGTATACCATTGCTATTCCGATAGCTGGTGACTCAAATCTTAAAGAGTACTTTCCATGGCAGCCACGTAAAAATAAAACAGCAAAGGAGGCTCCAATGGAGAAGAGGGCAACTGAGGGGTGAGGAGCAGACCTGTGTCTGTATGTCTGGTATCTTTCATTCACTGGTCAGGCACGGCAGACATGTGTGTTGTGAGTGGCCCAAGCCACTCTGAAATACAGGCTCATCAGATACCAATGGCTGCAGCCTGTACACTGAGGGTAAGGCTACAGAGACACTGCAGTCCCTGTCAGTAAAGCTTGTGGTTAAAAATGGACACAGATGAATAGCCTGATAGAGGCTGTGGACAAAACAGTATCTCAGTGGGGATCTTTCAGTCCACATCTCTTTGCCAACTTGCTGCAGAATTTGCTTCTTGTTTTACTGTGAGTTATAAGTGCAGCTTATAGGTCACCTTTCACAGTCAATTTCCATCAGTAAATGGATAAACTGCCACTGCACACTGTATGATGTCATTGGATACTCATCTGATCCAGGGCAATCATCAGGCTTGCAAAACTATAATGTACCAGGAGGTGGGGTCAATTGGAAGTTAGGTTAATTTTCCAATAGTTGTTAATTAATGCAGATAAATAATCAAACATGCACAAAATGAGTTTTCAATGCAAAATGAATCATGTTCAAGTGAATCCAGTTTCTAGCCAATATTTCCCACCCCCCACCTTTCATATTACTCCTTAATCTAAACTGTTTTGTATCTAAATGTATGTTAAATATTATATTATCGATTCGAATTCCTTGTGTTTAAGGGCAGTATACAATATATGAGGTTAATTATTTTAGACCTGACAATTTTGCATACAGAGGTGTGTGCAAACCTTGATTCATTAAAATGCAAGTAGATTTAATATGCTAGTATCAATTGATATGTACCTATTTATAGAACACTTCTTGACTGGTAGGACAAGAGTTACTCTCCAAATAATCTTTGCAGTTGTCAGGGAATGGTTAATCACTTAATTTAATTAAGGAAATTGTAGCTTTTGAAAAATGCTTGTATGAATAGGCTTCAAAGGAAATGGAGTGACACATCTGGGTAAATTCAGTTCAGGGTCTGTCGTCTGAAGCTTATAGAGAGATTGTGCTATCCTACTATCTCATACAAAAAGACCAAATTATATTCGTGGCTCATGTAACATGTAACATTAAGGCACTTCACAAACACATGGTTTTTTTTTTGACCGAGGAAATTATAAGTATTATTAGTCAGATTGAGGTTTTCAAATTTCCTTTTAAAAGTGTTGGATTTAATGAAGGATTGCTTTATGGCCAAGGTAGCTAAATGCCTTGTTGCAACCTTGTCAAACAAGAGGCAAGATTTGGGGCAAGTCAAAGCACATTTCAGATTGTTGGAGACATGAAATATATGTACAGATAGCTGGCAATGTTAAACAGTAAGATGAGAAAAATAAACAGTAGTAAGCCATTTATACTCACAGCTCTTCTACCATATTGTGGTCAATATTTTACTTCAGCAATGCTTTATAATGCCAAACCCATATCCTTAGATTCCTTTAATATTCTAAAGTCTATCAATCTTGGTCTTAAGTATACTTAGTTATTAAACCTCCACAGCTCCCTTGGTGAAGAATTCCAATTATTTACTATCCTCTGGGTGAAATAATTACTCAGTCGTGATGGCTGGCTCTTTATTTAATATCTGAGCCCTGGTTCTAGATATTGCATACAGGGGAAGTATCGTCTTTACTGTCAAACACTGCAATTTGTATCGAATTATCCTGCAAGTGATTACATTATAGTGCAAAATAACACACCATAGGGTATTAATGACAAGCAAAGCCATATATTTACCCGCAACATTTCCCACAATACCTTTGGCTACATTGGTGCATCACATGTCCACCAAGCTTCCCACTAAAGAGGAACTAATGTACTGTACAGGAAAAATTGGAAAATATTCGACCTACCTTGCCTCAATCACAGAACCATATTCACCATAACTCCTACCATCGACTTGTATTGTGCAGCCACATGTTCTGAGCCTACCTTCAAATTATTGTTAACATTCACTAAACTCACGCACATCTAAAGAGTGCGTCTTGCAGTTTAGTTTCAACAACGCGCAGTTTCTCAGCCAAACTGACTACTGAATGACTTAACACTTTCGATAATGAAAGTCCCTGACAGCTTCCCATATCTCAGGAGGCAATTCTCAATGCAGGCAGACGTGATAACATTTACCATTCAGTGCATCAGTACAGCATTTTCCCATCTGATGAAAAGAATGGCTGAAGATTAAGACTTTCAATCCAGCATGAAGTTCTGTTCCTGTTGGGCAGCAATGATCCCTACTTTTGAAGACTTGAACTAATCAGACCGGGCACCTCATAATAATGGAAAGGTGCTACCTACATCATCTGCCAGATTCTCCAAGTCAACACCTATGGTATTAAGATCCTAATTACATTCATTCACATCTAATTGAAAGGCTGCATCTTCATATGCCCAACACCAGCTTCCTGAAACAGACACTGGATGGACAAATAAACTAAATCAAAGATTAATGTTGAAACCTCCTTGAAAAGGTGTAATATTTCATCAACTGAGTGGAATCTCTGTCCTTGAATTACTTAAAATGGAGAAGGAATATCTGGAATGGCATTAAGAACTTTGAGTCCATGTGTCAGGAGTACACTGGAAGAAGTCTACCAAACACACCCATGCACACTGTCAATCACCTCTTGTCCCAACTGTGACAGAGTCTCCAGAACCAAAATAGGACTCATCCATCACCTCAACAAGAATTGAAATGGAAGTAAGTCAACTTCAATCCAAAGAGGCCACTTAAACTGATAAATAAAATATATGCCCCAGCTACTTCACTCTGTTTTATGTCTTGTCCTTCCAGTCTATTAGTGAATTTTGACTTTAACTTTTCCATTTTATTTGTTTTTTAATTGGATATTTAAAACTATACATTGTCATTCAATTCAGGTCCAAATAACACCCTGCAATTCCAACGTTATCTTTCTGTTAGTATAGAGACAACCTTCATGTTATGGGCATTGAAATAGAAATTCACCCTTGCAGAATTCACAAATCACAACCAAAAAGATTGATTTATGGAATAAAATTCACTTGCATTGGATCTATGAGGAAAAATTGAAAATTTATATTTTTCAACTTGTCTTACGTGACACGTGCAGATAACACAGCTATGTGTTTAGAAAATCACGATAAGAATCCTTTCCTGGAAATGCAACTCTCACCATGGTAAGGTATTACACATCTAATACCAAACTAAATATTTCGGTTTTCTTTTTTATAATTATTTGTATGTGATTCTTTTCCTGCCCCTCCAGCAGATAGATTACATTTGAATTTACTTCCCAAATTTTAGCCTGCAATTATTTATTTACAGTGTTCCACACTGAATTGCATTGTCTGTTCTGACTGTCCTAGTGCTTCTGCAGTCTTACACAACGTTTATCCAATCTGCTATCAGCTTAAATCTTCCTCTTCCTTTCCTTTATTTGCTATAAATAGGAAGTTTTAAATTTATTCTTTCACTTCCTAAATTCATGTTTGTAAGCAAATAAAGGTGGTTCTAAATTTGCTATTGTTAAAGATCATAGTATTCCTGTCCAAGAAGCTTCCTCTCGTTCCCATTATCTTCTTTCTGCCTTCCAAACATGTCTCCTTTTCTGTTTTGCCCAAATCTATCTTAATTCTATAACCCCTTTGTAAAAGTCACTTATTTCTTTTGAATTGTTGAATTGTGTTACTGTTTTCAATCAGTACAAATAATATCCATTGTTCCTTTTCTCAAGCTCTTCTAAGCAGTTTAACTAATCAGCTCTAAAAGTGAGTATTAATTTTACACTTCATTACCGGAATTTTTGTCAATAAACCTCAAAAGGTCATTTTAATTTTTAAAAATGTCAAAAAATATTTTTGTAATCTTATGTTGTGGGAAATTAAGCAAAAAGCATAATCAATGCAGGTGCTGCAAATCAAATAAAAACACAAAATGTTGGAAATATCAACAGATCAGGGAGCATAGTTCCCCTCCACAGATGCTGCAGAGGGGAAAATGGAAACAACGGTGCCTAGAACTCTGCCTTCTCCAACCTTGCAATTCCTTCTTGTGCTTGAATAGAAGTAATAACAGAAGCTAATATTACTTTTATTGCCTTTAGTTGCTGAACTAGGTAAATGTTATTCAGTAGTAGCATCGTTGAGTGAACCAGCTAGATTCTGAAGAATGTGGTCCATAGTAAGAGGCAAGAGAACTAAAGGACAGGTGAACTTTCTTCACCTTGTCCTGGTCAATCTATCTGCAATATATGTCCATGACAGTGTTGATGGATTGTGTGAGACTGAACCAAAGGTTATGTCTTCTCATCGAGGCCACCATGCCAGGTAGTACTATTAACAGCATGGAATTGTAGTCCATAATGTGCTGTGCCTCTGGGTTGACCTCGTCTATACTAGCTACATCGACCTGACAATATGGAAAATTGTAAGGCAAAAAAAAACACACAAAGTTAGGCAACATTTGAGGAGAGGTAGAAACTAGTCAATAACCTTTCATTAGAATTGTGGAAAATTACCTGTTTGCCCTGTCCTCAAAAAAATGGACAAATTCATTTCAGCTACTTATCACTTCATTTCTCCACACTCCTCCATTAACAAAGTGATGGAACCTGTTTTCGACGGTGTTGTTGTATAGCTTGCCCTGCTTACCAATACTCAGTTAAAATTTTGTTTGAATCACTCTGCATTTGACTATCTATGGTGCCACAATAAAAAGTGCAATTCATAGCAACGTTTTGGATATTTATCCACCTTCTAGAAGAAATCCTCCAAGGAAGGTATTTCAACACATCATTTTAAGAAAAGCTTCTTCCACTCCACCATCTGATTTCTGAATGCTCCATGAACACAACCTTATTGTTCATCTTTTGCACAAAGTATTTATGTAACTTGCACAGTACAAACATCAATGATAATAAATCTGATTCTGATATGGCTGTAGTTGTTAGGATCAATTATCTCAGCCACAGAACACTGCTGCTTTTTCTGAGAGATGTGTCAGTCATCTTTAGCTGCTTTAACAATGGCTTTTCCTCCATTCTGAGTTCAAATTTGGAGAATTCACTGTTTTCATGGTATGCAGTTCCATCTGCAACTTGTCAAAGAATGAAACAGTATCTGGTTACATGCATCAGGACCTGATAACATTTTGATAGGAACTGATAAGTAGCAAGTAATATTGGCATTATTACATACATACTGTGTGAGTCAATGGTCATCTCCATCAAGTCTAGCATACCATTGCTGAGTCACCTTCAGCGTCCCTGGATCACCATTCTCCAGAAGCTCAACTACACCAGCCATATAAATGCTGTTCTTGCATGTACAGGCAAGAGATTAGAAATGCTCTGCAGTGTAAGTCACTTTCTGACTCCCATTGAATCTTTGCTGTCTATGGGGCACACCAGGAATGATAGAATGCTCTCCACTTACGCTCATGAGGTTAGCTCCAAGAGCACTATAAATATTGACACTATAAATCTTGACACTATATTGGATAAAGCAGTCTTCTTGACTGGGAATCAAGTCTGCTGGTTCAAGAAAGTGGCTTACACCAATCTTTCAAGAACAGTAAGAGATAAATTATAACCCTAATGCTAACCTCGTTAGGTACTCATCCTCATGAATTAACAATATTCACAGTCTTTATACCTGTGATTGATATTTATGAAATATCTGAACTAATGCTTTTATGTTTTCATATTTGTCTGTGAGTGAACTCCTTAGAGGAGCACAGTCATAGATTACCAGAAGGTCCTCCTACTGAGAAAGTATCATAGAAAACCATGATAGCGTATTTTTATGTTGTTGTAATAGCTCAATAATTACAAGGTAAATGCATAAGTAAAATATTTATTATACTCATCTTGTAGAATGATTTGCAGGGCACCATGCTGGGTAAGTTTGTTAATTTGCAGCAAGTCTCTGAAGAGGGGATGTTGGGAATGTGAGTTGCATTTATATGTGTCATGATGTAAGACGCTGAAGAGACAGCGATCTCTCCTCTTAGAGAAAACAAAGCAGTGAGGATTAAATAAATAGAATTCATCAAAGCTTTAACTTAGTATAATATTATCATACCTAGTGTACTCCTCTAGGAAGCAAATCAGATTTCACTCATACAGACAAGTATTTTCTTAGCCTGTTCATCTTTCTAATATTGCTGCTTCATCTCAAAATTAATAAATATATCTGCATTGTTCTGAAGAAATTACTTTGAATGATTTCTCTATTACAACCATTATTCTCAATGTATCGCACTGTTGAAAAACAGATTTTGTATTGGGTTGACATTTTATAACACTCGAGCTCCTAAATTTTTCTGAAATATGGTCTCATATATGAGCATTGATTGCAGTATATCTTCAGCTGGTGAGCTTCAAAGCTGCTGCTTTGAAGCTCAGCATCAAAATCTATAAATAATACAGATTCTGCCATATCACCAATCCTGATGGAAGAGAAATGGTTGTTGCATTTATTGTATTGGGATGATAAAAATCACATCTACAATAGTAAACAATATTTGCGAAAAGCAGAAACATGAATAGGCTATTCAATCCCTATCATCTAGTTCAATAAATCAATTAAGAGCTTGGACTATCTTTTTTCTAACCTTAATAATCTTGCCAGAAAAATCTGTCATTTTTATTAAATATTCAATTAACCCAGTCTTGTATGTTTAGAGTTCCAAACTTCACCAAACTCTATAAAGAAATACTTCCTGCCATCAAGCCTAAGTAGTTGAGCTCTAACTTTAAGGTTACGCCCTCTAGTTCTCAACTCTCACCAGAGGAAATGGTTTCTCCCTGACTACCCCATAAAATCTTGTAATCTTTTTAATCACCTCAATTATATCACCTATTAATCTTCAGTACTCAGAGGAATACAAGATGAATTATTTCAACGTGCTCTCATAGCTTAACCTTTAAGCCAGGTTTTCAGTTTGGTATATCTGCTAAGTTTCATTTGCCTGGATTTGAAAAAGGTTTGTTTTGGAATTGAATTTTCATCCCATCTCTCTGCCCTGTTCTGAAATTAGCACTGTTGAAATAAATCTTACAGTACTGATTAGGTTGTGGGTGGATCCAGCTTTACACCATAAAATTATCTAGTACACATCGTATCAATTTAGTTGTAGCTTTTTGAAAAAAATGTTTTGATGTGGTGGTATATGGCATAGGTTAAGCCTGAGAATTGATTGTTTTAAGATGATGTGTGACCTTGTGATAAAAATCAGGTTCTGCCCGACCTGCTGCGTTCATCCAACGTTTTCTTTTTTCATTTGTGGACTGCGATTATTTCTCCATAACCTCTTTCATGTGCCAATATTATCACGCTGTAACATTATTTAAGAATGGGCATTGCTGTTAGAGAATCCCATAGCACAATACAGAGTAATGACATCCAAGACAAAATATTTTTTTTCATCTCCTATGACCTGCCTAGAATGTTATTAATAACTAGCAGAAATGTAAACAAATTGGCATTTTGATTGAAGCACCACTGTATTAATAAAAAAAATACATTTGTGGAACTTGTAAAAGGTACATACAGTAAGCAGAGAACCCTTTCCTCTGTTCTCTCTTTCTCCCTCCCCACCCACCCCCCTCAGCACAGATCATTGAAAAATGTTTAAGAACATAAGAAATAGGAGCAGGAGCAGAATATGTGGATCTTGAGCCAGTTCTGCCATTAAATAAGAATAGAGCTGATCTGATCTTGGTCTCAATTCTACTTTGCTGCCTTTCCTCTCAGTCTTTATCTCCTCTGTAGTCTGAACATCTCAGACTCCACAGTTATCTGGAATAAAATATTCTAAAGATTTGCAACCCTCCAAGGAAAGAAATGCCTTCTCATCTCCAGCTGAAGCACACGTGGAGTCCCCATATTCAAAAATATCCCCCACCCCCTAGCTCTAGATTCACGCCACAAAAGGAAGTTTCCTCTCAACATTCAAGTATCGACCTTGCAAACCTCCTCTAAACTGCCTCAGTGCATGTGTGTCTCTTGTTAATAAGGAGACTAAAACAACTGTAGCCTAACTTTTGTATTTCAATATTCCACCATCCTTGTAATAAAGGTGATTAAAAATGTGAAAAGCAGATATTTTGTACTGTAGATTTTCTGGCACTAATCAACTTGTCCAACTTTCCCTTTCCCCAAGAAATATGAAAACATCACTCCAGCAGCCAATAACAACTGGCTGAATGAAACATCTACTCTGTAACCTTTTGAGTTACAGACTTCAAGACACTGCAGTGACAGCCCCATAAATCATCCAAATGTTAAGTGAATTACTGTAGCCCCAAATTCTAGCTTTTATGTTGTTTATGTAGTGTCATCTTACTGCTTTAAACATGAAAAAGAGGGGCTTGATGTGCTGTATCAGCAATTCTCTGCCCTTTCTGCTACTGCCATCTGGCAAGGCAGCTCACAGATGCAGCAAATGTGGCTGCCACAATGCATTTGGTACAATGAGAGGAAACTGAAGCTAAAGTTATTTCTCTGGGTCTCCAGCCCTGTCTTTTAACTCCTCCCTTCTGCCTGAAGACAAATCTGAAAAGTTATTTCTCCTTTTGCTCGAGTTTCATAAATCACGTGTAATTAAAATTATGTGAAAGTATGCCCAATTTGGTGGATATTGTTGATCCATTATATAATTAACAGGTTTAATCCATTTTGTAAATGAATGCTCATATATTCTTGTCATATTGCAAAAATTTGTCTGAAACAAAAATAAAACAATACAACACCTTTTGTAGTTCTTTAATTGTGCATATATTAGACTTAGATGTAGCTGAGAATAAAGGGGTCAAAGTTTACTCTATCTCGACATCCTATGTGAAATCAAGGTTTGAACTTCATTGGTGCGAACAGTCATGCAAGCTGCTCGTGGTTTGGCATTGATTCCCAATTCTAACATTCACAGGATATGAAGATGAGCATATTGTTATAAGGTTAAACCAGACTGAATTACATTAAAACACAGTCAAAGGAAATTTACTTCACATCTTGTGTCTGCAAGGAGATTTCTCAATCCAGAAAATCTAGCTAGACAAATGTGCCTTAAATTTTATGCCTTCTATTCCAGCACTGCTATCTCTTCACTGCAGTTACAATGGTAAAAGTAAATGAGGGATTCTTGTAATTTCGGATGGGATCTTAAATTCACCAAGCATATTTTGAAGTATTTACTTTGGGCTTTTGTTGGGTCAGCTGCAGCAGAGTTCAAAGTTCAAAGTAAATTTATTATCAATATAGATATATGTCACCATATATTACCCTGAGAATCATTTTCTTGTGGGCATTCACAGTAGAACAAAGGACGAAAATAGAATCAATGAAACACTACCTGTAAAAACTGACAAACAACCCCTGAGCAAAAGAAGATGAATTGTGCAAATACAAAAAATATTTAAATAAACATTATAAATAAAAGGTAATTAGATAATACTGAGAACATGTGTAGTAGAGTCCTTCAAAGTGAATCCATAGGTTATGGAATCGGTTCAGTGTTGAGAGGAATGAAGTTATCCATGCTGCTTTAGCAGCGTGATGGTTGAAGGGTAATAAATATCTAACCTGGTGGTGTGGGACCTTAGGCTCTTGTACCTCCCTCCCAATAGCAGCAGCAAGAAGAGTATAGCTGGAATAGAGGGAGTCCTTGGTCATGAGTGTTGCTTTCTTGTGGCAGAGCTCCTTGTAGATGTACTTATTGATGTGAAGAGCTTTTTCTGTGATGGACTGGGCTTTATCCACCACATTTTTGTAGGCATTTCTATCCTTGGACATTGGTGATTTCATATTAGGCTATGATACAACCAGTAAGGGTGCTCTCCACTGTGATTCTATAAACGTTTGTCAGCATTTTTGATGACGTGTTGAACCTGAGCAGACTTCTAAGAAAGTAGAGGTGCCTCTGTGCCTTATTTGTAATGGCACTTAACCTGCTTGTTACAGGACAAATCCTCTGAAATGATGATGCCAAGGAATTTAAAGTTACTGACCCTCTCCAATACTCCGATCTGCTAATGAGGCCTGGCTTATAGACCTCTAGTTGTTATTGTGGCACAATTTCAATCTCCCTCCTTAAATCCGATTCATCACCCCATCTGATTCGGCTAACAGAAGTTTCTGGCAGCAGTAAATTAATTAGTAGTGAACCTGGGATAAAGATATTGTAATGAAATACAACAACAGTATACACTGGAGCTAACTTGTTCCGTTTATCTTCTAAAGGGGATGCTCCACTGATAGGCTGTGGGCTGAAACAGCCCCTGCAACCTCTTTCTTCCTGCAGCTACACTGGGCAAAACGAGGTTGGAGAACAGGAGGAGTTGGCTCCAGTGATAAGGGTCATATAATATGCCCATTAGATACAGATTCAGGGATGCAGTGAAAAGATTAGAGGGTATCCTTGTACCTTACTAACAAATAACATTTACCAGACCATGCACTGTGTCATTGATTATGTGACTGAAAAGGTGAAGTGTAAAGGAGGTATCTGCACAACCCCAGTTTCAGGGGGAATCCCCAGCTGCAATATTCTATCCACTGCCAAAGAACATTCCTACTAGTGGAGATATCTTTTGCCCCTACAATTTACAAATGCAACTGGTCCCCACTGAGTCTGGACACTCTGGGTACAACTCCACATGAAGTTGGACTTGTGCTGCTTTCCATCCCATACCCTGCTCCTCTTATCCCAATGTACTAGAATGAGTGAAGGTAGATATCTGATCTATCAAAATGGCCATTTGTAGGCCGATTCCTGTTGCTATGAGCAACCCCAACTGAGAAGAGGGAAGAAAGAGAGGGATTCATCAGAGCTGCTTGTATGCTGTCACCTTCAGAAATTCTTAAAATCCAGTTTATTGTCACCTACTTATTCAAAGATTCAAAGAACATTTATTATCAAAGAATGCATAAATTACACAACGAGAAGTGTTTGCTTACAAGCAGTTGCAAAGTAAGAAACCCAAAAGAACCCATTTAAAAAAGACAAACCCCCAATGTGCACAGAGAAAAAGGGTGGAAACCCCACAAGCCATGCAAACAATAGAAGCAAGCAACAGCAACAGCATTCCAAACTGTGTTGAGTTCTCAGGACCAAGCCCTGGAGCAGCCTGGAATAGGCCTAAAGCCTTGGTATTCAGTTCGTCATTACATTAGTGGGGCAAATCACTGCAAAGTTCGCAGACATGAAGCACAACAGCCAGGAGCAATCTCACAGCCTTAGCATTGTGGAGAGAGGAGCCCCGGTCTATTTGGGCCAGTGTTTAAATTGTCTGAACAGTAGATTGGATCTCAGAATAGGACACAGGCTTCATCGCGGCGAAGAGCTTCAGGCCTAGATTTCACTGCCGAAGAAGCTGTTCTCGACCTCTCCATCCTACCTCATCCTAGCGATCCTACCTCACCTGACTCTCAACACCCTGTCTTTCCAGTCTATCTGGGCTGGCATTTAAATTGTCCAAACAGCGGATTGTACCTCAGTTTAGGGCCCAGGCTCCATTGCAGCGAATCAGTCCAGGCCTAGAACGTGCCACCCAGTGATTCGCTTTGGACCTAGATATCACTGCCAAAGAAGCCATTCTCGACCTCTCCAAATTGGCTTGGTGCTCGGAGCAATCCAGCCTTACACCCGGGTTAGTTGGACGGACATCAGAGATCCTCTGCCTCACCTTCTCCTCTCCAATTCAGCATGGCTCCAACTCCAATTGCATCGACTTTGCAATACACCAGCAGGGCACATCTCTCGAATTCTCTTTGCCTTCGCTCACCTCTTCATTGTTTGCAGTGATAGTTTACCACAATTTACTTCAAAAAAAATTTTATTGGTGATGTTTTTAATCGAATTTTTCTGCTTTCGAACCTCCAGTAAGCTGTGGCACGCCTTTGGTAGCACCATCTTAAACCAGAAGTATGTCACATAATTTACTGTTTTGCCACAGCAGTACTGTGCAGGGTGTAAAAGTTATTATAAGTTACAAATAAATAGTGCAAAAGAGGAATATTGAGGTTCATGGACCTTTCAGAAATCTTTGGTGGAAGGGAAGGAGCTTCCTGGAAGAGAAAGGTTTGGGGTTAAAGAAACATCAATGTGAGACCCTTGTTCCTGGAACTGGATATTTTTCTGCTTCAGATGTAGGCAAGATTTAATAGTTCCTTGAATATAATGCACCATGTTATTGCGCCTTCCACAGTTTCCTCCTGTTTTGCATTATCTTTTCAATCAAACCAGCAATATTTATTGGGGGTATGGTTTCTTCCTAGCCTTCATGTAAAAATGACAAATATAGGTATTATGAATGAAGTAAAGTACAATACTTTAATTGATGTAGCACAAATACAAGAACATCTGAAGATGCTGGAAATCCAAGGAACATATGCAAAACGCTGGAAGAACTCAGCAGGTCAGGCAACATCTACGGAAAAGAGTCCAAAACGTCAACTGTTTATGCTTTTCCGTAGGTGCTGCCTGGGCCACTGAGTTCCTTCAGCATTTTGTGTGTTACTTAGTTGATGGATGTGTTTTATTATATATAAACAACCATCTCCTGTAAACAGTAATTCTGTGATAGGGAGCTTCTAAAGTATGCCCACTGCTGCTGTAAGAAGAACTATGCCTTATCGCTGGTGATCTGGGAGAGCGCCCATACCCAACAAGGCTGGCATTACAGATCTCTGAACACTTTTCTATTCTACTACAACACCTGAAGCACCGTCAATATTAAGGACATAGAAATTAATATCTCCAATTCAAAATAAGAAATTTGTGATTAAAATGCTGTTTCATTATTATAATAGGCATGTCATTTTTGGAAACATTCCATTAGTTTATATTCTGGAAGGTTTTTGTCAGCTGGAGTTACCTACGCTCGGTATCCTTTCTTGTGGCTATATACAGTATGTCTAGGTCGAGAGCAGTTTTTCTTTGGAGATGACTTGCATATCAGATTCCTTTCCCTAGGAAGTCTGAATCACAACTCAAATTTTTGTCTTTATGATATCCTGAAAATTTAAATCTAAAACAAAAATTAGGATTGTGCCTCACTCAGCATGCAAACCTTGATTCAGATCTAACATTAGGAGTAAAAAAGTTTCATTCAGGAAGAAATCTCTGCTTGTCTATTTTAAAAAAATGTTTTGAATTGGAAAATAAAATGCATTGTTGTCTCCTATACAGTATGTATTATCGCTGGGGTTCCATAAATGCCAGCTGCACATACTTTGAGCACACATAACGGTCACTTGGTTGACGTGATCAAATTATTGTCTTAAAATGATAAATTATTTCAACGGGTTAAAATCACATAGCTACTTCTTATGGTTGAAAATGCAGAACAAGGGGCCAAAATAAGATTGAATCAAGGCTGCACCAAGGATTTCTGATACTACAGTGCTGGAATGAGGTAGGAGATACAGAGTTAAAAACATAGCTCCATGCCAAGTGGAATGGTGAAGTCATAAATGATGTAGCTGAATTTCAGACTGGTTAAAGAAATGATAAATAGTGATGCCTTGGAATTTTTATTACATCAGAACTACTATTTCAGTTTAATATTCAATGTGTTGTCAAAGACCAGATGTTGGATAAGCAACTGGACAATAGAGTTGTGCTGAGCTCAGTGGTGTGGCTGTGGATTCTGTTGTCTTTAGATGATACAAAGGGGCAACATGTAGGTAAGGAGAAAGAGGGAACCATGAACAGATATTAGGAGGCTCCAGAAACAGCAGTCCAAAGTGGAAAGAGCAGTCATTGCTGAAGATTCTATGACTATGATTAGACTGGGAAGAATAGAACTAAGTGAAGGAAGTGCAGCTGAGGTGGAGAGCAGAAGAGGAGCAAAGAGATGGGGAATGATGCATACACAACAAAGCAATTCACTTGTGATTTTTAATTGTGTCTATCTCGATATTATGATAGGAGCGGAAGCCAAGTGGGCAGATTGAAACTTGAAGTCAGAAGGTTGAACTCTGATAGTGCAGTAAATTAAGGTTCAGTGGATTAAAGAGGTAAAGTTTGATGCTGTTACCACATTTCAGCAGTTTACAGATATGATAACCACATGGAGCTAAGAGCTTGAATGTATTAAGCCGACTAAATCCACAAGTTCAGTAAATATTTGTATTGTAATATACACTCAGTAGCCAATTTATTAGATACACTTGTACACCTGCTTGTTAATGCAAATGCAGACATGGTCAAGTGGTTCAGTTGTTATTCAGACTAAACATCAGAATAGGGAAGGAATGTGCTTGAAGTGACTTTGACCATGGATGATTGTTGGAGTCAGAAGGGTTTTTTGAGTATCTCAGTAACTTCTGATCCCTGCAATCTTCTGGCACAACAGTCTCTAGAATTTACAGAGGATGCTGCGAGAAACAAGGAACATCCAGTGAGTGGCAGTTCTGTGGGCAAAAATTCCTTGTTAAAGAGATGTCAGAGGAGAATGGCCAGGCAGGCTCAAGCTGACAGTAACTCAAATAGCCATGTGTTACAACAGTGGTGAGCAGAAGAACATCTCTGAGCACACAATCACAGGACATTGAACATTGAAGTAGAAAGGCTACAGCAGCAGTAGACCACAAATATACATTCAATGGCCACTTTATTAGGTACAGGAGATAGGTAATAAAGTGGCCACTAAATCTAAATGGAATTTCTTTTGTGTAATAGGTAAGTATGAAGCAGTGATTTTAAAAAATATCTTTCTATAGATGTGTGGTGGGAAGCGTGGACTGGCTGCATTATAACCTGGTATGGGAACACCAATGCCTTTGAGTGGAAAATCTTACAAAAGGTAGTGGATTCGGCCCAGTACATCATGAGTAAAACCCTCCCAACCGTTGAGCACATCTACAAGAAACATTGCCATAGAAAAGCAATATCAATCATCGAAGATCCTCACCACTCAGGCCATGCTCTTTTCTCACTGCTGCCATCAGGTAGAAGGTACAAGTGGCTCAGGGCTCACTCCACCAGGTTCAAGAACAGTTACTACCCCTCAACCATCAGGCTCTTGAACAAAAGGGGATAAATACACTCATTTAAGGACTCTGTTATGTTGTTATTTCATGCTCGCTATTTGTTGCTATTTATTTATATCTGCATTTGCAGTTGGTTTGTATTTAATAGTTCCTGATGTTTACAATTTACAGCTACTATTCTATAGATTTACTAAGTATGCCTGCAGAAAAAGGATCTCAGGGTTGTATGTGGTGACGTGTGTACTCTGATAATAACTTTTACTTTGAACTTTGAAAATCCATGAAGAAAGATAAATCATCCTCAAATTTATCAAGACAAACCAGAGAAGAAGTTTAAGTGCAAGTTGGATCGAGATGTCAGAGTTTAGAGGCCAGAATCATGGAATTTAGGGACCACAAGTGTCTGCAGCTCAGAGTGGAAGCTATGAGCATTGTGTGCCTCATCTGTGGCATCTTTGTTGTACTGTTGTGTTGTAGCCTGGATTTCTTGTATAACATTGGATGGTGCACAGTGCAAGTGAGTGTCTTGGACAGTCTTATTGTGATTGCAAGTCCCTGTGGGACATTGGTAATGCAGAATACTGCGTGTCTGGTTCACTGATTCATTGGCAAGGACCAGGCCCACACCACAAGGTAGCCTGTTGAGCTGATCAGGAGAGAAGCTGAGGCGGTGTGAGAGAGCCTCCTTGGTGCTGCCCTCTGGTGTCTCACAGTGGAAGAACAAGCTGGGCCAGGACAACTTACCATCACTTCTACAGTCATGCCACTCAGCGACTCAGGCTACTCAGCTATAATTTTTTTCTTTGTGACTACATGGTTTTCTGAAATCATAACCATATGCACTATGTGCAGCATGCTGTGTGATGTTGGTAATGTGTTTTGCACCTTAGCCCCGGAGGAACACTGTTTCATTTGACTATATTTATGTATGGTTGAATGATAAATAAACATGAACTTTTAAATAGAGTTGAAAAGGAAGTGGGTATTCTCTGATGCTACATCTAAGGGCCAATTGTGAGCACTGGCAGATTGCACACTGCATACCATTCTTGTTTAATGTATACTTATTGGGGTAGGAATATTGTATGATGTATCTTTCCCTGACTTTTTAAAGTAATGAAGCCAATATAACATCCTTCTATCATCAGTGAAAATGGCATGTTCTCTAGATCCATCTTGGGAGTTGCATTAGCTTTATGGCTGCGCTGCTCTTTATATTCAAATTATTAAAACACCGTGGCAGCATTGAGATATGTTAAATAAAAAGGTTAAAAAATTACTTCACCTGTGATCTCATTCTGAGAACAGTATAGCTAAAAGTCATTCAAAGTTCAAAGTAAATTTATTAACAAAATACATGTATGTCACCATTTACAACCCTGAGATTTGTTTTCTTGTGGGCATACTTAATACATCCAAAACCATAATAGAACAAATGAAAGACCACACCAACTGGGCATATAACCAGTGTGAAAAAGACAACAAAATCAGGCAAGCAATAAATATAAAGAATATGAGATGAAGAGCCCTTGAAAGTGAGTCCATAGGTTGTGGGAGTATTTCAGTAATGGGGCAAGTGAAATTGAGTGAAGTAATCTCCTTTGGTTCAGGAGCCTGATGGTTGAGGGCTAATAACTGTTCCTGAACCTGGTGCTGTGGGTGCTGTGAGTTCTGAGGCTCCTGTAACTTCTTCCTGATGGCAGCAGTGAGAAAAGAGCATGACTTGGGTGGTGGGGGTCCCTAGTTATGGATGCTGCTTTCCTGTGACACTGCTTTGTCAAACATTGATTTTACCTGAAATTTGTGCAATTGACCGCTGCATAGTGCAGGTGAATTGACCCAGCATTTCTACTCAGTGTCATAGAGTCCTAAAGCACTACAGCACAGAAGCAAGCTCTTCAGCCTATCCAGTCTCTGCTGAACTATTAATCTGTCTTTTCACATCAACCTATACCCAGACCATAACCCTCCATACCCCTCCTATTCATGCACCTATCTAAATTTCTCTTAAATGTGGAAATCGACCCCACATCCACCACTTCTGCGGGCAGCTCATTCTATGCTCTCACTATCTTTTGCATGAAGAAGTTCATGCTCATGTTCTTTTAAACATTTCACCTTTCACCCTTAACCTATGACCTCTATGACCAACTGTCTCACCGAACCTCAATAGAAAAAGCCTGGTTACATTTACCTTAACTAACCACCTCATAATTTTATACACTTCCATCAAATCTCCTCTGCTTCTCCCAGGCTTTAGGGAATAAAATCCTAACCTGTTCAATCTTTTCTTCTAAATCAAGTCCTCAAGTCCTGGCAAGATCTTTGTAAATTTTCTCTGCATAAGAGATTAGGTGACTAGAGTGAAGTCAGAAGCAGTGCAGCATAAATTTTGAGTGAAGCTGTTACATATGTCATTTTCATAGAAGTTGTTGGCCATTCACAGGAAATAGTGTTATCTGAATGAACTTCTATGCCACTACATTAAGAATAGCTAATCAACTTCATCTTTCTTATGTGAATGCCTTCCAGATTTTTCCACTTCCCTCTTGCTCCTACAATCTCATAAGGACCAGCCCTTTCAGTGTCCTTTTTAAAGAGCGGCTATGATGGATAACCACAAGAGCATTGGTCTGGAAGGGCAACTGGTGGATACATTGTCAGAGTAAGGAGCTGGTTTGTAGTTGCTGACGTCAGGCATGGACTTGAATATCACCTGAAATCTACTGGAGGAATAGTGCTGACCATTCTCAGATGAGAACATTTTCATGCTCGAATAAGGTAGTGGAACTGCCCTGGAATCAGCCGTGCAACTGTCTTGACCCAGATCTTGTATCTGTCTTTAAAACCAGCAGTTCTATTCCAATACAAACAATAAACTACTACAAGGCAGCTGCATATTCCTATTTGTCAGTCCTTTGTTGTTGCAGAACAGCAACCTCCTCCCAGACAACTAAGAGGAGGCACATCATCCTGGGTGGTCTCTGGATGACTATCCTGTAAGTTGAAACATGCAGTATCGCTCATGCCCTCAGGGACACGCACCAATTCCAGGCTGGAAAGTCCTTCTTCACATCTCCTACGTTCTTTCATGCAGGCAGATTAATGCAACAAGTATTTCTACATGCATCTGTACTAACTTTCCCACGTATGCTCCTTTATCCTCTTTCAAATTGACTTTTTCCCCGATATGTGACCTGACACTCTTCGCTGCCTCTCAAGTACAACTGCAACCTGCACTGTTAGATATTTCCTCCAAGTGAAACATGTGCCACCGATCTAAGCAACCTACACTGTCAGGTATTTCCTCCTCGTGATACACAGGCCACTGATCTAGCTTATCCAATTCTTACACTGCTGCTTAGAGATGTTCTTCCTCTATGGCTTGGTCCTCCTGGATAGGATTGGTGTGGGATAAAGCAGATTGGGAGTTTAGCTTAGGAATGGTAATAACATAAAGCGGAGCATAGCATGAGTGGGCATTTGTTGCAGTGAGACAGAGTGGTCAGCTCACTTAGAGACTCATTCAGATAATTAATTATGTATGTAAATTACACAGATACCTGTACATCTAGGTTACTTATCAGGCCTTCACCTGAATAAAGGGCTATGCCTGAATTGTGCTAATGCCAAATGATAAAGGGGTCCTCTTCTCTAGCCTGGAAATCCCTTGTGAGTAGAAGGATTTACTTTCATTCTGCTGCTGCAAACATTTGTTGTGGATACCATTAGTTTGGAACATGAAAGCAGAGCTTATTTTCAAAGTGCAATGATGTTGCCTTAGTTTTGTTTGTGTGTGTGCGCGTGTGTGCGTTCAAGAAATTTGTTGGGACTGTTGGCAGCGGTTGCCATTATTTATCTGGGAGGGGAAATCTGGAATGGGTGGGCAGGGTCATGCAAGGGTTGACAGTGATTTAGACTGAAATCAGTGTAAACTGAGAGTATTTAACTTGACTTTTCCTGAAGGCCCAATGGGATTTCTTGTGCCATTGTCCCAGTTTAGGAGAGGGAAGTGGAGGAAGGACTGAATCTGCTGTCACCCTCTGTCAATACCTTTGTGTATATGTCCATGGTCCTTCTGGCAAATCCTTGGAGCAGGGGGCATGTTCTTTGCTCTCTGCCACAGCCGTGAAGTCCCCCAAAAGAGAATGCTGTTTCCCTGCTGTGCTCCGTCAGTTACCCCCACTAACACAGCAGTACTATGGCTCAGCAGAGAGCTCTCCATGAGGCCTAGAACCCTGGCATCAATTAGCACGGGAATGTGCCAACAGTTGTGTTAAATTGTGGTGGTAATGATTGGGATCTGCAATGCAACACACAACTCAAATATGCCTGCAGATTTATAGGAGGAGCATGATTCAACTTGTGAATAGGAGTGGGTTAATATGCTGCCCAGGATTAGTACTCCTATTTAACAGCAATCCAATTTCTAGACAGCTACGTCTCATGCTATTAAATGCTTAGGTATTGGATTAGTATGCAGAAGTTTTAAAATTGCTAGATTCCCAAAATAATTTTATTTCATAAATGGTGGTTCGTACAAAAATATGTGACCTATCCGGCTCTATAATGCACCATACAGCCATTATAGACAAATGGATGCGGCATTGATATAATTTATTTTTTTCATATCTAATAGCACTTTTAAAATGATTTATGCCTCACTTGGTCAAGAAACAAGATGGGAAATATTACTGCAGTATAAATAATTTACAGCAGTACATTTAAATTCAGTTTAGAATTGCAATGTGAAGACATTATTTCCTTGATGCTACACATTTCCCATTTCCACATGTGCTGCTGGCTATTATAATTTCCCTTTAGGGAGAGAGTAGCAGCAATTTGAAACCTGCTCAGCTTTTACAGCAACCAACAGTCCAAACGAATGTTGGGGTAAAGTCTTTCTGCATTGCCATTGAAACCAGATTCATTGTATAATATCAAATAAGCACGAATAATTGCAATATTCCAATGTGTCTCAAAAATTGACACAAGCTGCTTAAGTTCCAAGGACTTTATTCCTCCCAATGGCTTTAATGTTTGGAACTGTGTAAACTAGTTACTCATAGTGCTGAGCTCATTTTGCTGGCCCCTGCCTCTCTAAGTGGAGAAGAAAATGGTGTAGAAACATAGGTGCTCAACAAAGCGGTCTGTGACATTTGGTCATTGGTCATTTGAGCACCTTCATTTTGACTACAAAAGGCAGGATCTCTCAGTGGCAATCCATTGCAGTTCAATTTCCCATTCCCATTCCAGTATGTCTGTCCATGGCCTCCTCTACTGCCAAGATGAGACCAAACTCAGGTTGAAGGAGAAACAACTCGTATTCCATCTGGGTAACCTCCAACCTACCATGAACATTAGCTTATACATTGATTTCTACAATTTCCAGTAATCTCCCCCCCCCCACCTCTAATTCTCACTTTTTCTATTCCCCATTCTGGTTACTCTTTCACACCTTTTTTTCCTCACCTGCTCATCACTAAAGTTCAAAGTAAATTTATTATCAAAATACATATTTGTCACCATATACAACCCTAAGATTCATTTTCTTGTGGGCACACTCAGAAAATCTAATGAATAATAGCCATAACAGAATCAATGAAAGAACACCCAACTTGGGTGTTCATTCTAATTGCAGAAAATAACAAACTATGTAAATACAAAAAGAAAAAAAATTATAGTAAAGAAATTAGGAATAAATATCAAGAAGATGAGATGAAGAGTCCTTGAAAGTGAGTCCTTTGGTTGTAGGAACATTTCAGTGATGGAGCAATTGCAGTTGAGTGAACTTATCCCCTCTGGTTCAAGAGCCCGATGGCTGAGGGTAGTAGCAGTTCCTGAACCTGGAGATGTGAGTTCAGAGGTTCCTGTACCATTTTCCTGCAAAGAGAGCATCCCTGCGGGGTGCAGATCCCTGATGATGGATGCTGTTTTCCTGTGGCAGCATTTCACGTAGATGTGTTCAATATGTGGGAAGGTATTAGCCAAGATGGACTAGGCTGTATCTCCTACATTTTGCAGGATTTTCCATACAAGCGCATTGGTGCTTCCATGCCAAGCTGTGGTACAGCCAATATACTCTCCACCACACATCTATAGAAGCTTGTCAAAGTTTCAGATGTCATGTTGAATATCCACAAACTCCAAAGGAAGTAAAGGCACTGCCGTGCTTTCTTTGTAATTGTAGTTATGTGCTGGGCCCACGACAGGTCCTCCAAAATAATAATGCCAAGGAATTTAAAGTTGCTGATCCTCTCCACCTCTCATCATCCATTAATAACTGGCTCATGGACCTCTGCTTTCCTTCTCCTAAAGTCAATAATCAGCTCTTTGGTCTTGCTGAAATTGAATAAGAGGTTCTTTTCATGAAACCACTCAGCCAGATTTTCAGTCTCCTTCCTATGTGCTGATTCATCAACACCTTTGATTCAGCTACAGCAGTGGTGTCATCAGCAAACTTGAATATGGCATTGGAGCTGTGCTTAGTCACACAGTCATCAGTGTAAAGTGAGTAGAGCAGGGGGCTAAGCACACAGCACTATGGTGCACCTGTGCTGATGGAGTTCATGAAGGAGATGTTGTTGCCAATCCAAACTGACTGGGGTCTGCAAGTGAGGAAATCAAGGAACCAATTGCACAAATAGGTATTGAGACCAAGGTTTTGGAGCTTACTGATTGGTATTGAGGGGATGATGGTTCCCCTCAGCTTCCCCTCCTCCTTCCCTTTCTTCCATAGTCTACTGTCCACTCTTATTAACTTTCTGCTTCAGCTGTTTAACTCTTTCACCTTTCACCTCCCAGCTTCTTACTTCATCCCACCTTCATCCCCTGACCTGGTCCCACCTGTCACATGCTAGCTGGTACTCTTTCCCCTCTGCCCTCCTTCTTTTACTGGCTTCTGTCCCCTCGGACACTACCTCATTTCTTTTTAATATACAGTATTTCTGTTTTTTGCACTATTCTTAATCTATTCAATATATGTATACTCTAATTGATTTACATATTTATTATTAAGATTTGGAGCAAGAAGGCTGCGGGTGAACGGCTGATTTTTCGGAGCAAAGGGAGATTTTTACTACCGGGGTAAAAGAGAGGCGAGACTGCGCAGGCGTGTGACGTCAGCCAGTAGCGCGTGAAAGGTTTAAAAAGGCAAGGAACCTTCAATGGTTTTTGATTCAGAGCAAGAAGGCTGTGAGTAGTGAACGGCTGATTTTTCGGAGTGAAGGCAGATTTTTACTACTCAGGGTAAAAGAGAGGCGAGACTGCGCAGGTGCGTGACATCAGCCAGTAGCACGTGAAAGGTTTAAAAAGAAGACCGCAGTATCCATCGGGCAGCAGAGTGGTATGGCTTTGGCTCAATGGGCTTAGGTGGTGATGGGACGAGGCGAGGTAACTGTGTTAATTGTGGAAAGGAGGTACTATGAGTATGAAGCCAGTTTTCTGTGCTCGGTGTCAGATCTGGGGGTCTTAGAGTCTCCCAGCCTCCCGGACCGCCATATCTGCACTCAGTCCCTCAGGAGCTGGAGTTAGGGAACTGGAGATGCAGCTCGATGACCTTCGTCTAGTCAGGGAGAGTGAGGAGGAGATATATGGAGTTATATGCAGGAGGTCACACCAGGGCCACGGGAGACAGACAGGTGGGTCACAGTCAGGAGGGGGAAGGGGAAGAGTCAGGTACTAGACAGTACCCCTGTGCCTGTACCCCTTGACAATAAGTACTCCTGTTTGAGTACTGTTGGGGGGGGACAACCTACCTGGGGGAAGCGGCAGTGGCCGTGCCTCTGGCACAGAGTCTGGCCCTGTAGTTCAGAAGGGTAGGGAAGGAAAGAGGAAGGCAGTAGTGTTAAGGGAATGTATAGTTAGGTGGTCAGACAGGCGATTCTGTGCACGTAAGAAAGAAACTCAGGTGGTAGTTAGCCTCCCAGATGCCAGGGTCCAGGATGTTTCGGATCGCGTCCAAGATATCCTGCGGTGGGAGAGAGAACAGCCAGACGTTGTGGTACGTATTAGTACCAATGACATAGGGAGGAAAAGGGAAGAGGTCCTGAAAAAAAACTGCAGAGAGTTTGGAAGGAAGTTGAGAAGCAAGACCACAAAGGTAGTAATCTCGGGATTATTGCCTGTGCCACGCAACAGTGAGTAGAGGAATAGGATGAGGTGGAGGATAAATGTGTGGCTGAGGGATTGGAGCAGGGGGCAGGGATTCATATCTCTGGATCATTGGGACCTCTTTTGGGGCAGGTGTGACCAGCACAAAAAGGATGGGTTGCACTTGAATTCCAGGGGGACCAATATCCTGGTGGGGAGGTTTGCTACGGCTAATGGGGAGAGTTTAAACTAGAATTGTTGGGGGTGGGAACCGAACTGAAGAGACTGGGGAAGAGGAGGTTGGCTCACAAATAGAGACAGATTGTATACAGTGCAAGAGGGAGGATAGGCAGGTGATAGAGAAAGGACGAGCTCGGACCGAAGGTTTGAGATGTGTCTATTTTAACTCAAGGAGTGTTGTGAACAAAGTGGATGAGCTTAGAGCGTGGATCAGTACTTGGAGATATGATGTGATGGCCATTACAAAGTCTTGGATGGCTCAAGGACAGGAATGGTTACTTTCAAGTGCGGAATTTTAGATGTTTTAGAAGGGACAGGGAGGGAGGCAAAAGAGGTGTGGGCGTGACACTGTTGATCAGAGATAGTGTCACAGCTGCAGAAAAGGTGGACGCCATGGAGGGATTGTCTACAGAGTCTTTGTGGGTGGAGGTTAGGAACAGGAAGGGGTCAATAACTTTACTGGGTGTTTTTTATAGGCCGCCCAGTAGTGACAGGGATATCGAGGAGCAGATAAGGAAACAGATCCTGGAAAGGTGTAATAATAACAGAGTTGTCATTATGGGAAATTTTAATTTCCCAAATATCAATTGGTATCTCCCTAGAGTGAGGGGTTTAGATGGGGTGGAGTTTGTTACGTGTGTTCAGGAAGGTTTCTTGACACAATATGTAGCTAAGCCTACAAGAGGAGAGGCTGTACTTAATTTGGTATTGAGAAATGAACCTGGTCAGGTGTCAGATCTCTCAGTGGGAGAGCATTTTGGAGATAGTGATCATAATTCTGTCTTCTTTACAATAGTGTTGGAGAGAGATAGGAACAGACAAGTTAGAAAAGCATTTAATTGGAGTAAGGGGAATTATGAGGCTATCAGGCAGGAAATTGGAGGCTTAAATTGGAAACAGATGTTCTTAGGGAAAAGTACAGAAGAAATGTGACAAATATTCAGGGGATATCTGTGTGGAGTTCTGTATAGGTATGTTCCAATGAGACAGGGAAGTTATGGTAGGATACAGGAACCGTGGTGTACAAAGGCTGTAATAAATCTAGTCAAGAGGAAAAGAAAAGCTTGCAAAAGGTTCAGAGATCTAGGTAATGTTAGAGATCTAGAAGATTACAAGGCTAATAGGAAGGAACTTAAGAAGGAAATTAGGAGAGCCAGAAGGGGCCATGAGAAGGCCTTGGCGGGCAAGATTAAGGAAAACCCCAAGGCATTCTACAAGTATGTGAAGAGCAAGAGGATAAGACGTGAAAGAATAGGACCTATCAAGTATGACAGTGGGAAAGTGTGTATGGAACTAGAGGAAATAACAGAGCTACTTAATGAATACTTCAGTATTCACTATGGAAGAGGATCTTGATGATTGTAGTGATGACTTTCAGCAGACTGAAAAGCTTGAGGATGTAGATATTAAGAAAGAGGATGTGCTGGAGCTTTTGGAAAGCATCAAGTTGGATAAATCACTGGGACCAGATGAGATGTACCCCAGGCTACTGTGCGAGGTGAAGGAAGAGATTGCTGAGCCTCTGGCGATGATCTTTACATCATCAATGGGGACAGGAGAGGTTCTGGAAGATTGGAGGGTTGCGGATGTTGTTCCTTTATTCAAGAAAGGGAGTAGAGATAGCCCAGGAAACTATAGACCAGTGAGTCTTACCTCAGTGGTTGGTAAGTTGATGGAGAAGATCTTGAGTGGCAGGATTTATGAACATTTGGAGAGGTATAATATGATTAGGAGTAGTCAGCATGGCTTTGTCAAGGGCAGATCATGCCTTACGAGCCTGATTGAATTTTTTGAGGATGTGACTAAACACATTGATGAAGGAAGAGCAGCAGATGTAGTGCATATGGATTTCAGCAAGGCTTATTGATAAGGTACACCATGCAAGGCTTATTGAGAAAGTAAAGAGGCATGGGATCCAAGAGGACATAGCTTTGTGGATCCAGAGCTGGCTTGCCCACAGCAAAGAGTGGTTGTAGATGGGTCGTATTCTGCGTGGAGTGATTTTTATAAATGACCTGGATGAGGAAGTGGAGGAATATTCCTCTGGAGGAATAAGTTTGCTGATGACACAAAGGTTGGAGGTGTTGTGGATAGTGTGGAGGGCTGTCAGAGGTTACAATGGGCCATTGATAGGATGCAAAACTGGGCTGAGAAGTGGCAGATGGAGTTCAACCCAGATAAGTGTGAAGTGGTTCATTTTGGTAGGTCAAATACAATGGCAGAATGTAGTATTAATGGTAAGACTCTTGGCAGTGTGGAGGATCAGAGGGATCTTGGGGTCCGAGCCCATAGGACACTCAAAGCAGCTGCACAAGTTGACTCTGTGGTTAAGAAGGCGTACAGTGTATTGGCTTTCATCAATCGTGGAATTGAATTTAGGAGCCGAATGGTAATGTTGCAGCTATGTAGGACCCTGGTCAGACCCCACTTGGAATACTGTGCTCAGTTCTGGTCACCTCACTACAGGAAGGATGTGGAAGCCATAGAAAGGGTGCAGAGAAGATTTACAAGGATGTTGCCTGGATTAGGGAGCATGCTTTTTGAGAATAGATTGTGTGAACTTGGCCTTTTCTCCTTGGAGTGACGGAGGATGAGAGGTGACCTGATAGAGGTGTATAAAATGATGAGAGGCATTGATATTGTGGATAGTCAGAGGCTTTTTCCCAGGGCCGAAATGGTTGCCACAAGAGGACACAGGTTTAAGGTGCTGGGGAGTAGGAACAGAGGAGATGTCAGGGGTGAGTTTTTTACTCAGGGAGTGGTGAGTGCATGGAATGGGCTACTGGCAACGGTGGTGGAGGCGGATACGATAGGGTCTTTTAAGAGACTTTTGGATAGGTACATGGAGCTTAGTAAAACAGAGGGCTACAGGTAAGCCTAGGAATTTCTAAGGTAGGGACATGTTCGGCACAACTTTGTGGGCCGAAGGGCTTGTATTGTGCTGTAGGTTTTCTATGTTTTTTTCCTATGTTTTTTCTATTATTATTTTCTTCTATATTATATATTGCATTGAACTGCTGCTGCTAAGTTAACAAATTTTACGTCACATGCCGGTGATAATAAACCTGATTCTGATTCTGATTCCTTTGCTGTTCTGATAAATGGGTTTGGTCTGAAACATTGTCTGTTTATTCCCATCCATAGAAGAAAAAATCTCAGAGTGGGAAGGTGAAGGGTAATGCCCCTCCCTTAACCTTTCCTCAGTCCCTTTTCTCTCTGTCACCTCATCTCCTTACCTGCCCATCACCACCGTCTGGTGCTCCTCCCTCTTATTTTTCATCCATGCCCTTCTGCCCTCTCCTATCAGATTCCCCCTTCTCCAGCTTTGTATCTTTTTCACAATCATCTTCCCAGCTCTTTACTTCACCCCTTTCCCCCTCCAGATTTCACCTATCACCCTGTGTTCCATCCCCACCACCACCACCCCAACCAACCTTCTAACTCTGACTCCTCATCTTTTTTCTCCAGTCCTGATGAAGGGTCTCAGCCCAAAATATCGACTATACTCTTTTCCATAGATGCTGCCTGGCCTGCTGAGTTCCTCCAGCATTTTGTGTGGGTTGCAAGGGTAGAGACAGAGTCTAGATGCCAATTGTAGAACCTGAGAAGGGAGTGATGATGGGCAGATAGAAACAGGTGGTAGAGGGGATAGAAAAGACAAACCAAAGGAGAAGAAACCCAGCCAGATGCATCTACACGGGCAGATATAACCAGGTGGGAACTAGAGGTAAGTTAAGGAAACAAAAAGGCAAGGGGATAAATGGTTACAGGAACAAGAAGGGACAATAGAGTAAGAAAAAATCAGCCATGATTGAGTATGGATTGGGATAGATGAGCCAAATAGTTTATTGCCTTATAATCTGAAGGAAGAGAGTGAGAACCTGGGTGAACTGAACGAAATGGGAAACAAACACAGAGTTATGCATAACCTGAAATGGGAAAATTCAATGTTTACACTATTTGGTTGTAGGCTACTCAAGTGGACTATGAGGTACTCTTCTCATTTGCTTTCACCTCATTATGGCAATGAAGAAGACTGAAGATAGACAGGTCACTGTGGGAATGGGAAGGAGAGTTCTAATAACATACAACTGGAAGCTCCACTCTGCAGACAGAGTGTTTTGTAAAACAGTCACCTAATCACTATTTGATCTCGCCAGTGTATAGTGGGCCACCATTTGCAGTAGATGAGGTTGGAAGGGATGCATGTGAATCTCTGCCTCATCTGGAAGAGCTGTTTACGTCTCTGGAAAGTGGTGAGGAAGAAGGTACAGGGATGTGTTGCACCTCCGGTGGTCGCAGGAGAAAGTAATCAGGAGGAGTGGGTGGGAAGGGATGAGTGGACCAGGGAATCACCAAGCAAGTGTTCTTTTTAGAAAGCAAAAAGGAGGACTGTAGGGAAGATGTGGGGGGTTATGGGATCCCATTTCAATGAGTGGAAGTAGTGGAGGATGATGTGTTGGACACAGAGGCTAGTGGGGTGAAAGGTGTTGATCAGGGGAATTCTACCTCTGTGCTCTCTGGAGAGAAGGGTGGTGTTTGGCATGAGTGGTGAGGGTAGAGATGTGTGTAAAGGGCCCATCAACTACAGTATGGAGGAAGCCACATTTTCTGAAGAAAGCTACACCTTTTGTAGTAAGTGGGAGGAATTAAGGCATTTGACAAGGTACCCCATGCAAGGCTTATTGAGAAAATAAGGAGGCATGGGATCCAAGGGGAAATTGCTTTGTGAATCCAGAACTGGCTTGCCCACAGAAGGCAAAGAGTAGTTGTAGATGGATCATATTCTTCATGGAGGTCGATCACCAGTGGTGTGCCTCAGGGATCTGTTCTGGGACCCCTGCTCTTCGTGATCTTTATAAATGACCTGGATGAAGAATTGGGGGGATGGGTTAGTAAATTTACTGATGACACAAAGGTTGGAGGTGTTGTGCATAGTGCGGAGCGCTGTCAGAGGTTACAGCGTGACATTGATAGGATGCAAAAATGGGCTGAGAAGTGACAGATGGAGTTCAACCCAGATAAGTGTGAGGTGGTTCATTTTGGTAGGTCAAATATGATGACAGAAAATAGTATTAATGGTAAAACTCTTGGCAGTGTGGAGGATCAGAGGGATGTTGAGGTCTGAGTCAATAGGACACTCAAGGCTACTGTGCAGGTTGAATCTGTGGCTAAGAAAGCATACGGTGCATTGGCCTTCATCAATCATGGGATTGAGTTTAGGAGCTGAGAGGTAATGTTGCAGCTATACAGGACCCTGGTCAGACCCCACTTGGAGTACTTTGCTCAGTTCTGGTCGCCTTACTACAGGAAGGATGTGGAAACCATAGAAAGGGTGCAGAGGAGATTTAACAGGATGTTGCCTGGATTGGGGAGCATGCCTTATGAGAATAGATTGAGTGAACTCGGCCTTTTCTCCTTGGAGTGATGGAGGATGAGAGGTGACCTGATAGAGGTGTATAAGATGATAAGAGGCATTGATCATGTGGATAGTTGGAGGCTTTTTACCAGGGCCAGAATGGCTAACGTGAGAGGGCAACACACATCAAAGTTGCTGGTGAACGCAACAGGCCAGGTACCTCTTCCTAGAGATGCTGCCTGGCCTGCTGCATTCACCAGCAACTTTGATGTGTGTTGCTTGAATTTCCAGCATCTGCAGAATTCCTGTTGTTAGCATGAGAGGGCACAATTTTAAGGTGCTTGGAAGTAAGTACAGAGGAAATATCAGGGGTAGGTTTTTTATGCAGAGAGTGGTGAGTGTGTGGAATGGGCTGCTGGTGCCGGTGGTGGTGGTGGAGGTGGAGGTGGATACGATAGGGTCTTTTTAGAGACCCCTGGATAGGTATATGGACTTCAGAAAAATAGTGGGCTATGGGTAACCCTAGGTAACTTCTCAGGTAAGGACATATTCGGCACTGCTTTGTGGGCCGAAGGGCCTGTATTGTGCTGTAGGTTTTCTATATTTCTATGTTAATCAAAAGATAAGTTGTACAAGGCAAGAACAAATGGTCCGGAACCAGTTGGGCCCTTGGTCCAGAAAGAGGAAGACCCCAGAAGGAGGATTTAGGTTTATGGAAACTGGACATCTATGTCAAACCATCTATGAGGCATTTTGGACCAGGAAATTGGAGTTATCAAAATGGGGAGCACATGAGAGGTGTTGTGGATGTACATAGGAAGGGACTGAACAGGGGGAAACAGAATGGAGTCCAACTGTGAAGAACTCAGACAACAGGAATTCTGCAGATGCTGGAAATTCAAGCAACACACATCAAAGTTGCTGGTAAACACTACAGGCCAGGCAGCATCTCTAGGAAGAGGTACAGTCGACGTTTCAGGCCGAGACCCTTCGTCAGGACTAACTGAAGGAAGAGTTAGATGAAGGGTCTCAGCCTGAAACGTCTACTGTACCTCTTCCTAGAGATGCTGCCTGGCCTGCTGCGTTTACCAGCAATTTTGATGTATGAAGAACTCAGTTCAGTGGGAGAAGATCAGTCCCAAGCAATTTGTATACGAATGCAGTCCAGTTTGTGGATCTTGGGTGAGAGAAGTGGGAAATATGAGGCTGGGACATTATCAGGTCATAAGCTGTGAAGGGAAATCTCCTGAGGTGATGAGATCGGTAATGGTGTTGGAAGCAGAGGCCTGCTGTTTGTTAGTGGCATCATGATCCAGGGGAAGATATGAGGAGGTGTCCAAGATCTGCCGTCTAACCTTTACATGGCAGAAGTCAGTGTGCCAGACCACAAGGGCATCACCATTATCTCCACTCAGTGTATAAAACCAAGGAGAAACAGAATGGTTTTACTTTGCCATTTTCCATCAACTCTTAATTCCAGGTTATGTATCAGGAGGACAGCTGCAGCCAAGCCTCTGGATAAAAATAGTGAATGGATGATGTTGGCATTATACAAATAATGTTCATAAAATCAAACAAAACATTAAAAGGAATTTTTGTAAGTCGATTGTAACATTCTGACATTCCCTTTAGGATACCAGTTGTGCATTCACTTATTTCCAATTTACTCCATGAAGACGTTTAAGTGAAAAATAATATCATAAATGTTGAAGTATGAAACCTCTAAAAAATTTGCCTCTGTTCAAAAATTATTCTATTTTTGAGATGTTTTGTGGTAAAATGGTGGCGGACTCGGACACAGCAACTTCTATGGAGTCAACCAAAGGTGCAATCGTCTTTTAAAGTATATTTTCTATGATCACAAGACCCTGCTGGACATTAAGAATTTAAAGTACTACAAGTCAGCAAGTTGTTTGTTTGCAGAGAAGCTGAAGGAGTTGGATTTGATGCAGACTGTGATGCTGCCTGCTACAGAGAGGTATCAGTGCGCGATGGAAGTGTGCAGTCTAACAGCGAGTAATTGTCTTAGTCTTAGTCACTCTTCTTGTGATCACAAGACCCTGTTGGGCTTTGGTGGAGTGGAATGCTGCAAGTCCAATTCAGTGGTTTATTGGCGAACGGCATGGGAGCTGCGTGGTCTTGGTTGTAGCAAGGTCTAGACCTCAAGCCATGGTGTCGCCTGTTTGCAGCCACCCATGGTGAGACTTTGGAGTTGGGTGCTCCACATGCTGGAGGCGTGTGGTGCAGAGTCCATGCTGGAATCAGTGCTGCCACCCAGGTGTTTGCTCGGCAGAAGACAAGGTGTATTGTGTTAGACTGTAGACTGCTGCAATGTTCATGGATTCAGGGACATAGGCTATATATTTTTTGTGTGACTGTATTTACTGCTATTTTATATGTGCTTGCTATCTTATATGTGCTATATGTGGCTTATGCTGTGTGTGACTGTTGGTTCTGTTTTACATCTTGGCCCGGAATAATGCTGTTCAATTTGGCTTTATTCATAGGTATTCATGTATGGTTGAATAACAATTAATCATGAACTTGGACTTCAGAATCATTGATTGCTGAAATACACTACTGCTCTTTACCTTAAATATAACTAGTAGATTAATTTTCATCTCTAGGATTCTTCAAGGTATCATTACATTTAAAATATTAAAGAAAGTTGTTCTAAATCTATACATCGTCCTGTGCTACAAGATTGACCTAGAGTTCAGAACTAAATTATTTGTCTTTTTTCTGTGCCCTGCATCTTGCACAATTAGCAAGTGCACTGTTCATTAGCCTTGACAAACGTTCTACAACCCTCAACAAATTTTCTAGTTAATAGAGTTAAAGAACAAACTGATTTTCTTTGCTTTTTCATTCCAAAGCACTTTACTTCACTTTAATTCCCAGAAGAACACATGCTCACGAAACAACATACAGGTTGCTGGAAATCTGGGGAACAAAACTGAAGATACTGCAAGTATTCAGCAATCCAGGCAGCATTTATGGGGAGAGAAAGAGAGTTAATGTTTTCAGTCTGTGACCTATCATTATAAAATTTGCTTTGCTATTTCTTCAGCCAAATCTTACAACTGTCTTTTAATATTCTTTACATTTGTTTAAAGATCTTTACATTTTTATGTTGCAGCTCATTTTACATTTTTGGTATTATAATGTAGCATTAGTTAAGCTTAGCTGCCTCCTAATAGAACAAGGCAGATATTATTTAGCCACTCAGATATAATTTTTGAAACTGGGTGTGATTGGATTTATAGTCCTTGTTGTGAAATATTGTCTCCTATCTGTCAGGTAGAATAATGTTCAATATTTCTAATTGAAAATCATCCCACTTCAGAAGTGACACATTCATCATCTTTATTCCATGACTTCTTCAATGGGCTTTAATTGTTTAGTTGTAGAGTTCTGTTCACCTTCAACTGTGCAAACAGATGAAAACAAAACTGATCTGGCATATTACATATCCAGAAAGATAGGAAATTATTCAAAATGACTAGAATTTGTTTATATTCTTCAGGAGGAGGTAGCTGTCAGAATGAGGATTCTTGGGAAAATATATATAATTAGAGACAATATTCTGAGAAATGTTGACAACTATGAAAGTGAAATGTCAACATAATGCAGTTTTGTAACATTCTGGTTTTGGACACACTGTAGATATTATCATGTTCCTCAAAATGAAAATTAACTAAATGATGGTTTCACTTATAACATGTGTAGCTTATAATAGTTATTAAATCTGACCTCAACATCCGCAATATCCCGAGTTTGCAATGTATTTAGTTTTAAATTTACAATAGTTTTGTATTGATATGTTGATCCATTTGAAGAATACATAGTCTACATTGGAACATTCTGATAGAGGGTGAATTGTTTCTACAAATACTCTATAAATAAAAGTTAATGCATGGTAAGGAAAATTACAATGTGGTAATTTTCTGTAAGGCATTTAACTATAATTATGTTCACAATTGGCATTTATTTGTGTAGTTTGTACTTTGAAAACAATGTTTGATTGCTGTAACATTTTGAGCTGATTTGGTTTATAATATTTTCTCTCTTTTTTTTTACAGCAAGTCCTCATGCAACAGCCTCAACTCTACATTTTCCAACATCTCCCATCATCCAGCAGCCAGGTCCTTATTTCTCACACACGGCCATCCGCTATCATCCACACCCTAGTCAGGAGAGCCTGAAGGAATTTGTTCAACTTGTCTGCCCTGACACCAGCCAGCAGTCAGGACAGGTGGGGTTTCTAAATGTAAGACCACTTTTTACTTTTCATGTCAATAGACAGACTTATTGATAGAAAGTTCAAGCTTGATGCACTAAATAATCTGCATGTTGATATCATATGTCCCTTTTAGTTATGGCTGTTAAGGCCTCAAGTTATAAATCACTGAATGCTGTAAGCTCTGAAACAACAAATGTAAGTTTGCACCTTTCCCTAAATAAACTTCCCAAGATACTGATGTTAAATCATTTTTATTTCGTATGTATTTGAATTTTGTTTAACCTGTGATATTTACTCCCCCAATAGCATTTATTCAGCATGAGTGTTAATGGCTTATGATGGTGCAGTTAACAATCAAAAATTACCTATCAATTACGTATATAAATGCTGCAGCTTTGATCTCATATCGTCATGTCAAAGATTTCAATCTTTGTTGTGCTCTGTAGTGTACATTCATGACCAGGAGAAGTCATTCGATGTATCAGGTGTGATCACATATGTGATGAAGCAGATAACAAAGCCCTGCAGCTTCTGAAATGGAAGAATAGGATTAATATTCCTGACCCCAGTGAGAATACTGAAGTAATTAGATATCATATATGATCTCTTGAAATCATATTTTATTTGAACTCACTGTGACCGTATTGGCAGGCCACATACTAGCTGTGACCAGATAAAGGAGTGTTTCTCCTCTGCTGTATAGCAGAGTAGTAGGTGGTATTCAGCAGAGAATTCAGACTGGCCTTTTAGCTCTCCCTCTTATAGCCAACCCCAGCACTGCTGAGAGTAAGACATACCTAAATACCTTCATTCATAGGTTTAGAGTAGCATTTGCTGACAAGCAGCCAGGGCTGGAGACAGAAGACTCCCAAAAAACATATTAATGATAATATATTAATGTCCTGCAATGCTGTTACTTCACAAAGCTCCTCCACTGCATGTCTCAAAGGAATACGATGCCACATGTGTGTCAGAGAGAGAAAGGGTTTGCACTGAGCTTCCACACTGACACTTTATTTGCCAGTTAGTTTTTAAGTACATCTCTCTCTCTGTTTTTCAGACAGAAGGAAAAGCCAGATGTGTTAATACATTTGTTCTACTATGCCACGCAGGCCACTTTATTGAGGCCAGACATACAGTACATAGCCAGCTATGATATCAGATGTCAGATTCAACAACATTTGCAGCAAGCTAAAGCCACAGAAATATCACATTTTTTTGTTGGATTGCATAAACTTGAAAATTCAGGTGCCAGGAAAGAACTGTAACATGGGAGGGCATTTAAATTAGCTTCACCATGCAATAGCCAGCTAATGGGTGGACCAACCTACAGCCAGCGGAAGGGTTAGAGTTATATGGGTAATTTGTTCATAGAGTCATAGAAGAGTGCAGCACAGAAAAAGGCTCTTCAGCCCATCTAACCCATGCTGAACCGTTTATTCTGCCTACTTCCATCGACATGCACCAAGGTCATAGCCCTCCAAATCCCTACCATCTATGTACCTATCCAAACTTCTCTTAAACATTGGCATCAAGCCCACATGCATCACTTGTGCTGGCAGCTCATTCCATACTCTTAGAATCCTCTGAGTGAAGAAGCTTCCCTTCATGTTCCCCTTAAACTTTTCACCCTTCACCCTTACTTCATAACCTCTGGTTGTAGTCCCACCCAACCTCAATGGAAAATGCCTGCTTGCATTTACTTTATCTATACCACTCATAGTTTTGTATCCCCTTATCAAATCTCCTCTCAATCTTCTATGTTCCAAAGAATAAAGTTCTAACCTATTGAATCTTTCCTTATAACTCACATCCACTAGACCTGGCAACGTCCTTGTAAATTTTCTCTTTCAAACTTATTTACATCTTTCCTGTATATAGGTGACCAAAACTGCACACAATAGTCTAAATTAGGCCTCATCAATGTCTTTACAACTTCAGCATAGCATCCCATCTCCTGTACTCAATACTTTAATTTATGAAGGCCAATATGCCAAAAGCTTTCTTTACAATCCCATCTATCTGTGGCTCCACTTCAATGAATTATAGAGCTATATTGGTCATTGGGAATTTGTGTAACAAAGGAAAAAATGTGTTGGGCTACCAATGAGAAGGAAGTAGCAGCAGTGGAGGTTCAGTAGTGAGGGAGGAAGAGGAAGAATGATCTTGGCATTTAGTTGGTGGTTTGAAACAGGAAATGTAAATGGTGTGAGATCATTGGAATTAAAGCTTGTGACAGTGATGATCATGTTAAACTGGTGAGTTCTTTTATGACTTGTCGATCACAACTCTTTAACATCCTCATTGGTCTACCTTGATTTGCTCTTTCCCATCTTTCCTTTACCAGTATTTCTTAATGGAACTACTTTTTCACAGTTTATAAGTGATGCTGAGAGGGTGGGGTAGTGTGGCTGGGATGGAGGCTAACTATGCAGTAGGTAATGGATCAACATGACCTATCAGTTGATCTATTGAGATTTTACAAACATTGACTGAGAACTGGGCATGGTGTAAAGGCATGATTCAAGATCAGTTGAGAGTAAAGAAACACTGAATAGTGGAGTCTGACTAAGAAACGTTCATCATATTGTTAAAGTTGTATTCTTTTTGTGGAATATTTTTTGTTCATTCATGTGATATAGAGGCTGTTGGAAATTCTGGTATATTGCTTTTTCCTAATTGCCCCTGAACTGTGAAGATCGTAAAGAATTGATGTGGACTCAAAATTGGGCCTACAATGGTAAGAATGACAGGCTTCTTTCAATAAGGAGACCTTCAAGCACATTTGTAAATCTCTTGGATTTTTACCACAGTACAATGGCTTCATGGTTTCCATTGCTGAGATGAGTATTCAAACATACAGTTGAGATCTACCTAGTAAAATGAATTCAAATTTCCCAACTGGCATTTTTGGTATTGATCACGGGTCAGTCTTCAGATTAATGATCCAGATCTTCGGCTACTCTTCAATGATTTAACCTCAACTGTACCCTTAAGATCTAGTAAGTGTTTTGAGCACCTACATATTGCCAAACAAAGCTACTGATAAGTTTGCAGGTGATCCCGCTGTTGCTGGAAAAATTTGAGATGGCAACAAGGAGGCATACAGGTGTGAGATAGATCAACTAGCTGAGTAGTGTCACAACAATAACCTCGCACTCAAGATGAGCAAGACCATGGATTTGATAGTGGTCTCTTGCAAATTTCTATCGATATACAGTGGAGAGCATTCTGACTGGTTGCATCACAGTCTGTTATGGAGGCTCCAATGCACAGGATTGCAAGAGGCTACAGAGGGCTGTAGACTTAGCCTCCTCCATCAGAGGCACAACCCTCCCCAATGTGGAGGACATCTTCAAGAATCGGTGCCTCAGGAAGGTGGCATCCATCATTGATGACGTTTACCATCCAGAACATAACTCTTTTCATTACTATGATCAGAGAGGTGGAGCAGGAGGCAGAAGACCCAGACTCAACCAATCAGGAACAGCTTCTTCTCCTCTGTTATCAGATTTCTGAATGGTCTAATAACCCATGAATATTGCCTCATGTAATCTATAGTAATTTTTCATCTTTGCACTGTGCTGTTGCCACAAAACAACAAACTTCACATTATATGGGACAATGATAATAAACCTGGTTCTGAGTTTACAAAGCTGAATGAATTTCTGCCACTGAGGTTGCTCTTACATCCCATTTCTCAGTAAGTAGCCTTGGATGAAGGGTGATTGATAAGTTCATGGCCTAGGTAGAAGGAGCTTATTTTAGAAAACCTTGCATATTTATTTTTCCTACATTTACACACTTAGGCCAGTGGTTGTGGAGCAGACAGATCCCTTCTTTATAGAAGTCAGTGTCTTGGACCTCCAGAAGTGGTCCACAGCAGGGGTGATTGATAAGTTTGTGGCCTGAGGTAGAAGGAGATGAGTTATTAACTTCAAACTTTCTGCATTTTCACTGAAAGAGCTGAACTGCACGTGCATGTAATGAGAGCTGTGTAATCATCTCCTACCTTTAGGCCACGAACTTATCAATCACCCCTGCTGTGGACCACCTGGAGGTCCAAGACGCTCTCATTACATGCACGTGCAGTTCATCTCTGAGTGATTATGCAGAAAGTTTGAAGTTTCTCCTTATCTCCTTCTACCTTAGGCCACAAATTTATCAATCACCCCTGCTGTGGACCACTTCCTGGAGGTCCAAGATGCTGTCTTATACAAAGAAGGGATCCGTATGCTCCACGACCGCTGGACTAAGTGTGTACATGTAGGAGGGGACTATGTTGAAAAATAAATGTGCTAAGTTTTCTAAAATTGACTCCTTCTACTCTAGGCCACGAACTTATCAATCACCCCTCGTATAGCACTCGCAAAACTATGCCCATCTGTTTAGGATGAAGTTACATGCCAATCCTTGTCTTTAGCAGCATTATCTCTGAGACATTATGGGCCAAAGATATTGGAGCAATCTCTGAATACCATGTCAGTTATTTTACTGTTTTGGCTATGTGCTAGATCAGCTTTGCATGTGAAACTTTATCCAAGTTATTTATTAGATTGAATATGCTAGCGAATCCACATATATTTAACTATCACTTTGATATTGATTATAAATTGGAGGAGAGTAATCTGTAAATTTGAGAAATGCATGCTTTTTCAATCCATAAATTTAAAATTGAAACTGCTGTTATGCCATATGAATCTGTGCTATTTTTCACATTGCAAGCAAGTATCAATTATAGCCTTAGTAGTTGCATTTAATTTAGTGGCTAATTATGTATTTTGGTAGCTATGGCTAAAAGACCAAAATTTGAAAAATATGTTTGCGAAAATTTCTGGAGGTAATTTGGAGATTTTATTTTCACTTGATTGGGGAGAAATACAAATATAACAATGTTTGAGAGAAGCTGTTTTACAGGCGTTTGTAAGATCCATCACAAATGCCTCTGATGCTTCACTCCCCGGTGAGCTCAATACCTTTTTATGCACAATTTGAAAGAGGAAATATAAACTAAACGTGTTGAATCCCTACAGCATCTGCTGACCATGTGATATGTGCCTCAGACTCCAAAGTCAGAGCATCTTTCAGGAGGGTTAACCCTCACAAGGCATCAGGTCCCAATCGCCTACCTGTCAGGACACTGATATCATGTGCAAAACAACTGGCTGGAGTGTCAAGGACATCTTCACTTCTCACTGCAGCAGTCATTGGTTTAAACCCGCTTCAAAGGGCATCAATCATACGTGTGCCCAAGAAGAACAGGGTGATCTGCCTCAATAACCATCAGAATTAGATTTATTGTCACTGATATATATGCTGTGAAATCTGTTGTTTTGCAACAGCAATACAGTGTAATATATAAAAGTCACCATTAATTACAATAAGAATACATAGAAATAAATAGTGAGGTAGTAATAACATTTATGGACTTTTCCCAAAATCTGATGGTGGTGGAGATGAAACTTGTCCTAAACATTGAGTGTGCGTCTTCAGGCTCCTGTGCGTCATCCCTGATGGTAGTAATAATTAGAGGCCATGTCCTGGATGGTGAGGGTCCGACAAGATGGATGGCGCCTTCTGGAGGCATCACATTTTGAAGCTGTCATCAGTGGTAGGAAGGCTAGTACCCATGATGGAGCTGGCTGAATCTACATCTTCCTGCAACTTTTTCCAAACCTGTGCATTGGCATCTCCATACCAAGCAGTGATGCAACCAGTCAGAATACTTTCCACAGTACATCAGTAGAAAATTGCCAAACCCTTTGGTGACAGACCAAAACTCCTCAAACTCTTAATTGAAATATGGCTGTTATAGAACATAGAACAGTACAGCACAGAACAGGCGCTTCAACCCACGATGTGCTGACCTCTTAACCTCCTCTAAACTCAATCTAATCCCACTGTCCTACACAGCCCTCCATTTTTCATTCAATTCACATGCAATCTAAGAATCTCTTAAATCTTCTCAATATATCTGCCTCTACAACCAACCTGGCAGTTTGTTCCATTGTTCCATGCATCTACAACTCTGCAAAAAAAAAACTACCTTTGATGTCTTCCTATACTTTCTTCCAATTACCTTAAAATTCTACCCTTTTCTGTCCTGGGAAATAGTCCTTGGCTGTTCACTCTATCTACATCTCTTATCATTGTGTAAACCTCTGTTGTCACCTCTCATTCTCCTTCACTCCAGGGAGAATAGCCCTAGCTTGCTTAATCTATCTTCATAAAACATGCACTCTAATTCAGGTAGCATCCTGGTCAATCTCCTCTGCAACCTCTTTAACGCTTCCACATCCTTCCTACAATCCTTGGGCACCACAGTAGCGTAGTCATCTGTGGGACGCTATTACAGCTCGGAACATTCCAGAGTTTGGAGTTCAATTCCGGCGCCATCTGTAGAGAGTCTGTACATCCTCTAACATGGAATGCATGGGTTTCCTCCCACATTTCAAGGATGTACCAGGGTAGGTTAATTGGTCATTGTAAATTGTCCCATGATTAGATTTGAATTAATCAAGTTTGTCGGGGGTTGCTGGAGTGCCATGCCTCGAATGGCAAGAAGGACCTATTCTGCTCTGTATCGCTAACAAAAAAAAAATGTGGTGACCTGAACACAGTGTTCCAAGTATGGTTTAACCAGGGTTTTATGGAGCTGCATCATTACTTCACGGTTCTTAAACTCAATTCCTCAACTAATGAAGGCCTACACACCTTACACCTTCTTAGCCACACTGTCAACTTGCATGGTAACTTTGAAGGATCTATGCACATTACTTTGAGATGCCTCTTTTGCTCCACACCTCCAAGAATCCTGCCAATAACCCCATATTTTTGCCTTCGTTTATCCTTTCAAAATGATAATAATTGTCTTCTGCACTCTGGTTGATCTTTCATTGATCCAGTTATAGTTATAATTCTATAGAAATGCTGAATATTCCAACAAGAAAATGAATCTTAGGGTTGTATATGGAGTAGAATTAGGCCATTTGACCCATTATGTCTGTTCTGTCATTTCATCATGGCTGATTCAATTTCTCTCTCAGCCCCATTCTCCTGCCTTCTCCCTGTACCCCTTCATGCCGTGACTAATCGAGAATATACCAACCTCTGCCTTAAATATACATTAAGACTTGGCCTCCACAGATGCCTGTGGCAAAGAATTCCACAGATTTGCCACTCTTTGGCTAAAGATATTCCTCCTCATCCCCATCCTAAAAAGGGATGTTATTTTCAATCCTTACTCTCTGTGCTCTCCAGATGAGGAACTCAAGGATTCAGTTGCAGGGGCAGTTCTGTGACCTGGTAACACTCAGATCTACTATGATGAAATGCTTTAAGAGGTTGATCATGGCTAGAATTAACTCCTGCCTGAGCAAGGACCTAGACCTACTGCAATTTGCCTCCCGCCACAAGTCCACATCAGATGCAATCTCACTGGCTTTATACTTGAAATTGGACCACCTGGACAACAGCAATACCTCCAACAGGCTGCTGTTTATCGTCTATAGCTCAGTGTTCAACATTATCGCTCTCTCAGAGCTAATCAGCAAGCTTCAAAACCTGAACCACTATACCTTCCTCTGCAACTGGATCCTTGGTTCCTTAACTTCTGGACTTTCTCATTGAGAAACCACAGTCAATGCAGATTGGAAATAGCATCTCCTCCTTGCTGACAATCAACACAGGCTCACCTCAAGGATGCATGATTAGCCCACTGTTCTGTTCTCTCTACACTCATGATTGTGTGGCTGTCTGGCTCAGTAGCCATCTGTAAAACACGCCGGTGACAAAACTGTTGTTGGCAAAAATCTTAGATGGTGATGAGGAGGTGTATTGGGTTTGATGGTGTCACAACAGCAACATTGCACTCAACATCAACAAGAGCAAGGAATTGATTGTGGACTTCTCAAGGGAAAGTTGGGAAAACATGCAACGGTCCTTATTGAGGGTGTCATCGTTGGAAAGGGTGAGCAGCATGAAGTTCCTGAGTGTCAACGTCTCAGAGGATCTGTCCTGGGCCAACATATTGATGCAATCATGAATAAAGCATACCAGCTGCTGCACTTCATTAGGAGTTTGGAGAGATTTAGAATAAGACTGTAAGACATAGGAGTTGTATTAGGCCATTCATCCCATCGAGTCTGTACTGCATGGCTGATTTATCTTCCCTCTCAAAAGCGTTCTCATGCCTTCTCCCCATAACCTTTGATGCCCATATTACTCAAGAACCTATCAACCTCTGCATTAAATATATACAAGATCTTGGCCTCCACAGAATTCCAATGAATCTAACAGATTTAACACCCTCTGGCTATATTCTGAAGCTATGCCCTGTGGTCCTAGGCTCTCTCACTATCCAGCTCTTTCAATGTTCATTAGGTTTCATTGAGATCCACCCGCAACTCCAGTCTTCTAAACTCTGGTGAGGACATGCCAAGAGCCATCAGATGCTTCTCATACATTAACCTTTCCATTTCCAGGATTATTATTGTAAACCTCTTCTAGGCCCTCTGTAATCCCAGCACATTTTTTCTTAAATATGAGACCCAAAACTACTCACAATACTCTAAATAAGGTCTGACCAACCCCTTATAAGCCTTAATGTTACATCCTTGCTTTAATATTCTAGTCCACTTGAAATGAATGCTAACATTGTGCTAGGGCTCCAAAATCCATTTGCTCCTCCGATTTCTGAATTCTGACCTCATTTAGAAAATAGTCTATGCCTTTATGCCCTTTACCAAAATGATGACCATGCATTTCCCCACTCGGTATTCCACCTGCCACTTCTTTGTCCATTCTCCTAATTTGTATAAGTCCTTCTGTAGACTCCCTGCTTCCTCAACACTACCTGCCTCTCTACTCATCTTTGTGTTATTCACAAGCTTGGCCACAAAGCCATCAATTCCATCGTCCAGATCATTAACATATTATGTGAAAAGTAGCAGACCTAACACCAACCACTACAGAAAACCAGTAGCAACTGGCAGCAAACTAGAAAAGACCACCTTTATTCTCTCTCCTTGCTTTGTGCCAGTCAGCCAATCTTTTATCCATGCTCGTATCTTTCCTGTAATACCATGGGCTCCCAGATTGTTCAGAAGCCTCATGTGTGACACCTTGTCAAAGGTCTTCTTAAAATTCAAGTAAACAACATCCAACATCCTTTACTTCCTCAGAGAATTCCAATAGATTTGACAGGCATGATTTTCCATTAACGAAACAATGACTTCGGCCTATTTTGCCATGTGTCTATAGCTGTCCCCTTATCCTTATTAATTACATCTTCCCAACCACTGAAGTAAGGCAAATTGGTCTAGGATATCCTATCATTTGCCTTGCTCCCTTCTGAAAGAATGGAGTGACATTTGACACATATATCACCTAAGACTGACAAATTTCCATAGATGAACTGTGGAGAGTACTCTGACAGGTTCCATCACAGTCTGTATAGAGGTTTCAACGCACAGGTTCAAAAAAAGCTGCAGAGTTGTAGACTTATCCAGCTCCATCATGGGAACTAGCCTCCCCACCATCAAGGACATGTTCAAAATCCAGTGCCTCAAAAAGGCAGCATCCATCATTAAGGACACGCCAGCCAAAACAAGCCCTCTACTATATACTACTATCAGGGAGCAGTTACAGGAGCCTGAAGACACACAATTTAAAAACAGCTTCTTCCTCTCAGTCGTCAGGTTTCTGAATGGCCTATGAACCCATAAATAATATTTCTTTTTGCACTATTTATTTATTTTTAAAATATTTCTTATTGTAACTTAGAGTAGTTTTTGTGTATTTCACTGTGCCTCAAAACAGCAGATTTCACAACATTTACGAGTTGATAGTAAACCTGATTCTGATTCTAAAGCTATTGAAATTATCTATGAGAAAAGGAGAGATTTAATAGTCATATTATCTGACTAAGCTAGTTGAATGTTTAAGAAGCCATGAAACTAATGGATAGGGAAGTATCTACAGACATTTTCCAAATGTTCTTCCAAAAAGAATCAGCATAAGTGATTATTAGCAAAAACTGAGAGTCAGTCAAATTTATAGTTATCCTTTACCATGGTTGACAAAAACGGAATGTATGAAAAAGGGAAGGGACTAGCCAGTCATAAATAGAGGGTTGAAGATCTGAAGTTGTAGGACAAGTCATATGAAGGGGAATAACATATACAAATACAGCAAATGGTAAATCAGAAAAAAGGGGTTATCATGCCATCAGCAAAAAGGCAAAGCTAAATAATGTAACACATATTTATTGATTATGCTTGTTGTAACTTGAATCTATTTGTGATCAAACTTTTCCAATAGGATAGTAATCTTCAATCACAACACTGAAATAGAGGATTTTGACCCAATTAGTAGTGTACCATCAGTACAACTGCGAGATCTGTCCTGTTCAACCAATCTGCAATGAGGGTCCACAAAAGGGACACCTCTGTATAAGCTTACAGTTTGGTCTAACCTGGATAAAAATAAGAGTTTTCTGGTGCAGTTGGTGCACTTTAACTGAGTAACTCTGTTGATCTGTTTGTGTCCAGATGGGAAAGACTCGGCAGATTTCTGCTCAGTCTTTCCCACTTAAATAGTAAATAGACTTGTGACTTTTGTGGATAAACTTCCCAAATCTCTGAAATAATTTTCACTACTGCCTCTGCATAGTGCATATGTTTCTATATTAACAATAAAAATTATATTTTTAAAGTGATTAGAATTCCTCTAGTCTCTCATCATCTCTCTCTACATAGCTTTGTTTCTCAGTCATAGTTTTCAGGAAAAATCTCATTTGGGAATATTCCACCTTTTGAGATTTTAAGGTCAGTGAGTAAGAGTTATTCTTTTGAACAAAGATAATTTCTGCAGTAAACTTGCACTGCATCTGGCCAAAGAAAACATTTAAATAATCTATCAATTACTTAGCATCAGAACACCTAAAGTAACAAAGCATCTTTTGTACTGTGGGCTTCTAACTGACAATTTTTGTTTCAATTTATAGCAGGTGTATAAAATATATTACACTCAAGGCATTATTTTATGTAATCATGCTTTCAGACATACCAGACAACACATAGTGGATACTGTCTGCAGTGAGTTAGAAGATACCTACTTATCCAGACATCAAATCAATATACTAACATTCATGCCTGAGGATTCATTTGCTCAGATCATCTGAAAACTCATGAATTATATAATAGTAAAAGTGCAGATCCGATATTTTAAAACTCATTCAGTTATCTTGAGCTCCCCCAGTTGTGTGAAAAAAAGATCTTCACAAAGGTGTTCATGATATAGATTTGCTGATTGACTGTGAATTAAATAGTATCAGTAAGGGTAGATCTCCTACAGTGTCCTGTTTACTCCATGTTAGCTTAAAAAGTTCAACAGTAATATTAGGATAGACTTTTTTTTTAACTCTAAAACATTCCCAGGCACAGCAAAGAGGAAATGCTGGAGGAACTCCGCAGGTCAAGCAGCATCTATAGAAAGGAATAAAGAGTCAACATGTCCAGCTGAAACATCTCAGCCCGAAGCATCGACTCTTTATTCCCCTCCATTGGAAAAGCTTGATCATAAATAGATTCAAGTTACAACAAGCATCTGCTTGATCTGCTGAGTTCCTCCAGCATTTTGTGTGTATTACTCTGGATTTCTAGCACTTGCAGAATCTCTTCTGTTTGTAAACATGAAATGGCCCCACATCTCTCCCCAGAATTTATGTTGTTTTACCCACTTGGCATCCCTTGCCTCACCAAAGACTCAACTAAGTTCTACAGATGTACCGTGGAGAGCATTCTAACTAGTTCTATCGTCATTTGATATGATAAGCCATTGCACAGAATTGGAAAATCTGCAGAGGGTTGTAAATTTGGCCATTTTCATCACAGGTACAAATCTTCCCACCATCGCGGATATCTTCAGAAGGCTATGCAATAATGATCCCTAAATTTTATATATATATATATAGCCAGACAGTCATAAATTTGGAGCAGCAGGCTAAGCACACAGCCTTGAGATGTACCTGTGCTGATGGAGATTGTGGAGGAGATGTTATTGCCAATCTGGACTCACTAGGGTCTGCAAGGGAGAAAGTGAGGATCCAATTGCACAAGGAGGTATTGAGGCCAAAATCTTGAAACTTATTGATTTGTTTTGGGGGGTGGGTCTGATGGAATGATAGCACCGAATGCCAAGCTGTAGTTGATAAGGGTTTGAGTTAGGATCCTTGAAGCTTATTCAGAATTTCCTGAGGTGTTGAGCAATTTGAAAGTACCTTGAAGCATAACTAAAGTATATATGAGAATATTAGGATTCTTCTCCTCTAGTAACCTGTGTGTGTTGCCCAATATAAAATCCTATCTGTATCACAAATGGATCAAGTGCGCTCAGTTTTATATCAGCATGCATTGCTGATCATGCATCCAGTGGAGGGCAGGAGAGGACAATTCGGCCCTAAGCTTTGGCCATGTGCAAGATGATGCAGTCAGAAAATTGAATTTCTCACTCTAGACTTCATTGACTTGCCATCTGTTCCATATCCAATCCCAAGCCATTGCTTTTAGCACAAAATGCCAGGCACGCATCCAGCCATAGTTTCCAGGTCATCATGGTATTACTAGACAATCTGTCACTGCATTGCTCTCAGGAATCAATACCAAGTGTAATCTTCAGGGGCAGCAGACATTTGTATTTGAAATAGCACACCCTAGGCTTATACAAAAGCTCGTACTGCCCTTGCTGAGTGAGAAAAATTGCGACAGGTTTACAAAGGCGGCATCCATTATTTATGTTGACATGGGAATTTATAATGGAACAAATTGATGCAAAATTGTCAAAATATGATGATAGGGCCTGAAGTTTTGTACTTGAGCAAAAGTTTGTGGATCACACTTGTGCAGTGTGCATCCACAATTCTTTGGAGTGAATAAAGCAATATCACCCTACTCTCACGAGTTTTTCTACCCAGGAAGTTCTAGGCTGCCTTCACAATTACATTAAAGGCAGGGTATTGCTTGCTTGTACAAGTTTAATAATTGTTATAACGTGCCCGACGCCGGCCCCCTAGGCCTGAGTTGACGTAGTAGTAGTAGTCGTAGTAGTATAACAGTTTAAAGGTTCAAATGCAAAGCTGAGTTGATTGTAAAACAACTTTTAGGGAGAATGAAATATTCAAAGGGAGCAGCTGACCAGAGAAACAACAGGCATTGCTGAAGTCACGCTTGAAGGATTAATAGACAGGAAGGAACATCTCTTTCATGGAAGTCTGCTGAGTGTTCTGTAGCAATGTGAATGAGGCCTTCTCTTCTTCCGTTGCTACCACTCAGTTAAATGGATCATTATTGTAAGAAGTTAAATGAATTTAACTGAGTCAAACCAGCTAAAGGGTTAAATGTATACCTTCCATTAATGCATTATGCAAAGTGTACATGACAGTTGTTTTTATCTGATTCTACCACTGTCCATGAGAGCAGCAGGATGTTCTACCTACATCCAGGTCATCTGATGTTATTCCTGCTCTGAACATTTTTACAGTCATTCAGTGCACAGGGTCCTTGCTGTTTAATTCAATTACCTGTCATTTACACCAACTGATCAGCACATTCTTAATAAATAAGATTTGGATAGTTGGGCTTTACAGAATGTCATTGTCATGATAATTACTGGCTATATAGAGTACTTAATGTGGTTTAACATCACAATAATTGTTCATAAAGTTTTGTACTTAATTTTGAAAGTGAAAGCTACATTGCAGCACAAGATAAACAACAATGCAACTTATGCTTACATTCTGAAATAATTTTTGTCAGATGCAAATTAGTCAACGGGCAACTTGTGTGCAGCAAATGCCCTCCAACAGATGCAGATTGCATGGCCAGTTATTCTGTTTGCTGGTGGTGGTGTTGCCAAGTAGCAGAGAGCAAGAATCCAAGAATATTTCACTGGCTATAGTCAGGACAGCTCCAGACTCATCCAGTTGTACTTGTTAAGATTGCTGATGGTGTATTTTTATAACTCTGGCCATCCCCTTTATCTCATTATGTTAATGATCAGTTTGTGTTTTGGGAAATCCATCAAGTGCCATGGCCCAGAAGTTTGGTTTGAGTCTCCAGGAGTCACACTAATTCAGATTTCCAGAGACAATGGGTGATTTAAACTGAAGGCATTGCAAATAGTGTTGAAGAAATATACATATTTCTTTGTCATTGGTTACAGATGCATTAGGAGGGGAAGAGAAATCTTTGTGATTTGTATAAATAGTGGCATACTGTATCGGAATATTTGGGTCATGTGATTGCAATCAGTAATCATGCTGATTTTCAGGAATCCTGCCAGCCTTAGTTGCACATCTCTGTTAAAGTGTTGTTGAATGTACAGAAAGGGAATGAGATATGATGCTCACACAAACCATGTCAGAGACCTGTTTCACATATCAATTACACAATTGATAGTTGCAATGTTCCTCGTGGCTGTTTGAAGTGATCTTGATATGTTTAAATTGGTGCAGTTATCAGTGCGTAAGTGTCTGCCTGCAAGCTCCCTTCACAGTGTGATAATACTTTTCATTATTGCTTCTTTGATGCAATTGATCTCAGTCTTGTGCAAGTATAAATGCATTTACCTGAGCATTCTGGTTTTGAGGTAGAAGCAGCTGTATGCCAGTACTCTGAAATGCAACATGAGCTTCCCTAGCATGTTTCTTGTCCTTTGAAGAAAAGCAGAGATTCAGTTGATTTCCCAGCACCACATCAGGAGTTAGGAGTTGCAAAAAGCTCTTCAAACTTCAGTTAAAGCAAAGGTGAAATAGATGCGAAGAAGCTTTAATGATGGGTCACTATTTTTCAATTCTCCTGTTGTCGTGTTACATACAGTATTTTATTTAGAGTCATAAAAAATGAGCAGGCTGTTCAGCCCCAAAGAACCTATCCAAGCAATCTCTTTTAAAAAAGGGCTATCATTTGGTCCCTTTCAAAAGTAAAACATTATGGAAACTGAAAATCTGATAAATGGTCACCGACCTGAAACTTTAATTGTTTCTCTCTCCCTGCTGTCAAACCTGAGAAGTATTTGCAATCCTCTTTTGATTCTATTAGTCTATTCCTGTGTTTCCCAACAACGCCCCTCTGAGGCACAATATACTTTCTGGCATACCCATTGCCTCATAGGAAGTCATTCCTTCCTGTGGCCATCAAACTTTACAACTCCTCCCTTGGAGGGTCAGACATCCTGAGCCAATAAGCTGGTCCTGGACTTATTTCCTGGCATAATTTACATATTACTATTTAATTATTTATGGTGCAACTGTAACAAAAACCAATTTCCCTCGGGATCAATTAAGTATGACTATGACTAAGACTATACTGTAAAAACATGTCTACCATATACTAACATGAGAAAAATGATTCTGCTTTAAATTTTCAATCACAAACAAGAGAAAATCTGTAGATGTTGGAAATCCAAGCAACAAACACAAAATGCTGGAGGTACTCAGCAGGCAGCATCTACGGAAATGAGTACAGTAGATGTTTCAGACCGAGACACTTCGGCAGGACTGAAGAGTCTGGAGAGTCCTGCCGAAGGATTTCGGCCCGAAACATTAACTATATTCTTTTCCGTAGATGCTGCCTGGCTTGCTGAGTTTTTCCAGCATTTTGTGTGTGTGTTGCCTGCTTTAAATTTTTATTTGTCTTTAAACCTAGCTTACACATTTACCTCTGCTGTACAGCAGCTTCAATATCAATGTGATCCTTGAGCTTGATGGTTTTTAGCAAGAGTTGAAACATCTGATTCAAGTTGTGACAATAAAAGCCTTAAGTCCCCACACATAACAATGTCCAAGCATTTTCTGTTTATTGTGAGTATGTGGTTCTCTGCACTGAAGTCTCTTTCAACAAGGTAGGAGGATGGAAATGCAGTGAGGAGCAGTTTGGATCTTCTCCAAAGAGCAGGAAACTTCGTATGACAGTATAGCCACATACCACAAAAGCTGACATTTTTGAAAAGCATTTTTGTTTCTTCATCATTCTGAGTTTTGATAATTTCTTCTTGCAAGCTCTCTTCCTGTTCTTCCACCTTGCAAAGAAATGGGTTAATTACCCAGTCCGGAATTTCCAGATCGTTCAAATCCTTGAATCCATTCTGAAAATCCTTCTTCAGTGACTGTAGATGTGAGCAGTACTCTTGAAATCACCATCAGTGAAAGGGAGTACCATACTTTCTATGCAAGGAAACTGTGAGAACATTCTTCTCCTAATATTTTGTTTATATGTTTCCAAATTTCCAATAAAAGAGGACATGGCATTTTCTGCCTAGATTAAGTTGAAATTCTCACCTTGCAGTTTCATATTTAGAATGTTCATTTTGTCATGCAGATTGGTTAGGTATGCCATATCTCCACGTTAGAAATTCAGTCGTTTCCCAAATTCTTGTCCACTTTGAACAAAAATTCAACCACAGTATCAAAAAGATCAAAGAAATATTTTAAGCAGCAACCTTTTGCTAGCCCACGCAGTTCAGTGTAAGAAGCAAGCATTCATCATTATCTGTCATAACTGGTGAAATTTTCTGCTATTCAGTGGACGAGCTTTAGTTTTGTAGATAGAAGTTATTACAAGATTCATGCTTGAAAAAAGTCACTGGCTGAGGTTTTTGGCTGCGAGATGTTGACGATGAATTACACAATGGATTGCAAACAGACTCAGGAGTTATTTTTTCATAAATGCCACTCAACCAGCATGGCAGCCTATCATGTATAGTGCTCCATCTGTTGCACAAGAAATCATGTTCCTAGTTGGAATACTTTTGCCCTCAATATACATTTTAAGCTTATCGTAGATTGGTTCTCCATTAATATTTGTTTTTATCTTTTTACAAAAGAGAATCTCTTCATAAACGTTTAATAAACCACACATATGCCATTAGCAATGACTCGTAATCTTGCACAGTTAACTCATCCAGTTGTATCCCAAATTTTGTTTCTTGTAGATCTGTGTATAGCTGATACTCAATGTCTTCACTCATTTCGTCAATACAACGAGCTACAGAGTTATTACTCAGAGGAATTGCTTTTAACATACTGGTATCTATTTTGAGAACAGTGGTGAGCACTTCTGATACAGCAGGCATTATTAATCTTTCACCAATAGTATGAGATTTTCCACATGTTGCTATCATTTTGGAAATGTTATAAGAAGCAATGAGACCACTATCAAGGTTATTTTTAACTTTATTGGCAAAGGACATGAGCATGCAATGCTTTTCAAATTCTTCTTTCATCTTCTGGAACCTTTACAGGTTCTCTTTTACAGAAGTGTTCCTGCAATCTTGATAGTTTTGTGACTTCATTAGGCAGTACAGTATTTGCAAATAAGACACGTGGGGTGTCACTGATCTGATAGGAACAAAATAAATCCATATTCCAGGTATGTAACATTGTATTGACACACTTTCTGTAGTTTTTGTTTCTTAGCAGGATTAGCATTCAAGGCTTCACCACCTTCAGACTCATAGAGATCACACCGTACATATTTATCCATCATTAATAGGGCTAAATTAAAATAAAAAATTAAATCAAACTGGGAATGCCTATCGAATGTTGATGATAGCAATGAGTTGACATGATTGGTCGGTCAGGTCTCGTGCCTCAAGTTAGAGTACCGCTTACCGCCCCTCCCAGAATCTTGAACAACCTCCAACGACTTCTATTTCCTTAATGCCTCCTTAGGACACATACCGTACCCCCCACAGGGGGGGGTGATACTGCCCCCCCTTGGGAACCACTGGTCTATTCCTTCAATCTTTTCTTGTACTCCTGCATTTCTTGTCCTTAAAGCACTCTGCAGTTTCATTTTGAAGAACACTGCTGAATCTATATCCTTCAATCAGTCTGGTACTACGTTCCAAGTTCTTCCCAATGTAGCATTGAAAAGTTATCCTCATCTTGCCTCTGGCACAAGCTTTTTCCCCAGCCTTCATCCTTTGGTTCTTCAGCTTCTTGAAACAACTTTACTTAATTTAGCTGAACTTTTAAATGTATGTAAAATACCTCCTCTTAAACTCTCTTGCTGTTAAGAGAATATCTGCTGCTTCTCCACTGTATAATGTAACATCCTTGAAAACATTCTGGTCCATCTATAGGTTCCTGAAACTTCAGGGTCCATCTTAAAGTGAGGCACCTAAATTTGATATTATGGAAGAAAAAAAAGAGATGTATGAATTAGTAATGTTTATTGGCAACAAAAGCGGTGGCTCGGCAGTCAATAGTGGTGCTGCTGCCTTAAACTTCTATTAGTTCTGTACTGATCTTCGATGCTGTGTATGAAATTTGCATATTCACCCTCGTCTCTGCGATTTTCCCTGGCACACTTAGGCTACGTCCACAGTAGACCGGATAAATCCGTAACCGAAGCTTTTTCTCTTCGCTTTGACCCTCTGTCCAGACTGAAGTGGCCTTTTCCTCCCCCGAAAATTGAGCTTTTCTAAAACACTCTCCAGAGTGTTTAAATCTGAAAATGCCGGTTGGCCATTGTAGTGTGTACGGGGTAACCAGCTAATTTTAAAAACACTGTCATGACGTGCCAGAACAAATGGTGGCGGCAGCGAGGCATTTCATTGTTTTCTTGAACACAACCTCCAACACCACAGCAACAATATCTGACAATAGATGTTCAACAGCCTAATGTAACATTGTAAAGAAATACAAGACAACTCTGATGCAGACATGTTTTATACGTTTAGCAAGGTGCTCTATTAATGTATTGCTTGTGCAAACACTTAATAGATGCAATTGTCACTTTTGCCCAGTAACTCGTTTTATTGTACATGTTAAATACAGCAAAATAGTACACAAAATCATGACAAAAGTAAAGGCAAACAAATAAGGTAACAGCAAATTTCACTTTTGCCCAGTAACAAGCCTTATTGCACTTAGTTGTAGCTGTCGTCCATTTCATCAGTGAAGAGACTATGGCTGTAGGAAATGTTTCTGGAGAAACGCACACCAAGTCTTTCGTTTGGCAATTTCCTTTTAAGTTTTTCTAGTCTATAACTGGACAAATGTGCGCCAAGTATACCGTTTCCTCTTCGCTTGTTTTCTGTGTGTCCTGCGCATGCCCAGTAGGAGGAGATTTGCCCAAATACCCGTTTTAATGTGGACAGAGGTATTTTCAAAAATGCCTGGTGTGGATGCCTATCGTTTTTACGCAAAACCGGCATTTTCAAAATCATTTGGTCTAGTGTGGATGTAGCCTGATTTCCTCACACATCCCAAAGTCGGTTGCTGAGTTAATTAACCACTGTAAATTGTTCCTCATGTATGTGACTGGTGGGTGGAGTTATGGGCATTTGAAAGAACATGTACCTGGAGGAATGGAATTGATGGGACTGGTCTGACAGCCAGCATAGTTTGTGTGCTAAATGACCTCATCCTATGTTGTAAGGAAATATAATATTCTTAGTATATTAGTAGTTTATCCTTAGTGATTAGTTGACCACCTTACTAGAATACAACTTTTACTTCACCACTAAAGCTGATGGCATGAATTATCTTCATCTTCAGAAGTTTTCGGATGACTCTGCCATAGTTGGATGCATCAGCAAGGGAGATGAGGCTGAGTACAGGGCTACTGTAGGAAACTTTGTCACATGGTGTGAGCAGAATTATCTGCAGCTTAATGTGAAAAAGACTAAGGAGCTGGTGGTAGACCTGAGGAGAGCTAAGGTACCGGTGACCCCTGTTTCCATCCAGGGGGTCAGTGTGGACATGATGAAGGATTACAAATACCTGGGGATACGAATTGACAATAAACTGGGCTGGTTAAAGAACACTGAGGCTGTCTACAAGAAGGGTCAGAGCCGTCTCTATTTCCTGAGGAGACTGAGGTCCTTTAACATCTGTTGGACGATGCTGAGGATGTTCTACGAGTCTGTGGTGGCTAGTGCTATCATGTTTGCTGTTGTGTGCTGGGGTAGCAGGCTGAAGGTAGCAGACACCAACAGAATCAACAAACTTATTCTTAAGGCCAGTGATGTTGTGGGGATGGAACTGGACTCTCTCATGGTGGTGTCTGAAAAGGGGATGCTGTCTAAGTTGCATGCCATCTTGGTCAATGTCTCCCATCCACTACATAATGTACTGGGTGGGCACAGGAGTACATTCAGCCAGAGACTCATTCCACCGAGATGCCGCACAGAGCGTCATAGGAAGTCATTCCTGCCTGTGGCCATCAAACTTTACAACTCCTCCCTTGGAGGGTCAGACACCCTGTGCCGATAGGCTGGTCCTGGACTTATTTCATAATTTATTGGCATAATTTACATATTACTATTTAACTATTTATGGTTCTATGACTATTTATTATTTATGGTGCAACTGCAACGAAAACCAATTTCCCCCTGAGATCAATAAAGTATGACTATGACTATGACTATGACTATGGATGAAACTGACTGGCATTTGGGCTGTTATGTTTCAGTATCTTAATGCAAAGAAGGAAAAACTGCCTATGTTTAAGACAAGCTTGGATAGATTTTTGCATTGTAGGGGAATTAAAGGTTATGGGGAAAAGGCAGGTAGGTGGAGATGAGTCCATGGCCAGATCGGACATGATCTTATTGAATGGCAGAGCAGGCTCGATGGGCCAGATGGTCTACTCCTGCTACTATTTCTTAGGTTCTTATGTTGTAAATCCAAATTAAGCAGGAAATGCTAGAAATGTCAAAAGGTCAAGCAGTGTCTGTGAAGCGAAAAAGACAGTATTAATATTTAAGGTTGATTTTTTTTTGTTAGATATCCTTGTTGGACAAGAAATAACATAATTCAACAGTAATTGAAAAGCAAAATAAACAGTCCTGAGAATTAATTCACCAATATTTCCAGCATTTTCCACTTTTATTTACATTGTTATGAATTGTTTTTCATCCCTCTCTTCATTGGAATCCTGTATTATAAATCTCCAACAACAACACATAAAAATTGCTGGTGAACGCAGCAGGCCAGGCAGCATCTATAGGAAGAGGTACAGTCGACGTTTTGGGCCGAGACCCTTTGTCAGGATTGTCGTTGTGCCTATTCCTATAGATGCTGCCTGGCCTGCTGCGTTCACCAGCAATTTTTATGTGTGTTGCTTGAAATTCCAGCATCTGCAGATTTCCTCGTGTTTGCATTTATAAATCTCCAAACTGCTTTTTTGCTCAAATCGTGGTCTTCAACTTTCATTATAGGTTTCACTTTTCAAAATGTAAAGATTATTGACTTTTGTTTAATATTGAATAACATAAGAATTGTGTTCAATTCACTATGAACTTTTTGTCTTGATGAATTAACTTAGACAGAAATGGCCAGGATTCTACAAGAGTTCCAATAGAAGTAAGTAGTGTAATGTAACTATCATCTCATAATAATGGGATAAGTATTGCCAGTTTGCTGGTAACAACCATGGAGTAGGAAGAACTATGTGTTGTATACAAAGAAGAGGGCAAACTATCAAGAGATCAATCTATTGCAGCAGATGTAGGTACTTTGATCACACAAACAGCAACACACAATGAAGCTGAGATTCAAGAGGGAAGTTCTGATTTTTAGGGTACTTATTGTTTCATGTTTTCTCTCAGGGGTAGTCATTCATTTATTATTACATAATGTCACCACTGCTATGAATGTTGTGTTTGAGGTAACACTGCAGGATAGCATCCCTATCTATTGTAGCAAATAAGATTTAACTGATGTTTTGGTTTGTTCCAAGTTGACCTACATCATTATCAGCAGGAACTACCTCTTGTAGCTTGAGAGGGAGCCCTGTTCTCAATGGCTGATTCTCCTAGATTACAGAGCATTATTGATTGTCACCTTCTGTGTATTGCCAACAATCCTTTGGCTTACTTTCAAGAATTATTACCTGAGAAACATGTAAACAGAGTACGTTATCAGCACAAGCCAAATAACTCACAGATAAAACATTTGAGAAGACGGTTTCTCTCTTCTGATACACAGTTTTGAATAATGATAGTCAGTGGATGAATGGACTGAGTAACCTCTTTCACCGCTAATCATTTTGACACAATGCCACATAATATTGCCATTGTTATTTGTAAAGGAACTAATTAAGAAGCAGTTCAATGGTCACTAAGTTAATATGCTTTAGGAGATCTTTCATTTCAGAAAAGGAGAAATGCTTGAGTGTCTCATTGTTTCATTCATTCTGAGGTCTCTGCATTAAATAGGCACTTTCATATATTCTTTTGCCCAGATTTATACCTTCTGAAATCTTATTAGTATTACTGTGTTCTTCACTGTATGCACTGCTTATGTCAAGTATATTATTCTCTTGGTTGATGAATGTTGTTTTCTCACCAGTGTTTAGATGACAGACTGGAAGACATATTTGCAAGTGAAATAATTTCATAGAAGTGGCTTGTGATTCTTAATGGCCTGTGATTGTACCTTATTCCTATGTTTGCCATTTTTGTGTTACATTCTTTTCTTAGCTTTGAAGGATATACTAAATTACACATTCAAATAGTCATAGAGTTGGCCTTCAGCCACTATGTCCATTCTGACACTTTTCACCATCGACACTAACTCTATGTGTTTGCATTAGGTCCATATCCTTCTAAACCTTGTTTATTTAAGTACTTGTCTAAATGTATCTAAAATGTTGTGATTCTGTCTGTCTCTATCACCTCCACTTGTGTTGGGTTCCAGATATTAACCACTCTCTGTATAAAAAAAATAGAAACTGTCTCCTCAAATCCCCTTTAAAGTTCTTCCTCTCAAATTAAACCTATCCCTCTTACTTTCAATGTACAACATGTGAAAAAGTGTCTGATGACCTACCCTATCTGCATGTTTTGAAATTTAATATAACTCTGTCAGGTCACCCTCAGTCTATTTTGCTGTCAGGAAAAACAAACCCAACTTATCCAGTCTCTCCCCATTACTGAAGTCTTTCAATTCATGCAACATCCTAGTGAAATTAACAATCTGCTTCAGGAACTCAATAGGTCAAGCAATATTTGTGGGTAGGAAAAGGGGATTTCAGGTTAAAAACCTGAATCAAGACTTCTCCAGCAGATTGCTGTTGCTCCAGATTGCAGCATCTGTAGTGTTTTGTGTCTCCAGCATCCTAAAGAATTTCCTCTGCATTCTTTGCAGCACAACCACACTCTTCCTAGAGTGTAGCAAACAAAACTCCACACAGTACTACAATCTAACTACAGAATATCAGAACTCTTATATTCTACGTCCTGCTGTATGAAGACTACCATTTCATATACCTTCTTCACCACCCTATGCATCAGCATTGACACTAACCACGGTCTAACCATAGAACACCACAACTCTTATATTCTATGTTGTGATGTATGAAGACTACCATTTCATATACCTCCTTTACCAACCTATGTATCTGTGCTGCCACGTTTAGGTAAATATGGACTTGAACTCCAAGGTCCCTCATTCATCAACATTCCTTTAAACCCTATCTTTGATTATATATATCTTATCTGTTTTTGACTTCCTGCATATTGTTCCTGCAATGTCAATTGAAAATGCATAGTTGCCTCAGAAGCCTCATCCCCTCTCTATATTTGCGAACTATTGTTAAGATTTTTATTGATGCAATTTCTGTAGAGCCAGAGTTTGAGCCACGAATTTGAGAACAAATTGTTTGTACAAATTGCCATCAGTAGAGAGTGTTTGTTTATTTATGTAGCCATAGATAGAAATACCTCTGAAAGACTGTTTATTGAAAAGTTTTGATGGTCCTTGAGAAGCTGGCATGAGTCATGCCTTAAGTAACTGCCATCCATGCATTGCCTTGGGTACCTGTCAAAGACAGGAGACTCCAGGATTTTAACCCAGTGGTGATTAAAAAAACAGCAATTATATTTTCATGTTACTTTACATATAGTTTATGTGAATACTTGCAAGTGATGAAATATTTTATTCCATTGGATGCACTGTATAAATTCAAGGTATTGTTATGTTGGTGTTCCCATGCACCTGCTGTCATTGGCATTCTGGGAGTTCAAGGTTGCAGGTTTATAAAATTGCAGATGCTGCCAATGAAATATTGGTGAGTTGGTGCTGTTCATCTTGTGGATGAGGTATGCTATAACTCAATCTACAAGTAGTGGGGCAATGAAATGTTTTGTGGTGGTGAACCAGTGTGCAAGAAGCAGGATTGAGGGGGAAGTGTAATTGAGACATTTCTCACTACCCTTTCTCCTCTCTGCAATGAAAACATACTTTTCTCTCACTTTTCCATTTCTAGTGAAAAATCCTTAACCTGAAACATTGAAATCTCTATCCATTAATACAGCTTGGTCACTCACGTTTCGTGCTTTTGACCTGGATCCTGCTGAGTTTCTTGAGTGTCAGATTTGCAGTCTTCGTGCAGAGAATAGTTCATTACACTCTTAAAGTGATGGAAAACTTTCCATGGTTCTATTGATGAGTGGGAGTTGGGCATCAGTAAAGGTTGTATCTTTTATGGTTATTTGCAGCCATGCAGAGTGTAAGCTACGCAGAGAGTTTAACCTTCAAGCTTTCTTAACAGCTCCGAGACATAATCATTTAGGCAGGCATCTTCAAGCTCTGAGAGGAAGACAGCTGAATCCTTTTGAGCATTTGTGGGCCCTCCCTTTCAAATATAGCAGTGCATGCCATGACAATATGAGATTATTGTGTACATCACTATTTTGGAAAGTTCTGAAGTAACACTAAGACATGACCTGATTAATGTGATCCCTCACTAAAAGGTATTTAATAGGTTACATTTTACTGTATTACAGTTATGTGCACCTGATTGGAGATTTTTCCTGCTGATGAGGATATCAAATTTCACAGTCAGCATTTTGTGATAAATAAATACAATTTCAACTGTACTTAAAGTAGTCAAAAGGTGCATTTTTTTCATTTTTTAGTTTATGATTTTAAGAAACCTGAGTCTGTGGGGTTGGCTCCAGATTTTCTCATGTTTTGCGTGACCATTCCCTTTGGTATTTCATCCAGAATATTATTATATGATATGTTTAGTGAAAGTAAAGATGTTACTAAAATGGTAGTGCTACAATGTATAAAATCTGTTATTAATATTAGTCTATCAAATATATGCCCCTTGCCTGACCAGACAAAAATAATACAATATGTTCAGTTGAGGTGTGTGGAGGATCTGATTAAAAAAAAAAGCTTTTGTTTAATTTTATGAATGCCACAGAATTGTGCCTGGTTTGAGAAAAAGACTTTGTTGTTTAGCTTACTATCACATTTCTTTCACACCGATGCTGCCTCCATTAACTATAATCATTGCTTACAAATCCTTTTCTTTAGCTGTGGTTTTGACTTATTCATTATTATTTTTACTCTGTCCCACAGCCAAATGGAAGCAGCCAAGGCAAAGTCCATAATCCATTCCTTCCCACCCCAATGTTGCCACCCCCACCTCCTCCACCTATGGCTAGGCCTGTGCCTCTGCCAGTGCCAGACACAAAACCAACTACCACATCTACAGATGGAGGAGCAGCTTCACCTACTTCACCCAGTAAGTGTACTTTAGCAAACCCCATGTATGTTATATGAACATAGAAAGTGCTGGTCCAAGCATTAGGTCACGCATCTAAATGTATAAAAATGTTAATGTGGATAGCCAGTTGGTTAATCCTTTTTTGTTATAAAGTTACTTTGCATCATTTTCATGCATCTGAATGGAAGATATCAAGCTGTACTAATATTCTTTTTCACTATAGCGTAAGGTTTTCTTATTTTCTCCTGCAATCATCTATTTGCTGGCTTCCAGATAAATCATGCTTTTATTTCAGTCATTAATTGACCATTTTCAATGGTGTTTTCTCCCTTAATAACGTGAAATGTGAAAACTGTTCAGGGTTTTCTTTGCATCTATTTTCAAAAATAGTCCCATGATAAAGAACTTATTAGCAATGTGCCTTTGTCCATGACTTGGAATGAGCCATATGCTTCAGGCTTGTAAAACGGGAGGACGATACAAGAAAGTAAATGGGCAGCTTGGACTCCCACCTTTGTACCTGATACAATTTCCAAGAAAGTCAATAAATACTTATTACCATTAGTGCTGGGAGTAAGACCCTAGTTCCAGTTTTACTATATTCACATCCAGAGTTTTCTCAATGAAATTTTCACAAGGATTGATGGAGACCTTAAAAGAGAGGTAAGTTTCAGGGAGCTCACTCATGCTCCTTCTTGACCACTTTCAGACTATTACTATGCATTTCCCCACCCTGACATCCTACAAAGGGCACTGGGACACTGGCAGAAAGGAAACTCCATGCAAGTCTCAGCTGAATTTTGCATTCAGAAACCTGCAGCTCTACCCATGTGGCAGCTTCAGGCTCTTTTCTCTTGCCATTCATTCATTCGTCAGTATAGTATACATACTGCTCAGAATATTTAAAAATATTGATCTATAAACTTCCCAGAAACATTATGCCCACAGTATAAGAGAAGTTAGCAGTCCCATATATTAGAGACACAGAATCACTGGTGATTTTAGACTGAGGTGCATGCTTTTTTCCTTTCAGTTAATAAAACCATCAATATGATAGACTAGAAGGCATAAGCATAGATGGGATTGTTGAGGCTTGTGACAGTCATGTGTTAAATCATCTCACTATTTCATAAAAAAATCATGCATGCATGATGTAATCATAGATTGAAACTTGCTATTCTCTTGTGAGTGGCAGTAGGTTTACAATACAAGGGGGAAAATGTCTTCTGAAGTAAGTTGAGACTAAGCATGATGATACATTGCAGAATGCTTTCCAGTGAATTCTGACAATGCTGCTGGTAGCATAGTTGAAAATATACTCAAAATATATGTTTCTTTGCCTCCAAAATTGAGACAATGAATGCATTTATCTATTTATTTGAAAAATAAATAGTAAGTATGTAATAAGTAGATAATAAAAATGAGGCAATAAGTGTGGTAATCTATTCCTTGCAAACTACATTACTGCTTCTTCATTTGCATGGATCAAATGTAAGATTAATTGAACCTGCCTGCAATTTGGAAGGAAAAAAATTAGAAGATGTTACTTTCCATATTTTACTTCCTGTTGAGGACATTTTCAATGTGACGCTTGGTGTCCTAACACCAGAAGTTTCACCTCCTAATTTGTAGGTCAGCCGATGTAATCAATAATGGGAAGCCATTCTGCATCTTGTCAGTTTATCTCTAACTGAAGGTGGGTAGCAAAGGGTGGCTGCATCCAGCCTTGGCGGGGGCATTTTTAGAGGTAGCAATTGAGATGAGAATTCTTCTGACTTTAGTGTGTAGCGACATTATGGAGATCAGTGATTATTCCTCACACTTCCAACAAGTAGTTTCTCTGACAGTGTAAGAAATACCCAAAACAAACATTTTGAAGTCTGCTTGCAATATTGCTTAAATTTCCAGAGCAAATCTGACCCCAACATTTGTAATATTTTACCAGCAATTTTCAGTTGAGCTTCATTAAATATCAGGGACTTTTAAAAACAATGACAAATCAGGTGAATTCAAACTGTAAGATCACCTTTTTGGCCCATCATTTACCTCCCACTGTTCACACGAAGCATGAAAGAAATAGCCTGAGCAGTTTTCAACTTTCTAAAAAAAAAGACAACTTGTTTGCCTTTATTGTTATAAATAATTTTAATAATTACATTAGCAAATGCCTACCTATATCCTGTATTGAAATGTTGCCTTTGCTGTATACCTTGAGTGACACTTCCACTTCTGTTATTTATGTTCTTTTAACACGCATGCTCATGTTGCTTCCTCATTCCTCAATTCCTTGCAGTGCAGATAATAGTTGATATTAATCAGAGGCATTTTCTATGACCCTTGGCATTTCTGTTTCCACGATAATACATCTTACAAGAAATGAAATTCCATTATTGTTTTGCGATGGAGGATTGTTGCAGGACTGTGATTATCGCCCCACAAAAAGAAAAGGTTGTGCCTTTGTACGCCTGCTTTTTTAAAATGCAAACCAAAGTCTCTCAAGCTTCAAGTTCATTATCAGGGGGTTAAAAGGAGTACCAGACATAAATTTGGGTGAGTGCTTCTACAGACCCTGCTGTCTTTCAATCAGGCTTAAGATGTGTGTTGTTTGCGTGCAACCCACTGCTGCTTCTTGAACGCATGTATCCCTTCCCTTCACAGCCTATTCGACACCCAGCACCTCCCCTGCAAACCGATTCGTGAGTGTTGGACCACGGGATCCCAGCTTTGTAAATATCCCTCAACAGCCACAGGTGGGCAGCTTTGAACCTTTTTGTATCCAGTTTAGCTTTTTGTGGTCTTGTTTCTACATGCAGTGAGCTGCAATCATACTGCATAGTAGGGATCTTTCAGAACTGACCTTATGCTCAATCTGCAAAGCAGAAGTATTTTCAATAGCCCGCTGTCTGGAAATAAAATCCATGCATTCTCTAATGTTGCTTGGCAAAAAATTAGTATTGTGAGTAATTACAATATGGTAAAATGTCGTCGCTTTTTTATTTTAAAAATTCTTTCAGATGAATATTTTCCAAAGTACATCATTTGGCTAGTTTTGAATGTATATTTTTGTTGTGCTTTAACGTTTAATGTCCCAATAGAGAAAAAATAGCAGAAGTCCCATTTACAATATGGATTACTGGCTACATATTTTAACTCAAGACCTATAGGAGTTCAATTCACATACTTTAGAAGACCAATGTTAGTTTAGTTAATTATTTGAATCTGTATTTCTCTAAGAAGGAAAACTCTGATCTCAAGCCTCCGCTGCCTTGCAGCTATACCCGCTCATGGGGAAGGCTTTGGAAGTAAACCCCGAGGGAAAAGTTCGGAGCTGGAGTCCCTAAGGCAGTCCTACATTGACTTCAATGCTGACTGGCAACTTCTGCAACGCTGTTGGTACCAGACTGTACAGGCCTCTTAGGGTCCATCAGTTGTGTGGAGAAGGGGAGCTTGCTACATGGACAACAGCTTGTTCTCCATCCCGTACTGCCCAGGCTTGTGTATCTAGACAGCTAGGATGAAACATCCATGGTCAATTCTGACTGACAGAGGCCTCAGGTTTCTCTAATACTTCTAAACCTACATTGTATATTCAAATTCATGGGCTTGAGAGAGATTCTATAATGTAATATTAAGAATAAGAATGTTCAGAGCACATCATCACAAAAACCTAAGATAGAGAAGAAGGAGCAGGCCATTCACCAACACCCCCCTCCCCCGGTGCCTCCTACCTAATCAGTAAATTTGTGAGAACATAGGCCCAATCTGCATAATCTCTCTACCAAGGGCAATATTCCCATTCCAGGAATCAATCTGGTGAACCTTGATAATAGTTCCTCATCACAGGTGGATCCTTGCTTCAATAACATGGCCAGACATGTACATGGTTTTCCAGGTGCAATCTTACCAAGTGCCTGTATCATTTCAGTGGCATGTTTTCTTATTGTACCACAATGTTCTCACAATTAAAGCCACTGTTCTGTTTACTTTCATGTTTACTTGTTGCACCTCCGGGTTAACTTCCAGTGATTCATTTACAAGAACATTCAAGTCCTTCTGAAAACCAGTGATTTTTAATCACTTATCACAATTTTTCAACATTATTTTCTCCCATTTATTTTGCTTGGCCATATCCCCTTGAAGCCACTCTGCACCCAAATCAAAACCCACTGTGCCATCCAACTCAAACTATATTATTAAAAAAAAGACTTTCAGTCTATTGGGCACATTTTTTTAGTATGGCAGTGAGCAAGGGAGTGTCTTAAGATACCCAAATGTGGAAAATGTTTGCATGACAATGTCAAGCAAGCGCCATATGATTCCATTCTCATGACTTTATTAAGAATCATTAATATTTCTTCTTCACAGTCAGATGGTACAATCTCTAACAAAATGGGGTACTCAGTAAAAAGAACTTTTGCACAAAATCTTAAAAAGGATTATGAATTCAGTCTGCACTGAAATGTTTTTTTTAATCTGGAAGATTCCTATGTCTGAGGGAACTCAGTGACAGCCTTAAACTACTTACTAATGCTAGAAAGTCTGGATGATTTCCCCTTTCATCCTGTATTGGACCAGAGCTGATTCTACAGATAAGCAGTGATTGATGACCAGATTGTCCATGGATTTTTAATACCATCAATTGCCTACTGGAGTGCCCTAGAAAGTGGAAGTGCTGTGGTTTATAAATTACATTTTAAATGGATAATTGAACCTTGTAATCTTTAAAGAAATGGTTCATGCTGGTAGTATCAATTGTTTCTGACAAAACCTTGTTTGATTTCTGTATCTGTAGAGTTATCTTTTAACTAAATATATATTTAAGCAACTCTTAATCATTGTAAGAGTGCAGGGTTTCCTCAATTTATAAAAAAAAGTACCTTTCATAAGAAGCATTTTGTGTTGTGAAAATTTATAAATCATAAATGCTGGGCTGTAGTTACAGGATTTTGGGTACCATGAATTCCTTTGCACAGAAGGTGAGATTCCATTTGTTACAGCAAAAAAATAGCTTCCTACGATGAGAACACTGACCTTTAATGATCTTAAGTGTTATCATGAAAATATCATGTAAATCAGATGTTCATAAGCCAAAGGAATTCATTAGTAGGAAAAGTTCTATCTGAGCAAAGCTCATTGAGACTGTGGATGCCCTCAGACTATATGCAAAGATAGTAGTATGACAGGACGGACAATGTATGTCTCTATCAGCACAATAAAATTACGAACTCTGGTCTACAGGGCGGTGGAGGTGACACGGACCTATGCCAGTTTTTTGAAAGAGTAAAATATGAAAACAATGAACTGCTCCCAAGTTTCTGTAAGAGTCACCTCAGACATCATAAAAACAATTAGAGTTTAGACTAGGGGACCAATTTGGCTAGGATATCTGAGACAAAAGAAGGGAAATTATTTTAAAAATTGAGTTTAAGGAAAGGGAAAGGAAAGCCGAGCAGCCAAAATATTTTTATATAGAATTAAATAGCTTTCAATTGCTGGTTTTCCTGCACTGTTCTATCCACTATGCAAATTAGTCATGAAATCATAGAGCAGTACAGCATACAAACAGGCACCTCAGCCCAGTACAACTATGCTAACCATTATGTTTATCCATACTAACCCCATTTTCCTACATTAATTCCAGGTTCCTTAATGTCTTATTCATTCACGTACATTTCCAGATGCCTCTTAAATGTTGTTACTGTTCCGGCCTTCACTTCCTCCTCTGGCAGCTCAATCCAGATACCAGCTACTCTGTGTGTGACAAATATATGCATCAAATCCCCTTTAAAACTCTTTCCTCTCACCTTAAATCTATGCCTTCCAGGATTAGATGCCCACACAGTGGGAATCAAAGACTCCACCTATGTGACTTACAATTTTATATTCTCTGCCATGTCTCCTGCCACCTGTAACATATTATGACTATGACTCTGTGATTCTGCTGATAACTCAAGCCCTCCAATCCAGTCAAAATCCTTGTGAACCTTTTCAGCATCCTCTCTTCCTTAATAATATCTTTCCTACAGGGCGGGATCTAAAATGCACTCTAAGAATGGCCTATTCAATATTTTATGTAACTGTTACGTGATGTTCCAACTCTTATACTAAACACCTCAGCTGAGGAAGACAAGTGTGCCACACACCTTCATCACCACCCCGTGTCTATCTGTGATCCCATTTTCAGGGAATTGTGACTTCTTACCTAATGTCACAAACTACTCAGGGCCTTGGCATTTACTGTGAAGCATGTTTCTTTAAAAAAACTGATCATTGTTTGAATGTATTAGTGTGCTATAGAGGATAATTTGATACTTCCTCTGACATTCTAAAGTATCTAATTAGATCAATGAATTTTCTGGTTAATTTTAATGACCAATTTTTAAAAACTAACCTTACAGCAAATTACATGGAAGTATGATGTTAAAAATACACTGAATTTTCATTTTTGTTGTGTCGTATTTGTGACATTTTCTTTCTGTCTCTATGTTTGGTAACTGCTCAAGATTATAGCAGTTTGCTCAGTACATATTAAGCAACATCTAAATGGCGTGGGTTTGGATGAGTCACTGCAAGAATCCTCTGAACTGCAGGATTCATTCCAGGCACTTCATGTTAAATCAAAATTTCAATTTGTGTTGAGTAATACATCTTCTTACTAAAGCTTTGTTTAGAATTTATTACGTATATTTTTTTAAAAATGCAATAAATTCCTGTTTAACCAGAGAATGGATCTCTCTGTTTAGCTGTTAACTTGCAGTTATTACCACATAAATAAATCAAATGCCAGCAGCAGACACCGAAGAAGTAGGATTCACTAGCCAGTTACAACATTTTCTAAGTTTCCTAATTCTTATATTGATCTTTATTGACTTCTATGCTTATATTTAGTGTTTAAAAGTACGTATATTCTAAGTGCTTTCTCATTTTTTTAGTTTACTTCAAATAATGTCAACTATTTATTGAAAAAGTCCTGTCTGTTGACATAGAGATGCCCTTGACAAGTGATCTAAATTGATACATTATAAAGATGCTGAAACTTTAAGGTACCTGAGAATAAGTAGCAAATGTTTTGCAGCTAACCAGGCAAGGCAGAAGCTGGTGGTGCTATTTTATTAACAGTTCCATTTTATATGTAAATGCTAGAGACACTTGTGGTAGTTTATGATCAGCCAATGCTGCATTTCTAAACTCAGAATGGACACGTGATCTGACTTCTAGACAGCAGCATGTTCATGCTGACTTACAGGCCTGGAATTACTGTCATAATAAGCAATGCCTATCTTAGAGGGTGATTTCACACAAATGTTGATTCAGAGACTAATTTAGTGCCATCAGGTGATGAGCACATCTTGCAATCCCTCTGCCTTTTCAACCACACTTCCTTTTTACGAGTCTGCCACGCTTGATACTAGCATTTAAATTTTGTTTTAATTATCATTGTGGGTGTATATCTGAGAATTGCACAGCATCAAAACGAAGTCCCTTTATCAGGTGTGCGATGAGAAATTCTGAATGTGGATTGCATAACAGAAGCCAATTTTTAAACTTGCCTGTTTGGCAAAACGCAAGTGCATGTTGGAAGGGGTGGAGTTGGTGGTGACTGTTAACTTAAATAGTGGGTTCTTTTCTCATCATTTGTAAGATGGCTTTGGGCATATGAAGTATCTCAGTAGAGTGGAGTGGGATCTGGATTAAATATACAGTTCCAACTGCAATGATGTTGGCGGCAATTGACACCACTTCTTTCCTGAAACTGCCTTCTTAGGCCAAGATGGCTGGAGCAGGAGGCTCAGAAAATCTTTTTTGATCACCCCTATGGGTGAGGAAGAACAGAAATGAAATCTGACGCTTTCTCTTTCTTTGGATTTATCTCCTATGTGTCCCCCACCCATATACAGCTACGTCCTTACAACGCACTATCTATATTCACTGACTGACAGGCAAAGACTTAAGAGGGAAGCCTTATAACATCTATCTGCTAGCAGAGATCAGGTCTTAACTTATCCATTTTGTGTCAAACATTGTATCTTGTACTTTTTGCTTATCTGTCACTATGTTGTGTGCAGAAACACTCTGCAAGCACTGTCCATGTATTGTCAGTCTTACATGACAACTTGGAAAGGTCTGCAACATGAAGTTTAATGATAAATGCATGTGGGCGGTATTAATTTACTGTCCTCAATATAGCTCCAGTTGATTATCCGCTGTGAGGATGATGAAATCTACATCACAAAGACCTAGCCAATTGTTTTCTGTTTTTATCAGAACCTCGTCCAGTATTAATTAGCCATAAGTTCATTTGGTAACACTGCATCAAGATGTCCTTAATGAGCACCTTTAGTTAGATAGGCATAGTTGAGGAACTGATATAATTTTAAGACCTGACTATCCATAGATTAGTGCCAGAGGAGATAGGAGATGTATATGTATTATTACTGTATCTTCCATCCATCTTCTCTGATTATTTTTTACTGCAGATAGCACAGTATTGGATTAGCTTGCTGTATAGCACATCAGCAGGAAGATCAATTTATTGACTTTGTCATCATAGTAAGTAATAGTCAAAGAAAAGAAATAGAAGGCAAGACTGCATTGCATCAAAAATAAACGTGCCATCTACTTTTCTGTACCTTATGCATCTTTAAATGTTTACACAGGAAAGAACACTTCAGTAATTCAGGTGGTTGTACATTATTAATTAACCCCAGCTCAGAGCTCTGCAGAATTGCATGGTTTTTAGAACTGCACTGTTTGATTTCTTGTAGGTGATGGAGACATTGACCAACTTTCAGCATTTTCTTTTCCTCTACTGCTTTCCTCAGACGCAATCAGATCACATTTTGGTTCAAATGGCATTATAGTGTTCAGCCTATCAATAAAATTGATTCATAGTTCACACAATAAGCAATGTGGTTAGACAAAACTGGCACATGTTCTTTCCCCGGTGTTTTGATACGAAATCCATCCCTAATAACACCTCATGACCTACCGGTGAGTCAAGATGGGCAGTTTCCATTCTGTATGAAGTTTAATTCTGTGCATATTCCACTGCAAGAAAATAACCTTAATTTAATTCTTCTACCTTTTTAATCTCACCAAGTTCATGTGATTAGTTTCAATAGCTGGGCTCTAAATTATGAAATAGCCTGTTAAGAGTTATATTGTTTAGGAAGTTAGATTCTAATACCCCTTAACCATTAGGCTCATGAACAAAAGAGGATATCGACATACGTTCTAATTCTGGTGTTCCCGCAACCGGTAGTCTCACTTTAAGGACTCTTTATCTTGTTATTCATGCTCTTGTTATTTATTACCATTTATTTATATTTACATTCGCATAGTTTGTTGTTCATTGATCCTGTTTACAGTTATTTTTCCACAGATTTGCTACGTATGCCCACAGGAAAAAGAACCTCAGGGTTTTATATGGTGACATGTATGCACCCTGATAATAAATTTTACATAGAACTTTGAACTTTTCTATTGAAAGGCGTAGCTCCTATTACTCTGGTCATCAACCTACCCATAAAAGGATTTGGGATATGAGAGGAAACAGGAACACTCAGGTGAAATTCATGCAGTCACAGGGAGAACATACTAACTGCACATGGATGGCACCCAGGGTCAGGTTGCTGATGCTATTAACAAAAATCACCACTGCTGCAGCACAACTGTGCCACCAATTGTAAGGAGATATGCATCTGTTAGAGTCTATGGTGGAACTCTTCTCTGACTAAATGTGGTATCTTTTCTGCTGAGAAGAGATTCTGTCACCCACACAGAAACATACTGTACCTGCATAACTTTTCTTTCCTTTCTTGTTGGCTTCCTAATGTTTAACATAAATTACTAGTTGTTAGTAATGCCTTTTGAAGCTCTTAATGGCTTTTAGTATGAAGGCCTTTCAAACAGTCAATCCCGTTAATTGTTTGCAACCAGTTCAATTTTACTTGTACGTAGTTTACCACTCCACTATTAGTTTACCCTTCACACAGATCCAAATCTGTCTCTGAAGTTTTGTGAATGAGCTGACCATGGAAAATTGAGTACAGCTTCTTGCAATTTGAGAGTGACTTCTGTATTTGTTATCTGTTTATTTCCCGATCGTCATCTTTAATCTCTTCTTTTATGGATGCCCTATAAGATGTCAACTTTTCACAAAGCTTAGTACTTTAAGAGTGGTGATCTACCTTGCAGTTTCTACTACAATTCTCTGAAATCTTTGCTTTAGACCAAGAAGTCTCCTACAGTGTTAATGTCAGTTCTTCTTGCTGCAGCTGCTGCTCCTCTTCCTCTTGTTGGGAGTGAGGAGGACAAACTTGCACTCCAGTTCTGTGGGGTTCTGGGGTGGTTGAGGAGTTCAAGATGGGATGTTAGGTGGTGGCCTTTAATGAGCTGGGTGGAAGTGTGGGTTCGTGGATGTTGACATTCATTTTGTTTTTTATCACTGGGATTCTGTAATTCAAGGTGCTCAGTGCTTTCCCAGAAGTTCTTGTCTATTTTTTTAAACACTCATGAGCTAAGAATTCCGATGAGCTAGTAAGGGCATTACATTCCTCACAATGGATTTTGAGTATGTCCTCAAACCACTTTCTCTGTCCTCCCTGAAATCGCAGAGTGAGCTATCCTGTTTAAGAAGTTTGCTTCAGGAATGCTGATGATACGGGCCATTCACTGGATCTGACTGCATTTGACTGATGTACCAAATGTTTCTCTGCAAGAGATTATTAATATTGATTTGCCTATCCTACGAATGAGTTTGGAGGATTTTGCTGGGTCTGTTTGTGGTATCATGCATGTGTTGCGGGTCCTACTGTAGCAATCCCATGTTAGTGAAGGACAAGGATTAACACTGATTAATTGACTATGAGCTCCAACTCTTTTGAATATACTTACCCTCAATCAGCCTGGGTCTGTGCTGGAGCAGTATACTGTTTGGAGGAAGTAGCTTTGGCATTCCTCTGCATTTATTCCAGACCTCATGAAGTGTAATGGCATCAGGTCAAACATGGGAAATGAAAGTCCTCCCAGTTATCATCTATCATCCTCTCTTGATGCTCCCCCATGTTGAACAACTTAGAAGAATTATCTTCATATTGAGGATGCATTCCTTTGTGTTGTCTAGCTCAAACCCACTTGGGACCTGTGTTGACGATAGTGTTGGAGTACGTTCATATCATATGACAGGTTACCAGTTGGATATTTGTTATGTAAGTAACGTATAGACTAGGGTTTAACTCCAGTATTGCACTGAGAGATCGAGTCATCCCATAAATGACCAGCAATGGTCACTTACAGGACTACTTTGTGTACTCCAGGTTCCCTCATTGCACCCTAACAATGAAATCAGTTCTGAGGCCCATGAGAGATGCTGTCTAGGAATTGCCCAGTCAAATTTCAGGAGAAACTCAAAAATGGACATTATTATGTTTCACTGCAGAAAAAAATCAATTTTCATTGCATAATGCTGAAAAAGCAGCAGTTTACGATTGAATTTCTAGCTCACAGTGTTTCACATCGCAGATCACATTTGAAGTTTCCAATATACAATATCTAATATTAGGAGTAGTAACAAAATATTCCCTCACTTGTGCCCCTAAAATATTAGTGATTCAAGCAACAGCATTATCTTCAGAGGTTTCTCAGTTGTGCTCTCTTAATGAATAATAGCTGTTACAGAATTTGGTGCAGCGATGGAGAATTCTGCCTTCCTGCCAAGTTTAATCTTTCAAAAAGTCCTTGTGATCATCTAATGTGGAATTATTAGAAATAAATGAATACTTATTCAATTACTAAAAATGGCAACACAAGTATCATTATTTTTCTACCTTTAAACAGAATCAGGATGTGTACGTCTTTTATGGAAATTTGTTGTTTTCGAGGGTCAGATAGTTTTTAGTCTTTGAGCAGTTCAATAAGTTTTTAACAGCACTTAAACAGTTTTATAAATACTTCATCGTATTTTATTCCCAATGAATCATAGGCTGTGATAGCATGACACCTAAAGAGCTGAATTAATTTATTAAACGTCAATTAAAAATCTTAACACCTTTTAGAAAGGCAGAAATAATTTACTTGCCCCTATGAATCAAATACCTATGAAACAGATGCCTTCCTTTAAATTTGAAAGTAGCTCTTTAATGTTTTAAACTGTTTCAATTTTCTATTATGTCACACAATTGGTAATCTCTCAACATCCATCTACTATAGGCCAGGAGTTTATCATGTGTTAATAACAAGGACAAACCTTGAACAATTATAAAAGTCAGTCCAGTGCAACTTTGGTGATCACTAAATTCCTCTGGACTCCAGTCTAGTCAACTGAGCTGATGCAATTAGATTCAGAAGGTGTAAGCTGTATACAAATGTTAATTTCTCTATTTTTCAAAATGGATTTAGTTGTTGTGAGTAAGCCCTGTTACAGTATAAATTCATTTTGTAGTGTTTAGTTCTACTAACTCTTATATGTTTTTTAACTGCAACATATTTGGTGTAATAATTGAAGTTTTTAAATTCATTACTTAAATTGGAAAGCTGTGGCTAACCTGTGGTAACCAGAGTTATAACTAGCTCCTGGGGCCATGGTTCTCAGTTTTTGTGCTGATAGTTCTTTAAACACAAGAAAATTACTTTCAGCCATGCTGAAAACAAACTCACTTTTAGATAGCAGAGGTTCAGTGAAATCACATGCAAATTCGTTTTCATGGCAAGCAGCTCAAGAGTGTCTTCCTATGGTATGAACTTGAACTTGTTACAAAGCTGTACCGCTCAGCAAAAGAGGCTGTAGAATTCAGGAAAAAAAGTGCAAGTGTTTAGCATAAGGATTAATTTTGGACCAAAGTGCAATCAGGTTGTCTCTCAGGCAGTCTAACTCACAGCTCTAATAGACACGGCATCACTGTGGGACAATGGTTAAAGAATGGAACAAAAACAAGTATGTGGAACAAAAATGTTCGCACATTTCTGAACTTGGATTCAGACAGTACAAATACTATTAGCAATTAAGTAAAGGAAATGGTACAAGCTTAATCTTTTCTGAGGCAAAACCTGGAGCTGAGAATGTTAATGTTATGAAAATGTTAATGTTCTATAGAATAGAATCATATTTTAATTTACACTAGTGGCCAATATTGTTAGCTGAATGTGGTAACTGAGTGATCCATATGGCTGCTGTTATTGTTTATGACAAAAGAAATAAGCAATTAACAAGAGTAAGCTGCCCTTCCTGGATCTAATTGCTCACCTAATGCTGACCATATTTTCTAAAAACTAAAACTTCTGAATTGCCGTGCCTGTTAATCACAGTTACATGTTTCTTTCTCTTTGTGATTAACAGGAACCGTGCATTTTCCCTGTCATCCTGAAGCTATGAATGCAATTGTTGTAATCATTTTCCAACAAGACCGTAATCTTTTATTTCAAAAAAATAAAAGAGAAAAGCAGGGGAAAAAGCAGGAAATGAGCTGTCCTTTGTCAAGAGATTTCCGAAATGTAATGACTGGTGAAATATTTGTGTTGAACTGGCTTGTCGGCAGGGGTCTTTCACTGCTGACACTTGGATTCTTTAGAATTCGCACCGCAATATCCTCAAAAACCCCTTCTGGTAGATCAGGTAGGCCAGCGGTGCTCTTTGATGGTTTTTCATGAGCAATGGAATGGCATAATGAGAGGAAGCTATTACTCAAGCATAAAATACTCTTTGAGGTAGCGAAATGGCAGAGTTAACACTGTCTAAGAAGCTTTTTCTTTCCTTTATTTCTCATTAATTTTTTTGTCCCTGTGCATGTTCCATGATGGGAGATGTTTTGTCTGCAAACCATTTCTTCAACTTGCAGCACCTGCCTCTGAAAGAAGCAGCTCTTGTGGCTGCACTTGAATCAACAATAATCAGGGAATCAGTGAATGCACCCCAGTGCGTATGCAGCAAAAATTGAAAAAAACAATCAGTTGATTTGTGAGTAATGTAGTCTTTAAACTTCATTATTCAAAGGACAATTGGAATAATCAACGGTGTTTGAAGAAGAAGAAAAAATGTCTGGTACAAAATCGAAGGGATCTCTGGTTGCTACTAGAAAGTAACCATGAGCCAAATTAAATTGCCAAATGGATCCAATTCTTAGCCTTGTAATCTTAATTACAAAGATCTAAAGTATGGGATTATTTGGGAAGGAATGCCTGTAAAAATATATAGATGACATGTACTGAGGTGCTTTTGTGCAGTTTTTCTACTACTTGTGCTTTGGTTGGGTGTTTAGCCATGAAAATGTTAGTTTTAGTTGTTTTTGGTTCCTTTGGGAGGAATTAGCTATGTTGCCAATCTCAAAAATATAGTCATAGGAAAACAGTGACAATATTTTCTGTTGGAACAAGAAACACAGCACCTTGAAGCAGCTGGACTCTTCAGCATTTCTACATATGCTTCCTTTTCTCATTTTTTTGTTATCCAATTGAGATTGCCTGGAATACAACTAAGGTTAGAGGGAACATCCACATAGAATGGCTACCTCCAAACCTTCATGAGATTTATATCTGTAAGTTCCAACTCGCCATGCCCATCTCCTCCTGAGTCAGGAACACTGTTTGTAAAGATACTTGGACACTAAAGCTAAGTTACATCATGCTAGTACTAAGTTAGGGAGTATCTACTCCAAAGACTGCTAACAGTAAGGTTCACTATTGTCCTGAATTTCATGGTCTCTGAGAATATCAGTGCACTGTTGGTGTAGATGCATTGTTTCTTTAGCTGCTAGTTCATGTGCTTTTCTGCAGAAATGTACTGAAGTACTGTAATGAGATAAAGTAACTTAGTGTAGAAAGACAAACCCAGTGTGTCTAGCTGCAAGTGGCACTGTATGAGGACGTCTCTCCCATGCTGAGGTGGAACTGGCCTATAGGCAAGTGTAATTTCTGAAAGGGAGCTAAATGATGATTCATGAAACTGCTTTTATTTGAAGATTTCTTGTACCTATCAGAAATTATAACAGAGCTGTGTGGCTCTTGACAGCTGGGTAGATCATCAGTTCCGTGTTCTATCATTTCCATCTCCATCCTAGAATTTAAAAGGTGTTATGCAAGAAGTTCCTCATCACAGTTCCTGTTCTGCAGTACTATAGCTTGGTTTCCCAAACAGGAGGGTAGTAATTCTGAGAAATTCTGTGCCATTTTTACATTGTACCCTTGCAACATTTTCCATTGCCGGGTTCTGTCACCATACCTGAAAGCAGGTGGACATTCACTCTTTCTGTTAGGGCTGTTCCTTACCTTTATGCACAATTGTCAGTGTCAAGCACAAGGGAGCTATGCATTCATAATTTACATGAGTTTGTAGATAGAATGCATTGACCATCCATCTGCCTGGATGTGGATTGTAGGTCTCAACAGTATTGTCCACTCGATGAATTCTGCTCAGAGTATCAATTTAAGTTCTTGTAAACATCATCCATTTTTAACGTGGCTTGAAGTAGTTGTTTTTACCTTGTCCATTCACCCTATTCTGTCTCTTGATGGTCAGATTAGTGTTTGGATTTATAAATTGTATCATATAACCTTCCCTATCTGTCAGAGTTGAGAAAATTATATAAATCGGCCTGATAATTAGAGAAATTTACAGTTAAATGGGATTAGTGTTCAGCTTGCTGACGATCATGGTAATGAAACAAGGCGTGATTGATTGATAAGTGGTTGCCATGCAGACTGTGATGTTCGGACTAAGCAGAATGGGCAGTTTCAACCATTGATAAAGTAAACTATGATACAAAATCAACAACTATACTCTAGCACTCCATTTTTTATTTTTCGTTCTATATTATGACACAACCAGAAGAATTATACTGAATATAATGGAATGGGTGACTGATTGGTAACTTTGCAAAAAGGTGTATAAATTATTACTTTTTTATGAACACGTGGCTATAAAGTGGAATAAGGGTTGCTTAAACTGGCAAAAGTTAAACTTGTTTTGATCAGAAATTGTTCTTTCGATACAATGGTAAGAGATTTTTGAAGACAATCTTAGGTTGTCGACACTCGTCAGCTGAACTGTACAGCTGCCAATAGCGAAGGGAGTAAAATCACTAGAAGCCAGAAGTAGAGGAGCACAGAGTGATAACGAGGGATGGTTGGAGAGAGATCACCAGAGACAGAGAGTGATAACAGAGGAGATTAAAAGTAAAAATGAGAAAGGATTCCTGTTGCAATATGTAGGTCAGTGAATTGCAGGGACATATAAAGCAAATAGTCTGACCTGCAACATAGGCATTGATGTTTTGAGTGAACTTGAATTAATAGAGGCAGAAGATGTGAGACAGGCAGAGAAAATGTGAGAATAGTCAAACCTAAAAGTAATAAAGCATGGGCAAGGATCTTGGAAGCTAGAATTCTGACAATGAAAGCAAGCCAATTTATTGTGGAGTACTTATGTGATTTGAAGCTAATTCTGGAGTCAAATAAAGCATCAGCATCAAGAACAGTTCAGGGAGGGGGAGAGGAAGACGGGAGGGGGTGGAGAAAAAGAATGTATTTGTGTAAGAGACCAGAATTTATTGAGGAATCCAAAATAGTGGCTTACCAATAACAATAAGAAATTTCTGCTTGTCCACCATTGCTTTCAACTAGTCAGATAGTTGAGAGTCACCATAGAATAGACATCTGTTGGCTTGCGACATCCTAGCCTTAAAATTTATCTGCACTCAAGTGGTAAATAAAAAATGTCTGTTTATTCTGAGTCCAATTAACAGCAAAATCGGCAAAAGAGGCCACTCAGCACCTAGATCCAGTTACTCTGCTCAGTTAGGTCATGATGGGATTATGTATTCCATTTACCTCTCTTAGATCCAGAATCCTTTTCACCTTGGAAAAAAAAATTCCAAGTCCCAGTTTTGAAAGTTAGTTCACCTTAAGAGCAAGTGGAAGTTCCATTTCTAGTATCATATGTATGAAAAAATATTCTTTGATATCACATCTGATTGGCCAAGCTCGAATCTGAAGATTATCCCACCCTCCATTATGTGTTTCCCCAATAAGTTAATAGATTCCTTTTAAAAACGCAAACACGAGGAATTCTGCAGATGCTGGAAATTCAAGCAACACACATCAAAGTTGCTGGTGAACGCAGCAGGCCAGGCAGCATCTCTAGGAAGAGGTACAGTCGACGTTTTGGGCCGAGACCCTTCATCAGGACTAACTGAAAGAAGAGCTAGTAAGAGATTTGAAAGTGGGAGGGGGAGATCCAAAATGATAGGAGAAGACAGGAGGGGGAGGGATGGAGCCAAGAGCTGGACAGGTGATTGGCAAAAGGGATATGAGAGGAACACTCACAACACGCTGGAGGAACTCAGCAGGTCGGGCAGCATCCGTGGAAAAGCTCGGTCGACATTTCCACGGATGCTGCCCAACCTGCTGAGTTCCTCCAGCGTGTTGTGAGTGTTGCTTTGACCCCAACATCTGCAGATTATTTTGTGTTAGGGATATGAGAGGATCATGGGACAGGAGGCCCAGGGAGAAAGAAAAGCGGGGGGTCCCAGAGGATGGGCAAGGGGTATAGTGAGAGGGACAGAGGGAGAAAAAGGAGAGAGAGAAAAAGAATGTGTGTATATAAATAAATAACGGATGGGGTACAAGGGGGAGGTGGGGCATTAACGGAAGTTTGAAAAGTGAATGTTCATGCCATCAGATTGGAGGCTACCCAGACGGAATATAAGGTGTTGTTCCTCCAACCTGAGTGTTGCTTCATCTTTACAGTAGAGGAGGCTGTGGATAGACATATCAGAATGGGAATGGGATGTGGAATTAAAATGTGTGGCCACTGGGAGATCCTGCTTTCTCTGGCGGACAGAGCATAAGTGTTCAGCGAAACGATCTCCCAGTCTGCGTCGGGTCTCGCCAATATATAGAAGGCCACATCGGGAGCACCGGATGCAGTATATCACCCCAGCCGACTCACAGTTGAAGTGTCGCCTCACCTGGAAGGACTGTCTGGGACCCTGAATGGTGGTAAGGGAGGAAGTGTAAGGGCATGTGTAGCACTTGTTCCGCTTACAAGGATAGGTGCCAGGAGGGAGATCAGTGGGGAGGGATGGGGGGACGAATGGACAAGGGAGTCGTGTAGGGAGCGATCCCTGCGGAAAGCAGAGAGGGAGGGGGGAGGGAAAGACGTGCTTAGTGGTGGGATCCCGTTGGAGGTGGCAGAAGTTACGGAGAATAACATGTTGGACCTGGAGGCTGCTGGGGTGGTAGGTGAGGACCAGGGGAACCCTATTCCTAATGGGCTAGCGGGAGGATGGAGTGAGAGCAGATGTGCGTGAAATGGGGGAGATGCGTTTGAGAGCAGAGTTGATGGTGGAGGAAGGGAAGCCCCTTTCTTTAAAAAAGGAGGACATCTCCCTCGTCCTGGAATGAAAAGTCTCATCCTGAGAGCAGATGTGGCGGAGACGGAGGAATTGCGAGAAGGGGTTGGCATTTTTGCAAGAGACAGGGTGAGAAGAGGAATAGTCCAGATAGCTGTGAAAGTTAGTAGGCTTAGAGTAGACATCAGTAGATAAGCTGTCTCCAGAGATAGAGACAGGAAGATCTAGAAGGAGGAGGGAGGTGTCGGAAATGGACCAGGTAAACTTGAGGGCAGGGTGAAAGTTGGAGGCAAAGTTAATGAAGTCAACGAGCTCAGCATGCAGAGCCAATGCAGTTGTCGATGTAGCGAAGGAAAAGTGGGGGACAGATACCAGAATAGTTCTGGAACATAGATTGTTCCACAAAGCCAACAAAAAGGCAGGCATAACTAGGACCCATACGGGTGCCCATAGCTACACCTTTAGTTTGGAGGAAGTGGGAGGAGCCAAAGGAGAAATTATTAAGAGTAAGGACTAATTCCGCTAGACGGAGCAGAGTGGTGGTAGAGGGGAACTGGTTAGGTCTGGTTAGAAGTTTCTTTCTGTCTACCTTATCCTCTATACTGAAGTAAATACAGACCTAATCTATACTATCTACTATCTTAATTTACTTATTGTCATAGTGATGTACATACACTGTACACCTTCCAAGAGCAATTTAAACTCTCTGTGCTATGGTGCCCAAATCATTTAGCTGTAGTGTATCATCCCTCCCTTTGTGCCCATGATGCCATGATGGTAGATTAATTACCAGCAGCACCTTGCTGAGTGTGGCTAGCTGTGGTACTAAGTTTGTATATGGAGCTAATCCATTTTTCACCACTCAACCATTATCAGATGTACCTAGTTTCAAGCCAACCTAATTGTATTATCCAGACTGAGGGAAGAATTATTACTTCTATAAGATGACAGATATACATACATCATGTGGCTAAATGAAATCATGGCACTAATTATATTTGTAGAAATGTTCCATTACTCCAAAGTCATAGATTTCAACCACGTGCCTAACAAGGAGCAATGTTAAGTGACACAGAAGGATTTGGTAACAGCCAATAATATTGATCAAGTAGTAGATGAAGATGTAAATAAGGCAAAGAATGTTTTTATTCATTTGACTATGCATAATTGTGAGGCAGAACAGCTTAGGGTTTTAGTTTAGAAATTTGTAGCACTGCATTTAGTTCAGAATTTTCTCAAAGCAATTGTAAACCATAAATAAACTATGAAAATACTATTTTGGAATGTTTTTATTTTCTAAGATGTGCCCAGATGCTCTTCTGTCTGAAGGTTTATTTTCTCTAAGGCTGGTTGCGGCTGCTTCTTTGCAGATAATGAAGATATTTCTTGACATAAATAGATTACCTGGCTTTATTTCAACAGTTTTGTCTTTGCATTACTCATAATTCCAGAATGTGTAAATATATGTGATGCACTTTTAAAGGTACAAGTAGTCTTATACGTTAGTTTTAATTCCTACAATCTGTGATTTATTCCGTTGGTTTCTAATGGTTGTAAATCAACAACAGCAATCAGATGACACCTTGGCTTTAATTTTACCTTTAATTATACAAAGTAGCGTGAATGTGAGTGTTGAGAAATGGGGAAGTGCACTATTACATAGTGTCCTTTGCATGATTCATTGGAAGTAAGTATACAGACACTGCAGAAGGTGAAAAAGGCAAATGGTGTGCAGGAGGATTTGGATAAGCGAGTGCAATTGTAATTGCAGCAATTAATATTATGTTTAGAAAAATTACAATATTCCGAGAGGACAGGGCAGGCCAGATACAGATTTATTTATCTATCACCTGTATATCGAAGCATACAGTGAGGTGCATTGTTTGCATAAACAACTAACACAACAAAGGATGTGTTGGGTGCAGCCTGCAAGTGTCACCACCAAAATGATGTGCCCATAACATGAACAGGGAAGGCTGCTTCCATTGGTGTGGAAGTCCAGAATCAAGGATTGGAACCTAAGGATACTGGGTATGCAATGTAAAACTGAGATAAGAAGAGAGTTCCTCACTCCATGAATTCTGCACCACCAATCTTTAAATATATTCAAAAATTGGTGGAAATGGTCTTAATAGCTTTAAAGAGATTTGGGGAGAACACAGGGACACACTAATTTCAATGAGCAGCCATGATTATATTGCATGACAGGATTAACTCAAAGGCTGAATTTCCTACTCCAACTCTTTTCTGTGTTTCTGTGAAGCTGTCCATTATTAATTTGTTATTTTCTAATCATGATTCCAATTAACTAAGCCTACTAGATCCCCAGTTTGACTGATTAGCCTATGAACAGCCCATCTCTGTGCATGGGCTAACCTCCGTTCTTTAACACTGATAGTGCTTTTTATTTCTGCCTGTTTATGTAGAGGTAGCCAATTTGCTACTGTGTGATTAAAAGGATGCCAGCCAAGATATTCTTTAATTAATGTGGCCAAGATCCGTGGGGAAGCATGAGAGTGACATCAAACACCTGAGGAGAATAGATTTAAAACAATAATAAGGTAATAAAAAATGCATTTAAGGATGGGTGATAACTGCTAGTCTTGACAACAGTGCCTTAATTCCTTGGATAAATACAAAGTCCAGTGCATAAACTATTTTCACAAGATACCAACAGTAAATACTAAATTATATGGCAAGCTTTTCTTGCAGCAATCATAATTTTGTATTATTTAATCATTGTAATGCACAATGATTTTATTCATAGTGCAATAAAGTGTACATTTTGCGTGTATTAAAAATGAACATTTAGTAATAGCGGATAATTGCTTAATTTATTTGTATATCACATTTCAAAACTGGTGTTGATTTTTATTTTACAAGGGTATTGAGGACTACAAAGCAAAGCAGATAGATGATGAAATATTGATCAGCCATGATCTAGTTGACTGGCAGAACACTTCAAGGCCCTGAATACTTGCTTTTGTTAATTCCTGCTGCGTACTTCAATGGAAGGTGTAGTTTAGACATCAGTTGTATTTTCTAAAATATTTAGAATTTGCATGCAAATGTTGATATAAAATAATAATGACCTGGCTAGATACACGAACACAAAATACTTGAAAGTAACCTGTATTTATTTAAAACATGCAAATGAATTCTCCACCCACCTCTGGGTTTTCTCTGGACCCCAGAAGGATACTCTGAAATAGATCCATTGTTCACTGAACTACTTTTATTCTCAATAGGTGTCTGAGGTGTCAGACTGGCACTTGCAAATTTCTTTAAGAAAAGTGCCTGAACAATGTCATTTTTAATTCATCCCTTCTGCATATGTAGAGGAAGTTATATCTCATAGTATTAAAGGGTGGGGGTATATTTGTTCTAACCAAAAGATACCAGTATAGCATAGATTTTCACTTCTGCAGACAGAATTTAACTCAGAAGTATGAAGTGATATATATTATGGGAAGTTACACCAGTGTAGGGCATAGATAGTGAATGTGTTGAACAGAGAGAGACTGAATGGTATGAGTAAGTGTTTGCCTGAAAGTGGCAACACAGTTAAACAGCTTATTGATTGGTACTGAGGGTCTGATAGTGTTGAATGCTGAACGTGGACAATAACATAAGCCATTGCTATTTCGAAGGCCAAGTGGAGAGCCAATGATATTACATCTGCTGGAGGCCTATTGCAAATTGCAGTGGGTCCAGGTCCTTTGCTTAGGCAGGAGTTGATTCTGGGAAGACCAATTTCTGAAAGCACTTCACAATAGATGTGAGTGCAACTCAGTGATATAGTTAAGGCAGCTCACCCTGCTGTCCTTGAGCACTGGTATGATTTGTCTTGCTTTTGAAGCAGGTGGGAACCTTCAACTGCAATAGTGAGAGATTGAAGGTGTCCTTGAACACTCCTGCTAGTTAGTTGGCACTCAATTTCAGTGTCCTACTGGGTACACCATCAGGGCCTGACACCTTGCGAGGGTTCACTTTCCTGAAAGATGTTCTGACATTGACCTCTGAGACAGAAATCATAGGTTCACCAGATGCTGCAGAGATTTGCACAGGTGTAGTTTTATTCTCCCTTTCAAAATGTGCTTAAATGCATTGAGCTCATCTGGAGTGAAGCATCACAGCCATTCATGATGTTAGGTTTTGCCTTGTAATGGCCTGCAAACCCTGCCAGAACTGAAGTGTATCCGATTCTGCCTCTGACTTCAATTGGAGGTGTTTTTGCTCTTAAAATATCCTTCTATTGGATGTACCTGGACTTCTTGTATAGTTCTCCATCACTGGTCTTGAATGGCACAGATCTACGAGGGGTGATTGATAAGTTTGTGGCCTAAGGTAGAAGGAGATGAGTTATACAGCTCTCGTTACATGCATATGCAGCTCAACTCTTTGAGTGATTGTGCAGAAAGTTTGAAGTTAATAACTCATCGGTTAATAACTCATCAGGGGTGATTGATAAGTTCGTGGCCTAAGGTAGAAAGAGTTGAGTTATTAACCAAACTTTCTGCATAATCGCTCAAAGAGTTGAACTGCATGTGCATGTAACGAGAGCTATATAACTCATCTCCTTCTACCTTAGGTCACGAACTTATCAATCACCCCTGCTGTGGAGGCTTTCTGGAGGTTCAAGATCCGTATGCTCCACGACCGCTGGACTAAGTGTGTAAATGTAGGAGGGGACTATGTTGAAAAATAAATGTGCTAGGTTTTCTAAAATTGACTCTTTCTACCTTAGGCCATGAACTTATCAATCACCCCTCGTATTCCTCAGCCAAGTATGAAATTTCTGGTTCATCCATGGCTTTTGGTTGGGTATTTGTGGTATGTCCTCAAAGGCACACACTCATCCGCACAGGTTTTGATGAAGTTGGTGACAACTGTGGTGTATTCATTCAGGTTCAAATATGTATCCCTGAGTATTGTCCAGTCCACCAACTCAGATTAGTTTTGTAAGTGCTCCTCCACTTCCTTTGACCATACCTCGAAGAAAGCTTTTGCCATGTGGCTTCATCAGTTGTAACGCTGAGAAAAAAAGTTGGGACATCATATTAGAGTTTTACAAAAGATTAATTAGACTGCACTGGAGCATTGTATACAGTTCTGGTCACTAGGAAAAATGAAATGATGTGATTATGCAATAGAGGATACAGAAAAAATCCACAAGAATTTTGGCTGGACTGGAGGGATTGAATTCTAAGGGGATTGGATGGCCTGGGACTACTTCCTCTGGAGTTAAGGAGACTGAGAAGTGCTGTTACTATTACTATTAGGGGCATAGATAGGGTAGTAGTAGTTATACTCTCCCCCCTCCCCCCAGTTCAAATTCAAGTTCAATTGTAGTTTTCATTCAACCATACATGAATATAGCCAAACGAATCAGCATTCTTCTGGGGCTAAAGTGTGAAACACATTACCAACAGCACACAGAACACCACACATAGCACAAATAGCAAATATGGTTACGATTTCAGAAAAAGACACAGTCACAAAGAGAAAGAAAATAATAATATAGCCCAAGTTCCTGTGTGGCATGATTAGATTGATGCTAAGTTTTCCTGGCCCAGCTTGTTCTTTCTTTGAGCAAACACTGGAGGGCAGCACCATCTTAGTATCTCCTCCCCTGGGCGACTGCAATAAATGACACCACAGCCTAGGCCTAGGCCTCACTACAACTGAGGCAATGCAGCTCCTCGGCGATTAGTCTCACCAAAGAACCAGTGGACCAGACTTGCAGTGTATTTTGCCAATGTCAAAGAGGGTCTTGCGATCACAATAAAAACATCCAAGACAGTCACTCACACTGCACACCTCAAAAGATGCACAAGTTCAGGTGACAACACAACAATGCAGTAAATCCAGCTCCATCACTTTCGAGCAACTTGCTGATGGGGTAGTCCTGCAGTATTGGGTTTTCTTACTATTCAGTAATGACTTGAGATCATAAAAAAAATGTACAAGACAAACAAATACACTTTTGATTGGACCTGGAGTGGCTGCTGCTTCCAAGCATGCTGCCATCTTAGCAGAAGCCAGGAAACATATATGGAGGGGGATAAACAGTTGACATTTCAGTTTGCATAAAACATCAACTTGCCTGACTTGCTGAGTTTCTCCAGCATTTTGTGTGTTGCTCAAGATTTTCCGCAGCTTCCGAACCTGTTGCATTCGTTAAGGGGACATTATTTTGACATAGTTCTTGGAAGAAGTTATCAGCTGGGGAGGACAGAGGAGCGTAGAAGAAATGAGAGCTCATGGATTTACTAGTTTTGCATAGAAGAGGATTTGCTATCTAGTAGGATAAAGAGCTCATTTGTATGTTGGCATCCTACGAGGGAGGGACTTCTACCTTTAGGGATCAGTGTTGGAACTGCAACTGTTCACAATATGTATTGACCATTGAGAGGAAGGAGCTGAATATACAAAGTAGGTACGGGTGTGCAGTGGGGAAAATGCAGACAGTTTACAGAGGGATCGATTAACTTATTGGGCAAAATATTGGCAGATGGAGTATGATGTGAGAAAATGTGGAGCAAGAATGACAAAGTACATTGTTGTTTAAATGGAGAAGAATTGATGAATGCTGAAGCATCAAGGCATTTTCGAGCCCAAGTACATGGAACACAGAGAGCTATAGGAAGTAATTAGAAAGGTTAATAAAATGCTGTGTTTTTATTTCAAGGTGATTATAGCACAAAAGCAGGGAAATTGTGTGCTACAGCATACAAGGCACTAGAGTACGGGGAGGAGTTTTGGTTTCCTTATTTTTGGAAAGATGCATTAACGTTAAAGGCAATTCAGAGAGGGATCTCTAGGATGATCCAGGGTATGAAGGAAGCATCTTATTAGGAAAAATTGAGCAGATAGGGCCTGAAATCATTGTTGTTTAGAGAAATGAGAGATGACCTTACTGAAACATATGAGATTCGTTGGGTGTTTTACAGTGTTAAGATGAAGTAAATATTTCCCTAGGATACAGGACCACAGATCATAATCAGAATAAAGGGGAGTCCATGGAGAATGAGATGAGGAAGAATTTCTTCTCTGAGAGTCTTTGAAATTTCTTACTTCAGAAATCCGAAGAGGCTAAATCCATGAATGTAATCGAAGCTAAGATAGATATTAAAATAAATAAAATAATCACATTATGGGGAAAGAGCAGGGCAATGAGGAAAATTGGATAAGCTATGATCTTCCTGAATGGCAACGTAAGCTATTGTTGTTTTCAGTTAGGGTACGGTGGTACACAACCATGTCTGATCTTGTATTTCATCACTGTTCTCTTGCCCTGTCTCAATACTCCTTGATTCCTCTAATATGCAGGTTTATCTGTCTCAGACTTGAAAGCAATCAATGACTGAGTGCCCACAGGCCTCTGGGTAGATTACTCGGAAGATTTACCACCCTTGAATAATTTTTTTTCTCATTCCAATCCTTTGTTGCATTGTCTCTGTAGCAAGCATATCCTTTTTAAGTAAGAGGATCAAAATTATGCAAACTACTTCAAGTGTGGTCTCACCAAGGCCGATATAATTGAAGTGAGATATATTTACTTTTATACTTAAATGACCTTGCAGCAAAGGCCAACATACCATTTGTCTGCCTAGCTGCCTGCTGCAACTGCCTATCAGCTTTCAGTGACTTGTTTACAAGGACATAAGGTGCCTTAGCAGATCAACATTACTCAGTCTTTTACAGCTTAAGACACACTCAGTTTTAAGTGTATTTTGTATATTGAAGTAGATAACCTCACAGTTTTTTTCCATATTGTACTACATCTGTTATGTTGTTGCCCCTTATCCAGCTTGCCAATATCTGCTTGAGGGCTCTTTGCATCTTCATCACCACTCATATTCCCATAAAGTACAATGTCTTCAGCAGAATTTAAAATGTTACATTGGTCCCCTCAGCCAATTTGTTGATGCAAACTATAAATGGTTTGAGCACGAGTACCGATCCCGGTGGTACCCACCACTCAGAGCCTGCCAACCTGAGAAGAACATAGTTTCCTATTCTTTGTTTTCATTCTATTTAAAAAATTAACAGTACTTTCTAGGACTTTGCTGTCGATTCCACATGCTTTAACTTTGTTCAACACCTTCCTCTTTGATATTTAATCTAAAGCCTTCTGAAAATCTATGTTTATTTTATTCTTGTTTAGAGATAACAGCGCGGGATAGGCCCTTCTGGCCCTATCAAGGTGCACCACCCAGCAGCCCACTGATTTAACCCTAGCCTAATCACAGGATGGTTTACAATGACCTATTAACCTACTAACCAGTATGACTTTGGACTGTGGAGGAAACCCACGCATACACAGGAAGGAACATACCAACTTGATTAGAGAGGACGCCAGAACTGAACTCCAAACTCCGATAATAGCTGTAATAGCATCAAGCTAACCACTGCACTATGCGTGTCGTATCCACTGGCTCCCCTCTGAGATATATCCTCAAGGAATTCCACAGGATGCCTCAAACGTGATTCTTTTTGTAATCCATATTGGCATATTCTACCCAATTGTTTTTTTTATAAATTGTAAGGCTAATAGAGCAATATTGCTTGTTTTCTCTTGCTATCCTTTCTTAATTAGCAGGGTCACATTTGCCAATGCCCAGCAAGTAAAGAGAAACACTAGAACTGGCACTCTCTTCAAAACTTGCAAGAGCTTCAGAACCTTTCTTCTTTTCCAGATGCTTTTTTAATTCTTCCCAAGTAGGTCTCGGTCAACTTAAGTAATCTTGCATAGAAGATCCTGATGGTGGAGCAGGACCACAAGCTCTTGCAAGAACAACTGGAATAACAAAGACAACTTAATTATCCTGTTTGTCCATCTTCTCAGCCACATACCTCCTCCATTGCCAGTTAACACTAGACCCAAATGAACAAAGCAGATCCCCGCCAAGACCACTGGGATGGTAGAGGAACTCCATCACAGCGAGCCCTTACGGTCACCATGGTCCATAGTAGTCTGCAACTGAATGCAGCCATGGCGCCTGTGGTGCCTGTCCATCCACACATAACTGAGTAGAAGCAGGGAGCAAAATAAACTGACCCAGGAAGGATTCAAGAGGGGGATCTATGCTTTCTTCAAAATGGGAAATTTTGGGAATTCATTGCAGTTGTTGGCAATGCTTCACGTCTTAAAGAATATTTTTCCACCACTTTGTCCCTACTTTGTTGTAAAATAACTCAAATTCACATATCCACTTGGAGTTGGGTAGGAAGATAGTCCAGGCCTAAAGTCTTCACCTTGGTTCAGTTCCTTGATCTGTAAACATTTAAGAACATCAAAAAATTATTTTTATTTCTCATTCTACTTGAACAGAAACAATGAGTTGCCCACTACACTGCCCAGCAACAAAGAAATATTAAAACATATCCAGGAGTAGATCAAACATGAGAATATCTGCAGATGCTGGAAATCCAAAGCAACACACACAAAATACTGGAGGTCTCAGCAGGCCAGGTAGCATCTGTGAACAAGAGTGAACTGCCGATTTTTTGGGTCGAGACTCTTCATCTGGAAAGGAAGGGGAGAAGTCAGCATAAGATTGTGGGGGATGTGGTGAAGGAAGTACATGGCAGCAGGTGAAACTGGGGGTGGGGTGAAGTGTAGAGCTGGGAAGTTGATTGGTGGAAGAGATAAAGGACTGGAGAAGGGAGAATCTGATATAAAGGGACCAAGACCATGGAAGAAAGGGAAGTGGGAGGAGTACCAAAGGGAGGTGTTGGACAGGTAAGGAGATAAGATGAGAGAAGGAAACAGGAATGGGGAATAGTGAAGGATAAGGGTTGGGGGAGGGGGTGGTCAATTACCAGAAGTTTGAGAAATCGATGTTCATGTCATCAGGTTGTAGGCTACTCAGACAGAATATAAGGGTTGCTCCTTCAATCTGAGTGTGGCCTTATCATGGCAATAGAAGAGGCCATGGACTGACAGGTCAGAATGGGAATGGGAAGTAGACTTGAAATGGGTGGCCACCGGGAAATCTCGCTTTTAGTGGCGGACAGAACAAAGGTGTTTGATAAAGCGGTCTCCTAATTTACGTCAGGTTTCACCAATACTTTTACAGTATATACCCCTGCACTATGGCTTAGAGCATCATCTGAGAAAAGGGGAAAATCAGCAGTAGCTGCTTAATTTTCCTTTCATTTGTTTAAATGAAAAGATACTGGATGTGTCATTTGTGTTCCCATTTGTCAGATTGTTTTCAGTTTTCTGAACCTCACTCTCATGCCCCGGATAAATTCTATGTCCTAGTTTTGCTGAAAACATTTTGCCCAACGTGATGAACAATTCCAGGGACTTGAATTGATTGTAATTGAGACCCAAGCATATCGGCACCATAGTTACTCACTTGGATGTTTCAATAATTTAAAATTTCATTTATGAGTTTATTTGAGAGCCAGAACTTCTGCACTCTATTAGTATTCAGTCTTTTCACTTCTAAACATTTGGGTTTAAACTGATGAGAGTTTGAACAGACCTCTAGAACTTTGACTGATGAACAATATAAACTGTTGTTTTATTCAGCATAGCAATACAAGATCAGTATTCACGATTAAAACAGTGTTTTATCAACATATTCTATGTGTCTGCTTTGCATTACATGAGCTGAATACCTTTGAAATGACACACACACGTGCAGGCAGTTATTAAAAGTTTAGTCAGCACTTTTGGCGAGGATGAGATTACATTGCTTTCTGAATAGCTGTAGAAGAACTAAATCTGCATCTTAAACTACAAAATTTCCACTCACGTTTCACCTTGAATACTGAGGAAGGGCAGCCAGAAGATTTTTAAGATGGGATTCCTGAAAGATCCTTTGCTGTAATGTGATGGTGTAATATAGTACAATTTGAAAAGGAAGCTAAGATTGTTAAAGGAGTATTCCTGATTTGAAAGATGCTATTAGTGAATTGCTTCCAAAAGAACAATTTTCTGAAGTGCATACATAATTGTTTTCCATGGAGACAATTTGGAACCATGATAAATATAACCTTATTTTCATTTACTTTTTAGTCAAAACCACACAGATACTTTAACTTTGTTACTGCATATAAATCATATAATATTCACATATATATTTTCTCATGCTGATGGAATGTATGCTATTCTTTAAAAGGTTTGACAAGAGTCCAGTACCATCAGTATGCTTAAAATAATCTGCAGATGCTGTTGCCAAAGGAACACTCACAATGCACTGGAGGAACTCAGCAGGTCAGTCAGCATCAGTTGAAAAGTTTCGTCGACGTTTCGGGCCGAAACCCTTTGTCAGGACTGAAGGAAGAACTTTGGGGAGGGTTTGAAGAATGCTGGTAGCTGAAAAAAACAGTAATTTGAAAGACAAAGGGTTGGGGGAGGGGATGCAGGGAGGTGATTGGCAGGAGAACAATGCGCAGTAGTAGAAGGAGGCGGAACTATGAGGGTAGTGATGTGAAATAGGGATAGAGGAAGGGAGGGGGAGGGAAATACTGGAAGTTGGAGAATTCTATGTTCATACCAAGGGGCTGGAGACTACCTAGACGGTATATGAGGTGTTGCTCCTCCAACCTGAGTTTAGCATCATGGCAGTAGAGGAGGCCATGTATGGACATATCTGAATGGGAATGGGAAGCAGAGTTGAAGTGGGTGGCTACCGGGAGATCCTGTCTGTTGTGGCAGACGGATTGGAGGTGCTCAACGAAGTGGTCCCCCAATCTGCGTCGGGTTTCACCGATGTAGAGGAGGCCGCACCGGGAGCACCGGATGCAATAGATGACCCCAACAGTTTCGCAAGTGAAGTGTTGCCTCACCTGGAAGGACTGTTTGGGGCCCTGAATGGTGGCAAGAGAGGAGGTGTAGGGACAGGTGTAGCGCTAATGCTTACAGGGATAAGTGCCGGGTGGGAGATCAATGGGGATGGACGTGCGGATAAGTGAGTCGCGGAGGGATCGATCCCTGCGGAAAGCGGAGAGGGGTGGAGAGGGAAAGATGTGCTTAGTGGTGGGATCCTGTTGAAGGTGGCGGAAGTTGCGGAGGATAATGTGCTGGATCCGGAGGCTGGTGGGGTGGTAGGTGAGGACAAGGGGAACTCTGTCCTTGTTGTGCTGGCGGGAAGATGGGGTGAGGGCCGAAGTGCGGGAAATGGAGGAGATGCGGGTGAGGGCATCATTGATCACCGTAGAAGGGAAACCATGATCCTTAAAGAAAGAGAACATTTGAGATGTCCTGGAACGGAAAGCCTCACCCTGAGAGTAGATGCGGCGGAGACGGAGGAACTGGGAATAGGGAATGGCATTTTTGCATGTGGCGGTATAGTCAAGGTAGTTATGAGAGTCAGTGGGCTTGTAGAAGATGTCAGTGGACAGTCTGTCTCCAGAGATGGAGACCGAGACATCGAGAAAGGGGAGAGAGGGTCAGAGATAGACCAAGTGAATTTGAGGGCTAGGTGGAAGTTTGAAGTAAAGTCGATGAAATTGACGAGCTCAGCATGGGCGCAGGAAGCAGCACCAATGTAGTTGTCAATGTATCGAAGGAAAAGTTGGGGAGCAGTACCAGAATAGGTTTGGAGCACAGACTGTTCCACACAACCAACGAAGAGGCAGGCGTAGCTGGGTCCCATGCGAGTTCCCATAGCTACACCCTTATTCTGAAGAAAGTGGGAAGGGCCAAAAGAGAAGTTATTAAGTGTGAGAACCAGTTCCGCCTACCGGAGGAGGGTAGTGGTGGTGGGGAACTGGTGAGGTCTATTATCCAGGAGGTAGCAGAGGGCTTTGAGGCCTTCTTGATGGGGAATGGAGGTGTATAAGGATTGGACATCTATAGTAAAAATGTAGCGGTATAAGGATTCCGCCTCCTTCAACTACTGCGCATTGTTCTCCTGCCAATCACCTCCCTGCTTCCCCTCTCCCACCCCTTTGTCTTTCAAGTTACTGTTTTTTTTCAACTACCAGCATTCTTCAAGCCCTCCCCAAAGTTCTTCCTTCAGTCCTGATGAAGGGTTTCAGCCCGAAACGTCGACTAATCTTTTCAACTGATGCTGACTGAGCTGCTGAGGTCCTCCAGCGCATTGTGAGTGTTCCATCAGTGTGCTTATTTGTATTCTTTTTAAGAGTAGACAGCTAATGTTATTATAATATTTTATGAATCCTTGGTATCCCTGATTTCAATTACCTATGTACTAAACCTTACAGGTGCTTTTTGCATCTATATCGGGTCCAAAATCTTTATTAGGGTAGTGTGAGATTCATTTAGTCCTCTTTACCCTGTGTAACTTCTATGTTTATTTTCTTTGTTCATGCCGACTTGTTCTTCTGTTCAAAATATAAGAGACTGCAAATGCTGGAACCTGCAGATGGAGGGTTTTGACCTGTAAACATCGACTGCCTATTTCCCTCCATAGACGCTGCCGGGTTTGCTAAGTTCCTCAAGCTTCCCGAGTGTTCTTCTTTTCCCTTGTTTGGCTTTATCCTGTAATGTTTTCAACAAATATTATGAACTTCAACCTGGTTAAAAGTTTCTGTACTTCATCAATTTAATGTACTTCCACTCGACAAAAGGGTCGAAAGAGTTTCAATTTAATCCCTTGTTCAAAAGACATTGCCTCATCAGTATGCACTGAATTAGAATCAGGTTTAATATCATTGGCATATGTTGCGAAATTTGTTGTTTTGCAGCAGCAAAATACAATAATTAATAAAACCTATAAATTACAGTAAGAAGTATATACAGAAAATGAATTGAATAAGTAAATAGTGCAAAAAGAAATCAAGAAAAAATCATGAGTGAGTGCTCATGGGCACATTTTCCATCCAGAAATCTGATAGTGGAGGAGAAGAAGCTGTTCTTGAAACATTGAATGTGTGTCTTCAGGCTCCTGTACCTCCTCCTTGATGGTATCAATGAAAAGAGGACATGTCCTCGGTGATGGAGGCTCGTAATAATGGATACTGCCTTTTTTGAGGCATCGCCTTTTGAAAATGTCCTGGATGCGGGGGAGGCTAGTGGCCATGATGGAGCTAGCTGAATTTACAGTTTTCTGCAGCTTTTTCCAATCCTGTTCTGATCTTCTCAAACTCCTAATGAGATAGACACTGTCATCCCTTCTTTGTAATTGCATCAATGTGTTGGGCCCAGGATAGATCTTCAGAGATGTTGATCTCCAGGAACTTGGAACTGCTCACCTTTTTCACACCATATCCCTCAATGAGGAATGGTGTGTGTGACAGTTTCACCATCTGAAATTAGAAACATAGAAAACCTACAACACAATACAGACCCTTCGGCCCACAAAGTTGTGCCGAACATGTCCCTACCTTAGAAATTACCAGGCTTACCTATAGCCCTCTATTTTTCTAAGCTCCATGACCTATCCAAAAGTCTCTTAAAAGATCCTATAATATCCGCCTCCACCACCGTTGTTGGCAGCCCATTCCACGCACTCACCACTCTCTGCGTAAAAAAACTTACCCCTGACATCTCCTCTGTGCCTACTCCCAAGCACCTTAAACCTGTGTCCTCTTGTGGCAACCATTTCAGCCCTGGGAAAAACCCTCTGACTATCCACACAATCAATGCCTCTCATCATCTTACACACCTCTATCATGTCACCTCTCATCCTTCATCGCTGCAAGGAGAAAAAGCCAAGTTCACTCAACCTATTCCCATAAGGCATGCTCCCCAGTCCAGGTAACCTCCTTGTAAATCTCCTCTGCACCCTTTCTATGGTTTCCACATCCTTCATGTGGTGAGGCGACCAGAACTGAGCACAGTACTCCAAGTGGGGTCTGACCAGGATCCTATATAGCTGCAACATTACCTCTCAGCTCCTAAAGTCAATTCCACGATTGATGAAGGCCAATACACCATATGCCTTCTTAACCACAGAGTCAACCTGCGCAGCTTCTTTGAGCGTCCTATGGACTCGGACCCCAAGATCCCTCTGATCCACCACACTGGCAAGAGTCTTACCATTCTGCTGTCATATTTGACCTACCAAAATGAACCACTTCACACATATCTGGGTTGAACTCCATCTGCCACTTCTCAGCCCAGTTTTACATCCTATCAATGTCCTGCTGTAACCTCTGACAGCCCTCCACACTATCCACAACACCTGCAACCTTTGTGTCATCAGCAAATTTACTAACTCATCCCTCCACTTCCTCATCCAGGTCATTTATAAAAATCACAAAGAGTAAGGGTCCCAGAACAATTTAGATGGCCTTTGAACTGTGCCTAACAACAGTCAAGTGTGTGGAGAAGAGTAGAGTAGTGGGCTAAGTATGCATCCTCAAGGTGCACCAGTGTTGATTATCAGTGAGGAGGAGGTGTTATTTCTAATCTATGCTGACTCTGGTCTCCCGATGAGGAAGTCAAGGATCCTGTTGCAGAGGGATGTATAAGGGCCCAGGTTTTGGAGTTTGTTGATTAGAGTTAAGGGTATGATTCTGTTAAGTGCTGAGGTGTAGTCAAGAAACAGCAGACTGATATAGGTGTTACTGTTGTCCAGGTGATCCCAGTCTAAGTGGAGTGCCATAGAGATTGCATTCCGCTGTAGGCCTATTGTGGCAAAAGACAAATTGAAGCAAGTCCAAGTCCTTACTGAGGCAGGAATTGATTCTGGTCATGACCAGTCTCTCAGAGCACTTCATCACAGTAGATGTGAGTACAACTGGGCGATAGTCGTTGGGGCATCTCACCCTGCTCTTCTTGGACTAGTGTGAGCAGGTGGGAATCTCTGACTGCAGCAGTGAGAGATTGAAGAGGTGCTTAAACACTCCCAGTGGTTGGTTGGCACAGGTTTTTGGTGCCCTGCCAGGTACACCATCAGAGGCTGACAATTTGCGAGGGTTCACCCTTTAGAAAGATGTTCTGAGACAAAGATCACAGGGTCACCAGATATTGCAGAGATTTGCACAGGTGTAGTTTTATTCTCCCTTTTAAAGAGTGTGTAAAGAGAGTTGAGCTCATCTGGAAGTGAAGCATCACAGCCATTCATGATGTTAGGTTTTGCTTTGTAGGAAGTAATGGCCTCCAAACTCTGCCAGAGCTGACGTGCATTCGATTCTGTCTCTAACTTCAGTTGGAATCATTTTTTGCTCTTAAAGTAGCCTTCCGTGGGTCGTACCTGGACCTCTTATATAGTTCTGGATCAGTGGTCTTGAATCACTAGTCTGGATCTGTGGTACCACAGATCTGGTCCTCTGCAGACATTGTATCTCCTGGTTATCCATGGCTTTTGGTTTGGGTATGTCCAGTGCGGTCTCAAAGGCATACACTTAATCCACACAGTTCTTGATGAAGTTGGTGATAACTGTGGCATATGCGTTCAGGCTCATAGATGAATCCCTGAATATTGTGTAGTCCACCAATTCAAAGCACTCCTGTAAGTGCTCCTCTGCCTCCCTTGATCATACCTTTCTTGGTTCTCACCACTGGAGTCCCTGCCTGTACACTGGGAGTAGAAGTACAGCTGGGTGAGTGGACTTTCCAAAGTGTGGGCGTGGCATAGCACAGTAAACATTTCTGAAGGTGCTATAACAATGATCAAGTGAGTTAGCTCCTCTCATCTGACAGGTGATATATTGGTGGTAGTTGTTCAGAGACTTCTTCAAGATGGTCTGATTGAAATCCCCTGCAATGATAGGGAAGGCATGTGGGTGTGCTGTTTCTTGTCTGTTGATCATGATGCTCAGCTCTTCCCATGCCTTTCTTGCATTGGCCCGAGGTGGAATGTACACAGCTACCAGTACAATGGCAGAAAACTCTCTCAGCAGATAAAATGAGTGACATTTGAATGCTGTATGTTCCAGGTCTGGTGAGCAGAATTTAGACAGAATTGCCACATCTGTGCAGCATGATGAGTTAATCATAAAGATTACTCCACTTCTTCTACCTTTAAAAGATTGAGCTATCCTATCTTTTCAGAGAATGGTGAAGCTATCAAGCTGCAGCACTGCATCTGAAATGGCAGTAGTGAGCCATGTTTCCATGAAGCTAAGTACACAACAGTCCCTGATGCCCCTCTGGTACTGTAGTCTTGTTCTGAGGTCTTCAATTTTATTTCTGAGAGACTGTACATTTGCCAGTAGGATAGTTGGGACTAGGGGTCTAAAGCCTCTACATTTCAATCATACCTGCAGACTGGTTCAGCTTCCGCGCTTACGTTTTCTTAAAAGGAAACTGCACTTATGATTGAGTCTGCAGTCCGGGGTTGGCTGATTTTGAATATCGATAGTTATTTTTTAACATCTTGAGGAGATGATTTGACTCTGATTCTAATTCTGAAAAGGAATATCTCTGATAGGATAAGTTAAACATTGCAGTTAGAATCTCATTATGCTTCTTTGTCTTTGTACTGTGTTGTAAATAGCAGGGCCAAATTCTAGCAATGTAAAAAGAAAAAATAATACCAATTGCTGAAAGATAGAAATGGCCAGGCATGGTACAGGCAGAAAGTAATTGGTAAATAAGTTTATTATTGTCATATGTACAGTGGTACAGTGAAAAACTTTACTTGCCATGCATAAGGATAATTTCATTCACATCACATTAAATTAGAACAAGGGAAAATAATGAACAAATGCAGAATGGGGTGTAACAGTTACAGAAAAAGTGCAGTATAATGCACGATAAGGTGCAAGGCCAAAGATCTGGTTACCCGGAGTAGAGTATTTTGATACTGAATCCAGAAAACTGCAATATGTCAGATGGAAAAGAGGTGTTCTTCAAGCTTACATTGCGTGTCATTACAGTGGTGTAAGAGACTATAAATTGATCAGAGTGAAAGTGAGATAGGGAATTTAATCTTTCATCCCCATTTCAGTTGATTTTTATGCATCTTCTGTAAGATCTTGACATCCTAAACAAAGGAGTTTGAAGTAAAAACTTTTCTTCAGCTTAGGCTTGAAAGTGCGTTATAAATGTTCACGCCAATGTCTTCTGAAATTCAGGCTAATCTGAATTTTATTTTTATGTTTCAATACTTGCCTTATCAGTTTAAAATATATGTATTTCTGTTGAACCTGAGTCACTCTTCATACCCCTAAGAATTAAATTTTACCTGCCTCATGTGTCTTGGTCTTTCTGAAAGTTTTAATCTCCTATGAACAAATATTGCAATTATAGCTTTATATCTAATCTCCAATCAATAATATTTGTCAGAAAGATTCAACATAATGCATTTACATCGAATTCAAATCTAAGCAACTCAGGAACATAAGGAAGTTTGTCCCTCCAGTCTGAAAAAAATATGTACATTCAGTCCCTCAGCTATATTTCTAACTATGCTGCCATTCTGCCTTTAACCATATAGGATTTAATTTTGCGAACAATTCTAATTTACTGGACGTACATCGAATTTAAAAAAATAATCAACACACACACACCCCTACCTTACTCTCTCCCATCACTTTATCAACAAGTTCAAATTCATTGTCGATTAATTATTATTTCCCATTTCGGACATTATTTATTCACACAATTGGATTTATCTCTCTTGTTTTTTTTCTTATTTTAAATAAACAAACTTTCTGTCTTCTGTCACCACTCACTCCCTTGCTTCTCACTTATCTGGTTCATGTAATTCTGAGCATTGCCAACCTTTAGATGTACCTTCTCTTTACCAATTTTTATCCATTTTATGTTCTTATACAACAACCTCATCCTTTACTACCACATTGGTACCATTTTTGTACAGAAGATAGCTGCAAAGTACCCATTTAGTACTTCAATCGGTTTGCCTACACAAAATTTCCTTCCTTGTCCTGTCATATCTTTACCATCTATATATTTTAAAATGGTTTTTAATTATCCATTTATGTTTGCTACTTATCTATCTCTATATGTATGGTTTCTTTATTTTCCCTTTTTCCTCGTAAGATCTCATCTAATTTCTATATTCATCTTGCTTCTTTTACTCCTTATTTTAATTTAATCTAAGTATGAGGGGTGATTGATAAGTTTGTGGCCTAAGGTAGAAGGAGTCAATTTTAGAAAACCTAGCACATTTATTTTTCAACATAGTCCCCTCCTACATTTACACACTTAGTCCAGCGGTCGTGGAGCATACGGATCTTAGACCTCCAGAAAGTGTCCACAGCAGGGTGATTGATAAGTTCGTGGCCTAAGGTAGAAGGAGATGACTTATACGGCTCTCGTTACATGCAGTTCAACGCTTTGAGTGATTGTGCAGAAAGTTTGAAGTTAATAACTCATCGCCTACCTTAGGCCACGAACTTATCAATCACCCTTGATGAGTTATTAACTTCAAACTTTCTGCATAGTCACTCAAAGAGTTGAACTGCATGTGCATGTAACAAGAGCTGTATAACTCATCGCCTTCTACCTTAGGCCATGAACTTATCAATCACCCTGCTGTGGACACTTTCTGGAGGTCTAAGATCCGTATGCTCCACAACCGCTGGACTGTGTGTATAAATGTAGGAGGGGACTATGTTGAAAAATAAATGTGCTAGGTTTTCTAAAATTGACTCCTTCTACCTTAGGCCATGAACTTATCAATCACCCCTCGTATTTAGTTCGTCCAGCAGATTTGAGTTTTGAATACCTTTGCTTTCCCCCTTGAGTTTTCTCCATCCATTCATCTATGTTTTGCCATTTTAAAGGGTTTTCATTGATTAATTGCTGTATTGCCTTTCTGTTTTGATGTCAATCCTTCTGGGCAAGATCACTTTTTAACTCATTGATATTAGTCTTCCATGTGCTTGGAGCTGACCTTGGGATAGACCACAGTTGACCTCATTGTGTACAGTTTGGCCTGATCTCAAATATCACCATTCTGACTGTGCTCAACAAGGCAGCATGTTCAGATCGAGTTACCTAGTGATGTCTCATGGGGTTAGTGCTCTCCTGAAAGAAAAAAATGGACAATACGATTACCACCATAACTTTTGGATCTCTCTGTATCTCTTCCACTATTGTGTGGCCTGGTCATGCAGTCCTTTATCCTGTGTTTGTATTGATCATCCCACAGCACTATATGGTTATGCTGTGAGCATTCTTTGCTAAACACATTTTGTTGCCTTTAAAGGCACTCACCTCCACTTTCACTCACCTTTACTTTCAGTAAATAAATGTGGCCCATTAGTTTCTCCCTCTTCTGTCTTTTATACAAAATTGCTCTATCTGAACAGCAAATATGCTGCAGTGGGCGCCACAGTACTGTAGCGTTTAGCGTGTCACTATTACAGCTCAGGGTGTTAGAGTTTTGGAGTTCATTTCCGGCGTCCTCTGTGAGGGGTTTGTATGCTCTCCCCGTAACCGCATGAGTTATCTCTGGGTACTCCGGTTTCCTCCCACATTCCAAAGATGTACCAGTTAGTAGGTTAGTTGATCGTTGTAAATTGTCCTGTGATTATTTAAATAGGTGGGTTGCTGGGCAATGTGGCTCATTTGGCCAAAAGGACCTGTTCTGCACTGTATCTCTAAATAAAAATTAAATTCAAACAGTCTGTTATTTTAGTTCGTAGGAATTGTAGCTGGAAACTCTTTGTAGTTTGTAAATCTTCTATAATTCAGAAATCACTTATAAAACAGAAATCCTCTGGGTTAAATGTGTGTTAAGAACTATTTGTCTAAACTTAAATATGTATCATTAAAGATCAAATAAACTGTGTTTAAACTACTTCATTAGCTGGAAGTATCTCCTCCTTGGTACTAAGTGGGGGACCCACCACTCAAGCAGTGGGTATAGACAACTAGATCTGGCCACAGAGACTGGACTAGACAAGGAGGTAAGCTAATTCTTGAAGAGTAGGTGGATACAGTATAACCTCCCTGTACTGAGGTACTTATATCAGACAGGGCTCTTTATAATTTAGGGCTTTGCTGACAGTGAAGCTTATACCGCCAAAGGGTAGAGGAACTAATGGCACAAGCAGAAGAACATATGTATGATATAAATGCTATTATGTAAATAAAATTGATCAGAATCAGATTTAATGTCACTGGCATATGTTGTGAGACTTGTTGACTTTGCAGCAGTAGTACAATGCAATACGGTGAATTACATTAAGTATATATATGTATACAGCATATGAAAGATAAGAAAAAAGTAGTGAGGTAGTGTTCATGGGGTTGACGTCCATTCAGAAATCGGATGGCAGAGGAGAAGAATTGGTCCTGAATCACTGAGTGTGGCACTTTGCAAGTTATACAGCATGTGTAGAAAGAGAAATAGGATTAACATTTCAGGTTAAAAGTCCCTTCACCAATGCTGGGGAAAACAATATTTTAAAAACACTTAAAAGTTTTCATAGGTAGAAAAAAAAAGGAAAAGGCTAGCAAGGGTAGATGTAAATCCCTGACAGACAGAGTTAGGAAAATTTGTATTGGTGAATAAGGAAATGACAGAGGAAGTAAGCAATTTCTTCACCATTGTTTTCATAGAAGAAGACATAAAATCTGCTGAATATATTCTAGAAACAAGGCTCTAATAAAAAAAAGGAAACCAAAGAAACCAAGTATCATTCAAAAAATAGTACTAGAGAAGTTGTTGAGCTTGAAAGCAGATGTATCTAAAGAACCTGATGATTTATGTCCCAGAGTTTTGAAAGAGTGGCTTGACAACTGCTCTGGTTATCATCTTCCAAAGTTCCATACATGCTGGTATTGTTCCTGTGAATTGGACTGTAGTTAACATGGCCCTGTTAGTTTAATGCCAATAGTAGGGAAAAGTGTTGAAAACAGTAATGATGTAATAACTGAATGCCACAAAAAGAACAAGTGGAATAGGCTGAGGTAGAATTACTTCATGAAGTCAAAATCATGTTTGATTAATCTGCTATGACCAGTAGAGTAGAAAGGGGAACCAGTGGATGTAGTGTATTTGGATTTTAGGGAGACTTGATGAGCCAAGTAAAAGTCTCTTCATAACTGTTGGGGGAAAAAGATATTTAAAAGCTTTTATAAGTATAAAAAAAGGAAAAAGACTGACAAGAGTAAATATAGCCACTTGACAATTAATGGGTTCTCACTTCATCCCCCTTTCCCTCCTCCACCCACCTCCTCGTTCTGCCTTCTTTCCCCTTCTTTTTCAGTCTTGAGGAAGGATCTTGGCCAGAAACATCAGTTGTTTATTCCTCTCCATAGATGCTGCCTGACCAGCTGAGATTCTCCAGCATTTTGTGTGTGTTATTCTGGATTACAAGCATCTGCAGAATCTTTTTGTGTTGGTAATTGATGAGGTCGTTTGTCACTAGGATAGATCACATGGAATTGGTTACTGAACTGAAAGGAAAGAGCAAGAATAAACAGATTATTCTAAGGTTTACTGTTAGATTAGATTAGATTAGATTCAACTTTATTGTCATTGTGCCAAGTACAGATATAAAGCCAATGAAATGCATTTAGCATCTGACCAGAAATGCAAAGAATAGCCACTGCAGGGATCAGTGTTTAGGCCTCAGCTTTCCACAATTTGCATCAATAATTTGGCTATGGTGTGGATGAAATGTCATATTTCCAATTTTTCTTAAAATACTTAGAATTCTTAAGTATTGTACTTAATTCTTAGAATTGACGGAGATCTGAGGGGCCTCATAGTCCTTGTGAATATGACAGGTGGAAAATAGGGGGTTCCAAAGCATTAACATGTGATTCTGCAGATGCTGGAAATCCAGAGCAACACACACAGAATGCTGGAGGAACTCAGCAGGTCAGGCAGCGTCCACGGAAATGAAGAAATAGTCGGTGTCTCGGTCCAAGACTGCTCTTCAGGACTGGAAAGGAAAGGGGATGCACTTTGGGTCATGTAACAGTGAAGAAAGTGTTAATGTTCAAAATAATCTAAGTGTGCTTGTACACAAGTCACTAAAAGTAATATGATGATGGAACAAGTGATTAAGAATGCAATTGGTATACCAACCTTCATTGTGAGAGAGTTTGAATACACTACTAACAACGTCTTATTGCAGTCATAAAATGACAGTGAGTTTGCACCTGGAACGTTGTATTATGACCTCCTTACCTAAAGAGGATGTGTTTGACGTAGAGCAGGAGTTCCCAATCCTTTATATGTCATGGACCTCTGCCATTAACCGAGAGGTCCGTGGACCCGAGCTTAGGAACGCCTGACATTGAGGAAATGCAGCAAAGGTTCATCAGTTAGTTCCAGAGGTAGCGGCTCAGCTATACAAAGAGTAATTGGGATTGTATTTAGAGTTTAGAAGAATTGGGGAAGAGTTCATTGTAACATACTGTTAAAGCTCTTGACAGGTGACATACAGGGAGAATATTTCCCCTGGCACAGGAGTCTATGGCCAGGGAACAGAGTTTCACAATAAATGGTAGGCTACTAAGGGTTGACTTCAGGAGAACTTTCCTCACTCAAAAGTTTGTAAACCTTCGGGAATTATCTACGTTAGAGGGTTGTGCGGGCTCATTGAAAACAGAGATAGGTTTCTGAACTATAAAGGTGTGAATGACATGGAGATACAGCTGGAATATGGTGCTGAGATAGAAATCAGTCATGATCTTGCAAATGATGGAGCAGGCTCAGAAAGGTGAGATGGCCTGTTTGTGTTCCTACTTTTTATGTTTTTATATAAATGTATTTATTTAAAATAGCCCAGTATGGTAACAGAAAATTGGTTAACATTGCACAATAAGTGAGAGGTAAACTGTTCAATCTAACTCCCATTGCACACTTTCTAAGAAGGAGCCTTTCTCCTTGAATGGGCTTCTATTTGTCACAATTAAGAGTACAAAAGGGTGTTAATTACAATGAATCATTCAAATCATGATACTGAATTGCATTGATTGAAATATAAGTGGGTGGTAGGGAAAGAGAGACCACGCAGGAGGGAGTAACACTGGAATGTAGAGTAATGCTGTGGAAAGTGCTGCTTGTTTTGTACCAGAAAGGAGTTATTTTTATTTACTTGGTAAAAGTCACTTCACTCTGCCATGTATCTAAGCAGTATTTCAAATGACATTTTGTTATTGATACTGTAAGACATTTCTTAACGTAACATGGAAACAAGTGCAGATGAGCTGTGCTGTATGGCAAAAAAGTATAGAGTCAGCAACTTCTATTAATTTAAAAACTAACTTTAAAGTGGCTTTGAGCATGTGAAACGAAATACAAAGTTGGAAATTTATTTGTAGAGCTTAATGAAGTAACCTTTATTTTAAAAAAATAAGATGCAATCAAATAGCTGAAGAATTTCATCAACCATCAACAGTTTAAAATTCAAGAAAACCAGCCTCTGGCTTAGTAGTTCTTTTCTAGTGCAAGTACTTTTTTTTTGGGGGGGGGATGCATTCACTGCTGGGGGGTGGCGGTGTTCCGTGGACAAGCAGGAGACTTCTTGTGTGTGTTTGGAGAAAAATGCAGTAATTGAGCCATTGTCTAATTTACCCACATCTTTGAAAAGGGCTGATTAATTAAATATACAACAGTGTTGCTCTTTGGACTGTATTCTCATTTACAGCATGGGCCATAAATTAGACAGAATAAATACTTCAATGTGTTGACCAAAGAGCTGCTACGTCAGAACCGCTTGAAGGCTGGTGGGTGGAGAGCAGAGTGTTTCTTGATAATGATAGTCACGTCTGGGTCTGTCTGGTAACCAATGGAAACCAGACATGATGTAACACCAGGATGAACTTGAACTTGGGGGACTTAAAAAGGGAACAATAGACCAGAGTAATCAATAAAGCAAATTTCTGTGAAGGATTACAGGACTGCTCTCGGGTAACCTTGCCTGCCAGGCAGTGAATAGTAAGGAGTGGGAAAGAACCTTGTTTTAATTTAAAAGGGTGGGCAAAAGCACTGCAGACTTATGCTGTGCAGTTAAGAGAGGAGAAAGGTGCTGTGTACAATTGCACCCCCTGTTGACAGAAGCTAGTATTATTTGGCAGGAACATCATTCTTTTTTAATTAAGATTGCAATAAAAGAAGTTTTCACATTACTATGTGTCCTTATCTATTTTAACTGTAAATGCAATTTTTAAAAAACCTATCTCAGCTAATATAGTGTTCTTTGCTTGTCTTTTGTTCACTTCTGCAGACAAATCTTCAAAGATCCGCGGTTGGGCCAAATACGACTGTTACATAAGTGCATTTCCCCTAGCTGGTTAAATAAATTTTTAAGCGAAAAGCTGTTTGAAAATAAATACATCCTCTTCACGTTCAAAATATTTTAGCTGTGATACAAGAATTGTTGACGTCCTTTCTTAGGTATTGGATGTAAATCAATGTATTCGAAATATATAGTATAAATATACATTGCTTATAAAATATTAAATAACATTCCAGAACGAATCTTTCTTTCACTATAACAGTACTTTTTTATCAATTAGCAAAGCAGCTTAAACAGCAGGATTGAATACCAATTTTCCAAGCATGCAGACTAAATACCGGCCATCTGCGGTTGTGCTGAAGCTGCAGTATTCCCTTCGCATTGATCTGCTAATTGATGTTGAGTTGCATTAAGGTCTGTGGACTCGTGCTGGTTTTGAATAAAGAAGCTTATACTTTCAACTTTAACCCTTTCCAGCGCACACTGCACAATGAAGTAGTGTTATGTTTTACCAGAGTTGAGACGTAGATCCACAAGATGCCTGTTTGAGAATTTTGAATGAATATAAAAGCAAGGAATAAACCTGGTAGTGTTGCTCCAAATTCCAGATCTACACTCCTTTGTGTCTCCATTCAGGATCTGAAGTCTGGACAGCAGCCCCGCGATCAGAAGTACAGGAAGCCAGTACTCCCTCTCGGGCTTGACCTTTGGGTCATTCCAGTCCCACACTGCAGTGGTTGATTTTGAGCTTTTCTCTGAAGTGATCAAGCAAACAATTAATTTGTTTATAACCATTGCAAAACCTGAAGTGGTTCAAAGTTGTGTTCCGCCAGTATTTTCCCAGGATTATTATGGATGGGAAATCAGTTTCCTTAAGCAGCACATAGACGTCCCAATCATAGTCTGTGCGATACTTGATCTGGAATGAGACAGAGCAAGTGACAGCAGTTTGTGTAGGGGAACATCTTGCATCTAGTGACTACAATGCCATTAGTTTCAAAGTAAATACGCAAAAAGCTAGGTGTAGCCCACAGGTTGAGATTCTAAATTGAAGGAAGGCCAATTTTGATGGTATCAGAAATGATCTGGCAAGTGTGGATTGGGAGGCTGTTTTCTGGCAAAGGTATGCTTGGTAAGTGAGAGGCCTTCAAAAGCGAAATTTTGAGACTACAATGCTTGAGTGTGCTAGTGTTATAGAAACTTCGTTTTCAAGAGATATTGAGGCCCTGGTTAAGAAAAAACGGTGTATCACAGGTAGGAACAAATGATGTGCTTATGGAATATAAGAAATGCAATTTCTTTTGTATTCGCCTCCACCACCGTTGCTGATGACAAAAAAAAAGTGGATATGATAGGGTCTTTTAAGAGACTCCTGGACAGGTACATGGAGCTCAGAAAAATAGAGGGATATGGGTAACTGTAGATAATTTCTAAGGTAAGGACATGTTTGGCACAGCTTTGTGGGCCGAAGGGCCTGTATTGTGCTGTAGGTTTTCTATGTTTCTACTTAAGAAAGGAATCAGAAATGCTAAAAGAAGGCATGAGGATGTCTTAACAGATGAGGTGAAGGAGAATCCTAAGGGTTCTACAGATATGTTTAGAGCAAGGGGCAAAATTCGTCTTTCAAAAATCAGAATGGTAATCCATACATGGAGCCAAAAGAGATGGAGGAGATCTTAAATGAATTGTTTGCATCTGTATTTTCTCAGCAGGTAGACACAGAGTGTATAGAATTGAGGCAAAATGGCGTCAACTTTGTGAAACCTACACAGATGACAGAGGAGGAGATGTATACAGTCTTAAGGCAAATAAGGGTGGATAAATCCCAAGGGCCAGACAAGGTGTTCCCTCAAACCTTAAGGTCCACTGTTTAAGAATGTCTCTAAAAATAAACCAGAAAATGATAGGCCTGTGATCATAACATCAGTAGTGGGAAAGTTATTAGAAGGTATTCTAAGGGACTGGATCTATGAGTATTTGGATAGACATGGACTGATTAATCAGCATGGCTTGTGCGTGGTTAGTCGTGTCTAACAAATCTTACAGAGTTTTTTGAGGAAATTGCTGGAAAAGTTGACGTAGGCAAAGCAGTGGATGTTATCTACATGGACTTTAGCAAGGCATTTGACAAGGTCCCGCATAGGAGGTTGGTCAAGAAACTTAAGTTGCTCGGCATTCAGGATGAAGTAGTAAATTAGCTTAGACATTGGCTTTGTGGGAGAAGCCAGAGAGAGGTGGTAGATGGGTGCCTCTCTGACTGGAGGCCTGTGACTAGTGGAGTGCTGCAGGGATTAGTGCAGGTTGATGTTTGTCATTTATATCAATGATTTGGATGATAATGTGGTAAACTGCTTCAGTGTATTTGAGCATGACACTAAGATTGGGGGTGTAGTGGACTCAAGGAAGACTATGAAAGCTCGCAGTGAGATCTGAACCAGCTGGATAAATAGGTTGAAAAATGGCAGATGGAATTTAATGCAGACAAGTGCCAAGTGTTGCACTTCGGTAGGACAAACCAGTGTAGGTCTCACACAGTGAACAGTAGGGCAGTGAGGAGCGTGGTAGAACAAAGTGATCTGGGAATACAGGTACATAATTCGTAGAAAGTAACATTGCAGCTAAATAGGATTGTAATGAAAGTTTTGGAACATTGGCCTTCATAAATCAAAGTATTGAGTGCAGGAGATGGGATGTTATGTTGAAGCTGTATAAGATGTTAGTGAGGCCTAATTTGGGGTATAGTGTTCCGTTTTGGACGCCTTCCTACAGGAAGGATGTAAAAAAAGTTTGAAAGAGAACAGAGAAAATTTACAAGGATGTTGCCGGGTATGGAGGACCTGAGTTATATAGAAAGATTAAATAGGTTAGGAATTTATTCCTTGGAACATAGAAGATTGAGAGGAGATTTGATAGAGGTATACAAAACTTATGAGGGGCATAGATAGGGTAAATGCAAGCAGACTTTTTCCACTGAGGTTGGGTGGGACTACAATTAGCGGTCATGGGTTAAGGGTGAAGGGTGAAAAGTTTAAGGGAAACATAAGGGGAAACTTCTTCACTCAGGGGGTCTTGAGAGTGTGGAACGAGCTGCCAGCACATGTGGTGCATGCAAGTTCAATTTCAATGTTCCACAGAAGTTTGGATAGATACGTGGCTTGTAGTGGTATGGAGGGCTGTGCTCCCAGTGCAGGTCGATGGGGTAGGCAGCTTAAATGGTTCAGCTCAAACTAATCACAAACAAGAGAAAATCTGCAGATGCTGGAAGTCCAAGCAACACACGCAAAATACTGGGGGAGCAAGTGCTTCATCTACCCCTACACCTCCTCCATCACTAACATTCAGGCCCCCAAACAGTCCTTCCAGGTGAGGCAACACTTCACCTGTGAGTCTGTTGGTGTCATTTACTCAATCCAATGTTCCCGTGTGTGGCCTCCTGTATATTGGTAAGACCTGACGTAGATTGGGAGACCACTTCACAGAGCACCTACGCTCTGTCAGCCTGAAAAGGTGAAATCTCCCAGTGGTCATCCATTTTAATTCCGCTTCCCATTCCCATTCCAACATGTCAATCCGTGGCCTCCTCTGCTGTCGCAATGAGGCCACACTCAGTTGGAGGAGCAACAACTTGTATTCTGTCTGAGTAGCCTCTGAGGCATGAATATTGATTTCTCGAATTTCTGGTAATACTCCCTCCCCCCCTCACCATTCCCTATTCCCATTTCCCTCTCTCACCTTATCGCCTTACCTGCCCATCACCTCCTCCATTTCTTTCTTCCATGGCCTTCTGTGCTTTCCTATCTGACTCCCCTTTCACCAGCCCTGTATCTCTTTCACATCCCTGCTCTTGTATTCTAGACCTCTGGAAGTGAAGCTAACATTGCATTTGCCCTTCTTTTATTTAATTTTATTTTTATTTAGAGATATAGGGGCAGCGTAGGTCCTTCTAGCCCTTTGAGCTGCACTGCCAGTAACCCACCAGTTTAACCTTAGCCCAACCATGGAACAACTTACAATGACTTACTGGCCTACTAGCTGGTACATCTTTGTTCTGTGGGAGAGAAGTGGAGCACCCAGAAGAAACCCATGCATTCCATGGGGAGGATGGACAAACTCCTTACAGAGGACACCAGAAGTGAAATCTGAACTCTGTAATAGCGTTGTGCTACTGTGGTGCCCTTTTTGTCTCTTTCCTTTCTGGAATAGTGGTTTACCAATACTCTCTAAAACCTCTTCAGAATCCAGGGAATCCAATTTATTCACTTCCTCTGCCACGACTTCCCTGAGAGGAGGCTGAGATACAGACTAGGGGACTTTTTATTTGTCAGCACTATTAAAATATTTTATTTTAGTGATAGGGGTTGTCTGTACTCCCTGTGGCTTCTTGGTTACCTATTACTGTTTTGCTTTTACTGTCTTCTATTATGAAAACTGATCCAAATTAATGATTCAGAATCTCTGCCATTTACTATTTCCAATTATCAATTTTCCAATCTCATTCTCGAAAGAACCAATGTTTACTTTAGCTCTGTTCTTCTTTCTGATGTTGTTGCAGAAGCTGTTATGGCCACTGCCTCACAATTCAGCCTTGGTCCTGCGGACCTTAATTTCAAGCAATGGACTGCGTATTGAGTATCCAAACTCAAAGGACTTTTTCTATATTTTACCACAATTTGAGTTTAGAAGGTTTGTCCGTTAACAGAAGACCCTGTTTAGGAATTAAGTCTGTTGTTTGCCAGAAAAATAAAGTCAACATTATGGATTTTATGAGCAACAAGTTTTAAAGAGGGACCTTAATTTTTTCCAGGAACTAAGGTGACTCAAATAGGTTGAATGGAGTAAAATTAAGAATAGTTTAATTTGCACTCAATCATTGTATTTGAGTCTTTTAAGCATCAGGAAACAGATTCAAAATGTATGGGAGGATGAAATGATTTTTTTTACATCAGAATGGTGCAATTAGTTGATGAAGTTGCACGAATATACAAACATATGGTCCTTCAAACCTACCTACTGTTTAATAAGAACATGGTTAATTTGATTGTCGTTACCAGTTAGAACAGTAATACTGCAGTCCTGTGATTATCAAATATCTAGCTCAGAAATCTTCAGTGACACTGCCTTTAGGGAAAAAATTCTCAAAAATTTCCTTCTGTGGGAAACAGTGCCTCTTCTCTGCCTTAATAGGTGTCATCTTATTTTTAAATTCTATCTTCTGTTGCACGGGAAAGCATGCACCCTGTCAAGCCATCTTTGGATGTTAAATGTTTCAATCAAGTCCCTCTCACTCCCAAGAACAGCCAATCCAAACGTTCCATGTAAAGCAACCCACCCATTCCACATATAATTCTCTCTTATTTACAGCAAGCAACACTCTCTGAAATGCTTCCAACACATTTACATAAATAAGGGCAGTGCTGTATAGAAGGCCCCAGACGTGATCTTACCAATATGTTTATTTTCCTAGCACTAAACAATGATGCTCTGTTACATTTCATAATTACTTGTGCCTGTTAAATAGCCTTTTGCAGATCACTAGTCACCCAAATTCCTTTGTCTTCTCCAAAATGCAAACTGATAATGATAGAAGCATAGAATCAGTTTGGCAGTACCTGTGGAAGGAGATACAGATTTCATGTTTCAGGATGACCTTAAATTATTCAGCATGAAACTCTGCTTCCCTTTCCTACTGTGTATTTCTATCACTTTGTATTATGAGGGGTGATTGATAAGTTTGTGGCCTAAGGTAGAAGGAGTCAATTTTGGAAAACCTAGCACATTTATTTTTCAACATAGTCCCCTCCTACATGTACACACTTAGTCCAGCGGTTGTGGAGCATACGAATCCCTTCTTTGTCGAAGTCAGTGTCTTGGACCTCCAGAAGTGGTCCACATCAGGGGTGATTGATAAGTTTGTGGGCTAAGGTAGAAGGAGATGGGTTATTAACTTCAAACTTTCTGCATTATCACTCAGAGAGCTGGACTGTGTGTGCATGTAACGAGAGCTGAATAACTCATCTCCTTCTACCTTAGGCCACAAACTTATCAATCACCCCTTGTATTTCAGATGTGAGCATCTACAATTTTCGTTTGATTTTTTGCCTCTGCATCTCAAACTTCTGTCGTCTCTCACTGTTTTGATAGGCTTTAATTATATTTTCTGACCAAAATGGAGATTTCACTTATTTTCTTCAGTCATATATCAGTTGGAAAGTGTATGGTCGTGCACTTTGGTGGAAGAAATAAATGGGCAGACTATTATTTAGATGGAGAGAGAATTCAAAATGCAGAATTGCAAAGGGTCTTGGGAGTCCTTGTGCAGGATATTCTAAAGGTTAACCTTCAGGTTGAGTCAGTGGTGAAGAAGACAAATGCAATGTTGGCATTCATTTCTAGGTGTATAGAATATAAGAGCAGGGATGTGATGTTGAGGCGCTATAAGGCACTCATGAGACCACACTTGGAGTATTGTATGCAGTTTTGGGCTCCTTATTTTAGAAAGAATATACTGACATTGGAGACGGTTCAGAAGATTCACAAGAATGATTCCAGGAATGAAAGGGTTACTGTATGAGGAATGTCTGGCAGCTCTTGGGCTATATTCCCTGGAGTTCAGGAAAATGAGGGGGGATCTCATAGAAACATTCCAAATGTTAAAAGGCATGAACAGATTAGATATGGTAAAGTTATTTCCCATGGTAGGGGAGTCTAGGACAAGAGGGCACGACTTCAGAATTGAAGGAAGTCGATTTAGAACAGAGATGTGGAGAAATTAGTCAGAAGGTGGTAAATCTGTGGAATTTGTTGCCACGAGAGGTTGAGGAGGCCAAGTCATGGGGTGTATTTAAGGTAGAGATGGATAGGTTTTTGATTAGCCAGGGCATCAAAGGGTATGGGGTGAAGGCAGAGGAGCAGGGATGACTGGAAGAATTGGATCAGCCCATAATTGAATGGCGGAGCAGACTCAATCAGCCAAATGGCCTGCTTCTGCTCCTTTATCTTACGGTCTTATAGTCTTAAATCATTTCCCTTTCACAATCTATCTTTATAATCTCTTAAAGATTCTCAGTCCTCTGTTAGCATTTATTTCGAGAGAACTGGAATATAAAAGCAACGATGTAATGTTAAGTTAATGTAATGTTACCTCTTCCTACAGATGCTGCTTGGCCTGCTGCGTTCACCAGCAACTTTGATGTGTGTTGCTTGAATTTTCAGCATCTGCAGAATTCCTGTTGTTTGATGTAATGTTAAGGCTTTATAAGGCACTGGTGAGGCCTCACTGAGTATTGTGAGCAGTTCTGGGTCCCTTATCTAAGAAACGATGTGCTGGCATTGGGGAGGGTTTAAAGGAGGTTCACAAAAATGATTCCAGGATTGAAAGGCTTATTATATGAGGAGTGTTTGATAGCTCTGGGCCTTTACTCCCTGGAAATCAGAAGAATGAAGGAGGGATCTCATTGAAATCAATCGAATATTGAAAGGTCTTGTAAGAGTGGATGTGATAAAGATGTTTCCATGGTGGGAGAGTCTTAAGACCAGATGACATAGCCTCAGAATAGAGAGAAGTCCATTTAAAATGGAGATGTGGAGGAATTTCTTTAGCCGGAGAGTGGTGAATCTGTGGAATTTATTGCTACGGGCAGTTGTGGAGGCCAAGTCATTGGGTATATTCAAGGCAGAAGCTGACAGATTCTTGATTAGTCAGGGCATTAAGGTATATAGGAAGAAAGCAGGAGATTTGGGCTCAGAGGGAAATGGATCAGCCATGATGGTTCAATTGACCAAATGACCTAATTTTGCTCCTATATCTTATGGTCTTATGGTCTTTTAAAGCCTTCTCAGGTACTGTTTACAACTGTTCCTATCCAACTTTGTGTCAATAACAAACTTAGCAGTCATATGCCTTTATCCTAGAAATTTGCATCAATTGTCTATTTCTATGCTACTGTGATATTTTCAACTTCTTCTTTTACAATGAATAGTTAACTTTTCAAAGCTGGAGAATAGAATGAAAGCATTTAAAAGCTGTGTCGATTGTTGCTCTTTCTGTGACTGCTTTTTGTGGAAGAGAATGTTTTGAAGGTAAATTTAAAACTTAAATAATGTGGTTAATGTCTGCCAGTTCATTTAGCATCTATAAGGGAAAGCTAAGTTAATAATTCAAGTTTGACCTATCAGCAGAATCTTTGCAGTGAGGCAACGACCTGCTACAAGAATTTGAAAGGGCGAATGGTAATGGATATTCATCTTTGCCAAGAGCCTTTCTTTTAGGATCTTGAATGAAGTACATTTAATGTACAATGTCAAAGCTTTTGCATCTGCAGAGTGAAGTGAGTCATAATTGTGATTAAAATCAATATTCTATTCATATTTCATCTTCTCTGATTCAAATGCTGAAGAAATTGAATATGATAGGAAGAAAAACTAAGAAAGAAGAAACTAGCTTTATTGCATTGCCTGTGATTGATTCCCATTTAGCTTAACACTGTGTCTTTGTGTCTTCTCTTCCAGTCCTGGTACCTGGGATAAAGGCCATAGCTTCCCGCCACCCAGCAGACAGACCACCTGACCCCTTCCCAACTCTGTAACATGGGAGCAAGACAACTTCACTTCAAGCTGTAGGGGGAGGGGAGATCAATAGAATTTCAACAGAGAAAATATGACATGAAACAGCACGCCTAAAAGCTGAATGATGAAGACCATAGTAATGGATTTACTTAATAAGAACTGGTCATACTCGTCATTTATGTTATCGTGCTATTGATATGTAAGGGTCTGTTATTGAGGTACTGAAATACTTAGGCTCTATTAGAAAACTCTGAAGTGTTTTAATAGTAGAAGATAGGCATAGCAAGGTAGTCTCTCATACCGGATAGAACTAGTCCGCTATCACTTACCAACTGTGTGATTATTACACAGTTTATGTAGAGTCTAACTATTTCAGGCAATCTCTAGCTAGCAGGAGACCCTCAACAGATAAAATATTAGTGAAAGATAATGAAACACATGTATTTTGAAGTTCCATAGCTAAATCCTGCAAGATATAAAATACTACAACACCATGGAAATAGCTAGGGCAGCTTTCTCTGCAACATATCACAAAATACAGCTCTTCTTTTTTTCCAGAGAATTTATTAAACACAATCCACGCTATATACTGATGCACATTAATTATCATAGCTCCGATAGGCCTCCTGAAAGGTATATAAAATCCAAACATCTCACATCAAGAAGGTTGAAATGCTGCATTCACGCCATTTTAGTTTTGTTTTTTATTTCTCTCCAACAACAATAAGACAAATTGTTAAAAATCAGAAATCCATGCAAACTGGGGAGGATGGTCTGCTTTGATTGAAACTGACAGGAATCAATCAAAAAGGTTTAATTTTTTTGATTAATTGAGTAAAGTGCAATTTCATTGGATAGTTAAATATCTTTGTATGATAGAGATTGTTGAAAATTCTATTTTTGTTTTCCAAGTCCTCCCACCCCAGGACTCTAAACTATCGGGGTAAAATCATAGCCTTGCAAGAAAAAAAGGGGAGCTATTTTTTGCTTTTTTTATTTTTTTTAAAATAAACTTGCATCCCTCAAATAAACTGAAGGAAGATTTAAAAAAAAATTAAAAAAAAGCTAATGGTGCTTTTACCAGATCATGTAAACTACATTCAAAATTATAGCTACTCATTGTTTTAACTAAGCACATAATAGAAAATCGCCACATCGTACTATAAGTAAAATTCTTTCTAAATTCAAAGACACAGTACACAGATTAAAATCTTGACGAGTTTTTCAGTGTTCCACCTTGGAACACTAGAATTCAGATCCACATCTTGTATCTAGGAATTTATCCGTATCAATTTAAGTAACTTGTACATGTAAGAAACAAAAAAAAACACTGCATTGAAATAGATTTTTGACCAAACAGCAAAGCAAACCCTCATCCATGCTATGAGGCATGCTTCGCAAATATTTAACAAACCATTTTCCCATGGTATACCAACCGTATATATTCTCTGCTTGGCTTGCCAGCCAATCAGACATTTAAAATGCATGATCTAGTGTTAGTGACTAATTTTTATATAGACAATGTAGGAGAAATGTATAGTGCATTAAGACACAAGAAATATAATCCCTATTCCGGGCACTTGCCTTTTGAACTGTACTTGTTGGGCCTACAAAAAGGGCCTCTACTACTGTCCTATACAATCAGTAAACAGAAAGTCTTGGGAAGACACTTTTGCTCCTCACTTTTTCCCTAATGGAATAAGTTTCTTGATTTGCACGAATAATATAAAAAAATTCCGCATCAATGTGCCTTGCCCTGGATAGCAATTATACGTGGAATCATTGCACATGTTCCTATAATGTAACAATCCTCTTGGGTCTTTTCCTGGTGTAGCAATCAGAGACACTTTTTAAATGCGACATTGGTGTCAGCCATTGTAAAGTTAAAACATGTAGAAAACAAATCAGTTTTGCCGCAGATAGGATTAGATTTCATTGTTCTTTACGGTCAGTACTTTTGAAATTTGTAGATGCTAGTGTATCAGTATTTTTTTTGGATGTTGCTACATTTTAATATTATTTGGCGTCTTCCTTTGTTTTCCCAGATATATGAAAAAATATGCAATACCTGATTTATCATGTAGAAATGCTTAGCAAGTTTTACTTTTAATTTTTTTTATTTGACCAAAGTTGGTGCTGCTGTTAATGCAGTCTGTTAGGTGTTTGTCTTGTAAATTGTAAACGCTGAATGCACAGACAGGAAGGGCTCTCCTTAGAGTTGCAGTAGAACTGTGAAGCACTAAGCTGAACCCTGCTCCAACAAATTTCAGAACAGTTTGTTCACATTTGAGCCTTAAACTTTCATTCAAACCCCAGACCCATATTTTTGTCAGCATAGCAGACTGCAAGGAATTTGCATTCAAGAAAAACAAAAAAATGCCCATTTTATATGCACATTTGAAACTTCCAAGTTTTCAAATTGTTTACTGATTATGTATATTAAAATGATTAAAACAAGTTTCTGGATTTTGATAGGTGTCTACTAAGTGGTGAGTAAGTGTTCCACAATACCGTATTGTGTGATTGTAATTGTTTGATGTAATTTCTTGTAATCCACATCGTTAGCCTTCCTTTAGCACGTAGCTGGGCATTACATTGACATATGTGCACTATAAAGAGCAGCTTGCAGTGCTTCACAGTGAAGGGAATAGCACGGACAAACTTTTTTTGTAGGAACCTTGTTAAATGCCAAGGTTTATGAGTAGAATTGGTTGTACATACAAAATAATAAGTAAAAAAAATGCACCCTGTTTTTAAAACAGTTTTTAAAAAAAGCAATAGTTTGGGCAGTTAATTTTTTTAAAATTTTTTTTTGTTGGTGAGTGTGATTAGTCATGGCTGCAAAGCAAGGAAAGAGAAAAAGTTGAGCTGCCCATTCAGCAGATTTGTAATTTGTATGTTGTATAGTTGTATTAATTACACTGATTTAATCTGCCCTATTTTGTAATGCAGGAACTTTTGTAACATTGTTAAAATGAGAAAAAAAATCTGTCAACTTAGCTTAGTGGATCTTCTGATTGTTGGTTATAAGGCAGCATTCGTAGTATTGCTATTCCTCTGGGAACTGGATTTGAGTTATAAACTTTCCTGTTTCCTTTTTTGTATGTATTTAAGTACTTTATTTTTCTTCTTTGATTGGTATGGCATATTCCTATACTTATAAAGTATAGGCTACTGAGAAACCATTATAAATGGACATTACATGCTGTATTTTTGAAGGTATTTGTCGTTTCAAGTATGAAAGATGCTAAGGGAACCTGAACAAATTTAAAGTTTAAAAAAAAGGAAAAGTTTTTTAAAAGGTTTGGAAAAACGATAGTATGTAGGCAAATGGGTAATGGATGAAACAGACTGTAAGTATTATTAAGCTAACTCTCTTTCACAATATCAAGAACACTACAAAATGAGAATTTGGTTTCATTTGGGAGGTATGGACAGCATGTCATTCTTGTAATAGAAGGGAGGTGTGATTATTTTTTTCTTTACTCCCCACCCAACCGTCAGGCTGGGTAGATGTAATATTAACTTAACCCTTTGATTATTTAATTATGTTTGCATCCTCTTAGAATGTAACCCTAAGAATGTTGCTGAGGTACACAAAAAAGCAAGCTTAGAGTATACAATACTTGGTTAGAAATGTATGTTTCTGTTTTTAGTTATTTTGCAAAACAGTGATCATGGGTTTTTTTGTCTGCCAATAAGTTAGCAGTTCTGACTGACTGACTTAAAAGTCAAAGTTGAAATTAGTCAAGTAACAGTACAGACAGACTAGAAATTGCCTAAAGCTCTAGATCAGCTATTCTTCACAAGAAAGGATGGGAGAAGAGATAAAGACCACACAAGAATGAAAATTCCTCTCGAAAGCATAGTTTTGCAGAATTCAGTCAGCCCACAGTAATATTCAAGTTCCATGACAGGTTCTCTCACCTTTTTCTTCATGCATATTGCAGCTTTGTAGTGGCAGTGTTGATAAAATATATATTGGACAAAAAAAATCAGACTCATAGCTTGAGACAGTTTTTTTCCTTGTAGTGATTTTTTTGAATGTCAGACAATATTACACTTTGAATTGTGTCTCTGGAAATATCTTTGATAGAAGGCCTCCATGGAACAAAATACCATAAGAACATGACTTTGAGATTGGCTTGATAATATAAGGAGAGCTTTAATGGCACCTGGCAGGATTCAGATGCACTAAAATAAAAAAAAAGACTTGTCTTGAGAGTATTGCATGCATCAGCGTTTGACAGTAAAACCCAGCTTTGCATTTGCAAACCGAGGCTGTACAACAGCTCGGCACTTAGAAAGCCTTTTTAATTAAAAAAAAGTTCAAAAAAAGTTTGCAAACAATACTGAAAATTGCTTTGATGTGTGGCAGATAACATTAAAGCTGTCCCATAGCACTTAATTGTAATGAATACTGTGTCACCAAGTTTATTATCAAATTTACTGTTAAATGCAAATCCATTACATGGTGCTATTACAGGCTGGCAACGAAATGTGACAACTTGGGCTCACTTCACTTGCTTTATGACAGTGTAAATGCGTAGCAGTGTTTTCTGCATGAGAACTATGCACAAAATCTATGGTTAACCTTGGTATCTATTGAGTTTACGTCAATCCTTGCCTTTTGTCATTATTATAAATGCCAGCTTTAGATAAAATAAAGAAATAAGAATACCAGCATATTACCTGAAACATTACAAAAAAAAAGTGGTGCCTGTGAAATCTGTATTATATGAATCTTCTGAACTACAATTTTCTACAACGGTCGCCTTCGCTGTCTGTCAGAACCTTCTCCTCATGATGATTAAGCAAATGTAAAGTAACCATACAATATTACTGCATGCTATTCCATAATGCTTATTGAGCTGTATAAATATTACTCAAGTTTATGTTAGTCATTTTTTTTTCCTGACTTGGTTCTTGTCAGATAGTTTAAAGATATTTCACTGAGAACCCATCTGTCTATCTTTGGGGGTGTTTTCAGGTTTTTTTTGAGGTAATACATTTACTTTTAAAAAACATTTTCAGTATTACTTATTTTTGTTTGTTTATTTTGCTTCACCCTAGGGGGTGGGCACAGTTCCAAATTTAGAAACTGTGTACCCAATAAAACTTACCTGACAGTTATCTATAAGTGGCATCGCACGCGATTCAGTTTAATTTTTTTTTAATTGACGTCTGTGCATTTACCGTCCCATTACTGTGCAGCAGTGCTGTTTTGTCCGGGTTAGAAGCTCCTTCCCCAGCAGAAGGATTAAAAAGAACTTCAGTTTTTTTGGGAGCAGGTAGCACTTTAACAGATGGGAGAATGGGTACCCGTGCCCACCCCTACCTTCACACCAGAGCACGTATTTTTAAAACGAGAATTAAAGAAATGGCTGTTTAGTTTCATGCACGGTTGAACATTTACTTTAGATGAATTCAGTAAAAATGTTGTGCCTCTGGTACTGGCAATGATTCTGTTCTCGTGGTCATTTTTTAAAACAAACGTGTATGTGAAAGTATGTTATTGGTTGAGAAACACTGTGGGCATCAATTCTTACTCAACTAAATCTCTGCAAGTTTTGAGCTGGTGTGGATTAGTTTAACTCTTGTATTCAACCATTAGTGCTACCACCTTCTCACATTACAATACAATTACTGGAAGCAAGTGCTGCATTTCCTATGCAACAAAAAAAAGGAAAATAAAATGCTAATGCTACTGTACCCTGTATTCATGACTTATTATTGGTGTCTTTTAGTTGCAGTGGGAAGCAACGTCATTGAAAAGAGGTGAGATGGTGGTGGAAATCCCTCTGCAAATAAGGAAAGCAGGAAGATAGTAATAAGAGGCAATTGGTCAGCCATTAGCCCATGTGCCAAAATTGAATGTTATTTGTAATGTCTTCTGTTGCTTTCAGATTGCAGTACTGATAAAATAGTCCCATTTGAGTTATTATAGAGCACTTCACTGATTATTTTATGGTAGTTTTTAATTATCTCTTGTGAAATTGTTTTCATAGAAAAAATTATTCAGTGCAAAGTGGTTCAAGATGTCTCTTAAGAGATATGATAAAGTGCAAATTACTCTACACACCACTGCCCCACCAAATTTTGTTACCGATTTTCCAGTCTCTTTCTGGACCCCACCTCTTCCACACCTTGTCACCTCACTCCAAAGCTTAAGTCCATAATGATGGCCATATCTTTAAATCTGACCTCCATCTCTGCACATTAATTGATTGCGACCCCTTCCCTTCCAGTGTTGACTTTGATTGCAGTCCTCCCTGGCCAGCAGTGACCTTGCTTGCCTTCAAAACCACAGCTAACAAACCCTAGTCAACAGTCACTGTTATTGGCACTGTCTCAGCTGACACATCGCCTAATGAGACCCAGCCTCGTTTTCAAGTAAGTGGCGTATGATGAATAAACACTTCTTAGGTGTCCAGCCAGATACAGTACCTGGCTGCAAGCCTGAGAAGATTTTATTCATCATATACTCTGGGAAAGCACTAGATTCTTTCTAAGTGGCATAATTTCATCAATGATGACATGCAGTACTCTTTTTGTCACATCTGAGGGCCTGGGGTCTAATGAAATTTGGATGCACTACAACTTGTTTCACAAGATACGGCCATAGGAGCAGAAGCGGGCCATTCGGCCCATCGAGTCTACTCCGCCATTCAATCATGGGCTGATCCAATTCTTCCAGTCATCCCCACTCCTCTGAATTCTCCTCATACCCTTTGCTGCCCTGGCTATTCAAAAGCCTATCTATCTCTACCTTAAATACACCCAATAACTTGGCCTCCTCAGCCTCTTGTGGCAACAAATTCCGCAGATTTACCACCCCCTGACTAAAGATGTGTTAAATTCCTTCCACCTTCTCATGTTATGCTAGTGACGTCTGTGTAACATAGATGCTATTTATCTGGTTACATTTATATTTCAGATTCTCAGTTATACATACAGTAGTATATCTTCACTTAGTTCACTGGTTAATATGTTAAATATTATTCTGAAAACAAAGTTTGGGCTAACTGTACTGAAGTTCAGTTCTCTCACACAGACTGAGAAGTTCTGAACTTTTGCACAGTGGATGGCTGGCCATTCTCTGAATGCACCCTGATGTTAGATTCCTCATGGAGTCTGGGGTGGTGTCTGAACCCGAGCAGATTTTCCAGTATTTCTACTGGGAAACCTGTATGTTGGTCATTTGCTGGTTTAACCCTGGCACAAGGGCTAGAAGACCATTTACTGATTTTTCTTTCCAGAAGGAAGTTTTTATGAGAGAAAGGTAAGTCATATGATTAACTCAATTAAATACTTTAAAATAATAATTTCAATGTAATTGTTTTAAGTACGGTTTTAATTTCTTTTTACAATTTTAAGGATTTGAAAATGCTTAATTTAATAGCTTTTAATGATCTTGTCAGAGACACTCACAAAGATTCAATCTCTTTGCCAGTCTTGACACACAGTCAACCTGGGGGTGTGGCTCAACTGTCTGTCAAAGTATTTCTGTGGGCAGGGTTTGCCAGGTAAGTGCGTTTAGTGGATGAGCAGCTTGTCTGGAGAGGATTCAGTCCAAAGTACAAAACATCCTTAGAATGCAGCTTTTGCTGTTGTTATTTATAGATTTTCTTTAAATTAAAAACATTAATAGCCTTACCTTTTCTGTGACACTGTGTATGTTTCCAATTCAGAAGTATATATAATTTGTTTGATGCAACAACTTGTCTTCAAAGCATTGCATATAGTATTTCATATGAATGTTCAAACTATCAGAATTAGAATCAGATTTATTATCTCTGACTTAGATTCAAAGATTTAAAGTAAATGTATTATCAAAGAATGTATAAATTATCCGATCTTGAGATTTGTCTATTTACAGGCAGCCGCAAAGCAAGAAGATATGAAATTAAAAGTTTTTAATCATTAGAATAATTGAAAAAATTATAAATTGCATGGAAAGGTACATGTAACAAGAAGCAAAGAGGATCAAGGAATTTGTGGAAGGACAACAAGAAAATGCGACTTGTTATAGAGAAGGATTTATATGATTGAAGCAGTTGTGCTGTCTTAGAACTGGCAAATGTGAAATGAAATTATCTGATGCTATTATTGCTGCTGAATTGATAGGTGACAATTTAATCACAATTCTGTATACGCAGACCTCCAAATAGGGAAACATTTTTTAATTCACTTGAATCACTTGTGAACCATTAAGTCAATCAAAAAATTAACCTCACAATTTTTTAGCAAATTTTAAATGACCTATGAGATGTACATAGCTTGAAAAATTGTATTGCAAATACTACCAATATATGTCCGTAGCACCTCAGAAATTCTGCACTTTAAAAGTTGTATTTATTAAAAAGGTATGATTACAAAGTATGGTAAGTGCATGAGGGCTTATCTTATGCGATCACAATTTTTTGCCTTTAGTAGTTCTCTGGAGCCCTCCAGTAACAGAGATATGAGTACTGAAATTACATTAAGGTATTTAAAATGCCACTTTAAGATCTACTACAAACCCCCTTATAGCCCCTGAAGATCTCCTTCCAAACTTTTTACTAATCTGAAATAATTATGAGCAGGTAATAATGTTAATTAAGCAGGTGGCTGTTATAATGCAAATAATACCAATGATCTTTGGAAAAATATACATAAAACATTGAACAAAACAGCACAGGATCAGGTTCTTCAGCCCACAATGGTGTACAGAACTCATTAAATTAGTTATCAAATGCTAACTAAACTAATCCCTGCTGCCTACACCATGTCCATATCATTCTGTTTATGTGCCTTTCTAAAAGCCCCTAAACATCTCTATCACACTTGCCTCCACTATCACTCCGGGCAGTGAATTCCAAGCATCCACTATAAGACCAAGAGACATATGAGCAGAATTAAGCCAGTTAGCCCATTGATTCTGCTCTGCCATAACATCATGGTTGATTTAGTTTCCCTCTCAACCACATTGTCCTGCCTTCTCCCTGTAACCTTTGACGTCCTATCCGCTTTATATATACCTAATAACTTGGCCACCATAGCCACCTGTGGCAATGAATTCCACAGATTCACCACTCTCTGGCTATATAAAAAAATTCCCCCTCATCTCTGTTCTAAAGGGACATCCTTGTATTCTGAGGCTGTTTTCTCTGGTCCTAGACAACCCCACTATTGGAAACATCCTTTTCATGTCCATGCTATCTAGGCCTTTCAAAATTTGATAGATTTCACTGAAATTCCCCCCCTCATTTTTCTAAACTACAACAAGATCCATCAAACACGGCCAGAGCCATCAAATGCTCCTGATGCACTGTTTAAAAAAAAATTGTCCTGCATAATTTCTTTGAACTTACTCTTTTTCACCTTAAATGCATACACTTAAATATATTAGGCATTTTAACCATATATAAAAAAAACAGCTTTCTATCTTTGCCTCTCATATATAAACCTCTACCAGATCTCCCTTCAGCCTCTGTCACTCCATTGAAAGCAACTCAAGTTTGTCCAACATTTCCTTATAGCGTATGGCCATGCAGCATCCTGGGGAACCTTTATGCAATTTCCCCAGTGCCTCGACATTCTTCCTATAATGGGGTGACCATGACTGTCTCCCGTGCTCTAGATATAGCCTAGCTAGAGTTATATCAAGCTGCACCATAACTTCCCAACTCCTGAACTCAATTCTTCAATGAATGAAGACAAGCATGCCTTGTGCCTTCTTTACCACCCTGTCACTCTGAGCCACGAAACAGAGATCAATGGACATCTGAAATAAAAGCAAAACAAAAATATTTTTCAGACAGAATCTATAAAGAGAAAAAAACAGGTTGACATGCCATGTGCTGTTTAGTAATCCTTCAACACAGTGGATCAAGATGTGCTACTGATAAACATGTCCTTTACAGAAGCAGAAGTGGGGGTGAGGGAAAGCAGTGTTTAATAAAATGAAGGCAATAAAGGACAACTCTGAATTTGCAGTATTGTTTATTTTCATCACCAATTCAATTGCAATTACAGAAACTGAGAGGACATTGTTTTTAAAAAAAAATACCTGATTTTGACAGGTACAGTAATGATAATTTTAAAAAGCACAAAATTAAAACCTGAAAAATTCAAGGCATACATTAGTTTTTACCATTATTACTATTATAAATATTGTTGTTAGTATCAGCTGTAGGAAGGCATCCCAAGATGAATATTCTAATAAAAAGCTACCTTGTACCCTAACAATTGAAGTTCAATGATCACTTATCTATATATATATCTGTTTAGTTCTTTGCCAGTACAGCAAGGAGATTTGCTATTTGTTTTATTTGGCTTGGTTCAAAACACTGTTTGCACTGAGGCCATGTATTTAAAGATGAGTGGATGAAACGCTGGAAATGGCTAGGTTGTATGCTCTGTGCCAGTCTTCACAGATGTGCCAAAGCCCACTCCCCAAGTTCTATGGATCAGGAAAGATTTCTCTTGTAATCAGCTTCTTAGGAAAACAATTATATAATTTTCCCTGAAAATTAGTTGAAAATACCTTAAACATCTGTCTGAAGACCTGCAGCCTACTTCCATTAGAAAAAAATCAAGCCAGACCTACTTGAATTTCATTTCCATTGGGTCTTGTATGTAATATCAGCTGATATGTCTAGATTTGCTTGTTGTCCAAAATTCTAAGGATTCTTGATGTTGCTAATGCTAAAAGAGCAATCGCTGATTTACTGTTGCGTTTAATAGCTGCTCTTTAACTGACATCGACCGTTTAAAGATTATATTAAAAGTGTTCTTCTCACCCTGCCTGTGGTGCTAAGTCTATAAAGTTACTGTGGGAGTCCATTCGGTAATGTAAATGGAATTGGAGAGGTTCAGGAGTAGATCCACTGCCAGTACTCAAACTCTGTCACTAATTTGATGAAAGATTTAACATTCATCCTGAAGCTCTAAAAAAACATAGATTTTAAATAAATATCAAAAAGTAAAGATAAATGAATTCAAAGTACATTGGAGTTCATATAATTTACCTACCAAACATTGCATTTCAAACCAAAATAAAATGGCTCATAAAAATAACACTTGCAAGTTTGTTCAAATAATTATTGCTCGTATGAAAACTTTGGTTAATAACAATAATACATAGATTTAGCCACTAGTTTAGTTGCTCGTATGAATAGCTGATAATTAAATTCTTTCTTGCCATCCATTGGAAACAATTTCATGCCGCAGGGAAAATCAAATGTTTTTCTTAGTGTGAATAAATATAATTTAATTAGACTGGCAATTATTCAGTATGAGCAGATTAAATGTTTTCTTATTGAACAGATAGCAGTTTTTCCAGACAAGTTCTGCTGGAGTTCATTGGAGATTTTGGACAGACAATATCAGAGCATAATTTTAGGTGGCTTAAAGTTCCTTCAGTTTACTTCATCTTCAATACAATATTCCCTTCACCACCAGTGTTGATAATGTTCTGCACTGTGGCTTTTCACCTCATTTTTCTTAATTGAGACTAATTAAGATATATTTCCTTAGTCCCATTTAGATTTACCATTCATGCAGGAAATTCAAATTTATGAACTTAGATTTTTAAAATGTGTCACTAAAATTTCAGGTGATTAATAGGATAAGTACCAAGAACAAAGAAAGCATATCACAGAACACTATCTGAAATAGAAACAGAAATCCTGGAAATACTCATCTGGTGAGACAGAGTTGACATTATGGGTCAATTACTTACCAGCAGACATAGTAAGTGCTAAAACTGAATCAAAATTTTCAGCCAAGAGTTTAGGAATGGGAAGGGTTTGGTAGGAAAGGAATACTAGAGTGAGGTCTGCTTAGTGGCTGGAGAAGAGGATTTATGACACAAAATGGAAGTGAAACAAGCCAAAGTGAACTAATAATAAGATAAATGTTGAAACATAGCCTGGGTCCTTAGAAGAAATAGATGTTTAAGGCAGAATTGAATATCTTATCAATGAGGAGTGTACTCCTACAACCTGTGAGACAAGAAAACCTCTGGTCTGTGAATGACCACGTAATTCATTACAGGTTGTCATGTAAGGAATACGTGAATGGAATACGTTATCATGGCACCATGTCATTTGTGAGCCCCACACTAAAGTAAAACTAAGCCTATACATCCTGGATCCTATGTTTTTCTTTCAATTAATTTTGGAGTTACAAAACATAACAATGGCAATATAATGAAGTTTTGAAATGAACTTGAGATAACTACCTATCCATTGAAGCACAACACGGATTAGTTTTTTTAAAAAAAGGTAGAAAATGGACGAAATTCACAGGCTCATAAACAGTGAGTACCAGGTGATAATAATAAATAAATAAATAAGCACAACTGGCTGGATACATTGGAAAGGTAGATGCATTTGATGTATACTGAATGAACTGTACCATATTTTGAAGCAAATGAAATTGCCAATGAGAAATGAGTGCCAGTGTTGCTGAGTGTAAAAAGTGGAAAAGCATACAGTTTGCTTCGGTGTTTGACAGCTCCAACCAAGCCAGCCAAAATGAGCTTTGCTGATATCATGAACATAATGCAGGAACGTTTAGAATGGAAACCGTTGCTGATTGCTAAAGGAAGAGGATCCCAATTCAGCTGACATGGCTAAATTGAAGAGATTGTCCATGCATTGTCAGTTCAGTGGTGGACTTAATGATGTACTGAGAGATCATTTAGTTACAGGAAAGCATTTAAAAACGGCTCTGACCAAATCACAACTCGTATTTAAAAAAGCAGTTGAAATCGCTGGATCAATGGAAACAGCAGAGAGAGTTGCAATTAAGTTGCAGTCAGGAATGAAAGTGAGCATTAACAAAATGCCTTCCTGCAACATCCAAACGGAAACCTGCATGGCCGAACAAATTTTGTTACCATTTTGTTGGGGTTCACATACAGGAGACCAATACAGGCCTAAAGGTGAAATTTGCAGAAAATGCAGCAAAATAGGACACATAAATGGACTGTACAGGGAAGAGGTAGGAAAAAAATCAGTTTGCAGTTTCAAAAAGATCAATAATCTGCACGTTTTTGATGAAAAATATGATGGTGATGACAGTGACACATAGCTAAGTATCTTTGAGATTTACAATGTTAAAATTAGCAAGAGACATAGAGGTGAATGGCGAATATATTAAAGTGGAATTGGACGCTGCCTCGGCTGTTTCAGCCATTCCACAAAACAAATTTAAATGGCATCTCAAAGATACTGAACTGAAGCCTGCAGATATCCAACTAAGGACTTATACTGGAGAAGGATAACTCCCGTGAGAATAACATTTGGAACAATGAAATACAACAACCAACAAGGCAAGTTGGGCTTGTACGTGGTAAAAACAGGAGGGCCATTATTATTGGACTGTGATTGACCGAGACAACTAAAACTTGATTGGAGATATATCCACTGTTTGCATGCCACATCTCCTAGAACAGAGTCAACGGAAAGGTACTGGATGATGCTACAGCAGTGTGAAAATGCCACACCCAAGTTTTACAAAGCCCATCCAGTTCCTTATACCATCTGTGATGAAGTAGCCAGTGAGCTAGATTGCATGAAGGCTGAAGGAATTCTTTCCCAGGTTGAGTGGAGCCCATGGACAATGTCAGTGGTCCCAGTAGCCAAGGAGAATGCGTCTGTCAGGATCTGTGGTGAGTTTAAGGTCACCATCAACCCAGTACCGAAAGTACAAACGCTGTAGATCAATACACTCTCCCCAGGATAGAGGATATCGTTGCAAACCTTTCAAGAAGGAAATACTTCAGAAAAGTGGAGATAGCTGAGGCCTACCTACAGATGGAGTTGGAAGAAGAGTCCATAGTGTTTCTCACCATAAACACTCACAAAGGGACCTATCACTATAATAGGCTTATATCTGGAGTAACATCTGCGCCTGCACACTGGTCCGATTGCTGCAAGGCTGGCCAAGCACTGAGTGGTTACCTGGATGAGATCTTTGTTACTGATGAGGATGACAAGGAACATCTCCAGAATTCCAAGACAGTGTTAAAAAGATTAGAAGATTATGGGCTCAGAGCATGATGCAACAAGTGTGAATTTTATAAACCAAGCATCACTTACTGTGGTCACACCATTGAGGCACAAGGATTACACAACTGCTGAGAAAAGTCAAGCATTGGTGGATGCATCAAGGCCAAAAGATGCGTCACCATTGCAGTCCTATTTAGGAATCGTCAATTACTATAACAGGTTCCTGCCAAACCTGGCTACTGTGTCTACCCCTTGAACTCATTACTACAGATTGGGAAGAAATGCAATGGACAATGCAGTATGAGATGGCTTCCAAAAGACTAAGAAAAAGGTTATGTCAGACAATGTACTCACATACTATGATCCACATTTTCTAGTTTTGCTGGTCTACGATGCCTCACCTTATGGTATATGTGCAGTCATGTTGCATGTTATGAGTAATGGAAGTGAATGCCCCACAGCCTTTGCATTACATTCCTGTACCACTGCATTGAAAAATTATGCACAGATTGACAGAGGTGCCTTTGTGTCTGATTTGGGATATAAAACATTTCAATCAATTCCCGCATGGGAGAGAGTTTACTCGCATTACTGATCATCCACCACTAGTGTCCATTTTCAATCCACAGAGAGTGTTCCGCTAACAGCAGCAGCACAAATGTTGAGATGGGCTCTGTTTCTTGGAGGACAATTACAAAACCGAATTCCAGAGGACAACTAATCATTGAACTGCTGATGAATTGTCCTGTTTACCTATAGAAAAGGAAATACCTGGAAAATTTATGAAAGAGGACACTCCTTTTGAGGTATTCTCCTAAATGCAAATCAAAATGCATAATCCAAAGGGAAACCAGGAAAAGACCCTTCACTGTTTCAGGTCTACATAGCAACCCAAAGTAGCTAGAATGTGTAACAGAAATTCCAGTTCCCTCATTATTACCAGCACCGGATGATCTTACCCTTGACGGGGTTGTTGTACCATCTAAACTGAGAGCTACATGCTGGTCATCTAGGCTTCAAAGTAAAAGCTTGAAACTTTGTCAAGTGGCTTGTGATAGATCAGCAGATCCAACAGCTTTCCATGCAATGGTTGGGATGCCAACATGTCCAGAAGATGTCAAGAGCAGCGCCTCTTCATGCCAGAGAATGAACTACAAACCCCATTTCCAGAAAAGTTGGGATATTTTCCAAAATGCAATAAAAACAAAAATCTGTGATATGTTAATTCACGTGAACCTTTATTTAACTGACAAAAGTACAAAGAAAAGATTTTCAATAGTTTTACTGACCAACTTAATTGTATTTTGTAAACATACACAAATTTAGAATTTGATGGCTGCAACACACTCAACAAAAGTTGGGACAGAACCATTGTGTTACATCACCTTTCCTATTAATAACACTTTTTAATTGTTTTGAAACTGACGATACTAAGTGTAGTAGATTTGCAATTGGAAATTTTCTCCATTCTTGCTTGATAAAAGACTTCAGCTGCCCAACAGTCCGTGGTCTCCATTGTCTGATTCTCCTCTTCATGATGCGCCATACATTTTCAATAGGAGATAGATCTGGACTGGCAGCAGGCCAGTCAAGCACACGCACTCTGTGAAAACAAAGCCATGCTGTTGTAGCCCATGCAGAATGTGGTCTGGCATTGTCCTGCTCAAATAAGCATGGACGTCCCGGGAAGAGACATCGCCTTGATGGCAACATATTTCTCTCTAAAATCCTAATATACGCCTCAAGAGTCAATGGTACCTTCACATACATGCAACTCACCCATGCCATGGGCACTGATGCACTCCCATACCATCACAGATGCTGGCTTTTGCACCTTTCGCTGATAACAATCTGGATGGTCGTTTTCATCTTCAGCACGGAGAACTTAACACCTGTTTTTTCCAAAAACTAGCTGAAATGTGGACTCATCTGACCACAGCACATGGTTCCACAGTCTTTCGGTCCATCTGAGATGAGCGCGGGCCCAGAGGACTCGCCGGCGTTTCTGCATAGAGTTGATGTATGGGTTCCTCCTTGGGTAATACAGTTTCAAGTTGCATTTCTGGATGCAGCGATGGACTGTGTTGAGTGACAATGGTTTTCCGAAGTACTCCCGAGCCCAGGTGGCTATAATTGTCACAGTAGCATGACGGTTTCTTAGGCAGTGCCACCTGAGGGCTCAAAGATCACGCGCATTCAACAGTGGTTTCCAACCTTGCCCTTTGCGCACTAAGATGTCTCTGAATTCTCTGAATCTTTTCACAGTATTATGTATTGTAGATGTTGAAAGACCTAAATTCTCTGCAATCTTGCGTTGAGAAATGTTCCTTTTGAACCAACTTACAATTCTCTCATGAATTTTGGCACAACGGGGTGAGCCACAACCCATCCTTGCTTGCAAAGACTGAGCCTTTGATGGACGCTACTTTTATACCCAGTCATGATACCTCACCTGCTACCAATTAGCCTGCTTAATGTGGAGTCTTCCAAACGGGTGTTACTTGAATATTCTGTGCATTTTTCAATCTTATTTTAAATCTGTCCCAACTTTTGTTGAGTGTGCTGCGGCCATCAAATTCTAAATTTTTGTATATTTACAAAATACAATTAAGTTGTCAGTAAAACTATTGAAAATCTTTTCTTTGTACTTTTGTCAATTAAATAAAGGTTCACGTGAATTAACATATCACAGGATTTTGTTCTTATTGCATTTTGGAAAATATCCCAACTTTTCTGGAAATGGGGTTTGTATATTACCCTGGTAGAGGATTTATTTCAATTTTTCATGACCATTCATAGCTACAAATTTCTTGGTAGTTGTAGATGCAGCTACAAAGTCGCCAGAGTGTTCCCAATAGCCTCCACTTTAGCCTCACACGCCGTTGATGTGTTGAGAAGCCTCTCCTCAGTGACTGGTGTCCCAGACTATTTAGTCAGTGACAATGGACCATAGTTTGTTGTGGAATAGTTTCAGTCATTCCTGAAAATGAATGGAATAAAACATATTACATCTGCATCGTACCACCCAGCTGCAAATGACTTAGTGGAAAGGTTTGTCCAGAGTCCAGCAAACACTGGGAGCAGTGTCAGCAGAACACATTACATTGACTCTGGATCAGAAACTCACCAATTCCATCCTTGCAATTGTATTGCAATCCAGTACACTCCTCAGCCAACAACTCACCAGATATGTTGTTCCTGGGTTGTCCCCTGCATTCACGCTTGGATTTCCTCAAACGCAATCTCAGAAGGAGTATGCAGGACAAACTGCTGAGACAAACTGAAGGCTCCTCAAACAAGGAGGTTCAATGTTTCACTCCTGGACAAGCAGGAGTGATCAATATTGGGTACGCGGGAAGATTAAGGACAAAACTAGACCACTATATACAGTGTGTATATTCATAATATATAATATACATATTTATATATAGAATAACTAGGAAGCAATATATTACATATTTGAGTTGCGATGCATTCTATAATGAGTTGAAGTTTATAGCTAAGGAGGGAGGATTGTAGTGTGTTTAGTATTTGAGCAATATTGTAAATATATTGTTTGATTAAGCATTCTTTGTCTGTTTACATAATTCATTATGGATTATATGTAAGAAGTACATGAAGGAAACATTATGCCACCATGTCATTTATGAGTGCCACACTAAAGTAAAAACAAGCACATGCACCCTGGCTCCTGTGTTTTTCTTTTAATTAGTTTTTGAAGTTACAAAACATAACAATAGAACCTGCACCATCTACTCTAGAGAAAATGTGAGGTGGTTTAGATCCAGAATATCAAGTCTAGAAATTTGCAGTGGAAAAAGAATAAGCTATTCTTCAGAGAATGTAGAATTAAGCTGATAATAATTGAATGACTACAACACAGGAAATCAATCAACCTGACAATTTCAAACCAATTCTTTGTAAAAACAAATCCAGGTAGTTCCACTGTCCCATCATCTCCCCATAGGGCTGCAATTTCCTTTCTTGCAAATATGTATCCAACTCCTTTTTGAATACTACCATTGAATGTGCATCCATTTCTGCCTTCAGCTGTATATTCCAGACCCTAACCAGACATTTCAAAAGGAAGTTTTTCTTTACATCACTTTTGCTTTCTTTTTACCGGTTACATTAATTCTACGTTTCCTTGCCCTCGTCCATTCACCAATGGGAGTAGTTTCTCTCTATCTACTCTGTTGATATTCTTCATGATTTTGAAAGCCACCATCAGTAGCCTGATCAGTCTTTTTTGATTATCTGGAGAAAGTGTCGTTGTTCTTGTTGGAACAGAAAAGATTGCAAAGGAATCTGACAGAAGCTTTCAAAATCAACAAACTGGTTGATGTTATGCCAGCCAGTAAATCATGGTTTAACTAATACTGTTTCATTAATGATTGTGGTCTCTGTGATCATCATAAATATTGATCTACAAATAAATGGCTACATTTTCTAAATCAAAATGGGCTGGTGACTAGCTTCTGACTAAAGAGAAGCTTTCTGAAGCACTGTTTGAGATCTACTAACTGTCTCTAATGGAATATGTTTAATGAAAAGTGTGGCCAGATTATTTACTTCTTCATTGAATCATACAGCCCTCCTCATCCTTGGGAGGAATACATGCTTATAGCAGAATAGAAGAGGGAGAGACCAGCATAGAAGATCAGTTGATGAAGAGAGTCCCCATGATGCCTATCAATGCTGATCCTATTTGTTTACATTCGGCCTGTATCTCTCTATGCTTGTCCTATCCAGGTGTCTGTTCAAACACAGATATTCACCTCTTTCAGTGTGTTGTGGCCTTCCATTTTGCCTGGTGTGTTGTTGAACTGTCTACTTCCACACTTCCTGTACTGCTTCTGCTAAAAACATGAAACACCATATTCAACACATAGGCAGTTAAAACACAAAGATCTGCATCTTCAAAAACTCATATACTAGATTAGATTAGATTATGAGGACATTCAGTCCTAGTTTATTGTCATTTAGAAATGGATGCATTAAAAAATGATACAATGTTCCTCCAGAATGATATCACAAAAAAAAGGACGAACCAAGACTAAAACTGACAAAACCACATAATTATAACATATAGTTACAACAATGCAAAGCAATACCATAATTTGATAAAGAGCAGACCATGGGCACGGTAAAAAAGAAGTCTCAAAGTCCCAATAGACTCATCATCTCATGCAGGCAGCAGAAGGGAGAAACTCTCCCTGCCATGAACCTCCAAGGGCCGACAACTTGCCGATGCATTGGAAGCACCCGACCGCAGCGGACTCTGAGTCTATCCGAAAACTTCGAGCCTCTGATTAGCCCCTCCGATACAGCCTCTCTGAGCATCATCCTCTGCTGAGCGCTCGACCCCGCCCCGGCCACTGAGCAGCAAGCAAAGCCGAGGACTCGGGGCCTTCTCCTCCAGAGATTCCGGACCACACAGTAGCAGCAGCAGTGAAGCAGGCATTTCAGAAGTTTCTCCAGATGTTCCTCTGTACTCTCATGTCCGTCTCCATCAAATCAGGATTGTGCACGGCACCCTACTTGACAAATAACAGACATCACCACCAGAGTGGCCACTGCGAGCTGTGTCGTGCCGCCATCTTCTCCTCCCAATGAGGTGTTATTGGCTATTCTGAAGTTAAGTTCAAGCCAAGAAGACCATAAGACATAGGATCAAATTAGGCCATTCAGCCCATTGAGTAATCATTGCAGAATTGTTACCCCTCTTCTCCCACCTTCTCCCTGCGACCTTGGATGACTTTACTAATCAAGAACCTATCAACCTCCGCTTTAAATATACCCAATGACTTCTGGCAATGAATTGCACAGATTCACCACCCTCTGGCTAATGAAATTCTTCCTCATCTCTTTTGAAAGGGAAGTCCTTCTATTCTGAGCCTATGCCCTCTAGTCCTAGACTCTCACACTAGTGGAAACTTCGTTAACACATTCACTCTATCTAGGCCAGGGGTTCCCAAACTTTTTTATGCCATGGACCAATACCATTAAGCAAGGGGTCCATGGACCCCAGATTGGGAATCCCTGATCTAGGCCTTTCAATATTCAATAGGGTTCAATGAGAAGGAGCAAAAGCAAAGGAATTTTCTATAAGTTCAGCTAAATTTGCCAATTACGATGATTTAACTTGCTAAGCTGCAATAAAACATAGGACCTCTGTCAATATTCCATTTGCTAGAGAGAAATTTTGGATAATCTCTAACATTTAGGCCAATGCAATGCCATTCCTCTGATTTAAACTACTTTGACCAGACATTGTACAGCTGCAATAATTATGGTTAAATACTCAAATAAGCTTATAATGAATCACTTGAAACTTATAAATAGCTGAAAGGCCAGATTTATGTATGCTTGAAATTCCTCAACATGTTAGTTACAGGACACATGGACCAAGTGTTAATGCTGAGCAATTTTTCATGTTTGAGCTAATACACCACATGTGTATTGCAGAAAATTACTTGGTGGCATTTCCACCTTCTGCACACAGTACCATCAGTTTCTGTTGCACTCACGTCTAGCTCATTAAGCTCTTGGTAAAGGCAGCACTGTGCAAATTTTTACAGCCATCGCACTCTCTGAGTCATGCTTGATAACAGTTACTGTAGAAGCAATAATGAGTCAACTGTGGACAAGCAACAGAGGAGCTATGAATCTAAACAAGAAGGACTTAAGTCATGTCCTCCACTCAGTCAAAACTCCTGAAATGATAAATGACTGAACAAAAGTAAAACAAACCAGTGGGGGGAAAGCTATTGGAGGGATTCTGAGAGATGATGATTTATTTGCATAAAAAGGGTGAACAGCTTCAAGTTCCTGAGCGTCAAAATCGCAGAAAATCTATCCTGGGCCCAATGTATTCATGCAACCATGAAGGAGTCATGCCGGCAGCTCTACTTTGTTAAGAGTTTGAGGAGATTTGGTATGTCACCAAAGACTCCTGGAAATTCTACAGATGTACAGTGAAGGCCATTCTTACTGTTTGCATCTTAGCCTGGTATGGAGCCTCGAATGCACATTTTGCCTGAGGCTGTAAAGGGTTGTAGACTCAGCCAAGTCCTTCATGGGAACAACCTACCCCACCATCAAGAAGGAGACATCCATTATTAAAGATCTTCAGCATCTGGGACTATTTGACCATAAGATATTGGTGCAGAATTAGGCCATTTGGCCCAACTGCCATTTCATCATAACTGATCTGATTTTTTCCCAGCCCCAATTTCCTGCCTTCTATAAACCTCTGCCTTAAATATATATATATAACTTAGCCTCCACAGCTGCCTGTGGTAAAGAATTCCACAGATTCACCACTCTCCATCTAAAGAAATTCCTCCTCATCCCCATTTGGAAAGGACGTCCCTCAATTCTGAGGTTGTATACTTTGGTCTTAGACTCTCCCACTATAGGAAACATACTCTCCACGTCCACCCTATCAAGGCCTTTCATCATTTGATAGGCTTCAATGAGGTCACTCCTCATTCTTCTGAATTCTAGTGAATAGAGGCCCAGAACCATCAAACACTCTTCATGTGACAAGCCATTCAATCCTGGAATCATTTTCATGAATCTCCTTTGAACCCTCTCCAGTTTCAAGACATTCTTTCTAAGATAAGGAGCCCAAATCTGCTGACAATACTCCAAGAGAGGCCTTGCCAGTGTTTTATAAAGTCTCAACATTACATCCTTGCTTTTATATTCTAATCCTCTTGATGGCATGTTCTCATCACCTTACTACCAAAGAGGTAGTAGTAAACGAGTCTGAAGTCACCTACTCAATATTTTAGGAACAGCTTCTTCCTTTCTGCCATCAGACTTCTGAAGGCCCATGAACACTACCTCATTCATCATTTGCACTATTTTACTTACTTTGGAAGTTATAGTAACTTTTATGTCTTACACTGTATTGGTCCCACAAAACAACAAATTTCACAACTTATGTCAGAAATAATAAACCTGATTCTGAGAATCAGAATAGTTTTGTGCATGGGAAATCATGTCTCACAAGTTTAACTATTTTGAAGAGTGACTGAGAGGATTGACAAGAGCAGAGCCATAGATAATGTCTACATGGACTTTCCACAGAGTAGCGTAGTCTACAAGGTTTTAAAAAGTGAGGGGTCTGTCAAGATTTGACTGCGGAGCGGGAGATTGCTTGGGTTATTAGTAACATAGCAAGAGCCAACAAAAGGAATTGAGGTGTAAGTGAAGTGGCCATTGTGGTCTAAGTGAGCCAAGGTTAGACTGGGAGCCTTTGGCTCAACAGGCATTGGCGAGAACAGGCAGCAGCTCTAAATAAGTTCTAGTAAGTCTTTTTTCTCTTTCTTTGGGTCTGGCTTAGTGGCTCAGAAGGGAAAGGAAAGAAAAGGGGAGAGAAGAGGTGTGCAGTAGTGGTAGGACATTCCATAGTGAGAGGAGCAGACAGGAGATTCTATGGATGTGAAGGGAACACCCGGATGGTATGTTGTCTCCCAGGTAACATGGTCATGGATGTCTTGTATCAAGTCCACAGCATTCTAAAGGGGGAGGATGAACAGCCAGACGTCCTGGTACATATTGGTATCGACGACATAGGTATGAAAAGGAATGAGGTCCTAAACAAAGAATATAGGGAGTTAGATAGAAAGCTGAAAAACAGAACCTCATGGGTAATAATCGCTTGTGCCAGTGAGTTTAAGAGTAGGATGATTCGGCAGATGAATGTAGACACTATACAGAATAAGGAAGATGCTCATGTAGCGCAGTTAGAGATTGGCAGGTATGATGTTGAGCGCATCACTGAGGCCTGACTGAAAGATGATCATCATTAGGGGCTCAACATTGAAGGATACACATTATATCAAAAGGACAGGCAGGTAGGTCAAAGTGGTTGGATGGCTCTGTTGTTAAAAACTGAAATCACATTCTTAGAAAGATCCTTAGGATCAGAAGATGTAGAATCCTTGTAGATAGAATGAAGAAACTGCAAGGGTTAAAAGAATCTCTTGGGAGTTACTTACTGACTTCTGAACACCAGCCATGATATGGGGTACCAATTATAATGGCAGAAAGAAAAGACATGTAAACAAGGTAATGTTACGATATTCATGGAGAATTGCAATAAGTAAAGTAAGTAAAGGCATCCGTTAGTCTTGCGAGACCATGGATCTGTGCCTGGAAAGTCTTCACTCTCCAGGATGCAGGCCTGGGCAAGGTTGTATGGAAGACCAGCAGTTGCCCATGCTGCAAGTCTCTCCTCTCCATAACACCAATGTTGTCCAAGGGAAGGGCATTAGGACCCATACAGCTTGGCACCAGTGTCGTCGCAGAGCAATGTGTGATTAAGTGCCTTACTCAAGGTCACAACATGTTGCTTTGGCTGGGGCTTGAACTCACGACCTTCAGGTTGCTAGTCTAATGCCTTAACCATTTGGCCACATGCCCACAGAGACAGGTAGATATGGAAAATTAGATTGGTGCTGGATTCCAAGAAAGGGAATTTGTTTGAATGCCCACAAGATGGCATTTTAGAGCAGCTTCTGGCTGAGCACATTAGGGAAAAGGCATGTCTGGATTGGGTGTTGTGTAATGAACTAGATTTGTTTAGGGAGCTTAAGGTAAAGGAACCCTTTGGAGACAGTGATCATATTATGACAGAATTCACCCTGCAGTTTGAGAGGGAGAAGCAAAGATCAGATGTATCAGTATTACAGTGGAATAAAGGGTATAACAGAGGCATGACGAAAACAGCTGGCCAAAGTTGAATATAAGAGGACACTAGCAGGGAAGAAGCCAGAACAGCAATGGCTGGAGTTTCTGGAACCAATTTGGAAGACACAAGTTAGATACACGCCAAAGATGAAGAAGTATCCTAAAGGGCAGATGACATTTCCTTGGCTGACAAGTGAAGTCAAAGACAGCAGAAAAGCAAAAGGAAGGGTATATAATGTAGCAAAAAATTAGTTGGATGTTAGAAAATTGGGAAGCTTTTAAAATGAACAGAAAGGAAATTTTAAAAAGCCATACAGAGAGAAAAGATGAAATATTAAGGTAAAGGTAGCCAATAATATAAAAGGCACCAAAAGATTTTTTTTCAGATGTATAAAGAGTAAAAGAGGGGTGAGAGTGGATATCAGACCACTGGAAAATGATACTGGATAGGTAGTAATGGGGGACCAAAAAAATGGCAGATGAACTTAATAAGTATTTTGTGTCACTGTGGAAGACAATAGCAGTATGCCAGAAATTCGAGAGTGTCAGGGGCCAGAGGTGAATGTAGTTGATATTACTATTATTGAGGATGAAGTTTTGGGGTACACAGAGGCACGTAATAAAATTGGCAAAGTCAGCATGTTTTCCTTAAAACGAAATCTTATCCAAAAAATATGTTGGAATTCTTTGAGGAAATAATGGGCTAAGTGGACAAGAGAGTCAGTGGATGTTGCTTACTTGATTTTCAAAAGGCCTTTGACAAGCTAAGAGCCCACAATATTACAGGAAAGATACTACCATGAATAGAAGATTGGTTGACTGACAGGAGGCAAAGATTCAGAATAAATGGGGCCTATTCTGGTTGGCTGCTGGTGACTAGTGATTTTCCATTATTAGGACTTCTTCTTTTTGTGTTATATGTTAACAATTTGGATGACGGAATTGATGCCTTTGTGGACAAGATTGCAGATGATAAAAGATAGGTGTGAGGCAGGTAGTTCTGAGGAAACAAAGTCTGCAAAGGACTTAGACAGATTAGGAGTATGGGCAAAGAGTGCTAGCTGGAATATAATGTAGGGAGGTATATGGTGATGCACTTTGCTTGAAGGAATAGAGGCGTCGACTATTTTCTAAACAGGGAGAAAATACAAAAATGTGAAGTGCAAAGGGAATTGGGGTCCTTGTGCAGGAATCTCAAAAGGTTAGTTTGCGGGTTGAGTCGGTAGGAAAGAAGGCAATTGCAAAGTTGGCATTCATTTTGGAAGAGGACTAGAACATAAGAGCAGGGATGTAATGCTGAGGCTTTCCTGCATTGATCAGACTGAACTTGGAGTATTGTGAGCAGTTCGGTCCCCTTATCAAAGAAAAGATGTGCTGGCATTGAAGAAGGTCCAGAAGAGATTCACGTTAATGATTCTGGGAATGACTGTACTCACTGCAGTAAGTAGAAGCAGGAGGGAATCTCATTGAAACCTATCGAATACTGAAAAGCTTAGACAGAGTGGATGTGGAGAGATATTTCCTGTAGTATATGAGTCTAGGACCAAAGGGCACAGCCTCAGAACAGAGTGACATCCATTTAAAACAGAGATGAGAAAGAATTTCTTTAGTCAGAGGGTGGTGAATATGTGGAATCCAATGCCATGGATGGTGGTAGAGGCCAAGTCATTGAGTATATTTAAAGCAGTGGTTGATAGGTTCTTAGTAAGTCAGTGCATCAAATGTTATGGGGAAAAGGCAGGGAAATGTGGTTCAGAGGGACGATAAATCAGCCATGATTGATTGATGCAGTAGATTCGATGGGCCAAGTGGTCCAATTGTGCTCCTATGTCTTATGGTCTTAATGCAGTGGAATTAGTATAGACGGCTCAATGGACAGCGTAGACATGATAGACTAAAATGTATCTTTCCATGCTGTACAACATTTTGACTCCCACCAGCGTCTTCTGCCCCTTAGTGTTACGCAGCTCTACCCATATCGATTCCACATCTTCCCGGCTTATAGTAGACATCAGTGGATAAGCTGTCTCCAGAGACAGAGACAGAAAGATCTAGAAAGGGGAGGGAGGTGTCGGAAATGGAGCAGGTAAACTTGAGGGCAAGGTGAAAGTTGGAGGCAAAGATAATAAAGTCAACGAGCTCAGCATGCGTGCAGGAAGCAGCGCCAATGCAGTCGTCGATGTAGCGAAGGAAAAGTGGGGGACAGATACCAGAATAGGCACGGAACATAGATTGTTCCACAAAGCCAACAAAAAGGCAGGCATAGCTAGGACCCATACGGGTGCCCATAGCTACACCTTTAGTTTGGAGGAAGTGGGAGGAGCCAAAGGAGAAATTATTAAGAGTAAGGACTAATTCCGCTAGACGGAGCAGAGTGGTGGTAGAGGGGAACTGATTAGGTCTGGAATCCAAAAAGAAGCGTAGAGCTTTGAGACCTTCCTGATGGGGGATGGAAGTATATAGGGACTGGACATCCATGGTGAAAATAAAGCGGTGGGGGCCAGGGAACTTAAAATCATCGAAAAGTTTAAGAGCGTGAGAAGTGTCACGAACATAGGTAGGAAGGGATTGAACAAGGGGGGATAAAACCGTGTCGAGGTATGCAGAAACGAGTTTGGTGGGGCAGGAGCAAGCTGAGACAATAGGTCGGCCAGGACAGGCAGGTTTGTGGATCTTGGGTAGGAGGTAGAAATGGGAAGTGCGAGGTGTGGGAACTATAAGGTTGGTAGCAGTGGATGGGAGATCGCCTGAGCGGATAAAGTCGGTGATGGTGTGGGAGACAATGGCCTGGTGCTCCTTAGTGGGGTCACAATCGAGGGGTAAATAAGAGGAGGTATCCGCGAGTTGTCGCTGTCCCTCGGCAAGGTAGAGGTCAGTACGCCAGACTACAACAACACCCCCCTTATCGGCGGGTTTAATAATAAGATTAGGATTAGTGCGGAGGGAGTGGAGAGCAGAGCGTTCTGAAGGAGTGAGGTTGGAATGGGGACAAGGTGCAGTGAAGTCGAGACGGTTGATGTCCCGTCGGCAGTTAGCAATAAAGAGATCCAGAGCAGGCAGAAGACCAGAGCGGGGTGTCCATGAAGAAGAGGAGGGTTGAAGACGGGAGAAGGGGTCATCGGTGGGGGTGGAAGAGTGGGCTCCTCCCACTTCCTCCAAACTAAAGGTGTAGCTATGGGCACCCGTATGGGTCCTAGCTATGCCTGCCTTTTTGTTGGCTTTGTGGAACAATCTATGTTCCGTGCCTATTCTGGTATTTGTCCCCCAATTTTCCTTCACTACATCAACGACTGCATTGGCGCTGCTTCCTGCACGCATGCAGAGCTCGTTGACTTTATTAACTTTGCCTCCAACTTTCACCCTGCCCTCAAGTTTACCTGGTCCATTTCCGACACCTCACTTCCCTTTCTAGATCTTTCTGTCTCTGTCTCTGGAGACAGCTTATCCACTGATGTCTACTATAAGCCTACTGACTCTCACAGCTATCTGGACTATTCCTCTTCTCACCCTGTCTCTTGCAAAAACGCCATCCCCTTCTCGCAATTCCTCCGTCTCCACTGCATCTGCTCTCAGGATGAGGCTTTTCATTCTAGGACGAGGGAGATGTCTTCCTTTTTTAAAGAAAGGGGCTTCCCTTCCTCCACTATCAACTCTGCTCTTAAACGCATCTCCCCCATTTCACGTACATCTGCTCTCACTCCATCCTCCCGCCACCCCACTAGGAATAGGGTTCCCCTGGTCCTCACCTACCACCCCACCAGCCTCCGGGTCCAACATATTATTCTCTGTAACTTCCGCCACCTCCAACGGGATCCTACCACTAAGCACATCTTTCCCTCCCCCCCCCCTGCATTCCGCAGGGATCGCTCCCTACGCAACTCCCTTGTCCATTCGTCCCCCCCATCCCTCCCCACTGATCTCCCTCCTGGCACTTATCCGTGTAAGTGGAACAAGTGCTACACATGCCCTTACACTTCCTCCCTTACCACCATTCAGGGCCCCAAACAGTCCTTCCAGGTGAGGCAACACTTCACCTGTGAGTCGGCTGGGGTGATATACTGTGTCCGGTGCTCCCGATGTGTCCTTTTATATATTGGCAAGACCCGACGCAGACTGGGAGACCGCTTTGCTGAACACCTATGCTCTGTCCGCCAGAGAAAGCAGGATCTCCCAGTGGCCACACATTTTAATTCCACATCCCATTCCCATTCTGACATGTCTATCCACGGCCTCCTCTACTGTAAAGACGAAGCCACACTCAGGTTGGAGGAACAACACCTTATATTCCATCTGGGTAGCCTCCAACCTGATGGCATGAACATCGACTTCTCTAACTTCCGCTAATGCTCCACCTCCCCCTCGTACCCCATCTGTTACTTATTTTTATACACACATTCTTTCTCTCACTCTCCTTTTTCTCCCTCTGTCCCTCTGAATATACCCCTTGCCCATCCTCTGGGTACCCCCCCCCCGTCTTTCTTCCCGGACCTCCTGTCCCATGATCCTCTCGTATCTCCTTTGCCTATCACCTGTCCAGCTCTTGGCTCCATCCCTCCCCCTATCTTCTCCTATCAGTTTGGATCTCCCCCTCCCCCTCCAACTTTCAAATCCCTTACTCACTCTTCCTTCAGTTAGTCCTGACGAAGGGTCTCGGCCTGAAACGTCGACTGCACCTCTTCCTAGAGATGCTGCCTGGCCTCCTGCATTCACCAGCAAGTTTTATGTGTGTTGCTTTATCTAAATACAAAGTTGGATAGCAATAACATGAGAGGCATGATTTTCTGAAGTGTATTAAGTACAACTTAATTTGACTTGTATTTTGCTGGACCATTGAAGAAGATGGCAGTCCTGGACATGGTTCAGGGAAATGAATCAAGGAAAGTGAACTTAGAACATAGAACATAGACATCTGTAGCACATTATAGGGCCTTCGGCCCACAATATTGTGCCAACCATGTAACCTACTATAGAAACTGCCTAGAATTTCCCTACCGCATAGCCTTCTATTTTTAAGCTACATGTACCTATATAAGAGTCTCTTAAAAGACCCTATTGCATTCATCTTCACCACCATCACCAGCAGTGCTTTCCACGCACCCACCAGGTGTGAGAAACCTAACCCTGATATCCCCTCTGTACTTACTTCCAAGCACCTTAAAATTACGCCTCCTTGTGTTCGCCATTTCAGTCCTGGGAAAAAGCCTCCGGCTATCCACACGATCAATGCCTGTCACCATCTTATACATCTCTATCAGCTCACGTCTCACCTTTCAGCACTCCAAGGAGAAAAGGCCAAGTTCACTCAACCTATTTTCATAAGGCATGCTCTCCAATCCAGGCAACAACCTTGTAAACCTCCTCTGCATTCTTTATATAATATCCACATCCTTCCTGTAGTGAGGTGACTAGAAATGAACACAGTACTCCAACTGGGGTACCAAGGTCTTATATAACTGTAACATTACCGCACCGCTCTTGAACTCTATAAATGGAGTGGTGTAAAATGGGAAATGTGTCACCAAAAATTCTCTCAAGAAAGATGTGAAGGCTCTTGAGATGCTGCACAGGAGATTTACCAAAATGATTCCAAGTGTGAAGGACTTCAGTTAATGTGAAAAAACTGTGATTGTCTTCCATGGAACAGAGCTATTTAAAATCATGAAGAATAATTGATGGACCAAAAAGATAGAACTGTACCCATTAGCAGACAGACCAAGAACTAGAGGACAAACAATGAAGTTGACTGATAAAGAACCAATAATGGCACAAGTAATAAACACGAGAGATTCTGTGGATGCTGGAAATCCAAGGCAACACATACAAAGTGCTGGAGGAACTCAGCAGGTCAGGCAGCTTCCATGGAAATGAATAAACAGTCGATGTTTCAGGCCGAGACCCTTCATCAGGACTGGAGAGGAAGGGAGAAGAAGGTGGGGAAGCCGATAGGTGAGAGGGAAGCCAGGGTGGGGGGGGGTGAAGAAGAGGGAAGAGGGAGGGGTAAAGATTTCCAGAAGTTAGAAAAATCGATGTTGGAAGCTAGCTGCCTATCACAGCCCCCTGGTGTTCCTCCTCTTTCCTTTCTCCCATAGTCCTATCAGATTCCTTTTCCATCTATCACCTCCCTGCTTCTTACTTCCTCCCCTACCCACCTGGCTTCATCTATCACCTTCCAACTTGTTCTTTTTCCCCTCCTCTCACCTTCTTATTCAAGCTTCTTTCCGCTTCCTTCCAATCCTGCTGAAGGGCTTTGACTCGAAATGTCAACTGTACTCTTTTCCATAGTTGCTGCCTGGCCTGCTGAGTTCTTCCAGCAATTTGTGTGTGTTGTTTATACAACTAGTAATTGGGGCCAGGAATGTGTCTGCAAGATTTGTGATGGGGACACATTCATCTGTAGTGTTCAAAAGGTAGATGAATAAGTATCTGTGAGAAATAAAAGAGCAGGGCTACGGAGAGAGGGCTGGACAGCTGTTACATGGAGCTCGTATGGACTCAACAGCCTTCAATGTTGTAATTATTCTCTGTGTCTTTGTGGAAAGAAATCATCGATAGACCTATGATTTCACTCCCCTGGCAAGCGTCTTAGAATATTCTTGTTGACACAGGCACAAAATGAAGTCATCTATTGAAAGGATTCAAATCTCTGATCCATGGATAACAGGCAGTTGTATTCTAGCCATTACACCAGGAGGTACCAGAGTCAATGTTTGACTCTATGTATAGTTTAAAAAAAAACAATTTCATGTCACAGGCAGAACACTAACTCTCAATCTGTAATAATCTGTAATTAGGCGCTGCCTAATTATTTTATACTACCCACAGAAGAAGACTGGAACAAATAGAAGAGGGTGATAATCCACATAAAGCAACGTACAAATTATCACCAATCATAGGGCTAAAGGAAGCAACTGGTATTTTCTGAAGAGCTTAAGCCTGTTCTTGGCTGTATTGTGTTTATTGAACCAAACTAAAAGCGGTAACCCAAGACTGGCGTGTCAGTAATTTTATCCAAAATACTTCATTTCTTTTCACTTCAGAAGTGAGCCAAATGTAAGCTGCACCTTAACAATTGTGAGGAAAATGTAAAAATTGGAACAGTCAAGACTGAACTACAGTAAAACCTGAATCAGAGAGTGCATACAGGCAGATTCAAAGTTCTTTCTATGCATACTAGCCAATGGCAGTGGTGAAAAACCTCTGTTTATGAAGAAAGATGGAAATATATTTATTTTTTAGAAAGCTATATCATATTCAAACATGGCAGTAACCAAGAAATCTCTCCATCAGATAGGTTGAACCCGATCTCTATTGGCAGCAAGGAAGGCACGGGTTGTTGTAAGTAATCATTAAAAAAGAGATCAAATATAAGATAATTCCAAGAAGATAGCGACAGCACTTGAATGTATCACAAAATCAAAGAGGTAAAGAATAAGAAAAATGAGGAAAGGACAACTTGGCTTAATCAGCAGAACGAAATACACTGTAGTGATGGCCTATTTGAGAATGACAATAAATCACCAGTGTAAAGAAATAGCCAGTATAAGGGATAATTGTCAGGACATATTTTAAATGGAAAAAGTTTCACAAACTGACTGGGTAATGGCTTTAATACAAAGTTCAATAAACTTAAGTAATCAAATATGAAATGGAATGTACTAAGGACAAAATATGTAAATAAAAAAGGATGAAGCAAAGAGCCTGAGAAATTCACTAAAATACTAATGTACGTTTGTAGATACATAGGGAAGTTCTTCAGTTGTTGCCCAGAGAACTGCTCAATAAACAAAAAGAAATTAAATCAACTTAAGAGCCTTTCCAAATCTTCCAGAACTTAACTATAAAAATACACGATATAGTGTGTGTAGTACTGCATTAAAAACAATAATCATTGCCCCTTTTCAAAGGGTTGATCCTGATCTCGCACCCACCTGAACTGTCAGTCCTATATCCAGCTACATCACTAGCTTCTTCAGAAATCAGAACTGATACTTGCGTTCATACCACATAGGATAGTAGAAATCCTAGACAAGATTGAAGTTAATACTGCCAAGGACAGGTATACAAGTAATTCTGTTGTTCAATACAGAGAGCTCATCAGCTGATGCTATATGGGTGAAAAGGAGGAATAAGAAAGGAATGGCCACATTAATAGGATTGTATTATAGACCACCCAACTGTCCAACTGTCCCTGGGGTTTAGAGGAGCAAATTTGATGAGAAATTGCAGACTGTTGCAAGAAACATAAGGATGTGATTGTAGATGATTTTAACTTTCCACCTATTGATTGGGATTCCCATACTGATTACAGAGGAGGAGGTGTTTGCTGTCTTGAGGAAAATTAGAGTGGATAAATCTCCAGTGCCTGACAAGGTGTGATCTCAGAGGTATGGGAGGGAGGCTACTGCAGAATTGCAGAAGCCCTAGCAGAGATTTTAAAAAGTCTTTAGCCACAGGTGAGGTGTCGGGAGATTAGAGGATAGCTAATGTTGTTCTGTTATTTAAGAATGGCTCTAAGAATAAGCCAAGAAATTACAGGGTGGGGAGCCTGACTTCAATAGAGGGAAAGTTATTGGAAGGTATTCAAAGGGACAGGATACAAGTACTTGGATAGACAGGGAATGAGTAGGGAATGTCAACATGGCTTTGTACATGGTAGATCATTTCCAACTAATCTTTTATAGCTTTTTGAGGAAGTTACTAGGAAAGTTGATGAAGACAAGGCAGGGGATGTTGTCTACATGGACATTAGCAACACCTTTGATAAGGACCCCCATGGGAGGTTAGTCAAGAATGTTCAGTCGCTAGGCATTCAGGATGAGGTAATAAATTGATTAAGACATTGGTTTCCCTGAAGAAGTCAGAGAGTGGTAGTAATTACTCTCTGACTGCAGGCCTGTGACTAGTGTGTATGCCGCAGGGATCGGTTCTGGGTCCATTGTCATCTATATCAATGATCTAGATCAGTGGTCCCCAACCACTGGGCCGCAAAACATGTGCTACCGGGCCGCGAGGAAACGATATGATTTGGCGATATGAAACGATATGAGTCAGCTGCACCTTTCCTCATTCCCTGTCACGCACTGTTGAACTTGAACACCACTCCCCGCCATCCCCCGGTCGGCGGTCCGCAAGAATATCGTCAATATTAAACCAGTCTGTGGAGCAAAAAAGGTTGGGGACCCCTGATCTAGATGATAATATGGTAAACTGTTTCAGGAAATTTGAGAATGACACCAAGATTGGGTGTGTAGTGGACAGTGAGAAAGACTGTGAAGGCTCGTAGAGGGATCTGACCCAGCTGGAGAAATAGGCTGAAAAATGGCAGATGGAATTTTCTGCAGACAAGTGTGAGGTGTTGTACTTTGGGAGGACTAACCAGTGTAGGAATTACAGTGAGCAGTATGACATTGAGGGCTGTACTGTAGAAGCACAAACAGATCTGGGAATACAGATCTATAATTCCTCGAAAGAGGCATCACAGGTAGATAAGGTCATAAAGAAAGCTTTTGGCACATTGGCCCTCATTGAAGTATTGAATACAAGAGTTGGGATGTTATGTTGAAGTTATATAAGATGTTGGTGATGCCTAATTTGGAGTATTGTGTGCAGTTCTGGTCACCTACCTACATGTAATTAACAATGAAAGAGTACAGAGAAACTCTGCAAGGATGTTGCCAGGACTTGAGGACCTGAGTTGTTGAATAGGTTCGGACTTTATTCCCTAGAGTGTAGAAGAATGAAGGTAGATTTGATAGAGATATACAAAATTATAAAGGGTATGAATAGGGCAAATGACTTTTTTTCCACTGATGTTGGGTGAGATTACAACTAGAGGTTATGCGTCAAGGGTGTTTAAGGGAAACATGCGGGGTATCTTCTTCACTCAGAGGGTGGTGAGAACACGGAATGAACTGCCAGCAGAAGTGGTGGGTGTGGGTTCAAGTTCAACATTTAAGAGAGGTTTGGGTAGGAACATGAATGGGGAATGTGGAGAGCTGTGATCTGGATGCAGGCCCATAAGACTAGGCAGATTAATAGTTTGGCATGCACTAGAGAGGCTGAAGTGCCTTTTTCTGTGCTGCAGTGTTCCATAACTTTATGACTCTATATGACCATATAATGATCAAATGTCTTTTTTCAAAGGTGGGCACAGAGGGTTATAAGATAATTCAAAAATGGAAAAGCAAACAATAACACAATATGGTGACAATATAAACATAACTATAAAGTACCATGTAAGTAAAACAAACGAGGAAATAGAACATTTGGTATTAAAGTAATACAGGTAATTATGAGGTGGCTGGTTCTGTTGATACCAGCTATGGCTTCTCTCTGTACTCGTTCAAAGTGGAAAATATAATATAAATTGGGAAATGGAGAGTTTAGGAAAACAGCTTTCTAGTCCAATTAAAACATACTGTATTTGTAAAATAACTGTAAAAAATTTAGAGCCTCAAGTTGTTTAGATTGATTGATAAATTACAAGTTAAAATCCCCCTGGAATTGTGACGATCCCATATACTGGTGAACTGGAAATTTTCAGGGGGAGCTGAGTACTACCACCTGGCAACAAAATGTGGAAGAGCTCAAAAAGGAGACAACATCATGCTGCTGCACAGGGAAGAAGAAAACAAGACTATATGAAACAGAACAGTGCTTAAGAAGAACATGATGCTCATTGATCGGGTAAATATAAGTAAAAATAGAGTAGTCTCTCAAGTAGAATGAATCAGAGACTTATTATGTAACTGTATGGACCTCAAGCTTGCACCAGTTGTGTTACTTATGAAGTAATTTATCACCGGGAAAGGAATTATTCACAGATTATAAATAAGACAGTGGAAGAGCTGATAAAGATATCATTTAAAAAATGAGAAATCTAAATCTGCAGAGGGAAAAGATAGATAAAGGTTAAGTGAATTAGAAAATAGAACAGTCCATCCCAGGAATAGATCCTTTGGTCCATGGTGTCAATGCCAACCATAAACCACATCAAAACTAATCTCATCTGCCTGCAGGTGATTTATTTCTTCCATTCCCTGCCTGTCCAAATGCCCCTAAATGTTACTATCATATTTGCTTCCACAACTTCCGCTGGCAGCACATTCCAGTCACCTACCACTCTGTGTAAGAATACTCGCAAAAAATCTCCTTTAAGTGGCACCCCCTCACTTTTAAACTATGCCCTCTTGTACTTGACATTCCCACGCTGGAAAAAAGATCTAAACTATTTATTGCCTCTCATCATTTTATAATCTGTTATTGCGTTACCCCTTAGCTTTGACACTTCAGAGAAACAAAGCAAGATTGTCCAAATTCTCCTTATAGCTAATGCTTTCTAATCCAGACAAAATCCTGGTGAACTCTCCTGCAACCCCTCCAAAGCCTCCACATCCTTCCTGTAATGCATAAATCAGAACTGCACATAATTTTCCAAATGAAGTCCAACTACATTTTTGTATAGCTGCAACATAACTTCCCAATTTTTATAGTCAGCAATCCAACCCAATGAAGGCAATTATGCAAAATGCCTTCTTTACCATTCTATCTACACATGTTGCTACTTTCAGAGAGTTTGTGGCCATTTTTATGGATTTAAATATCATTTACTATCCCTTTGCCCACCCCCAGTTCATTTAGACCAGTGGTTCTCAAACTTTTTTTGGTTACCAACCCCTTGGCTTCCAGACCACATCCCCAGCAACCCTCTCCCTCCCTTTCTGGCCATTGTATAAAAACTATAAATAATTTTGATTTATGATGCACAGTAAAAGAAAATAGGAACAGAAAATTCAAAGCAATGACAAATAATTGCAAAAATTATTCAAATCTATTTAAAGTTACAAAAAATTATTTCCTTATTTACTTACAGTAAAAACAATTTTAGAGTATGCGTTAGTAGTCCAACTATTCAGTACTTCATTGCTTTTTCACCTGTCACTGAGATGGATGGGCTTGGTGCAGCGATATTAGCTTCTCAAAATCAGTCTGAATTCACTCAGATGGAGTCTCAGATCCCTATGTTCAGTAATTTGCAGTCTGTTTCATTGCCTTGAAAGAAGTTCTGTGACTGCACTGAAACCATGCTCCACTAAATAATGATGTTGGAAAGGCAATAAAGAACATCTTGACCCATTTTTCCCCCCACAGTGTAGGACAGTGTTCAGAGATTTCTTTCTGCAACCAAAAGTCTTGATATGATTGTTGAATCCTGGCTTCATCTGAAAGTCATTTGTAATGTGATCAGTTCTTCCTCCATCCTTTTTGTTAATTCTTCATTACAAGTGTTAAGGAATGGGTTTATTATGCAATCTGGAATTTGGATTAAGAGAAGATCCTGAAATCTCTCTGACATATTTTTAGGTCAGGTGGGCACAGTACCTGAAGATCATCATCTGGTATTCTTTCTTTCGCTTTGAACTCTGAGGCTCGGAAACTGGAAAAGATCAAGACAGCCAATGTTGCACGTAAATAGGGTTAAGTCGGAGAGGAATATGGAGATAACTGATTTGACTTTTGATAAGAATCAAATCATTCCTTGAAACTAAAAATTGAATTCATTAAACTTTGCAAATAATTCTGACAAAGAATCAATGTCATGCCTAATACTCTTGAGTTCAAAGGTTGAAAGATTCATTTTATTGTCAAAGTATGCATGTACAATACAACTCTGATATTCTTCTTCTCCAGATAGCCTCGGATACAGAAAAACCATGGTGGTTGCTGAAACAAAAAGATATCAACACCTCCCTGGCATGAAAGAGAAAAAGAAACAAAACACATAAATCACAAAACACACCTCCCCTTCCATCACACAAAAAAAACTAACAGATCACTCACATGGAAAGCTGCAGCTGGAACATGATAAAACCCAAACCCCCAAACCCTCTTCGTCGCACAAATAAAAACAGTGATGATAACATCAAACCCCCAACTCCCTCCTTCGCAGAAAAGAACAGCAACAATAGCATGAAAACTCCCTCTCTCTCTCTCACACACACACACAAAAAAGTAACAGATGGCCCACACAGAAAAACACCAGCAAGAACATCAGACCCCAAATCCCCAACCGCTCCCTCTCAGAAAAAGTAAAATATCACCCATCCGCCAATCGGTATCAAGAAAGAAAGCACTAAAAACTGAAGGAGACCAATATAAAGTATAGTTGAAATATCACATAAATCTCAGAATATTGAAAACATCTTCTGTCAGCACTCAAGGAGAGCGGCCGTAGGACCTCAATACTTCTGTGAAGAGTGACCACCACACCGTCAGAACATGCCGATCTGGCTACAGACTGCCATTGCCCCTGTGGCCTCCATTGAGACCGACCTCCTCTGCATTTGCCTTGATGTTTCAATCTTCCTTGACACTTTGACATTGAGTCATTCACGATCCTGTGCCCTGTCTCTGATTTTTGTCATGAGGCAACTCGTGTTCTTGGTCCTCTCCAGGTTACTGATTACTGAATAAGGCATTCACGCCCTCAAAGAATTTTATCACAGTTTCAAAAGGTGCATTAAAGCATGTCAGCCATTTTCCTTTTCAGAGCCAACTGACTTCTGTGTGCAACTTTAAGGATTCAAAGTGTTCATCATTCTCAATATAAAGCCTTATAAATAGTTGAGAATTGAGAGCGTGGGACTTGTTTTATTTACCGCTGTGATAACAATATTAAAAAATTGTGTGGCCAATTATTTAGGTTTTTTTTTCAACAAGATGTTGCCTGTGAACTACACAGTGAATAGTAAGTATGTTAGGTACAGCTTTTTACAAGAAAGCAACAACCCCATGATGGCATCCTGTCATTGATAATGCTCCATCTGTTGTACAAACAAGAATGCTGGTGAGTGGAATGTCCTTCTCTTTGAAAAATTGAGCAACAAACTGAAATATTGACTCCCCTTTCATTATCTTTCCATTACCCTTGGAGATAACAATTCTTGAACTATATTTCCATCTTTTATAAATTGAACATAACCAAGAACAATAACCATGACTTGGATGAGGGAATTAAATGCAGCATCTCCAAGTTTGCGGATGACACGAAGCTGGGTGGCAGTGTTAGCTGTGAGGAGGATGCTAAGAGGATGCAGGGTGACTTGGATAGGTTGGGTGAGTGGGCAAATTCATGGCAGATGCAATTTAATGTGGATAAATGTGAAGTTATCCACTTTGGTGGCAAAAATAGGAAAACAGATTATTATCTGAATGGTGGCCGATTAGGAAAAGGGGAGGTGCAACGAGACCTGGGTGTCATTATACACCAGTCATTGAAAGTGGGCATGCAGGTACAGCAGGCGGTGAAAAAGGCGAACGGTATGCTGGCATTTATAGCGAGAGGATTCGAGTACAGGAGCAGGGAGGTACTACTGCAGTTGTACAAGGTCTTGATAAGACCACACCTGGAGTATTGTGTGCAGTTTTGGTCCCCTAATCTGAGGAAAGACATCCTTGCCGTAGAGGGAGTACAAAGAAGGTTCACCAGATTGATTCCTGGGATGGCAGGACTTTCATATGAAGAAAGACTGGATGAACTGGGCTTGTACTCGTTGGAACTTAGAAGATCGAGGGGGGATCTGATTGAAACGTATAAGATCCTAAAGGGATTGGACAGGCTAGATGCAGGAGGATTCTTCCCGATGTTGGGGAAGTCCAGAACGAGGGGCCACAGTTTGAGGATAGAAGGGAAGCCTTTTAGGACCGAGATTAGGAAAAACTTCTTCACACAGAGAGTGGTGAATCTGTGGAATTCTCTGCCACAGGAAACAGTTGAGGCCAGTTCATTGGCTATATTTAAGAGGGAGTTAGATATGGCCCTTGTGGCTACAGGGGTCAGGGGGTATGGAGGGAAGGCTGGGGCGGGGTTCTGAGTTGGAGGATCAGCCATGATCATAATAAATGGCGGTGCAGGCTCGAAGGGCCGAATGGCCTACTCCTGCACCTATTTTCTATGTTTCTATGTTAAGAAGCAAAGATTCATTGCCTGGAAAAGTTGACTCATCCAACAGCACAGCAAATTCTACTGCCTCAATTTCTCATTCTCTATTCATCTATTCATCTTTGAAGAGTTGTCATTGAGTGGAATCACCTTAATTATCTGATCTGGTGACTTATGCAAACAGTACTCAGAACCTCCCTTACTGCTGGCAGAATCAATTCTTCTCCAAACGTATGGGGCTTTCCAGGTTTAGCAATGAGCAGGTAAATGTTGTATGAAGCATGCAAACCATCACTGTTGTGAAGTGAAGTACTGGCAAACATGTTTTGAAGTGATTTCCGTTTCTGAATGTTTTCACGAAGAGACTGAAAATAGGCTAAGTTCCTGTTTACTTTATCAGAGTGTATTCTCTTCAAATGTTCAAGGAGCCTGGGCAGTTTCATTGTCTCATTTGAAAAAAAATTCTTCACACAACAGACACATTGGCCGCCATTGGTTTCTTGGTGCTGATATAAATCCATATTTCAGGTACACCACACTATACTGTCCGCACTTCTCTTTTGTTTCGTCGGCTTCTTCCATTTTTGTTATGGATTAATGACCACAGTCAATCGTCTATTGTTTAATGCAACCTCAAGCACTGCAGTCAATAAAGAAGAAATTTATGGTGTCATCATAGCTCAGGCAAAAGCTAACTCTCTGCCTGAAGGTACAGACAATGGGGCAGCAATATCTCATTTGACCAAGGGCTAGAGAAATGCAGTGAAGACCATTCAAGAGGTCCTGAACTTTATTCCATTGCATGTCATACCCTAATTCACAGGAACTGCATCACTGCATGATTAGAGTATGGGAATTGTATTAGCTTACAATGTACTACAGTAGTGAATGACAATAATGCACAGACTGGGCCCAGGAATAACACCACTTCTTCCATCCAAATTTCTCATTATATGCCAAATACAGAAATGTCACATTGCTTTTCAACAACTATAATGCACTTTGAGCAAAGTCTAAGAAAACGATAGGTTAGCAAGTGATGCGATGATTACAATAATCAATTATGAGGCACTGAGGATCAGATAAGAAGTAATTAAATTCTTAAATTAGGCATGCAATCCCTCAGCTGCCCTCCTTGCTACCAAGTACTCACCCACCACTCCTTTTATTGCCCACTTAGAAACTGCCACCGCTCCAGGAGTGGGGGGGGGGGGTCAATATCGCCCATTTTGGGAAACACTGAAAACTCAGAAAACCTTTGTCACTACCCCCATACCATCAATTTTGGTTTCCTCTGCAAAATTTACCAACTATATTAACAACACTGTCATCTAAATCATTAATATATATATATATGACAAAGACAGGTGGACCCAGTGCTGATTCCTGCAGCACACAATGGTTATTGACCTCCAATTTAAAAAAACAACCCTCCAGTATCATCTTCTGACTAACTGATAACTAGTTGCTTAGCTTACCCTGGATCAAATGTTATTTAATCTTGTAGATGAGCCTACCATGGAGGACCTTGTCAAAGCCTTGCTAAAGTCCATGCAGACAACTTCGCCTTCATCATTCATCTTTGTCATCAGTTCAAACAGCTAAATTAAAATTTGAACGTGATTTCCCTCTCACAAGGCCATGGTGGCTATTCTTTATCAGTCCTTACCTTTCTAAATGCCGGTAGATCTTGTTTCTCTGAAACATATCAAGTAACTTCCTCACCACTGCTGTTAATCTCGCCAGTCTGCAAATCTCCGGCTTGTCCTTGCAGCCCTTCTGAAATAAGGGTGCAATATTAACTATCCTCCACTCTTCTGTTACCTCACTGTAGCTAACGATGATGAAAGCAAATCTGCCAAAGCCCGTGTAATTTCTTCCATAGCTCTTTCTAATGTCTTTCTATGATACACCTACAGATCTCTTCCCCTATTTCTCTCTGGTTATTAGGAAGCCTTGGTTATGAGGAGGCCTTTAATCTAGCCCCATCATAGTGATTGCATCTTTCCTGTTTCTGAGTTCTGTCCGTATTGTCTTACAGGATAAGCGCCAGGAAATCCTCTCTAAATACAGTGGTGAAATTCTTACTGACTAATAATGCAACTTCCCTGTTTCCTTTACACGCTTTATAAAATATTTGAAATATATGAATCCTGGTGCACTGAACTGCCCATCCTGCCTTTCTCTCAAATAAGTCCCTGAAATAGCTATAACACTATCATGCCATACACAAATCCAGGCCCTAAGTTCATTTAGCTTACCTGTAGCATTCCTTGTACTGAAATAAATACTCTCCTGCCAGTCAGCTCCACCATGTTCAATCCCTTCACTTGCCGTTCTGGTTTCCACCTCACCATGCTAATTTGAATCGTCCCAAATAGTATTTAGCCGGCCGGTGGTGTAATGACATCTGCACCAGACTTTGAGGCGAGTGCTCCCAGGTTCAACTCTTGCTGCCTCTTTGCACACTTTCCATCCGTGCTGAGTTGAGTGTTGAACTAGCAACACAGCCTCATGAAAAACAGACAAAATGCTAAGAAATGGCAAGGTTACTGCCAGATGCGCTACAAGGCATGGAGAGGGACAACAAGAAATAGCATAAATAAAACTCTCTGCGAGCATATAAGTGCCTCTCAGTTTAGGTGCTGCACTTTATTCTTATATAGGTCCCATCTGCCTTGGAAGCAAGCACAATGATCCATATCTCAAAATCTCCATCCTGCATCAACACCTTAGCCATCTATTGAATTACGCTATCTTCCTAAGCTTCTTGATTCACTTGCACAAGGTTCAAAGAGTAATCCTGAGATTACTACCTCTGATGGACTGTTTTTTAACTATCTACTTAACTCCCTAAATTCACTTCTGTGTTCCTGCCTGCACTAATTCAGACCACAACGTTTGTTTCTCACATCTCCCCTTCAGAATGCCCTGTGCCTTGACCCCGGCACAGGAAGGCAACACACCATCCTGGAATCTTACTGATAGCCACAGAAACACCTATCTGTGCCCCTCACTGATGAGTTTCCTGTCTGGACTTTCTCCTATCTTTGCCGTATAGTCAGAGACTTGTTCCCAGGGTGGATACGGTGATTACAAGGGGCCATAAGTTTAAGATGATTGGAGAAAAGTACAGAGAGGATGTCAGTTATGTACACAGTGAGTGGTGGGTGCATGGCACACCTTGTCAGTGATGGTGGTAGAAGCAAATACTTGGGGGTATTTAAAAACTCATGGATAGACACATGGAGGACAGACAAATGGAGGGTTATGTGGGAGGGAGGGGTTAGACTGATCTTATAGTAGGGCAAAAAGTTGGCAAAACATCATGGGCCAAAGGGTCTGTTTTGTGCTGTACTGTTCTATGTTAAATAGAGCCCGTCATGGTTGCTGTGATTAATTAACAACATTTTTTAAAATGAGATCTTCTAAAGGTAGAACAGTGATCTATAGCAGAGCTTGCAGAAGTAATCAAAAAGAAAAAAAATACAGATGCAGGAAAACAAATAAAATCAGAATATAGTGGAACAGGTTGGGTAGCATCTGTGAAGAAAGAGTTGATGTTTTGGGAAAATGGCCTTTCTGAGGAATTCAAAACATTAACACATCACAGAAATAGCTGAAGAGCACAAGACGAACACTGACAGAACAACATAATTATAACATATAGTTACGGCAGTGCAAAGCAATACCATAATTTGATAAAGAACAGACCATGGGCACAGTAAAAAAAAAAGTCTCAAAGTCCCCAGTCGATCGACTCCGAGTCCCCGATAGCAGGCGTCAAAGGGAGAAACCTCCAGGCACCAACAACTGCCGATGCATTGGAAGCACTCGACAACAATTGACACTGAGTCCGTCCATCTGAAAACTTCGAGCCTCCGACCAGTCCCTCCGATACAGCCTCCCAAGCGCCATCCTCTGCCGAGCGCCTTCGACCTCGTCCCGGCCGCCAATACAAGCAAAGCCAAGGATTTGGGGCCTTCTCCTCTGGAGATTCCGGACCACAGAGTAACAGCGGCAGCGAAGCGGGAATTTCAGAAGTTTCTCCAGATGTTCCTCCGTACTCTCATGTCTGTCTCCTTCAAATCAGAATTGTGCACGGTCCCCTACTTGACAAATAACAGACATCACCACTGAAGTGGCCACGCGCGCTGCGTCGTGCCGCCATCTTCTCCTCCTCCTCCTGAGTTGCAGTTTGTGGGTCTTCCAGAATATATTAGGCCAGATCGTGCTCATTTTTGGCCTGGTCTTTTCAATAGCCCCTACTCCATCTCCACTGTACTTTAGCTGGTCTACAGTTTAATTAAGCTCTTGCACTTGCTGTCACATCTATCTCACAATCAGTGATCCACAAGTGGAAATCTGGCCTCAGGTGGTGGGCCTCACACAGACCACCATGATGGCCTATGGAAACCTTGTTGCCATCAAAAGGCCATTTAACTTATAAAATATCTCTTATGATGAGATATGAAAAATATTTGAAAGGATTAAAATAATATAAAAATGAAGCTTATGTCAAAACACATTTAACTGATATAAATTAATGAGGAAAAATATTATAAAATGAAAATCGCACCTAATACCATGCATCACCCTGATTAGCAACCTCATTCAAATAGGGCTGGATGCAAAACGCATTTTGCCCCGGAGCACAACTGAGCTCCAATTCTGGATTCAGTGCTGAGTCGAATTGCACAGCAGGTGATCAGATGTGCCAGATTTAGGCAGTCCGAACTACCACATTGCAATGTTCAAGCACGGAGAGCAGGAGCACACTAACCCTCGCGTGCTGTAGCCAGTGGTTCCCTACAGAACTGCCACTATCTGGTCACTACAATCCAGGACAAAATTTAATTTTGCATGAAAGAGCAATGGGATCGCCGGATATAAACATTAGGACAAAAGCCCTCACTGTGAAACATGTGGACATGCACTGCCAACGCTTGTGAAAGTTATAGTTACTGTGGTCTTCAGCATCAATGTCATGCATCACAGAACTAGCACGTTGGTTTGTTATCAATGCAACTGTCAAAGTACATCCCGAATGTTTTTTCTGCAAGGAGAAGCTATCTGTAATCCTTCTTGTTGAGAATTCCCTATCAAAATGAAAGTTTTTTTTCCTGTATTCCTTAACTTTCATAGGCTTAATGCCTCATTGGCAACATGCAAGCTTCTAACTTCAACATAAAGCCGATATATTTTTCAATGGGACAGAGTTCCACCACTTGAATGTTCAGCTGGTCTGTGACAAATTTACTACAGAGTTGTGCCCAGTAATGCAGATGCCTTCACATTGGGCCAATCCGCTATCTCACTGTCAAATCAGACTGGATCAATGCAGGCAATCCATTTTACCTCTGGCTCAGGATTCCTCAAGGCCCTGTGCACAGATGCCAAGCACCAAGACAATGACAGCCAGTGTTCAAATTGAGAAACTCCCTGGTCATCTCAGATTTAATATTCTGGTGCTGGACCAACCCAAGTAAATCCTGTGGAGTAGTTGTGAGCAAACGTACAGATTAGCAGTAGCTTGTTGCAGGCAACATTTATGACATTAAGAAGAATCCAAGCCCGGTTACTTCCCCCGGGTCCCCACCTCCTTCCCTTTCTCCTATGATCCACTCTCCTCTCCTGTCAAACTCCTTCTTTTCCACTGTTTGACCTTTCCCACCCACCTGGCTGCACCTATCACCTTTCAGCTAGTCCTCTTCCCCTCCTTACCCCCCCCCACCTTTTGTATTCAAACTGCTTTCCCCTTCCTCGGCCTGAAACATCGACCATCTATTCACTTTTATGGATGCTGCCTGGCCTGCTGAGTTCCTCCAGCACTTTGTGTGTGTATCAAGAATCTAAATGGCTTTCAAAGTAACAATCTCTTCATTTTGTCTGTTATATAACTTTAAATTTTAAACAATCATATCTATATAAACTATTTGTGAATCTAATGATTGTCCAGTTAGACCTAATCAATGTTTCTGTAATTCAGTTTAGAACTCCCACCTGTCGAAATACTATGGAGCTAATACTTTAAAAACTTCTTTTTCAGGTGAATATCATGGGAAGGAAAGGGTAAATTGCAAAATAATACAAAAACAAAATCAGTACCAGAAACTCGGCTCAATTTTTTAGTCTTGTTTGTTGCAATCCTTGTGCACCTCCAGTGAACTTCAATTCTCTCCAGAGAAATTTAAGAAAAGATCTCAAGTTACAGTAAAAGAATCAATCTGGCTTGGCAACTAGCAGCACTGCAAGTCTTTGTGTAAATAATTTACTGTAACATGGATATTCTGTTTCAAGGATAGAAACTGCCAACATCTGAATAATGGAGTAATGTAAAAGTACCCGATATTGCTTGTACAAATATTCAAAACTACATATATATATGTATATGTATATGACATCCTAAGTTACTAGAAATGTTAAAATCAAATACAATAATTAATGGCTTTCTTTACACCTAATTGAAATATATTGGTTCACCATCTTGGCAAAGTTTATTAAATGCGTCCATCTTCAAAGGCACAATAATGGAAATCATGTGTAAAATATTTGCACATTGCAAAATATTGAACTGAAATATTTATCATGCAGCATTAATAATATTCAATTAGTAGTTTAATCAGGGGTTTTCAAATACCATACCAGAGAAATTATTCCTATCCTATGATTAGTTTCCATTATACTCTTGGATTTGAAAGCCAAGTATAATTTTTCAAAGCTTTCCTGAAATATGTATACATTTTGTGTGAAAGTTCACTTGATGCTTTCTACTACACATCTTTAGCAAGAGAAGTTAAAATTAATAATCTGACTAAGAGTTTTCAATGTTACATGTTAACCCTGTTTCTCTTCATACAGATGCTCCCTGACATGCTGAGTATTTCCAGAATTTTATATTCTCATTCATTAAAGGGATGTTATAGTCTCAATGGGATGATTTTAACAGGTATTTTATATAAAATAAGTGAGATCAGTTTTATTAAAATAGAAATAAAATATTACATTAACCTTTGGACTGTTGGCAATTTGAAACAATATAATTAATTTGATCATATCAATGGGTCAAAACTGAGAAGAGTGTCTTAACTAAAATACTCTAGATACAGCCCTAGGCTTTTACAAAATATAGTTACCATTCATATGCCAGTTCTAGTATAAAATTCATCAGCTCTGTTGAAAATTCTACAGTATTTATCTTCAATTTTCATCAATAGATTATGTGCAACCCATGCTGGTCTGTTTCACTATGACCAATGAAATGAAAGGCAGATGAAAATCCAAGCAGAAAATCTCAACAAATTAATATGTTGACTTTACATGGTGGAATTTTTATCAGGTTTCTTGTAAAATGGGAAAACCTGCATTGTTTTTGCCTCATTCTGAAGCATATTCTAATTCACTATTCATAATTAACATGATTGAAGGGGTAAATTTTCATGGAGGCTTTCTCATTGGTTATTATAACTTCTGCAAAAATGAAAACCCTAGGTGATATAACATATATCACAACAGTTTTGCCAATATTTTATGGAACATTGGCTCAATGAAATTCTGTTCCCCCTAAGGTCAATGAGTGGAACAGAATCAAATATGACTAATTCATTATTCCTATTAGTGTATCTTCCATAATATTTCTCACAAGCAGTGTCGTGGAGTAGAACTGTCAGGAAGAGAATGAAGAGGACATAGGGAGCAAAATATTTGGCTAAGGGATGTAACAGTGAATGAGGTTTGAATTTTGGATCAGAGATGTTCAGTGTTTAGGTTAAGCCTGTCTGTATCTGGGAAATGCAGTGTTCTGGGGATAGGACAAGCTGGTGATGATAAATTGACAGCTGGGAGAGTGAAAGAACAGTTAGCATGAATTTTTGGCCATAAAAAGAAGCTGGAATGAATTTTTATCCTCACATTCTGTTTTCCACTCCATGGAAGCATCAGAATCACTGGCCAGTACTACTACCATCAAAATATACTGCATAGTTACCAGGATAAAGTTAGAATTCTTCAGGTAATTTCATGAATTGTAAGATGCAGTAGCTAGCTCAATATATATTCAAGGCCATCATTTTAAGAATTGAAATCTGTAAAAATAAAGATTCATGTAATTTTCAGAGTTAATGTTTAATATGTTCTTATTGTTGCAAATTTGTCTGGAAGTCAACGGTTAACGTTTTCAGTAATCTAACGAATAATGATCTACTCTCCAACATAGGCCTTTTTATGCGATAATTTTTTGCAATTTTCAGCTACAATCATAATTCACATTTGTCCTGATCTGATAGTTCATCATTCTTTATTATAGAGTGAAATAAATATATTACATTCCCATATTCTGATTGTTGAATCTAAATTGTAATTATAGGTATAGTTAAAATTTACAGTGACAATTAATTCTGAAAGATACTCTTTAGTATCTTCCATTATTACTCTCAGCTGCTGCACTACTTGCCAAGTTTGTTTGTTTATAGGACAAGTGGAAGAAAAATGAAAGTAAACAAAACTTCACTCTGCAGCACTCTCTCATACCCTCCCTATTGGTTTAGCTAATAGAAGCCCAGAAATAAATCATATTTCAAACTCCGCATTTGTGCATGTCTGTTTGCTTCAAAGGCAGGTCCATGATGAACGCTTTGCAAATAAAACTGTTAGTAACTCCAGTTGAACTCTGTCTTTTTGTGTGTTTGCCCCTAGCTGTCAGTCTGTGGTTTTGTATTGCCATGTGCTCCAGACCCTGCTCCTGCTATTCTCCGGCCCCTGTATTACTGAGTACTCTGTCTCTCATCTGTTTCTCATTATTACCTGTATTGCTGCCACCTGTGTCTCATTGTGCTCCACCCATCATCTGCCTCTCTGTTTATTGCTCAGTGTATTTCAGTCCTGTGATTTCACTTGTTTGTTACCAGACTGTGCCAGTGAGTTTTCCTGAGCCTTTCCAGCATTTGTATCTGAACTCTGTGTGTCTGAATATTGACTCTGCCTCTTTCCTGATTCCGGTTGTTGGATTTCTCTGGATGTTTTGATTTCTACCTGAACTTTAATGCTGACTTTGTTTGTACCTCGGGATTTGTTACTCAATTAATATCACTGTGTGCACAGTACTGCATCTGCAATTGGATCCCTGCTCCAGCACCCTGACAGAAACACACATCAAATGATACCTATAATTGTTATTAGTTTACTGCCCCTTGAGCCCGGATGAGATAATTTAGGCTTCACAGAAGCTGCATTAAATTTCTTCAGGAAAGCTAAGGCTCCATCATATGTACAACGCTACCCTCCAGCTCTTTCCTTTGCTCTTCTGCATCAGGAGCAATACAATTCCCTCTGCCACCCTTTACTCAAACTCATAGCTTTTGCACTTCTTGTAGCAAAATGAAATTAAAGCAGTGAGGGAATAAACTTTGACATGCCATTTTGTTTTGAATCCATGACAGATAGTTAAGCTACACAAAGTACAATATAACTGTTAAGTCTAAACCATGCAGCTAATGCAGGAACGTCCAGTGAAAAAGCTAGGAAATCAGAAACTAAAGAGCCCTGCCATATATTCAGGGGCATCTTTTAACACTATGCACACAAAGACAAGAAAGATCTAGTGTCATTGAGAAACAAATTTTCAAGTCTATGTTATGTTGACATTTTCAGTATATTTGTATGATTTTGTTGGATGCTTCCATTTGAGAGCTATAAAGTTTTCTAAAAGATCTTCTCGGGAAAGTTTTGTAAAGCCAACAGAAGAAAGTCCATTTCTTATAAATATTTTGGTAATTATTCTCCATTAGACAAATGACTGCTGAGGATAAATAAAGATCTAAACAACTAAAAAGCTCATAATAGCAGAAGCTTGAACTAAAGTCAATGGCTGTATATTAAATGCTGAAGGATTTAATGTTACATGCTGAAGTTATTAGTGTAAGTATGTACGTAAGCTCCAGAAAAATGTTAACCTTGATGTGTTAGATAGGCCTAATAGTTGGAAGTAATGTTATAGTTTTCCTAACTTAGTTTATGCCATATGTTTAAAGTTCAAATGGGTTAGAATTTCTAAAACCAGAACTATAACTGTAGATAAGTAACAATGAGTAAACAAAAAGAAAAGCAAATATTTGACATATTGTTGGTAAATCTTTGTATACTCTTAAATTTAAACAGAAATTGTAATTTGGATGATATTTTTGAATCTTTTACTTCTAGCTCACATTTAGCATTTTGAATTTATACCAGGTGGTAACATTTATAGCCAAAATGGTTAAAATCTCATTAATTCTATAATTACCAGGTCAAATACAGCTAGTTATTGTTTTTCAATAGTAATAGGTAGTATTAAGTCCTAATTTTTGTACGATGCTGGTTTAATACTTAGCACTGTAAGATAATTGCTTACAGACAAACCCTCTTGTTTTCCTTTCCACATCTAACATCGAAGACTGCTTCAAAGTTATAGGAACTCCTGGTGATGCTTATTTTTGAGGAACTTTTTTTCTACTCTTAATCAACATCTAACCAGATACTTTTCAAGAAACGGTCACCAAATACTCCAGAACTTGAAAGGAGAAAATTGTTCCAGAGCAAATTAAATCAATCTAAAATCACACCAAAGATGTGAATAACAGAGACAAAATACCACAGAACACAGAACATAATTCACTGGAAATTAGTTATCGGGTAGAAGACTAGCTTGAAACCCACTTCAAAGATCATATCTGTCAAATTATGTTACTAATTTTTACTAATCAATTTTCCATTGCTTTGTTTAAAGGGATTCAGTAGCAATAAGCTCTGGAGAAGTTTTGTTTCCAACTTTCTAAAAAAGCAATGTGACCATAAAATATAGATGTATAATACTAAGTGTCATTAATTAATGGAATTAAATGAAGAGTAATTTTCTGGTTATGTTTGTCTCAATCAAAAATTTAGGATGAAAAGTACAAATAGTAACCACCACTGAAACCTAGCTAATCAGGTCCTTGAATATTAAATTAAAAAGAACAGCTTATTCAGTAGTTAATACATAAATTGCTAAAGTTTCATGCATAAAAAAACTAAAAGTACAGCAGCCACTTCAACAAAACAGAAGAAAACTGGCTCAGACAGGATAACGAACAGAGTACTGAAGACCTGTGCTGATTAACTAGCAGGAGTGTTCGCTGAGATCTTTAACCTCTTGCTTCAGCAGTCTGAGGTACCCACCTACTTAAAGCAGGTTTCAATTACACCAGTGGCCGAGAAGAATTTGTAACCTGTCTCAATGACTGTAGTCCAATAGCACTAACATCTACTGTGATGAAGTGCTTTGAGAGGTCAGTGATATAAAACATATCAACGCCTGCCATAGCAGCGACTTCAATCCACTCCAGTTTGCTTACCATCACAACAAGTCAACAGCAGATGCCACTTCATAGGCTCTTCACTCAATGCTGAAAATTTGGAGAGTGAAGATGCACACTTCAGGACTATAGCTCTGCATTCAATCCTATCACTCCCTCAAAACAAATCAATAATCTCCAAGGCCTCTGTGGGAAGCGAGGGAGGAGATTGCTGAGCCTCTGGTGATGATCTTTGCATCACCAATGAGGACAAGAGAGGTTCTGGAGGATTGTGGGTGTTTTCTCTTATTCAAGAAAGGGAGTAGGGATAGCCCAGGAAATTATAGACCAGTGAGTCTTACTTCAGTGGTTGGTAAGTTGATGGAGAAGATCCTGAGAGGCAGGATTTATGAACATTTGGAGAGGCATAATATGATTCAGAATAGTCAGCATGGCTTTGTCAAAGGCAGGTTGTGCCCTATGAGCCTGATTGAATATTTTGAGGATGTGACTACATTGATGAAAGTAGAGTCGTAGATGTAGTGTATGTGGATTTCAGCAAGGCGTTTGATAAGGTACCCATGCAAGGCTTATCGAGAAGGTAAGGAGGCATAGGATCCAAGGGGATATTGCTTTGTGGATCCAGAACTGGTTTGCCCATGGAAGGCAAAGAGTGGTTGTAGACGGGTCATATTCTGCACGAAGGCTGGTGACCAGTGGTGTGCCCCAGGGATCTGTTCTGGGACCACTTCTGTTTGTGATTTTTATAAATTACCTGGACGAGGAAGTGGAGGAATGGGTTAGTAAATTTGCTGATGACTCAAAGGTTGGAGGTGTTGTGGATAGTGTGGAGGGCTGTCAGAGGTTACAGCGGGACATTGATAGGATGCAAAACAGGGCTGAGAAGTGGCAGTTGGAGTTCAATCCAGATAAGTGTGAGGTGGTTCATTTTGGTAGGACAAATATGATGGCAGAATATAGTATTAATGGCAAAACTCTTGGCAGTGTGGGGGATCAGAGGGATCTTGGGGTCCGAGTCCATAGGACACTCAAAGCTGCTACGCAGGTTGACTCTGTGGTTAAGAAGGCATACAGTGCATTGGTCTTCATCGACCGTGGGATTGCGTTTAAGAGCCAGGAGGTAATTTTGCAGCTATATAGGACCCTGGTCAGACCCCACTTGGAGTACTGTGCTCAATTCTGGTCGCCTCACTGTAAGAAGGATGGGGAAACCATAGAAAGGGTGCAGAGGAGATTTACAAGGATATTGCCTGGATTGGGGAGCATGCCATATGAGAATAGGTTGAGTGAACTTGGCCTTGACTCCATGGAGTGACGGAGGATGAGAGGTGACCTGATAGAGGTGTACAATATAATGTGAGGCATTGATTGTGTGGATAGTCAGAGGCTTTTCCCCAGGGCTGAAATGGCTAGCACGAGAGGGCAGAGTTTTAAGGTGCTTGGAAGTAAGTACAGAGGAGATGTCAGGGGCAAGTTTTTTATGCAGAGAGTGGTGAGTGCGTGGAATGGGCTGCCGGCAACGGTGGTGCTGGAGGTGGAAATGATGGAGTCTTTTCAGAGACTTCTGGATGGGTACATGGAGCTTAGAAAAATAGAGGGCTATGGGTAAGCCTAGGTAGTTCTAAGGTAAGGACATGTTCGGCACAGCTTTGTGGGCCGAAGTGCCTGTATTGTGCGTAGGTTTTCTATTTTTCTATGTTACCTCCTTTTGCAACTGGATCCTTGGTTTCCTCCAGTCAGTTCAGATTGGCAACATCTCCTCCACAATTACCATCAGCACAAGTGCACTACAAGGCTGTGTGATTTGCTTCTTGCTCTAGTCATTTTATACTTACGATTATGAGGCTAAGCACAGCTCCAATGACACATTTAAGTTTGCAGACAACAACACTGTTGTTGGCTGAATCAAGGGTTGTGACAAATCTGGCAGAGTGGTGCCACAACAACAAATTTTCACTTATTGTCAACAAGACCAAGGAGCTGATGATTGATTAGAGGAGGAGGAACCTGGGGGTCCATGGGCCAGTCCTCATCAGGGAATCAGAGGTGAGAGGGTCAGTAACTTTAAATTCTTTGACAATATCATTTCCTGAGTCCAGCACATAAATGCCATTACAAAGAAATCACGGCAGCACCTCTTAGAAGTTTGTGAAGTTTCGGCATGTCATCTAAAACTTTGACAAGCTTCTATAAATGTACAGAGGAGAGCATACTGACTGGTTGTATCACAGCCTGGCATGGGAATGAAAAAACCTACAAAAAGTAGTGGATATGTATATCATCATCTAGGACACTCATCATCCAGGCCATACTCTTTTCTCATTGCTGCCATTAGGAAGGAGCTACAAGAATATCAGTACCCATACCAGCAGCTTCAGGAACAGTTATTACCCTTCATCCATTAGACTCTCAAACCAGTAGGGATAACTTCACTCAGCTTCATTAACTGTATCACTGGACTGTCCACACAACCTATGGACTCACTTTCAAGGATTCTTCATCTCATGTTCTTGTATGTATTGCTTATTTATTATTATTACTTTGATTGTTTATTTTTTCTTTTTGTATTTGCACAGTTTGTTGATTAATGCACATTGGTTATTTATCCATCTTGTTATATGTGGCTTTTCATTGATTCTATTGTGTTTCTTTTTATTTACTGTGAAAACCCTCCAGAAAATGAATCTCAGAGTTGTATATTGTGACATTTATGTACCTTGATAATAAATTTACTTCGAACTTTTGAACATTGAACTTTGAAAATTATTAATATATTGTGTGAACCAATGAGTGGTAAGTATAATGACTAAGGGTAAATTAATAACCTAATGGGAGAGGAAATCATATTATACATTCACATGGCTCATGCCTTCTAAGTGATAGCGAGGTTCTGGGGAATCAGGAACTGGCTTTTCAGCAGCTGAACACAGAAGCTTGCCAATTCTTATACCTATGACACTTCTGTGTCCAATTAATTGGCCCTCTCTTCCAGAACCCACCATTATATTAAATAGTTTAGTCTAAGCGTCCACTGACTGACACTCCTTTGTTATCCAAGAAATGGCAAATGAAGTTAAGCGCTGTGTAACCATCATCAGCTATTACCCCTCTGATCTTTTGTTAACCTCTCATTAATCATATGATACAAATAAATATGCTTGTGGACACAAAGACTGATGATGCTGGAATCTGGAGCAACAAACATGATTCTGGAAGGAGCATCCTATTGTTAAGGTGATGGTATCTAGGACACTGCTCTGAGTAAGTCCCATGGGAATATTCTAGAGCTGGGGTGATTGGCCTCCAACAACCACAAGCGTTTGCTTTTGATGCCATTTAATGTCTAATGTCAAGGGCACGCTCACCCCACTACTGGAATTCAGTGATGTCCATGCCTGCATTAACACTGTATAGGGATATGAAGCTGAGTGGAGTGGGTTTACAGAATCCAAGTCAAACATTGACATCTGTGGATAATAATTCACTTGTTCCAAAGTATATAGTTTCTGCATTTTCCTGATTGCAATATTCTGAAGTGGCTGATCCACTATCCAAAGGTAATAAGGATAAACCTGGGAATTATAGACCAGTGGATTTTCTATTAGTTTTGGGAAAATTATTGGAGAAGGTTCTTAGAGACAGGATTTGCAAGCATTTGGAGAAGCATAGTCTGATTCTGGACAGTCAGTATGGCTTTGGGAGTGTAAATTGGGAATTCAAGTTTGGCTTAGATTCTACTGTGCCGGCTGGTGGCGTAGTGGCATCAGCGCCGGACTTCGGAGCGAAGGCTCCCGAGTTCGAATCCAGCCGGCTCCCTTGCACACTTTCCATCTGTGTACTGGGTTGAGTAAAAATAAGAAAGCCTGGTAAAAAAAAAAAAACACCGTCATGATGGCGTCCCGATGACTCCACCCAGAGTTAAGGGCTTTCTTCTTCCTCTTCTTGGATTCTACTAATCCACTTGGCTCCATATCCCTGTACAGATGCAATCAGGAAAATGTGGAGATTACTCAGGGAGTGCTAGCTTGAGGTTTTGGATACATTTGTCCCAAGAAAAGGATGGAGACTAAAGGAACTATGTAAACAGTAAAAGTTTCAAGGATTCAAAGGTTTCAAAAGTATAATTTAATGTCAGAGAAATGTATACAATATACATCCTGAAATGCTTTTTCTTTGCAAACATCCATGAAAACAGTGGAGTGCCCCAGAGAATGAATGACAGTAAAATGTTAGAATCCCAAAGCCCCCCCAGATCCCCCCTCCTGTACATAAGCGGCAGCAAGCAACAATCCCCCCTCCCCCCACCAGCAAAAAAAAAGCGTCGGCACTCACCACCAGGACCTCAAGCGTGAGCAAAGCAAAAGTAAAGACCCAGACTTCAGGGAGAAAGAAGAGTCTCCATTTTCACAGCGAGCCAGGAGACATAACAAACAACTTGCTGGTTTATGATGTTAAAAGTCTGCCACATCACTTTTATCAAGCTCTGTGCCCAAAGAACAAGTGTCGCAGATATTCCGAATCCCCTGACGACACACGGTTCTCCTGTCGTGACACCGACCCTCAATCTGCCTGTCTCCAGTGGCCCGAGATCCTAGGCTTCCAAAGCCAAGCCAAATACTTAGGCTGAGCTCTTGGCTTGCCGGACAACAGTCAGTCCTGAATCCCTGAGAGTGGGGTCCCATTCCCACAAAGAACCATAGTCAGCATGTAACTCCAGGTCAGGGTCTTCAAAAAAAACCTTTAAAGGGAAAGATAAAGATATTAAAGATGGAAGTAGAGCTGTTTCCAAAGATGCAAGCAGAGGAGTCGCCGTTTAGCGCCATCATTACTCTGCTCCGCCTTCTTCGGGAACCAGTAAAGGACAAAATATTGACTGTTTACTCTTTTTACTCTTTTCCATGGATGCTGTCTGGCCTGCTGAGTTCCTCCAGCATTGTATGTGAATTATAGTGTGGATACAGAACTGGCTTGCCCATAGAAGAGAGAGGGCGGTAGTAGCTAGAGAGTATTCTGCCCAGAAGTCAGTGACCAGTAGTGTTCTGCAGGGATCTGTTCTGCAAAGCACTACTCTTTATGAATTTGATAAATGATTGGATCAGTGTGGAAGCATGGGTTAGTAAGTCTGCAGATGATACCAAGATTAGTGGTGCTGTGGATAGTGTATAAGGTTGTTGTAGGATGCAAAGCTGGGCTTAGATGTGTTAGATGAGTTCAATCTGGAGAATTGTGAAGTGATACACTTTGGAAGGTCAAACTTGAAGGCAAAGTACAAAGTCAATGGCAGGATTGTTAGCAGTGTGGAGAATCAGAGGCACCTTGGGGTCTACATCCACAGATCCCTCAAAGTTGCCATGCAAGCTGATAGGGTGGTTAAGAATGAACCAAAGGGCCTGTACTGTGCTGTCCTGTTTATTCTCTATGTTGTATGACTACTGGAAATTGTTGAAGTGAAAAGGCTTTAAACCCAGTATTTGGGACTTTCTTTTCATAGATTCTTCTGTCAATGGAAGGTAGGAGAATGTTATAGTTAATAGTAGTGAAACAAATAGTGGGATTGAAGAGACTACCGACTAAGAGTGTGGATATGGTATAGATTTAAATTGTGATCCATTCAGTGTTGGGAAATCGAGAAAACTGTAAAGTTGAAGGAGTAATGATGGTGAAGATTCATTTTGTGATGTTGAGGATTTATGTTCTTCACGTCACCTCTAGAATAGCAAACAAATCTTACAAACAACTTTGCTGAAGCTGGGATGCAGACCCGAGAGAAAATCTGAATTATTGTTCAGGGATTAGAGACTGATGGAGTCATTAGAAAATTATGGTTTTAATTTTTGATTTGTTGCGTTGTTGGCAATATGTCTTCCTTGTCAAGCGTCTGCAAAAATCCCACAGTTCCAAATAAAAGCATTGCTGCCAGTGACTAGCCAAACAACTAATACTCACCCAACAGAACAGACGTGGATTATGAAGTTATTTGTTTCACATTATGTGCAAATTAACTGTTATTTTTATAGATATTAAATCAGTGATTACATTTCAAAATGATATCATCAGTTGTACTGTATTTCGGCATACCCAGATGTAAAATGCAAATTGTTTCTTTGTTGTCAGATTATATAAGAATAACTAGCTAGTACTCCAAGATAAGTGTATTTAAATATATAGGATGTTAACACTGAAAAGGGAAGATAAAGGTAATAAATTTGTAGACAATGTTTTGAAAAGGTTGCTGAATGATTTATTCTTTCTGCATATGCCTGCACTATCATTTATAAATTTAAGATCAAGTTTCAGAGGTCACTTTTTGGAGTGGATGATTCAAAGACAGTGCCACTGAATTTGCATCAAATATTTGCAGACCACCGTCATTCCAAAAAAAAACAAAAACAAGATAATTTGCCTTAATACCTACTGCCCAGTGGCTCTGACATCTACCATTATGAAGTGCTTTGAGAAGCTGGTCATGGCTGGTTGTTAACTCCAACCTTCAAGACAACGTTGACCCACTGCAATTTGCCTACTGCTGAAACAGGTATACAGTGAATGCCATCTACCTGGTTCTACTCTAATCTCTGGAATATCTAGACCAGGGTTTTTTACGCCATGGAGCCCTACCACTAACTGAGGAGTCCGTGGGCCCCAGTTTGGGAACATCTGATCTAGACAGTAGGGGCATTTATGTCAGACTATTGTTTATTAACTACAACAATAGGGAGGAGAAGATGGCATGCGCAACCCCTCTGGTGAATGATATCTGTAATCTGTCAAGTAGGGGACCATGCACAATTCTGATTTGATGGAAACTGACATGAGACTACGGAGGAACATCTGGAAAACTTCTGAAATGCCCGCTTCGCTGCCGCTGCTACTGTGTGCTAACCGGAATCTCTGGAGCAGAAGGCCCCGAATCCTCGGCTTTGCTTGTTTCAGTGGCTGGGACTAGGTCGAAGGCGCTCGACAGAGGATGGCGCTCGGGAAGCTGTATCGGAGGGGCTAGTCGGAGGCTCGAAGTTTTTGGATGGACGGACTAAGTGTTGGCTGTGGTTAGCTGCTTCCAAGGCATTGGTAAGTTGACGGTGTCTGGAGGTTTATGGCAGGGAGTTTTTTTCTTTTGCCGCCGCTATCGGGGACTCAGGAGTCGATCGACTCGGGAACTTTGAGACTATTTTTACCGTGCCCATGTGAAGCACCTTCAATAACTCCAAAAGACTGAGGTTAGGTAAAATACCAAAAGGCTTTTATTCGCTGTACAACAATACGACCTCCATGGTGAGTGTCTGCCCCTGGACTGAGGGGGAGGGGCAAGGCAAAACACCTTTATACCGGATCTGTGGGAGGAGCCACAGAGGCAGTCAGCAGAGGGGCGTGTCCAGACAGTTAACCCAGTTACAACATATATATATGGTTTACCACACCATGGTTTGTTCTTTAGCAAATTTGTTCTTTTGCACTGCTGTAACTATATGTTATAATTATGTGGTTCTGTCAGTGTCAGTCTTTGGTTTGTCCAGTTTTCTGTGATATCACTCTGGAGAAATATTGTATCATTTCTTCATGCATGTATGCATTTCTAAATGATAATAAAAGAGGACTGAGTGTTCTCATAATCTAAACTCCACCTTCAATACCTTAATTCCAAGTAAACTCAACACCAAATTCTGGATCTTGGAAGTCAACATCTCACTTTGCAACTGGATTCTAGATTTCCTGGCCAAAGACTTCATTCAGTAAGGATAGGAAGCAACATCTCATTCACAAGACTGCATCCTCAGACCCTTACTCTACTCTCTGTACACTAATCACTGTGTGGCCAGATTCTGCCCTAACCTCATCTACCAGCCTGCAGATAATACCAGAGCATGGGCTATATCTCAAATAATGATGCGTCTGAGTACAGGAAGCAGATAAAGCTTGGTGATGTGCTGTCATGACAACAACCATTCCCTCAACGTTAGAAAACTGGTCATTAATGTCAGGAAGTGGGGAGGGGGTGTGTATATATTCCTGTCTACATCAACAGTGTTGAGAGCTTCAAATTCCTAGGAGTGACCATCTTCAATAGCCTGTCTTGTTCCAACCACATTGATGTGATGGCCAAGTAGTCTCATCATTGCCTCTACTTCCTCGGGAGGCTAAAGAAATTTGGCATGTGCCTGTCAACCCTTACCACTTGTTAATCAATGCATTATAAAGAACACCCTTTCTGATTGCCTAATGGCTCTGTGTGGCAACTGCCATGCCCATAACCTCAAGGAACTAGAGAGAGCTGTGGACGCAGCTCAGCACATCACAGAAACCAGCCTGCCCTCTGTGACTCTGTTTATACTTTTCACTGCCAGCATAATCAAAGACCCCAGCCACTCCATACATTCTTGCTTGTTCCCTCTTCCATTAAGCAGAAGATACAAAAGGCTGAAAGCATGTACCACCACGTTCAAAAAGAGCTCCTACCTTGCTGATAGATGACCATTGAATGGTTCCTAGTGCAATAAGGAGCACTCATTAACTCACAATCTACCTTGTTATGACCTTGCACCTTACTGTGTACCTGTTCTGTAGCTGTTACACTTTAAAGTTCAAAGTTCAAAGCTAATTTGTTATCAAAATACATATATGTTACCATATACTACCTTGAGATTCATTTTCTTGCAAGAATTACAAGGAATAAAAGAAATGCAATAGAATTTATGATAAACTACACACAAGACCATTAGAAAATAAAACATAATAGATTTAGACCATTTGAGATCGCTCCGCTCTTCCATTATCCTTCTCAACCCCATTCTCCTCTGCCTTAAGTATTCCAAATGAACTGGCCTGAACAGCTGTCCGTGGCAATAAATGCCCCAATTCTCCACCCTCTGGCTAAAGAAAATTTTCCTCATCTCTGTCCTAAATGGACACAACTCTATTCTGAAGCTATCCCCTCTGGTCCTAGGCTCACCCACAATTGGAAACGTCCTCTCCACATCCACAATCTATCTAGGCCTTTCAATATTCAATAGGTTTCACTTGGACCTCCTCCCACCACATTCTTCTAAACTCCAGTAAGTACAGGCCCAGCGGTATCATACATTTCTCATATGTTAACGCTTTCATTCGTGGGATCATTCTTGTGAACCTCCTCTGGACCCGCTCCAATGCCAGCACATTATTTCTTAGATAAGAGTCCCAAAACTACTCACAATATTCCAATTGTGGTCTGACCAATGCTTTATAAAGCCTCAGCATTACATCATAGGCTTTTGTATTCTGGTCCTCTTGAAATAAATGCTAACATTGAATTTGACTTCCTTACCACTGCCTCAACCTGCAAGTTAACCTTTAGGGATCCTGTATGAGGAGTCCCAAGCCTCTTTGCACCTCTGATTTTTAAAATTTTCTTCCCATTTAGAAAACAGTCTACACCTTTATTCTTTCCACCAAAGTGCATGACTTTGTACTTCCCGACACTATATTCCATCTTCTTCGCCCATTCCCTCAATCTGTCTAAGTTCTTCTGCAGACACCCTGCTTCCTCAACACTACCTGCCCCTCCACCTATCTTCATCTGGTCTGCAAACTTGGCCACAAAGGCATCAATTCCTTCATCCAAATCATTGATATATAATGTGAAAAGAAGCGGTCCCAACACCGACGCCTGCAGCACACCACTAGTCACCAGCAGCCAACCAGAATAAGGCCCATTTATTCCGACACTTTTCCTCCTGCCAATCACCCAATCTTCTATCCATGCTAGTACCTTTCCTGTAATACCTTGGGCTCTTATCAGTACCGATCTTTTGTCATCTCTTTCTAAGGATTTGATTTGGGGCAGAGCCACCCCATCCCTTCTGCCTTCCTGCCTGTCCTTTCAATACAATGTGTATCCTTGGATGTTAAGCTCCCGACTATAAACTTCTTTCATCCATGATTCCGAAATGCCCACAACATCATACCTGCCAATCTCTAACTGTGCTACAAGATTATCTACCTTATTCTGTATCCATAAACAGACAAAGGTTAACAAAATAATGAGCAAATAAAAAGAATACTGAAAAGATGAGTCATAAAGAGTTCTTGAAAGTGATTCTCTAGGTTGTAGAATCATTTCAGAGTAGTAGTGATTTAAGTTATCCACATTGGTTCAGGAGCTTGATGGTTGTAAGGTAATAATATTCAGTAATTTCCCCCCACCCTCTTCCTTATACTTCCATTCACCACTCTAGCATCCCACTGACCTCTCCTCCACCTCATCTGCCTAACACCTCCACCTGGTGCCTTTCCTGCAATTTGGTAGGTTCTGATGTGCCCTTTAGAGCAGGTGGGTAGTGTGGGAGCTGGTGTGCTGTGTTTCCTTGACAAAAAGTCTCAAAATTTTCTGTACCACCCCAAAAGCTTCATCTCTGTTTCGTGTAATATATTTTCAAGAGTGTTTTGTGGAATGAGAAACAGAGTCAATGCTTCAGGTTAGAGACCCTTTGTCACAATTGGAAAGGAGAGGAGAATGGGGATACATCTTATAAGGTAAAACTGCGGTGTCCACAAGAGACCTTAAGATGATCTGATCAATGAGCGAATGGGATCAATTAGAATGTGAGAACACAGACAAAAGAACATGGGAGCTGTGAAATACAGAACAGGAATAGAAATCCATCATGTCAGGCCGGACGTGTCCTCCAAACCCAGAGAAAGAGAGAAAAAAAAGAATATTACAAACGGATGACTGATACAGACAGAGAAGTCAATATTGAGTCCGGAAGGCTGCTGTATGTCCAGGCAGAAAATAAAGTGCTGTTCCTCTATCTTGAATTGGGCGTCATTGTCAAAGTAAAGGAGGGTATATGCTAATAGTTAGAGTGGAAGTGGACTGAGAATTAAAATGGCAGGCAATAGGAAATGCAGGGTGCCTTTCTGCTGAATGAATTCAGGTGCTCTGCAAAGCAAACAGCCAATTTGTGTTTAGTTTCTCAAATGTAGAGACTTCATTTTGAACTCCAAATTTAGTTCACTTGATTGTAAGGACAAGTGAATTGCTGCTTCACCTGAAAAGACTGTTTCAATCCCTGAATGACCTAAAGAGAAGTGGTGAAAGGAATATGTTGCATTACCTGGAGCTGCAAAAGAAAGTGATGCTACTTTGGTGGGAACTAAAGAATGGACAAGGTCCAAGGAAACAGTCCTGGTGAAATGTTGGAAGGGAAAGAGAGGGCATGAGGTATCTAGTAGTGGAATTTTTTTAAATGTTGGTGGAAAATGCAGAGAATTATCAATTGAATGTGAAGGCATGTGGGACAGAAGGTGAAGTCTAGGGGAATACTATCCTTGTTCTCTCCTAATTCTATGAGTCATGAGGTATCTGATGCTAATGTTAGACGTACAGACTCTAGCACAGATGGGATAATAGATATTTGACAAGCTGGGTGAACAGATAGTATGGGAAGTACCTCCTTTGTGATACGTGGCTTCTATGAATATTTTACATCTTCAATGCTATTCTGCATGCTCCTTCTCTGCTTTAAGTGGTAATGGATTGCAATAATCAGTAGAATGTGCAAGGTGTTACCCTTTTTCAAGGAGGCTTTGAGAAGTCCCCTGTATCACAGTAATTCTGCTGTGCATCTGATAATCTCATGATTGATGGAGCCTGGGAACTTGTCAATTGATCTAGGCTCCCCATTAGAATTATCTGGGTGTAATTTTCATCTCAAAACTGGTGATATTCACCTGGGAGAGGACTTTGATAATGGTCTATTTAACCTGTCAACAGATTTGGAAGAATTGTGCAAAGATGGAGATGTTGGCACCTCTCCATTCCAACTATTTGACATAGAAGCAAATTGACGTTTTTGCTGATGTCATAAATATATTTTTCCATTGGCTCTGTGCATTATTTCTAATTGCAGATTTGTATTTTGTTCAACAGTAAATACCAGGATCACTATAAAAATTACTAGCATGCTAAATGAGAAACTAAGCATAACTTTAGACCTACAAGACAAACTAGAGAATTTTTCATTTAGTGACTGTTTCAGAGACAGAAAGACAAAACAAGCTACTCTTTATGGAGCATTTAGTTCAACTCTCTTGAAAAAAAATGGGGTTTGTACCTTAAATTGTTAATTACCGAATCTTTCAAACACAATACTTATCTCCTTCTCCAGCTAATACTTACTGTTTAAGTTCCACAAGTAATATTTTTACAAAATTCCAAATGGTCTAAAGAACTGTCAAGTGTAAACTGCAAAAGTTATTTGGTGTTAATTGAATCCCTCATAAGGCATTGGTGTTTTCTGGTGTGTTCTAGATGCAGCTACTCAGACCTCCAGGATACAAGTTACTCACTTAGTTGTGCTAGAAGAGCAAGGTTACAAGGTTTGGATGCAACGTCAAGGACATAGCATCAGATGAACAATAGCTTTTTAAGGTTATGTTTCTAAAAGAAGGGAAAATCATCAAACTCAATTCACAGCCTCATCTGCGCCAACAATGCAGATTGTTCTCTGTCTTCGATGCTGTTCAACACCAGTGCCAGAAGTGAAAACCTGGACTATTGACACAACATTGCCAGAAATGTTACACGATAACAGAAAGAAGCAGGGGCTGCAGTCAAGAAGGAATGCCATTGGACAAAAAAAAAGAAAAATCTAAATGCTGAGTGACTCTTCGTTCCACCTCATTTCAGGGAAAATTAAAAATCAGTGATGTCTAATATATGCTGCAGATATCCACATCCTGAGAATATAATTAAATGAATATAAAAGCACTTTATAAAAGTATAGTTTTAAAACATAAAAACAAGTAAATATAGATAAATCAATTTAAAGAAGTGTATGTCAGTGTATTTGCACTCTGCCATGGCCATTTCTCTGCTTTGATATGGCTGGAGCCACGGGTTCAGCGGGCGGATTTTCCACAGTTTTAACTGATGGAAAACTTTCCTATTTTACAGCTGGAATCCAATGTTAGTGGGGGTGGGGGTGGCAGCAATAGTGTAAACACCAGCAAGAACCTGTAAAGAAGTCTGGGGCTCCGTGTTTTTTTTCCAGTTAGAGATGAAGGGGAATGCTTGCAGTTCTATGTGGAACTCTTAACATTTTTCAGGTAAATCTAACCTAATATATTATTGCTCCTTAGAAATTCTATACTAAATAAAATGTCATATATTTCATTGCCCAAATATGCACACTTATTATGACGTGACTACTATATGTATACTGGTACACTGTAATTGTCTAAATGCGTCAATGAAGGAAACAGAATATATTCCAATCCACAGCCCAGCTGTACCCTGGGAGCCTTTTGGAAACAATTCAGTACTTTTGAAGGCAGTGATTGATAATATTTAACTGCCCTGTAAATGTGAAAATACTTTTGCAACACATTTTTAGCAGCCGTTGGAGATGTTTGACATTTTATCTGGATTCATGGGAAAATATGTATAATAAATGACTCAAGTGTCTTGTGAAATATGGCTTAACAAAAAAAAATATTTTGACTTGTTCTAGGCCATATATGGTCAATGGTACTGTATTCTTCATCTTTGCATTTTAAAGTTCTGTGCAGATTGTTTTTATCTGAATATTTTTGGAGAACATAGCTGGCCTAGTTATGAAACCTGAGAAGATTTTTGTTACATTTTGGAATATTAAAAAAATAACGTAACACCAAATTTGCTGCAACAATGCAGAAATAAACTACATGAAGAATCTTTTAAAAATCGTTATTGCCACTTTAATTGTCTGAAAATAGAACATTCCAAGCTTAAAAGCAACTTGCTCAGCTGGAAACATTTCATGTTCTTCCATACAAGAACATGGATAGGCAAATTAAGAACAAATTTGTATTCTCAAATGATTTTGACTTGTTAGTCTAAAGTAAAAGTTAATGAAAATATTGTTTAAATATTACCATCAAGCAATACAGTGGTGTTTTGGGAGCAGAAGAATGATATTACACTAAACACTTATGGTCCAGTGAAACTTTCATTCTATCGTTCTCAATGAGCCAGCAGACGAAATTCAGTTCAACAAGGAATTTAGAGACATACAGGCTTATCCAGAGCATGTCACATCTGGTCAGTAATAGTGGTGGACCATTAAACAAAAAGGCTTGAAGTACATCTCCATCCTCAGTGAAAGCAGAGAGGAGAAAAGTTTGGACAAAAGAAGAGATGAAGATATTTGCAATAAATTTAGAGCCAGAAATGCTGGGTGTGCAATCCAAAAATGGCAAGTAACATTTGTACCCCCAAAGTGCCAGGCCTTTTCCGACAAGACAGGGTGCAATTCCTACTTTTAACATTAAAGCCAACACTGAGTTCAGCAAATCATCAACATCCCAATGGTCACTATTAACAGGAGCAGACATAATAAATTATGATTTCAGTTGAAGATGGGTACCTTGTGAGAAGTACTCATCTATCAACCCAACAACATTTGTACTACCTACATGGAACAAAGTCAGGAAGATAATGGTGTACTTCCCACTAACCAAGATGAAAACAACTCCAATGAAAAGCTCAACTTGTTCCACTTGGTAACTCAGGCACCATCTTAAACATTAACTCCCCTCAGCACAAGTGCACTTTGGATGCAGTGTATATCATCTACAAGATGCATTGTAGTTACTTGCTAAGACTACTCTGATAGAACTTCTAAACACTGATCTCACCACTGAGTAGAACAAGAGCAGCAGTTATTTGGAGGCATCACCATCAGCAGGTTGCGCTTTCAGTCACGCGCCCTGTGGAAAGACCCTGTCAGGAAGGCCAGCAGCTGTTCGAGAAGACAAAAAGCTCCCACCTTCTCAAGGCATCATGGGATGGACAATAAATGCTGGCCTTACCATTGATATCCAAACTGGATTTTACTAAGTGAGCATGCTGCAGGCAGAAAATATACATCTCGGGATCAAACTTAGTTGGTGTTGCAAAGTTCAGCATCTTTATCTTCAGTAGATTATAAAATAGTTGCTTTTTGTTTCCAAAATTTACATGCAGCTACAAACCATGCGACATTCAAATGATATCAAGGCAAAATTTATATGTATCTGACCTAGAAAAATACCGGTGATTTCATTATTTCCATATTTTTCCCAGTGTGTTTCCTGATTATTGATATTGCTTACCCATTACTGCCATGGTTGATTAAATTCTTGCCCAAGGGGAATCTGAACACATCCCTTCCTCAACAATGAAGCATTCAGCTATCATCCGTACAGTGCAAGGATGACGTTAAACGATACCTTTGTCTGACAAAAAAAAACACAACAGTGAAACGTTTAAATAGTGCAATATCTTAAATAGTTCCCTTTTCCATGTAGTGGCTATATAATGAGCTGTCCACATCTATGACTGACATTACCGGTTTCATCTCTGTAGTATTAACAGTTGTTCAGAATATGATTGCACCCAAACATCATGCACATTAGGTCTCTAAACATTAGCACAGTGAATAGCACATGGAAATTTCTAAGATGGGAAAAATCTAATGCCACAAATCTAAGGACCCCAACGTTGTTCCATGCTATGATATATGGTCCTGTGGCATATGTAGATGAAAGGATAAATGAGCTGCTGTCTTGATTGTTACCAAAAATAATATTCAAGACAGAATACACTGTTGAAAGAAAAGATAAACAAATATGAGTGGCCCTTCAAATGTCAATGAAAATCAGATTTAATTTATAAGTTACTTTAGCCCTGATGACTGATCGAACTGATTGTATTTCTCTCCATGTATTCTACCAAACCTGGCAAGTATTTCCAACGCAATATCTTGAAAATCTTTAAATTTGTGCTTTGCCGTTTCTGGATAAGGAAGAAAACTTAAACTTCTTATACCATACAGAAAAATTACATTTCTCCAGGCACTTATATTGCTAAGACAAATAACTGTGGGAAACAAAGCTACTGAAAAATGAATCTTCCACAACACCGTATACATGAAGTCAACGGGAATCATGATATATATTCCAGTCACAAATGTAAATGTTTCACTACGTTGCTGTTGCTGTCCTATGAAATTCTGCAGTCTTTTCAATTGGGTCTACTGGGGGCTTACCAAAACTGCTGGGAAAACTTGGTGCAACTGCACTTAATATAAAATTTTAAGGGTCATAACTGCAACAATATATATTACCTAGGACAAAAGGCAAGAATTTGTTAAAAGATAATTCCATCTCCTTCAAATATTATATGCAGCAGATAGTGTCAAGTAACTAACAGTGGAAAAATTGTGCTCGAAAAAGGCAGGTGATGGAGTACCATAACCCTGTGCAGTGACTGGGAAGGTGACATTTGCACACTGAGTGCAATGAAGGATAATCTTTTTATCTGTATGGGACACCACATGGCAGTCAGAGCCAAGACTGTGTACAATAAATGACTAGCTTGGCAAAGGAAATAGAAACAAAATGGCATACTTCAGTAATACACTCAGAATACTGGAGGCACTCAAACAGGTCAGGCAACGTCTATGGAGAGGGACAAAGAGTCAGAATTTCAGGCTGAGACCCTTCATTCATGAAAGGGGCTGGTGCACAAGCTACTGTTTTCATCAATGTTGCTGAGGTTGACAGGGTTGGAAGTTTCAATTTCCTAAGAGGGATCATCTGCAAAAGCCTGTGATCCATTCACATAGACACAACAGCCAAGGAAGTATTCTAATACCTCAAATTCCTCAGGAGGCTAGAGAAATTTGACATGTGCCCATTGACCCTTACCAATTTTTATCGATGCACCATAGAAAGCATCCTGTCCAGATTCATCATGGCTTAATATGGCAACTGCTCTGCCTGAGACCATGAGAAACTGCAGAGAATTTTGGAAACTGACCTTCCCTCCATGAACACTGTCTGCACTTTTTGCTGCCTTGGTAAAGCGGTCAGCATAATCAAAGACCGCACCCACCCCAGACGTTTTCTCTTCTCCACCCCCCCACCTCCCCCATCAGACAGAAGATACAAGGGCTGAAAGCATGTACCACCAGGCTGAAGGACAGCTTCTATCCCACTGTTATAAGGCTATTGAATGGTCCCCTAGAATGATAAGTTGGATTCTTGACCTCAGAATCTAACTTTTTATGAGCTTACACCTTATTGTTTGCTCCACTGTGCTGTTTCTGCATCCTGCTATTGTTTGGATGACATTCAAAATCAAGTTTTCACTGTAGCTCAGTATATGCTCCAATAAGAAATCAATTTACCAATTGATTGGTAAATCGCATGGACACACTCAAACATGTCAGTTCACATTATCATACCTTTAATTATATTCATTTATAAACTTAACTGAATGAAACAGTTACTTACTGATACATGGAACTGATACAGTGGATAGCTATGTTGCTGTCTCCCACAACCTTGCCAAACATATTAATTTACTGATCACCTTTGTCAAGATTTGTTATTATTGAATGCTTATGAAACTGAATATATTCATCATGTTGAGCTGCGCATCAGTCAAATGTTTAATCAATTTTGTAATTAACAATTGATTGATGTTACAGGTAATCCCATTGCTATCCTGAACTGGTGCAAGGAAAATGGATTGAAAGGGTTGTTTTTGACTTTCACCAACAATCCTCTGCCTTCGTTATGGCTTAGCAGCTCTCATGAGACAAATCCGATTGACTTAATGTTGATCTGAAACTTGCAAAACTAGCTTATGATTATTAAAACATAGGCTTAGCAGGACTTACAAATATAGTTCATAGACACATGTTCCATTATGATGTAAACTCAACTCATTCATGTTTCTTTTGCAACCTCGTATGATTTCAATGGTGGAATTATAAAGACATAGCAACTTCTTATTTTACTTCCTAACTAAAATGTTAGTCAATTTGGATTGCTTGTTATTTCCTGGCATTGCAAATTACAGTTGGCAAATTGGTTTATGGTTGTCATGTACTGAGGTACAATGGAGAACTTACAGTTAAAAGAAAGGCAGACAACAAGGTGTTAGACCATAAGAAAATGGATTGTGAGTTTAAGAGTCTATCTTATTGTAATAGGGAACCGCTCAGAATTGTTATAATAGCAGGATAGAAGCTGTCCTTGATTTGGTGGTATATGCTTTCAGGCTTTTGTATCTTCTGTCCATTTGGGGGGGGGGGAAGGATATGTGCGGAGACAAAGAGAGCATGTCTGGAGTGGGTGGGGCCTTTGATTATTCTGACTGCCTCAGTGAGGAAGTGACAAGTGTAGACTGAGTCCATGGTGCAGAGGCAGATTTCCATGCTGTACTGTGCTGTGTCCACAACTCTCTGATGTCCTTTTTATGCTCGACGAGTACCTTTTTTTTACTTCCTTTTGTTGATCAGCTCTTCTTATTCTGGAGGATTTCCAAATCTTAAGCAATTACAATTGTTTTTTAGTGAACTAAAAAGTTTAATATTTGACTAACAGGAGGAAGATTGGAAGAACAAAACAGTTCAAAACTAAAGTCAAATAGTACTTCAAAATTTGCCAACAAAAATTAATAACAGAAGACAGAACAAAAACAGTTGGAAAAATCATGCTTTGTGCATATCTGACTTTCCGGAGCAGAATCAGATTTTCCAGACCCTCGGGACATGTTCCACTTCAGTATCACTAGCCTCAATGATTAGAGATGTTTCCTAGTGTTTCATAAGGATGGAAGGGTTGTTTTAAAAAATACGTAATTGAGAATATATTAGCACAGTTAAACTTCTTCAGTTTAAAACAGCATAAGTGTAGAATTAAAATTAATTTTATATAGGAATTGCATATACAAATAAAGCACTGGACATGTGCAGTATTTTATGTTTTTATGTGTTAATGATCATGTTAAATAGTTTTGTAAGTTTCAGTTTGTATATGAACTAATACCAGAATTTCCTGCATAATAAATACAACGTAAAATGAATCAAAATAAAGGGATGTATGAGGGAGACATGACCAGCTTGTCCCTTCCTCGCAGTATTCCAACAAAGATCGACATAAACTTGAGGAATGGTGTTACAGTTCTGAGTGAGCAAGTTACAGCCATTCAATTTCAAATGTGAGCTCAATAATTTCAGCAAATCAACATCTTTATTTCACATTCCAGCATTCACTCTATGTGTGTGGTAAGCTAACATAATGATTCTGCAATACCATGTGCTCCAGGATGATCCTTTATTGCTTTCATTATCCCATTACCCTCTTTTTTAATTTGCACAATCATCTCTTTTGTTATTTACCCTCTCCTGCGTGATGCTCTCTAATTGTTCTCTATTCCACACCAATTTTTTGCATCATAAAACATGTTTAATCTCTAACTTTTCTCAGTTCTTAAGATCATCAGTCTGAAACATTAGTTGCTTCAGCCTGAGTATGTCTAGCATTTTCTGTTCTTATTTCAGATAGTCAGCATCTACCGTGATCAAAACTGTGGAGGTTTAGGCATAATATTTCAAGCTGATTTAGACATTTAGATGTTGCTGAGGGAATGGAAGGATTACAAATGTTATATCTTGTTCAAAATGTTATGTGTTGTAGGAGGAGGGAGGACAAGGTGGCAGCGCAACGCAGCACGCGCGGCCATTCTGAATGATATCATATGTGTAACTAGGGACTGTGCACAATCTGGATTTGATGGAGACAGCCATAAGAAACGCAGAGGAACATCTGGAGTAACTTCTGAAATGTCTGCTTTGCTACCACTGCTACTGTGCGATCGAGAATCTCCGGAGACGAAGGACCCAAATTCTCGGCTTTACGTATTGCCTGTTGCCGGGGCTGGGGTCGAAGCACTCGGCGGAGATGGTGCTTGGAGGCTCGGAGTTTTTCGGATGGACTCGGAGTCGGACTGTGGTCAGATGCTTCTGGGATGCTGCACCGGCAAGTTGGCGGCACTGGAGGTTTACCGTCTGCCTGAGATGATGGGACTTTCGAGAGACTTTGAGACTTTTACTGCGCCATGGTCTGTTCTTATCAAATTATTGTATTGCTTTGCACTGTTGTAACTATATGTTATAATTATGTGGTTTTTGTTAGTTTTTAAGTCGGTTTGTCATGTGTTTTTCGTGATATCATTCTGGAAAAACATATTATCATTCCTTAATGCGTGCATTACTAAATGACAATAAAAGGGGATTGCATGTCCTCATAATCATAATAATCATAATAAAATTTACAGAAAAATATACCCAACAAATTCTGATAAGCCGGCTGTTGGGAAACCATGGGAAAAGGCAATTTGGTCAAAATAACCTGTCAATTATGAATTAATTGTGGAAAACTAAACATTTCTTAAAAGGCAAATCATGCTGATATTGTGCACATGGACTTTCAAAAGAAGTTTGATAAAATAGGATATAACGGGTTTATCAGCAAAACTGAAGCCACTGGAATAAAAGAGGTAATAAAAGCATAACATGAGTAACATGAAACTTCTCCAGAAACACTTCCACTCATTTCCCTTCTGAGCAACTATGATTTTCCCCTCAGTAAACACCAAGAAGAAATATGCATTAGACATCCCACTCTCCTGTGGCTTGAGTCACAGATGGTCTGTAAGGGAACCTACTCTGTCCATAGTCAAAATGTTCCTCTTCATATATCTAAACAATCTCTTCAAATTTTTCTTAATCTTACCTACCAAACCTAACTCAGAACTCGCTTTTCCTTCCCGATTTCCCTATTAAGTGTATTTGTAATCTTTTTATAGTTTTCAAGGGATTCACTTGTCCATGACCTCTTCAGGCTCATGTCTGCGTCCTTTTGTTTCTTGACCAGAGCTTTAATATCTCTCATCAGCCAAGGTTCCCTAAACTTGCCTGCAAGTCATGATAAATTATAACAAAACATGATATTAGCTGCTTTTTAAAAATGTTATTAAGTGTTCATTATAAGCACCTGCTATGTATGTTCAGAATATTTTGTCTATACAAGGAGCAGTCAGGTAGGAAGAGGTCATTAATGATAAGATTTCTTCTTATAAGGGAAATGCTATCAAGATGGAGGATGTGGGAATGTGTAGACCCATGATTCTTTTTAACTCATTGCCAGTGATCTTTGATATTGATTATTTAGTGCCTTATTAACACACTCAATAAATTCCCTAAAGCACAAGCCTAGGTCACTGAAAACTGCCATGTTGTCTAAGTAAAATATTTTATTACTTGTCTCGTAAGGTAAGTGTTCTTTACACACAGAGATATCCGAGAGATGACTGAACACACAGTATAGCTTCCACATGGCACCTCACAGTTCTGATTACAATAACAACAATGAAAACAGCACGACAGATAAGTCCAATCTGGAGAACAGAAAGTTGCAATAAAAGTGATACATTATTTGATAGGTCAGCAATTCATGGTTATTTTCATTACACACTCCACGCAATATGGCTAAGATTATTAGAATTTTATAAAGACATTGTCATTGGTTTTGATATCAGCAGTAGTGGTTATTACTAGTGCCGTACCGTGATCTTTGATTACTGAATTCAACATCATTACAATATAAAAAAATACACATTTTCTGCAATGATTTTCATTATGCTGTTGAGGTTGTTTTGAAGAATCAAAAGTCTTATTGTATCCTCCAGATTACACTGGACAACAAAGATTTTGCTTCCTGAATACCTTTAGGTGTATCTAATGAATTTTGGGAAACTGATCATGAAAATCACCATGAAATTTCCCTATCATGCACCATTTTTTGAAATCACTTATGTTTATTATTTCAATTCATAATTCAAGTCAATTAAAATGTTGCTCACAATGTAAGCTGGAAAGTTTCCTATCTTGTCTAGGCATGCTTGGGCGGTGTGGCTGCTGCATGGCAGGACAGGTCTTAATAATAATTATTGGGTTCAGGACTGTAAGGATGGAATTTGCTATCACCAGGCACAAAAATTTCTATGAAGGATTTTGATATTTGAGACAGATGCTTCCCAGAATAATTGATACCAAGATTAAGGAATGCATTTTTGTTGGTCCACAAATCAAACAGGTCATTAATGACAGGCAATTTGAAGAATTTCTAGTGGGACCAGAGAAAATCACATGGAAGGTATTCAAGGAAGTTGTTGAAATTTTTCTCGGCATCTACAGAGCACCAAACTACATGCAGCTGGTTGAAAGCATGCTTCAAGCATATAAAACCATGAAATACAACATGTCACTAAAGATTCATTTTCTGCATTCCCATTTAGACTACTTCCCTGCAAATCTTGGTGCTGTTAGTTAGGGACGAGCATGGTGAAAGGTTTCACCAGGACATTGTGGTCATGGAGAAAAGATATCAGGGCAACTGGAATCCATCAATGCTGGCGAACTATTGTTGGACACTTAAGCAAGAAGCCTTGGACACTGAGTATAAATGAAAATCATTAACAAAATATTTTTAACTTAGTTAAACTATTGCAAAGCATCAGCACCATTATGCAATTAAACACATATTCAATAAAAGTTCATTTGTTGTTTCTCCAAATTCCTACGTAATACAAGTAGTCTGAAATTATATTTGTGTTCATCTTCAAGCAGCCTATCATAGGCAAAAATAAATTCCGAGGAAGCAACACTTTTGAAAAAAGTTGTTGTCCAATGTTATCTTTTAATTATAGTTTCTATATCCACCTAACCATGTCAGGTCATGCTATTTAGACTAAATAAAGCTTCTAACAGGATGAACATAGAACATAGAACATAGAAATCTACAGCACATTACAGGAGCTTCGGCCCACAATGTTGTGCCGACCATATAAACTACTCTAAAAACTGCCTAGAATTACGGTATTGCAAAGCCCTCTATTTTGCTAAGCTCCATGTACCTATCTAAGAGTCTCTTAAAAGACCCTATTGTATCCACCTCTACTACCTGCACTGGCATACACTCTATGCACACACCACTCCCTGTGTGAAAAACTTAACCCTAACATCTCCTCTATACCTACTTCCAAGCACCTTAAAACTATGCCCTCTCATGTTAGTCATTTCAGCCCTGGAAAAAGGCTTCTGGCTTTCCACAAAATCAGTGCCTCTCATCATCTTATACACCTCTATCAGGTCACCTCTCTTCCTCTGTTGCTCCAAGGAGAAAAGGCCAAGTTCACTCAATCTATTCTCATAAGGCACACTCTCTAATCCAGGCATCATCCTTGTAAAACTGCCCTGCATTCTTTCTATAGTATCCAAATCCTTCCTGCAGTGATATGACCAGAACTGAACACAGTACTCCAAGTGGGATCCAATCAAGGTCTTATGTAACTGTAACATTACCTCACGACACTTGAACTCAATCCCATGGTTGATGAATGCCAACACACCATACACCATCTTAACAACACCGTCATCCTGCACAGCAACTTTGAGTGACCTAGGGACACAGACTCCAAGATCTCTCTGATCCTCCACACTGCCACAAATCTTAACATCAATACTATATTCTGCCTTCAAGTTTGACCTACCAAAATGTACAACTTCACACTTATCCGGGTTGAACTTCATCTGCCAGTAGTGTGGGGTATATCTCTTCCGGACCTGGTGACTTAACTAACTTAATTTTTTTTAAAAGCTCCAGCACATCCTCTTTCTTAAAGTCTATATGCTCAAACATTTCAGTCCGCTGCAAGTCATCCCCACAATTGCCAAGGTCCTTTTCCATAGTGAATACCGAAGCAAAGTATTCGTTAAGTACCTCCGTACCACCTCTGACTCCATGCACACGTTTTCACTATCACACTTGAGTGGTCCTATTCTCAGATGGCTCATCCTCTTGCTCTTCACATACTTGTAGAATGCCTTGGGGTTTTCCCTAATCCTGCTCACCAGACCTTCTCATGGCCCTTTCTACCTCTCCTAATTTCATTCTTATGCTCTTTCCTGGCAACCTTGTAATTTTCTAGAACTCTATCAGTAATTAGTTCTTGAACCTTTCGTAAGCTCTTCTTTTCTTCTTGACTAGATTTTCCATGTCCTTTGAACACCATGGTTCCTTTACCCTACCATCCTTTCCCTGCCTCAATGGAACATCCCTATGCAGAACACCATGCAAATGTTCCCTGAACATCTGCCACATTTCTACCTTGCACTTCCCTGAGAACATCTGCTCCCAAGTTCCTGCCTAATAGCATCATATTTCCTCCACTGGAAAATTCAGGAATCAAGCTATATAAAGGAGAGACTACCTATCATCATATTTTCACAGCTTGTTCAAAATAAATAATGTTAGGTTTCAACAAGAATTGTTACTCACTGTGTAGTTAGGCTTTGAGAATCAAAAGTTAAAACTGCAACACATCAGCTGAAAGACTTTTACAGTATGTACAGGACTATCCAAGTTAATGAATAGGTTCTGGAAACAATGACCAACTTCTGCAACCTTCAGAAATAATTGATAATTTGGTTGAAATCCAACTGCTATTGTGACTCCTTCAACACAATTGTTTATTCTCTGTCACTGCTCAGTGCCTTGAAGTGTTCCCACATACCCACTATTTCCTTCCTCAGACAATTCTTGAACTATTTTAGTATATATAATGTCAATGTTTCAAAAACTTGACTGATGCAGTTAAACCGCAGTTAGTTTGGAATGTTCTCTACAGATACCATGTAGGTTTCTAAATAACTTTTGCCATTGTTTACATCGTCCAAGGGAATATAACTAGTAAGTCAACTTGATAAAACTATGGTTTGTTTAATTATTATGAGCTTACACCACAGTGTAAGTTCATAATAATTAACTTTTAACAAGTATCATCATAATAAAGTTCAGTATTAATTGCACAATGATGGGTTTTGAGTTCGAAAATGTAGTTCTGTGGTCTGCTGTCAAATGGAGTCTAGCTTCCTTAGCATTTTAAGACATAACGTCTGGTATAATTATCAAAAAAAAAATACTAGTGTTTGAGCTTGTGTTGGGTTACACACACAAACTGGACTGGTGATGGGTGTCGGCCCGAAAGGTCGACTGTACTTTTTTCCATAGATGCAGCCTGGCCTGCTGAGTTCCTCCAACATTTTGTGTGTGTTGCTTGGATTTCCAACATCTGCAGATTCTCTCTTGTTTTGGTTGGGTTCTGCTTGGCCTTTAAGCTGATACATACGCAGATCTCTGCCATTGAACTGACTCTCAATATAATCTCACTTTATAGTGATCTGAGAAAAATGTTAGAATTACTAACTTAAGTGTCAAATATACTGTAGAAGCTAGTACTTGTCAATTCTAGCTCTGTAAATTAGAATTAACATACACTGAAATCTGTATAAGTGACAGTAATTATCATTCAAGAAACAACACATAGCTGTCTGACATAGGACAATCAGGATAGAAGAAAGCTATTTAACCCCTCTGGTATTCAAAGAGATCACCGCTGATCTGTGATCTATCTCCATTTTCCTTATTAGCAATGATTAACAGTAATCTGTGAATCGCTCCGCGTGTAAAGGTAACAATTCCTGCGGCATTTTTTCTATCTGTGGAAGTGAGTTTCTAACATTCCTGACTCAGCAGAAATACCCCAAGTTTTCATTAATAGACTGAATGTTTCAATCAAATTATTCCTTGATTAAGATTTTTCTAAATTCCATAATACATTAATTAGATTGTGAAATAAAGCCACTCTCATCTAAAGATAATCAATCTATCCTCAGAGGCATAATTTAGCAAGGTTTTAGTTTGAACTTTTAACTATAGATTTTCCTAAGGCTGGGGAATCAAGAACTAGAGGGCATATGTTTAAAATGAGAGGGGAAAGATTTAATAGGAAGTTGGGGGCCAAATTCTTCCACCCAGAGGGTTGTCCATATATAGAACAGGCTGCTATAGAAAATGGTTATGGAAGGAACAATAACAACATTTAAAAGACATTTGGACAGGTACAAAGTTAGAAGCAGTTCTGAGGGGTGTGGGTGGAATGCAGGAAAATGCAGATGGGTATCTTGGTTGACATGGACGAGTTGGGTCAAATGTCTTACTTCCATGCTGTATGGCTCTGTGACTGTGACTATGACTATGACACTAAATCCTGTTACTGTATATAACTCTCAAATAAAGGTCAACATCAGTTAGCCTTTTTACTCGTTTTTGTGGCAGTCTAAGACATTTAACATTATGTATTGATAGATCTATAAATCTCATTAGGCTTTCAATGAATGCTTCATAGTCTGCACCATTCAGAACATATTCAGATTCTTCCATTTTTGATAAAATTGAATGATAATCACATTTCCTACACTGAAATGCATCTGTCACGGTTCGAGCTCATAGGACTAGATGTTTCAATCCCTTTGATAAGCAGATCCTAACTTGGGTCACAGCATAGAAATCTTGAGGTGGGGCTTGGTGGGTGGCAGGTGCTTCCCAGGGGTCATCAGGTGGGCACCCATCTTCATCAATTTAATCGCACTACATCTCCAGGTGACAGAACAGTGTGACCCGGTGTACCAGGTGCACACCCCCTTCACATCTGGCCACCCATAGGTCATCTTAGGGGTCAGTTGCCATCACTCCTCTTCATCCATAACCAGTGGCTGCTTCGCTCGGCTACCTCCAAGTGCTCTTTTATAACTTGCTGCTGGCCCTGGCCTCAGACTCCCAATCTGACCATGGATGTGGCCACAAATCCTCTGCAGCCAACCTCTACTGGGAAAATCTGCACCGATACAGTTCATCTGTTACCAGTTTTTGTAAAACCGTTTTCATCTATACAACTCAGAATATCACATAGCTTTGGTGCCACTGGCAGTTGTATATGACATGTAAGTGTCATATACAGTTAATAATCACAATGAATCACTGAGGTAGTAACGCTGATCCACAGGAAATACTGTAGGTCACATCTTGGCAACTGTAGTTCTAGCTCACCCTCCCTAATCAAGCTTACCTGCTGCTCAATCATTTAGCCAATTTCTCTAATAGCCAATTTTTGAATAATTCTCTGTGAACTGAAGGATATACTTGAAATAGAGGGAATGAAATAAAGCTTCACAAGACTGGTTCGTGAGAATATGAAGTAAGTCCTATGAGCAAATATTTCTTTTTAAATGGCTGTATACTCTCGAAAGTTAAGAAAAAGATGAACATCTTGAAACGTAATATTCTTAAGGGACTTGACATAGGAAATGGAGGGATGATGTCTCCCCTAGCTAGGATATCTAGAACCAGGAGAATGGTTTCAAATTAAAAAGTAGCCGTTCAGGGCTTAAATGAGAAGAAATTCTTTATCCATAGCCATCATAGGCTGTGATTCGCAAAGATTTTTGATATTAAGAAAATCAAAGGAATGGAGCAAGTACAGTAAAGTACTGCTGAAGTAAAACATCAGCCATGATGTTATTGGATGTCCTTTTTGCCAAGTTCACAAGCTTCCACTAAGTGTTTTATGAGGAACTTTTATTGCCTTCTAGTAGTTCATGTAAATAATATCTTCAGGCCTGCCCCTGTCGATTGTTTTAATCACCCACTTTAAAAACTTCCATCAGATTCATGAGATGTGTTACTATTCTCAATGGGATTGTCAATATGGGGGAGGATGTAATGAAGCTCTAAGGGGATATGCGCAAGCCAGGTGAGTGAGCCAGAACATGGCAGATGGAAGACAACATTGTGGAAAATATGAAGTAATTCATTTTGATGCACATAACAGAAGAGCAGAGTAATTTATAAACAGTGAGCTTAAGTAGTGTTGATGTTCAGAGAAATCCTGCTGTGCTTATACAAAAGTCATGAAGACCAGCCTGCTGGCAGAGAAAGAAAATGGGAGGTAAAATAGGATGCTAGACTTAATTAATAGAGTAAGGAAGTCTTATTAAGTCTTCTATTACTCTATTGCTTTGCTGTACTGCATGCAAAGGATATGCTTACCATAGGGTGCAGAGCAAAGATTTACTAAACTGTTTCCAGGATTATGTGTTTGCCATAGGAGGAGATATTGAGCAGTCTGGAACACTTTTAGAGTTTAGGAGAATGAGAGGAGATCTCATCAAAACTTATAATTTGTAAGTGCTTGACTTGCTAGGTGCAGGGAAAATATGGGGTCACATAGGGCACAGTTTCAGATAAAATGTTGGCAATTTGCAACTCACATGAGAATAAATTTCTTTACTAAGAATATATGGTAACTTTGGAATTGTCTTCTGTAAATGGTTCTGCAAGTTCAGTTGTTCATTCAGAATAGATAGAGATTTCTGGCTACTTAGGGAATGAAAAGATTTGGGGATAGCATTGGAAAATTATGTTGAGGTAAAAGACCAGCCATCATCTTGATGAATGGTGGAACAGGCTCAAAGGAAAACATTGTTTACACCTGTTTTCACTTCTAATTTTCTCATATTTTTATGACTTTCTCTTTATAAATTCATGGTGGTTCCTTTAATATTGAAGATGTACGATCACTCCACATTTGACACATTCCAAGAGCAGATGTTGATATAGTGGTTGACAAACAGTTTTCCAATATAAATTCAAATTCCAAGCCAACTTCGTAGGCGCATTCTTTCTGAATTGCTAGAATTTCAGAAGACATAATGGCCATGAAAGAAAAACAGTGCAGATATACCATAATTGTACATTGTTTAAAGAAGTGCATTAGCATGGCTTGTGTGTTTTGTATTAGATATTAAGAAGGTGAGGGGTAATCTAATCAAAGATTTCAATTCAAATCCCACATAACAATTGCAAAAAGTGAATTTAATAAAGCAAATCCTTTATGAGTTGGTGCAGGAAAAATGATGTGTCGTCCAAAGGTATAATGGATTTTCCAGAACAGAATCTGCTACAGCTTCCCATGTGATAGTTCACATTGTTTGGTGATTTTTAATGCACTCAGATACGGACAGCAGATGCAACCTTGCTAGCTACAGTAAACATGGTTTACATGAATTTCCAGAAAGTTTTTGAAAAGTCCATACTGAGAGGAGGTAGAGCAGCTGGAAAAATGGTACAAGCACAACAACATGGAGAAGGTCAAAGAGATGTGTGTGGGCTTTAGGAAGGTGCATGCTGGCCACGCTGTACTGCACATACACAGCTCCTCTGTGGAGAGAGTTAGGAGCACCATGTTTCTGGAATGCACATAACTGACGCCCTCATCTGCTCCCTCAGCACCTCTTTCTTTAGTCAAGAAATCACAGCAGCATCCCCACTTCTTGAGAAGATTGAGACAAGTGAGGATCCCCATCTCCACTCTCCCCAATTTCTAATCAATTTTTACAGGAGCACCACCAAGTGAGTCCTGACCAGCTGTATCGCTGGTACAGGAATTGCAAGGCATCTGACCACAAGCCCCTCCAAAAGATTGCAAGGACTGCTGAGGTGATCATCAGGGTCTCTCTTCCACCCATCATAGATATTTACCAGGAGCGTTGCATATGCAGGGCCCTGATCAATGTCAGTGATCCCTCCAATCTGACAGATTACTCAGGCAAGTTTTCCCTTAAAGAAACCATGATGACTTCACCCTATTTTGTCATATGTCTTCAAGTACTGAAAAATTCATCCTTAATAATAGGTACTAATTGCTTACCAACCACTGTCCAGAGACTGGTGTTGGGTCCATTCTTTTATCTATAGTAACTATTCAGATTGGGGATGTAAGCCACAATTTCTAAATTTGTGTATGACATAAAGCTCAGCAGTATTATGAATGCAAAGAGCAAAGTGATAAACTGCAGCAGGAGATAAATAGGCTGGTGGAAAGGACAGATGAAGCTTGATCAATGAACATTTAGGTAGGAAGAATGCAGAGAGGCAGCATAGAATAAAGGGATGCAGGAGCAGAAGTACCTGGAGTTATACCTGCTCAAATTATCAACAGTGGAAAGGTAGGTTGCAAAATTAGTTAATGCAGCATTCACAGTTCTGCCATAGAGTAATACTGTATAAAAACAGGGAGGTTATTTCTAACTGGTCTAGCCCCCAGTGGAGTACTGTCTTCAATGCTGGTCATCACATTAAAGAAAGGATGTGAAAGCATCAGAGAAGAGTGAGAAGAGTAAGAAGAATGGGTCCAGGGATGATGGGACTATAGCTACAAGGGTAGAGAGGCTGGGACTGTTTTCTTCGAACAGAGCCAATGAAAGATTTGATTGATGTATAAAAAAGGACAGGGAGTTTGGTCAGAATGAACTGTAGCGACTATTTGAGCTAAAAGGGGGATCAAGGAAAATGTGCAAGGCTGTAGAAAAGTGGCCAGTGAGTGGAATCATAGGACCGTAAGGCATAGGAGCAGAATTAGGCCATTCAGCCCGTCAGTCCACTCAGCCATTTCATCATGGCTGGTCCCGGATCCCATTCAACCTGTCCTCTCACCATTTCCAATGATGCCCAACCAATCAGGAATCTATCAAATTCTGCTTTAAATACATCCATGCACTTGACCTTCATCACAGTCTGTGGCAGAACATTCCACAGATTCACCACCCTTTGGCTAAAAAAATTCCTCCTTACTTCTGTTCTAAAAGATTGACCCTCAATTTTGAGGCTGTGCCCTCTAGTTCTCTCCCCAGCCTCCTTATATAGTCCTTCCAACATTTGGTAGGCTTCAATGAGATCTCGCCTCACTCTTCTAAATTCCAGTGAGTACAGGCACAAAGCTGCCAAACACTTCTCATATGTTAACCCCTTCATTCCCAGAATCATCCTCGTGAACCTCCGCTGGAATCTCTCCAATGACAAATCATCCTTTTGGCGATCGGGGACCCAAAACTGTTGACAATAATCCAAGTGCAGCCTGATAGTGTCTTATAACGCTATAGCATTATCTCCTTGTTTTTATATTCTATTCCCTTTGAAATAAATGCCAACATTGCATTTGCCATCTTTACCACAGACTCAACCTGTGAATTAACATTCTGGGAGTCTTGCACAAGGAGTCCGAAGTCCCTCTGCACCTCTGATGTTTGAATTTTCTCCCCATTTAGATAATAGTCTGCACTATTGTTCCTTTAACAAAAATGTATTATCATACATTTCCCAACACCGTATTCCATCTGCCACTTTTTTGCCCATTTATCCAATTAGCCTAAGTCCTGCTGCAATCACATTCCTTCTCAGCACTACCTACCCCTCCACCTACCTTTGTATCATCTGCAAACTTTGCCAGAAAGCCATCAATGCCATTATTTAATAATTGACAAACAATGTGAAAAGTAGCGGTCGTAATACTGATCCCTGCGGAATACGACTAATCACTGGCAGCCAATCAGAAAAGACCCCCTTTGTCCCACTCATTGCCACCAGCCTGTCCGCCATTCCACTATTCATGCCAATATATTTCCTGTAACACCATAGGATTTTATCTTGTTAAGCAGCCTAGACCGTGTGAGGCGCCTTATCAAATGCCTTCTGAAAATCCAAGTAAATGACATCTACTGCCTCTCCTTTGTCCACCCTGCTTGTTACTTCCTTAAAGAACTCTAACAGATTTGTCAGGCAAAATTTCTCTTCACAGAAACCATGTTGGCTTTGACTTACTTTATCATTAGAATCCAAGTACCCCAAAACCCCATCCTTAATAATGGACTCCAACACCTTCCTAACCATTGAAGTTAGGGAACTGGCCTATAATTTCCTTTCTTTTGCCCTCCTCCCTTGTTAAAGAGTGGAGTGACATTTGCAATCTTCCAGTCCTCTGAGACCATTTCAAAATCAAGTGATTCTTGAAGGATTATGACCAATGCATCCGTTATCTCTTCAGCAACTTCTCTCAGGATTCTGGCATGTAGTCTATCTGGTCCAGGAGACTTATCCACCTTAACAGCTTTGACTTTGCCAAGGGCTTTTTCCTTTGTAACAGCAATGGCACTCACTCCTTCTCCCTGACACTCACGGACCTCTAGCATACAGTTAATGTCTTCCACAGTAAAGACTGAAGCAGAGTACTTATTAAGTTCATCTGCCATTTATTTGTCCCCCATTACTACCTCACCAGCATCATTTTCCAGTGGTCCAATATCAACTCTCACCTCCCTTTTACTCTTTATATAACTGAAAATACTTTTAGTATCCTGCTTTATATTATCAGCTAGTTTGCCCTCATATTTCATCTTTTCTCTTCTTATAGCTTTTTTAGTTGTCTTTTGTTGGATTTTAAAAGCTTCCCAATCATCCAACTTCCCACTTACTTTTGCTTTCTGATATGTCCTTTCCTTGGCTTTTATGCAGTCCTTAACTTCCCTTGTCAACCACAGTTGCTGAGCCCTGTCATTTGAGAACATCTTCTTCTGTAGGACATATCTATCCTGTGCCTTGTGAAATATTTACAGAAACTTCAACCACCTCTGTTCTGCCATCATCCCGCCAGTATCCTCCTCCAATCTACCTAAGCAAGCTCTTCTCTGATGCCTCTGTAATTCCCTTTATTCCATTGTGATACTGATAATTGTGACTTATATTTCTTCCTTTCAAATTGCAGTATGAATTCAATCATATTACGATTGCTGCCTACTAAGGGTTCCTTTACGTTAAACTGACTAATACAATCTGGATTATTACACCCCAATCTAAGATAGTCTTTCCCCTAGTAGGCTCAAGCACAAGCTGCTCTAAAAAAGCCATCTTGTAGGCATTCAACAAATTCCCTCTCTTGTAATCAGACACCAATCTGATTTTCCTAATCCCCTTGCATATTGAAGTCCTCCATTACAATTGTACCTTTAATTGTGCCCTTTCCAGCTCCCTTTGAAATCTCAACCCCAAATCTTGGCTACTATTTGGAAGCCTACATATGACTCCCATAATGTTTTTTTACCCTTGCAGTTTCTTAACTCCACCCACAGAGATTCAAAGTATTCTGACCCTGTGTCATCTCTTTCTAAAGATGTAATTCCATCTCTTACCAATAGGGCTACTCACTGTCTATGCCTTCCCACCCGTCCTTTCGATACAAAGTATATCCTTTGATGTTAAACTCCCAGCTATGACCTTCTTTCAGTTATGATTCAGTGATGTCCACAATGTCATACCAACCAATCTTTATTTGCGCCGTACGTTCATCCACCTTATTCTGAATGCGAGGTGTATTTAAATACAGCACCTCCAGACCTGCATTCTTTGCCCTTATTAATTTTGCCTCTGTGGTTCAATTTGACTCTTTTCTCTGTCTGCAGTTGTACCCAATCTTGTCTTGTCCTTCCTTACATTCATATTACATATCACATATCACTTATTCTTGAGAATTTGGATAAAACAGGTTTTAATTTTGAAAAGAAAAAATTTTAACTGTTAAGAAATCTAAGCTTATATATTTATAGAACAAGGTCTCAGCAATCAAGCAATATTTCAGTGCAACCTCCTGATTTTGTAATTTTTTCATAAAATGTGTTTTTCCTGTCATTACTTAGCTTTTGTCAACAGTCAGACACAATAAAAAGCTAATTATTCCTATTTATTTAGTCTTATATAGATTTAGAGCTTTTAAATCATTGTGTCTACACCATAGGTACACATATATGCTGTTAAATGTTGAATATTCACTTTTGTTCATTTTTTATACTATTTCACATGTACTCCTTTAAAAACTCTTACATCATGCAACTTTTATCATTAGCATTAAATATACAAAATAACAATTTTGGACTTAAAAACACATTTTTAATTTTAAAGAGACAATTATTTTAATAAATCAACTGTTTTTGGAGGAACAGGTTGTAAGCATATTAATTTAAAACAAAGAAAGTTCCATCTGATGGTGGTGACAGACCTGACAGTGGTGGCAGTGGTCTAATTACAACAAACAATTCCAATCTTTTCACCACTCAAGTCAATGCTTCCTCGCTTAACAACTTTATTTAACAATTTGTCATGTACATTTTATCCTTCTGTAAATATTAACAACAACAGTAAACAGGAAAATAAAAACTACAGTACAACTGCAACGCTTAAGCATGAACATCAGAAAACACACCAGGAATTTTTTTAAAATTCCATCCGTTTCTGGGCTTGAAAATCTTTGAAAACCTTCAATCAACTTTATCAGGAAGTAGACGATTAATATGCTCCTCCTCTATGAAGTCCATGACTTCAGACTGGTGGTAGATCTCCCTCGTCCTGCTTGCACAACCCAGTGATGATGGCTCCATCAGTTTGACCAGAATATCTCCAACTGGTACAAAGCACATATCCTTTCCACCTGCTTTTGGATGGAAGCACGCGTTGGGCCCATGAGGGTGGAAAAACTCCACTTGAACATCTTGGTGATGAGCATCCATGGTGACAGGCTTTGCTAACCACCAATTTTGGTCATAAATGACTGCAAGCCAATCTCCACAATTAATGACACCAGCAGATATATCTGCTGTAGTCCCGTCAGGATCAATCTGGGGTTCCTGCTCCATTTCCTCCATCAGCATTGCCAAAGGCCCTCTGTTCTTTCCCGTTGTGGTAGGGCCATCATTCTCCTCAGCCTGTACCCTGGCATGTGTATTTTCAGTCAACTGAAATGTTGTTGGGCTGAATCACTGACACACCTGTGGCTCACTGCAGAAACATGACAAAGACCTGCAATGGATACTGTTTCCGTAAGGTATGACCTGATGGATTTTCCTTGTTGCTGGTACAGGTTTTAGTGATTGAGAAAGGAGTGCATCATATGTCTGCATGTCACCTTCAGCAATATGATAGAGCTGAGTACTGCAAAGGCTTCTCCCAACCATCTCATGGAAGATTTTGCTGCCCTGTAGCATCTGCTCTGTTTCTTTTCTGGGTGATTCTTGTGTTTTTTATTTCTAATTTGCTCTCGTCGCCAATGCTTTTTCAGTTTATTCCTATCTTTTATTATTTATTGAAGTTTATTTTTCAAAGCTTTCATCTCTCTCAAGTATTTTGCTCTTGTTTTCTTTCTTCCCCTTTCCCCTGCTATAGACTGCCGGCTGCGATCTGGCTCCTGTATAGTCTGATCCAATGGAATATGTGGTGGAGTTTCTGGGCATTCTGGGCCCTTTCTGTTATGCTCTCTTGACTCTTGCTGTCCACGTTTCCACACTTTTCTCTTACTCCTTTCATTCAAATCACTGATAGTTTTTATTTTCCCATCCTCTACTCTCTTCTTCCATCTTTGCTTTTCCTTTCTCAGGTTTTCCTCCTTTAACTCTGGCTCACTATATATTTTCTCTCTCCACTTTTTTTGGTATTCCCTGTTTCTTCTCCTTCGTTCCTCCACTGATAGCTGCAGCCTAGCCATAACTTCCTAAAATACATAAAAGGAAGGTCAGAATTTAATGGAAGAAGATGGCGGCGCGACACAGCTTGCGCGGCCACTCCGGTGAATGATATCTGTAATCTGTCAAGTAGGGTGCCATACACAATTCTGATTTGATGGAGACAAACGTGAGAGAACGGAGGAACAGCTGGAGAAACTTCTGAAATGCCTTTATTCACTGCCGCTGTCACTGTGTGATCCTGAGTCTCCGGAGGGGAAGGCCCCGAATCCTCGGCTTTGCTTGTTGCTCGGCGGCTGGGATGGGGTCGAAGCACTCGGCAGAGATGGTGCTCAGTGCTCGGTGTCGAAAGGCTGGTCGGAGGCTCCAAGTTTTTGGACAGACTCAGAGTGGACTGGGGTCGGGTGCTTCCAATGCATCCACGGTTGTCGGTTCCTGGAGGTTTATGGCAGAGAGAGTTTCTCCCTTCTGCTGCCTGCTATCGGGGACTAGGGTGTCGATCAGAACTTTGAGACTTTTTTTAACCATTCCCATGGTCTGTTCTTTATCAAATTGTGGTATTGCTTTGCACTGCTGTAACTATATGTTATAATTATGTGGTGTTGTCAGTGTTAGTCTTTGGTTTGTCCTGTTTTTTTGTGATATCACTCTGGAGGAACATTGTGTCATTTCTTAATGCATGCATGCATTTCTAAATGACAATAAATGAGCACTGAGTGTCCTCATCATCTAATCTAATCTAATCTAATCTAAAATTACTATGAATTTAAATCTGTTTAATTTGGTGAAATTTTATAAAATGATTATGAAATGGTGCAACTAAATTCATTTATGGTTTTAGTCATTGGGGATACATTTAGTAAGGAAATATTGTAGGCCTATGTGTGGAAGAAATAAAGGGGAAATTATGTATATTATAAATAAAGAGGTTAATGAAACATTACAAGCCATATTACTATTTATTATGATTATAAATTATATTCAAGCCTCCATTGGGGATGATTTGATGTTTTTGTCAACACCGTGAAAGTATGTGTCACCACTGTCGGACAGGAAACCTGACAGTGTTGATATCTGAGGGTGGTGACAAAACACACTTTTCTACATGACATGTGTGAGTGGTATACAGGAGCCATCTTGTTTTCCCTCTGTTGCTGGCTGCCTCTGGCCTCTACTTAAAATGCATAAATTTATGTCATAATTTAAAATAATTCTTTCTATACAAGAGACAGTGTTGACATATCATGGTTGTGACAGTAGCAACATCAATAAATATGCAAAAATTATTGAAAAAATAGCAAACTTACAGGAGCTTGTTTGACCTTGTTGCATTTAGCAGATGTGGAGTGTGGAAAGGGGGTCCTCAGGAATATAGCTGACCATGTGGTTGCCTGATTTTTTTGCTTTTTTTAATAAATATCTGACAGTGTTGACAAAAACTTGGGACACATTTTGAGCGACCACAAAATAAAAGTAAATATTGTTGAAAATTCACTGATTTTAGTTTCAGAGACTTTTCACTCTACTCTTTCATCTGGCATATACATTATACATTTTAAATGATTTTTTCACACTTCTTTATCAAATTGAAATGATAATCTCTTGTCCGAAGACAACTGATTTTGTGGGTATTTGGGCTATCATATAATCATATAATTTATAAAATTAAAAACAAACATATGAAAAAATGTTGCATTTGTGCAAAAAACCCTCAGGTGATCAACCCCGATTATTTTAAATAAGAAAATGGTATTCATTTTCAATGGAATTAGCACTTTTCTTAGAGGGACATATTTTCGCCAAAGTCTCAAGGATTAGTGACATTCATCTACTTGTAAACCTGCTGGCTCATCCTCAGCTTTATCATACTGATTCCCATCCCCTGCTATATTAGTTTATACCAGTCCCAACAGCTCTAGCAAACCTACCCACAAGGATATTGGCCCCTCTCGGATTCAAGTGCAACCTGTCCCTGTTGTACAGGTTACATCTGCCCAGAAAAGGTCCCATTGATCCAGAAATCTGAATCCCTGCCCCCAGCTCCAATTCCTCAGCCATGCATTTATCCAAACCAGATGGTTATATTGATAAAGAACCAATGGGCAATGAAGGGATGAATTCCCTTCACTTGCCTGATAATCATGCAACAATTCTGTGAAACAATATGAAAATCCAGTTTCAAAACCTGTGGATTTAAAACAGAACACTGCTCCATTCTACAAACAGGCATCAATTGTGCGACGAAGGAAATCCTCAAGATCTAAATTTTGGAGAAGTGAATTTTTGATAGTTTATCTGGGGTTTATTCACCATCAGTAACCTTCCCCTAAAAAAAATTTCAGCAGAAAAGAAAATAAATGGTAAATGAGTGAAGAAGCAAAAAACCTTAGGCTCCATTAAATTGACAAAGACTCTGCCATAAATTCTATGCTAAGAAAAATCCTTCTTATAAGTGAGTTAAGTGTTAATCTGAATTGATTGCTATATTCTGTCTAATGCACCAGTGTACATGGTATAGTCCTGTATGTTTCAAGTTCCATTTGATTTTTCAGCTCATGATAAACAAAAATATTTACTTCAATTGGAAAAATGCTCAGGTGAAAAGTAACAAAATACACAAGCAATTTGCATTCATGAATGAAAAGCACAATTTGCAAGAGATATGAAATCGGAGATACATTGAATACGGAGAAGGACTCCAACAGCATAATAAATCTACAGACATCACAGGTAGTTATAACTTGAATTTCAAAGCAGATCAATGCTAAGTAATACACATTGATGGGGAAATATGGTGTGGCCACACATTCCATACAAAGTAAGTAGATGAATGAGTTTATAACAGAGGGATTTAAGGATACAGATCCCCAGCTCACAGAATAATAAGGTCATTAATGAAAATCAACAAGCTTCAATTATAATAAAAGGATTGAAAAGGATTTTACAGAACGATGGCTAGATCAGATTTATTATGAGAACAGAAGACATATGAGCAGAATTAGGCTATTTGCCCTATTGAGTCTGTTCCGCCATTCTATCATGGCTGATTTATTATTGTTTTCAACTCCATTCTCCTGTCTTCTCCCCGTAAGCTTTAACGCCCTTACTAATCAAAAACCTATCAACCTTCACTTTAAATATACACAATGACTAGGCCTCCACAGCCATCTGCCACAATGAATTCCACAGACTCGCCACCAACAGTCAAAAGAAATTCCTCCCCATCTCTGTTCTAAAGGGATACACTTCTATACTGTGACTGTGTTCTCTGGTCCAAGACTCTTCCACTATAGGAAACATCCTCTCTATAACCACTCTCTTTTAATGCCCAGTAGATTTCAATGAGATCCCTACTCTTTCTTCTACACTCCAGTGAGTACATGCCCTGCCATCAAATGCTCCTCATATGCTAACCCTTTCAATCCTAATATCATTCTTGTGAACCTTGTCTAAACCCTCTCCAACACTAGCACATTCTTTCCTAGATAAAGCGCCCAAAACTGCTCACAGATATGAACCATTCCAGTGTCCAAATAATGAAGTGTTTAGGGGCATATCAAAGAACACAAAATAAAACAGTAAGTTAACTGAAAGATGGCTAAGAGGGAAGACAGACATTATTTTCTCTTATGAAAATGAAGGGATGACCTAGCAGAACTCTTCAAGGTTATAACAGAGTTTACTGTAGTGAATGTCATGGAACTCTTTCTTCTTGGAAGCAAGATCAGAATCAAGGAACATGTTTGTCAGAGAGTCAACAGTAAATCTAAGAGGGGATTCAGCAGAAATGTCTTTCCTGGCAAGAGAGGACAGAGTGCAAAACCAGTCACTAGATGTCTGGCATATGGAACAAGTTGGCAGAGGAAGTAGTCAAGGCAGGAACACATAAAATATATAGAAGATTTTTAGAAAGTACACGTATAGGTGTACAAGCTGGCCTTACCTCCATGCTGAAAATCTATGACTGCATGCAACAACTGAACTAAAAGGTTGATGCACCGAAGTTAATCTAGAAGACCAAATGTGAAACGAATGAGGTGAGTCAAAGAGGTGTAGGTGGAGGCTATCAGATTTAGTGTCCCATTTCTGTAAATAGTTTGTCATAGTTAATACTATATTAGAAAATCCATTTCTCAAGAATATTTTCATTCAACCAATAAAATCCAGAATATCAGAGGTTGAGTACATAATCACAATAATTAGTTTTGCTGTCATTGCAAAGAAGTGAAAATGAAGAAAGCAATGATCACAGTTCGTTGAATTACTAATAATTTTAAGAAAGACGAGATAATGATGAACAAATATGAATTGATGAAGACTGAACAAATGTACCAAGTGTAAAGAGTTAGTGACATATTTCAGTTCAAATTCTGGAGGCACTCTGTGATTTGGGAATGTTTGCTGGAATAAAATGTCAATACTAGATGGAAAACAATGAATACATTTTTTCTGGAAAATATTTTGCCTCAAGATGTTTTGGAAACATTATAGCCAAGATACTGATGTATCGTAAATGCCCATAACTTTTTTTCAGTTTTGTCTGGTGAATATATTTTTTCTGGCCACTATTTACAGCTAATTTTTACACGTAGATTGAAACCAAAAGATTACGTGAAACTATTAAAGCAATGATTCCTAAAATTATGAAACACACTAGTATTTTGAGATAGCAAGATATTTCTTAAAGATTAATTTAATCCTATTATCAAGTTATCCCACAATCAGTATATATTTGTACATATTGTAATAAAAATAAAGATTGACAGTAAGTACAGCAATATTTTAATTAGAAGCCACTTAGCTTTGATTGTTGCCTGGTAGTCAACCTTTCTTGTTCAGTCATTCTTTTTACTTTATGTAATAACTAAGCACATTTGCAAAATGTCTTCATCAATTAGTATGTGTACATCGTCATCAATTCTTTACTGAACGACTGATGCAGCAGACTGTCATCGCAGTCATGTTTACTTTCATCAAACTTGCAGTGACAACAAGCCTAATTTTTCAACAGCACAGTTTCTAACACATCCACCTGTGTTTATCTTCATCAGAGTTAAAGCCTAGAGTTGGAGTTTTCAAGTCCTCAATCACATTCATCTTTCAGATGAAAAGTTAAACTGAGAACTTGGGTGGATGCAATTGTGAAAGGAAGAGAAGGGGAGCTATGCCCATTATCATGTTCAATGTTTATCAAAAAAAAAACATTATCAGTACTGAATAATTGTTATATCACCGTTTGTGGGAGCTGGGTGTTTGAAACCTGGCAGCTGCATTTCTTGCATTGCAACAGATAATACACTTCAAAACTGTATCAATGACATATGGAACATCCAAAAGTCTTGAAAATTGTATACAAGTAAAAGGGCACTCTTTTTGAAAACAACAGAGAAAAATCCCTCTTTTTTAAAAAATTCAGCTCATACTTAGCAATGATCCATGTGATGTTGATGTAGCCTGTTGTGACCTTGTACAGAAGAGGTGATAGCATCATCCATCATGGCTATATTCATTGTCACCGAGGAGAACGTTAGAAGAGCCTTCCTGAAGATAAATCCAAGGAAGGCGACGGGCCCAGATGCCATCCAGGGACGGGTTCTCTGGGCCTGTGCAAGCAAGCTAGCTGGAGTGTTTGCTGACATCTTCAGCTGCTCCTTGCTTCAGTCTAAGATCCGCTCGTGTTTTAAGAAGGCAACGATAATCCCGGTGCCGAAGAAGAGCAAGGTGGCATGCCTGAATGACTATTGACCTGTGGCTCTGACATCAATTGCTATGAAGTGCTTCGAGCGATTGGTTATGGCACACATCAACCGCAGCCTACCGGTCAACCTTGACGCTTTGAAATTCACCTGCCGGAGCAACAGGTCAATGGCAGATACCATGTCTCTGGCCCTACATTCCTCCTTAGAACACCTGGAGAATAAAGACGCATATGTAAGGCTCCTTTTCATTGACTACAGCTCTGCCTTTAATACCATCATTCCAAATAAACTGATTTCTAAGCTCCAGAACCTGGGCCTTAGCATTCAGATCTGCAGCTAGATCTTCAACTTCCTCACAGACAGGACCCAGGCTGTAAAAATAGGGGACAAGCTCTCCTCTACAATCACTCTAAGCACCGGTGCCCCACAAGGCTGTGAACTCAGCCCCCTGCTGTACTCACTGTACACCCATGATTGTGTAGCCAAGTTTCCATCAAACTCAATATGTAAGTTTGCTGATGACACCACAATTGTAGGCTGTATCGAGTAATGATGAGTTTGAGTACAGAGAGGACATTAAGGACCTGGTGGCATGGTGCAAAGACAATAACCTATCACTCAATGTCATCAAGACGAAGGAATTGGTTTTTGACTTCAGAAGGAGTAGCGGACCGCACGACCCCATTTACATCGGTGGTGTGCAAGTGGAACAGGTCAAAAGCTTTAAGTTCCTCGGGGTCAATATCACAAATGACCTGACTTGGTCCAACCAAGCAGAGTCCACTGCCGAGAAGGCCCACCCGCGCCTTTACTTCCTGAGAAAGCTAAAGAAATTTGGCCTGTCCCCTAAAACCCTCACTAATTTTTATAGATGCACCGTAGAAAGTATTCTTCTAGGGTGCATCACAACCTGGTATGGAAGTTGTCTTGTCCAAGACCGAAAGAAGCTGCAGAAGATCGTGAACACAGCCCAGCACATCACACAAACCAATCTTCCGTCCTTGGACTCACTTTACACCACACACTGTCAGCGCAGTGCTGCCAGGATAATCAAGGACATGACCCACCCAGCCAACACACTTTTCGTCCATCTTCCCTCCGGGAAAAGGCTCAGGAGCTTGAAGACTCGTACGGCCAAATTTGGGACCAGCTTCTTTCCAACTGTGATAAGACTGCTGAACGGATCCTGACCCGGATCTGGGCCGTACCCTCCAAATATCCGAACCTGCCTCTCAGTTTTTTTACACTACCTTACTTTCCCTTTTCTACTTTCTATTTATGATTTATAATTTAATTTTTTAATATTTACTATCAATTTGTACTCCAGGGATCGTGAAGCACAGAATCAAATATCACTGTGATGATTGTACGCTCTAGTATCAATTGTTTGGTGACAATAAAGTATAAAGAATAAAGTATATTAAACATCCTAAAAATGTCACTTCACTTTATAATTATGGACTGTTTGAACCTCATCATGGGCAAGATATATACAGATATGATGGGAGATAAACCCAGAACTAAGCTTCTTCTAACTCCATTGCTACAGATTTCCCAAAGCTCAGGCTGGGAACTCTGTCTGTCGAGCCTCCTACTGGTTAGATGACACACATACCACAGATCTTTTAAAATGAATGGGAAGCACTAGTTACCATCTAAAAAATAAGGAAAATTATTTTATTTGATTTAAATTGGTTATGCATTTTAATTATCCTTTTATCAAGTTAATAATTTTCTATTTTACAAGGATGTTATATTTTATAGGCTCCAAGTGATTTTGAATGTGAGCATCATGGACATTTTGTTCCATCTGTAAGTCAGTGGAAGTAAAATGCTCTTGAGAATGGATTTTACAACAGACGTTGAAGGCCTTTTCTTATCAATAATTCTCTCCAGTGCTTGGAATATAAAATGTTAATTGTTGACATTTCCATTTTGGCCCTTGAAATAAATAGTTCAGTTATGCAAATTTTTCAACTAAAATAAACGAAACTTTGGTAGAAACATCCTCTCAAATAGGAATCACATGCAGTTGTACATCAATCTTTGGTAATCTCTGTCATGGAAGAGTTTCCCTTATTGACAACCACTCTAAACACCATTTGACTTTTAAAATTGTGAACACTGCCTTGAGAGTCATTCTCTGCACAGCAAAGTGAGCAGAAGTGAGCAGAAATGAGCAGGAAAATGGCTAGAGCACTGGGCCTCTTTTCACTTGGATATACCATTTTTATAGCACAATTGCAGGAATGGATTTCTTCAAAGTTGAGTTTATTGTCATGTGCACAAATACATGCATGCACAGGTGCAATGAAAGGCTTACTTACATTGGCATCAGAGGCACATAGAATCATATAAGCAGCATTCACAAGGAAAACATAAGCTGTACTGAACTTCTATCAGGAGAAAGTCCATTTTAGTGCAAAGTGGTCATGGTGCTGCTATATAGTGATTAAGACTTTGCCTGTTAGTTTTTGAGAATACTGACAAGATTCTGTGCTGTTTTATGACAACAATAACAGTGCATTTGACAGGTACTCCATAATTTCTTTTCACTGTTGCAAGGTTATCTTGTCAGTGGCACCGAATGTTGATGGAATTTCCATATGCTATTGTTTTGCTAGTACTCTTAGACAGATTGTGATGGCAAAGGAAATCAAAATCAGATGTGATATTATACATCACGTGGAAACTGGAGGCTGTAATCTAGTTAAAAATGACAAGTCACATGCGTACTAACTGTTGTAATTGGATTTCAAATGACATGTTATGTGCTCACTGTAAATCATTTGCTGAGGTTAGTAAGATTTAATAAAGTATCCTCTGACAAGTAAACCCCAAGGCGCCAATAGGTGCCACACAAGCATATTAACTTGATGATCTGTCAATATTATAAGAAAAAGGGTCAGCAACAAAAAATTGTTTTTCCAAAATCAAGATATATAAATATATACTGGGATTAAATTGATGAAACTGACTTTTATCTGCTAGGGTGCCATGCCAGGGACTGCATTACCAAAACTTTCATGATTATCAGGTCCAGTTAGAAAATTTGCTGCCCTTCAGTGGACTGGATGTGGTGCTGAATTTGAATGCTTTGAGAAATAGCAGAAGGGAGATTGCATAGTCCAAGTGAAGTGTCTGCAGCATAATATGTTTTTTTTAACCCATCCACTGAATTAACATGCTACGTTCTGTTTTCCTGACAAATTAATTTGAACAAGCATCACTTACCATCAGATCAGGAAAAGTGAGGAGAGAAGCTGATCTGCTCAAAACTGGATGATTGTATTACTCCTGCCCCCTCAGTCTGTCCCCTGTCCCTACACGAGTGGACCAATCCTCACATTAACTCACCTTGCAAGTGTTTACATCCCCATCAAACAAATTTCATCTCGCTTCTAATCACCTGCCTTCTATTCAGCTGGAGGTTAGCGTGAGGCAACATGAATGTTTCTTTTGATCCTCTAAGACCAGAAGTATTTCAGGGTAAGCAGCATTTGTTGGCTAATGAAAGATGGAAAGTGCAGTTTAGTTACCTGCAAAGTACAGCACCTGCATAGCCAAGGATCCAGTTTGTGCTAATCTAAACAAAATTTTCTCTGGTCTTCTCCAAGGGACTTTTAAATTAGATTCAACTTTATTGTCATTGTGCCGAGTACAGATACAAAGCCAATAAAATGCAGTTAGCATCTAACCAGAAATGCAAAGAATAGTGTTATTTACAAAATAACTGCAAATAAAAAGTAAGTGCTACAGCACACAAATATAAAAGTACTGAGACAGCTTAGCGCTGTGATGTGAGGTTCAGCAGGGTCACAGCCTCAGGGAAGAAGCTCTTCCTGTGCCTGCTGGTGCTGGAGCGGAGGCTCCTGTAGCACCTACCAGATGGGAGAAGAGTAAAAAGTCCATGGTTAGAGTGAGATGCATCCTTGATAATGCTTTTCGCCCTGCCCAGGCAGTGTTTATGGTAGATGTTCTCAATGGTGGGCAACTGGGTGCTGATAATCCGCTTACTTACTGCCATAAATGTAGTGACCATTTTTTTGCAGAGAACGTGGAACATGGAACATAGAAATTTACAGCACATTACAGGCCCTTCAGCCCACAATGTTGTGCCGACCATGTAACCTACTCTAGAGAATGCCTAGAATTTCCCTAGTGCTTAGCTCTCTATTTTTCTAAGCTCCATGTACCTATCAAAGAGGCTCTTAAAAGACCCTATTACACCCCCTATTGAATTTCATGTATTCACCACTCTCTGTGTGAAAAGCTTACCCCTGACATCCCCCTGGTACCAATTTCCAAGCACCTTAAAACTATGCCCCCTCGTGTTAGCCATTTTAGCCCTGGGAGAAAGCTTCTAGCTATCCACAGGATCAATGCCCTTCATCATCTTATACACCTCTACCAGGTCACCTCTCATTCTTCATCGCTCCACGGAAAAAAGACCAAGCTATTCAAAAATATAGTTGTTATAACGCCTTTTTATTGACACATTTGCCCTTCAGTTCTTCAATTCTTATCACATTGTCTTATCTGGTATTCAATTAAAGGTTTGAAGAAAATTGGGAATTATGCACACTGAGTGATTGTAAAAAAAATCCTGTTATGAGTTATTACCATATTGAAGATGGAAGCCTGTCTTTCTTGAGCAATTTGTACACACACAGTCCGACATGGTTAAGTTAAATGCAGGCATCAGCAGGTTTGGAGGCAGTTTGCTGAAATGCTCCTATTTACAGAGCATTTAATCTAAAAACCCAGCCACTCATATAAATTAATATCCAGACCACCGGATCAGTTAGCTTCTAAAGCAAGAGATGGGATGAATCTGGAAAAATACTGTCTCTTGACTGAGTTTAGTCCAATAGGGAAAGCAGTTCTGATATTCCCTGAACTCTATACCGCCGCCTTACTGGAGGGTTGTGAGCCAAGCTTATAAGTTGAAGAGAACCTTTAACACCGGAAATAACTCATCATAATGATTTTGGTTGATAATATTTCCATACTGATCCAATTAGAATGACTTGTTTCGTCAACTATTATAACCTGGAATCATCAGTTTTGAGCATGCACACTGTAATAAGTGAAGTTTGATCAAACACATATGGCCTGTAACCTCACATGAATATTTAAAAGTCATGACCTACTATGAAAGATTCGAACAGGCAAAACAGGATGTCCTCGAGGTTGGGCATGAAAATCAATAACAGCTGTAGAACATAACCATGAAACATTTTTTTGTAAAGGTAGCTAACAAATAGTCTATTTAGATAAAGCACTGTAAAAAAAGCAATTCAGCTGTTGACTTATGTTACGTACCCCGTAACTGGGTTGCCAAACCAGCAGAAATGGATCACTCAGTTGGAGTCTGGATTACTGGAACTAAAAAAGTTTTATTAAAGAAACAAGCAACACAGTACTCTAATCAAAAGGATAATAAATGCAACAGTTCAGCAATGATAAACACATATGTACACAGAATTAGGATAACAGGATCAATCAAGCTCTATCGTCGTCTAGGGGTAAATGACCAGTTTCAAAGTGACGAAAAGTTCAGTTCAACTGAGTTCAGTTCAGTTCACAGTAATCACTGCCGTGGCGATGGACAGTGGGGGGAAGGAGAGAGAGAGCAAAAGCGAATGAATATTCAAACGGCTTCCACACAGACCTTCGATATTCTTTGCAGTCAGCTTTCGGGCGAGCCCTTTGTAATGTCTTCTGAGGTCACCAACTGTGACTCCTCCGTTTTCAGATACGATCGTTCTTCTGCAGTGAACCTGGCACCCAGGCAAGGGTGGACACACACCAGGTTCCCGCTGATCGTACCTTTCCACCCTGTGCGTCTATGGCTTGGTCCCGCGACCAGCCCTCCAAAAATCCCACTGACTGGTGGGAGGCGCACCGCTTCCAGGGTCTCGTTACCTCGTGGTGTCGTGTGTGTCTTGCCTTAGCGAACCTGTCCCTTTTTATCCCCCTGCTGGGGTATCACTTGTCCATCACTTCAAACAGTTCAGGGTTCAAAGGGGAGCCGATCTTGACAGCTCTCCTTCCGCCCCTTCATTAACATCTCCAAATGCTGCTCCATTGTTTTCCTTATCTCTCATTCTCCTGAAGACAGGTGGCAGACCAACTGCTGATCCCACTGGTGCCAGCACAGGACAGTTAACATCTTAATCTATGTGTACTCTCGTCACACTTATAATCAAAGTTATATAGGTAATATGACACTTAGAACAGTTAACCTTCAATTAATAACATTTGCAACTTTTGATGTTAAACAAGAATTTTTAAAGTGAATCTGCAGCCAGTTGAACAGGATTTTGAAACATGTTCCCATCTATAGCATTAATAATCTGAGGGTCAGATTTGGAAAAAGAGGATTAGGTATGAGGACAAAATCATCTTCTATGTTTTAGCCCCTCCAGTGGTAATAAACTCATTGCAGAATGGAATACTTGGGGAATTGTCAGACTGTGGAAAAACCTTTATACATTAAGTGAGATAAGTGAGCCTGGAGCCAGTCTAGAAATTTCTGGACCCAACTAGAATGCTGCATCTGATGAGCTACATCCCATCTTCCATTAAGCCACCCGCAATCCATCTCAGTCTATAGTGGAGCTCGGTTTCTGCCTCATAAGCTTGGCTTGTTGTCAGATGAACTCAAGCATTTCAATGGATTTGCAGAACATCACAGAAGTCCACATGAGTGGTAGTGGCTCAGAGGACCACAAGTTTCTGTTGTCTCTCAGGATACCAGCTGTGGTTATACATCAGTAATATTGGTTGTGTTTGTTTATAGTTGTCATGTGATTAACAACTACCTGGTCTGAAAACATCTGTAAAAACAGGTCCAGAGGTAGCTATGAAGACCCTCTTAATAAATAGCATATGTTTTCTTTCAGCTCTTTATGTCTAAAGTGCAGTGATCTATACACAGCAATGGACTTTGCAGGAAGTCACAGTTCACTTTGAAGATGAGGATGGGTTTGTGAAGAACTATATTAAGGGAGTTTGCATCTTACATAAATGTTAAGGCTTGGGTGAAATATATCTCTATTTGATAAAGTAAACAAGTGAAGATATTCCAGAGGTTTTGAATTTTTCAAATCATCCAGTCTACAGGAGTGGTGTCAGAAGATTGAAGGACTGCTACCATTGAATTTATGTTTAAAAAGGGAGGGAAGTATGAATGGAATATCCACAGGAAAGCTAGTTTACCTCTGTATGTAGGCATATAATTGGAACTCATTAAGGAATAACATATTAAGTTATTTTGAAAGATTAATCAGGGATAGTCACCATGTGTATGCTAAAAAAAAAAGGTTACGTCTGTGTAATAGTTGATGTTTTTGAGGAGTAAACACCAAAGGTAGATGACGTCAGTATATCTGATGTTGTCTACACTAATTTTAGCTTTTACTTCAGTGCAACTTTCCTCCACTAACAGCATATGCCTTGATTTTCTTAATATCGAAATACTTCTGATCTCTATCTTGACTAAATTCAGCTACGGAATCTCTGCAGCCATCTAGGGCAGAGAATTACAAAGGTTCTTCTCATCCCTGTCCTGAAAAGCTGAAATTTTATTTTCAGACAGTACCTCCTACGAAGGGAGATACTTACTCTGCATCAACCCTCTTAAACCCAAATGAATTTTGTGCATTTCATTTAGATCATTTCTCATTGTATTAGACCGAAAAGTGCAAAGACAGAGAAGCAACACTTGCCCCTTAACCTCAAGCCTTCTCACCATTTGGGCCCTCAAATAGGTGAAGCAGAGATTCAGTTGCACCTCTGTCAATTTAGTGCATTATGCCTGTTACTCACCATAAGACCATAAGACAAAAGAACAGAATTAGGCTGCTTGGCCTATCGAGTCTACTCCGCCATTCCATCATGGCTGATTTATTAAGCCTCTCTCCCCATTCCCTTACCTGCTTCCCATAACCTATGACACCCTGTCTAACCAAAAATCTATCAAACTTTGCTTTAAATATACTCAATTCCACCTCAGGCCAATATCAAACAGGCTCTAGATGATCTGAGCACTGTGATCAACAGACATGAAACAGCGCACCCTGATGCTTCCCCTTCATCTCAAAGTTTCAAAGGTTTCAAAGGTACATTTAATGTCAGAGGAATGTATGCCATATAGATTTGGTATATTGAGGATATAAGGTATATGAGGATAAGACTGCCTTTTCTTCACAACCTTCCACGAAAACAGAGGAGTGCCAACAAAGAATGAATGTTAGAACCCCAAAGTACCCCCCCCCAGCTACACTCCCTCCCACACGAAAGTGGCAGAAAGCAACAATCCCCCCTCCTCCCACCGAGCACGTAAGCGTGAACAGGGCAACAGCAAAGACACAGACCTGCAGTACTCCAAAGACTACATTGTTCACCCGGCATTCAACATATCACACGTTCCCTCTCTCTCCCTAATAAGGGAGAAAGAGATGTTCCTGTTTCACGGCGAGAGGGGAAACATAACAAACAACTCACTGGTTTACGATGTTAAAAGTCTGTCGCGTCGCTTTTTCTGAGCTCTGTGCCCAAAGATCTCGAGTTTCTGGGCACACAGCAGTAGAATTTCCATCTCCCCTGACACACCGGTCTTCTTCTCGGATACCGACTTCCAATCCCCCGTCTCCAGAGCCATGAAAACTCGGCCCTCCGAAGGCGAGTGGAGCTCTTAGGCTGAGCCCTTGGTGTGCAGAACAACGGCCAGTTACGAAACCCCGAGAGTGGGTTCCATTCCCGCAAAGAACCATAGTCAGCACGTAACTCCAGGTCAGGATCTTCAAAAGAACCCTGAAAGGGAAAAACAGAGATATTAAAGATGGAAATAGAGCTGTTTCCGAATATGCAAGCAAAGGAGTGACCGTTAACCCTCCTAAGCTCCACCTTCTTCAGAGGTTGGTCATGGCTAGAATCTTAGGGGATTTTAACCAGGCCAGCTTGTAAAAGTCACTAAATAATTGTGATCAACTAATCACATATAGTGCCAGAAGAAACAACACACTGGAGTACCTGGAAAGACTCTGAAAACTTGTGCCAACCAACTGGCGGGTATATTCAAGGATATTTTCAACCTCTCATTGCTATGGTCGGAAGTTCTCACCTGCTTCAAAAGGGCAAGAGTTATACTAGTGCCCAAGAGGATGAGTGTGAGCTGCTTTAATGAGTATCATCCAGTTTCACTCACATCATCATGATGAAATGTTTTGAGAGGTTGGTCATGGCTAGAATCAACTCTTGCCTCAGCAAGGACCCACTGCAATTTGCTTACCGCCACAATAGGTCTACAGCAGATGCAATCTCAATGGCTCTTCACGCAGCCTTAGATCACCTGGACAATATAAACACCAACATACATCAGGATGCTGTTCATTGACTATAACTCAGCATTTAAGATTATCATTCTTACAGTCCTGATTGAAAAACTACAGGACCTAAGCCTCTGTACCTCACTCTGCAATTGGATCCTTGACTTCCTGACCGGAAGACCACAATCTGTGTGGATTGGTAATTACAACTCCTCCTCGCTGATGATCAACACTGCACATCTCAAGGATATGTGCTTAGTCCACTGCTCTACTCTCTCTATACCCATGACTGTGTGGCATAGCTCAAATGCCATCTATTAATTTGCTGATGATACAATCATTGTTGGCAGAATCTCTGATGGAGATGAGAGAGTGTACAGGAGCCAGATATATCAGCTAGTTGAGTGGTGCAGCAACAAACTTGCCCGAACATCAGTGAGACCAAAGAGCTGATTGTGGACATCAGAAAGAGTAAGACGAGGGAACATGAACTAATCCTCGTTGAGGGATCAGAAGTGGAGAAAGTGAGCAAGTTCAAGTTCTTGGGTGTCAATATCTATGAGGATCTAACTTGGTCCCAACATATTGTTGCTTCTATAAAGAAGGCAAGATAGCAGCTATATTTCATTAGGAGTTTCAGGAGATTTGGATTGTCACCTAAAACACTCAAAAACTTCTACAGATGTACCATGGAGAGCATTCAGACAGGCTGCATCACTGTCTTGTGTGGGTGGGTGGGGGGCTACTGCACAGGATGGAAAGAAGCTACAGAAAGTATTATAATTAATCAGCCCCGTCATGGGTACTAGTCTCTGTAGTGTTCAGGAAATCTTCAAAGAGTGGGTGCTGAGAAAGGCAGCATCCATTATTAAGGACCCCGCGTCACCCTGGTAACATACCCTCTTCTCATTGTTACCGTCAGGAACAGGTACACACACAGCGATTCATGAACAGCTTTTTCCCCTCTGCCATCAGATTTCTACATGGACGTTGAACCCATGAACACTATCTCACTTTTTTATCATTTCTGTTTTGGCACTGTTTTTAATTTAACTATTTATAATACATATATAAACTGATTATAATTGATTTTTTTCTATAGTTATCATGTGTTGCATTGTACTACTGCTGCTATGTTAACAAATTTCACAACATACGTGGGTGATATTAAACCTGATTCTGATTCTGACTACATTGCCACAACTGTCATTGGCAATGAATTCCACAGATTCATTTCCCTCTGGCTAATGAAATTCCTTCTCATCTCTGTTCTCAATGGATGTCCCTCTATTCTGAGTCTGTGCTCTCTGGTCCTAGACTCACCCTCTATGGGAAACATCCTCTCCACATTTAATCTGACAAGGCCTTTTTAATATTCTATAGGTTTCAATGAGACTCCACTCACCTTCTTCTAAACTCCACCAAATACACAACCAGAGTAAATAAAATTGCCCTCATACATTAACCCTTTCGTTCCCAGAATGTTAAAGGGCAGGACCTCCAGAGTTGTGATCTCATGGTTGCTACCTGTGCCACGTGCTAGTGAGGTGAGAACTAGGAAGATTATACAGTTTAATACCTGGCTAAAGTGTTGGTGTAGGAGGGAGAGCTATTCTGGGTTGGATTGGGTGTTGTGCAATGAATCAGAGATTAGAGAGTTTAAGGTAAAATAACCCTTCGGGGTAAGTGATCGTAATATGATCAAATTCACCCTGAAATTTGAGAAGGAGAAGCTAAAGTCAGATGTATCAGTATTACAGTGGAGTAAAGGGAATTACAGAGACATGAGAGAGGAGTTGGCCAGAAGTGATTGGAAAAAAAGCACTGGCAGAGATGACAGCAGAGCGGCAATGGCTGGAATTTCTGGAAGCAATTCAGAAGGCACAGGATATATACGTCCCAAAGAGGAAGAAGTATTCTAAAGGAAAGATGACATAACCATAACCAACAAGAGAAGTCAAAGCCAACATTAAAACCAAAGGGCATATATTAGAGCAAAAATTAGTGGGATGTTAGAGGATTGGGAAGCTTTTAAAAACCAACAGAAGGCAACTAAAAAAGTATTTAAGAAGGTAAAGATAGAATACGAAAGTAAGCTTGCCAGTAATGTTAGAGAGGATACCAAAAGTTTCTTCAGATACATAGAGTGTAAAAGAGTGGTGACAGTGGATATCAGACTGCTGGCAAATGATGCTGGAGAGGTAGTAATGGGAGACAACAAAATGGCAGGTGAACTGAATAAGTATTTTGCATCAGTCTTCACTGTGGAAGACCGTACCAATATGGTAAAAGTTCCAGGTGTCAGGAGGCATGAAGTGTGTGAAGTTACCATAAGTAGAGAGAAGGCTCTTGGGAAACTGAAAAGTCTGAAGGGAGATAAGTTGTCTGGACCAGATGGTATACACCCCAGGGTTCTTTAAGAGGTGTCTGAAGAGACTGTGGAGGCATTAGCAATGATCTTTGAAGAATCACTAGATTCTGGGATGATTCCAGAAGACTGAAAAATTGCAAATATCACTCCACTTTTCAAGAAGAGTGAGAGGCAGAAGAAGGGAAATTATAGGCCAGTTCGTCTGACTTCAGTGGTTGGGAAGATGTTGGAGTCGATTATTAAGGATGAGTTCTCAAGGTACTTAGAGGCACATGATAAAATAGATGATATTCACCATGGTTTCCTCAAGGCAAAATCTTGTCTGTCAAATCTTTTGAAATTCTTTGAAGATGTAACAAGCAAGATAGACAAAAGAGAATCAGTTGATGCTGTGTACTTGGATTTTCAGAAGGCCTTTGACAAGGTGCCAAATATGATGCTGCTTAACAAATTATGAGCCCATAGTTTTACAGGAAAGATTCTAGCATTGATAAAGCAGTAGCTGATTGGCAGGTGACAAAGAGTGGGAATAAAGGAAGCATTTTCTGACTGGCTGCCAGTGACTAGTGGTGCTCCACAATGGTCTTTGATGGGACTGTTTCTTTTTATGTTATATGTCAATGGTTTGGATGATGGAATTGATGGCTTTGTTGCAAAGTTTGCAGACAATATGAAGATAGGTGGAGGGGCAGGTAGTTTTGAGGAAATAGAGGATACAGAAAGACTTAGACATTATAGGAGAATTGGCAAAGAAATGGCAGATGGAATAGAGTGTTGGGGTGCACTTTGGCAGAAGTGAAAGGGTTGATTATTTTCTAAAAGAAGAGAAAATATAAAAAAAACTGAGGTGCAAAAGGACTTGGGCATCCTAAAGGTTAATTTTCAGGTTGAGTTTGTGACTGGGTATTGAGAGGATGTTTACTGTGGTGGGAGAATCTAAGGCTAGAGGACACCATGTCAGAATACAGGGGCATCCTTTTAGAACAGAGATGAGGAGGAATTTCTTCATTCAGAGAGTGGTGAATCTGTGGAATTATTGGCCACAGGCAGCTGAGGAGGCCGGGTCTTAATGTATATTTAAGGTAGAGATTGAAATCTTCTTGACAGGTCAAGACATGAAGCGATATGGGGAGAAGGAAGGAGATTGCGGCCCAGTGGAAAATTGGATCAGCCATGATAAAATAATGGAGCAGACCCGACAGGCCAAATGGCCCAATTCTGCTCCTCTGTCTTATGATCTTGTGGTCTTATGTGTGTCCTCATAATCATAATCATTATGGAATCATTCTAGTGAACCACCTTTGGACTGTCTCCAATGCCAGTACATCTTTTCTTAGATAAGGGGCCCAAAACTCCTCACACTATTCCAAGTGTGGTTTGACCAATGCTTTATAAAGCCTCAGCATCACATCCTAGCTCATATATTCTTGCTCTCTTGAAATGAATGCTAACATTGCATTTGCCTTCCTTACCACTGTCTCAACCTGCAAGTTCGCCATTATGGAATACTGCACAAGGATTTCCAAGCCCCTCTGCTCCTCTGATTTTTGGAATTTCTCCATATTTAGAAAATACTCCATGCCTTTATTCCTTCTATCAAAGTGCATGGCACACACTTCCCGACACTACATTGCATCTGCCACTTCTTTGCCTACTTCCCCAATCTGTTGAAGTCCTTTTGCAGACTCCCTGCTTCCTCAACACTACCTGCCCCTTAACCTATTTGTGTATAATCTGCAAACTTGGCCACGAAGCCATCAATTCTGCCATCCAAGTCATTGACATTTAATGTGAAATGAAGTGGTCCTCATCCCGATCTCTGTGGAGCACCAGTTGTCACTGACAGACAACCAGAATAGGTCCTGTTTATTCTGACTCTTATCTCCCCATGATATAATCTCCTCTACATCAGAGAAACTAAATTGAGATAGGATGACCACTGATAAGATGAAAATCATTCAGTCTAAAAGAGTCAACCTAGGCTACAGTCACTCAAACTGTGTTCTTATCGCACTCCCACTCGGACTTCTCTGTCTTTGGCCTTCTTTACTATTCCAAAGAAGATTATTCTAGGTGCAGTATCATTAGCATCCTTTATAATTGCAGTACTTTACCCTCATATTCAAATCCTCTTTAAATAAGTCCTGACAAAATCGTTGCTTTCCAAATTAATTGCAGCACCTGCTGAAGGGAAGGTGGGAGCAGATATGATACTTTATGCTTTGTACATTAGTTCTGTTTAAGAAGAATTTAGACAGGCACATGAAGTCCAGGGAATGGAGGGATCGTGATCATATGCAGATAGTGATGGGATTAGTTAAATTTGGCATCATAGTCAATATACACTGTGTCCATTTCATTATGTACAGAAGTGGAACCCGGTGTGGTCTTCTACTGCTGTAGCCAATGCACTTCATGGTTTGAGGTCTTGTGTGTTCAGAAATGCTCTTCTGCATTCCACTGTTGTAATGCATAGTAATTTCAGTTACTGTCTCCTTCCTGTCAGCTTGAACCAGTCTGGCCATTCTCCTCTGACCTCTCTCATTAATTTCACTGACAGAACTACCAGGCACTGGATGTTTTTTTTCACTTTTTGCGCCATTCTTTGTAAATTCTATAGATTGTTGTACGTTAAAATTCTAAGGGATTATCAGTTTCTGAGAATAATCATTCCACTGTTAAAGTCACTTAGATCACATTTCTTCCCTATTCTAATGTTTGGTCTGAACAACAACTAAACTTCTTGACTATGTCTGCATGCTTTAATGTATTGAGTTGCTGCCACATGATTGGCTGCTTAGATATGTGGATTAATGAGTACCTAATTATGTACCTACCAATGTGTAATTAATGTGTACCTAATAAAGTGGCCATTGAGTGTATAGCTTGACTGATTCCAAAAGCATGGCATCATAGTATTTCTAAAGGTGGATCAGCATTTTTAGAAATGTTCAGGAAAATTCTTACATGTGAAAGACAGATAAAAAATCAGGTTTGTCCAGCTAACATCATTACGAAATTGTTAAACTGTTATATGTAGTTAATATAAATAGTTATTTAAATTGCAATTAATATTACAAATAAAATTCCATTATAAACTATACACTCTTGTAATTATGCAGATAGTAACTACTGAGTTATTTATGAAGGAAAAGATTCAGTTAGTTAAATTGAATCTACACACAGATGGATGATAACTACATCTGGCATGTGTGTCTGGATGTAAGGAAAATGCATCAAGAAAAGTTTTAAAACAAGCCTGTTTTGCAAACACCAGAAAAATGGATTGAAACCAAGCTACCACCAAGTTAGGAATGGAAAGGCAATAAAGTCAATTACAAACATGGAAAGTAACAACAAATGTAGAAGAATACCTTTTGCTATTTTTTTTATTGGTGAGGAGTTAAGAAAACCTGCTGGGTCAATTTTTAGTGTTGTGAACTACTTATTTTGATGTAGAAAAGGAGCTACAAACAATAGAAAGAGGACAAATTTTTACCTCATGTGAAGCAAATGGATATGCATAAATGCACTTCTGGGACATCTACAGGAAAAAATGTATCTATATTCTTTTAGGATAACTTTAGAAACTCAATACATACTGGTGGGAACTTTCAGAAGAGCTATATCATTTAATAGAATGTGACTAATTTTCATAACTTTTAATCATACATCAGGACATATGATCTGAATTACACACTATATCATTTTATTTTTTAATGAACTATGAATAGTGCCACATGATGATAGGACAACTAAGGTGAAGGAAGTAAAACAAGCACATTATAAAGATCATGCCAGGGTCTTGCATCACAATCCCAGTGTACAGTGCCCATAAAAAGTATTCAGCCCCCTTGGAAGTTTTCATGTTTTGTTGTTTTACAACATTGAATCAGAGTTGATTTAATTTGGCTTTTTTTTGACACTGATCAATAGGAAAATAACCTTTCAGGTCAAAGTGAAAACAGATCTTCACAAAATGATCTAAATTAATTATAAATACAAAACTCAAAAGAATTGATTACATAAGTATTCACCCACCTTTAATATGACACCAAATCATCACTGGTGCAGCCAATTAGTTTTAGAAATCACATAATTAGACTATAGATCATAAGACCATTTGACAGTTGAATGGAGATCTGTTTTTAGAGACCTGTGTGCAGTCAAGGTGTTTCAATTGCTTGCAGTAAAAATACACCTGTATCTGGAATGTCCAACTGATAGTGAGTCAGCATCCTGGCAAAAACTACACCATGAGACAAAAGGACACTCTAAGCAACTCTGCAAAAAAGTCATTGAAAAGTACAAGTCAGGAGATGGATACAAGAAAATTTTCAAGTCAGTGACAAATAAGTCAATCATCAAAAAATGGAAAGACTATGGCACTGTTGTAAATCTGCCTTGAGCAGGCCTTCCGCAAAAACGGAGTGACCATGCAAGAAGGGGACTAGTGAGGGAGACCACCATGACAACTTTGGAGGAGTTACAAGCTTTGGTGGCTGAGATGGCAGAGACTGTGCATACTGTTAACACGAGGAATTCTGCAGATGCTGGAAATTCAAGGAACACACATCAGAGTTGCTGGTGAACGCAGCAGGCCAGGCAGCATCTCTAGGAAGAGGCACAGTCGATGTTTCGGGCCGAGACCCTTCGTCAGGACTAACTGAAGGAAGATCTAGTAAGAGATTTGAAAGTGGGAGTTTTTGAAACCCATTCCCATTCTGATATGTCTATCCACGGCCTCCTCTACTGTAAAGATGAAGCCACACTCAGATTGGAGGAACAACACCTTATATTCCGTCTGGGTAGCCTCCAATCTGATGGCATGAACATCGACTTCTCTAACTTCCGCTAAGGCCCCACCTCCCCCTCATACCCCATCCGTTATTTATTTATATACACACATTCTTTCTCTCACTCTCCGTTTTCTCCCTCTGTTCCTCTGACTATACCTCTTGCCCATCCTCTGGGTTTCCCCCGCCTCCCCCTTTTCCTTCTCCCTGGGCCTCCTGTCCCATTATCCTCTCATATACCTTTTGCCAATCACTTGTCCAGCTCTTGTCTCCATCCCTCCCCCTCCTGTCTTCTCCTATCATTTTGGATCTCCCCCTCTCCCTCCCACTTTCAAATCTCTTACTAGCTCTTCCTTCAGTTAGTCCTGACAAAGGGTCTCGGCCTGAAACGTCGACTGTACCTCTTCCTAGAGATGCTGCCTGGCCTGCTGCGTTCACCAGCAACTTTGATGTGTGTTGCTGTGCATGCTGTTGTTCAGGTGCTTCAGCAGTCACAGCTTTATGAGAAGGTGGCAAAGAGAAAGGCAATGCTGAAAAAACTCACATGAAATCTCGGCTAGGGTTTGTCAAAAGGCATGTGGAAGACTCTGAAGTCATTTGGAAGAAGGTTCTGTAGTCTGATGAATCCAAAATTGAGCTTTTGGGCCATCGGTCTAAGTGCCATGTTTGGCGTAAGCCAAACACTGCACATCATCAAAAAGATATTGTCCCTACTGTGAAGCATTTTGGTGGCTGCATCATGCTCTGGGGATGCTTCACTGCAGCAGGCCCTGGAAGGCTTGTGAAGATAGAGGGTTAAATAAATGCAGCAAAATCCAGGGAAATCCTGGAGGAAAATCTGATGCAGTCTGCAAGAGAACTGCGATTTGGGAGAAGATTTGTTTTCCAGCAAGACAATGACCCCAAGCATAAAGCCAAGGCTACACAGAAATGGCTTAAAAACAACAAAGTTAATGTCCTGGAGTGGCCAAGTCAGAGACCAGACCTCAAACTAATTGAGAATTTGTGGCACAACTTGAAAAGGGCTGTTCACTCAAAATCACCATACAATCTGGCAGAGGTTGAGCAGATTTCTCAGGAAGAATGGGGGGAAATTGCAGTGTCCAGATGTACAAAGCTGATAGAGACCTATCCACACAGACTCAAGGCTGAAATTGCTGCCAATGGTGCATCTACTAAATACTGACTTGCAGGGGGTGAATACTTTTGCAATCAATTATTTTGTGTCTTATATTTGTAATTAATTTAGATCACTTTGTAGAGGTCTGTTTTCACTTTGACACGAAAAAGTCTTTTTCTGTTGATTAGTGTCAAAAAATGCCAAATTAAATCCATCGTGATTCAATATTGTAAAACAATAAAACATGAAAACTTCCGGAGGGGCGGGGTGAGTAATTTTTATAGGCACTGTATATTCTGTCATCCTTTGCCACCAGCTGGGCAGAACCACTATGACTGGGAAAGCAAAAAGTTAAGGAACAGAGTAGAAGAGGCTATGGATGTAGGGAGGGATTTGCCCTGGGGATCCAAAACATTGACTCCAGACCTCTTAAAAGATATTTCATCTGGTCAGAAATAGGCAAGATAACCTACTAATTATGATCTCCTTATTTGATTGAACCAACATTGAACAATATTTGCAAGAAGCACTGAAAGCAGCTTGTGCACAGATCGTGCTCTGAGATGGGGAACTTCAAAATTCGAGTACACATTATCAAAGAATATATAAATTATACAACCTTGAGATTTGCTTCCTCACAGGTAGTCACAAAGCAAGAAACCCAAAAGAACTCAATTAAAGAAAAAAATAATAAAAATAAAAAGATCAACATCCGATGTGCAGGAGAAAGAAAAAAAAAACAAATCATGCAAACAATTGAAACAAACAACAGCATTCCAAACCAAATTGAGTCCTCAGATCTGAACCCTGGAGCAGTCCAGAGTAGGCCCAAAGCCTCACTTATCAATTCATCATATTAGTTGTCATGTAGCACAGCTGCCAAGTCAGTCTTCATAGTCTCAGCGCCAGGGAGAGAAGAGTGACCATTGCAAAGAGCAAACAAAATTGGCTCTCACCCTGGATCCGAACTCCCCGTCTTTTCAATCTTTCTGGGCCAGCGCTTAAATTGACTAAACAATGTAACAGCAAAAGGCTCTGGCACCAAGGAGAGAGGAGTGACCATTGCAGAGAGTGAACAAAATAGGCTCTTGCCTCTGATCAGGGCCGGTGTTTAATTTGTCTAAACTGCAAATTAGATTAGACTATGAGGACATGCAATCTTCTTTTATTGTCATTTAGTAATGCATGCATTAAGAAATGATACACTATTCCTCCAGTATGTTATCACAGAAACACAAGACAAACCAAGACTAAAAAAACTGACAAAAACCACATAATTATAACATATAGTTACAACAGTGCAAAGCAATACCGTAATTTGATAAAGAACAGACCATGGGCACAGTAAAAAAAAGTCTCAAAGTCTCTTGAAAGTCCCATCATCTCACACAGACGGTAGAAGGAAGAAAAACTCTCCCTGCCATGAACCTCCAGTGCCGCAAACTTGCCAGTGCAGCACCCGGGAGGCACCCGACCACAGCCAACTCTTGAGTCTGTCCGAAAACTTCGAGCCTCCGACCAGCCCTCTGACACTGAGCACCATCTCTGCCGAGCGCTTCGACCCTGGCCCCGGCAACAGGCAATAGGCAAAAGCCAAGGATTTGGGGCCTTCCCCTCCGGAGATTCTTGATAGCGGTGGCAGCGAAGCAGGCATTTCAGAAGTTTCTGCAGATGTTCCTCTGCGCTTCTCATGTCTGTCTCCATCAAATCAGGATTGTGCACTGCGTCGCGCCACCATCTTCTCCTCCCCTCCGTACCTTGCACTAGGACCCATTGCCCAGCATCAACAGCAGCTTAGTTCCACTATTACTGACTGTGTTGACCAGATCCTGAAGGTCATAAAATAGTATCAGACGCCACGAAACCCTGTAACTTCAAAGCCCAGCATCTCTTTCAATCTACTGTTAAAATCAGGCCAAGCAATCAATCAAAGTTGAATTAAGAGCACAGGGAGATGGGAGTTGCAGGAAGAACCAGGAGCTGCACAATGCATATCTAAAAATGAGGAGACAACCGGGTATAGCTGCATATGAGTTAGACAGATGGTTGCAAGATACAACTACCTGAATGCAAAAGGCAAGGGTAAGAGATCTTACAGAAAACAGATCACCTCAAAGCCTTACAGTCCTACTAGGTTCAGCTGCGAATGATGGTGAACAACTAGACAATGGAAGAGACTTTCCAACCTCACCAACATTAGGGCCAGAAGATCACTGATAAAGACAAGGACAAAGCATTTGTAATCATGTTCTGTCAGATGTGCTGAATGATTCCACTTCCCTTGAGATCCCGACTACCTTAGAAGCCAGCTTCAAACTATTCAATTTACTCCATGCAATGTCAGGAAAAGACTGATAATAATGGATACTGTAAAGGCTATGTATCCAGTTAAAATCCCACTACAATAATGAGGACTTCCAGTAAGATGCGTGCTAACCAAAGGTGTTTTTGTCTTTTTTAATGCTTTTTTTTTTACGATCGCAGGACAATGCTGGACATTAAAAACTTCAGTTACTGTATGTCTGCCACATTAGCAAGCTGCTTGTTGGTGGAGGAGCTGGAGGAATTGGATTTTGTGCAGACCATGTTACTGCCTACAACAGGAAGGCATCAGAGTCAATGCACGAAGGCAATCGCAGTCTAACTGTGAGTGATTGTCTTGGACACTTCTCTTGTGATCACAAGACCCTGTTGGACATTGTTAATGTAAAGTGCTGCAAGTCTGTTTCCCTTGTTTATTGACAAGACAGACACTTGGGGAATTGCACGGCCACAGTCGTAGAGAGGTCTACATCTCAAGCAGAGGAGTTGCTGATGGCAGTATAGTGCAACAGTAGAAGACAGTATCCATACTGGGTCAGGGCTGCCCCTGTTGGTGCTGTCCCCTAGTGTTCAATTGGTGTAATGACAAACTGGATTGCAAGCATGTGTGCAAATGTTCATCTGCATACTGCTGAGAAACGTTCGTTCCTGTCAATAACACCCATGCACCATCAATTCGTGGAACACATCTCTCAGACACTCGGGCTTTATATTGTTTAGCAAGACTGTATGTTTTACTGCTGCCTTATATGTGCTATACATGCCTTGAGTTGTGTATGACTGTCGGTCGTGTGATTTGCATCTTGGCTCCTGAGGAATGCCGTTTCATTTGGCTCTATTCATGTATGGTTGAATGATAATTAAACTTAAACCTGAACTTGGCGTGATACAGCGTTAGCTGTGCAGCTCATAAAGCCATTCCAGCACAATCACAACATCGCCATCTACCCAACAATGTGGAAACTTTCCAAATTTTCCATCTACAAAAAACTTAGAGCGAATCAAATCTGGCTAATTATTACCGAACCAGCCAGATGTCAACTGTCCACAATGTGATGGAGGATGTCATCAACAGCGCTAGAGTATGGCACACACACACCAATTTCTTGGTGGGTTTCACAGAACTACATGGTTCTATGTATCATTATCATCTTGATACAAGTGCTAACCAAAGAGTTGAATATCAGAAGTGAAATGAGACAGTGGAAGCTACCTGATAGTCTGGGGCAGTTGTAGTCAAGTGGGACCTTTGAAGTGAGACCGGCAGAAACACCTTTGCTGTAGCCGTGTGTACTTAGCCAGATGAGTGAGGCTCTGTAGTGAGACTCTTCATAAAGCATAGTATCCCCCTACACAATATGGTTTGCCAGGATAACAGAAGGATGTGAAACATACCTAACAACTAAGACTCTGTTGTCTTTACTAACTTCAAAATATCATCGGCTGTCTGCTTGAATTTTCAATTGACTTTAACACCTCTGTTACGAAGGTGATTCATCTTTCGAGCAAGGAATTCAAATATATACAATTTACAATAATCAATATCGCAGACTTCTGTTCAGACTTCAAAATACTGTGGGTGACAGGGGCCCATGCTATTCTTCTTGTGCACAAGTAAAATGAAAAGGAGTGCTTGAGTTATAAGAGTGCATGTGTTCTGGTCCCATTTATTTTAGTTATGTTATTTTTATTATCGGTGATGACAGATACTTCAACAGTTACTTGGACATTCCACCCTTGGCTTTGTTGTATGGGAGAAAGGAATTCAGCCAATCAGTCCTAAATCCTAGGCTGCCCATATCTGAGCAAAGGACTGAGTCTGCTGCTGGGACAGAAGTTTCCTCCTGTGTGGAATAGTCAAGGTACGCCACCTCAGTCACCAATATAGGAAAGCTGAAGCATTAAGAAAAAGAGACAAGGTTGCAGTGGTCCAGGTTGGAGCCTGCACGAGCTGTTGCTATACGGATTGGCGTCCACTCAAAGCACAGAAAAATTCGGTAAGTGCGTTGTTGAGAAAAGAATTCCCAAACATGCATCTGTACACATGTATGTGTGTCTGTACGTGTCCTGATTGTGTGTGTGTGTGAAAGTCCTCTGTCCTGGACCTCTAAAGGACTCCAGTAGCAAATGTTTGTAATAGAAAGTATATTGAAGTGTGTGGAATAGACTATGTGAGTGTCTGCAGGTGTGTGTTAGAGGAAGGAAAATATGAGAAAACTGTAGAGTGGTCTGTGTTTGTTTAATGTAGACATAGTAATTGCAGACACAGTAAGATGAATCGTATAGGAAAAATAGAGAAAATCTAGAGATCAAAAAAATATGAAAAGAGCAGGCAAAGATGGTGGTGTCTGCTTTAAGGAGAAAAAAAACCAAATTTAAACAAATGGTGCCAGAATCTGAAGATGAACTAGATGACTATAATCCTCTTTATCCCCAAATACCATTACCACAGAGTCTGCACAACGCGTCGCCTCCCAATTATCCATGATCGTCAGTGCTAGCCAATGCCTCAATTCTGTCTGAGATTTTGACTACCACTTCAGAAGGTAGAGAACAACAGTGGGGTGTGGGAGGGGGGTTTAATTAAAGGTCTGATAGCAGAACATGCTAGAACTCGTGACTAGTGTGTATCTGAATCCTGTGTGCACATTTCCAGGACTGGATGGGCACCTGGTTGAAGATTACAGACCATGCTCTAGATCTGAATAATGGGCTATAATGGAGTCGACTCCTGATCCTAAAGAGGAGGTAGAAGGATTTATCCCTACGATGGAAATCCTCTCTAAATGTCATACTCCAAATGTTGATGTAGTAATGGACGCCTGCTTGGGGTTGGTTAAGTGGAAACAAATTAGAGAACATATTGAATGACTAAGACAGGCTCAAATATTGATCTGAACACACTAATCTACTAGAAACGTTGAGGGAATGGTTCCCTCGTATCATAGATTGGCATAAGATATGCAGTTATGAAGAGAAGAGACAAAAATGTTGATGAATACATGGAACATGTGTGATGATGCATCTTAAAAATATTTTGGCTTACACTCAGAAACAGGAATACCTGCTTTGGTAAATGTTATTGAGAGGGCTGCAGTACGGGTTAAAAAAAATGTTCACTGCAACTTGTGTAGGATGGGAGGGGGAAGAGTTAAACAAAGTAGTAAACATTTTACAACATTGCCAGAGGCAGTCACAATATCAAAAGATTAGAAATGTTAAAGGAACCTTGGATTTGGAGAGATATTGGAACTTGGTTAAGAAAAAGGAAGTGCATAGCAGGTACAGACAGGCAGAAACAAATGAGGTACTTGAGGAGTGTAAGAAATGCAAGAGGACACTTAAGAAGGACATCAGAGGGGCTAAAAGAAGACATGAGATTGCTCTTGCTGACAAGGTGAAGGAGAATCCTAAGAACTTCTACAGATGTATTAGGAGCAAAGGAGTAATAATGGGAAAAAAAATTGCTTCTGGAAAGTCAGACTGGTAATATGTGTGTGGAGCTGAAAGAGACAGGGGAGATCATAAATGGATTTTGTGCATCTATATATACCTGGAAGATGGACATAGTCTATGGATGTAAGGCAATGCATAGACCTCCTGAAACCAGACCTCTAGAAGGAAGCACAGAATAAATAGTTCAGCCAGTTGCCAAGTGAAGCAGCAAGGAACTTTGAGACTTGGATAGAGAGTCCTAGTGCGTGATTACTGAGAAGACAAGTGACAACACCCAGTAGGATAGCTACAAGAACTGCACCACTGATGTACACAGTGGCTGTTGGAGATCAGACAGGGAGACATCATGTGAACCAGACACTGCATACTCAAACAAAGAACACAACTGAGTCAATTTCATCCAACAAGTTGCCTCTCAGTGATAATCATGCCACTGACAGCAATGTGACACCAGAAACAGAGAACACTGTCTCAGACAAGACACCTACCTAACCTGATGCCACTCCACAGGTCCCGAGGTGCTATCCTGGAAGAAACAGAGCGCCACCCAAAAGACTGAACCTTTAGAACTGTGAAGTTATTTGTGGACTGTTATTGTGAAAGCATGTGTAACCTCAGGTTCAGCTAGTGGCTTACTCTAGGGAAAGACAGCCTCTGGCCTGGCCAAACTTGAGAAATCATCTCGTCCCTGTCTGGTCCCTCATGTGCCCACCGGGACAAAACATCAGCATCAATGTTCCTGCTTCCTGGCGGGTACTTCAGGCTGAAATCATAGGCACACAACGCCACCAACCACCAATGGCCTGTGGCATCCAGTTTCACTGAGGTCAGGATATAACTTAGAGGGTTGTGTCCGTCCTCACCTCAAACTTGGCCCCATAGAGGTAGTCACTCAGCTTATCCACCACCACCCATTTCAACGCCTGGAATTCCAACTTGTGCGTGGGATAGTTTCTCTCAGAGAGTGACAGACTCCAGCTGACAAACGTAATGGGTCTCAACCTGGTGCCCTGATCCTGATAGAAGACACTCCCTAAGCCCTCTCAGCCGGCATCCGTGAGCAGTACATACAGCAATCGGGGGTCCGCAAAAGCCAGCACCAGTGCCTGGCTCAGCAGTTCATTCAATGACTGAAAGGCCTCCTCACATTTTGTATCCCACCTCGGTACAAAGGGCTTCGACAGGATAAGATACTCTCCACCCCCCTGTCCTATTTTCCCCTCCCTTTCTTCCCCAAGGGAGGGTAACAGCACAGAAACTGATTCAACGGATGACTCTCTTTCACGTAGCCCTTCACGAGCCTCTGATAGTAACCACAGAACCCAAGGAATAAGAGCAGAGCGCTCAGAGTCTGGAGTCCTGGCCAAGTGGTCACCGCCTCTATCTTAGCCAGTCTGTAGCTACTCCATACCGTGAGACTATGTGCCCAACATAACTAACAGACATTTTTCAGAACTGGCACGTCCAGGGAATGTTTTGACCCTTCAGCTTTCAGGCAGCCCAGCACCTTCAGTAGCCTCGCTTCATGTTCTTCCAAGGTGGACCCAAACACTATGAGGTCATCCAGATACACCAATACCTCAAGCAAGTTCGTATCCCCCACTGTCTTCTCCAGGACCCGCTGGATGTTTGCATGGGCTCCCAATATGCCCTGAGGCATCCTTCCGAACTGGAAGACTCCCAGGGGACATATAAATGCTATCTTCTCTTTGTTGGCCTCACTCATAGGGATCTGGAAATATCCACTCCACAAGTCCAGCACACTGAACCACTTCGCACCACTCAGATAGGCAAGCACATCGTCAATCCTCGGGACTGTATACTACTGGTAAGGGACGGTACACTTGTTCAGAGTCCTAAAGTGCATGCACATTTCAGGCCACTACTATTGGGGATGCATAGTGGCTTTGGGACTCAGTGATGACCCCAGCTTCCTTCAACTTACACAAATGCTGCCGAGCGTCTTCCACCTCTGCAGGGGCCAGTGCTTGTGACCTTTCTTTAAACGAGGTGTCCTTGGTCACCCGGGTAGTGTGATGAGGGCTCTTGGAACAACCCACATCAAACTCGACAGTGGAAAAGACACCTTCCAGCTTCAACATCTTCTCTACCAACCTCCTTTTCCAACCCACAGGAACCGGAGAGTCTCCAAAGCTGAATGGCTCAGTAGTCAACTTTCCCCCTTTTTCCAATAGTTTCTCCCCAGCTTGACTCACAGGGATACTAGACATTAATGTCACCAGGAACAGATGTACTGGGGGCATCCCCTGCTTGAAGGTGACCTCCCTCTTTGTAGCATTCCTGACAATCATTGCCATCCTGCTCCTGCTGTTCGGGCCTCACCAGTACTCCAGCAGGAAATCCCGACTCCCCCTCGTGGTCTTCCGGAGCGTCCACTAAGAGGGCCTCGCCCCCAAGCACTCCAGGAAATTTGGGGGTCCCCATCATTTTCACTACTTCCCCGGGCTGTACCACCATTTGCTTTGACTGAGTGAACCACAAAGTTCCTCGTTTAAATTCGATATCCAGTCCAATGCAACCGCACACTTCCTCAAAAGCAACTCAAAACACCAGGTGAACGGTCAATGTTCCCAGAAAGCTCTCACCAGCCTTCTCCTTGCAGGCCCCCATGAGCCTCCTCACAAGAGGGATGTTGGTCCCCACCAGAATTGAAATGCTGCCCTTCTCAGCAGGGTCCAGACAAACCAGCACTAATGTATCAAGGACCTCGGACACTCCCACATTGGCCTCTGAGAACTCCAGCTTCACTGACAAATAACTGTCGTATGGATAATCACCAGCACTAAGACCCTAGATCTCCAATGCCCTGAATGGTGTCAATGGTAAATGCTTCAGATACCAGTTGTAAAACGAACAGTAGAACAATGTGATCTGCGACCCGGTGTCGAGTGTGGCTTTAGCATAAGTATCCTCTATCCGTAGCGATGCACTGGAGCATAGTCCCACTGAGCCTTCAGGAATAGGGTCTTTTGCTTTTGGGGGTTCCTTGATATATTGTTGGGAATGTGTTCTCCCAAAGACTCCAGGCCATTCCCTCACTGGGTCTCCTCTAAGTTTTCCCCAATGACTCTCTCTGCTTAGGAACCTGGGGGCTCACTCTCCTTCTGGTGTAACACCGGCTGCCAGCAGCCCTCGGCACTGTTTGTCCCCTTAGGGCATCCACTCCTCATCAGCTCCATCATCTGGTGGGGGGGGGGCTCACACCCGCTGATAACAGCCAAGACATCTCAGTTCTCAACTCTGCCACAATCTCCTCTACCGCTCCCCGGGGCAGGCTATCCGTAGTCACTTTACCCCAAAGGACTACACCCTGCTGATGGAGCCCTCCCACGCCTCTGACGCATTCTCCTCTTTCCATACCTCTCTGATCAGCTCAACAAAAGGGGGGGGGCACATCTTACGAAACTGTCGGAGACCCCAAGCAATCAGATCCTGGGACTGGGTGCCCCTGGCTATCTGGTCCATTTTTAACTGATCCACCTCGGCCGCCTGAATGACCCCTCTGCGCTACAAGCAATTTAGCTGCCTCTCTAGCCAAAAAATAAAAGCAGAAAGCTTCCCCCTCTTCTCCTGACACATGTTCTAAAACCCCAGCATAAGCTCCACTGGGCTTCCCATTGGGCCAAAAGAGCTTTCCAGTGCTCGCAGGCAATTGCTCATGGTTGCTAAGGGATACTGCAACCTGACGGCTCTCACAACGTCAACAGCCCGTCCACTCAAACTCTCAACCAATCTCTGTCCATCAGAGCACTGCCACTCATCTAACAAGTGAGAGGTCTGCTCTGCACAAGTCTCATACTCCTCTTCCCCTTTAGGGGTGGGCATTATTCCAGAGAATAGGCGGAGCCTACCATAGCAGGGACTTTGAACCTGGGCATTTTTCCATTTATTCGCCAGAGAGTAAATACTACCTCAATACTCTCACTCTCCTCTCAAATCTGACCACTCCTTCTCTTCACTCCTCTAAAACGATAGAACCCTGTCTTTGAAATCTCCGCTCCCAGCTATGGGAAACTCGACTTCTGATTTAGCCTGCTCTGCCACCGCTAGGTCAGTGCAGGTCTGCATTAAAACGAGAGCTGTGCCCACCATTTTATCAAACCTCCGCAACTTTAACCATACTTAACGGGCGAGCTAACAATTCATCTGGAGTACGAATATCTACCCCACTGGTTCAATGCTCAAGGTAATCACACAGCATCCAACGAAATCAATCCCGAATGATACTCCCACAATTGTAACCCTCAGGTTTGGCTAGTGGATTACTTAGCGGGAGACAGCTCCCAGCCCAGCCAAACTTGAGAAATCTTGTTTGGGTGGATGCTGCATGATGGGTTCCCTTGTTACAAATTCTGTACCATGAAATAACAAACAGTACACAATATGCAATTAAACGATTGAGCTTTCTAATTCTTATTTTGATTATAGGGTTAGAAAAGAAACAGAAAAAAGAAAATGGGCCCATTCTCATGAAACAGTTTATTTCACAATGTTGGAGCTCACGGTTTTCCCGTCGGTTCGTTCTCCTTCAATTTTCTCCCCAGGTGTCGACTCCCGACCTCATTCTAAGTCCACTCCGTCCTGTAGTCCACGGCTTTCCCGTTCTGGCACCTTCTCTCTCCATCTTCCGCCGAACAAAAGACCGCAAAACCGTCACTTTTGGGCTCATAGGAAAGAAAACGTCTTCCCTCATTGGCCAGCGCACATTCCCAAGTCCCCGTTATCTCTAGTCATAACCCAAACACTGCTGCTACAGAGAAACCATAACATTAGCAGTGAAACATTACAGCGCATTACATACTTATTTGGAATATGGGTTTATGAAAGTGAAATTGAATGTTTTGTACATATACAGTTTTATAGTGCATTAATCTAAAAGGGGAGGAAGTGTAATGTATGGATCTGCGTCTTTTAGAACAATGACCCACCCCCTTAGCACTACATATTGACCTATTGCCTGCACGTGCGCATTGTTCTTTCTCTCGCTCTTGCTGCAATGTGAGTAACTAGTTAAAGCTATCTCCTGCGTGCATGCTTTCAGTTAATGTGGTTGTGCACAGACACAACAGTCAACATGGCTTCGTACGTGATAAGTCATGTCTAACCAGTCTTATAAAGTTTTTCAAGGAAGTTACCAGGAAAGTTGATGAAGGTAAGGCAGTGGATGTTGTCTACATAGTCTTTAGCAGGGTCTTTGACAAGGTCCTGTATCAGAGGTTGATCATAAAGGTTCAATTGTTTGGCATTAAAGATGAGGTAGGAAATAAGATTAGATATTGGCTTCGCAGAAAAAGCCAGAGAGTGGTCATAGATGGTTGTCTGGCTAGCGGTCATTGACTAGTGGTGTGCCACAGAGACTGGTGCTGGGTCGGTCTGTTGTTTGTCATCTATATCAACGATCTGGATGATCATGTGGTTAACTGGATCAGCAAATTTGACATGAAGATTGGTGGCGCTGTGGACCGCAAGGAAGACTATCAAAGCTTGCAGTGGGGCCTGGACCAACTGGGAAAATGGGCTGAAAATGGCAGATGTTGCACTCTGGGAGGACCAACCAGGGTAGGTCTTGCACAGTGAGCGGTAACACACTGAGGAGTGCAGTAGAACAGAGGGATCTGGGAATACAGATCCATAATTCATTGAAAGTGACATCACAGGTAGATATGGTTGTAATAGAGCTTTTGGCACATTGGCCTTCACAAATCAATGTGATGAGTACAGGAGTTGGGATGTTATGTTGAAATTGGCTAAGATGTTGGGGAGGCCTAATTTGGAGTTTTGTGTCCAGTTTTGGTCACCTACCTACAGGAAAGATGTAATTAAGATTGAAAAAGTACAGAGAAAATTTACAAGAGTGTTGATGGGTCTGGAGGACCTGGGTTACAGGGAAAGGTTGAATACGTTAGGACTTAATTCCCTGGAACGCAGAACATTGAAGGGAGATTTGATAGAGGTATACAAAATTATGAGGGGTACAAATAGGGTAAATGCAAGTAGGCTTTTTCCACTGAGGTTGGGTGAAACTACAACTAGAGGTCATGGATTAAGGGTGAAAGGTGAACTGTTTAAGGGGAACATGAGAGGAAACTTCTTCAGTCAAAAGGGCAGTTTGAGTGCGGAATGAGCTGTCAGCACAAGTGTTGGATGCAGGGTTGATTTCAACATTTAAGATAGGTACATGGATGGGAGGGGTATGGAGGTCTATGCTCCAGGTGCGGGTTGATGGAACTAGGCAGATTAACGGTTTGGCATAGACCAGATGGGCTGAAGGGCCTTTTTCTATGCTGTAGTGGCAAAATAGTTGTTGTGATGCGTCTAGTGTGGTAGTGTAGTGGGTAGTGCTTGTTACTCTCACTTTCAGCTTCCACCGCTGGCTAGTGGGCTTACAAAAAGGAGAGTTGAATGTGTAAGTTTCTCCTTGCCAGTACGTAGCCTTTCCAACAGCAAGCCTCATGTGGTGTCTCCTCCCCGGCGACACATGGAAACTGAACTCCTTTCAGCCTCAGGCTGAACTACGGAGGACGGGGAGGAGGTCTGGCCCCTGAACACTTAGCAGACAGGCTCGCTGGTGTGTGGACACACCCTGGTGCTCATGAACCAGATACCCATCAATGGGTAAATTGCCCCACTGGCTTGTGGGCAGCCTCAGGAGAGATGAAGGCTACGGGAGTAAACCCAGACAGCAAATCCAGAGTGGAGCCCCTAAGGTGGCTGGATGTCATTGAACATCCTTCCAGCGGCCAGAAGGTGCCAGAAGGTGCCAGAAGTATTGCTTCATAAGGTTTCATTTGGACTACACTGGTGTGGCTGAGAGGGGAATCTAGACGACTGGACATCTCAGGATTTCCATATCTTCCACCCAGGCTTGTGATGATGATCATCATCACCCATTGTCCTTCAAGAAAGATGGATGCCAACCAGCAGTGTTCTATGGCTCTATGAAATGAGGATAGAATACTTGTATTCACACCAATGACTGCCTCGTAGGGTTTGGGCAGTGGATGCAACAGAGGGATGGGAAGGGGACAACCACAGGTTTGCGTTTTGTTTGCATGCAGCCTCGCCACTGGGCTCAAAGGTGCTCTTGGCTCTATTTCAGCTTTGAAAACAATCAGCTTCCCCCACTCTCCACCACCACCTACACAGTGGACTACACAGTTTACTGTAAATAACCCTTTTGGACAACATCTCCAGCCTCCACAGTTGGGGCGCCATGCCTAAAACCAGCCCATTGTAAAGATTTCTGAGCCCGTTGTTCCTTTCAGTGTAGGTGGTGGACAACTAGACTTTTTGATTCATACTGGAGCCACTTTTCCTACAATCTGAGCTTCCGACTGGCCACAAGCATCACTAAGAGATGAATCAGTAAATGCCATGGACTGATAGGACAGACGGTTTCACTGCCCCTTTCCTGCTAGGTCACTTATCAGCTTTTTAGATATGAAGGGGAACATCAATTTCTAATAACACCAGAATCACTGATCAATTTATTGGGCCGGAATCTTTTTTGTAAGTCGGGATGTATATTAGCACACTCCCCAGAAGGGGTACAGCTGGAGGTGCCTGAGACAGTCTATCAATCGTTTGTGTTTTATTGGAAGACTCCGTTCAAAAATGACCAGGGCTCTGGTGGTGGAATTTCGTTGGTGTACCTTTGTCTGCTAATACATTAACCATACTTAAGCAACTGCTGAAACTTCCAGAGGCTGGCACGTCTGAGTGACACCTGATGGCACATTATTCCGCAGAGGATCTGGACTATCTGCATGAGAAAACAGCAAAACAATTGTTGCAAGATCTAACAGTAAGTCATTCCCTCTTGTTATTTTTGCTCTCTGCGTGGGCCCCGGAGGTATTGTTGCTGCTGTAAAGCTTACACCCATTTTGTTTTAAACATCGCCTGATTTGAGCCCACACTTTACCCTTGATGTTGCACCATCAAATCACTCACAGGATTTGGGACCCATGCTTAATCATTTCCTATGTAAGCCATCAGAGGTTAATTATGCCCAATTGGAGGGAACTCTTTCAGAATTTCTCCAGGCACTTGTCTTTCTGTACATACAATAACCCTATTTCCTACTCTGCTGAGTTTGAGCATCAAGTCCTAAGTCTCTCCAAGGTAAGTGCTGATGAAACAATGAAACGCTTGTTCACTCAAGTACCTGAATCATGGTGGGTGAAAGGAAGTAATAATGTGGGCTGAGTACTGTGTGTAGAACTTTTGAAAGTACTGTACTGTGTGATTGGATTCATCAAAACCCCTCCAACGCAAACCTCAGTGTCCTTTGAATTCAGAGGCAGAGAAGGACATTAAGCCTGTATTGCAAGCATTCCTATAAAGGGGAATTGTCATTCCGACAGGATTGAGTTCTGTTCATTTGGGCCGTGCACACATTCAGTAAGCATACGCAATTTCTCTGTTGTGGGCATGTGCGTTGGGGAGAAGGTGGGCATTCTGGCTGGAAAGATAGTGGCCCTCATGTATTGAAGGTGGACAATAAAAGTAAAGTTGTTTAAACAAAAGGAAAACTTGTCTTTGTTGTTTGAGTGTGAACAGTGGTACCAGAAGATGGTTTCCAATTATAGGATCCCGCCAGCATGTGGCGAGAGCAAGCCTTACCAAAGCTGGAAAAATGAAATTGGAATATGGACTTGTGTTACTAAGCTCGAAAAGAACAAGCAGACCCTTGCAGTTGTGCTGTCGTTTTCGGGAGCAGCCAGGGAGACCGTGATAGGAATTTTGGTGAACAAAGATGGCAGTATAATTACACTAATAAATACACTTGATTCAGTTTTTCTGAAGGAAGAAAGAAATTGGATTATGAGTCATATTCAGATGTTGACAAAATTTCCAGAGACAATTCTAAAAATATGGCTGATTATATTATTCATTTTGAACGAAAGTAAAATTGTATGTGTAAATACAAACTGGAACTTACTGATCCAGTTTCAGCTTTTAAATTCAAACAACAGGAATTCTGCAGATGCTGGAAATTCAAGCAACACACATCAAAGTTGCTGGTGAACGCAGCAGGCCAAGCAGCATCTGTAGGAAGAGGTGCAGTCGACGTTTCAGGCCGAAACCCTTCGTCAGGACTAACTGAAGGAAGAGTGAGTAAGGGATTTGAAAGTTGGAGGGGGAGGGGGAGATCCAAAATGATAGGAGAAGACAGGAGGGCGAGGGATAGAGCCAAGAGCTGGACAGGTGATAGGCAAAAGGGGATACGAGAGGATCATGGGACAGGAGGTCCGGGAAGAAAGACAGTGGGGGGGGACCAGAGGATGGGCAAGAGGTATATTCAGAGGGACAGAGGGAGAAAAAGGAGAGTGAGAGAAAGAATGTGTGCATAAAAATAAGTAACAGATGGGGTACGAGGGGGAGGTGGGGCCTTAGCGGAAGTTAGAGAAGTCGATGTTCATGCCATCAGGTTGGAGGCTACCCAGACGGAATATAAGGTGTTGTTCCTCCAACCTGAGTGTGGCTTCATCTTTACAGTAGAGGAGGCCGTGGATAGACATGTCAGAATGGGAATGAGATGTGGAATTAAAATGTGTGGCCACTGGGAGATCCTGCTTTCTCTGGCGGACAGAGCGTAGATGTTCAGCAAAGCGGTCTCCCAGTCTGCGTCGGGTCTCACCAATATATAAAAGGCCACATCGGGAGCACCGGACGCAGTATATCACCCCAGTTGACTCACAGGTGAAGTGTTGCCTCACCTGGAAGGACTGTTTGGGGCCCTGAATGGTGGTAAGGGAGGAAGTGTAAGGGCATGTATAGCACTTGTTCCGCTTACATGGATAAGTGCCAGGAGGGAGATCAGTGGGGAGGGATGGGGGGGACGAATGGACAAGGGAGTTGTGTAGGGAGCGATCCCTGCGGAATGCAGGGGGGGGGGAGGGAAAGATGTGCTTGGTGGTGGGATCCCGTTGGAGGTGGCGGAAGTTACGGAGAATAATATGTTGGACCCGGAGGCTGGTGGGGTGGTAGGTGAGGACCAGGGGAACCCTATTCCTAGTGGGGTGGCGGGAGGATGGAGTGAGAGCAGATGTACGTGAAATGGGGGAGATGCGTTTAAGAGCAGAGTTGATAGTGGAGGAAGGGAAGCCCCTTTCTTTAAAAAAGGAAGACATCTCCCTCGTCCTAGAATGAAAAGCCTCATCCTGAGAGCAGATGCGGCGGAGACAGAGGAATTGTGAGAAGGGGATGGCGTTTTTGCAAGAGACAGGGTGAGAAGGGGAATAGTCCAGATAGCTGTGAGAGTCAGTAGGCTTATAGTAGACATCAGTGGATAAGCTGTCTCCAGAGACAGAGACAGAAAGATCTAGAAAGGGGAGGGAGGTGTCGGAAATGGACCAGGTAAACTTGAGGGCAGGGTATATTGGCGAGACCCGACGCAGACTGAGAGACCGCTTTGCTGAACATCTACGCTCTGTCCGCCAGAGAAAGCAGGATCTCCCAGTGGCCACACATTTTAATTCCACATCCCATTCCTATTCTGACATGTCTATCCACGGCCTCCTCTACTGTAAAGATGAAGCCACACTCAGGTTGGAGGAACAACACCTTATATTCCGTCTGGGTAGCCTCCAACCTGATGGCATGAACATTGACTTCTCTAACTTCCGCTAAGGCCCCACCTCCCCCTCGTACCCCATCTGTTACTCATTTTTATGCACACATTCTTTTCTCTCACTCTACTGCCAGGGCAGTAGCAATGGACCTTTATGGGCATCTGGTACCCCAATGTGTTCAGGCTGCCAATTCTATATCAAATTCTATTGATGAATTTATACAATTTCAATGTGATGCACCTGAGGCCACAACATTTCATGGACTAAAATATAAGCGCTGGGATTTCTGGCCTTAGCAAGGAAAATGATGGCGAAATGTATGATTTGACAGAGACGTAATCCTGGAAAATACTGTCGGTACCAGCCATTGTGGATCCTTCCCCTGGGGGACCATTCATGTATCTCCAAATGGACTTTATGCAGTTACCCAAATATTTGGGTTATAATTATGTGCTTGTTGTTGCATGTTTGTTTTCTTGGTATGTAGAAGCATATCCAACTCGTTGAAGCTCGTTTAGTTGTTGCTGAACTCTTATTATGAGAATTTATTCCTAGGTTTGGAATCCCAGAAAAGATCGAGTGATAACAGCCTAGACTTCACAGGCAAGGTAATAGGTGAACTAATAAAAGCCGTACTATGTAAGCATAATTTCACCTGTCCTTTCCGCCCTTAATCTTCTGGTGCAATTGAAAGAAAGAACGGGCCCTGAAAAGCGAGCTGGCTAAATTGTGTGGAGAAACTGGGCTAATATGGCCAGAGGCACTTCCACTGGCCCCCACAACAATATGCTGCACACCAATCTGTGTAATGGGACTATCTCTGCATGAGGTAGTATTGGAATGTCCCACATGCTTGCTAATCACTCATCCCACTTCAGTAAAATACATGGACCTCCATACTGTGAGGAAAAACATGTTGCAGTATTGTGTGGCATCAATGCAAACTCTTTTAAAGGTTTCCATCACCAGGTATCAGAAGCCCAAAAAGTCCTGACAACTGCAGAGTGCCACACCTGCCAGATAGGAGATTGGGTACTAGTGAGAGCCTACTGATGAATTAACTGTCTAGAGCCTTTCTCGGAAGGTCCCTTCCAAGCGTGGAATGAGGAAGAGTTTCGGTGCCTGTCCACCTGGCCTGGGTGTGAAGTTGGATTGCTCCAAGCGCTGAGCCCATTTGGTGAGATTGAGAATGGCTTCAGGCTGTGTCGCCATGCCCGTTTCAGGTCCTGGAGCGTGGCACTACTTGGTGGTTGGACAGCTTAAACATTAGTCCAGATGGACTGGAAGCCCGTTTCGGGTATGGAGGCGAAGTTTGATCTGATTCCTTTCTCTGCGGCGCCAAGGCTGTGAACTGGTCCAACTGCTGTGTGTTTCTGCCCCATTGGTGTGATGTGCTGGGGACCAAGGGTTGGGCTGACTCCGGCTGCTCTGCGAGCGGATCTCGGACTCAGTCTGGTTCGAGATATGTTGGCTTGCTTCTATTGTTTGCATAGTGTGTGTGTGTGTGTGTGTGTGTGTGTGTCTCTCTCTCTCTCTCTCTCTTTCTAAGTTTAGTGGTTTTTGTTTTTTTTTAAATTGGCTTATTCAGGTTTCTTGCTTTGTGGCTGCCTGTAGGCAACCAAATTTCAAGGTGTAAAATTTATACATTTTTTGATAATAAATGAGCTTAAAACCTTTGAAGTGTTGCTGACCACGTACACTGTTTTAAAGGTCCAAGGAAAGCTGACGTGGATACACAACTCACATTAAGCCAGCGGTTTCACTGGACCAGGGAACAGGAGGCCAGAAGAACATTGATGGTAAGCACTGTCGGACTGAGCTCCTGATCTTTGCTGTTTGCCACCTTAAGTAACCAACATGTATTATATGTTTTGGGTAATCCGGACATCTATTTCTGCCTAAATGCAGAGGTATCCCACAACACTAATAATCCTTTACATCGCCTTAAATGTGAATATATGTTGCATAGTAACTGCTCAGGTTGTGGGTTTGGATTAGAGGGCCAATACATTCAGAAAGTGGTTTGCCAATATGCCCTGTACCTCCAAATCACAGTGAGTTTGATTCTATGTTTTAGTTTGATAGTGAAACCAAAACTGTAAAGGAAGCAGGAACTGAACTGTCCATAGGAATGACTCTTGCCAGCGGAGCTGTTTTGAGGGTGGGTGACAACCTACCTACAAAGACGGGCATTACTGCCCTGCACTGAAGCTGCTTCATGAGGATAGGGGTGAAGCATATGTAACATCCTGGTTAAGATTTTTACTGCTATGCTGTAGGTAGTTCATTTTAGCGTTTCTGTAAGAGCATTCTGGTCTGTTTTTAGCATGTCTGGGTTTGAGCTAAAGATAAGGGGTTATGTTGTTCAACTTAGGAATGTTGTGTCAGCCAGTCAGGATGGTGGAATTGGGAGAAGGTTCTAGAGAATGCTAGGCAGAGAGATTTTTTGTGACGGAAACTGCTGTGGGTTGAGGTCTTCTTCGGCGGGGGTTGGGAGAAGGCAGGAGGGAAGATGGCTGAGGATACCATCCCTGTTCCACAAGGTGTTTTGTGCAGATGAATACCTTCAATGAGGAAGGACCAATACACCCATGGAGTACCTGTTTGTTCAGGATGGATTTCAAGTGACATTTGGAAGGTGGGTTAACTGTAATGGGCCCTTTTTATTTTATTTCCTTTTCTTTTTCCTACTAAGTATTCAATAAAGCTGAAATTTGTAAGTATACTTTCTTTATAATTGTATGCAGTTTGTGACCTGTTATTTCTTGCCAACTGCTACTTACACAGTATTCACACAGATTGGGGTTGGGTGGTTGAGACATCCCGACTTCCCGGTTTTGGTGGGACCCAAATCATACTGACCCTAGAAGTTTAAAGTTTGAGAAAGGTGGCCAAAAAGTTCTATTCAAAAGACCTCTGCTGTGGTAGTGTGTATTCAAGCTAAATGAGTGAAACCTTTATAGTGAGTGTTCTCCAGAAAGGTCTTCCCCTTACACAATAGGGGGTGATGGAGACAGACAAGATGCAGAAGGATATGAAAGATACCTAACAACTAAGACTCTGTTGTCTTTACTAACTTCACACTATCATCGGCTGTCTGCTCGAAGTTTTGATTGACTTCTAACACTTGTATTGTGCATGGCGATTGATCTTGTGGGAAAAGAATTCAAACATATACAATTTACAATAATCAATATCCATAACTGATAAGCCGGTTTTGCATTAAAATGGCAGTTTTCTGTTCAGAATTCAGAACAGTGTGGGCGACAGGGGCCTGCTGTACTCCCTGTTCACAAGTTAAGCGAAAGGAATGCTGGAGTCATAAGAGTACGTGTGTTCTGGGTCCAGTTAATTTAGTTATTTATTTCATTATTGTGATGACAGTTACGTTGTCAAGAATCTGTCCTTGATAGCATTTGACTCAGTGTTGCGTCAAAGTAATGTTTCAAATCTGAAGTCTGAGAAGCCATATGGTCTATTCCTGCTTCTAATGTGTATGTTTCCATGCTCCATTGAAGTTAATGCCTGTTTAATATCACGAAGCAAAATGAAATTTCATCCCCCACTATCTCAACTCTTTCCCTCGGTTACTCTGCTCTCACTTCCACCCCACATGTTGGAAAGGAAAGACTAAATTGAAAAAGAAACGGTATTAGAAAGATTAAGGCGAGAAAAACTATTTCTAGAATTTCTCCGGGTAGTTTCAGTTCCAATGCCAGAAATTACTGAGGAACTAATGGGGGATGTATTAAGTTTACGAATTCCGCTTTAAGACTTTAAAACCATATTCTTAAGTTTTCAGTGTTATTAAATTTACCCTTTTCTGATCATGAGAGCTGTAAAACTGGTACATTATGTGTATCTTCTCCTGAGAAAGCAAATACAAACTACTTTCTGGCTCTGGATTTCACTTATCATTTCCAGACCACATTTATTTTTCCTACAGTTTTGTTTTTTTTCTTGCCCATTTCCTGAAGCTCTTACAATGTATGTTAATACTTAAAAATTTATTTCAAAATCCAGTGCATCAAATTTTTGGTTATACTTATCTTTTTTTAAAATCACCCAATCTTCAAGCTTTCTGCTCTTTTTATTTAACAACGTTATGAACTGGTACCAGCTTTGACATCTTGTCAGTCACAGATGGATCATTCTTACTTTGGAAATTTTCTCATTGGAATGTGAGTTCATTGTAAATTGTGGAAGGCTTACTTCAATGACTACTGCACATTGTGTACTAAGCAAAGCTTATAGTTTAATCTCTCAGTCTACTTCAGCCATTTATCCTATATACCTATATACTTGGCAGGAATTGGCAGCTCCGTTTGTTGAACTGTTCAAACTTCAAAAAGTCTCCAACTTGCATGCATGCGTTGTCAAACACAGTAGGCTTTGAGTTTATGAGACTTACTGAGTGACAGATGGCGCCACATCTGTCACTGCATTCCTTCATCATTCTCCTGCCTTATTGGGAGTCCCCAATGTTACACTCGGGAAATCGTGACTCTGTTCACCTGGTCAGAACTGGCACAGGATCTGACATCCCTCTGATTGCAATGCATATTCTAGGTCTGTGAATTAGGAAGCAAAGGCAGGTTTGTTAATTTTAAAATTATTTTAATGTGTTTAATTATTGCTTAATTATTGCTGAGTTTTGAAGTGCATGTAATTATTCTTATATTTCAAACATCTTTTCCCAATAATTTACTGCCAAATTTCTTAACAAGTATAAGAAATAAAGTAGATGAGCTTGAGGCACAGTTGGAAATTGGTAAGTATGATGTTGTGGGAATAACAGAGACATGGCTTCAAGTGGACAGGGCCTGGGAAATGAATATTCAAGGTATACGTCCTATTGAAAGGACAGACTGATGGGCAGAGGGGGTGGGGTGGCTCTGTTGGTGAGGAATGATATTCAGTCCCTTGCGAGGGGGGACATAGAATCAGGAGACGTAGAGTCAGTATGGATAGAACTGAGAAATTCTAAGGGTAGAAAGACCCTAATGGGAGTTATCTACAGGCCCCCAAACAGTAGTCTGGATGTAGGGTGTAAGTTGAATAAAGAGTTAAAACTGGCATGTCGCAAAGGTAATGCTACAGTTGTTATGGGGGATTTCAACATGCAGGTAGACTGGAGGAATCAGCTTGGTACTGGACCCCAAGAAAGGGAGTTTGTGGAGTCCCTCCGAGATGGATTCTTAGAACAGCTTGTACTGGAGCCTACCAGAGAGAACGCAATTCTAGATTTAGTGTTATGCAATGAACCGGATTTGATCAGGGACCTTGAGGTAAAGGAGCCATTAGAAGGTAGTGACCATAAGTTGGAGAAGGGAAACTCGTAAGTGTCAGTATTACAGTTGAACAAAGGGAACGGTGGTGCTATGAGGGAGGAGCTGGCCAAAGTTCAATGGAACAATACCCTAGCAGGGATGACAGTGGAACAGCAATGGCAAGTGTTTCTGGGAATAATGCGGAAGGTGCAGGATCAGTTCGTTCCAAAGAGGAAGAAAGATCCTAAGGGGAGTAGGGGGAGGCTGTGGCTGACAAGGGAAGTAATTGACAGTATAAAAATAAAAGAGAAGTATAGCATAGCAAAGACGAGTGGGAAGCCGGAGGACTGGAAAATGTTTAAAGAGCAACAGAAGGTAACTAAGAAGGCAATATGTGGAGAAAAAATGAGGTATGAAGGTAAACTAGCCAAGAATATAAAGGAGGATAGTAAAAGCTTCTTTAGGTATGTGAAAAGGAAAAAAATAATTAAGATCAAAACTGGGCCCTTGAAGACAGAAATGGGTGAATTTATTATGGGGAACAAGGAAATGGCAGACAAGTTGAACAGGTACTTTGGATCTGTCTTCACTAGGGAAGACACAAACAATCTCCCAGATATAATAGTGGCCAAAGGACCTAGGGTAATGAATGAACTGAAGGAAATTTATATTAGGCAGGAAATGGTGTTGGATAGACTGTTGGGTCTGAAGGCTGACAAGTCCCCGGGACCTGATGGTCTACATCCCAGGGTACTTAAGGAGGTGGCTTTAGAAATCGTGGATGCATTGGTAATCATTTTCCAATGTTCTATAGATTCAGGATCAGTTCCTGTGGATTGGAGGGTGGCTAATGTTGTCCCAATCTTCAAGAAGGGAGGAAGAGAGAAAACAGGGAATTATAGACCGGTTAGCCTGACGTCGGTGGTGGGAAAGATGCTGGAGTCAATTACAAAAGATGAAATTACGACACATCTGGATAGCAGTAACAGGATCGGTCCGAGTCAGCATGGATTTACGAAGGGGAAATCGTGCTTGACTAATCTTCTGGAATTTTTTGAGGATGTAACTATGAAAATGGACAAGGGAGTGTACCTGGACTTTCAGAAAGCCTTTGATAAAGTTCCACATAGGAGATTAGTGGGCAAAATTAGGGCACATGGTATTGGGGGCAGAGTTCTGACATGGATTGAAAATTGGCTGGCTGACAGAAAAACAAAAAGTAGCGATTAATGGGTCCCTTTCGGAATGGCAGGCGGTGACCAGTGGGGTACCACAGGGTTCAGTGCTGGGACAGCAGCTGTTTACAATATATATTAATGATTTAGATGAGGGAATTAAAAGTAACATTAGCAAATTTGCCAATGACACAAAGCTGGGTGGTGGTGTGAAATGTGAGGAAGATGTTATGAGAATGCAGGGTGACTTGGACAGGCTGGGTGAGTGGGCAGATGCATGGCAGATGCAGTTTAATGTGGATAAATGTGAGGTTATCCACTTTGGAGGTAAGAACAGGAAGGCAGATTATTATCTAAAAATGGAGTCAAGTTAGGAAAAGGGGAAGTACAACGAGATCTAGGTGTTCTTGTACATCAGTCACTGAAAGCAAGCATGCAAGTACAGAATGCTGTGAAGAAAGCTAATGGCATGCTGGCCTTCATAACAAGGGGAATTGAGTATAAGAGCAAAGAGGTCCTTCTGCAGCTGTACAGGGCCCTGGTGAGACCACACCTGGAGTACTGTGTGCAGTTTTGGTCTCCAAATTTGAGGAAGGACATTCTTGCTATTGAGGGAGTGCAGCGTAGGTTCACAAGGTTAATTCCCGGGATGGCAGGACTGTCATATGTGGAAAGATTGGAGTGACTGGGCTTGTACACTCTGGAATTTAGAAGGCTGGGAGGGGATCTTATTGAAACATATAAGATTATTAAGGGATTGGACAAGCTGGAGGTAGGAAGCATGTTCCCGCTGATGGGTGAGTCCAGAACCAGAGGCCACTGTTTAAGAATAAGGGGGAGGCCATTTAGAATGGAGTTGAGGAAAAACTTTTTCACCCAGAGAGTAGCGGATATATGGAATGCTCTGCCCCAGAAGGCTGTGGAGGCCAAGTCTCTGGATGCTTTCAAGAAAGAGATGGATAGAGCTCTTAAAGATAGCGGAATCAAAGGTTATGGGGAAAAGGCAGGAACTGGATACTGATTGTGGATGATCAGCAATGATCACAGTGAATGGCGGTGCTGGCTCGAAGGGCCGAATGGCCTACTCCTGCACCTATTGTCTATTGTTTGAGAAATGGAAATGGTCCTCTGTCACATGCTATCAGCATTGTTTCAGGGGCACTTGATTATTTTACCAAGCTCAATGTCGGGCTCCAAGGTGCAGAGAGCAGAAGGTCACTCTTCCATTGTCATCCCAGCAAAAGTATATGTTGTGGGGGGGGGCAGGGTTGTAGAGTCAGTGTCAGTTCAGTAATTCTGAGTGGTTGGATAGATCCAATGTAATTCACCAGCAAGACACTTGCTTCAGATTTGTATGCATGCTGTGAGGAATTGTCTGTTGTGTATGTGGCCGTTTACACAACAGTATCATTAATAAAAATGCTAGCGGCTGGAGCTAAGTTAACAGGGGCTTTTACTTATGGAACCCGAACTGAACACATATATACAGATCAATACGCGCCTAATAGCGCATGCTCAGTAACGTGTTACTAAGACATAATATAGTCCCATATTATACAGTAGGGCTATATGGTACATTCCTCCCCTTTCATTTCAAAAGTGTATCAACTGTTTTTTTAGGGGCACTACGCTAAACAAATACTGTTTATACAAATGCCCACCAACTGTTTAATTAGAAACTTAATAATATGAAGTTATAACAAAGTAACATAATAATAATAATAATTATAATTATAACTGAAGTCTCTGGGGGGGGGGGCCTTCTCTACCTCAACGTCTGTCCTGCAACATTTGATTTGGGGAATTAGTCTCCACAGGTACATCAGGTGGGTCCTCAGCACTGATGACAGGCTTATCTGTGGATGAGGCTGATGTAGTCACATCAGGAGTGTTTGCTTCTATGTTCGGGGAGTCAGGGCAAGATGTTGTTGTTGTTTTCCACCTGAGCATCCAGGATGTGATCCACATGATGTCTCCATACTTTCTCTCCCATCTGTACTCTATATATCAGTGGCCTGTCTATGGCGGAAATTATACTCGGCTGCCACTTTTCAGTCCAGTAATCCCGTGCAAGAACTGACTGTCCCACATTGAAGTTCCGTGTTGACTTGGCATTCAAGTGTTTGAACTGTTTGTTCTCTACATCATGTCGTACATTCGGTTTGAGAAGTTTCATGCAAGACCTCAGGTTCCTGTTCAGAAACATCATTGATGGGGTCTGACTAGTGGTTGCATGTACTGTATTACGATAGGCAAGGAGGAAGCTGTCTATCTTGTGTTGCAGCGGTCGATTTTCGCTGTCCCTTGCCTTGAGGGCTTTCTTGAATGTCTGTACAAATAATTCTGCCAAGCCATTTGTGGAAGGATGGTAAGGAGCCGATGTAAAGTGCTTAATTCCATTGTTCTTCACAAAACTTTGGAATTCTTCAGAGACAAATTGTCGTCCATTGTCTGTGCAGATTTGTTCTGGTATGCCCTTCCTGGCGAACATGGTCCTCAGCACAGTAATGGTCTTTTCCGATGTGGTTGTCTTCATTTTGATGACCTCTGGCCATTTGGAATGTGCATTAATGGCATTTAAAAAGATAGAGTCCATGAATGGTCCAGCAAAGTCGATGTGCACTCATTGCCATGGTGATAAGGGCCACTCCCACAGATGGAGAGGGGCTTGTGGTGGTGTGTTCTCGATCTTTTGACATCCAGAGCAGTTCTTGGTCACGTCCTCAATTTGTTTAACAATTCCTGGCCACCACACATAGGCACGGGCAAGACCTTTCATTTTCACGGTACCCAGGTGCCCCTCCTGCAGTTTCTCCAGCACTCTGGTGCGTAGCTTGAGAGGAATCACAACTCAAGAACCACACATTAGAGTTCCCGACACACTGACAACTGCTCCTTCCTCGCTGAGAAGGCTGGAAACAGTGTGTTACCCCGTGCTGGCCATCCCTTTACCGTGATGTCATACACTTTTGACAACATAGGGTCATTACGTGTTTCCCTTTCAATGAGGCTGTTTGTCACTGGTAATTGTTCAACTATTGTTGTGTGGAAGATCTCTGCTGAATCCGTTTGTGTAGTTACCTTGGAAGTGGGCAGTGGTAAACGTGACAAACCATCTGCATTGCTATGTTGCTTGGTTCCCTTGTGTTTGATGTCATACTTGTGACCTCCTAAGAAAAGGGACCATCGCTGTAGCCTTTGTGCTATCATCACTGATACGCCTTTTCTTGGATTGAAGATTGACACGGGCGGCTGATGGTCAGGGTAAACTTTTGACCATACCGGTAGTGACTGAATTTCTTGACTCCCCACACGAGGCTTAGGGCCTCCCTATCAATCTGTGCGTATTTGCGATCAGCTGAAGTTAGTGTTTTTGAGGCAAAGGCTGTTGGCTTTTTGGAGCAATCAAGAAACTTCTGCGATAATACAGCTCCTATCCCATGGGGTGAGGCATCACAAGCTAGTCGGATAGGTAAGGAGGGGTCAAAGTGCGCGAACACCCCGTGTGAAGTTATGAGTCTTTTAGTTTCTTGAAACGCTTTCTCACAGCTCTCAGTCCACTTCCATTGTGTCCCTGTCTGTAATAGTGCATTTAGTGGGTGTAGGACTGTGGATAGGTTAGGCAAAAAACTTGTGGTAGTAGTTCACTAGACCAAGATATGCTCAGCTGAGACACATTTTCAGGTGGTGGTGCCTTAAGCACCGCTTCTATTTTGTCTTGAGACATGTGTAAGCCATCCTTGATCACATGCCCACAGAACGAAATTTCCTCTTTGAAAAACTCACATTTCTGTCGATTAGCTCTGGGCCCATATTCTCGTAACCTGGTGAGCACTTGTTTTAGGTTAGAAAGATGTTCGTCGCCATCTTTGCCAGTGACAATGACGTCATCCAGGTAACACTGAACCCCTGGAATCCCCTGGAGGACCTGTTCCATTGCCCTTTGTCAGATTGCAGGAGCTGATGCTATCCCAAACACCAACCTGTTGTATTGGTAAAGTCCTTTGTGTGTATTTATTGTCAGGTATTTCTTGGATGCTTCCTCGATTTCCATTTGCAGGTAAGCCTGGGTCAAATCGATTTTTGTGAAATGATCCTCTCCTGACAGGGAAGCAAAGATGTCTTCAATACGAGGTAGAGGATACTGTACTGTGCGGAGAACTGGGTTAACAGTCACTTTAAAATTCTCCACATATGCGCACCTTGCTTGGTTTTCCTGGTTTTGTGCTGGAGGTTTTCTTCATCACTGGAACAATGGGAGTGGCCCATTCACTCCAATCCACCTTTGACAGGACCCCAGTCTGCTCCAGATTTTTCAGCTCCGCCTCTGCTGTAGGACGGATTGCATATGGCACTGGTCCAGCTTTGTGAAATTTTGGTCATGCATTTTCCTCAATCTCAATCTTTGCTTTCATGCCCTGAAGTGTTCCTATTCCTTTCATGAACACTTCCTCAGAGTCAGCAAGTATTTATGACAGTCTCTCAGATGTAGCCTTGCTGCCCTCCTTTGCTGACACATCTAGTGCCTTGATGGTGTGCCAATCCAACTGAATTTTCCTGAGTCATTCATGTCCCAGCAACAGTAGTCCTCCATTTTTCAGTATTTAGAGGTTCAATTGCTGTGTTTTACCTCCGTGGGTCACCGTCACTTTAATTTTGCCTTCGGGACGCACTTTCTGTCCTGTGTAAGTCTTTAGCAGTTGTTTAGTTCGTTTCAGAGGTATGTGCGAAAACAGTCGTTTGTAGTCGCATACAGAGATCACTGTTAAGGCTGAGCTTGTGTCCAACTCCGTTTTCAGTCTCACGCCTGCCACTTGTGGAGTGATCCATATTACTCTTTGATCATCTGTCTCTTCCACGCTGTGAAGTGGCAGACAAGACAATTCACATTTTCATCAGAATTGCTTTCTTTCATTTTGTGCACATTGTTGTATTTTCCTTTCTGGGGTTTCTTGTTTCTCTGTATTTTGTCCTTTTCCTGCTGTATTCCAGCTTTGCATACTCTGCCAATGTGGCCCCGTTTGCCACAGTTTCAGCATTCTTTATCTTTAAACCAACAACCATCAGGGTCATATGACCTGTTCCCACAATGGTAACATTTCTTTCCTTCATTTCTGTGCAGTGACATTTTATTCGTAGCATATTCTAGAGATTTTTGTTGTATCTATGAAGCACCTCGTGCAGCTGTTTCTAATGATACTGAGGTGTTTGGTGCTTTCTCAAATGTAGGGTCTTTTTCACACAGGAGCTTCTTCTGTGTGGTTTCACAGTGCATGCCACACACTAACCTGTCCCTCAATGCCTCCGATAGACCAGCTCCAAATTGACAATGTTCTGATAATTTGCGCAATTCAGCACAATATTCAGAAATGCATTCATTTTTGCTCTGATTCTGTTTATGGAATTTAAATCTTTCAGCAATGACCAGCAGTTTGGGGTTTAAATGCTGTTGGAGAGTGTCTACTATTTGCTTGAAAGTTTTGTCAGCTGGCTTTTCGGGGGTTATATGTTTTCACACCCATTACACTAAGTAGGACACTGGCTTTCTTTTCTGCATTAACATCGTTAGCATCACAATATAACTATTCTTTCAATATAAGTTGCCCAGTCTTCAATGCCACTATCAAATGCTGTAATCGTTCCAATTAACGCCATCCTTGCTGTGTTAATTTATCCTTGCTGTGTTAATTTATCCTTGTTATGTCAATTTGGCCCCTGTCCCTTGTTAATTTAACCCTGGTCTCTTGTTTTCTTTTTGACTCATGTAACCTCTTTTTTTGGCTAGCATCGGGAGCGTACACTGGATAGATGCGTGTGTTGCTCCTTTTTTTAAATCTCCCTTCTGAGGCAGGCAGACCCTCAGCCCTGGAGTTTAGTGTCGGCTGTGGTCTCGCCTGGACGCACCACGGCTCTAACTGTGTCTTTCGCTCTCCCGACGTACCCGACTCCGGCTGAACTCCCGTTTCTTTTCAGACTGGCGGCCTCACTCTGCCTCTTTTGAGTGCCATTATCAATTAAAACACGGCGTTCCGATACGATGCAGGTTCATTGACCTCGTCGCCAATTTGTTGTGTATGTGGCCGATTACACAACAATATCATTAATAAAAATGCTAGAGACTGGAGCTAAGTTAACAGGGGCTTTTACTTATCGAACCCGAATTGAACACATATATACAGATCAATACGCGCCTAATAGCGCATGCTCAATAATGTGTTACTACGACATAAAATAGTCCCATATTATACAGTAGGCTAAAAGGTACATCTGTAGTATCCTGTAACATGGTGATCACATCTCCTGGCGAACCTTTTTGAGGATTGTTCCCAAATTGGCGATAGTTTTCTAAAAAAAAAAATCTCTTGTCTCCTATGGTAATTTTGACCAGAGATCATTGATTAATGACATATGGAAGAAGAGTAGCAATAATTAAAGATTCAAAGAGCATTTATTATCAAAATATGTATGCAGTGTCCAACCCTGCGATACATCTTCCAACAGACAGCCACGGAACAAAGAAACACCATAGAACCCATTCAAAGAAAACATCAAACACCCAATGCGCAAATAAAAGAACAAATCGCGTAAATGGTGAAAAACACAACATAAAAAAATCAAACTGCAGAGTCATCGAAACAATCTAGGAATATGAAGGCAACACGCATAAAATTCTGGAGGAACTCAGAAGGTCAGGCATCAGCTATGGAAAAAAAGTACAGTTGATATTTCAGGCTGAGACCCTTCGGCAGGACTGAAGAGTTGGCTGTACTCGATTCCATAGATACTGCCTGGACTGCTGAATTCCTCCAGCTTTGTATGTCTGTTGCTCGAATTTCCAACATCTGCAGATTTTCTCTTGTCTAGGAATATGGACTTTTCTTTAAGGAAAAAGGATGACTCCTATTGCTTATTTACATATATTCATTGTCACTTTATACAGTAGAAGTGTAACAGAGACAAATTGAAATAAATGAAGCATTTTAGAAAACCTATTCAAAAATTAATAATCTTTAAAAAAACTGATTGAAAAATAACAATTTCTAGATTGTATTGTTATTGTACCTGAGATAAAACATTAGAAATACAGTGTGATATTATAGGCTTTGGTGCACATGGTATACATAGAAAATCAAAGAAAGATAAATGAAGACACCTTGCTCTCAGTGAGACCTCTATTGCTGCTCTAATAGAAACCACAGAAAAACTACAGCACAGAAACAGGCCTTTTGGCCCTTCTTGGCTGTGTCAAACCATTTTCTGCCTAGTGCCACTGACCTGCACATGGACCATATCCCTCCATACACCTCCCATCCATGTATCTGTCCAATTTATTCTTAAACGTTTAAAAAGAACCCACATTTACCACCTCGTCTGGCAGCCCATTCCATACTCCCACCACTCTCTGTGTGAAGAAGCCTCCCGTAATGTTCCCTTTAAACTTTCCCCCCTCACCCTTAACCCATGTCCTCTGTTTTTTTTTCTCCCCTTGCCTCAGTGGAAAAAGCCTGCTTGCATTCACTCTAGCTATACCCATCATAATTTTATATACCTCTATCAAATCTCCCCTCATTCTTCTATGCTCCAGGGAATAAGGTCCTAACCTATTCAACCTTTCTCTGTAACTGAGTTTCTCAAGTCCCAGCAACATACTTGTAAACCTTCTCTGCACTCTTTCAACCTTATTAATATCCTTCCTGTAATTTGGTGACCAAAACTGAACACAATACTCCAGATTCGGCCTCACCAATGCCTTATACAACCTCATCATAACATTCCAGCTCTTATACTCAATACTTTGATTAATAAAGGCCAATGTACCAAAAGCTCTCTTTACGACCCTATCTACCTGGATTTCCGGGATTACTTTTCGATCCTTTTTTAAACAATGGAACAACATGAGCCATTCTCCAAACCTCCGGCACCTCACCCGTAGACACCGACATTTTAAATATATCTGCCAGGGCCCCTACAATTTCAACACTAGTCTCCTTCAAGGTCCGAGGGAATACCCTGTCAGGTCCTGGGGATTTATCCACTTTAATTTGCCTCAAGATAACAAGCACCTCCTCCTTTTCAATCTGTACAGTTTCCACGATCTCACTACTTGTTTCCCTTAATTCCATAGATTTCACGCCAGTTTCCTTAGTAAATGCAGACACAAAAAAACCATTAATAATGACAAATATTTCATATCCAGCTTGTATTTGGTTGTTTTGAGAGCTATGCATGTAGCACTGGTCTCATCACTGAAAACAATGAATTATGAATATTGATGGGTATTTACAGTATTTGCCATCGTTATCATTCTGCATTCACTCACAAATGACAGAAAAAAAATATAAGCAAAGCAAAGCCAATGGCAACTGGTCTAACCATTTACTATTCAAATATTGATGTGCACTCCAGCTCTGTCAGGATTTCCAGATGTACCATCCAACATCTTTTTTTCTTGTACCCATCTAACTGGGCCAAGCTGGTGTGAGTCGTTTCCTGTGAAAATATCGCACTGCTCTTTGGTTTTAAAAAGTCACTTGTTGCTTCATTTGACAGTGAGATAATCATTATGTATTTTATTATGGGTGAGTTTTAAAGAATCGAGGGGTGGCTCTGCATGCCATGTACCAACAAAATTTTTGTGTATGCCATCTTGGGTACGTGTGCCATTGGTTCACCACCCCTGACAGTCTCTTACTATGAGATTACTAATTAACTCAATCTCATTACAAAAACTAAAGCAAATTTGAGATATAAGATCATACAATGGTACAGCACATAAGCCTAATGGCCTGCATTCTTGATGCTGGCTATTGTGCTCCCTAGATTAGTTCCATTTACCTGCATTTTGTCTTTGGCCTCTTTGCCACTGAGTACATACACTGTATAAAAAAGTGAAAAATAAATGAATCCAATGTAAGTTAGGGACTCCTACCAGATTAATGAAGTGGATTTTTGGAAACTTGAAAGTACTGTGAGCATGTTGATCATTCATCAAGCAATTGTTTCAAACGTAGCATATTTCTGCCAGTAATTTGTGGTACTTTTGGCTGTGGCTCAGTTGGCGGTAATTTTGCCTCTTAATCAAGGGGCTGTGGATTCATGTTCAGCTCCAGAAACATAAGAACAAAAATCTAGAATGATGCCCCAATGCATGTTTCAGGGATGCTGAAGTCAGAGGTGCTTTTTTCAGCAGCGATATTCAACAGGAGTCCTGCCTGTCAGTCAGGTTAACGTTAACAATTCGGTGACACCATTTTGAAAGAATGTAAAGAAGTTCATTCCGAGTGGCCTAACAATACAATCCTTCGATCAAAGTCATTAAGAAAACTATGTATTTGTCACCAAATGCATCGAGGATGTTGTCCCCCAGAAATCGGTCAGGATCTATCCAAACCAGGAACCTGGATCAACGGTTCCATGCAAACAGTACTTACCGCGCAACACAGAGCTTACATTGCCAGTAATCATCAGACACTCAAGAAATGCAGCCATGATCTGCGCAGAGTCATCAAGGCAGTGAAACGACAATACAGGGACAAGTTCCAGACACAACTCTCCAACAACACACACAGCTTATGGCAAGGTCTGCACACCATCGCAGGCTTCAAAGCTAAACACAGTGGTGTTGCCAACATCGCTGCCTCTCTCCCAGATGAACAAAATCTTTTTTACGCTCAGTTTGATGTCGCCAACACTGAGCCGCGAGGAGAGCCACCAAAGCAACTGCTCTTTAGCCATCTCTGAGGCTGAAGTACGCAGGTGTTTCCAACGAGTGGACAGCCACAAGGCCGTGGGACCGGACAGCGTCCCGGGGCAGGTACTCAGGATGTGCATGGCACAACTAGCAGGTGTGTTAACAGACATTTTTAATCTCTCCATCTCCCAGTACAGAGTGCCCTCTTGCTTCAAAACATCCACCATTGTCCCTGTACCTAAAAAGACCAAGGTAACATGTCTGAATGACTGGTGTCCTGTCACACCCACCTCAATAATAAACAAATGCTTTGAGTGGCTGGTCAAGGACTACATCTGCAGCATACTACCACCCACACTGGACCCTCTACAATTCGCCTACTGGCACAACCGATCAACAGATGATGCAATATCTATCGCTCTACACACCGCCCTTACACATCTGGAGAAGAAGGGTGTTTATGTGAGAATAATGTTCTTGGACAACAGTTCAGCATTCAACACCATAATTCCCTCCAGATTCGACAAGAGGCTCAGAGACCTCGGCCTTCATCCTCCTTGTGCAGCTGGATCTTGGACTTCCTGTCAGATCACCAGCAGGTGGTATGAGTGGGCTCCCTCGACTCTACCCCTCTGACCCGCAACACAGGTGCCCTGCAGGGCTGTGTTCTAAGCCCCATCCTTTACTCTCTGTATACCCATGACTGTGTTGCCACCCACAGCTCCAAACTGCTAATTAAATTTGCTGATAACACTACATTGATTGGCCTAACCTCAATAATAACGAGGCAGCCTCCAGAGAAAAAGTCATCACCCTAACACAGTAGTGTCAAGAAAACAACCTCTCCCTCAATGTCACAAAAACAAAGGAGCTGGTTGTGGACTACAGGAGGAATGGAGACAGGTTAACCACTATTGACATCAATAGACTGGGTTGAGAGGGTAAACAGCTTTAAGTTCCTCGGCATACACATTACCGAGTATCTCATGTGGTCTATAGGTTCGTCCATCGTCATTGATGAAGACCTCGACACCATTAGTACTTTTTACGAGGTCGAGTTGCTAGCTCGACACTCAACCCAGCATGTATGGAAAGCGTGTCCACGAGTGGCTGGACTAGATTTGAACTCAGGAACCTTCGCTCCCGCAGTCCGACGCTGATGTCACTGCGCCACCAGCCAGCTTGATGGTGTCAAGACTAGCGCTTGATTTGGATTTAAGTGAGGGAGAGTTGCGCAGCATCAGCCTCACTCTCTCTTCCCAATTCCCATCTGGATCCAGTGGCAAGACAGAGTCGAGACGACTGGAGATGGGACTAGGCGCAGTGGATAACCAGGACGTCTTCTGTGTCTTGTCCTGCTCTACACATTCCACGACGCTTGCAGAGACCGCCTTCATGATTGTTGGACCTTCCATTGGTCTCGTCCGCTCAATCCACCGGAGTCTGCCTTTACATGCTGGGATAGACAACTCCCTAGCTCACCAAGGGTTTGAGACCCATCGGCTACCCTCACCTGGTTTAGTCGGCTTGTCGAAGCCGTTGCCCGGGGTGTGGCCGCTGTCGCATGCAAACAGCAACGGGGAGTCACAGGTGAGAGCTGAGTTCCAGGTGGGACCAAAGGTGGACTAACTGCCCTGAAAAGGATGCGACATGTTCCCCCACCAGAGGTGCTACCCCTCCCTGACGCCCCATACACCCCGGCTGTACATACTGGCTGTGTGGTGAAAAAAGCACAACAGCGCCTCTTTCACCTCATATGGTTGAAGAAGTTTGGTATGGACCCCAAGATCCTAAGAACTTTTTACAGGGGCACAATTGAGAGCATCCTGACTGGCTGCATCACTGCCTGGTATGGGAAATGGTACCGTAGCATAAAAGCCAGGACCAACAAGATCCGGGACAGCTTCTTCCACCAGGCCATCAGACTGATTAGTTCACAGTGATACAGTTGTATTTCTATGTTATATTGACTATCCTGTTGTATGTACTATTTATTATAAATTACTATAAATTGCACATTGCACATTTAGATGGAGATGTAATGTAAAGATTTTTACTCCTCATGTATGTGAAGGATATAAGTAATAAAGGCAATTCAATGCAAATTACTGTCTTTGGGAGTTTGCTGTGTGGAAACTGACTGTCATAGTTCTGCATTTAAGTTATTACATTGATTAGTAATATTTTAGCTGCAATCCCCCTGTGATGTCCCAGGGGTTTGAAGTGCACTAAACAAATGCAAACTTGGATCCATTAGTTTTTCCCAGCGAGTTTCTGCAAAGAACCATCATGTCACAAATGCCTGCATTTGGAGGAGAGGCTAAATGAATACATAAGGTAAACTGACAATATCAACATAGTAAGTTTGTGCTTCTGCTGGCATGCCCTTTAAAATTTGAAAATATTCTTCTGAGTTGGAATTTATATTTCAAAATTATTCAAGGATTACTTCAAGAAGGTATTGGTTGTTATTTTGAACCTACATCTGAGGAAAATGTGTAAAAAGTCTTAGAGGTACTGCCCCAAAATTGAAGTCCCTTTGTTTTACTCTCATTCCACCGGTGTTTGTTTCTCACTTGTTTATGTCTCTGACTGCTAGTTTTTAATGTGATTATTCTGCAACCTATCACAAAATTGACTCTGTTCTCTCCACTCCCTTCTATTCTGAAACATAAAATACACTTGTTTCTCAATTTCCTGGTTCAAATGAATGATCCTTGGCTGTAAACACCAACTCTGTTTCCCTCGTAAATTCACTGTCAATACAACACCACAACCTTGGGTTAGTTAAAGACAAGGCTATTTGAAGATAAAGACCTCAAAACCTGGCACACCATGCATAGTCTACAGGAATCAGTGACCCCTGCCTCTTATATGTTTCTGATGTCCAGTTTAGCAACAACTGGCATCACAGGGCACTGGAAAAAAATACAACCAACTTTGTTTCTGCATAATCGTCCAAATTTGTTGGAAGGATAAGTGAACCAAAGTCAGTACTCTCTCAGAGACCATCAAGACCAGCATTGTGTCCCTTGATCCTCTTGTTTGACTACGCTGGCAAGATTATCTCATTTACGTGCCCAACATTAGACTCCCAATATGAACACTCAGTTTCAAGTTTGGTTGGGGGACAGACTGCAGGACAGAGAAAAAGATTCAAGGATGTGCAAAGCACGTTGATTATTCTCAATGCTGGTGCCCCACAAGGCTGCATGCTTAACCTCCCCTACTCTACTCACTATACACTTACAAACGCCTGGCCAGATTCTGCTCCAACTCCATCTGCCCATTTGCCAAAGACAACACCAAAATTGGCCAAATTTCCAATAATCATGAATATAGGAAGGAGAAAGTTCAGTTAGTGGCATGGTGGCATAACAACAACTTTTCCCTCCGTGTCAGCAAAATAAAAGAGCTGGTCTCTGACTACGGGAAGGGAGGCAATCCCACATGCTTCTGTTTATGTCAATAGCTCTGAGGTTGAGAGCTTCAAGTTCCTCAGAGTGAATATCACCAGCAGTCTGTCCTAGTCCCACCCTGTTGATGCCAAGGCCAAGGAAATGCACCGGTGCATCTACTTCCTCTGGAGGCTAAGAAAATTTGTAATGTCCCCTTCCGTAATCTCAACAATTTTTAATCAATGCTTCAAAGGAAGCATCCTATCCAGATGCATCATAGCTTGGTAGAGCAACTGCTCTGCGCAGGACTGGAAGAGCCTGTAGGGAGTTGTGGACATAGTTCAGCACAGAATGGAAACCAGCCTCTGTTCGTCAACTGTGTCTACTCTTCTCACTGTCTCATTAAAGCAGTATATATAACCAAATACTCAAACCAACCCAGACATTCTCTCTTCTTCACCTTCCCACTGGACAGAAGATATAAAAAACAGAATGTATGTGCCATAAATGTTAAAGACAGCTTCTATCCTGCTGTTATAAGATTACTGAATGATCCCCGAATTTGATAAGCATAAACTCCTAACCTCACACTCTACCTCATTAAGGCCTTGCACCGTATTGTCTGGCTGCACAACACTTCATTCGTATCTGTGACACTTTATTCTGCTTTCTGTAATTGATTTTCCTTGTACTGCCTCAATGCACTGATATGATGAAATGATCTGTATGGATGACATGCAGAACAAAGGTCTGCACTATACTTGGTACATGTGAAACTAGTAAACCAATTTCCCAATTTAAAAAGTCAAGAAGTCCAAAATCCCCACTGACTCCTGGGAATCGTTTGCCTCTGCCTGCTTAAAGTGGAGACAGCACGTATGATAATATTAAGAACTTCAAGGCTAAGCATGAGAAGTCCTCTGAGTAAGCAGTGGAAGGAACACCTTACATTATAAACTGCCTAGAAGTAACACACACAGAAAACAGCAAGTCAGGCAGCATCAATGGAAAAGAGTAAACAGTCCATGTTTCGGACTGAGACCCTTCTTCAGGACTGAGAAGGAAGGGGGAAGATTCCAGAATGAAAAGGAGGCAGGGCGGGGGAAGAGACAAGCCAGAGGTTGATAGGTGAAAACAACTGGGTGGGAAAGGCCAAGGGCTGGAGAAGAAAGAATCTAATAAGAGAGGAGAGTGGACAATAGGAGAAAGGAACCCAGGAATTTGTTCACCCAAGGAGAAATCGATATTCATGCCATCAGGCCGGAGGGTACCCTGATGGAATATAAGGTGTTGCTCCTCCACCCTGAGGGTGACTTCACCCTGGCAGAAAAGACGGTCATAGATCAACATGTCGAAATGGGAATGGGAATGGGAAGGAGAATTAAAATATTTGGCCACTGGGAAGTCCCGCTTGTGGTGGATGATGTGGAAGTGGTTCCCCAATTTACGACGGGTCTCACTAAAGTGAAAAGGGCCACATCGGGAGCACCGCACACAGTAGACGATCCCAGCAGATTCACAGGAGAAGTGTTGCCTCACCTGGAAGTTCTGTTTCGGGTCCTGAATGGAGGTGACGGAGGAAGTGAATGGGCAGATGTAGCACTTAATATTACGATAGTCATGGGGGATTTTAACATGCAGGTTGATTGGGAAAATCAGGTTGGTAATGGATCGCAAGAGAGTGAGTTTGTTGAATGCCTAGAAGGTGGCTTTATAGAGCAGTTTGTCATTGGGCCTCCTAGGGGATCAGCTATACTGGATTGGGTGTTATGTAATGAATTAGAGGTCATTAGGGAGCTTAAGGTAAAAGAACCCTTAGGAATCAGTGATCACAATATGATTGAATTCAACTGGAAATTTGATAGGGAAAAAGTAAAGTCTGACGTAACTGTAATTCAGTGGAGTAAGAGAAATTACATTGGTATGAGAGAGGAGTTGGTTAGAGTAATTTGGATGGAGCTGCTGGCAGGGATGTCAGCAGAGCAGCAATGGTGTGTGTTTCTGGAAAAAATGAGGAAAGTGCAGGACATGTATATTTCAAAAGTGACAAAATACTCAAATGGCAAAGTAGTACAACCATGCTGACAAGAGAAGTCAAAGCTAATGTATAAAACAAAAGAGAGGGCATACAACAAAGCAAAAATTGGGAAGTTTTTAAAAACCTACAGAAAACAACTAAAAGAACCATTAGAAGGGAAAAGGTGAAATATGAAAGTAAGCTAGCAAATAATATCAAAGTGGATAGTAAAAGCTTTTTTCAAGTATGTAAAAAAAGAGAAATGAGAGTGGATATAAGACCGCTAGAAAATGAGGCAGGAGAAATAATAATGGGGGACAAGGAGATGACAGATAAACTAAATAAATATTTTGCAACAGTCTTCATTGTGGAAGACACTAGCAGTGTGCCAGAAGTTGTATGTGTGTGAAGGAAAAGAAGCGGGTGCAAGGGGGAAGGTGCCAAAAAGCTGAAAGACCTAAAAGTATCTAAGTCACCTGGACCAGATGGACTGCACCCCAGGGTTCTGAAAGAAGTTGTGTTAGAGATTGTGGCGGGAATAGAAATGATCTTTCAAAAATCATTGGACTCTGGCATGGTGCCAGAGGACGGGAAAATTGCAAATGTCACTCCACTCTTTAAGAAAGAAGGAAGGCAGCAAAAAGAAAATTATAGACCAGTTAGCCCGACGTCCGTGGTTGGGAAGATGTTAGAGTCAGTTGTTAAGGGCGCGGTGATGTAGTACTTGGTGATACAGGGCTAGAGAGAACAAAGTCAACATGGTTTCCTTAAGGGAAAATCCTGCCTGGTGAACCTGCTGGAATTCTTTGAAGAGATTACACATAGGATCGATAAAGGGGATGCAGCGTATGTTGTATACTTGGACTTTCAGAAGGTTTTTGACAAGGTACCACACATGAGGCTGCTTACCAAGTTAAGAGCCTGTGGTATTACAGGAAAGTTACTAACATGGTTAGAGCATTGACTGATTGGAAGAAGGCAGTGAGTGGGAATAAAAGGATCCTTTTCTGGTTGGCTGCCAGTGACTAGTGGTGTTCCGCAGGGGTCAGTGCTGGGACCACTTCTTTTTATGCCGTATATAAATGATTTAGATGATGAAATAGATGGCTTTTTTGCCAAGTGTGTAGATGATACGAAGCTTGGTGAAGGGGCAGGTAACTTTAAGGAAAGCGGTAGGATGAAGAAGGATTTAGACAGATTAGGAGAATGGGCAAGAAAGTAGCAAATGAAATATAATAATGGAATATGCATTGTCATGCACTTTGGAAGTAGAAATTAATGTGCAGACTATTTTCTAAATGGGGAGAAAATCCAAACATCTGAGATGCAGAGGGACTTGGGAGTTGTTGTGTGGAAAACCCTAAAGATTAACTTGCAGGTTGAGTAAGTGGTGAGGACGGCAAATGCAATGTTAGCATTCATTTCAAGAGGTCTAGAATACAAGAGCACGGATGTAATGCTAAGGCTTTTTCAGGCACTGGTGAGGCCTCACCTTAAGTATTGTGTATAGTTTTGGTCTCCTCATCTTAGAAGAGATGTGCTGGCATTGGAGAGGGTCCAGAGGAGGTTCACAAGGATGATTCCAGGAATGAAAGCGTTATCATACAAGGAATGTTTGATGACTCTAGGTCTGTCTCACTGGAACTTAGAAGAATGGGGGGGGGGGGGGAATCTTATTGAAACCTTTCGAATGTTGAAAGGAATAGTCAAAGTGGGAGATGGAAAGGATGTTTCCCATGGTGAGAGAGTGTAGGACAAGAGGGCGCAGTCACAGGATAGAGGGGCATCCATTCAAAACAGAGATGCAGGGACATTTCTTTAGCCAGAGGGTGGTGAATTTGTGGAATTTGAAGCAGCTGTGGAGACCAGATCGTTGGGTGTATTTAAGGCAGAGACTGATAGATTCTTGATTGGACATGGCACCAGAGGTTACAGGGAGAAGGCCGGGAACTGGGGTTGAGGAGGAGGGAAAAAAGGATCTGCCATGATTGAATGACGGAGCAGACTCGATGGGCCAAATGGCCTAATTCTGCTCCTATATTTTATGGTCTTATGCTCTAAAATTAACAGCTACAACTACAGATCACACAGAAACATGAATTATAAACTCGTGTGTTCAGGTAATTTAAAAATCAACTATTTCACAAAATATCATCATGCAACCAATTACCTTTTGAAACTAGAAGCCTAGGAACCATAGCTTGACATATCTACAATTATTGGACAGCAGTGTCTTTTTAAATAAATTGGCATACAAAATGGGGTTAATTTTTCATAATTCTGCAACAGAATGTTGAACATGAAAATAAAGCTTCACATTTAAAGTTGAAACTCACCAAGTGAGCATCAATAGAGCACTGCAAACTTAAAGATCTGTTTTGACTGAAGAGTACTGAGCTGAAACATGAACTCTGCATCTCTCAGTCTCCATGGATGCATGATGAGCTGAGTATTTCACGTATTTTCTGTTTTTATTTATAATATCCAGTAACAGCAGTTTCTATTTGTTTTCCAAAGCATGCAAGCTTGTTCTGATTGGAACTGCATGAAAGGCAGTATTTCACATAATATAGCATAAAGGGTAAAATAGCTAACTGAAACCAGATCAACTTAATTTCTTAAGCAAATTGGCAACTAAACTTATTCTCACCTCACTTGATCTTGTCTCTAAAGGTATGGGAATACTTTTAATGGAACTGTCCGATTCATTTTCCAAACCTGAAGTCAGAACCACCCAACATTGTAAAGCAGGAAATTTATTGTTGGATAAATTAAAGTAAAACCCTTCAGTTGTTTTATCAATTTGTATCAGAATCAAAATCAGCTTCATTAGCATTATCTTATATGGCTTGAAATTTATTCTTTTGTAACAGCAGTACAGTGCAGGACATAACATTACTACAAATTACAAAATAAGTAAATAGTGTAAAAAAGTGATTAATGAGTTCATAGACCATTTATAAATCTGATGACAGAGGGGAAGAAGCTGTTCCTGAATCATTGAGTATGGAATGCAATACAAAAGCAACAAAAAATGACTTCGATCAACACTGCACCCAGTGTTTGGTCAACACAACACTCCAGTTCAACATTAGTAAGGTGGTTATAAAGCAAGCTTAATAGAATTCCAAAATCAAAAGAAGTGAATGTTTTAATATGAGTGACATTCTTGTTAAAGAGTATCTTGGGTATTTCTAGCTGTAACTATGAAAAATATACAGTTATTGCTAAAACCAAAGTAAAAAAAAACTTTCTTAAGTATCTTTAACTTAGTCTAAAATCTACAGGAGTACCATCATAAAAAATTTGACACAGAACCACTTAGAAAGATACAAAGCAAATGGCATAGCATGGTTAAAAAGGTAGTTTTAAAGGAGGGATCCAGGAGATAAAATGTGAGATAGAAAGATGAAGATGTTTTGACAGGGAACTGTGAAGAACAATTCTTGAGGTACAGATGACATGGCGCATACATTGCAGCGATTAGAAAATGAAGAGCAAGAGGATAAGACGTGAAAGAATAGGAGCTATCAAGTGCGACAGTGGGGAAGTGTGTATAGAACCGGAGGAAATAGCAGAGGTACTTAATGAATACTTTACTTCAGTATTCACTATGGAAAAGGATCTTGGTGATTGTAGTGATGATTCGCAGCAGACTGAAAAGCTTGAGCATGTAGATATTAAGAAAGAGGATGTGCTGGAGGTTTTGGAAAGCATCGAGTTGAATAAGTCACCAGGATCAGATGAGATGTATCCCAGGCTACTGTGGGAGGCGAGGGAGGATTGCTGAGCCTCTGGTGATGATCTTTGCATCATCAATGGGGACGTGGGAGGTTCCGGAAGATTGGAGGGTTGCGGATGTTGTTCCTTTATTCAAGAAAGGGAGTAGAGGTAGCCCAGGAAATTATAGACCAGTGAGTCTTACCTCAGTGGTTGGTAAGTTGATGGAGAAGATCCTGAGAGGCAGGATTTATGGACATTTGGAGAGGTATAATGTGATTAGGAATAGTCAGCATGGCTTTGTCAAGGGCAGGTCATGCCTTACGAGCCTGATTGAATTTTTTGAGGATGTGACTAAACACATTGATGAAGGAAGAGCAGTAGATGTAGTGTATATGGATTTCAGCAAGGGATTTGACAAGGTACCCCATGCAAGGCTTATTGAGAAAGTAAGGAGGCATGGAATCCAAGGTGACATTGCTTTATGGATCCAGAATTGGCTTGCCCACAGAAGGCAAAGAGTGGTTGTAGACGGGTCATTTTCTGTATGGAGATTGGTGACCAGTGGTGTGCCTCAGGGATCTGTTCTGGGACCCCTACTCTTCGTGATTTTTATAAATGACCTGGATGAGGAAGTGGAGGGATGGGTTAGTAAGTTTGCTGATGACACAAAGGTTGGAGGTGTTGTGGATAGTGTGGAGGGCTGTCAGAGGTTACAGCAGGACATCGATAGGATGCAAAACTGGGCTGAGAAGTGGCAGATGGAGTTCAACCCATCTAAGTGTGAAGTGGTTCATTTTGGTAGGTCAAATACAATGGCAGAATATAGTATTAATGGTAAGACTCTTGGCAGTGTGGAGGATCAGAGGGACCTTGGGGTCTGAGTCCACAGGACGCTCAAAGCAGCTGCGCAGATTGACACTGTGGTTAAGAAGGCATACGGTGTATTGGCCTTCATCAATCATGAAACTGAGTTTAGGAACCACTACAGGAAGGGTGTGGAAGCCATAGAAAGGGTGCAGAGGAGATTTACAAGGATGTTGCCTGGATTCGGGAGCATGCCTTATGAAAACAGGTTGAGTGAGCTCAGCCTTTTCTCCTTGGAGCGACGGAGGATGAGAGGTGACCTGATAGAGGTGTGTAAGATGATGAGAGGCATTGATCATGTGGATAGCCAGAGGCTTTTTCCCAGGGCTGAAATGGTTGCCACAGGAGGACACAGGTTGAAGGAGCTGGGGAGTAGGTACAGAGGAGATGTCAGTTTTTTACTCAGGGAGTGGTGAGTGTGTGGAATGGGCTGCCGGCAATGTTGATGGAGGCAGATATGATAGGGTATTTTAAGAGACTTTTGGATAGGTACATGGAGAAAGATAGAGAACTATGGGTAAGTCTAGTAATTTCTAAGGTAGGGACATGTTCGGCACAACTTTGCGGGATGAAGGGCCTGTATTATGCTGTAGGTTTTCTATGTTCTATGTTTTAAGATGCACATGAGACCAGAACTGAAGTACTCTTATCTTGGAGAGTTTTAGGGATGCAACAGTTTAAAGTGGTAGGTCACAGAGGATTTGAAACAATATCTTTGAAAATGATCCTGTTGCTTATTGGGGCACAATGTACATAATTGAGCAGTTTATTTGACTAATTAACAAAAATTGTGTTGATTAGTTCACTATCAATTTGATAAATTAACAAAGCATGAGTGATATAATTACTCCTTCAATTTGCTTATTTTTGATTGTTATAACTTCTGTTGTTCAATTTTCTGATTTTACTGAAATAATTTTTCTTATCCATCATATTCACTTGGAAATTTTATCATTTTCTCAAATCTACCCATCTGTTAGTTTTCTTAATTCAATATGAACACACTTAGCTCTTTAATCTTGTCATGTTTTGATGATTTATAATGTGATAAAATGCTATTTAATCTTTTTCTCAATTTTTCCTAATATCTTTTTTGGTAAGTACATTGACCCTAACAATAATACTTAGTGCATATAATTTAACCTTACAATTGTCAGTACCTTTTCGTGAGCCTCTATTGATAATGGAAAATTTCAAAGTTATGCTATTACAGTAATAATTAAACTGAATTCTATAGAAAATAAGAAAATGTTTTCCATTTGGAACTTAATACCAGAGTCCCCTCTCCAATTTCCCAGTAAAAGCAATAGAATACCTGACAGCCACTCAGCTCCTCAGTGTTTAAAGATGTTCTTTATATGTACCTGAGAATGTACCTCTTGCCAAAGTTCAGCCATACTCCCAGGGAGAGATTACATTGGATGTTGTAGTATTAGAAAGAGACAGACCAAACATTCCACATTCTTTTCATGAATATGTCATCCTGCTTCCTCTCCCGTTACCAATCTGCAATCTTTTTCCATTATGAAAGCTTTGAATCCACTTGATACTATAATGGTGCTGTAAATCAGTCATCCAACACACAAGACATGAAAATGTTGCACTATTTGCATATAAACCATGTGGTAACTTTAGAACATGACTCTTTTTGATATAACACAATACCATTATTGCAAAAGAGAATCACATTCTTATTGTTATACATTCCATCTCAAAACGTTGAATCTTCCAAAAATGCTAAACATTATAAACAGACTTTCAAACTTGCTCATTAAAATATGTTGAGACTGTAATCTGAGAATTTGGCAGATATGTGCCCTGGAGGAGAAAGCCAAGACCATAGCAGCTTGATGCTTTCTCTATTAGTTAGCCTTAGAGAGGATATTGGACAGTGGGTGGGGTAGGAGAAGGAAAGTAAAAAAAATCTCTAACCAGCGTATGTTTGAATTTGGATGTAGTTGTGTTTTCATTGTTAAGTGTTCTTTTCCAAATTAACTCAATTTGTATCTGAAGCTGTTATGACATTTTTATGGTTAATTATGCAGTCACTGGGCACAAACAACTGGAGCTGATGGATTCAATAAATATTAGTTTGGCTTTCTTTTGAATGGTATGAGTGAGTAACAGAAGATACTAAACACATGATATGTATTATACATAACTGACTTGTACAGATGAAAGCACTAAAAAATTTACTTCTTAACAATATGAAAATATTGCACTGCCAGCTACATACCCAAGAAAAATTTGCACTGATGTTGAATATGAGATAGAAACATGCATTAAAAAATTACATCATGGCCTCAATACCACTCCCGTTCACATATCCAGCATATGCAAAATGGAACACAAACTATATGCTGGACCATGTCCTTAACATAATGTGTATTAACATCACTAAAAGTCACATATGTGCTGCAGACACTTTCTGGTAGGAGCCAAAAGGCCTCCAGAGCCAAAATTTTAATGGATCTCAGAGTAAGTAGTCTGTTGCCTTTTCATTTTGCAGTCCATCCAAAAACATTTCACTGTCAATAAACTCTGTTCAGGTGCTTAGCTTGTCTTTGAACTTATTCGTCTATGAACTGTTTGAGGATCACGATTCTCAGGGAGGTAGTGGTTGAGTAAGACTGTAAGACTATGAGATCATAAGATAAAGGATCAGAATTAGGCCACTCAGCACATCGGGTCTGCTGTGCCACTCCTTCATGGCTGACTTATTAACCCTCTCAGCCCCATTCTCCTGCCCTCTCCCTGCAACCTTCGACGCTCTGACTAATTAAGAACTTACCAATCTCCACTTTAAATCCACGCTATGACTTGGCTTTCACAGCTATCTGTGGTAATGATTTCTACAGATTTACTCCTCTCTGGCTAAAGAAATTCCTCATCTCTGCTGTAAATGGATGTGCCTCTATTTTGAGGCTGTACGCTCCGGTCCTAGACTTCCCCACTATCAACATCCTCTCCTTGTCCACTCTATATAGGCTTTTCAATATTTGACTGGTGTCGATGAAATAAGATCATAAGACATAGGAGCAGAATTAGTTCATTTGGCCCACCTAGTCTGCTCCACCATTCAATCATGGCTGATCCTTTTTTCCCGTTCTCAACCCCATTCCCTGGCCTTCTTCCCATGGACTTTGATGCCATGTCCAATTAAGAACCATCAATCTCTGCCTTAAATACAACCAATGACTTGGCTTCCACAACTGCCTGTAACAAATTCCACAAATTCACCACCCTCAGGATAAAGAAATTTCTCTGCATCTCTATTTTAAATGCTTCCCCTCTATCCTGAGGCTGTGCCATCTTGTCCTAGACTCCCCCATCATGGGAAACATCCTTTCCATATCTACTCTGCCCAGGCCTTTCAACATTTGAGATCCACCCCTCTCTCATTCTTCTAAATTCCAGCAAGTACAGACCCAGAGTCATCAACCTTTTGAACTGCCTCTGGACCCTCTCCAATGCCAGCACATCTTTTCTTAGATGAGGAGCCCAAAACTGTTCACAATACTCAAGATGAAGCTTCGCCAGTGCTTTATAAAGCCTCAATATCACATCCCTGCACTTGTATTCAAGACTTCTTGAAATTAATGTTAACATCCCTCTCATTCTTCTAAACTCCAGTGAGTACAGGCCCAGAGCCATCAAATGCTTCTCATATGCTTAAGGTGCAAAGTATATTTATTATCAAACTACATATTTATCATCATATCAAACCCTAAGATTATTTTCTTGTAGGCATTCACAGTAAATACAAGAAACACAGTAGAATCAATGAAAGACCACCCCAAGCAATGTGCAAAAAACAAACTGTGAAAATACAAATATTTTAAAAATCATAATAAATTAATATTAAGAAGAAGAATCATTGAAAGTGAGCTCATAGTTTATGGGAACAGTTCATTGATGGGAAGATCAAAGTTATCCCCTCTGGTTCAAGAGCCTGATGGTTGAGGGGTAATGACATTTCCTGAAAGTGGTAGTGTAGGTCCTGAGGCTCCTGTACCTTCATCCTGATGACAGCAGCAAGAAGAGAGCATGACCTGGAAGGTGGGGTATCCTTGATGATCTACTAGTACTTCTCTCCAGTGACTTCCTTCATGCAACAACATGCACCATGTAGATGTGCTCAGTGGTGGGGACGGTTTTACCTGTGATAGACCAGGCCATATCCACTACTTTTTGTGGACTTTGCATTTAGAGGGCACTGGTGTTTCCGTACCAAGCCATGATGCAACCAGTCAATATATTGTCCACCACACATTCATATAAGTTTGACAGTTTTAGATGGCATGCTGAATTTTCGCAAAATTCTAAAAAAAAATGTAGAGGTGCTGCCATGCTTTCTTTGTAATGGCACTTATGTGCTGGACCCAGGAAAGATCCTCTGAAATGGTAACTCTGAGGAATTTAAAGTTGCTGACCTTCTTTGTCTCTGATACCCCAATGGACCCCAGGCTAGCTCCTTGGTCTTGCTTACTTTGAATGAAAGGTTGTGGTTGTGGCACTACTCAGCCAGGTTTTTATTCTCCCGCCTATATGCTGATTTCATCACCACCTTTGATTCATTCAATGAAAGTTGTGTCATCTGCAAACAAATCTGTCATTGGAGCTGTGCTTAGCCTCACAGTCATAAGTGTAAAAGTGAGTAGAACAGGGGCTAAGCTCACTGCCTTGTAGTGCACCTGTGCTGACAAAGATTGTGGAGGAGACATTGTTACTAATCCAAGCTGACTGGAGTAACCCATTCATTCCTCGAATTATTCTCGTGGGCTCTCTCCAGTGCCAGCAGATTTTCTTAGAGAAAGGGCACAAAATTGCTCACAATACTTTGTGTGGTCTGACCAATGCCATATAAACCTCAGCATTACATCCTTGCTTTTATGTTTTTCTCAAAATGAATGCTAACATTGGATTTGCCTTTCTTACCTGCAAGTTACTCAACCTACAAGTTAATCTTTTGGGAATACTAGACGAGAACTCTCAGGTCCTTTAGCATATCTGATCTTTGAATTTTCTCCAGTTAAAAATTATCTATGTCTTTATTCCTTCTACCAAAGTGGATGGCCATACACTTCCCTACACTATATTCCATCTGGTACTTCTTTGTCCATTCTCCTAATCTGCAAGTGCTCCAGCAGACTCCCTGCTTCCTCAAAACTACCTGCTCTGCACCTATCTTCGTATCATCTGCAAACTTAACTACAAAGCTATTAGTTTTGTCATCCAACACACATCAAAGTTGCTGGTGAACGCAGCAGGCCAAGCAGCATCTATAGGAAGAGGTGCAGTCGACATTTCAGGCCGAGACCCTTCGTCAGGACTAACTGAAGGAAGAGTGAGTAAGGGATTTGAAAGCTGGAGGGGGAGGGGGAGATGCAAAATGATAGGAGAAGACAGGAGGGGGAGGGATAGAGCCGAGAGCTGGACAGGTGATAGGCAAAAGGGGATACGAGAGGATCATGGGACAAGAGGTCCGGGAAGAAAGACGGGGGGGGGGTGACCCAGAGGATGGGCAAGAGGTATATTCAGAGGGACAGAGGGAGAAAAAGGAGAGTGAGAAAAAGAATGTGTGCATAAAAATGAGTAACAGATGGGGTACGAGGGGGAGGTGGGGCCTAGCGGAAGTTAGAGAAGTCAATGTTCATGCCATCAGGTTGGAGGCTACCCAGATGGAATATAAGGTGTTGTTCCTCCAACCTGAGTGTGGCTTCGTCTTTACAGTAGAGGAGGCCGTGGATAGACATGTCAGAATGGGAATGGGATGTGGAATTAAAATGTGGGCACCCGTATGGGTCCTAGCTATGCCTGCCTTTTTGTTGGGTTTGTGGAACAATCTATGTTCCGTGCCTATTCTGGTATCTGTCCCCCACTTTTCCTTCGCTACATCGACGACTGCATTGGCGCTGCTTCCTGCACGCATGCAGAACTCGTTGACTTTATTAACTTTGCCTCCAACTTTCACCCTGCCCTCAAGTTTACCTGGTCCATTTCCGACACCTCCCTCCCCTTTCTAGATCTTTCTGTCTCTGTCTCTGGAGACAGCTTATCCACTGATGTCTACTATAAGCCTACTGACTCTCACAGCTATCTGGACTATTCCTCTTCTCACCCTGTCTCTTGCAAAAACGCCATCCCCTTCTCGCAATTCCTCCGTCTCCGCCGCATCTGCTCTCAGGATGAGGCTTTTCATTCTAGGACGAGGGAGATGTCTTCATTTTTTAAAGAAAGGGGCTTCCCTTCCTCCACTATCAACTCTGCTCTTAAACGCATCTCCCCCATTTCACGTACATCTGCTCTCACTCCATCCTCCCACCACCCCACTAGGAATAGGGTTCCCCTGGTCCTCACCTACCACCCCACCAGCCTCCGGGTCCAACATATTATTCTCCGTAACTTCCGCCACCTCCAACGGGATCCCACCACTAAGCCCATCTTTCCCGCCCCCCTCTCTGCATTCCGCAGGGATCGCTCCCTACACAACTCCCTTGTCCATTCATCCCCCCCATCCCTCCCCACTGATCTCCCTCCTGGCACTTATCCGTGTAAGCGGAACAAGTGCTACACCTGCCCTTACACTTCCTCCCTTACCACCATTCAGGGCCCCAAACAGTCCTTCCAGGTGAGGCATCACTTCACCTGTGAGTCGACTGGGGTGATATACTGCGTCCGGTGCTCCCGATGTGGCCTTTTATATATTGGTGAGACCCGACGCAGACTGGGAGACCGCTTTGCTGAACATCTACACTCTGTCCGCCAGAGAAAGCAGGATCTCCCAGTGGCCACACATTTTAATTCCACATCCCATTCCCATTCTGACATGTCTATCCACGGCCTCCTCTACTGTAAAGATGAAGCCACACTCAGGTTGGAGGAACAACACCTTATATTCCGTCTGGGTAGCCTCCAACCTGATGGCATGAACATTGACTTCTCTAACTTCCGCTAGGCCCCACCTCCCCCTCGTACCCCATCTGTTACTCATTTTTATGCACACATTCTTTCTCTCACTCTCCTTTTTCTCCCTCTGTCCCTCTGAATATACCTCTTGCCCATCCTCTGGGTCACCCCCCCCCCCGTCTTTCTTCCCGGACCTCCTGTCCCATGATCCTCTCGTATCCCCTTTTGCCTATCACCTGTCCAGCTCTCGGCTCTATCCCTCCCCCTCCTGTCTTCTCCTATCATTTTGCATCTTCCCCTCCCCCTCCAGCTTTCAAATCCCTTACTCACTCTTCCTTCAGTTAGTCCTGACGAAGGGTCTCGGCCTGAAATGTCGACTGCGCCTCTTCCTATAGATGCTGCTTGGCCTGCTGCGTTCACCAGCAACTTTGATGTGTGTTGCTTGAATTTCCAGCATCTGCAGAATTCCTGTTAGTTTTGTCATCCAAATCACTGACATATAACATGAAAAATGCAGTCCCAAATGACCCCTGCAGAATATTACTAGTCACCAGCAGCCAACCAGAAAAGGCATCCTTTTGTCACCTCACTCTTTGGTCTTGCCAGTAAGCAAATCTTCTACTCTTCCACTTCAAGGACTGATGCAAGACTAAAAATAATGACAGATTTTCCAAGCACAAAACATGGCTTACTTGCTCCAATAATACACACAAAATACTTTTAAATAGTATCTCAGTTAAATTATATCACATATCAGCAAGTGGCTTTAATCATTTGCATTTCTTTGTCAGAATATCATATGGAATATCAATGATGCTCCACAGGTGTAAATTCAGATTGAATTTAAAAAGTACAACAAAGTTTGGGAGTGTTGATCAAAAGATCGGAGAAAATGTGTGTGTGCATGTATGTGTGAGAAAATGGATGGGCAATGTTAGTGGGATGGATATACTGTAGCTGGTTTCAGATGTGTACAGTATATGGGGTTGGAATCTTGGATATGTGTTACAAACAACACTCATCTTCCAAATTCTGGTTCAGTCTGAAGCTGACACAAATGGAGAAATTGAATGTATGACTGGGGATAACTTTGAATTGGACTGGATTGGATCCCAATTTCAACTGGAGGTTTCGAATTCATGGAAGCTAGCTGTATGTTTTTCTAGTTAATGGACAGCGCTCAAAAATGAGAGTTTGGACAAATGAAGGACTATGGAATTTCAATGCTTGTTTTAAAGACTGAAGCTTGAATGAAAGTACAGCCCATGTCCTCCAGTCGATCTTAATGCCATTTTATACAAAATGCCCTCCTGTCCATATCCCTCCATTCCCTTCATATCTATGCAGCTATTTAAAAGCCACTTAAACTCGGTCAACAACATGTCCACAAGCCTGACTGTCCCAGTAGACCCATAGTTTCTGCCTGCTCCTGCCCCACCAAACTTGTATCTGCCTACTTGGACTCCATTTTGTCACCCATAGTTCAGTCCCTCCCCACCTACATCCGGGATACACCCCATGCCCTCCACCTCTTCAATAACTTCCAGTTCCCCGGTCCCAACCGCTTCATTTTCACTATGGATATCCAACCCTTATACACTTCCATTCCCCATCAAGAAGGCCTCAAAGCCCTCTGCTACTTTCTGGACAATAAACCTCACCAGTTCCCCACCACCACCACACTCCCCCAGTTGGCGGAACTGGTACTCACATTTAATAAATTCTCTTTTGGCTCTTTCCACTTTCTTCAGACCAAGGGTGTAGCTATAGGCACTCGCATGGGCCCCAGCTATATCTGTCTCTTGTTTGGTTATGTGGAACAATCTATGCTCCAAACCTATACTGGTACTGCTCCCCAACTTTTCCTTTGCTACATTGACGACTACATTGGTGCTGCTTCCTGCACCCATGCTGAGCTCGTCAATTACATCGACTTTACTTCTAACTTCCACCAGGCCCTCAATTTCACTTGGTCAATCTCGGACACTTCTCTCCCCTTTGTCGATCTCTCGGTCTCCATCTCTGGAGACAGACTGTCCACTGACATCTTTTATAAGCCCACTGACTCTCATAACTACCTCGACTATACCTCTTCCCACCCTGCCACATGCAAAAATGCTATTCCCTATTCCCAGTTCCTCCGTCTCCACCACATCTCCCCCAGGATGAGGCTTTCCATTCCAGGACATCTCAGATGTCCTCTTTCCTTAAGGATCGTGGTTTCCCTTCTGCCATCATCAGTGATGCCCTCACCCGCATCTCCTCCATTTCCCGCACTTCAGCCCTCACCCCATCCTCCCGTCACAACAACAGGGACAGAGTTCCCCTTGTCCTCACCTACCACCCCACCAGCCTCCGGATCCAGCACATTATCTTCCGCAACTTCCGTCACCTTCAACAGGACCCCACCACTAAGCACATCTTTCCCTCTCTACCCCTCTCCGCTTTCCACAGGGATCGTTCCCTCCGTGACTCCCTGGTCCACATGTCCCTCCCCACAGATCTCCCACCCGGCACTTATCCCTGCAAGCGTAAGTGCTACACCTGTCCCTACACCTCCTCTCTCACCACTATTTAGGGCCCCAAACAGTCCTTCCAGGTAAGGCAACACTTCACTTGTGAGTCTGTTGGGGTCATCTATTGCATCCGGTGCTCCCATGCGGCCTCCTCTACATCGGTGAAACCCAACGCAGATTGGGGGACTGCTTCACTGAGCACCTCCGCTCCATCCGCCACAACAGACAGGATCTCCCGGTTGCCACCCACTTCAACTCTGCTTCACATTCCCATTCGGATATGTTCATACATGGCCTCCTCTACTGCAATGATGAGGCCAAACTCAGGTTGGAGGAGCAACACCTCATATACTGTTCTGGGTAGTCTCCAGTCCCTGGGCATGAACATACCTTCTAACCCAGGCTGCCTTCTGGAAAAATTCTGTACCTTTTCCAGTCTCCACATCATTCATATAATTTGGTGACTAAAACTGCACACTATAGTCTAAGTGTGATCTGACTAAAATTGTAACTATAGAATTACTTCCTTATTCTTTGCTCAACACCACTACCAATGAATATATGTATTCCATATGCCTTCTTTACCACCTGTCCACTTTTGTAGCCACTTTCAAAACTCCAAAAGCCTTCTGTACCTCAATGTTATTAAGAGACCTACCATTAACTATACACTTTCTCCTTCCATTTGACCTCCCACAATGCAACACCTCAAACGTGTCTGGCTTAAACTCCACCTGTTCATGAATTAAATTCCTGTTCACTTAAAAATGATTTATGTCAGGGGGCCTACTGCACCTGATGCTGAGAGAAGCCTATGTGATGGCCAAATAAAATGGAGCCTTATATAGCAAGATTCTAACCTATACCACCTGATAAAAAGAAAAGTATGAACAGTTGCAGAGATGAGAAATAAGTCCTCCAACTGATGAGATTCATTGATGATAGATATAAAATCATTCCATGTGGATTTTCAGGAAAATATAATGAAGGAAAGAAAATACCTTTTTCTCCCAACAACCCAGAACTTGCTTTGAAATTTTCTTGCTAAAAAGAAACTAGGTTGCTTTCATTGTTGGCTGTTGTGTTGTGCCTGAAGTTAAATTCTTTACAATTAGAAATTGACTGATACCTTGTTTAATCTCTTATCCTTCTTTCTGAACATGAGTACTATAAAACAAAAATAATTGTATCAAAAGACAAGGATAGATCCTGAGAGTAATTCCAGCAAATGTTTTAGGTCTGGGAGATAAACTATTGTATAAATTATCTGGCTATAAATGGATGGTTAAAATCAAATAAGCACTAAACTTAATCAATTAAATTGCTTTGGTGATCATTGCTTAGGTATAAATATAGGCCAAAACCCAGAGAATCCTCTGTCCGTGTTTGAAAACATCTCTACTCACCTGAGATGACTGAGAGGATCCTGGAATAATGCCGCTTCTGAAAGTGCACTTGAGAATACAACCTTTCCTCAGCACTGGATTGAAATAGCAGCCTGTACTAAATGATAATTCTCTAGAATGAAGGCAAGTCCACATTTTGATTAAGAAAGGAGAGACATTACAATAAAGTCAAGGCAGATGCTAATGTAGTAAAATTACTGAAATTTATGGAGTTGCAATTAGTTATTGCCACTTTGTGACAGCTAGAAAAAAACTTTTAATGGGTAAAACTGCATTACTAACATATTCCATAAAGCTTTTCCAAGTTAAATATACAAATGTTTGTAGAAACACCCTTAGTCATGTAGGTTAATTAAAATTCACTTATTTTATTATGTTTGCCAGTCACTATTAATTCATAAAGTAACTTTTCTGCATAGGCATGCTGCTCCAGCTTCTTACTGCTGTGTTAATGAACATCGATCTCAGCTTCCAATATTAATTAAACCAGGCGAGGTTGTTCAGAAAAAACTTCATGAATGACATTTCACTAACTAAGAAGAGGAAATACTTTTCTTTTTAAACTATTGCTCCTTAAGTTACAAGAATTGACTGAAACATCATACAACTTAATCATCACCACGAAAAGTTTTCCAAGACAATTCATTTTTATAGTCCTCAATTGTTGTCAATATTTGTGTAATATTTAAAGTTAGTTCTCCACAACCTACCCAGCTAATAAAATGAATCACAACAGTGAAATATAAAACCCTTATAATGCCCCTCAGTATCTTATCCTCAACTGCTGCCTCTAAAATTAGAAGTTATTAGCTGCAAGATTTCAAATTGTTTCCCTCTGGAGAATGGGTGGAACCAGAAACCAAATAGTGATAAATTGTTTAAATGTCAGTTAATAAATCACACAGCAATGACTGTAAATAATGATCACCATCTTGGAATCATTAATATTTGCTTGATTTCTGAGGCAGATCAGTTTTTTTCTCAAAATATGAAGTGTATACAATGAAATACAATTAGTTCTCTGATTTCTACCTCCTCTTACACTAAAACATAAAAATTGTAACATTTGTAATTTTTGGGAAGCTATCAACTTACACAAGACAAAAAAATCTGAAAAAATGTTACTGATACTGTATATCAAAGTACAATTATTTTTAAATGATAATATTCATTTGTGAATGTTCTTTACGATTCCTCTTTGATATTTTAAGAATCCGGGACTCAGCCGGGAATCAGTGCCTTAAGTAATGCAATGAGATTACTGAATTTTCATTAACGTTCTATTACTTTGAATGAGTGTTAAACCATAAGTAAAACCTGAAGAGCTGCAGCTTTTACAGGCGATCAGTGTTGAAACTGTAACAGAAGGACAAAACTATTTTAAATGCCATGTTCAGAAAAGACATTGTGAGAATTTCAAAGGCAAAAATATCTTGATCTCATTGAAATATTTCAGTGCAAACACTTTTTGATCACAGGTAAATCAGCAAATTAAAACTCCCAGACGACAACTACAAATATAATACGGCTGTTCAAAGAGGGGGAAAAAAAGCGGGAAACTATAGGCCAGTTAGCATGACACCTTTTATTGTAAAAAGGCTGTGATCCATTAATTAGATAATTGTAAAATGTTTAGAAAATCATTATACAATCAAGAAGTCAACATGTCTTTATGAAAGGGAAATCATGTTTGACACATTCACTGGAGTTCTCTGTGAAAGGAATAAAGAGGGTGGATAAACAAGACCAGTGGTGCATTTAGGTTTCCAGAAGGTATTCAATGAGGTATTAAAGGTTAGTTTAGAGTCTAAAGGTTACAGTTCAATTGGGCACAAGACTGGGGGTAGTATATTCACAGACATGGAGGAGTAACAGCAACAGGGGATGAGGATGCCTACGTCATCTTCAGATTGTCATTCAGTAACTTGTGGGGCACCACAGAAATTAGTGTCGGGCTCAAATATTTACAAATTATTTTAATGACTTGGACGGAAAGACCAGTAGACAAACGTGTTTGTTTGTTTGTTTATTTATTTGTTTAGAGCTGGAGTGCAGAACATGCTCTTCCTTTCCAAAAAGTCATGTATTAATGCTAGACTATTCACAAGTTAAATTACAATGATCAATTAAGCGACTAACTGGAACATCGTTGGACTGTGGGAGGAAACCCAAGTGGTTCTTGGGAAGAACAAACAAACTCCTTACAGATGGCCCTGGAATTGAATTCTGACCCCTGGAACACACTGAGCTGTAATAACATCATTAACCACTTATCATTTGGGATGCTTTGTTAATAAAACAAAAAAAAGCTAGCTATTTGTTTGAAGGACACTAGAAGATTGCAAAAGGAAATTGGTTACATGAATGGGGAAGAAGTTGGCAGATGGAGTATCATGTGAAATTATCCTCTTTGAAAGGAGGAATATGAAAGAAAATTATCATTTAGATATAGCAAGTAATTAGGAAGGCTAATTGAAAGCTGGCTTTATTACATGGTATGGAACATAGAAGTACCTTTACAACCTGTAAATTTACACCTGGTGAGATATTATCTCGAGTACTCATACAGTATTTGGTTCCATGTTTAAGGAATGATAGATTGACTTAGGAGGCAGTGTAGAGAAGATTGATTGGGTTGGTTGAAGGGGTTGCTATGAAGAAAGATTGAGCAGATTGGGGCTACACCCCTTTGAATGTAGAAGAATGAGTGGTTTCCTTATTGAAGTATACAAGATTTCAAGGGGAATCGACAAGATGGGTGCTGAGAAAATGCTCAACACAATCTAGTTACAGGACATTCCCAGGTAATGAACAGGTTCCGTTTTACAGATGTCCAGAAGTTAATTTTGCACAAAGATGAGAATAAATGCACTGAACAAAACTTCTGAATTTAATAATATTTAGGACTGCCCGCAAGTCAGGTATTATTAACCTATAGACAGCCTGTATCTAGAACTGGGGAACATAGTTTATGAAAAAGTAGAAGCAGAGAGGAGGAAGAATTTATTTTCAAAAGGTAGCAAATCTTTGTAATTCACTCTCCCAGAAGACATTCAAGGTGGAGTCAATGAATATATTTTTAAGGTGGCAATTAAAGGACATTTGAACTGCAATGGAATTAACTGGCGTATGATAGTGAGGAAGGGGAAAACATTAGGAAGTGAGGCCAAGATTGATTTAGCATGGTTTTTATTGAGTAGCAGAGAAGACTTGAGGGCGCAATTGTCTATTTTTTTTTGTTTTTTATAAATCTATTAGTTATGCTTGTAAGCTTTATAATTTTACCAAGTTAGAGATGAGAGAATATCATTGAATCCTATGCCAAAGCTAACTAAACTGACAAGAATTTCTGATGACATTTGCCTCTGTGACCATATGAGGGGGAAAATTGTACGGCTCAAGCACAACTTGACATCAGAAAATCTACAGCACATAGATAGTTGTGGAATTGAACCAAATAGTGTAAAGGTTGAGCTGGTTATAATTACAAAACATACTCGTTTAGATTTTAAGACTAATAGTGAAGCTTGGTAGTAATTTTAAAAACATTTCCTTCAACAACCTGGTGGTCTGTGGTCAGTAATCCTTTTCTGATGCCTACTTCAATTGGTCATGAATTGAAAATCCAGCATTTGGGGCTCATCACTCTAACTGAACAGAACAGCATTAATGAATTCTTACAAAAGCATACCTGAAAATATAGCTCACAATTTTTGACTAAACCTTTTAAAGATTCTAAAATTGAAACATGTGCTCTATTTTAAGAAAGCCCAGGTATAAGTAAACTTTTAAAAGAATGTTATATTTTTGAATTATTTATGAGAAAATCATAATATATGCATAACATTGCTTTTGTGGAGGCAGGTACTTTGTTAAACTGTAATTGTGCATTAACATAATATTATACCCATGTTGTTAATCATTAGATTTTCAAGATGCTTGATGGCTGGATTGGTTTCTTTTTTTTTTTGCAGCCTCTTGGGATTGAGAATGACTTGCTTCTACTCTTGCGTTTTGGGTTCTGAGATGCCAAATGAGGCTAACATGGGAACTGTGCTCCATCATAGATGGGTCAGAAAGTGGCAAGTGGGTAAACTGTAAGATGATGCACTCCTTCCTCTGTGTAGGCTACGCCCAGTAGTCCATGACTTCGATACCAGATGTAGTGACTTCGATACCAGATGTAGTGTCTTCAAATACCCTTTTCACCATTCAATGAATAGTAGCAGCAATACCTGCTGGAAGGAATACTTTTAGTAACTCACCAAATATATTTGACCTGGATTAATGCATTCTTGACTTCCTCTTGTCACAACATATTCAGGCCAGCATTGTTGCCACTCCTTATCAACAAGTCACCTGGATGGATATATTCCAAATAAAAAGATAACAAGCCCTGGGAGTAGATGGCATCTCCACAAAAATTATTAACCTCAGACTGAAGAGCTTCAGTTATGAACCCTCAAAATCAATGCCTGCATCTGGGAAGAGGAAAAACCAGGGAACCATACATGATGTAATCATGACAATCTGCAAGAAAAAAAACTACAGGTGGGCAAGAGTCTGCCTGTTATCTATCAGAGGGAGTCACCATCAAGTGCTTCTGAGCAACTTCCGGCCAGTGGCTAAAGAACTACGCTCTGAGTCACCATGGATTGCAACACTCCAGAAGCACCTTGGAATTACTCTTCATTGCATGACAATTCCAAGAAAAATGCATGGAGCACCACCAGCCACTACTTTGTTAAGAGCTTAAACTAACCTCAGACCTCCCTTGATTATAATGGAGAAGATTGCAAGTTGCCCTGCTTAAGATCCATTGAATCACCGAGAGCAACTTTGGAATTTCATCATTAAATTACAGATGCTCATATACCATAAAACTGCTGTTAGATTTAGTGAGGGGGTGGGGAATTATGTTAGTTATGACGTGATTACTACTGCAGAGTCTGTACCATCCCAAGGTACAAAATAAAAGTGGGAAAGGAGAGGGCTAAATGAGGATTTTAGAAACACACTGCAAATGCAGATTCTGAAACAGTATGCTCTGTTTAGTGTTAAGTAAAATCAGAAAATGATGCAAAGTCGTTCCAATGATGGGCAAAAGAGGACAGAAATCACAAGCATAACATGCCCGAATGTGCAAGAAGAAATAATGAACCATGGCTGTTGACATTTAGCAAATAGTTTTTTTACTATTGGTTTTCTGGCTTGTTGTTCTCACATACCTTAAACATTTCATTTTTCTACTTTAACTGTACAATGGCATCCTATTGATTAAAGGAACCAAGATCCATGTTTACTGAGGGGATTCTGACATTCTTTTACTGCTATTTTGAAAGCATACTGCACAATTCTATTTACTTGTGTATTAAGCTATATGTATCTACAATTATTGAATGCCAATTTTTAGTACTTAAATACATAAATAATAGAAGCGAATAAAAACCGTTTTAAACTACACACCTGCTATGCCATTTAATCATATCATGGCTAATGGTTTATTTGTGTGCCACCTTCTTATAATAACCGCATATCCCTTGATTCTCTGAATATCCAAAAATCTATTGACTACTATATATAGAATTTTAAGATTCTGATCAGACTTTTGAATATAACATTCATACATCGTTCACGTTTTTTCCCCTCAAATTACAACTCAATAACTTCTGAAAGCCATCATACATTTTGAAGCTATAAATTGTAAGAAGCATACAAATTAAATTACAAAATCTTCTGTTGCATTCTAGCAATATTATTTTCAAAGTAGTTCATGTAAGATTATAATCAGTGTCAAAATTAAGTTAAATGACTCCTAGGATACAAACATTGCTCTCCATCAGGCTCGACCTTCCTCTCTAATTTAATATTGCTTTTTTTTAAAAACATAAAAAGAATATTTATTCATTCTACAGCTTTATGATGAAGTGGCAAACTTTGTAAACTTACTGAAAGTCCAAATAATCAGAGTCTCGCTATTTTTAGAGAGCTTTTGCAGGCAGTACAAATTTCCACTTTATATAGGAAAAAAGTAAATTCACTCTCACTGGAAATCAGTGACCTGGTGGGAGCTTCATAGCAAATTGCTATGGGAAGAATCCAGAAAAATGAAAATGTCTAAATGTTTACTTCAAACTTTTCATCGGCCTGCTAGCCTGAAGATATTTATGTAGCTTTGCTTGTTTCAAAAAAAAATATTAACTAGCAATAAAACCAAATTCCAGAAAGGATCGGCTAAACTAAAAATAAATACCTAAATATTTTATATAAGTTTGGATGACTTATTCCTTTTTGAACTGAATGTCAATGCTTTTTTAAAAAAAAAATTACCACTGCAATTGATCAGCTTCCCATTACTGTTAAGTACATATAGCTATTAGATTTTATTGATACTGAATTCCTTTACAACTTCACATCTCAAAAATCTTAAAGTATGATACATTCAATAAAGTACTTTGGAAATGCATTCACTTAGAATCTAGTGAATTTTGCAACAGCAAGAGGTTCAAAAACGATAATGAAGTAATGACTGGATATAATCTGCTTCAGTTCATTATTGACCAACTCAAAAGGAAACGCTCATCTCTGCAATGAGTTGCATCATGGGACCTTCTAATTCAATTGGCTTAATGATTTAGCCAAAAGGTATAATATACAAAAGTACTGCACCTCTTCAGTATTGTGCCAAAGTTTGGGTTAGATGCTAAAAGTGAATATTGTGGCACAGAGGGAGTGTGTTACCACACCCAGGCTAACACCTAATTCACTTAATAACATAAATCAACTAAACTAGAAAAAAATCACTGAGTTGAGAAGTAATTTAAAACTGCATAAATCAATGCAGTATTGATCAGAAGATATGTGGATAGACGTCTTAAATTTGGCAAAGCAATGACGTCCGTGAGATTCATGAGGCCTCACTGTAAGTGGAATTATTTCAAACACAATAAAGGCTTTACGGAACAAAATACCAAAGATTAAGAATATATGCATTTAGTAATGTATCACAAAAACATCAATCTGATTGATCTATTTTCAGGCAGCCATACTGATGGTTTCCAGGGGGCTCATCACTGGGAAAGAAAGCAGTTCAACTCCTATATTGTTTGCTTTATGTACACCAATCATTGCTCTTAAATCTTCATTTCATCAAGTTGTCTGAAGCTTTTGCCACTGATACACGTGCAAGGCTCATACTGTGTCCTTATTTCCTTGATAGGCTTCCTCTGTGAATTAAAAGATAGAACTTGAGTCTGTATTTCAGATTAAAAATCAAAGATATCAAAAAAATCAACAATTAAATAGCCAGCAAAATAGCACCATAGGCTGTGACTTGAAATGGATGAACAGACATATAAAAACATTGCTCACCACAATTGAACTCAACAGTAGCACTCAGATCTGAAAAACTAAAATTAAAAGTAAACATGGATACATTATGAATTTCTCATTGTCCGTTACAAGATCCTTGCAAATCAGTAAATCTAACACACATACTGTGATTGTAATGAGATATTCTGTATTATGTATGCAAGGAAGAAATGTAGCACTGATCATTGTGAGCATTACAAATCCTGCAGATTAATTTTCTGAAAAGATGAATATCTACTCTTTAATTCAGAGCATGCAAGTATTTCTGGCAAGATCTATGTTTATTGTATGCTTGCATTCTGTCCTCAAGAAGGTGGCTCTCAGCCATCTACCTTTGTAAGTGCTGCAGAAGGTGAGGATACTCCCACTCTGCGGTCAGGCTGGGGGTTCCAGGATTTTCATTTAATGCAGCGCCTTGAAAAAGTACTCAGCTCCCCACAATGATTTTCATATTTTAATGCCACATTTTCTAAATTTAAAATATACTGAAGTAAGACTTTTTGAACCAGTCTACAAAACATTATGTATTATGTCAAATCAAAAGAAAAATTCCAAAACTTGTCAACAATTTATTAAAAACTAAAAACTAAAATAGTGAAGCTGATGAAGTATTTATCCACTTTGTAATTACTAAGCTAACTTTCTTCAGATGCACTACTGTATATTACCTTAGCAACTCACCCAATTTGTTGATGCAGAAAATTGCAGGATCACCTGGAAAAAATACCCCTAAGATTCAACAGTATGGTAGATTTTCAACAGACCAAACCAAAATGAAGACAAAAGAGCATTCAAGGCAAGTCAGGGAAATGATAATAGAGAAGCATAAATCTTGGGAAGGGTACAAGACCATCTCAAAGGAACTGAACATTTGGAGCTCATTGCAATTCATTGCGAAAAAATATAAAATCACGGCCGCAATGCCAGATCAGACCACCCCTCTAAACTCAGTCACCAGAGAAGAATTGTACTTCGAAGAGAGGCTACAATGATGCCAACAGTCACACTGATTGACCTGCTGAAGTCAATAACTGCAACTGGAGATGAAGTTCATGGCTCCACAATCTCTAAGACCGTGCACAAAAAGGGTATTTATGGAAGAGTGGCAAGGAGGAGGCACTGGTTAAGAAATTGCAAAATCTTTATGGGCAGGGATATGCTAAATGTCACTTAGAAGATACTGTCAAGGTGTGGAAGAAAGTCTTGGGTTGGGAGAGTCTGGAAATCTAGTCAGGATTGATGGGAAGATGAATGTTGCTAAATACAGAGAGATCCTGGCTAAAAACCTGCTAGCCTCTGCCAGAAAGTTTAATCTGGGGAGAAAGTTCGTCTTTTAGCAGCACAATGACTTAAAGCACACTGCCAGAGCAACCATGAAGTGGCTTCAAATGAAGAAAATTGATGTCCTCGAGTGGCCCAGTCAGAATGCTGACCTTAACCCGATCAAATATCTCTGGCGAGACCAATATTGCTGTCCACTGTTACTCCCCAACTAACCTGGCATAGCTCAAACAATTTTGCATGGAGGAATGGGCAAATCTTGCTCCATCACATTGTGCAAAGCTATTAAGAGTCTAGCTGTGAGGAGTGGTTCAACTAAGTACTGAGCAAAAGGGGGTGAATATTTTTGAACTGCTGACATTTCAGTTTATTGATTATTTAGTTTTTCATGCTTTAAATTTTTCTCAATTTTTTTAGGCTCTACTGTGGAAAAAGAAACTTATGATTCACAAATTAAAAAATCAGTTAAATTGATCAAAATCACTAGTAATAGTACTCATTTATGTGAACAAAGAGTTGGGGGCTGAATACTTTTAGAAGGTACTATAAATGCAAGTGCTATAATTCCAAGGTTGGATATTTATGACTATGAAGTGAATATGGAAATGTTGATGCTTTTATAGCCTACCAGGTGGTAGAAGTTGCAGATATGTCAAAGATGCTGATACATTTAATAAGACAAACTGAAAGATAAAGTCAGAAATCACAGGAGACTTAAGCAGTCTATGTTCATCTGTATGCCTGACATTCAAATTTAATTTCTTAAAGCTCTTTGGACCCAGAAGTGCTGCTTTCTTCAATGCAGCCACTCTGTGCCAACTGTGAGTGGGATACAGATCAACTCAGGTTAAATATCTGAAAGGTGCAGAGTTTTCTGAGTATTTGCCTTACACTTTATACACAAGTGAAGTGAATATCATTTAACTCATGACATGTAGAATGTTTTGGAAGTGAAAAGGCAAGTCAGTGGCTTGTAAGGAATATCTGGCTATTCCACTTCAGCTTCTGGAGCTCCTGCTCCAAGGATCTTAATAGTCCTTTTTCCACAGAACATCAAAGCAAATTGATACAATTGTCCATTATCAGTAATGGTCACTGTCACCTACTGTTGCAAATTTTGTGGTGCCACATCCAGTGATATTTTCTCAACAGTTTTGATATTTATTCTTTGAAGTTAAATATATTTTCTCTGAAGAATTCACTGTTTTTCAATCCTCATCCTTCCCTCAGCTCTGATCATCATTTAGGGCAATACTTACAATTTTGCAAATATGGTCCTTTGTTTTTTATACAGTGTATTGTTTTGCTAAGCTAATTGAAGGATAACATTCAAAGTTTAGTTTAATACCATATCCACAAGTGCAATGAAAAATTTCCTTGCAGCAACATGACATGAAGAATCAAAGCAGCAATCACACACAAAAAAAATCAAGTGATACTCCATTTTTTTATATATACAAAAGAACACAATTAGAACAAAAAGTCAATTTCAGTGCAAAGTGATGATAGTTTTGCTAAAATGTAATGATTTTGGTTTTACCAGTTGGTTCAAGAATGGAATGGTTGAAGAGAAGTACCTGTCTTGGAACATGGTGGTATGAGACCTCAGACTTTTGTGCCTCTTGCCTGATTGTAGCTGTAAAAGCAAGCGCATGGTCTTAATGGTGGGATCTTTGATGACAGATGTTGCCTACTTGAGGCATTACCTCATGTAGACACTACCAATAGTGGGGAGATGATGTGTTGGATTGAGAAGAGTATTTTTTTATGTATATACAGCTCCTTACATTTCTGTACATTCAAACTGCCAAACCAGACCATGATGCAGGCAGTTAGGATATTTTCAATGGTATGAAGTTTGTTTGTGCATACAGTGACAAGTCAAACCTCCAAAAAAAAAAGATGCTGGTACACTTTCTTTATGATTGCATGTATGTGCTGGTTCTAGTAATGGTGTCAACTCTTTTCTCTCCAATTAACATAGCCTGGCCTGTATCTACATGCCAGAAAACATTATTGAACTCCTCAACAATTTGTATACTGTTTTCTCATTGGCTGACCAGTCTCAGCACACAGTCCTCTCACAAGTTGAGCAAATGTGAATAAAATGGCCATAATCTGCAAGTAAATGTTAAGTTGCTAACTTATCACACCTATAACCGGCACACCAATTTTGAGTTGGAGAGCTGGGAAGGTTTAGGCATAAAAGGGAGACACTGCTAGCGGAGCACTCATTGACAGAGTAGTCTGAGGCAGAGTGGTAGGGCTTTGGCTCATTCGGGCTTCGGCGAGGAAAGTGGGTAAATGCACTTCATTTTTTTTTCCTTGCATTTTTTTTCTGGAGGGAAGAGAGCATGTCTGTATGGTTAGTACTTTGCACTGGGTGTCAGATGTGGGAATCCTGGGAACCTTCCAGTCTCCTAGATGGCCACATCTGTGCCAGGTGCACCAAGCTGAAGCTTCTGAGAGACCGTGTTAGGCTCCTGATGACCTACAGCTTATTAAGGAAAGTGAGCAGGATATAAATAGAAACTACAAGGAGTTAGTCATGCTGAGGCTGCAGGAGTTAGACAAGTGGGTGACTGTCAGGAAAGGGAAGGCTCAGATAGTAGAGAGCACCCTTCTGGCCATCCCCCTCAGTAATTGTTATCTCATTTTGGATGCTGTTGAGGGGGAAAACCTGACAAAGGACGACCACAGCAATCGGGTCTCTGCCATTGAGCCTGGTTTTGTGGTGTGGAAAGGAGGGAAGATGATGAGGAATGCGGTAGTCATAGGGGATTCAATAGTGGGGGGAACAGACAGGAGGGTCTGTCAGCCTGATAGAGACACCCGCATGGTATGTTGCCTCCCAGCTGCCAGGGCACAGATGTCTCGGATCGGGTGCAGAGTATTCTGAAGGGAGAAGGTGAACAGCCAGAAATCTTGGTACATGTTGGTACCAATGACATAGGTAGAAAAAAGGGAGGAGGTCCTGAAGAGAGAATTCAGTGAGTTGGGTAGGAAGCTGAAAAGTAGGACCTCCAGAGCAGCAATCTCAGGATTGCTGCCTGTGCCACATCATAACAAGTGCAAGAATAGCATGATCAGGCATATTAATGCATGGCTGAGAGACTGGTGTAAGGTAGCGGTCCCCGACCACCGGGCTGCGAGGAAACGATATGATTTGGCGATATGAGTCAGCTGCACCTTTCCTCATTCCGTCACGCACTGTTGAACTTGAACGCACGCGAGGTCATTACGCACGCGTCATCGATGTCAGCCAGGAAGGAGATCAACTCCTCGAGTTTGCAAATGACGGCGGGCTGAAAAGTATGTTTGACATAACATCTCTGCCAGCATTCTGGATCAAAGTCAAGGCTAAATATCCTGAGATAGCCACGAAAGCACTGAGAACGTTGCTTCCATTTCCAACATATCTCTGCAATGAATACAACGAAAACTAAATTGCGGAATAGACTGGACATAAGGAACCCCCTTCGAGTATCGCTGTCTCCCATCATCCCTCGATGGGACTGTCTTATTGCAGGGAAACAAGCCCAGGGCTCCCACTGATTCAGCGATATTGGTGTGTTGCAATGATTTTATATGTTTATAACGGGGAAAATATGTGCTGTGTGTTTAATATCCAAATGTTACTTAAAATGTTATGATGCTATTGACTTATAAGTGACTTATATAACCATATAACAATTACAGCATGGAAACAGGCCATCTCTGCCCTTCTAGTCCGTGCCGAACACTACTCTCACCTAGTCCCACCGACCTGCACTCAAGCCCATAACCCTCCATTCCTTTCCTGTCCATATACCTATCCAACTTTTCTTTAAGTGATAATATCGAACCTGCCTCTACCACTTCTACTGGAAGTTCGTTCAACACTTACTTCAAGCTCCCCTGTCCTCCCCTGATAATTGACTTATCACTATATTTATGCGAGGAAATTATGTGCTGTGTGTTTAATATTAAATTTGTTAGATAAACCATTTTAGAAACGAAATTGAGTGTATTAGCCACTTATCACCTATATTCCGGTCGTGATTAACCCCTCCCCCCGAACAGAGTCGCCAAAAACAATTTGTAGAAAAAAATCAGCACGTACACACATGCCCAAGTCACACATGTGCACACAGGTGCCTGCGCAAGGCTTCATGGTCATGGTAGTCTTTCTTGGGGTAACCACAGCGTATTTGACTGCTACTCTTGTCCGTTGACAACCCTACCCCCACCCCCACCCCTGGGCCAGCCGGTCCGCAAGAATATTGTCAATAATAACCCAGTCCGCGGTGCAAGAAAGGTTGGGGACACCTGGTGTAAGGGGCAGGGCTTCGGGTTCCACCTAAAGTCCAATATCCAAGCAGGCAGGTTTAATAGAACTGTTTGGGAGAGTTTAAACTAATTTGGCAGGGAGATGGGAACCGGAGTGATAGGGCTGAGGAAAGGGAGAACAGAAGTAAATCAGAGATAGCGTGCAACAGGGATGATAGAAAGGACAGGCAGGAGATGAGGCATAATCACAGCCAGTGGGATGAGTTACAGGGCAATAGAGGCATGGTACAATTAAAACAGAAAGCAACAAATACTGGACAGAAAATGTTATATTTGAATGCATGCAGCATAAGAGATAAAATGGACGATCTTGAAGTTCAGCTACAGATTGGCAAGTATGACGCTGTGGCCATCTCTGAAACTTGGCTAAAGAATGGCTGTCATTGGGAGTCCAAGGATATACGGCGTATCAGAAAAATAGGTTAGTAGGCAGAGGGGGTGGCGTGGCTCTGTGTATAAGAAATAATTTAAGTCATTAGCAAGGGAGGACATAGGATCGGAAGGTGTAGAGTCTCTATGGGTAGAGTTAAGAAATGGCAAGGGTAAAAGGACCTCAATGGCATTTGTATACAGGCCTCTAAACAGTAGCTGGCATGTGGATTACAAATTACAGTAGGAGATAGTAAAGGTGTGTCAGATGGGCAATATCATGTTATTCGTTGGGGATTTTAACATGAAAGTGGATTGGGAAAACTAGACCAGTACTGGACCTCAAAAGAGAGAGTTTGTAGAATGTCTGATGGATGGCTTTTTAGAACAGCTTGTTGTTGAGCACACTAGGGGATCAGCTGTGCTGGATCGGGTGTTGTGCAATGATTCAGAGGTGATAAGAGAGCTCAAGGTTAAGGAACCCTTAGGGAACAGTATGATTGAATTCACTTTGAAATTTGAGAAGCAGAAACTAAATTCCAATACGTTAGTATTTAGTGGAAAAAAGGAAATTACAATGGCATGAGAGGGGAACTGGCCAAGGTTGAATGGAAAGGGCACTAGCAGGAAGGACAACAGCGCAGCAATGGCTGGAGTTTCTGCGAAAAATGAAGGAAGTGCAGCGGTCCCCAACCACCAAGCCGCAAAGCATGTACTACTGGGCCGCAAGGAAACGATATGAGTCAGCTGCACCTTTCCTCATTCCCGGTCACGCACTGTTGAACTTGAACATAGGGTTGCCAACTGTCCCGTGTTTGCCGGGTCATCCCATATATTGGGCTAAATTGGTTTGTCCCATACGGGATTACCCTTATCCCGTATTTCCCCCGCTAAGAGTGTTCCTATGAAACCTTTCGTGCCGAAATGGCATAAAGCAAAGAAGCAATTACCATTAATTTATACGGGAAAAATTTTTGAGAGTTCCCAGACCCAGAAAATAACCTATCAAATCATGCCAAATAACACATAAAACCGAAAATAACACTAACATATAGTAAAAGCAGGAATATGATAGATACACAGCCTATATGAAGTAGAAATAATGTAGGTACAGTATAGTTGGGAAGATTAAGCCAAAAACGATTTTTGGGAAAAAGAATCGGCACGTATGCACATGCGCAGGTCGCGCATGCGCACATAGGTGCCCACGCAAGGCTTCATGGTCATGGTAGTCTTTCTCGGGGTAAAGACAAGTGTTCCGGGATTTGACTGCTACTTTTGTCCCTTATTTGGGAGTGAGAAAGTTGGCAACCCTAACTGTAAAAGACATGTTTAGGTGAGTTTCACCCTACTTAACTCCACCCCCCCAACAGCTTGGCCGGTCCGCAAGAATATTGTCAATATTAAACCGGTTCGCGGTGCAAAAAAGGTTGGGGATCCCTGTTGTACTGGATGACTGGAAAAATTACATATATTACTCTGCTATTTAAGGGTGGGAGGCAGCAGAGAGGAAACTATAGACCTGTTAGTCTGACACCAGTGGTTGGTAAATTGTTGAAATTGATTGTTAGGGATGAGATTACAGAGTACCTAGAAGCACATGACAAGATAGGCAAAAGCCAGCATGGTTTTCTGAAAGGAAAATCCTGCCTGACTAACCTACGACAATTTTTGAGGAAATTACAAGCAGGGTAAACAAAGGAGATGCAGTAGGTATGGTGTACTTGGATTTTCAGAAGGCCTTTGACAAGGTGCCGCACATGAGGCTGCAGAGCAAGATAAGATCCCATGGAATTACAGGGAAGTTACTAGCATGGTGGAGCATTGGCTGATCCGCAGAAAACAGAGTGGGAATAAAGGGATCCTATTCTGGCTGGCTGCCAGTTACCAGTGGAATCGGGACTACCGCTTTTTACGACGTATGCCAATGATTTGGACTATGGGATTAATGGATTTATGGCTAAATTTGCCAATAATATGAAGATAGGTGGAGGAGCGGGTAGTGTTGAGGAAATAGAGAGCCTGCAGAGAGACATAGATAGTTTAGGGGAATGGGCAAAGAAGTGGTAAGTGAAATACAATGTTGGAAAGTGCATGGTCATGCACTTTGGTGGAAGAAATAAATGTGCCGACTATTATTTAGATGGGGAGAGAATTCAAAATGCAGAGATGCAAAGGGAGTTGGGAGTCCTTGTGCAGGATGCCCGAAAGGTTAACCTCCAGGTTGAGTCGGTGGTGAAGACGACAAATGCAATGTTGGCATTCATTTCTATAGGTATAGAATATATGAGCAGGGTTGTGATGTTGAGGCTCTATAAGGCACTTGTGAGACCACACTTGGAGTATTGTGTGCAGTTTTGGGCTCCTTATTTTAGAAAGGATAAACTGACATTGGAGAGGGTTCAGAGAAGATTCACGAGAATGATTCCAGGAATGAAAGGGTTACCATATGAGGAACGGCTGGCAGCTCTTGGGTTGTATTCCCTGGAGTTCAGGAGAATGGGCAGGGGGGGGGAATCTCAAATTAAACATTCGAATGTTAAAAGGTCCGAACAGATTAGATATGGCAAAGTTATTTCCCATGGTAGGGGAGTACAGGTCAAGAGGGCACGACTTCAGGATTGAAGGACGCACATTTAGAACAGAGAAGCGGAGAAATTACTTTAGTCAGAGGGTAGTATATCTGTGGAATTTGTTGCCACGAGCGGCTGTGAAGGCCAAGACATTGGACACATTTAAGGCAGAGATAGATACGTTCTTGATTAGCCAGGGCATCAAAGGGTATGTGGAGAGGCAGAGGAGTGGGAATGACTGGTAGAATTGGATCAGCCCATGATTGAATGGTGGAGCACTCGATGGGCTGAATAGCCTACTTCTGCTCCTATATCTTATGGTCTTATTATTCTTCTTCATGGCTTTTGGTGTTTTGTTTTTAAAGTGAAATTTTGTTTCCCCCGAGCCAGGAGTGCTATACCAAGAGCACTTAGTGGGGCAGTACTAAGTAAGCAACATAGCAGTGTAATTATCCAAATGATATTTTACTGTGTTTCTTGGACATGACATATCTGAGTAATTTCCCATGTAACTGTATTACAACAGCATAGATAAGGGCACATCAAATTCTGTATTACACTTGGCAAGTTGTCAAGGCCTTTTTTAAAAATATATATCTATAGTATGAACTAAGTTTGTTAAAAATAGCTTCCATGTCTTTAATAAACCTGAAATAAGTAAATCTCAATGATTGTAAGAGCCTAAGGAGGATGCCAAGATGAATAATCCACTGAGAACTATTGGCTACAGGTGCGTGATTCCTTCTTATGCATGTGTAAGGGGGGGTCGGCTCTTATGTTACTGTGTAGGCTAATTAAAATGGCTTCTTTGTTATGTTATACTTGGGAATGCTTCTTTGTTATGTTAAACGCTGAGAAAATTCTTCCCGCTAGTAGTTTGTTGAATCACTTTACTGATAAGAAGATGTTATGAACCAATTGGGATAGTTATGTTTTTGGTGTATTTGAAGACACTGTATGCGTGGGGTTTTGAGGCAGAAGGCGGGAGAGAGAGACAGAGGATGGACCAGGTGCTGTGATGTCCGCTAATGGGGTCAGACCCCGAGGAGGGCGTTCGGCGAGGAGATGGAGATGGACTCCTGTGGAGCGTCTGGTCGACCACCGTTGTTGGTCCCAGGCAGCCAGTCGAGGTGGTCCAAGGGGTCGCAGGGTGAAGAAGGTTCTTGAGCTCTAACTGTTTGGTGCACAAAGAGATTGAACTTTGATAAGTGTGGCGCCTTTTATTTTCCTTTTATATTTTCTTCTCTATTAATTATATAGTTCCAGTAATATCTATAAACTGTAAATCATTTAATCGTATCTGGTGTATTGTCTGTTATTTGGGCGGGGTGGGGTACATCACACAGCATCCACACAAACTAATTACCCAGTTTGACGGGGCCGAGGGTTGTTTTCCTAGACGACAGCGAGCCGAGTGACCCTGAGGCTGGCCGGGGGGGGGGGGGGTGCACTACACATGGGTACTGGGCAGAGAGAGGAAGACGCTAGGCCTTGGCCTGGGCCTACAATTCTTCCACTTGCCCAATTGTAAAGGCCAGATCAGTTCTGAATTTCTCATTTGCACACTGCTGCTCTACAGAATGCTAGTCTACTCAAAATACTGAGCATCCTCAAAGTGAAGATTTTAGGCTAAAACAGTATCAGAAAGTGATTATAACAATGCATTAATTAGCATTACCTATTAATTTACAAAAAGATTAAGTTGCAAGCAGAAGAGATAAACTACGTATGTATATGAATTTATGCCAAACTGCTGAAAAGTATACACCAATCCACCGTTATGATTACCAAAACTAATAATTTCCTTCTCGCCATGAGGCTCTCCATTTGAACTTAATTGCAAACATGGAATTGCTAGTTTTATGATGTTATTAATAATTATTGCTGATGTAATTTAAGATTGATAATATTCTCAGGATGCTAAAGTTGGAGTTACTGTTAATGATGTTATTTATGATTGTGACATGCCATTCAAGAAAGCCACCAAGCTACATAGTCCCACTCTAGGTGTTGAATACAGTATTTCTATCAGAACTCTTAAGTAATTTTCATCAGCTTTCCAATTCATACAACTGTTAATGATAGAAAACAATTACTTCAGAATGCAAAGCAATTTTAACAACAAGGAGGGATTCATTGAAATACAACTTTGATAAATTTCTTGCCAAAACTAACAATTGGGACATGACGCAAGTGTTACATACTTAAGAGGAAGAAAAAAAAAGGGGGAGCTTCTAAACCACTGGTTCTTAATATTCTACAACTGGGCTTTTTTCTTTCTCTCAGAGTCTGTTTCAGTCAAACCAGTGTAGATTAATTGCTATAGTTAGCCATTGATTCCATTACCATTGCAGAATGTAACCTACTGAATGGTAAAAGGTAAAACCAGATGTGGAACTAGCATGACCCTTCATTAGAACTAACAATTCTAATGCTCATATCAAAACAATGCAATGATTTAACTGCTTCTAATAGTTCTTTACTCCATAGATTAGGAAAATTAGCATGCTACGGCATTCACTCATTAGTTTGTCAAGGACCAGTACAGCCACATGAGTTACAATATTCTACTATGTTTTACCATTTTAGTCTTCTCTTATTTTTCTTTGGTTTATGCTTCTTTCTTTGGATCCTCTCATCCATATTGTCTCAAATTTTCTACTTTTCTTTTTCCATCTTTTAGTTTTTTTTTCTATCTTTTCCTTCATTTGTTTAAAAAAGATAGAAAAATATGTTCAAATAGTTCCAGTTGTGACATTGGTGTTATTGTGTCATTAACAGATCAATGTTGTAGAAATTTCCAAAACAAATATAATGGCAAGTTAAATATGCCTTTAGTGCAAAAGTTGCAATTGTACAATTTTCTGGCGCTATATTCGATTGCCTCAGAGTATTATTGCATTATTTTGAAAGCTTAATTGTGCTGTATTGATTACAGCACAGGTACATTTCCTCTTTTCTTTCCTTTCTTGTTGATCAATCACTGTCATCTGGACAAGCCTTAGTTTGAGAACTACAGAACCACTTCATTAATGGAGTACTGATACAGCATGAATTAAAAACATTAAATTTCCCTGCTTAATATCCAAAATATGAAGGTTAGTTAAAAGGACACTAACTCCTGGAACGTTCTTATCAGTTTTGAGTTTTTGCTCACTATAAATAAACTTTCTACAATAACTAAGAGAAAGACAAAGTCTATAAACTACAAGGACTAATTGATAAGTTTGTGGCCTAAGGTAGAAGGAGTCAATTTTAGAAAACCTAGCACATTTATTTTTCAACAGAGTCCCCTCCTACATTTACACACTTAGTCCTGCGGTTGTGGAGCATACAGATCTTGGACCTCCAGAAAGTGTCCACAGCAGGGGTGATTGATAAGCTTGTAGCCTAAGGTAGAAGGAGATGAGTTATACAGCTCTTGTTACATGCACGTGCAGTTCAACTCTGTGTGAAAATGCAGAAAATTTGAAGTTAATAACTCATCTGCTTCTACCATAGGCCACGAACTTATCAATCACCCCTGCTGTGGACCACTTTCTGGAGGTCCAAAACGCTGACTTCTGCAAAGAAGGGATCCCTATGCTCCACGACCACTGGACTAAGTGTGTAAATGTAGGAGGGGACTATGTTGAAAAATAAATGTGCTAGGTTTTCTAACATTGACTCCTTCTACCTTACGCCACGAACTTCTGAATCACCCCTCGCATTTTGTTGCAAAGGTTTTTCCTAATGTTGTCATTTTTGAAAACGTATTTAAGGAGATTGATGCAAGATCTAAATTAAACTATGTTTTATTTGAAATGATCATCAAAAGTATGATAAATGGAACAGCCATGCCTTATGTCAGCCCGGCATAAGTCAGGCAAGCCAGAAAACAGTAGATGCAAAGTTCTTTTAAACGCAAACAACAGGAATTCTGCAGATGCTGGAAATTCAAGCAACACACATCAAAGTTGCTGGTGAATGCAGCAGGCCAGGCAGCATCTGTAGGAAGAGGTGCAGAGTGCACCTCTTCCTACAGATGCTGCCTGGCCTGCTGCGTTCACCAGCAACTTTGATGTGAGATGCAAAGTTCTGCTCACTTTCTATGCTGACCAACAATTTATCACAAATCAAACTGAAAATGTCTGCTTCCATACATCAATCCAATAACTGGCTTTTCTCCAACTACATCAAGTCAGCCAATCTGAATATCACTTAACGGACATGTTCATGGAAGAAGTCTGTAGGCGAACTTTCCTTCCCCTGAATTGTATGGAAATATGAGCAATGACAATCCTCATACACAGATTCAACAGTTTCTCAAACCGGGGTTGAGTTTTTCTTCATTAATCATAATTAGAGAAGAGAAAAGGAAGACAACTAGGATTGCTGAAGAAAAATTTCAAATCAGAAACTTTGAACATTGAAGGAAACCATGCAGCTAGCCCTACAAGTGCTAGATCTTTGACAGGGCTTTTCAATTATGCCTCAAATATACATTTTTCTCTCTATTACCCTGAAGATAGCTTCCTTTTAATTCATGTCCAATTACATTTCATAAGTTGCCATGGAATCTGTTATCATCACAATTTCAAGTTTTGAAAAACTCACTAAGAATTTTAATAATCTTTTGCAATGTGGACATTTCTCTTTCTCTCCAGCTTGTCTGCTAATTTACTATCTAACAGCAAGATAAAATTTTGAATCATATTTTCCCCCTGCATCCCCAAATAGAGCAATCCAAAATAAGGCTAAATGACAAATTTATTAAACATAGACATGCCACCAATAATTCCCAAGATTGGTACTTCAAAACCTTAAGTTTTTTTCTAATCCTTAAGAAAACTGAAATTAAGAAAAAGTGTGCAATTTCAAACCTGAGGGAGGCTGGGTTTGCTTCAGCTTCCTAGATACTAAGGCTAGCACCTTGGCCAGTCCCAGCGCCAATCATCAATACATAGCTTCATAGTTATGTTTTCAGCAATAAGATTAGTGCCAAAATTGTGCTCATTTAATAGTGTCCATTTTGGAAGCAGACTATTTTGATTTTTGTTTTGGTTTGAATATATGTGATTTTTTTTCTCTCAGTAGGATCCATTTTAAATAAAGGGGAAAAAATCTGATTGGTTGGGGAGAGGGCTTGGGGAAAGCGAGACGTTTTATGCAAAAAGCACTTTAGCTTACATTCTAGTTGTATAAAAAATTAGAAATCGACTTACTGTAAGTAAATAACACATGTGATGCATAGCAAAAAAATGATCCAAGTCTTAATTTTAAACAACCAATATTAGATGAGGGACATGATTCTCAGTGTCAAAATTCTCAACATTGATAGGTTAAAGATTCAAGTCTGACTACAGAGTATTATTAAAGAATTGCTGCACTGCAGTAGCCTTTCAGAAGGGATATTAAACCAAAGCCTCATTTGCCCTCCCAATAGAATGCCAAGGATCCATTTGCATTTTTTACCCAAGAAAAATCAACCAATTCCCTTGTCACTCATAATATCTCACTATACTCAAATTGTGTGCTATGCTTCCTATATGACGGCTCTAACATTTGCTGCAAAGCATTTGGGATGTGCCAGAGGAATGAAAGGCCTACATAAATACAGTTTATACTTCCTTTTCAGTTCATAATTTAATAGGCTATTTAGAATTGTCTGTTTACAAATGAGTTAATGGGTGGTTTTGAATGAACTTTAGAAATGATTAGATTAGGTGTGATGTAACAAATTATTCTTTCCAGTTTTCTGACAGGCATGAGTACTAAGAAGTGCTGTATGTTGCTACCAGCACAGATGTGTTCCACATATTCTTTTCTATTCATTTGTTCTTCTGGATTGGGAACATTGCTGGGGGCACTATTATGCCTCCCTAATTGTTACTTGAGAAGATGGTGACGAGAAGGCTTGAAGGTATCTGTAAGAGCTGACGGGGTGAACCCAAGTCACATAGGTCAGACCAGATAGATCTGTTCCTCTGAAGAATAGCTTTGAACTAGGTTGATGTTTCTGACACTGTGGTAACTTCTACTTTGGAAAGGACCACTTGACAATTTCATGCCCAAAAGAACGACTTCATCCAGAATGGCAAAACTGATATACATATACAGAGGCTTTCACTCACTCGTACAGCATGGCAGAGAAACTAGATACAGTGCACACCGGAAGTAAAAAGAACGGAAGTACCCCACTCCCCCATTATCGTAATTTAGTATTAACTTACTTTTAATAATGCTCACATTACAACAGTTCTCCCCCTTTAAAATCCAACATTCCCCAAATGTAAAAGACTAGGAAATAAAAACAGTGGTGTTATTAACTTGTGCATCCCTGAAAACTTACACTAGTATCTCAGCAACAGTTTACCAATACAAAACATCTGGAAAACGTGACAGATTCAACATTCAATCTAACAACCAAAAAAAACTGTCCTATCAAAGATTCAGCCTGTCAGGAGGTTTACGAGTGCGCTGTGTTCTGTGCACTATCCCCAGTGACCCAGCAGGCACAGCTGGTGAGGGTGTTTTGGGTGGGTCTGGTTTTGGGGGCATGAGAGGGGTCTGTGAGTCTGCGTGAGAATGTCCATCCTCCTCAGGGGACCTCGACCCCTCTGCCAGCGTCTCTCCCTCTGGCAAGGTCACTGGTGGACATGCTTCCACAGTAGTCTGTCTCACAAATGGAAACTCCATGGAACTGTCTGCCTCTGAGCCGGTATCATGATGCAGGTGCACATGGTCCTGATATCTGTGGAAAACACGTCCATCAGTCAGCTTAACAACATAGGAGACTGGACCACTCTGCTTAAGAATAACCCCAGGCAGCCATTGCTGATTGTTTCTCACATAGACATTGTCATCTGGTTTAAACTGTCTCTCGCGCGCATGTTGATCATGTCCCTCCTTCTGCTTTTCCTGCTTCCTCTCCACTTTTGCCTACGCCCCATCAGCGTCTCTGCGGGAGTGTGGGCAGTTGTAGTCTGTGGTGTGAGGCGGTATTTAAACAGGAAACGTGAAAGCCGAATGCTAAGGGAGTCCCCTGACATCCGCTTCAGGCCTTCCTTCACTGTCTGAACAGCCGCTCAGCCAAACCAGTGGAGGCTGGGTGGAAAGGGGCCGTCCGAATGTGACGAATGCCATTCTGCTGCATGAACTTACTGAACAGCTCACTGGTGAACGTCGGGCCACTATCAGTGACCAGAGTGTCAGGCAGCCCGTGGACTGCAAACACTTGCCTGAGTTTGTCTATGGTTGAGGGGGCTGTGATGTTGCTCATGACGTGAGCTTCGATCCATTTAGACTGCGCATCTACCATTACAAGAAACATCTGCCCCATAAAAGGATCAAAGTCCAAATGTAGCCTAGACCTGGGGTGGTCTGGCCACTCCCATGGGTGCAAAGGAGCTGGCAGTGGCATATTCTGATTAGTCTGACATTGTATGCATGATTTTACCTTGTTCTCCAGATTCTGATCCATTCTTGGCCAACAAACGTAGGATCTTGCAAGGCTTTTCATTCGAGACACCCCTGGATGAGTCTCATGAATTTCCGCCACAATCTGTGAACGGCCAAGGGGAGGCACAATGACCCTCCCTCCCCAAAAGATGCAGCCATCCTGCAGACTGAGTTCTGTCTTGCGTTTGACATAAGGCCTCAGTTCCTCTCCTTCCATGACTCTGAACCAACTCTGTAAAAGAACAGTCTTGACTTGGGACAGGACTGGGTCCCTCTCTGTCCACTGCCTGATCAGGGTCGCCTTTACAGGTGTCTCTAACAGCCTCTCCAATGAAAACAGTCTCTGGAGGCCCATATGTAGTAACAGGTGTCTCAGGTAAAGGTAGTCGACTCAGTGCATCGGCGTTTGCATTATCCTCACCCGCTCTGTACACTACAGTATACTGTTAGGCTGACAATGTAAGAGCCCAATGCTGTATCCTGGCTGAGGCAAGCAGTGGGATGCATCTAGTCTCACTGAACAGGCTCATCAGTGGTTTATGGTCCGTATAAATTGTAAATACGCGTCCATAAAGGTACTGAGGAAAGTGTTTGACTGCAAAAACAATGGCCAGACTTTTTTTGTCTAGCTGTGAATATCCCTTCTCAGCAGCTGTCAGGGTACATGAAGCAAAACCAATAGGCTCCTCTGAACGGTCCTCCATTACATGTGAGAGAACTGCCCTGACTCCATAGGGCGAGGCATCGCATGCAAGGGTGATCTCCTTGTCGGGGTCATAGTGAACAAGCAGCTTCGCTGAGTGGAGGAGTTCTTTCACTTCATGAAAGCTTTCTCCTGCTCTTCACCCCATTACCACTTAGTGTCATTGTGAAGCAGTTTATACAGTGGGGGCAAAATCCTTGAGAGATCAGGAAAAAACTTGCCATAATTCACCATGCCCAAAAAAGATCTGAGTTCCGTGATGGTTTTAGGGCTTGGGGCCTCCTTAATAGCTCTCACTTTGTCCTCCACGGGGCAAAGCCCCTCAGCTGTGATCTTGTGTCCCAGGTAAGTCACACTTGATGCCAGGAACACACAGTTTCCGTGTTTCAACCGCACCCCTGCGTCTGAGAGCCTCTTCAGCACCCGATCTGAGTTAGCCAGATGCTCCACCTCCAGAGCCCCCGTGATCAAAATATCATCAAGGTACACTGCTACATGCAGAATCCCCTGCAGCAAAGTGTCCATTGTCCTTTGGAAAATGGCAGGGCTGGACGTCACTCCAAACACCAGGCGACTGTACTTCAATAATCCCTCATGCGTATTAATTGTGACGTACTCCTTTGAATCCTCGTCGAGCAGCAGCCGTTGGTAAGCGTGGCTCATGTCCAGCTTTGTGAACAGCTTACCCCCTGACAGGGTCGCAAACGGGTCATCCACCCGTGGCAATGGGTACTCCTCCAGCTCAGAGATCTGATTCACCGTAAGATTATAATCCCCACATATCCTCACCGTTTTGTCTGCCTTCAAAACTGGACAATGGGAGCTGCCCACCTTGAAAACTGGACAGGCTCAATAATGCCCAGCCTCTGTAGACGTTCCAGCTCCTCCTCGACTTTGCCTTTCATGGCATAGGGCACCGACCTGGGCTTAAAAAAACGTGGTGTGGCCTCAGGGTTGACATGGAGTTTCACTGTCACGCCCTTCAGTGTTCCCAGCTCGTCCCTGAAAACGTCACTACACCGCTGCAGAATGTCCTCCATCGTGTGTGCAGACTTAATTTCATGCCAGTTTAACTGGATTTTGCGAAGCCAATCGCTGCCCAAAAGACTGGAACCCCTGCCCTTAGCTACCAACAGACTGGCTTCAGCCTTTTGACCTCCGGCTGAAAGGTCCACATATAACACCCCTAAATGAGGTATAGGGTGTCCCGTATAGGTCCTAAGTTTGAGCTTTGACGGTCTAATGGGAGGCAGGTTGGACCCCCATGTCCTCCTGTAGGTCTCCTCACTAATGACCGATGCAGTAGCCCCTGAATCAATCTCAAACTTAATGTCCTTTCCCCTGACAGTGACTGTGGCATAATATGGTTCAGGTGGTTCCTCATCTGTTTCCACTCCAAACATGTTGTAGGCACACGCTGTCTCTTCATCTGCATCTTCTAGATGGTGTGTGGCTGCCTGAGCCTGTTGAGTTTTCCCCTGCCCAGGCTTAATCTTACCCTTTGAACTTCTGCATTTTCTAGCTAAGTGTCCCTTTTTGCTACAAGCATGGCAGACAGTGTCTTTGAATTTGCAATCATTTGCATAGTGCGTCCCTCCACACCAGAAACATTCCACCCGCTTTGCCTGTTTACCAGTCTCCCTCCTGACTTCGTGCACTGCTGCCGACTGCGACCTCCCATTGTCCTTTCTGGATATCCTTGACATTATTAGCAGCCACCTCCATGCCTTGGGCAATCTCTAAGGCTTTCTTGAGAGTCAACGGTGGGGTTTCCCCTAACAGTCGGCATTGTATGACATCATACATTGTATGCCGCATACCAATCTATCATGGATCATGTCTTCCAATACCGCTCCGAAATCACAATGCTCTGACAGCTGCTGAAGCTCGGCCACAAAATTTGCCACAGACTGACCTGGCTTCCTGAAACGGCTGAGAAACTTAAACTGTTGGACTATCACAGAAGGTTTCAGACTGTGGTGGTTCCCCACGAGCTTGACCAGTTCGTCATATGGAATGTCTCTCGGTTTCCGTGGTGTGGCTAACTTCCTTATTAGCTTGTAAGTCTTTGCCCCACACACATTCAGGAGAATAGAGCACTTCTTAGCCTCCTCAGTAATTCCATTAGCACAGAAAAAGTGTCCCAACCTTTCCTCATACTCCAGCCAGTCCTCGGTTCCCTCCACTAATTCAACGATAGTCCCAGACGTAGCCATCTGAACACGAGGCCCCTTATTGGCGCTGCTGCTCCTGTTTGAAATGTGCTGACACGTCCACAAAACCAGTTCACCTCGTTGCCAAAAGTGACTTCTACTTTGGAAAGGACTACTCGACAACTTCATCCCCAAAAGAACAACTTTATCCAGAACGGCAAAACAGAGGCTTTCACTCACTGGTACGGCATAGCAGAGAAACTATATACAGTGCACACCGGAAGTAAGAAGAACGGAAGTAAACACCCCGTTATCCTAATTTAGTATTAACTTACTTTTAATAATGTTCACATTCCAACAGACACTATAGTCTTTTTGCAGTCATTACCAAGACTGGTTATTATTACAAATCACAAAGAAGAGAAAATCTGCAGATTCTGAAAATCCGAGCAACACACAAAATGCTGGAGGAACTCAGCAGGCCAGGCAGCAGCTATGGAAAAAATTACAGTCCACATTTCGGGCTGAAACCTTTCGGGAGTCTGCATTTTGTGTGTATTTATTGTTACAAAGTTCAGATTAACCAAAGTTCCACAGTGGCTGAGGTGGGATTTGAACATGGCCCTCTAGAACTCTAGATTGTTACTCGGGGAACTTAATCACTGCATCATGCCACGCTCTCTGATCACTGCACCCACCCTGCATCTGCTACTATGCTCCATCCAGCCAGCACTGCTGTCTCAATGCTAGAAAGCTGTCTCAGGATGCCTATTTGGCATTTGCAGTTTATCAGGCAGATTCAGATGAGGTCCAGGTCTCAACACAGCTATGACCTCCATCCCTGGCAGAAGTTTTCAGTTTTAATAAAGGCTTAATTCACAAAAGATGAGTTTGTCAAAATTCTCAGCTGAATAACTTAGTAAAAAACCCACTGGCACAAAACTGAAGATTGGTACTGTGGGAGAAATCTTCATCCCCACCACAAGCCTGGTGAACAGTTTGTTAGTGCCCCCTACTGCTTCATCTAAGACTTGCTTTGTTGTTGAATTACAAACAAGAAAATCTATAGATGTTGGAAATCAAAGTAATACACGCAAAATGCTGGAGGAATTCGGCAGGCTAGTCAGCATCTAAAGAAAAGAGCAAACAGTGATGTTTTGGCCCAAAACGTTGACTGTTTGCTCTTTACCATTGATGCTGCCTGGCCTGCTGAGTTCCTCCAGCATTTTGTATGTACTGCTTTGCTATTGGCTGTGTGAAATTTGGAGAGAATTCACAACACACTGGAGGAACTCAGCAGGTCGGGCAGCATCCGTGGAAACGATCAGTCAATGTTTCGGGCCGGAACCTTTCATCAGGACTGAAGAGGGAAGGGACAGAGGCCCTATAAAGGAGGTGGGGGTGGGGGAGAAGATAGGTGCCAAGCGAAAAATCATTAAGGGGAAAGATAAAGGGATGGGGGAGGGGAAGCAGGGAGGGGATACGCAGGAAAGGTGAAGGAGGAATAAGGGAAAGCACAAGCAGGCAGAACCATGAGTGAGGTGATAGACAGCTGAGGGAGGGGGCAGAGTGAAACTAGGATGGGGGACAGGAGGGGGGAGGGAATTACCGGAAGTTGGAGAATTCAATGTTCATACCAAGGGGCTGGCGACTACCCAGATGGTATATGAGGTGTTGCTCCTCCAACCTGATGTTTAGCCTCATCATGGCAGTACAGGAGGCCATGTATAGACATATCCGAATGGGAATATGAAGCAGAGTTGAAGTGGGTGGCAACCAGGAGATCCTGTCTGTTGTGGTGGACGGTGCGGAGGTGCTTGACGAAGCAGTTTCCCAATCTGCGTCGGGTTTCACCGATGTAGAAGCCGCACCGGGAACACCGGATGCAATAGATGACCCCAACAGACTCACAAGTGAAGTGATTGGGGGACACTTAACTTGATAAATAGCCTCACGTGTGGCACCTTGTCAAAGGTCTTCTGAAAGCCCAAATATACATCCACTGCATTCCCTTTATCTATCCTACATGTAATCTCCTCAAAGAATTCCAACAGCTTCATCAGCCAAGATTTTCCCTTAAGGAAACCATGTTGACTCTCTCTCATCTTGTCCTGTGTCACTAAGTACTCCATAACCTCATCCTTAATAATTGATTCCAACATCTTCCTAACCACTGAGGTCAGGCTAACTGGTCTATAATTTCCTTTCTGCTGCCTATCCCTACCCCTTTCAGAATACTAGGGTAGAGATGCGCAATTTTTTTTTTGGAAAGGAATGGTTTCCTCTGTGGTACCCTTCCATGAACACTTTTCTTGTTCAGTGTTTTTCTTACAATGGACACATGAACAAAGAGTTCAGCAAACTCCAGAGACTTCTGCAAGTAGTACATCATTTAACCAAACAGAAATAAATCTATGCTGTACATTTGACATAACTGAAGACACAGAAATCCAGTTATAAATATATACTGATTAGAAAGTTCAACAATCATTAGTATAGGCCAAATAATAGTATTCATAAGAAAAATGTACATCTTAGGTTGAATGTCAGTGATTAAATTTTTTAACACCTATGAATGGTACAGAGAGGATGAAACAAACTAATTTTAATATGCTTTGAATTCTTACTTTCATCTTAAACATATTCCTTTTATTTCAAGGTGCAGATATAGTGTACGACTTACTGGAAGGGAACAAAAAGAAATTAAAATAGGATTTAATCCTCTACTTGAGCTAAATATAGAGCAAATATTCATAAAAACACATAAAAGTCATTACATGAACATTCAGCATATAAGTTGCAGGAGGAAGAATCGGGTAGCAATAAGTGAAAGCACAGAAACAAAAAAATGTTGGAAATGCTCAGGAGCATTTGAGAAGACAGAAACAGAGCAAATATTTCAGGTCCATTTCAAATGAAAGGTTATCAAAGTGAAATGTTAATTCTTCTTTACTCTCCACCAGTGATAACTGAACTGCTGATGACAGCTTTTAGTTCAGATTTTCTGCATTTGCAGGTCTTAACTTTTTAAGTTTGATTCGAGCACTGTACATATGGTTTGCATCTCAGTCTCCCCTCTGCTAATTGGAAGGAATGATCCAAAATGAGTTTGAACAGATTGCAATAATTTGCATGATTATATTGGATTAGTGCAAATATTGTGCAAATAATGTGCAAGTCTGTCTCAGAGAATTCATATGGGTATAGCTGGACTCTTGTTCAGAGGTTATGTTAATGTACATTATTGGAACAAATGAAAGTTTGTCTTTTGCTTTGTGCTGAGACTGACTGCCACAATGGATGAAATAAAATAACTTAATTTAAATGCATTATATTTTACTTTTCAAAAATAAAAGCATAACTTTCCTGCTAAATGTGTTAGCTGAGTCACTGAATATCCTAACATAATAGTCTTGTATTCAATAGCCTATGCCTTTGAAACACTAGTCCATTATCTGTAATCATGACTTCAGATACTGAGGGATTTAATTTCATGAAATTAAACAGATCTGGCAAAGAAATATATTATTGGTAATAGAACCATAAAACCAGCATATTGTTGTAAAATCTCCAAAGTCCTGCAGGATAGGAAAACTGTTTTGCTCACTAGTTCTGGTTTATATAATATCCCTCAAATACTGAAATATGATTGATAAATTACTGTCTACTGAACTGTCCTAGCATGCATACTCAGTTCAAGGTCAATTAGCAGAAGGCAATAAATGCTTAGCCCTGCCAGCCATACCCACATACAGTAAACAGAAAAACAACAGGTTCTTGCTCAAGTTTCTCCAACTTCACTGACCTAGGAAACTAATTTGGAAAAAAAGGCATGGGAATTTCATGGTAGAATTAATCTATGTCCAATGTTTCCAATGCAGCCTGTACTTGGATTGTCAGCTAATTACTATGATTGCAGTACTGAACCTGCTGTAAACAAGCTATGGAGTGGTTGGATCAAAGCTGCATCAAGCTCTAACCACTACAAAGCAAGAATGAAATGTGATCATTTTCTTTTGAAAGAGAGTGGGCAGCATACGAAGATGTTGCTATTATCCCCATCTCCAGCCTAGAACCTGAAGGTTTTTCATGCCATTAGCCACTGTGAAGTTGATTGCCGATAACAACAATGACCACTTTGCAGAGTGTGTATTTTTGGTCTACAAGGAATGAGCTTTTATAATTTTAATTCTAATTTCTCTTTCTGCAGTTTCCTGCACTATTATAATGAGGCCCAAAGTAAGCTTGGGAGTGTGGGGTGGGAGTGTGGAATGAGCTGCCAGCACGAGTGGTGCATGCAAGCTCAATTTCAATGATTAAGAGAAGCTTGGATAGGTACATGGATTGTAGGGATTTGGAGGGCTATGGTCCCAGTGCAGGTCGATAGGAGTAGGCAGTTTAAATAGATTCAGTATGGACTAGATGGGTCAATGGGCCTGTTTCTGTGCTGTACTTCAGTTTGTACTGATCCATGCATCACTTTGATCACTCTCCAGTCAAGTTACAAGAGGAAAGATTACTGAAATGCCCATGCTTGGAGACAATTGGTAGGACCAAAAAAAAAGTTTAGCAGTCAAAATATGGCTGTCTAGACCCAACAAATTTGAAATATTACTGTCAAAACAAAACAGAAATTAGTAAATCAGCATTTAACCTCAATGGTGATGTCTAAGTTTCACAGCTGCAAGTTCTTTCTGCTGCTTGCACATATGATCACTTGTGAAAGGTATAAAAGGCCATACATTATTTAGCTCAACAATGGTGTCCTACCTTCCCTGCATACTATGATGGTCGCACATGACATTGGTACCAAGCTTGAATGCATTGTTAGCATTTTGGAAAATACATATTTAAAATCAAATTGCTGCACATCTTTTTGTTTTGCAAACACAGTATTAAAAAGCTATTATATTTTAGAAAAACATGATACCAGAAATATAGTGTTTGAACAGCTTGAGCAATTATATAGAGACCTGTGACAAAAATATCTTTTTGTTAAAAATGTTTTAATCAGATTCTAGACAATATTTTGATTTAGATTATGAGGACACTCAGTCCTCATTTATTGTCATTTAGAAATGCATGCATTAAAAAATGATACAATGTTCCTCATCCAGGCAGTGTACAATGTGCTTCCAAGCCCATCAAACCTGCACACATGGGGCAAGGCAGAGTCATCAGCGTGCCCACTGTGCTCCAAGCGAGGAACCCTGGAGCACATCCTCACTGGCTGCGCAAGGGCACTTGGTGAGGGATGGTACAGGTGGAGGCATGATCAGGTCCTGAAGACCATTGCTGAAGCCATCAGCGCAGGAGTTGAGTGGGCGAAGCAGTCCCGACCCTCCAAGCAGACCATTGCCTTGTCTGAGCTGGGGAGCAGCCAATACCTGCCAAAAGAACATTTGCAGGCATTCTGACCTCTGCAAGGGATTGGCAGCTGTTGGTGGACCTCGAATGGCAGCTGAAGTTCCCCAACCATATTGCAGCCACCACCCTGCGACCAGACATTGTCCTAGTGTCTGAGTCGACTAAGCAAGTGGTGCTGCTGGAGCTGACAGTCCCATGGGAAGATAGTTTGGAAGAGGCCTTTGAAAGGAAGCTCTCCAAGTACGCAGGACTGGTCAGCAGGCTGGATGGAGAGCGAGGTGTCTCCCAGTGGAGGTTGGTTGTAGGGAATTCGTAGCCCATTCTTTAGTTAGAACCTTCAGCATTTTGGGCATCGAGGGAGAGAGGAAAAGGAGAGCCATCCACAGTGCCACCGATGCGGCAGAGAGGGCCTCAAGATGGTTGTGGCTCAAAAGAGGGGAGCCATGGAGTCATAAGTAGCTAGCCATCTGGACACAAGCTGGGGTCTGATCAGCCCCGGCTGGGTCACCTGGAGGAGGTTGTATGATGTTGAAAGACCCGAAACACCCGATGATTCCAGGAACATCACTGAAAATGTGTCCAGCAGCATCAGTAGATGTATGTACACAGCTCCAGAAAGATATCACAGAAACACAGGACAAAACCACATAGTTATAACATATAGTTACAACAGTGCAAAGCAATACCATAATTTGATAAAGAACAGACCATGGGCATGGTAAAAAAAAAGTCTCAAGTCCTGATAGCCTCATCATCTCACGCAGACGGAAGCGCTGCAAACTTGCCGATGCATTGGTGCACCCGACCGCAGCCGACTCTGAGTCCATCCAAAAACTTTGAGCCTCCGACCAGCCCTCTGACACTGAGCACCATTTCTGCCGAGCGCTTTGACCCCGCCCTGGCCGCCGAGCAACAAGCAAAGCCGAGGACTTGGGGCCCTCCCCTGCGGAGATTCCGGATCACACAGTAGCAGCGGCAGCAAAACAGGCATTTCAGAAGTTTCACTAGATGTTCCGGCGTACTCTCACGTCTGTCTCCATCAAATCACGATTGTGCACGGCATCCTACTTGACAAATAACAGATATCGTTCACCGGAGAGGCCGCTGCACGCTGCATCGTACCGACATCTTCTTCTCCCTCCTTTTTATACCTTTTCACCAAAAATCGTTTGCATAAATATTCTGGAATTGTCCAAGGACTGGCTATTTGAACATTGAACAAATGTGTCCCTTTTCCCGAAATGATGCACAGTTGTAAACTGCCAAACTAAAAACTTCTTTTGTTGTCAACCATTTTCCATGGCCTCCAAAGAGAAACTTGAAAATAATTTGTTAACTGAAGCCTATTGTGTGAATTACTTACGCAAAAATGATACAGAAAGCAGTTGAACAGACACTTACCAGAACTAAATCAGTCAGGATCACATATCTGTTTGTCTCTTTCTATACGTATCATTGTCTATTGATAATCTGGTAAGTCTTGCTCCATAGTAATCTATAATGTAATTCGAGCCATCTGCAGGTCCAACAATCTAGGGAAATTATTTAAAAAAAGCAATCAATTTTATTAACTTTGCACTATTTATAAAACATACGGAAAATAACATTTGGTCTCAGGTTTTTGTTTTTAAACCAAAACAAACTTTAATAGTCTGAAAACCATTTTGTAATGGTTTACAATGGCTGTTTTTTCCCCATACTGGAAACACTCCTCTTTAATATCTGCTTCAATTTATCAAATTATTATTAAGAAATAATTAAGAGCATAACACTTACTGTCCTGAAAGAAGCCATTTACCTCTTACACAGTAATTTACAGCTGAAGTGCACTGGAATCCTTTCACTCAGAGGATGGTTAACCTTTACCGCTGATGGTGGTGGAAAGCAGCTCATAGAGGGTATACAAAAAGGAATTAGATAACTGTTTGAAAGATTAGGGAATTGAGGACTACAGAAAATCATCAGAAGATCATGCCACGATGCCACCTGGCCTAATCCTAATTTCTTTGGCTGTGCAGATGAAACACTAAAATGAAATTATTGATCTTAAACCCACTACAAAATTTATTTGTTTTATATTTTACTATACTGTACACTCTCCCTAACGTAAGACAGTCAGGGACATTTTCATGTTTCAAGGGTCCTTTATGTAAGTATGCATTTCTAATGATATTTAACTTCTTTTAAATGATTTATTAAATTTATCTTTAATTGCTGACATGGACGCTATAGGCTCTCTCTCAACAGCCAAGTTAGAAATTGTTCCACACACTAATAACTGTAGAATTTATCATATCTAACTGCATTACAATCTGAGTTGCACATTCTCAAGAGAGTTGTTATTAAGATGCATATGTGATTCCAGCTTTCCCTCCAGCAAACCTTTTTAAAATAAATTTGTTTGGTTATTCAATTGTCTAGTGATTAAAAATTCTATTTAATGTTAATATATTACAAGGAATTGCACACCAATTTTTATGAAGGAAAATATTAAAACTAGGTCAATAGCATCTTAACCACCATCAACTTCAATCCCATTTTGCTACTTACAGACATAGAATGCTTCACACTACAGTGTTGTGCAAAATCCAAAACATTACCGCCATTTTCATTCTATTTTTCCTCTTCCTTCAACTCTGTTTATGTGTATAAGTAATACTGTCTTTCAATCCATTAATAACTTTGCTATTTCAATGTATTTTCAGACTTTGTCTTGAAAATGCAGAGATACGTATCTATGAATGTAGCTACATAATACCCACATAGCTATAACACTAATTGACTATCTTGTAGTATCTTAGTCAGTCACACATCCGAATTTGCAATACTGTACTCTGCCAATGACATAATGTAGTACTATTTATCAAAAAATATTAATTCATGTTCTTTATTTCAATTAAATTTCTTTGTCTGGCAGTAATAGCTAAATCTTTTGGACAGCACAGCTGGAAGATCAGGATGCTGCCTTCAGGCTGGGGGATAAGACAGCTCTAAGGTCAGCAAGAGCTGTGCTTTCCCACATCAGGAAGGCAAAACAGGATTATTTACAGAGACTACACAGGCATTCCTGTGACACCAGAAACATGAAGCATATATGGCAGGCCATTCAGGCAATAACGCACTACGTCCACTCTACACGTCAAAGACAGTGATGCTTCCTCCTCCTGATAGGCTGAATGTCTTTTCTACACTGTTGGATGTACAGAACAACGTGCCGGCGAGGAAACCCCCCTTGCCTCCGAAGAGCGGCTTTCTGTCTGACCACATCTGATGTGAGGAAGATCCCAGCCAGGATCAACCCACATAAAGTTGCAGGGCCGATCAGCTGCTGAGGGACCGTGCAGCCCAGTTAACAGAGATTCTAACAGACTTCTTCAACATCTCTCTGGAACAGTCCTCTGTCCCCTCAGCCTTCAAGGCAGTCACTACATTGCCGAAGAGGAGAGGGTGACAGCAATCTGCCTCAATGACTACTGTCCAGTGGCAGTGACCTTAACAACAATGAAGTACTTTGAGTGGCTGGTTATAATGGACAACAAATATTATCAAAATCAGCTTCCTCAGAATTTTTTTGTGGTTATGATAGACCACTTGATGCTGAACACAATTTCAGACTACTTACATCATGTAGGAGCTTAGAGAAACAAGAAATTAACTTTTATTGAATATAATGCATTTCATTGCATAATGGTGCTGACGCTTTGCAATAGTTCAACTAAGATAAAAATATTTTATTGATGATTTTCATTTGTACTCAGTGAGGTTTCTCACTTAAGTGTCCAACAATAATCTTTGACGGATTCCAGTTGCCCTGATACCGTTTCTCCATGACTGCAATATCCTGGTGGAATCTTTCACCATGCTTGTCACCGACAGCACCAAAATTTGCAGTGAAGAAGTCTAAATGGGAATGCAGCAAATGTGAGGAGCCCAGGCTTTGTCCTGGTCACTAATTTTACACCTAATGTAGATCCCATAGGTTTTCTTAATAAGAGGACTCAGGAGATTTAATTATATACTCGCCACAAATATAACAGGAAGTATGGTGGCTGTTACTACATTGGCGAGACATTTTGCTATCACAAATACTCCTGAAAATACAATATGTGTACAAGCAATATGCTATGCGTGTGGAGGATGCACATCAACGTGATCGCAAACCAATATACATGGGTGTGTGGATGATGCTTTTATAGCCTTTCTAAACCCTGTCTTGCCATGCAGCATCTGCCCTGCCTAAATATACCCAGGCTTGCCTGGACAAGATAGAAAACTTTACAGCTTCCATTGCGGGCATCATTTTAATTGACGAATTATGAATTGAAATAGCAAGTATAGGCACTTACAAAACATAGTGTGTGACAGGGAAATTTCATGATGATTTTCCTCATCAGCAGCCGAAAATCCATAAGATAGACCCGAAAGTATTCAAGAAGCAAATTCTTTGCTGATCAGTGTTACTGATTGCATTAAATCCCATCTTCCTGCTACAATGGACCCTTGCTAGCTCATTTATCCTTCAAATGTGTCCACTGAGAATGCCATAGCCTCTGAACTCCACTCCATACTGTCCCACCTGGAAAATGGTGCTTCATATGCCAGGATGTTGCTCATCTACCTCAGCTCAGCATTCAATTTTATCATACCTCAGAAACTGGTGGGTAAACTGTCCTTGTAGGATCCCAACACCTCTCTCTGTAACTGGATCCTGGGTTTTTTTCCCCACAGAAAGGCCACAGTCAGTCCACATTGGCAGAAATATCTCTAGCTCCTTCACAGTGAGCACTGACACTCCTCAGGGCTGTGTGCTCAGCCCACTGCTATGCACACAACTGGATCCAGTTCAAAATGAATAATCAAGTTCGCTAATGACACAAGTGGTTGGCCTCATCAACAATAATGAGACAGCATAAAGAGAGGACATAAAGCGGCTGGTGGAATGACCTGAAAAAAAACTTGACTCTCAACATGGACAAGACCAAAGAGATGACTGTGGACTTTGGGAAGGTTCAGGGTGACCACTCCATGCTGCACATTCACAGCTCCTTCAGGGAGAGAGTTAAGAGCATCGATTTTCTGGGAATGCACATAATGGACAATCTCACCTCGTCCCTCAATATCACCTCTTTGGCCAACAAAGCACAGCAGCATCTCCACTATGAGGAAATTGAGGTGAGTGAGGTTCCCTTCCCCAATTTTAACAGGAGCACCATTGAGAATGTCCTGACCAGCTACACCATAATCTTGCCCAGGAATTACAAGGCATATGACTGTAAATCCCTACAAAGGATTGTGAACTGCTGAGAGGGTCATCAGGGTCTCTCTTCCAATCATTATATATATTTATCAGCAGCACTGCATATGAAGGGCCTTTAGCATTGTCGGTGATCCTTCCCATCTGTCCAATCATCTCTTTGATCCCCTATCATCAGGCAGGTTTTGTAGCATATGTGAAATAAATATTAAAAATGTAAAATACAAAGAGAAAATTGTGAGAAGTTTCATTCAACATGTTTCTCTTTCAGGTACTGAATTATCTGCTGTGCATTTTCAGTACTATTTACTTTTAAATATCTTACTTATGTGAGCTAGTTTTATTAATATAAACCAATGTTTAATTGAAATTCTCCAAAGGCTGTTCATAAATCTGCTGGATAGCATCTGTTGTGTCAATGCATCAAAACCATTTCCTCCACATTGCTCTCAATATAGAACAGCAATTAACTTAAGCAATACAATTTTGTCAAAGAAAGCTATTACAAATCACAATCTCAGAAAAATATTATGTATAATTTTCTTTAAACTTTCCATCACTTAAAAGGTCGCAAGACTCAAGTAGTAAACAGTAAAGCTTGATGCATATATTGGCTGACATCTAGACCAAAAAAAAATTCATCTTTTTCATCTAATAAAATGTATGGTATAGAAGAAACATAAACAATAATTCTCTCAATTCAGGTTCTAGTGTCTCCTCCCTGATGATAATGAGTTATTTATGATAACTAAAGATGCCACAGAAACAAAAGTTGTGAAAAGTTCCTCTTTGAAACTATGTTTCATTATTTTAAAATTCATCTTGGGACTCCCTGATCGGCAAATTATTTACATAGTTATTGTAGAATTGTATTGTTTGGAATAATGCTTGTTCTTTTAGAAAAAATTAAAAATCCCAGCTACACAAATTTGTGCACTTCATAAAGTGTGTCTAATCTGATGAAAATTTAGATTCATAAGCATTTGCCTTCTCCAACAAAAATTTTTAGCAACAGGTTCTTCCTCTCTGCCATCAGATTTCTGAACAGTCTATGAAGCCATCCACACTACCTTACTATTTTTGCTCTCTTTTTGCACTATTATTGCACACTAATTTAAATAATGAAATATTAGGACAGGTAACCAGAAGTTTCATTAAAGAGCTCCTTAAAGGAGAAAGGAAAAAGGCATTGTGATGCAAATTAGTTTCCATTTTCAAAAGAAAGAGAAAACAAGAAACTAACAATCTCAAAAAATGCTGGTGAACACAGCAGGCCAGGCAGCATCTACAGGAAGAGGTACAGTCGACGTTTCGGGCCGAGACGTCGACTGTACCTCTTCCTATAGATGCTGCCTGGCCTGCTGCATTCATCAGCATTTTTTGTGTGTGTTGCTTGAATTTCCAGCATCTGCAGATTTCCGCGTGTTTGCGAACTAACAATCTGTTATTCTAATGTCAATGGTCAGGAAAATGCACAAAATTATAGTGAACGATACAATAACAAAACGTCTCGAAAAGAAGAGGATTAATCACAGTCAATATGGAACTAGGAAAAGAAAAGCATATTTGACTATTCAGGTGGAGGGTATGGCTAACTGAGTAGATATGGGTAATGACTGGATGTGGTATGTTTGCCTTCCTTTGAAAAGATAAGTATATAGTCCCTACTGGATCACAGTTGCAGGCAATAAACTGATATGGGCTAAGAATAGATCATTGGCTAGAAAGCAGAGTGCAAAAAAACATATCATTTTACTATTGGCGGGCTATGAATAATGGAGTGCCACCAGTATGAGTGCTTGGGGTTCGAGCTATTCACAAGTCTGCTGATGATACTAACTTAGGAGTGATTCTGAGGATTCAAAGAGGCTTGATGAGTGTCTACCAAGCTTATGGGAGATGAAATGGAATAGCTGGAAACTGCCATCGAGATAGCAACCATGAACTTAATGAAAGCCTGAGCAGACTTGAAGAGCGAAATGGCCTAATTCTATTTCTTATGTTCATATAAAAGCTTTGAAGATAACTGCATCCTCTTATTTTTAAATCTATCATCACTCCCTCTCATAATTTACTTCCCTGTGTATTGCTTCTAATTTACAGCCTGCAAAAAAATACAGGCTGCATTTCACTTTTCTCATTCCCCCAACACAATATTAATGTGTATCTTTAAAGAGAATCCAGTAAAAGCAAACTAGTCACTGAACAAAAAATGAAAGGTTGTCCATTTAAGAGAAGGATGAAGTAAACTATTTTTTTCACTGAAAGTCATTAGCTTTTGGAACTACCTTCCTCAAAGGTCAGAGGCAGACAGATTCTTGATAGGGGATGAAAATACACTTTGGGTGTTTGGGAAATATGAAATTGAGGCTACTGTCTAATCAACCATGAGCTTTTTAAATGGCTGAGCAGCTTACTCATGCTCCTAATATGGATGCTCATGAAATTAACGTTGTACAGGTGAACAGTGAGTAGGCAATTCTGAAAAAAAAACTTTCCAAATGTGGTTTTAAACATTCAAATTGTGCAGGTACATCTTTGCTGATCTGCTCTGGGAGTTGGGAAGAACATGGATGTTCCAGTTGAGTTTTGATTGCTGTACTTCAGAGCACCTTGAGGAATGTTGGCAGAAGATATTAAGTCTTAAAACCACTCAATTGCTTCAGAACATCCCTTAATCTTAAGTGATGAAATATTAACTGAAATACAAAGATCACATATGTGTTGATAGGTCTTTGTGTGCAAACAGTATTTTAATATGCTTCTATAAGGTTATCAAAAAAGACCAACAGCTGCTGTGTCAAATCTGAAAAGAAAGGGCAGAGAGGTGCACTAAACCCTTAAATTAAATTAAGCCACACATTTATCTATTTGTTGTTGAAAAGTCAGGACAATGGGAATGGGAATGGGTTAATAAAATAATTACCTATAAGAACAGGTGGTACAGTCCTTTATTCTCCTAAAAGATCAAGTATCTTTAATCTTTTACTTCCAACTAGTGGTAATCTTGTCTGCCATTGGTGTCAGATAGAAATGTACTCAGTTAAAATGGGCATCAGCTGAATGGAATGGAATGGAATAGAATATGTTCCTCTGGCTTAAAGGTAGTATTTCTTGTGTTCAATTTATGAAGACAAATAACTGATGTCATATTGGGTTGGCATGCAATCAATCCCTTCCTTCACTCAGTGAAATGGAATACAATTTGTCAGATTTTTTTTTACTTCACACCATAACAACCTAATCAGTTCTTACATTTCAGCCTCATAATAGAATCTACCCATGAATAATATTTTTGCACCATATTTGAATGTACATCCCAGTATCTCAATGGTATGTACCAGTGAGGTACATACCATTGAGAAGCACCTCAAAACTCCTCTGCTATTGAAATGAAATGTCAATCCAGTCATCCTTTGTTAAACTCAAGATATTGCAGAATAATATGTGCAAATGAAGATCAAGATTATTGTCATCACTTGCTGAAAACCTGGGTAAAAACCCTTATACGTTTCTGGAGAAGCATGCTGCAAAGCTTGCTTTTGAATTTATTTGTATCATCAATTCTACACCTCTGTTTCTCACCTTCTACAATTTTTTGACTTACAATTATATTTTACCATTTTTGAAGCTAAAGTATTATACAAAGTTAAGGACCAAATATATCTGAACTGTACAGTACAAATGTTTCCTAAACTGTAATCGCACATCTATACACTATACATTAGCAATTTTTCAGGTAACTTAATGAAGCGAAAGATAATTAGACTTGTGCCACAATTATTAGCTTTAAATTTAAATGTCTTATTATTACAAAAGTAAACACAAGAATAACAATCCCAACAACATACATCAAAGTTGCTGGTGAACGCAGCAGGCCAGGCAGCATCTATAGGAAGAGGCGCAGTCGACGTTTCAGGCCGAGACCCTTCGTCATATATGACTACAATTTAGGCTGAAGTTGAATAGAATTGACAATGTTTCCACAACTGCTTCAGTATTCTTAAATTAAATAACAATGTAAATGCACATACTGTATTTAGCTATACCATAATGACATGCTCTGCATAAACAGAATGTATACAACTCAAAAATTACGAATTCATTGGCAGGTCTTTTAAACTGACGGACACCAACTCACCTGAACAGAAATGAGAACAAAGTCAATGAGGCTGCCAATTCCACAAAATCCAACTGTACAAAATTTCAACAAACCTGGAAAGAAAACAAAATGACTTAGTAAAGTCTTGTGCATTATTCTGCATTTAGTTCATAGATGAGGGGGTACCTCATTAGTTGAGCATTTAAGCAAAACTTTTTACAATGTCAAAACAAAATAGTTACATCTTTTTTTTATAAAAAGATACAAATAATCTTCCATTGTGTACACAATTGAGCACATTGTGATATTTTCTGAACTACAGCGAGTAATAGTATGCCACAATAACTTAGAGCAAGTAAATTTAAGTGAATTAAATAAAGATAACAGTTTTGGCATTAACATATGTAATCCAGTATGATAATATGTGAAACAGAATTCAACAGTAAAAATTTGTGTAAAAGAGCAAACAGTAGCAAAATAAGGTTCCTAAGGTTGTCATAGCCAGGGTGGTAGCGCGGATAAGCTCCCACTACCTATAAAGTGTTCTAATTGGCATGTGTCTCTAACAGCCTCTGACAACCAAGTCCAACTCTTGGCCTTCATGTCTGGCTTAGCTTCCAGGCCCGGCAGAACTGTTTCTACTGACAAGAGAATGGGCAAAGGTGGACGCTAGCGCCTCAAAACTTGTTGCTTTGGGCAGGTGGGGCTTATCAGCCTTGGACTAGATCAGTGACATGGAGAGGGAGAACCCGCTCCATGGGCAACAGCCATTTCTTCAAATCTTCTGCCCAGGCTTGCACCCTAGACAGGACACAGTCCACCAGAGGCGCAAACCCATGATCCCCTGGGATCGATGGCTGCCTACCACTAGCAAAATAAGTAAATGAATACTGCTAAATTGTTATCACAATTCAAGTAGTTTCAATGTTGTTAGAAATGGCCTACATTTGGCTAACTACCACTGCTGACAGTTCCTGCTGACAGTGTGCAAGAACACTAAAAAAAAGACAAATATTTTGCACTTGGCTAGATTAATCACTTCTACTGTCAATCATTCAATGTGATAAATTTACACAAACTGCTGATGCAAGTCAAAATGATCACACATGGAATCATCATTCAGGAAAAATATGCTAATCTTGGAGATGGCAAGAAAATGCAGATCAGCATATTCTCAGATTGCAGAGGGAGAATGCATATGAAGCTGTGGATATCAGACTGGGAAGAATTGTGAAGAAACAAATTAATTGAAATAAAAAGAAAGAAAGAACACATTCACAGTCTGGATAGGTTTCATTTCATCCAACATTTCCTTGACATACTACTCAACAAGTACTAATTGACTGTCAACTATTGAGTAGAAATAATAAATACATTTTTAATGTCCCACAAAATGAAGTAAACGTATTTAAGTCGATTTAGTGGCAGGCAACAAAACAGTCTGTAATGGTTACTAAAAGGCCATGATATAGTGGAAGCAGAGAGTTAGAAATGTCTTGGACTCAACAGCCCGACCTCGGAATAAAGGGATATCCCTTTAAAACTTAGATGAGAAGTTTCTTCAGCCAAAGGGTGGTGATCTGTAGAATTCATTGCCTCAGAAAGATGTGGAGGCCAAGTCAATGGCTTTATTTAAAGCAGATATTGACAGGTTCATTATTGGTAATGGGATGCAGAGTTACAGGGTGAAGGTGGGACAATGAGTTTTTAAAAAATCATACACGATTGAATGGCAGCACAGACTTAATGGGCCAAATGCCCTAATTCTGCTCCTATATCATATGATCCTACATACATATTTTGTGCTCTGTAGGTTTAAAAGTTGAGCTAGATTTTCACTGGACTGTGCCACAATGGCCAAGGGAAGATAGGATTCAATTCAGAATAGGTGCATGCAGTACCATAATTAGTCAGAGAACAATATATTTCAAGAAGATGGACCCAGAGTTCAACTAAAATCGTCTCCATTTTTCAGAATAGCCAAATATCTGCAAAACTTACTGTATAAACACATTTATAATGCTAGTTATAGCATTCTGTACATCCTGTAGCTAATGAAGTGGCCACTGGGTGTATGTTCATGGTCTTCTGCAGCTGCAGCCCATCCACTTCAAGGTCTGACATGTTATGCATTCAGAAAAGCTCCTCTGCACATCACTGCTGTAACTTGTGGTTATTTGAGTTATTGTCACCCTCCTGTCAGCTTGAACCAGGCTGGCCATTTTCCTCTGACTTCTCTCATTAACACCCACAGAACTTGCCGCTCACCTGATGCTGTTTTTGTTTTCTGTAAACTTTAGAGACTGTGTATATAAAAAGCCCAGGAGATCAGCAGATTCTGAGATACTCAAGTCACCCTGTCTGGTACCAACAATCATTCCACTGTCAGTCACTTCAATCACATTTCTTCTGCATTCTGATATTTGGTCTGAACAACATCTGAACTTCTTGACCATATATGCATGCTTTTATGTATTGGGTTGCTAACCATATGATTGGCTGATTAGATATTTGCATTAGCGACTAGGTGTACCTAATAAAGTGGCCACTGAGTATATATACAATATATTCACCATATTACTTGACAGAGCATTACATTGGGCTGCAAAGAAAAATATATTAAACATCATTGTGCATGTAACTGCAGTTTCAGAGGCCAATGGTTTACTTTCTGTTTCCTTAGAGGTTTTTAATTTTAAAAGGAATTCAATACATCTCCAGCTTTGTCACCATTTCAAAGTAGTTTCAATTCTTTTTGACAGAGAGATCAAAACTCTAGCGGCAAATGATCTGGATTAAGACCAAATACTTCCAGCCCTACTGTCAAGAAGGTAAAAGTCATGTTCATCTTGTCATGTTGGTCTAGTTTTGTTTTCAAATCCAAGCGATAAGAATCTAATTTCTGAATCATAGGCTATGCTGTAGACACTTTCTTGCACTGTAAGCATATTGTTTTGATTGCAGACTCTGACCACTTTTGGCATCCATAGCAGCGTTTACTGACATGCCCACATCACCATTCATCCAAACTGTCACTACTTCTTTTGATTCCATATACAGTACATAGCAACAATCACTGCCCTTCTGCCCTGAATGCTGGTATTGTGAACAAGGCTTATGTCGTTTGTTTTTGCTTTGTCTGTCTACTCTAGGCTGTTAATGTGTCTTATTTTAACGCTTGGTGAACCCTCATAACATTGGCATAATTATGTCCACACTCTTGGCTGTCCGGTTATAGAAACATCATATACTACACAATCTGTTTTCACTTTCATGGTACTCGGTAGTTTGTTTGCATTGGCACATAACGATACAACCAAGAACAGGCCCTTCCAATTCTATTTATTTCTGCATCAGTCCCAGAAAAAAAATTGTTTCTATTCTAATTGCCTTGGCTCTGCATGACTGTATTTATTTATTGACTTAGTCTGTACCTGCATGCTCAGTGCTGTAGTCACACAGTATAATGCTTCGGTGTTGGGCAGTCTTCCAATGCAATTCTTTATCTGTGTTTACTCGGTGCATACATGACTGTATGTGGCATACAGCTGACTTGGTTATCCATCTCCAGTTCTGGCTAGAATAATTTACGTTCTAGTAATCTCATTATACTTCACTAAACTAGTTGTTATCTAGGATCAAACTGGAGAGTGAAGATAAGTACTGATGTCTTCACTGCAGACTAACTCCTCAGACTTGATTTAAAACATACAAATCTAACATCCACAACAAGGATTAAATAGATAAGGCATCTCTTTGACCACTTTCTGCAGTTCTTGTTCCTCATTTCAACATTTCAAAATATTAACCCACAATGCTCTCTTTGCCGTTTTTTCTCTTCATAGGAAAATTAGAAGCCACCATCACTGCACCTAAAATTCAAATCTTATGTTTCATTATCAACTCCATTCCCTTCAGAAGTACATTCCATGTGAAATAATGGCAAACTACTTAAATTAAAGCTAATATTTGGATATCCTATTTAAAAGGATTGGCCATGGTATACAGGATATTACTCACTCTATCGCTACATCTGAAATCTTGACTCGTGTCTGCCACTGGGCCTGATCAGTGATGTTTTGGATAGACCCCAAGCTGTGAAGATGTCCCTCAAAGCACAGGCTGTGCAAGATCTGCCTCATCCATCATCTCTGGTTCTCTGAATTAGTCATCCCTTCTTTCCTCCTTATGACACACAATTCACACATCCCATCCTACCAACCAAACACTGAAACTTTCATTTCTTCCAATTCCTCTTTCTGATACACCAAACAAGAGAACTTCAGCTGCATGAAATCTGAATAAAAGCAATAAAATACTGACTAGCTCCAGTTTTTAAATTCATGGTCATTCTCTTAAGTTTTCACAGCCCTCATTGATGAATATCATTGTCTCAAAGTAACTGTTTTGGACAGAAATGAGGAGAAATTTCTTAACTGACTGGGTTATATCTGTGGAATTTTCAAATATTGACTGCTTGGAACCTTTTATTCTGGGTAACTAATAGGTTCAATCTTGGGAAAGTACATTGATGATGAGTAACTATGCCATAAAAATGGTGTGTGTACGTGAATGTGTGCGCACACGTGCAAAACTCTTAGGCAATACATATATAGCTAGGAGCTAGGGTGTCTAAGACTTTTGCACAATATTGTATTTATCAAAACAGAGCAGAGAGCAAGTTTGTAAATCTGGTCGAACCTAAAGAAGTTGGGAATGGCAGGGGTGGAGCGCCAGAGTGTGGGACAGGTGCTAGAAGAGTGCCAGGGTGGGAGTTGGCTCAGGTGCAGACACAACCAGCATGGAGGTACCAGACAAGTTAATATGATTCCAAACAGTTGGTTTATTGATCGTTACAGAATGTTTCTCTGGCTTCCTGAACCCTCCCCTCTCCTCTCCCTTCCCCCTTTCCCAACCACGATACTTCAAATAAATAAATAAATAAATAAACACACACACACACACACACACACACACACATATACATATGTGTGCGCATATATACAAATATACATATGTACAGAAATATACATACACACACACACACAGAGGCTGCCTTGACCATCACCTTTAAATGCTGTTATTCAAGTGATAGATGTTGTACATCCTTCCAAGGTGATACTTCATTTGAAAGTTTAGTTTAGAAATTAAAGGTGAAGTTTAAACTAAATTAAGTGCTCTAGATTGATTCTAAAATGTTACATTACCAAAACACAATTCCTGCACTTCTGAATGAAAACCTTGAGGGAAAAAAAGTCAATTGACCATTAGCCCTCATGATTGTTTACATTTAAGTTCTAGACTTAATTAATTTACGCACTAAAATAACATTACTTGTCCACTGCCCCTGGAACACTACCATCAAACATACTGATTTGTCTTCCTGGTATTTAAAAATTATGACCTCACATTTACTTACATTGTACACCATCTGTCACTGTTTTGACCACATTTTTAATCTGCCTTTCACCCTCTATATCTTCCCACAAACATCCACCATGTATCTATTAAATTAACCTCACATGCAAATGTGACATTCATAAAAATGTTATTTGTAGGTCTCATTGCTCAGAAGACCAGTATTTACCACCTACCACTATTAGCCCTGGCTTTGGGTTAGCAGCTTTTTTAACTAACTTCTATGCCTACTCAGAGAAAGTACACAAGCAGTGCTCTTGTAGATAAAGGGTTTCAGAATATAGATATATTGATGAAAGAAAGCAATCCACTTCCAAAGCAAGATTGTTTTCCAGAAGGAGAAATGAACATGATAGGGTTCCTGGGCTGATGAAACACTGAGCTGCTATGCAAACATTGTAATCAAAGTCAGTTAACAGTAGAGGCAAAGGAGAAGGGTGAAGGGACTGCCAGTCAACATGTTGATTGCCATCAAGTTCACTGAATCTGCACTCATTCAGGCAAATGGAAGGTACTCCATTTCACACCTGTTTAAGTGTTCAAGATGGTGGTATGGTTTCTAACAAGTCAAACACCCAACTTTTCATCCAAGTCGTACAGCACAGAAACAGGCCCTTAGACCTATTTATTTTTGTAGCTACAATATTTCTGTTGTTCAGTTTCAGTTTCCAGGCATCAGTGATGTCCATTACATTGAATATTGTGAACTCAGTCATGACAAAGCCACGAAATGCCAGGGGTGGCAGCTAACTCTCTCCTCCAGTCAGTCAATACTTTAAGAGGTGTGACTATTGTTTGCCATTCAATAGCTTATGCTTGCATGTCGCCAGATCAACATATAAGCATGGGTTGATTCTTTGCTGAGATGCTGCAAATTAAGTTGAGCTTTACATAAAAAACATCCCAATACCAACTTCACAATGAAAGTGAAGTCATTGTTGAAAATGAAGATGGCTACCTTAATATACTGCCCTGAGAAGCAACAACGTTCTAGAACTGAGAAGAATAAGCTCCCAATAATCTTAACCATCTTCCTTTATGCTAAGTTTTGTTCTGGCCTGTAGAGTGTTTTCCACTTCATTTCCACCGTCTTCAGTTCCACTGAGGTTCCCTGATATTATCCTTAGTTAAGTGCATCCTTGCCAATGTGCACAACCAATCCAACACACTCTGGATTTCAGGTAATCAGCTGTGCGACTCTCTTATATTGCCAAAACATTTGTCAGATGGCATCAAAGAACAAACCCTATGTTCCCTTCTCTATCACCTACTTCCTAACCAATCACCAGTTTTTTGATATCATTTTCTACAAAGCATCAGTTCAAGTGAAGCCCTGGGATGCAGTGAGAATGGTATCACTAAACTGCCTGAACAGCCAATCACTTTGAGGAATTCTCAGATAGCAAACCATGAAATAGAAATTTTTAATAATATTATTAAAATGTTAGTCGAAGTACTGGAACATCCTAGGTTTATGGTTGTTGAATTTTTTTTAAACAGCAGGTTTAAATGTTCTGTTTTAAATTGATTACCTTTTATATCATCTGAGAGAATTATAATTTAATCATATAAAATTAGCTTCTTTGGGCAGAAAGATTTTCAAGCAGTGATTATAGATTTGCATATCATTAAAAACTCATTTGTAGCAAATAAAGTATAAATTATGTAATTAAAATAACTAAAGTTTGCCAAATCTAATATCAAATATTATTTACAGTAAGTTACTTTCAAAAAGTTTATTTTGAAAATTTGTGCTTTAAAGTGTTAGGATTATTGAAAAAGGATTGACTGATTTAATAATTCCCTTTCACCTGTTACCTTGGATTTACAGAAGGCTTTGACAAGGTGTCACACACAAGGTTGCTAAACAAGATAGGAGCCATGGTGTTATAGGAAAGATACTAAAATAGATAAAAGACTGGCTTACTGGCAGAAGGCAAAGAGGCAATCAAGGGGACCTTCAGTAGAAATTTGCAAAGCACCTTTGCTGACATACCAAATCTCCTCAAATTCATAATGAATTATAGCCATTGTTGCACCTTTGTAATCGCATCAATATGTTGGAGCCAGAAGAGATCTTCAGAGATGTTGACAGCCAGAAACTTGAAACTGCTCACCCTTTCCACTGCTGACCCCACAATGAGGATTGGTGTGGGTATTCCGCTGACTTCCCCTTTCTGAAGTCTACAATCAATTCATAGTCATACTTTACTGATCCCGGGGGAAATTGGTTTTCGTTACAGTTGCACCATAAATAATAAATAGTAATAGAACCATAAATAGTTAAATAGTAATATGTAAATTATGCCAGTAAATTATGAAATAAGTCCAAGACCAGCCTATCGGCTCAGGGTGTCTGAACCTCTAAGGGAGGAGTTGTAAAGTTTGATGGCCACAGGCAGGAATGACTTCCTATGACGCTCTGTGCTGTATCTCAGTGGAATGAGTCTCTAGCTGAATGTACTCCTGTGCCCACCCAGTACATTATGTAGTGGATGGGAGACATTGACCAAGATGGCATGCAACTTAGACAGCATCCTCTTTTCAGACACCACCGTGAGAGAGTCCAGTTCCATCCCCACAACATCACTGGCCTTACGAATGAGTTTGTTGATTCTGTTGGTGTCTGCTTCCCTCAGCCTGCTGCCCCAGCACACAACAGCAAACATGATAGCACTGGCCACCACAGACTCGTAGAACATCCTCAGCATCATCCGGCAGATGTTAAAGGACCTCAGTCTCCTCAGGAAATGGAGACGGCTCTGACCCTTCTTGTAGACAGCCTCAGTGTTCTTTGACCAGTCCAGTTTATTGTCAATTCCTATCCCCAGGTATTTGTAATCCTCCACCATGTCCACACTGACCCCCTGGATGGAAACAGGGATTACCGGTACCTTAGCTCTCCTCGGGTCTACCACCAGCTCTTTAGTCTTTTTCACATTAAGCTGCAGATAATTCTGTTCACACTATGTGACAAAGTTTCCTACCGTAGCCCTGTACTCAACCTCATCTCCCTTGCTGATGCATCCAACTATGGCAGATTCATCCAAAAACTTCTGAAGATGACAAGACTCTGTGCAGTAGTTGAAGTCCGAGGTGTAAATGGTGAAGAGAAAGGGAGACAAGACAGTCTCCTGTGGAGCCCCAGTACTGCTGATCACTCTGTCGGACACACAGTGTTGCAAGCACACGTACTGTGGTCTACCAGTCAGGTAATCAAGAATCCATACCACCAGGGAAGCATCCACCTGCATCGCTGTCAGCTTCTCCCCCAGCAGAGCAGGGCGGATGGTGTTGAATGCACTGGAGAAGTCAAAAAACATGACCTTCACAGTGCTGGCTTGTCCAGGTGGGCGTAGACACGGTTCAGCAGGTAGACGATGGCATCCTCAACTCCTAGTCGGGGCTGGTAGGTGAACTGGAGGGGATCTAAGTGTGGCCTGACCATAGGCCAGAGCAGCTCCAGAACAAGTCTCTCCAGGGCCTTCATGATGTGGGAGGTCAATGCCAACAGTCTGTAGTCATTGAGGCCGCTGGGGCGCGGCGTCTTCGGCACAGGGATGAAGCAGGACGTCTTCCACAGTACAGGAACCCTCCGGAGCCTCAGGCTCAGGTTGAATACATGGCGAAGTACTCCACATAGCTGAGGGGCACAGGCTTTGAGCACCCTGGTACTGACACCATCCGGTCCCGCAGCCTTGCTTGGGTTGAGATGTTTCAGCTGTCTTCTCACCTGTTCAGCCGTGAAGCCCACCGTGGTGGTTTCGTGTGAGGAAGCGGTATAGTCATGAGAGAAGGATGGGGGACTGTGAGGAGGGGTAGGAGGGGAGGGTGGAATATGTGTTGGTTGGGGCTGACAACAGATGGCTCATGTGGGGGATGGGCAGGGGCCACAATGTCAAATCTGTTAAAGAACAGATTACGTTCATTGGCCCTGTCCACACTGCCTTCAGCTCCTCTGTTGCCAGTTTGCCAGAACCCAGTGATGGTCCTCATCCTCCTCCAGAACTCTCTCATGTTGTTCTGCTGGAGTTTCCACTCAAGCTTCCTCCTGTACCTGTCTTTAGCCTCCCTGATCCTGGCTTTCAGGTCCCTCTGTATTTTCCTCAGCTCCTCCCTATTTCCATCTCTAAACATCCTCTTTTTAGCGTTCAGGATGTCCTTAATGTCCTTTGTCACCCATGGCTTGTTATTTGAATAACAAAGGACAGTTCTTGTCGGAACATGCAGTCCACACAGAAGTTGATGTAATCAGTGATGCATTCTGCTTGGTCTTACTGATGTTGACCACTCAACCAGCTGAGCTATCTCACTTCAGCATGCTTCGCCAACATCTGAAATTCTGCTAACAATAATGGTGTCATCAGCAAATTTATAGATGGTGTTTGAGTTGTGCCTAGCCACATAGTCATGGGTGTAGAGAGAGTACAGCAGTGGGCTAAGCATTTATCTTTGAGGTGCACCAGTGTTACCCAGTTGCAAAGGGAGTACAGAGCCCCAGGTTTTGGACCTTGTTGATTAGTACTGAGGGTATTGAGTGCCGAGTTGTAATCAATAAACAGCAGCCTGATGCCAGTACTGCTACTGCTGAGGTGATCCAAGGCCAAGTGGAGAGCGAGATTGCATCTGCTGTAGACATAACGTGGCAGCAGGCAAATTACAGTGGGTCCAGGAACTTGCTCAGACAGGAGTTAATTCTAGCCATGACCAATCTCTCAAAGCACTTCATCACAGTAGATGCAAGTGGAACTGGGCAACAGTTATTGAGGCAGCTTATCCTGCTCTTCTAGGGCACTGGTATGATTGTCACTCTTTTGAAGCAGGTGGGAACCTCCAACTGCAGCAGAGATAGATTGAAGATGTTTTTGAGCACTCCTGCCAGTTCATTGGCACAGCTCTCCAATGTCTTACCAGGTACACCATCAGGACCTGACACCTTGCGAGGGTTCACCCCCTTGAAAGATGTTCTGACGTAGGCCTCTGAGAAAGAGATCACAGCATCATCAGATGCTGCAGAAATTGCACAGGTGTAGTTTTATTCTCCCTTTCAAAGTGTGCAGGAAAGGCAGTGAGATCATCTGTGAGTGAAGCGTCACAGCTATTCATGATGTTAGCTTTCACCTTGTTGAAAATAATGGTTTGCAGACACTGCCAGAGCTGATGTGCATCCAGTACTGTCTCTAACTTCAATCAGAATTGTTTTGTCACCCTTAAAATAGTCTTTGGTACATCATACCTGGACTTCCTCTATAGTTCTGGATGATCGGTCTTGAACGCTACAGGTCTAGCCCTCAGCAGACTACGAATCTCCTGGTTCATCCATGGTTTTTGGTCTGGGTATGTCCAGTACGTTCTCGAAGGCACACTCATCCACACAGATCTTGATGAAGCTGGTGACAACTGTGACATATTCCTTCATATTCAGAGATGAATCCCGGTATAATGTCCATTCCACCAATTCAAAGCAGTCCTGTAAACACTCCTCTACCTTCTTGATCCTCACCACTGGTGCTGTGGTCTTTAGTTACTGCCAACATGCTGGGAGAAGTACGCCAACTCAAAGTAATTGGACTTTCCAAACTGTGGGTGTGGTATAGCACGGTAAGCGTTCTTGATGGTGGTATAACAGTGATCAAAGGGTATTGGCTCCTCTAGTTTCAAAGATGATATGTTGGTGGTAGCTGTTCAGAGACTTCAAACCGGCCTGATTGAAATCCCCCACAATGATAGGGAAGTTATCAGGGTGCGCTGTTTTGTGTTTACTGATTATGGTGCTCAGCTTCTCCATTGTCTGTCTGACATTGGTCTAAGGTGGAATGTACACTGCTACCAGGATGATGGCAGAAAAGTCCCTCAGCAGATAAAATGGACGACATTTGACCACTAGATGTTTGAGGTCGTCTGAGCAGGACTGAGATAGAACCGCCATTTCTATGCACATGCTGAGTTAACCATAAAACATACCCCATCTCCTCTAAAAGACTGAGTAGCAGATAAGAGTACAGTGCAGGGAAGTGTACAGTCATGCACTTTGGTAGAAGTAATAAAGACACAAAATATTTTCTAAATGGGAAGCAAATTCAGAAATCACAGATATAAAGGGACTTGGGAACCATAGTGCAGGATTCTCTAAAGATTAACTTGCAGGTTCAGTCAGTAGTAAGGAAGGCAAATAAAATATCAGCATTCATTTTGAGAGGACTGGAATATAAAGGCAAGGATGGAATGCTGAGACTGTTTAAGGCATGGGTCAGACCACATATGGAGCACTGTGAGCAATGTTGGGTTCCATAACTAAGAAGGAATATGCTGACATAGGAGAGGGTCTTTGGAGGTATATGAGAATAATCCTGGAAATAAAAAGGTTTAATCTGTGAGGAGTACTTGATGGCTCTGAGCCTGTACTCATTAGAACTTAGATGAATGACCAGAGATAACACTACCATCTGCCCAACTGCATAGTGAAGTATGTTTACACAATGGAAATGAAAGGAGTTTCTGTTCTCAAATACAAGTTCTTACGTATAGGACTGCAAAAATCTAAGCATATCTATATATCCACAGCTAGGGAACCTATAACTTATGCACAATACTGCAGTAATTTTATGTATTGCACTGTACTGCATCACACAAACAAAAACCAACTTCATGACATATGTGAGTAATGACAAACCTGATTCTGATATGGGTCTCTATTGTGGACTGAGAGTGGGAAGGGGGCAGGCAGAGGGGAATCATGGTTGGGAAAAGGAGCCGGAAGCACCAGAGCAACATTCTGGTATCATCAATAAACCAATTGTTCAGAATCAAATGACCTTGCCTAGTGTCTCAGGGCTGGGTGTGACTGCACCCGTCCCACCCCTGGAACTCCTCCTCTGTCACCTGCCCCACACCCCTCCCGGGGCACTCCACTCTCGCCATTTCTGACATCCTTTACTCCCACCAAATTTACAAACTCGCTCTTTGCTCCACATTGACAAATACAATACTGTGCAAAAGTCTAAAGCACCTCAGCTATACATATGTGTCAAAGACTTTTGCACAGTACTGTAGAAAATAAGGGATTGCTGCACATTACAAGTTGTACCCATATACAAACTGTACTAAAGCAAGATACAAATCAATTACCAAAAAGAATTGAACCATCTAGGGTTCTATTACTTAAGATTATAACATGGAAAAGATAATAAATGATAATGACACTAAATCAACCAATCTCAAGATAGAGGAGATTTATGCATTTACAGGTACTGGGAAGCCTACTGCAAGCAAGAATATTTACAAGGTGTGCTTGAACAGACTTTTAATACAAATTGAATACTTTAAAGCATTATTTACAATAATGGTAATGAAAAACATTGTATTTTAGAGCCTCACATTGCAATAATTTATCAGTTAATATAAACAAGCATTTTTGACAATCATATCCAGAAATGCCATTACAAAATTGCAAATATAATGAAAAAAAGTGGTGCAATTGAATTGATTGCTTGCTTGGTTTGCGTAAAAATATTGCGAAATAAATAGATAAGTTTAAATGTTCATGGCAATAACAGCAATTTCATGTATTAAAAACTAGCACCAATTTATATTATTCAAAATATGGACAATCCTTACCCAAAGCTGGATACCCCAAGTAGAATCTGTCTGCTCCCAGCCATCCAAGAAATAAGGAAAGAGCCACTGCCACCTTATAAGAATAACCAGTCCTTAAAGAAAAATATGAAAATAGAAATTACTGGACTTGTCTGACAACCTCATATCAAGTAATAAAATCTAGAAATGGTCTTCCTTATGGCAGCATCTATGGGAAAAAAAAACCCAGAAAAAGTACACTTTTTGTTCCATAGATGCTGCCTGGCCTGCTGAGTTCCTCCAGCATTTTGTGTGTGTTGCTCAGATTTCCAGGATCTGCAGATTTTCTCTTGTTCATGTTCTTCCCTATGTCCTAATTTTTGATATAAATAGGTCTTCAGTTTAAAAAGAGGCGGCAGTACATCACAGTGCATTAGAACAGAAGGATACAGTTCTATAACTTACAAGAGAAAATCTGCAGATACTGCAAATCCAAGCAACACACACAAAATGCTGGAGGAACTCAGCAGGCCAGGCAGCATCTATGGAACAAAAGTACAATTGATGCTTCGCTCGGCCTGAAATGTCGAATGTACTCTTTTCCATAGATGCTGCCTAGCCTGCTAAGTTCCTCCAGCATTTTGTGAGTGGTACTATAATTTGATCAGGATATGGACTGCATTCAGATTTCCAAATACTAGATTCCTAATTTCAACCACAATACCATTATAGCTTATCATGGATCCAAGTGTGCATTAAGGGAATTTAACCATAGAAACTCTTTTATAACACATTGACATCAGATTGAGCAGTATTTTAACATCATTTCCATTCTTGTTATAGGAATTTAGGTTGCGGTTTAGTGTTGAAGAGTCAATGCTCAGGGAAAATCAAAGTCTTTAAGAAGGCATTTGAAGACAACAGCAACTATAGAAATTAGTAATGGTTAAATAGATGGTATTATTAAAAACAACACATGTTTGATTTAGCAAAATTAGAAGTCGGAATGTTTGTCTAATGCTTGTTTGCTGGAGCTCTAAGTATGTTAACCAATCTTAATAGGAGTTAAAATGTTAACAGACCAAAAGTCGAGGCCTTAGTTAAATATCTCTTAGATCTGCTTTTACCAGCTCACAACTCAGTGCAGACTTCACCATTTTAGTAATTAAAAGAGACCATTCAATTTGGAGAAGTTAACTTCAATTTTCTCATGTACATCCAGCGTATCTAAATGTTGTAGCTTTTTTTGTTATTCCATACATCTTTTCACTATTTTATTATCAATAAATCAGAGTTTTTAAATTTCAGGATACTAACTGATCCTAGCCAAGATGCTAGGAAGAAACCTCCATACATTTTTCCAATTGTACTCCATAGAGTGAAATAAATTCAGTCAAACATCATCCATCCCCCAATCAGTAAAGCACTACAACATAATACTGATTACATGTTTTGGAAGTATCAGTGGCAGAAGGTCTTCTAAGGCGGCTTTAAGCAAACTCCTAAAATATAGCAGGTGACGTATTCTATCTGAGCCTTCAAAGCATCTCTGAGTGAGTAAAACTTTTTAAACTGATATTATTTTATCCATCAAATACAATTCCACACTTAGCTATTCTGTCCAGGATTCCAAGTATTGATGGCTTTCTAAATGATAACATGTTAATTCTTATCAGTTACTGTCCTCCTCACAATTTAAGTTCAAGCAGTTATTCCAGATTAACCTTTCTCACATCAATGATGTATTCAACAGTATAGTGGTAAATTACTGACTTGCACCATGGAGACGCGAGCTGAAAATCCAAGAATGAGTATAAATCTTATCCAGGTTGCTGGAAAATTTAAATTAAGTTAGTTAAATAAACCTGGAATTACAAATCTGAGATCAGTAATGAGAACATGAAACTGTGGGACCACATAAAAACCCAGATGGTTAGCTAATGTCCTTTGGAGAAGGAAAACCATGTTTACTCATTCTGGCATACATGCAACAGTACATCTTAAGTATTCACTATGATTGAATCTTAAGTATTCTCCAAAATAGGCTTGTCCCCAAGGAAATTAAACTCTGGCTTGCCAACAATTCCCATATTTCATATATAAAAACATATTATATATAGTCATCTTTAGAGGCAACTGACAAATCGTTTCGACCGGCTCACCAATCAGAACAAATGACTTGGATGAAGAAGTGGAGGGATGGATTAGTAAATTTGCTGATGACACAAAGGTTGGAGGTGTTGTGGATAGTGTGGAGGGCTGTCAGAGGTTACAGCGGGACCATGATAGGATGCAAAACTGGGCTGAGAAATGGCATATGGAGTTCAACCCAGATAAGTGTGAGGCGGTTCATTTTGGTAGGTCAAATATGATGGCAGAATATAATATTAATGGTAAGACTCTTGGCAGTGTGAAAGATCAGAGGGATCTTGGGATCCAAGTCCATAAGACATTCAAAGCTGCTGTGCAGGTTGACTCTATGGTTAAGAAAGCATAAAGTGCATTGGCCTTCATCAATCGTAGGATTGAGTTTAGGAGCCGAGAGGTAATGTTGCAGCTATATAGGACCCTGGTCAGACCCCACTTGGAGTACTGTGCTCAGTTCTGGTCACCTCACTACAGGAAGATTGTGGAAACCATAGAAAGGGTGCAGAGGAGATTTACAAAGATATTGCCTGGACTGGGGAGCATGCCTTATGAGAACAGGTTGAGTGAACTTGGCCTTTTTACCTTGGAGCGACGGAGGATCAGAAGTGACCTGATAGAGGTGTATAAGATGATGAGAGGCATTGATTATGTGGATAGTCAGAGGCTTTTTCCCAGGGCTGAAATGGCTCGCACGAGAGGGCACAGTTTTAAGGTGCTTGGGAGTAGGTACAGAGGAGATGTCAGGGGTAATTTTTTTTATGCAGAGAGTGGTGAGTGCATGGAATGGGCTGCCGGCGACAGTGGTGGAGGAGGATACGATAGGGTCTTTTGAGAGACTCCTGGACAGGTACATGGAGCTCAGAAAAATAGAGGGCTATGAGTAACCCTAGGTAATCTCTCAGGTAAGGATATGTTTGGCACAGCTTTGTGGGCTGAAGGGCCTGTACTGTGCTGTAAGTTTTCTATGTTTCTACTCAGATTAAGGAAGACACTATTCTGTTTTGGAAGGATAAACTTGCTAAAAGTGGACCTCCGGGCAAGCTACTGTTTGTGTCAGACAAGAACCAGGACAAATACTTTAGGGCCATTGAATCCAAGATAATCCAAAAAAAAAAGCATATTTTTGAGCAGGGTTTTGTCCTTCTTAGCATGCTTTATGCCTTGAGGTGGGGTGCGGAACATATTATAATGATGCAGCGACATCATAGATTTGAACAAGATGGATGGACCGATAGGTGTAACCTGGTTTCATCTTACTATGTTGCACATTCTTCCTGATTGCCAAGATTCACCAATTCTCCAACTTACTCAAATGCTGAAACACTGAAACCAGTGGTCAACCTCTGCACTCTCTTCACACAGGCTTCGGTATCTGAGCGCTTCCTTTTTTGCTAGAATTTCTCAATATATGTAAAATGTGATTTTAGCCATGGAGTTCCAAATGATTTTAGATGCAATGTATTGGACTGGAGTCTTTACCACAAACGATAGATATATAAATGAAACAGAGTTCCGATCCTAAATACTGGTATTCAAATGTACACTTGTAGTGTGTGTCCCCATTTATCACTCACTAGCCTGTCTCCACCTCCAATCTCCCTTCCTGCCACCTTGTTCCATGTGCCTTTTTTCTTTGTCTGCTTTTACTTGTCACACTACTTCCATCTTCTAACTCTTCCACCTCCTCCCTGACTTACCTAGTACTACACATCAACATTCACCCCCTCCCCAGTCCACCTATTAGATAATGGCGTGTATGATCTCTCCCTCACTCTTCTTTATACCATTTATCTTCACCCTCCTTTAAGCCCTGATGCAGGTTCTTGAAATGACAGTCAACAACTCCTACTCCCCATCTCCCTATTGGTGCTGCGTGATCTGCTGAATTCCTTCAGTAGTTTATTTTGTGCTCCATGTTCCAGCATCTGTGGTCTCCTGTCTTTCTTGTTCAAAAACTAAATCATCATTCTGAAACTGATCCCTAGTAGAACCTCACTTGTCAAGTTTCTCAGCATTTAAAAATAATTCATAGAACTACAGCACTGTAGCAAGCTATTTAGCCTACAAATTCATTTTTCTCTCATACAAACCACATTAAATATAGCAAACTTGAACATTCCTCTGTAAAGTAATTATCTGACAAAACAGAACTATTGGGTTGTACATAAACACAAAGCTTTTAATGCTTTCAAACTAATGTTTTAATATGCAGTGAAGAAATATCTTATTTTAACTTTATGCGCGATGAAAAAAAATCTGAAATACTTACACATTACGACATGGAAAAGGCTTATAGAAACCAATTTCCTTTCCACTGAAAGTGCTCACAATGCCACTATAATTTCTGCAGGTGATGTTAGGTGCTGGCATACAAGGAACTAGCAATAAAATAAAAATGTTAATTAGGGATAATTTTACTTTACATCATTAACAGAATTTAAGATCTGTAATTTTTGCTCAGACTTCACCATTAATGTTTATCAAAATGTGTGAAAATTGACATATTTGATACAGGTGGTCCCCAAATTATAAATGCCTGAACTTGTGTCTCAAATTCTCATTCATACATACAAGTTCAGATGAATACCAGCTGCTGCACCATCTTCTGCCTGGTTGGAATAGGGTCTTTCTACATGCCTTCTCTTCCAAACACTAGATTCAAGAATCACTAGATACCGGTATGGTTCTGGAAGACTGGAAAAACACAAATGTCACTCCACTCTTCAAGAAGGGAGAGGTGCAGAAGAAAGGAAACTGTAGGCCAGTTAGTCTGGCCTCTGTGGTTGGGAAAATGCTGGAGTTGATTATTAAGGATGAGGCCCAGGGTACTTGTTGACACATGATAAAGTAGACTGTAGTCGGCATGGTCTCCTCAAAGGAAAATTTTGCCTGACCAATCTATTGGAATTCTTTTAAGAAATAACAAGCAGGATAAACAAAGGAGAATGGGTTGATGTTGTGTACTTGGATTTTCAGAAGACACTTGACAAGGTGCCACATGAGGCTGCTAAACAAGCCCGTGGTATTACAGGGAAGATTCTAATATGGATAAAGCACTGGCTCATTGGCAGCCTTTTCAGGCTGGCTCCCAGTGACTAGCAGTGTTCCAACAGGAGTCTCTATTGGGACTGATCCTTTTTACCTGATATGGCAATGATTTGGATGATGGAATTCTTGAAAGGTTTACAGACAATACAAAGATAGGTGGAGGTACAGGTAGTTTAGAGGAAGTAGAGAGGCTACAGGAGGACTTAGATTAGGAAAATGGGCAAAGAAATGGCAGATGGAATACCGTGTCAGGAAGTGTATGGTCATGCACTTTGGTAGAGGAAATGGAAAGGGTTGACTATATACTAAATGGAGAGAAAATATAAAAAAAACTGAGGTGCAAAGGGATTTGGGAGTCTTTGTGCAGGATTCCCACAAGGCTAATTTGCAGGTTGACTCAGTGGCGAGGAAGGCAAATGCAATGTTAGCATTCATTTCAAGAGGAGTATAATATTAAAAACAAGGATGTGATGTTGAGACTATATCAAGTATCGGTGAGGCCTCATTTGGTTTTTGCGAGCAGTTTTGTCTCCTTATCTTAGAAAGGATGTGCTAAAACTGGAGAGGGTTCAAAGGAGATTCACAAAAATAAATCATATGAAGGGTGTATGATGGCTCTGGTCCTGTATTCACTAGAATTCAGAAGAATCAGGGGTGACCTCATTGAAACCTATTGAATAGTGAAAGACCTTGATAGAGTGGATGTGGAGAGGATGTTTCCTCTGGTGGGAGAGTGTAAGACCAGAAGACACAGGTCAGAATAGAGGGTGTCCTTTTGGAACAGAGATGAGGAGGAACTTCTTTAGCCAGAGAGTGACGTATATGTGGAACTCTTTGCCACAGGCAGTTGTGGAGACCAACTCTTATGTATATTTAAAGCAGGGGTTAATAGATACTTGATTGGATAGATACTGATACTTTACTGGATTGAAATTTATACTCTTGGAGTCTACAAACAGTTCAACAACCAGGACTTATGCTTCATGTTTCACAGTAGTACTATCAGACAAATTTTAACATCCTATGTACAGTACATAAGAAATATCAATACAAGCTTGGCCAGAGATAGAATTTCAGAAGGGCTCTTCGGAGAGAAGATAGCAGTGGAAAGAGGGGAGCTATTAGCAAGAGAATTTCCAAAGCACAAGCTTTAGCAGGATGGGACAACTGTCAATGGTACAGTGATGAAATCCGTGCCAGCAGCAACAGTGAGATGGAGGCGGAGGAGAGGAGGTGGCATCAGCACCTAAATTCAGGAGGGAGCTACAGCAGGCGGATAGTTGGCAATGGTGGTGAGGAGAGGAGAGGAGGACCCATCTGTGAGAGTCTAGACCCTTATGGAGAAAAGCAACAGAACTGCAGGTGACACTACACTTTAGAAAGTGACACACAGTAGGTTTAGCACCAGGCTGACCTGAATCTGTGCAGATTGGAAGTAACATCTCCACCTCGCTGACAATCAACACTGGCGCACCCCAGGGATGTGTGCTTAGCCCACTGCTCTACTCTCTTTACACACATGACTGTGGCTAGGCATAGTTCAAATACCACCTATAAATTTACTGATGACACAACCATAGTCGGCAGAATCTCAGATGGCGATGAGAGGGCAAGATATATCAGCTAGTTGAGTGTTCCACAGCAACCTTGCACTCAATGTCAGTAAGACCAAAGAGCTGATTGCGGACTTCAGAAAGGGCAAGATGAGGAAACAAACCAATCCTCAGAGGGATCAGAAGTGCAGAGAGTGAGCAATTTCAAGTTCCTGGGTGTCAATATCTCTGAGGATACAACCTGGTCCCAAAATATCAACGCAGCTATAAAGAAGGCAAGACAACAGCTATATTTCAATGAGTTTGAGATTTGGTATGACACCTAAAACACTCGTAAATTTCTACAGATACACTTCGTGGAGCATTCTGATTGGCTGCATCACCATCTGGTATGGGGTGAGGTGGGGGTTACTGCACAGGATTGGAGTATGCTGCAGAGAGTTCTAAAATTAGTCAGCTCCCTCATGGGCAGTAGCCTCTGTAGTATCCAAGACAACTTCAAGGAGTGATGCCTCAGAAAGGCAATGTCTGTTATTAAGGACCCCCACCACCCAGAACATGCCCTCTTCTCATTGTTACCATCAGGAAGGAGGTACAAAAGCCTGAAGGCAAAAACTCAACAATTCAGGAACAGCTTCTTCCCTTCTGCCATCTGATTTCTGTATGGACGTTGAACTCATGAACACTACCTCACTACTTTCTACTTTTTTTCACTACTTATTTAATTTAACAATTTTATAAATAAATGTTTTTTTCCATATTATCTTGTATCGTACTGCTGCTGCAAAGTTAACAAATTTCACAGCAAACACAGAACTGGAGATGATGTCATATCAGAATATTATTTCCAACTCTAGGAAGCTCACTCCTGCAGTATATTTAAATTCCTAGACACTCCTTGTACTCTGGATAACACACATACAGAGTAAAAGAGCGATACTGCATGAACCTAGGCCTAAAGGTACAAGTAGTCCATGGCAACATGATGCTCACCCAGACAGACTCAATTTCTGATATTCAGCCGAAACGCCATTCCCCACACGAACCTATCCAAGTGAATCTTAAATGATGGCTCTGCATACAACACATCATTCTCCACAACTTCTGCGATCTCTACAGGGATCCTAACATCAGACATATCTTTACCTCCCCCACCCCCCATGCTTTCCACAGGGATTACTCCCTCCATGATTTCCTTGCCCATTCATCCATCCCTACTCATCTCTCTCCTGGCACTTATCCCTGCAAGCAGCCTAAGGGCTACACCTGTCCACATACCTCCTCCCTTGCTTCTATTCAGGGCCCCAAACAGTCCTTCCAGCTGAGGTAACACTTCACCTGAAAATCTGCTGGGGTCGTTTATTGTGTCTGGTGGTCCCTATGCAGCCTTCTCTACATTGGTGAAATCCATCATAAATTGGGGAACTGCTTCACCGAGCACCCCCGCTCCAGTCGCCAAAATTGGAACTTTCCGGTGGCTAAACATCTAAAATTTCAACTCCCATCCTTGTTCTGGCATGTCAGTCCATGGCCTCCTCTGGTTCTAAGATGATGACACCCTCAGGGTGGAGGAGCAACTCCTTGTATTCTGTCTGGGTTGCCTCCAACCTGATGGTATGAATATTGATCTCTCCATCCAGTTAAAAAAAATTCCCTACCCTGCCCCTCTTCTATTCCCCACTTTTTCCCCTTTACATTCTCTCACCTGCTTCTCACCTCTCCCAGGTACCTTTCTCCTATGGTCCACTCCCCTCTCCTATCAGATTCCTTCCTCTCCAGCCCTTTACCATTCCCATCCACCTGGCTTCATCTACCACTTTCTAGTTATCCTCTTCACTCTCATCCCACCTTTTTATTCTGGTGTCTTTCCCCTTCTTTTCCAGTCCCGAAGGTGGGCTCCTGGCCCGTAATGTAGATTGTTTATTAATTTTCATAGATGCTGCCTGATTTGCTGAGTTCCTCCATCATTTTCTGTGTTGTTATTGCACCTGGCTCAACCACTTGCGATAGCTTATTCCATTTACTCACCACCATCTGCGTGGAAAAGTTGCCCCTCGGGTTTCATAGAAGATAAAAATAAAGCAAAGGAACAGGCCCTTTAGCTCTCAATATTGTGGCAAACTATTAAATTAGTAATTGGACCACCACACGTAAAATTCTGGAGGAATTCAGCAGGTGGGGCAGATTCTATGGAAATGAATAAACAATTGACGTTTCAGAACAAGACCTTTCATCAGGACTGGAACGGAAAGGGGATGATGCCAGAACAAGGTGGTGGGGGAGGGGAAACTAGGTGATAGGTGAAGCAGGTGGTTGGGGGAGGGTGGGGATGAAGTAAGCAGCTGGAAGGTGAAGAAAAGGTAAAGGGGTGGAGAAGGAGGAATCTGATAGGAGAGGAGTGGACCATCACAAGATCACAAGACAAGGAGCAGAAGTGGGCCATTCGGCCCATCGAGTCTGCTCCGCAGCTCCCCCATGAGCCAAGCTATTCACCCATCTAGTTCCAATTTCCGGCTTTTTCCCCATATCCCTCGATATCCTGACCAATTAGATACCTGTCAATCTCCTCCTTAAACACCCTCAATGATCAGGCTTCCACAGCTGCATGTGGCAACGAATTCCACAAATCCACGACCCTCTGGCTAAAAAAATTTCTCCTCATCTCTGTTTTAACTGGGTACCCTCTAATTCTAAGACTATGGCCTCTTGTCCTGGACTCACCCACCAAGGGAAACAACCTTTCCACATTTGCTCTGTCCAACCCTTTCAACATTCGAAATGTTTCTATGAGATCTCCTCTCATTCTTCTATACTCTAATGAATACAATCCAAGAGCCGACAAACACTCCTCATATGTTAGCCCCTGCATTCCAGGAATCATCCTCGTAAATCTTCTCTGAACTCTCTCCAACATCAGTACATCCTTTCTAAGATAGTGGGCCCAAAACTGCACACAGTATTCCAAATGAGTCTCACTAATGCCCCATAGAGACTCACCAACACCTCCTTACTCTTATACACTATTCCTCTTGAAATGAATGCCAACATAGCATTCGCTTTCCTTACTGCCAATCCAATTTAGTGGTTAACCTTTAGGGTATCCTGCACGAGGACCCCCAAGTCCCTTTGCACTTCCGATTTTTGAATTTTCTCCCCATCTAAATAATAATCTGCCCGATTATTTCTTCTTCCAAAATGTACAACCGTACATTTGTCAACGTTGTATCACATCTGCCATTTCTTTGCCCACTCTCCTAAACTGACCAAGTCTCTCTGCAACCTTTCCATTTCTTCAACGTTTCCTGCTCTTCCACCTATCTTGGTGTCATCCGCAAACTTAGCCACAAAACCATTTAATCCATAATCCAAATCATCGATATACATCGTAAGAAGAAGCGGCCCCAACACCGACCCCTGCGGAACACCACTAGTAACCAGCAACCAATCAGAATAGGATCCCTTTATTCCCACCCTTTGCTTTCTTCCTATCAGCAAATGCTCCACCCATTTCAATATCTTTCCTATAATTCCATGGGCTCTCATCTTATTAAGCAGCCTCATATGCGGCACCTTATTGAAGGCCTTTTGAAAATCCAAATATACAACATCCACAGCCTCTCCCTTGTCAATCTTATTCGAGATTACCTCAAAAAATTCCAATAGGTTGGTGAGACAGGATCTTCCCCTCATGAAACCATGCTGGCTTCGGCGTATCTTGTCATGCACCTCGAGGTATTTCATAATCTCGTCCTTGAGGATTGACTCCAATATCTTTCCAACTACTGAAGTCAGACTAATAGGTCTGTAATTTTCTTTTTGCTGCCTCCTTCCTGTCTTAAATAATGGAACTACATTTGTGACCTTCCAGTCCTCTGGAACTATGTCAGAGTCTATTGATTCCTGGAAGATCATTTCCAATGCTTCCACAATCTCCAAAGCCACCTCCTTCAGAACCTGGGTGCACCTCATCTGGACCGGGAGACTTATCTATTCTTAGTCCACTTAGCTTCCCAAGCACTTTCTCTCTAGTAATCTTGACTGTACCTAATTCTATTCCCTGATACCTCTGGTATATTGCTCATGTCTTCCACTGTGAAGACTGATGCAAAGTACTCATTCAGTTCCTCTGCCATCTCTTTGTTATCCATTTATAATTTCTCCAGCATCACTTTCAATCGGTCCCGTATCTACCCTTGTCACTCTTTTACTCTTCATATAGTTAAAAAAAAACTCTTAGTATCCTTTTTTATGTTAATCGCCAACTTCCTTTCATAATTTATCTTTTCTTTCCTAATCACCTTCTTAGTTTCCTTCTGTAAGTTTTTAAAAGTCTTCCAGTCCTCATTTTTCCCACTAATTTTTGCTTCCTTGTACGCCATTTCTTTTGCTTTTATTTTTGCCTTAACCTCTCTCGTTAGCCACATTTGTGCCATTTTTCCAGTCATGATTTTCTTTTTTCTTGGAATATATTTTTCCTGCATTTTCCTTATTTCTTGTAGGAATTTCATCCAATTTTGCTCTGCCGTCTCTCCATTTAGCTTACTTTTCCAATCGACTTGGGCCAGTTCCTTTCTCATACCACTGTAATTTCCCCTGTTCCACTGAAATATCAATACACCTAATACCAGCTTCTCCTTTTCAAATTTGAAACTGAACTCAATCATATTATGATCACTACTTCCAAGGGGTTCCTTTACCTCCAGCTCCCTAATCGCCTCAGGTTCGTTACACAGCACCCAATCCAAAACAGCCAGTCCCCTGGTGGGCTTCTGGACAAGCTGCTCCAAAAAGCCATCCTGTAGGCATTCTACAGACTCCCTCTCCTGAGATCCATTACCTTCCTGACTTTCCCAATCCACTTTCATATTAAAATCCCCCATAATTATCTTGACATTTTCTTTCTGACACGCTTTTTCTATTTCCAGCTGCAACTTGTAGTCCACATCCCGGCTGCTGTTTGGAGGCCTGTATATAACTGCTATTAGTGTCTTTTTACCCTTGCCATTACTTAATTCTTCCCATAAGGATTCTATCTCTTCTGATCCTTTGTCCCTTCTTTCTATTGACTTGATATCGTTACTTACCATCAGGGCCACACCACCCCCTTTACCTACCTTCCTATCTTTCCTATACACTGTGTAACCTTGGATATTCAGCTCCTAATCACATCCATCGTTTAGCCATGACTCGGTGATGGCCACAATGTCATATCTTTTAACCTGCAGCTGTGCAGCAAGGTCATCCACTTTATTTCTAATGCTGCGTGCATTTAAGTACAGTACATTTAGATCAGCATCTGTTGTCGATTTTGCTATATTTCTATTTTGCAGCAAATTATCCTGTATATTCACCGGCCTGTCCTTCTGCGATCTTTGCTGCACAGTATTTTTGACTTACTTCTATTTTCCTCTTCCTCGACCCTAACACCTTGGTTTCCTCCCCCTTGCCAACTTAGTTTAAATCCTCCCTAACAGCTATATTAAACAATCCCGCCAGGATATTAGTACCTTTTGGGTTCAGGTGTAATCCATTTTTTTTGTATAAGTCATACCTTCCCCAAAATAGATCCCAATGATTCAAGAATTTGAAGCCCTGCCCCCTGCACCAGTTACTTAGCCACACATTCATCTGCTTAATTCTGCTATTCTTACCATCGTTAGCACGCAGCTCAGGCAGCAATCCTGATATTATTACTCTGGAAGTCCGGCTTTTCAATTTTCTTCCTAGCTCCCAGTTATCTTCCTTCAGGACCTCCTCTCCTTTTCTGTCTATGTCATTGGTACCAACATGTACCAAGACTTCCAGCTGCTCGCCCTCTCTCCTCAGAATACTCTGGACTCGATCTGAGACATCCCGTACCTGGGCACCAGGGAGGCAACACACCATCCGGGTATCCTTGTTCGGCTCGCAGAATCTCTTGTCCGTCCCCCTTACGATGGAATCCCCTATAACTACCGCATTTCTTCTTGCTCTCTTGATTTCGGCACTGACCATGGGAGAAAGGAAAGGAGGAGGGGTACCAGGGAGAGGTGAGGACAAGAGCAGAGGTAATAGGGGGAGCCACAGTGTGGAACTGAAGAGAAGGGAAGGAGGAGGGGCAGAAAAATGACGAAGTTGGAGAAATCGATGATCATGCCATCATGTCGGAGGCTACCTAGACGGAATATGAAGTGTTGTTTCTCCAACCTGTGCAGCAGCATCATGGCAGTAGAGGTAGCCATGAACCAACATGTCAGAGTAGGAATGAAGATAGGAACTGAAATGATTGGCAATGGGAAATTCTGCTTTTTTCTAGATGGAATAAAAGTCAGGTCTACAGTATATCGGGTCACACAATTGTAGAGGCGGCTGCATTGGGAGCACTGGATACAATAGATAACTACAACAGATTTGGAACCCCGAATGGAGGTGAGGGAGGAGGTGAATGTGCAGGTATAGCACTTCTTCAACCTGCAGGGATAAGTGCCAAGAGGGATCCCTACCGAAAGCGGCGATTGGGGTGGGGGGAGGGAGGAAGGTAAAATGTGTTTTGTGGTAGGATCCTGTTGAAGGTGATAGAAGTTGCAAGGAATCATGTGCTGGATGTGGAAGCTACAGTGGGAAAGGTGAGGACAACAGGATCTCTATCCCTATTAAGGAAGATGGGGTGAGGATGGATGTCTGTGGAATGGAGGAGATGTCAGTAAGAGCAACATCTTGAGTACAGATGTAGCATAGAGGAAGGAATTGAGAAAGGGGAAATGTATTTTTACAGGACACAGTGTGGGAATAGTCAGAATAATCGTGGGAGTAGATGGGCTGATCATCAATGTAGTGTAGAAAGAGTTGGGGAGCATCATCAGGAAAGGTTTGGAGTGTGGATTGTCCCATGTAGCCAAAGAAAAGACAGGCATAGCTACACCTTAAGTTTAAAGAAATTGGGAGGAGCTAATAGAGAAATTGTTGAGTGCGAGGACCAGTTCAACCAGAGGGAGGATGATGATGATGGAAGGACACTGGCTGGGTCTGTTGTCGAGAAAGAGGTGGAGAGCTTCAAGGCCTTCTTGATGGGGAACAGAAGTGCCTAGGGTCTGGACATCCATAGGCCAAGGAATTGAAAGTTATTTAGGAGATCAAGAGCATGTGAACATGGATGCAGATGGGAAGAGACTGAACTAAGAGGATAAAATAAAGTTGAGGTATGTGGACACAAATTCAGTGGGACAGGAGCAGGCAGAAACAATGGGCCTACCCAGACAGTCAGGTTTGTAGATCTTGCGTAGGAGGTAGAAACAAAAGTAGGGTAAGGGAATATGAAATTTGTGGCAGTGGATGGGAGGCTTTCAGAGTTGATAAAGTCAGTGATAGTGCAGGGGTCAATGGCCTGATGGTCCTCAGTGGCGTCCTTTTCAAGGGGGAAATAACAGGTGTCTGAGAGTTGCCAAATGGTCTCAGCAAGGTGGAGGTCATTCTGCTACACTGCAACAGCACCCTTTTTGTTTGAGGGTTGAATAGTGAGGTTGAGATTGGTACAGGGAAAGTGGAGGGCAGTGTGTTCAGGGAGTACGATTCAAAGAGGAAAAAGGAGTGCCTGTGCTTGTTGGAAAGATCCAGAGCAGAGTGTCCAAAAAGAGGAGTGCTGGAGAACGAAGGGGTGATTGCTATAGAAACAAGAGAAAATTGGCAGATGCAGGAAATCCAAACAACACACACACACACAAAATGCTGGAGTAACTCAGCAGGCCAGGCAACATCAATGGAAAAAAGTATAGTCGACATTTCTGGCCAAGACCCTTCATAAGGACTGAAGAAAAAAGATGAGGAGTCAGAGTTCCTTCCATTCGATGACATTCATGTGCATATCTATGAGCTCCTCAAACACCTGCATCATATTTGCCTCCATCACCACCACTGGCAAGAAATTCTAGGCACCTACCATTGTGTAAAAATACTTGCCCCAAACATCTTTTTTTTGAACTTAACCTTCCTCACCTTAAAGGCATACCCTCTGGTATTAGACATTTAGAAGCTGGGGAATGAATATCCGCTGACTACTCTATCCATTTCTCTTTTATCATCCTCTGCTGCTCCAGAGAAACAATTCAAGTTTGCCCGACCTTTCTTCATAGCACATACCCTGTCATCCAGGCAGCAACCTGGTAAAGCTCTTCTGCACTCTCTCCAAAGCCACGACATCCTTTTGGAATTGGGGCAACCAAAAGCTAAAGCAATACTGCAGATGCAGCCTAACTAGAGCTTTATAATTTAAGCAATATTACTTTCCGACTCTTGAACTCAGTTTCTCTACTAAAGGCAAGCATGCCATATGGTTGAAGACCATATGCTTTGTCAAAGTGTGCCAAATGCATTCTTTACCACCCTATCACCCTATATCACCACTATCAGTTGAGGACTTGGACCCTAAGATCTCTCTGCACATCAATACTGCTGACAGCCTTGTCACTAACAGTGGACTGTCTTCGTACATTTGATCTCCTAAAGTGCAGCACTTCATATTTGGCTGGGTTAGACTCCCTCTGCAATTTTTCTGTCCATATCTGCAATTGAACTATATCCTGCTGTGTCCTTTGAGTCTTGTACATGATCCATAAAGCCACCAATTTTTGTATTGTCTACAAACTTACTAATCCAACCTTCTGTTTCATCAAGTCATTTTTATGTCTGTATATTACAAACAGGATCCAGTCCAGATCTCTACAGACCACCACTCATCACAGACCTCCAACCAGACATTACCGAATGTCTGATATGCAACCAATCTTGAATCCAAATGGCCAATTCACCGCTGTTTTCTCCCCCGCCTTGTAGCACATCGGATGGCAACGTTGTCATTTCTTTAGCATTTTTGTCTCTTTTTTTTTTAAAAATGAGGTCAGTTGTTAGCTTGACGCTCAACCAAGCACTAACGTCACATTGATCCTCTGCACCTTAAACTTCTGGATGAACCTCCACGACATACACTGTCACTTGCCAAATGCCTTATTAAAATCCATGCAGACAATATCTACAGCTGTTCCTTCATCAAATGCTTTCATCACCTCCTCGAAAAAACTCATTCAAGTTAATAAGACAAGACTCATATCAAGTCCACAAGACCATAAGAATTAGGCTATTTAGCCCATTGAGTCTGCTCTGCCATTTCATCATGGTTGATCCATTTTTCCTGCCAGCCCCAATCTCATGACTTCACCCTGTAACCCTTCATGCCTTGACAAATTAAGAATCTATCAACCAACCTCTGCTTGCGACAACAAATTCCACAGATTCACCCTCTCTGGATAAAGATATAACTCCTCATCTCCATTCTAAAAGGATGCCCCTCTATTCTGAGGCTGTGTCCTCTGGTCTTAAGCATGCCCACTCCACATCCGCTCCATCAAGGCTTTTCACCATTTGATAGGTTTTAATGTAGTCAACACTCATTCTTCTGAAATTCCAGTGAATACAGGCCCAGAGCCATCAAACACTTTTCCTTTAAGCCATTCAATCCTGGAATCATTTTCATGAATCTCCTTTGAACCCTCTCCAGTTTCAGTACAACCTTTCTAAGAGGCTCAAAACGCTCAGTGTCCAAGTAAGGCCTCACCAATGCTTTATTAAATCTCAACATTACATCCTTGCTTTTGTATTGAGTCCTCTTGAAATGAATGCTAACATTGCATTTGCCTTCATTACCACAGACTCAACCTGCAAAACTAACCTTTTGGTAAGCCTGCACAATGACTCCCAAGTCCCTTTGTGCCTCAGTTTTTGTATTTTCTCTCCATTTAGAAATAGGCAGCTTTCATTTCCTCTACTAAGGAAAATGAGCATGTACTTACTACACTGTATTCAATCTGCCACTTCTTTGCCCATTCTCCTAATCAGTCTAAGTTCTTTTGTAACCTCTCTATTTCCTCAAAACTAACTGCCCCTCCACCTATCTTCATATTGTCTGCAAACTTTACAACAAAGCCATCAATTCCACCATCCAAATCACTGACATACAGTATAATGTAAAAATAATCAGTCCCAACACAGACTCCTGTGGAACATCACTAGTCACCAGCAACCAGCCAGAAAAGGCTCCCTTTATTCCTACTCTTTGCCTCCTGCCAGTCAGCCACTGCTTTATCGATGCTAGAATCTTCCCTGTATTACCATGGGCTTGTAGCTTATTAAGTAGCCTCATGTGTGGCACCTTTTCAAAGACCTTCTGAAAATCAAAGTACACAACATCAACCAATTCTCCTTTGTTTATCTTGCTTGTTACTTCTTCAAAGAATTCCATCAGATTGTCAGGCAAGATTTTCCCTTGAGGAAAGCATGCTGACTACAACCTATTTAATCATGTGCCTCCAAGTACCCTGAGACCTCATCCTTAATAATCGACTTCAACATTTTCCCAACCACTGAGGTCAGACTAACTGGTCTATAGTTTCCTTTCTTCTGCCCCCTCCCTTCTTGAAGAGTGGAATGACATTAGCAATTTTCCAGTCTTCCGGAACCATCCCAGAATCTTGTGATTATTGAAAGATCATTACGAATGCCTCCACAATCTCTTCAACACCTCTTTAAGAATCCTGGGGTGTACAGAATCTGGTCCAGGTAATTTATCTATCTTCAGACCTTTCAGCTGCCCAAGAACCTTCTCTCTAGTTACAGTAACTTCACTCTCTTCATGCCCTCTACACCTGGAACTTCCACCATACTGCAAGTGTCTTCCACTGAGAAGACTAAGGCAAAATACTTCTTCACTTTGTCCACCATTTTTATGTCCTCCATTACTACCTCTCCAACAGAAGTTACCAACGATCCGATATCTAGTCTCGCCTCTCTTTTACACTTTCTGTATTTGAAGAAACTTTTGGTATCCTCTTTAATATTAATGGCTAGCTTACTTTTGTATTCCATCTTTACCTTCTTACTAACTTTTAGTTGCCTTCTGTTAGCTTTTAATAGCTTCCCAATCCTCTACCTTACCATTAACTTTTGCTCTATTATACACTCTCTCTTTGGCTTTTATATTGGCTCTGTCTTCCCTTGTTAGCTACTGTTGCGTTATCTTTCCTTTTGAATACTTCTTCCTCTTTGGGATATATAGATCCTGTGCCTTCTGAATTGCTTCCAGAAATTCCAGCCATTGCTGCTCTGCCAACATCCCTACCAGTGTTCTTTTCCATCAATTCTGGCCAGCTCCTCTCTCATGCCTCTGTAATTCCCTTTATTTCGCTGTAATGTGGTCACTTGCCCCTCAGGATCTTTTGACCTTTCAGCTTCTAATCAATTCTGGGTCATCGCACAAAACTCAACCCAGAACAGTTGATTCTCTAATGGGCTCAACCACGAACTGCTCTAAATAGCCATCTCACATGCACTCTAGAAATTCTCCACCCTGGAATCCAGCGCCAACCTGATTTTCCAATCTCCCTGCATATTGAAGTCCCCCATGACTATTGTAACATTCCTCTTTAGCATGCATTTTCTATCTCCCGTTGTAATTTGTAGGCTACATCTTGACTATCTTTTGGGGTCTGTGTACAACTTCCATCAGGGTCTTTTTACCCTTGCAGTTCCTTAGCTCTATTCATATGATTTAACACCTTCTGACCCTATGTCACCTCTTTCTAATGATCTTTTATCAATAGAACAGCACTGCCCCTTCTGCCTTCCTGCCTGTCCTTTCAATAAAATATGCATCCTTGCACATTAAGCTCTCAGCTATAATCTTATAGTCATGATTCTGTGATGCCTACAACATCATACACGGTAATCTGCAACTGTGCTGCAAGTTCCATATACTGCATGCATTCAAATACACCTTCAGTGCTGCATTCACCCTTTTTGATTTTGTCTGTCTTTTATGTTATAACTCAGGCCTGTTGACTGAGGTATGGTACAACCGCAGTTTTATAAGACCGCAACATTACTTCATGGCTATTGAAATCAATCCTTCAACTAAGGAAGGCCACATACTATACATCTTCTTAACCACCCTATCAACTTTCACAGCAACTTTGAGGTATCTATGGATGTGGACACCAAAATCCCTGTTCCTCAACACTGTTGAGAATCTTGCCATTAACTCTGTATTGGAGAAGATGGCGGTGTGACACAGCGCGCAGCAGCCACTCTGGTGAATGATAGTTGTAATCTGTCAAGTAGGGTGCCGTGCACAATCCTGATTTGATGAAGACAGACGTGAGAGCATGGAGGAACATCTGGAGAAATTTCTGAAATGCCTTTTTCACTGCCACTGCTACAGTGTGATCCAGAATCTCCGGAGAAGGCCCTGAGTCCTCGGCTTTGCTTGTTGCTCGGTGGCCGGGATGAGATCGAAGCGCTCGGGAGGCTGTATCGGAGGGGCTGGTCGGAGGCTCGACGTTTTTGGATGGACTCAGGGTCAGCTGTGGTCGGGCGCTTCCAATGCATTGGCAGTTGTTGGCGCCTGGAGGTTTATGGCAGGGAGAGTTTCTCCCTTTTGCCGCCCGCTATCGGGAGTCGATCGGAACTTTGAGACTTTGTTTTACCATGCCCATGGTCTGCTCTTTATCAAATTATGGTATTGTTCTGTACTGCTGTAACTATATGTTATAATTATGTGGTCTTGTCAGTGTTAGTCTTTGGTTTGTCCTGTTTTTATTTGTGATATCACTCTAGAGGAACATTGTATTATTTCTTAATGCATTTCTAAATGACAATAAGCGAGGACTGAATGTCCTCACAATCTAATCTAATCTACTTTGTCTTCAAGATCAATCTTCCAATGTATCACTTCACACTTTACTGGATTGAACTCCATCTGCCACTTCTCAGCCCAGCTGTGCATCCTACCAATGTCCTGTGGTAACCCATTACAACCTTCTGCACTATCCACAACTCCACCAACATTCGTGTTATCTGCAAATTTACTGAACCACTCTTCTATTTCTTCATCCAAGTCATTTATAAAAATCACAAAGAGCAGGGGATCCAGAACAGATCCCTGTGGAATACCACTGGGGCTTCCAGAGAGAATATGCTCCATCTACTACCCATCCTCTGCTTTTTGTGGGTAAACTAATTCCCAATCCATGCAGCCAAGTTTCCTCAGATCCCACGCCTCCAGGCTTTGCTGAATAAATCTACCAAGAGGAACGGGTCAAACTCATTTCCAAAACCCTTTTACACATCTCTTGCTCTACATCAATTTGCTTTGTCATATCCTCAATGAATTCAATCCAGTTTATGAGGCATGACCTGCCCCTCACAAAGCTATACTAACCATCCTTAATCAGACTAATCCCTATTCAAGGAAAGCAATGTTGGCATCTTAGAAAAATTGCTATAAGATGTCCTTTTAATTTGAATTGTCCTATTATAATTAATTTTAAAAAGACACGTACCAAAGGTAGTATTATTTGTGCAGTTTTCTGGCTCTTGTGTTATATCACTTATCTTGGGAGCATCACAGATATATCTACAGCAATAGTTAAGGAACTTTCTTGTTTTTACAAATTCTGTACAAACATACATGATTATATATCATGTTTTACTCATTAATATTTCAAATTGCTCACTATTATAACAAACCCATTGTTTAAAATATTTTCAAATGATTTAATAGTAAAGGAAAGGTACGTCGCATCCGGAATTTCTCTGGTCAGCGGAAGATTTCCCTCCACGCCTCTCTGATGTAGTGGGGAACCGCATAAGAGGCAAGTTACAGCAGTGGTTTGCCATTGCCTTCTGCCGGGTGAGTTTCCAAGAGATCATTAGCTTGTAATGCAGCACGGATGCAGGGGAGTCGGCTGGATTCGAACTTGAGACCTTTCGTTCCGAAGTCTGGCAATGACGCCACTACGCCACCAGCTGGGTCCGATTTAATAGTATTGTTTACAATTACATATTTATATATTAATTTAATTTGTATTATGCTCAGAAGAAACCTACACACTTCCATAACCCCAAAAAACCCTCAATTTAATACCGATCTTGGTGTACTAGTAAATTTCGGTACAACACATATTGCAATAAGCAAAATTGGTATGTTAAAATTACGGTCGCCTTAACCTTACTGGCTGTCGTTAATAAGGGAAAGCATTAAAGCTCGGTATAAAAGTTATGCACCGCGTCAATGTATTTATTATACATACACACACTATTATCGTACAATGGAGATAAAGCATTCGGAATCTTTTAGTTCCTCTCGTTTATATATTAGTTTTTAGTGCGACCAGTTTACTAGCCGATCACGGAAAAGAAACGCCTTCTAAGTGCCATATTTTATAAGAAAATCTTATTCATTAGCGTCACTCCGGCTCCTTAAGCAGAATCAGCCGAGAACAGAACCTGATCATGGAAAGAATAAACAACTTGTTCCTACTTGTGACTTCTAACAAAACCACCGAACCTGCTTATCCCGACAAACAATTTACCCACAAAAAACAATGACGATAATATAAAGGATATTGCCCAAGTCGCAGTTCCTCGCATTTTTCGACATCAACAGAAAGAACATTTAACAAATAAGGACACAGGAAGGCAGTCGACAGCCACAGCGACCACCGCTCCCTGGGCAACGCCATCTTGAACATAATCACATGACCACCAAGACGGAAGCGCGTTAGAGATTTACTCCCAGAACACACTTCGGTTCGGAAGGTTATCGAACTAAACTGCAGAATCGGTTGCTGTTTCTTAATGGTCCCTCCCAACCGAAAATTACTTAATTCTGAGTTGGCTGATGGTGCTAGTGAAAGACACTAGGTCAGTGGGGAGAGGTGTGCGCTCATAATTGCTGTTTTTTTTGGGTTTCTCAATGCCACCCCAAAGCTCTTCTCATTTTGGGTTGTCAAGAGTTAGAGGATTCCGATCTGTCCGTGCGAATGTTACACGTTTTTTTCTCCCAAGGAGGCTTTGAGATCATTGACTAATAATTAAATAACAATAATAAAAAAATCCTTGCGTAATAAAACAATGGAGGGTTCTGGGGTGTGTAGGAGAGAAGGGTTAGATTGATTGTGGAATAGGCTTCCTATAAGTCAGTACAACATTGTGGGCAGAAGGGTTTAATTTCTGAAGTCAAACTGGTAACCTTTGCCATGAAGGAGCTTGGAACAGAGTGCTGGCTGCTGGATCTGGGAAGACGTGGAGTGCTAATTGGATTCAACTGGTTATAATAGATCTTCAGTGTTAGGGATGTTGGCTTGGAACCATTGGTCATTTGTCCTTTCAGTGGATTTGGAGGATTTTGCAGAGATAGCACAGGTGGTATGTCTTTAGAAGCTTGAGGTCCCTGCATAAATCAAAAGTGTACAGGAGGGCAGGGTTCACTGCTGTCAAGTAAATCATGAGCTACATATTGGATTCAAAGTCCTAATCTTTGAATATGGCCTTAGAGGGCTTTAAGTTGTGCTGGCACTGTTGTTGCGTGAACAAAGTCACCAGAGGGAAGCTCTGGTAGGTATGAAGCAGACTCTTTATTCGACAAAATATCACAAATAAACTGACAGCCTTTGGAGTTATGAGAGAGTGTGCAGAGGAAAAGGGAGGGAGGTCCTTTTGGAGCAAAAGATTGCCTGGCCCCAACATTACATGCTAAAGATCAAAGGTAAATTCAGGCTAAGCTCAAAGGACAATTCCATATTTACAATGCTTCCTTTGAACCACATGTTACCATTTCAAACCCACCATCACACCTCCCTGTTTGCACCTATATTACAGACACCTAAATACATACAAGTACCAAATTTAAATTAGCATAGTCTGTTCTTCCAATTAACCCGGTTCACAGTAATTGGAACGCAGTGTTCAGAGATGCACTTTAGATTTAATCCACAATCCGTATTCAAATCTGAAGTCTAGTGGCTGAAGTCAGTAAAGCTATTTACTACATGTACTATCGCCAAAAAATCACTCAACAGGCGTATTGAAGAGGATGTTAAAATTGAGAGGTGATTTTATACATATGGGGGTTGATGAGTCCAGCCATGGGCCTTTATTATGAAGGACATTGTAACTGAGAGGTGACTTTATACATATGGGGGGTGATGAGTCCGGCCATGGGCCTTTATTATGAAGGGCAGTGTAATTGAGAGGTGACTTCAGTTTTGCAGATATGATTTGAATGAGTAGACCATTACAAAAATCTACACAAACTAGAGGACATTAGTTTAAGGGGCAAGAGATTTAGAGGGGATCTGAAGGGGTACTTTTCACCCAGAAAGTGGTTAGCACCTGGTATGCATTTCTGGCTAATGGTGGAAGCAGAGATACTGAGAGCATTGAAGAAGTGTCGAGGAAAGCACTTAAGCAACATACGCAAATTGCTGGAGGAACTCAGCAGGCCAGGCAGCATCTATGGAAAAGAGTACAGTTGATGTTTCAGGCCAAAACCCTTTGAGAAAAGCACTTAAAACACCCAGTCATAGAAAGCTACAGGTCAAGTGCTGAAAGTTGGGATTAATGTGGGTGTTCATTGGTCTGTGTAAACATAGTGGGTCGAATCACCTGGTTCCATGCTGTATGACTTTCTCCAAAAATGACTTGGAGCTCACCCTCTCAATTTCTGTTGCTGATCTTACAATGGCTTGGTAACTAAAGATGAAGTAGTTTGTTTCTGGTGTAGAGGTGACTAAGTTAAATAATTTCCCATTTGTCCCACAGTTTAATTCTGTTCCACTCAGAAGCTTAGTAAAAGAAAGGTGCAACAATTTTGGTGACAAAGACGATAAAAGTGCTGGGACAATCATGCAGCTTTGTTTGATAACAGTTTGCATTTGACTAGTACTGTAAAGCATCTTTTCATTTCGATCAGGACTCATATGCCATCATAAAGCAGACAGAAGTGAATTTCTGTGGGTAGTCCAATTTGAGAAAGATGCTTCAGAGTCTTTTTCTATTGATGGAGTCAAAGACCTTTGTGAAGTTAAAGAAAAGTATTAAGATTGATACTGCTCTCTGTATATCCCTTGGGACCGAATCACAATCTTCTGGAAAGACAACTACAATTAGTTAGGACAAGTGACGGAAGTCTGTGTAGGGGAGCACTTTGGTTCCAGTGATCATAACACCATTAGTTTCAACTTGATTATGGATAAAGATAGATCTGGTCCTAGGGTTGAGGTTCTAAACTGGAAGAAGGCCAAATTTGAAGAAATGAGAAAGGATCTAAAATGCGTGGACTGGGACAGGTTGTTCTCTGGCAAGGACGTGATCGGTAAGTGGGAAGCCTTCAAAGGAGAAATTTTGAGAGTGCAGAGCTTGTATGTTCCTGTCAGGATTAAAGGCAAAGTGATTAGGAATAAGGAACCTTGGTTCTCGAGGGATATTGCAACTCTGATAAAGAAGAAGAGAGTTGTATGACATGTATAGGAAACAGAGAGTAAATAAGGCGCTTGAGGAGTATAAAGAGTGCAAGAAAATATTTAAGAAGGAATTCAGGAGGGCTAAAAGAAGACATGAGGTTGCCTTGGCAGTCAAAGTGAAGGATAATCCAAAGAGCTTTTACATGTATATTAAGAGTAAAAGGATTGTCAGGGATAAAATTGGTTCTCTTGAAGATCAGAGTGGTCAGCTATGTGCGGAACCAAAAGAAGTGGGGGAGATCTTAAATGGTTTTTTTGTGTCTGTATTTACTAAGGAAACTGGCATGAAGTCTATGGAATTAAGGGAAACAAGTAGTGAGATCATGGAAACTGTACAGATTGAAAAGGAGGAGGTGCTTGCTATCTTGAGGCAAATTAAAGTGATTAAAGTGGATAAATCCCCAGGACCTGACAGGGTATTCCCTCGGACCTTGAAGGAGACTAGTGTTGAAATTGCAGGGGCCCTGGCAGATATACTTAAAATGTCGGTGTCTACAGGTGAGGTGCCGGAGGATTGGAGAATGGCTCATGTTGTTCTGTTGTTTAAAAAAGGATTGAAAAGTAATCCGGGAAATTATAGGCTGGTAAATTTGTCGTCGGTAGTGGGTAAGTTATTGGAGGGTGTACTAAGAGACAGAATCTACAAGCATTTGGATAGACAGGGACTTTTTAGGGAGAGTCAACATGGCTTTGTGCACGGTAGGTCGTGTTTGACCAATCTATTGGAGTTTTTCGAGGAAGTTACCAGGAAAGTGGATGAAGGGAAGACAGTGGATGTTGTCTACATGGACTTCAGTAAGGCCTTTGACAAGGTCCTGCATGGGAGGTTAGTTAGGAAAATTCAGTCGCTAAGTATATATGGAGAGGTGGTAAATTGGATTAGAGATTGGCTCAATGGAAGAAGCCAAAGAGTGGTAGTAGAGAATTGCTTCTCAAAATGGAAGCCTGTGACTAGTGGTGTGCCACAGGAATCAGTGCTGGGTCCATTGTTATTTGTCATCTATATCAATAATCTGGATGATAATGTGGTAAATTGGATCAGCAAATTTGCTGATGATACAAAGATTGGAGGTGTAGTGGACAGTGAGGAAGGTTTTCAAAGCTTGCAGAGGGATTTGGACCAGCTGGAAAAATGGGCTGAAAAATGGCAGATGGAGTTTAATACAGACAAGTGTGAGGTATTGCACTTTGGAAGGACAAACCAAGGTAGAACATACAGGGTAAATGGTAAGGCACTGAGGAGGGCAGTGGAACAGAGGGATCTGGGAATACAGATACAAAATTCCCTAAAAGTGGCGTCACAGGTAGATAGGGTCGTAAAGAGAGCTTTTGGTACATTGGCCTTTATTAATCAAAGTATTGAGTATAAGAGCTGGAATGTTATGATGAGGTTGTATAAGGCACTGGTGAGGCCGAATCTGGAGTATTGTGTTCAGTTTTGGTCACCAAATTACAAGAAGGATATTAATAGGGTTGAAAGAGTGCAGAGAAGGTTTACAAGGATGTTGCCGGGACTTGAGAAACTCAGTTACAGAGAAAGGTTGAATAAGTTAAGACTTTATTCCCTGGAGTGTAGAAGAATGAGGGGAGCTTTGATAGAGGTATATAAAATTATGATGGGTATAGATAGAGTGAATGCAAGCAGGCTTTTTCCACTAAGGCAAGGGGAGAAAAAAACCAGAGGACATGGGTTAAGGGTGAAGGGGGAAAAGTTTAAAGGGAACATTAGGGGAGGCTTCTTCACACAGAGAGTGGTGGAAATGTGGAATGAGCTGCCAAATGAGGTGGTAAATGCGGGTTCTTTTTTAACATTTAAGAATAAATTGGACAGATACATGGATGGGAGGTGTATGGAGGGATATGGTCCGTGTGCAGGTCAGTGGGACTAGGCAGAAAATGGTTCGGCACAGCCAAGGAGGGCCAAAAGGCCTGTTTCTGTGCTGTAGTTTTTCTATGGTTTCTAATTCCAAAACCAACTGTTTGGTCAGGGAAGAGGAGTGTTGGAGAGCCATGATAATAACTTTTCACATAGCTGACAGAAGTAGTTACCCCAAATGGACTTATATTTACTTTTCAATATGATTATAATTACTGAGTCTCTCAGATCTTCTTGAACATCCGTGCCCCCCCCCCAACTCACCATGCCATCCCCAACCATATCCTAGGTGTGGGAAATGAGGTTGTGACTATGTGAATTTCGTAAGTTCCTTTCGAACAAATTGTAGAACTTCAGCAGTGATGCCTCCTGCTTCTTTTTATTTTCAGTCGGAGTGTGACTTCTTAGGGTTCTTACCTGTCAGGGATGCTGGTCAGACTCAGCCAGAAAATTTGCTATGGAACTGAGTCAATAATATTCACATTCAGCACAAAGTCATAGTTAAGTTGTTCTTTAAATAATTCCTTCCAGTGTGCCTCCCAAACCTTGATAAGTTCATTTGAATTCTGGCACTCAGTAGGATGTACTGCTGGATATTTGTTTTTCACAGTGCTGACGAATCTGTACGTCATGGTTATCATCGAGCTGCTGGATCTCCTCTGCTGTTTTCACCCACCATCTGTTCTTTAGGTCATGAGCTTTCTTTTTCACCTTGTCCTTCAAATACTATGAGCTACTCCTTTACTGTTGATCTTTTACTTAACTCTACCTTGTTTACTTGTTGTTTAACAAGTTGTGGATGGCCTGAACAGTCTTAATAAGCCAGTTATGGCATTTCTGGAAATATGAGTTTTTACATAGTTGCTAACTATGCTGAACTTAAGGGCAATCTGTGCCAGGTGGTCACTTTATGCCTTCAGTTTGGTTCAAGATCATCAGGTTGTAATAAGGGATCTTAACGGAATTACCCTTTGGTGTCCTTGAGATGGGGACACTGGATTAGGCAGTGATCACTCCCCATTATCACTGGTACCTATAATGTATTCATAACGCAGACATCTTGCAGTTTTTGATAACATATCCTGACAGGTGAGAATGCCAGCTGGGATGCTGCCATTAGGCTTAGTGATTTTCTCTGAGGGTGTTGGTTATGGCAAGACTGCGCTGTATACATTTCGTCAGGACCTTGATGAAGTTCATTTTCCTTACTCCTCATTACCTTGTGCCTTGCCAGAAGATTGTATCTGTCACCTTGGCTTGATGGTGCTCAAGAAGACCTCCATTTCTCCTTTTGGGATGCAGGCTGGAGTGTGTGAACTGGGTAGAAGCCCTTCATGGCCACATCTGTAGTTTTCAGGCTCTGAGGATAAATGGGAATGACCATAGAATGTTAATTCTGCTTTTGAGACAGTTGGAACCGATTATGCATAAACACAAAAGTGAAATATTGATTTTGCATTAATATGGAACTGAATATTTTCAATAGTAAATACAAAACAGGCACAATATTCATCACTGCGTACATTTACAAAGCAGAAGGATCACTAAACACAGATATGAAACTGAAATACTAGTGACGGCACCAACATAATTATAAAGCACATCTCTGCATAGTTATAAACCTGAGGTGTAACTATAATCAATACAAAAAGGAAGCACAATTGTACATAAAATCTTGATATACACATTAAGTGCAACACTGTAGCAGAAAGGTAATTGTGTATTTGATATTTCAATAATATCTGAGTAATCTTGTATAATCTTAAGCATTCCAGTTTATTTAAATCATTAATTACAGCTTATATGTAAAAATATGTTAATTGCATATGTTGTCACACTACCACGTGATGTGTACACCTCATTTAAAGTAAAGATGAAGTTACACCTTCATTCCCGAACTGGACCCCAGAGTCTTTCTTTAATTTAATTTAATGTTTTGAAGTTACAAAACATCGCATTGGTGGAGAGGTATTTTTACAACAAACCCAAGACGGCTACCGACCTGATAAATGCAGCAAGATGTTCAACTTAAAAAAAAATGCAGCCAGGACCCAGTCTGGTACGTGTAGTGAGACGGCTGAGTTCTTAAAAAGATTGCATGACAGCACATTTTCTTTGAACGATTTTTTAAAAAGTAAGAAAATGGAAAAATTCACATGTTCGTAAAGAGTGAGTTATGTCTAATAATAATCATTTAAGAAGAATCAGAAATGGTAGGCTAATTCAGAGAGACGGATGAGTTTGGTTACACAACAGGCCATTGGCTCATATGTACTGAGCTATTGGAATAGTATTTTGAAGCAAATGAAACAGCCATTGAGAAGCGCGTGCCAATTTTACTGTGTTTATTGGGTTTAAGTGAATGCAATTTGCTTTGAAGCTTGTCTGCTCCCACCAAACCATCAGAAGTGAGCTTTGCTGTTGTAAAAGCAGATGCAAATTCCAAAGCCTAGCTGAATGAATGGAAGGCCAGAAAGAAAGAGGTCAGTGGAGATAGGAAAACAGAGGACTTGTCAGATGATGTTGAGAATGAAGAAACCAAGAGGAGCGATCAGATCATAAAGGGAGCAATAGAAGGATTAAAAAGAGAATACTTCAGTGAACTAAATGCACCGTCCAAGATCAAGATGCACAAAGTAGAAGATAAGTGGCACAGTAGTGCAGTGTGGTGACCCAGGTTCAATTCCTGCCACCTGCCTGTAAGGAGTTTGTACATTCTCTCTGAGACTGTGTGTGTTTCCAAAGACATACCATTTGGTAGGTTAATCAGTCATTGTAAATTGTCCCATGATTAGGCTCAGATTAAATCTGGGGGTCACTGGGCAGTATGACTTAAAAGGGACGGAAGGGCCTAGTCCATGCTGTATCTCAATAAAAATAGAAAGAAAAGGGAAGAAGGAAGGTGGCTACTGCTGTCAGAACCACTTCTTACAGAGTCAACTCCTACAACCCCTGCTGAGGAGGCCCCAGAACCTGAGATTGTTTCACAGCCAGAAGTCTCACCTGCCAAGTTGAGTGATTCCTACTTGTCAGGAACAACATTATTCCACAAGACATTCTCCACAGTGAAATCTTTAAGTCTGAATGGGACAATTTAAAATTTACTATGCTATGGATGTCTTTATATAGTGGTTGTATTATACAGTATATTGTGTATATAGCATTCTATATTAAGTTTATAGCTAAGCAGGGAGGAGCGTTGTGTATTTGATATTTAAATAACATTTGAATAATCTTGATTATATTTTGTTTGATTAAGCATTCATGTTTGTTTGCATAATTCATTATGGGTTATATGTAAAAATACAGTAACTCCATACGTGATCATAATACCACGTGATACATGCGTGCCTACTTAGAGTAAAGATGATGATACACCTGTATTCCTGGACTCCCTGTGTCTTTCTTTGAAATAATTTAATGTTTTGAAGTTACAAAACATAACAATAATACTTAAATGTTATTATATTCACTAATCAACAAGGAAGCCCAATCTTTATTTAAATAAAATATTGGCACCAAGAATGTCTATTCATGTGTAACAGTACAGCATCAAAGCTCAATTAGACATGAATACAATACTCAAACACACTACAGTAGCAACACAGTGGTGCTTCAAGTACAGTAATAAACTATGAGAATAGGAAATGGGGAAATAAATGGAATAATGGGATTGCTCTGACACTCAATATGCACTTGTATTAAAACTGAAGTAAAGCTATACCTAGATTGGGGTGGCATGGGGCATGGTAGTGCAATGCTATTATAACGCCTGCAACAGAGGTTCATTTCTCACCTACACCTATAAAGAGTTTGCAGATTCTCTGCATGACTGTGGGTTTTCTCCAGGTGCTCCAGTTTCCTACCACAATCCAAAAATTTATGGGTTAGTAGGTTAACTGGCCACATGGATGTTACTGGGCAGCAACGGCCTGTTAGCATACTGCATCTCTATCTCTAAATAAAAATAATTAAAATTGAAAAAAAATCTTCAAATAAAATAAATTTAAAACTATAATATTGTATCTACAATTAGACAAACAAAATAATGATATTCAACTACAGAATTGGATCTGTAAATTGGAGAAAAAAGTAATAGTCAAATTTGCTATCATTACCCAAAAACTGAACACAAATACTAATACCATGCAAATATGTTTTGCATTTACATAGAGAACTTACAATGTGATGGATTTTCACTGTTGAAGGCCGGGGGCCTTGTTTGCCAAGTTCAGCTTTCTAAATACAGCAGCTAAAATTTCAAAAGATTAAATAATTGTGTTAAACTTCCAACTAATATACTTTGTTTAGCTTTTGTCATAAGCAGAAGCCAGTTTTCAGTTCTTAATGTAAACTGAAAACAATAATCAGCCTTAAGTTAAAAGGACAGCTTAGTAAACAAATATAGCAGAGACAAGCTGGCCCACAGCACAAGGCAATGGGGTTATATTAATGAGTTTGTTGCAAACCAGGCAACAACGGCTAAGTTAATTAGTTCAAAGAAGACCTGATTAATACTATTACTCAGCACATTAAATAGCTGAAAGGTTTGTGTACTCAAAAAGTCAGCTTCATAACATTAGTTGTAGGTATCTGGGAATCTGTATCCCCATAAGCTTTTAGACCTGTGTGAAAAGGTATTTGAAAAAAAAATCATAATCATGTGAAGTTAACCAGGTGGCAGAAAATCAAAATAAATGCGAGAGAAGTCAGACATTTTAGGAATGGTAAAGAATATGAAGAAGAATGATTGAAAGATGGTGAAATAGAATCCATTCTTCTCCCTTCGATTTCTATGATGGATGATTCATTCATCTGCAACTCACTGTTATATCTTTTTAGCTCATAATTGCACCTGTGTTTTGGAAATCCTTTATGTTTTATATTGTTTGTAATTTGGAAATCCTATTTAAAAAAACTCTGTGAGCTTTAAATGTGTTTTAAGAATTTTATTTAAATGTAAACATGCATCACTAAAAATAAACTGTGTTTAAACTACTTTGTTAGCTGGAAATTACTCCTCTTTGGGGAATCCACTACTCAAATAGTGGGTATTGGCATTTAAATTTGCTGTGGAGAATAAACAGGGAAGTGAATGAGTCTTTGAAGATTGGATAGTATAATCTCCTTCTAGTGAGACACATAGCTATCTGTCCCTGATAGAACTCTAGATCTTCATCTGAGTTTAGAACTTCACGGTCAGCAAGCCCAATACCATCACAACAATAGACATCTAACATAGGAACTCCTAGATCAGTTGGTCTTAAATCCATAATTGTGAAAATGCTGGAATACACCAAAAAGTATGTAAAGACATCAGAGTTCATAGAAAATCAGAGTATGATTAAATAGTAACAGCGTAATTTTAAGATCAGAAATCAGGTTTGACACTTTTGATAGCTTTCTGAGGATGGTGGGAAATAATAAAGATGTTACAAAGTTAATCATGCAGGTAAAATAGTAATCCAAGAGATGAATGGCAGCATATTAATTAAAAATATTAAATGTTTATTTATTTATTGAAATTCAGTGAGGAATACGCCCTTCTGGCCCTTTGAGCTGTGATGTCCAGCAACCTGAGATTTAACCCTATCCTAATCATGAGACAATTTACAATGACTAATTAACCTACTAAATGGTATGTCTTTGAACTGTGGGAGAAACTGGAGCTCCCACAGAAAACCCACACATTCCTTGGGGAGAATGTACAGACACCTTACAGATAATGTCAAAATTGAACTCTAATGCTCTGAACTGTAATAGCATTGTGCTAACCACTATGCTACTGTGGCACCCAGTGTTAATGATTAAATAAACCATATTGTTTAAATGGTTAGAATTCTATAAAATAGAATAGTCTTTCTCAGTTTGGCACATGGTTATTGGTCTGTTGCGATATGAATCAATATTGGGCTCTCAGCTATTTAGATGAAAAGAGAAATTGCCAGCCCTTGAACCTTCCTGATAGTACAAAACTGATTGGGAATGGGAACCGTGAGAAGCAAAACAGTTTGCAAAAAGATAGAGACACATTAAGCGGATAGACATAAAACTGGTCGTCTTGTAAGTTTGCCAACCACACAACTATTGTTGGTAGAACTTCAGGTGGTGATGAAGAGGCATACAGAAATGAGGTAGATCAGCTGGTTGAATGGTGACACAGCAACAACCTTGCACTCAAAATTGTTAGATCAGGGAATTGATTGTAGACTTCAGGAAAGGGAAATCGAGGAAACACAGAGCAGTCCTCATCAAGGGATCAGAAATGGAAATGGTGAGCAGTTTCTAGTTCCTGGGTGTCAACATCTCTGAAGGTCTATCCCTGACCCAACATATTGATGTAATTGTAAAGAAGGTATGACAGTAGCTGTATTTCATTAGGAGTTTAAGGAGAATTGGCATGTCACTAAAGACACTTGCAAATTTCTACAATGTACCGTGAAGAGTATTGTAACTAGTTGTATCAGTATCTGCTATGGAGTAGTCACTACACAGGACCAGAAAGATCTGCAGAAAGTTGTAAACTCAGCCCACTCCATCAGGGGCACTAGTCTCCCCAGCATCAAGGACACCTTCAAAAGGTGACCCCTCATAAAGGCAGCATCCATCATTAAGGACCCCCATCACCCAGGACATCACCCTTTTCTTATTGCTACCATCAAGGAGGAGGTACAGGAGCCTGATGACACACACCCCATGTTTCAGGAAGAGCTTCTTTCCCTCCACCATCAGATTTTGGAACGTACAATGAACCCATAAACACAATGTTAATACTTTTCCCTCTGTTTTTGCACTATCTATTTAGTTTTTTAATATATACTTCTTATTGTAATTTACAATTTTTATTAAGTATTGTGATGTATTGCTGCTGGAAAACAACAAATTTTATGTCATATGCCAGTGGTATTAAATCTGATTCTTATAGGTGAGCACAATGTGGGATAGCGTACACTAACAGGAAAGTAATAAACAAAGATTTTTTTTAAATGGTGAAAAGGCAATAAATACTTGTGTGAAAAGGGATCCAAGTTTGCTAATTTTGAAATCCAGGAAGTAAATGCAGAATCATAATCAGGTTTATTATCACTGAATTATATGCCATGAAACTCCTGCCAGCTTATACTCCTTTCCTTCTCCCCACCTTCTATCTGGTTTCTTCCCACTATCTTTCGAGCTCTGGTGAAGGATCTTGGCCAGAAACATTGACTGTTCATTTCCCTCCATAGATGCTGCCTGAACAGTTGAGTTCCTCAGGCACTTTGTGGGTATTATTTTTTATTGTTATTTGTTTTTTTTTGCAGCAACAGTTTAGTGCAAAGACATAAAATTACTATAAATTACAAAATAAATAAAGTGCAAAAAGGAAATATTGAGGTGCTGTTAAAAATCTGATGGAGGAGGGGAAGAAGCTGTTTCTAACTCCTTGACTGTGAGCTTTCAAGCTTTGTACCTCCTCCCCAATGTTAGGAACAAGAAGAGGGCATATCCCAGATAATGAACGTCCTCAGTGAAGTATGAATCCTTCTTTGAAGCATCACCTCTTGAAGATGTTCTCAATACTGGGGATAGTTGTGCCCATGGTGGGACAAGCTGAGCCTACAACTCTCTGCAGCCTCGTACGATTCTGTGCATTAGAGCCTCCATACCAGGCTTTCATACAACCAGCCAGAATGCTCTCCATTGTGTACCTTTAGAAATAGATACATAGAGATAAAATAGAGTCAAGAAGATTTAAGCAATGGTAGTTACTGTTGAAAAGGAGTGGAGAACAAAATTAAGGACGTCTTGATCAGATTGAATAGTGCTTTGATAAGATACCTTTGGGATAATGTGTGGGATTTTGTGCTCTGTACCCAAGAATGGATAGATTTGGTGCAATGTAGGTTTGCTACTTTGATTCTCAGAATTTGGGGGTTATCTTATGATTGAACAACCTAGGCCTATATCAGTGGAGCTAAGGTTATCTGATTAAAATGTATAAAGTTCAGCGAAAAGATGCTGGTTGGTTGTATCTCCTATGTCTTCATTTTATCAGTTGATATCAATAGAATTAGCTCTCTCACAGTGAGTCTATTTAACTTTAATTACATTTATTCTTTTGAGCCAATGTGATCTCATGTGACATAACTCCATGTAACACACCTTTCTTCATAACCATTAAGAAGAACAAAGGACATAGCAAGAGTTGGCCTTTTGGCTTTTCATGCCTGTCATAATTAAGTAAAGTCACGCTGTATTTTTACCTCAGCACTATTCTCATTCTCTTAATATCTATTAACCTAGTCAAAGTTCAAAGTACATTTTTAAACTCAAAGTATATATATGTCACAATATAAAACCCAATGATTCATTCTCCTGTGGGCATACTCAGCAAATCTATAGAACAGTAACTACAACAGGATCAATAAAAGATCAACCAGAGTGCACAAGACAACAAGCTGTGCAAATGCAAATATAAATAAATAGTAATAAATAATGACAACATGAGATGAAGAGTCCTTAGTGTGAGGTCACTGGTTGTGGGAACATTTCAATGATGGGGCAAGTGGTGTGTAGTTACCTCCTTTTATTCAAGAGACTTATGGATGAGGGGTAGTTGACTGTTCCTGAACCTGGTGGTGTGAGTCCTGAGGCTTTCGCACCTTCTCCCTGATGGCAGCAGTGAGAAGAGAGCATGACCTAGGTGGTGGGGATCTCTGATGATGGATGCAACTTTCCTAAGAGTGTTTCATGTAGATGTGCTCAATGGTAGGGAGGACTTTACCTGTGATGTACTGGGCCAAATCCACGACCTTTTTATAGTGGCTGAGCATTAACAGCTGTCATCTATTTTAACAGCTGACCCTGGTTATAGCCAAGAGAAACACCAACTGCTTGTTGATCCCTGAAAATTCTGTATATTTTGTTGCGATTCTCTCATTCTCCGGTGCCCCACAAGGCTGTGTACTCAGTCCCCTGCTGTACTCACTGTACACCCATGATTGTGTAGCCAAGTTTCCATCAAACTCAATACATAAGCTTCTGATGACACAACAATTGTAGGCCGTATCTCAGGTAATGATGAGTTTGAAAACAGAGAGGAAATTAAGAACCTGGTGGCATGGTGTGAAGACAATAACCTATCCCTCAACGTCAGCAAGACGAAGGAATTGGTTGTTGTCTTCAGAGGAGTAGCGGACCTCACGACCCAATTTACATCGGTGGTGTGCAAGTGGAACAGGTCAAAAGCTTTAAGTTCCTTGGGGTCAATATCACAAATGACATGACTTGGTCCAACCAAGCAGAGTTCACTGCCAAGAAGGCCCACCAGCGCCTTTACTTCCTGAGAAAACTAAAGAAATTTGGCCTGTCCCCTAAAACCCTCACTAATTTTTATAGATGCACCGTAGAAAGCATTCTTCTAGGGTGCATCACAACCTGGTATGGAAGTTGTCCTGTCCAAGACCGAAAGAATCTGCAGAAGATCATGAACACGGCACAGCACATGACACAAACCAATCTTCCGTCCTTGGACTCACTTTACACCGCACGCTGTCGGAGCAGTGCTGCCAGGATAATCAAGGACACGACCCACCCAGCCAACACACTTTTCGTCCCTCTTCCCTCCGGGAGAAGGCTCAGGAGCTTGAAGACTTCTATGGCCAGATTTGGGAACAGCTTCTTTCCAACTGTGATAAGAGTGCTGAATGGATCCTGACCCGGATCTGGGCCGTACCCTCCAAATATCCGGACCTGCCTCTCAGTTTTTTTGCATTACCTTACTTTCCATTTTTCTATTTTCTATTCATGATTTTTAATTTAAATTTTTAATATTTACTAATTTTTACTATTTTTAATATTTGATATTTGTAATCCAGGTAGCGGGAAGCGCAGAATCAAATATCGCTGTGATTATTGTATGTTCTAGTATCAATTGTTTGGGGACAATAAAATATAAGTATAAAGTATTCTTCAAAACTCTAGCAAACATTACCCCAGAAAACTCAACCATTTAGTCCAGTATTTGATTTGGAACCTTTACTGCACTCAAGTACAACCTTCTGAAAAGAGAGCCTATATATATATTTTGTGTGCAGGGGAAAGGGTCAATGTGCCTGTTCTGTATTTGTTGTTTTTTTGTGCCGGGAGGGGGGATTTGGGGGTTGATAATCATGCTGCAATTCTTTTCTTTCTTGGTTTCATGGCTACCCGGAGAGGCAGAATTTCAGAGTTGTATACTTTGATAATAAGTGAACCTTTGAACTATCTTTTGGATCTCCCCCTCCCCCTTTCAAATCTCTTACTAGCTCTTCCTTCAGTTAGTCCTGACGAAGGGTCTCGGCCTGAAACGTCCACTGTACCTCTTCCTAGAGATGCTACCTGGCCTGCTGCGTTCACCAGCAACTTTGATGTGTGTTCTTTGAACTATCTTCTAGTTTGCTTCACGATGATTTGATATATATTGCAGCGAGCTGCCCCTATTCTTGTAGTTAAATCACATTACAATAAAAGCTAATACACATTTGTCTTTCTAATTGTTTCCTGCACTTGCATGCTAACTTTCAGCAATTCTTGCACTGCACTGCCACCTGGCTTTGTATCATTAGCAAACTTGAATCCATTAAATATGAACTCATACAGATTGAATATTTTTGACCACCAAAACTTAAGGTGAAAGTTAACCCAAGTTATTTTCTTCTTGCTAAAGATCATTCCATTTTCTGGGGTCCTCTATATGATACCTTTCTGTTGGGAACATACACAACCATGACTTGCACCTTCCTTTTTTACTCTGACCTATGTTTATGCTCTTTGCACTTTTCAGAGTGTTTTCTTTGATTTTAATTCATTTTTTCATGCTTTCTTTACAGAGTAATCTAATTTTATGTTTTTTAAAGTTTAAAATCTTCCACTTTCAATGCTTTTTTGTACAGTCCAGTCTCCACTCGATCCCACAACCCCCACCCCCAGAAGGCTTAGGTCTTTCTGCCCTTTTTAATATAAACGCCCTAGAATTCCGAACTTGTATATCACCACGTTATCGCATTCGTTTGAAGAATCATTTTGAATTTACAGATAAAGCTCCTGTTAACAAATATTTCTATCTCGCTGGACTGTACGGGTGGGGAAAATGTTTCCATTTGCTGGTGGTTGCCAAAGAAACTTCGGCCTGGCTGATCTTCCAGCGCGGAGGAGGCCCGGCCTGTGTCCCCAGCTTGTCCCAGGAGGAACTGAGGCCCAACACACAATTCGAGTTCACCTGTCCCCCGCCTTCTAAAATGTCCCAGGGATACCTTTCCTCAGGCCCGTCCCGACTCATCACCCAGTCCCAGTCCAGGACAGGTGACACTGCCCGCTCCCGCTCCCGGAGGAGGTGACTCACTGCCCCGGTCGATTTCCTGTCTCAGGTGAGCTGTGAATCACTTCCGCTCGGGCTGGCAGGTGAGGTCGGATTTTCGCTGAGGCCGCTAAACTGAGGGGGGACGGAAAGGTAAAGTTGTAGGTGTCTGGCCGCATTGCCCGGGGCTTAGCGAACAAAGTTAGCGCAGTAATTGAAAGCCGCGGGGCGGCCACAGTGGTCGCTTTGTGCGATCGGGTCTCGGCCAGTGGACGGGTGTGATAATCGCCGCCGTCCCCAAGTTAGAGGAGAGTAAAGTTTGCTCATTCGAGAGGAAGTGGCACTCTCACTAAAGACTCTTTATATGTGGACGGATAGATTGGTGTTTTATTTCCCTTGTTTGATTTTAGAATATTGAATTACAATACTGAATTAAAATTTGCTTACGTCTTCAATTTTCTGTATTGACACAGAATCACTTAAAATAAGGGTAATTTGGCATGTAAAAATTTCATCTAGAAGTTCAGTGAATCTTTTTTTTAATGTTGCTGGCACTGTATTCTCAGTCTTTCAGTTGTACAAATATTCTTATAGTTAAACAGTCGGATGTATATTATACTAAAGTATTTACAATAAATTAGAAAAAGAACGCAATGTTGGATTAATTCGGCAAGGTCAGTCAGCAATGATTGAAATTGAGATTATTTCCAGTCTAACAAAAACATGTTTTTAATTTCAGGTTTTCATCTACTGAAATATTGTGCTTTTTATATTTTATGCAAAACAATTCTTTTCATTTTTATGTACATTTTGACATTATAAGATTTAGATTTCCAGCTTCATTACAGTAAATAAGGTCTGTGAACAACAGTAGAGAACCTTTTTAAAAAAGTTATTTTATTTTCTGTTTACTTTTGCAGTAAGGTGTAATTGTAATGGCTGAAGTTACTTATAAACAAATACAGTAACAAAATCGATTAATGATTGACTGAAATAAATACAAATGGCAGAGACTATCAACAGGTTAAAAGTTATTCCAAATCAAGCAAAATTAGTTGATATTTCAGATAGAAATATTTACCCAAATTAAAACTGATTATAGAAAAACATCATTTAAAAAGAATAAGTTAATGTTTACATAGTGCTTTACCTACTATGAAGCACCCATAATAGTCTATAGCAAAAGAAGTATCTTTGGTGTTTATGTTCCAGTCCTAGGAAAAGTAACAGATCATTTGTTGCCTGTTCTTATTTGAGTACTGCTTTAAGGTTTTTATGTTGAAGTGGTAGAGCTAAATAGTGCCCATTTTAACCTGTCATCATATTAAACGTAGGGGAATTTGGGGGTTGATGATTGTGCTGTCTTTTCTTTTTCTTTCTTGGTTTCATGGCTACCCAGAGAATTAAAGAATTTCAGAGTTGTATACTTTAATGATACAATGGACCTTTGAACCTTTTATGTAGAAGCTGGAGAGCACTCTTTCCCAAAGAGTGGTGAATGTCTGGAATTCTCTGCCCAATGAAGCAGTGGAGGCTACCCCAGTAAATATATTTAAGACAAGGCTGGATAGATTTTTGCATAGTAGGGGAATTAAGGATTATGGGGAAAAGACAGGTAGGTGGAGATGAGTCCATGGTCAGATCAGCCATGATCTTATTGAATGGCAGGGCAGGCTCAATGGGCCAGATGGTCTGCTCCTGCTCCTATTTCTTATGTTCTTATGTAAATCCTATTTTTGAATGTATTGACAGGGCTCTGTGTGGCTGACGAAAAGTTCATTTAAAAAAGGTGTAAACTTTCTCAATGTTTACAGTCTTTTCCTTTAAGTGCTTAAGTATAGATTTTATCAATTTTAAAATTGACTTAATCAGTCTCTGAAGTACCGTCATGCAATGTAGTAAAGCAATATTAATATAGAAATAAAATTGATTTGAATTGGTTGCTGTATGGATATGATATTTCACATTTCTAACATTTCTTTCATTACAGATTCTTTAAAAAATACCGTACAACGGAAGATATAATCATGCCAGAGAATCCTTTAGCAGGTACTTTCTCAATCCATTAGGGTTTTTTTTTTGTTTTATCTCCCAATGAAATATTAGCAGTCTATTATAGTGTCTTGAAGTTTTTGAGAATTCTTGTTTGTTGTACCTTTTTTCTTCTCTTGTCATGATTGAACATATTAACATAGAAAATCTATTGTCATCCACTCTAATGACACTGCCTTATCAGCTGGTCCAGCCCCATTGCCAGTTTTGCCTTCCTTGGCCATAAGGCCAATGAGCTTGCTCTGCCTCTCAACCCCATTCCTTTCAAATAAAAAATACTTTTTTCAGCTTTAAATTGATTTATAAGACATGATACCCCCAAGCGTGAGAAAGGATGCAGATCCAAATTGTGCTGGACACAAAATGTTTACTAACTTCAGGTATCTCATGACTGACTCATTGTGAGTAGTAGCAAATTTATTGTCAAATGCACAAATACATGTATGTATAGGTTAAATGAGAAAGATCATCACAATCACATAGCATCAGGTCCACAACATTCAAGAAAAAAATACATGTTTATACAAGAAAGAACATAATTAGAATGAAAAATGTTCATAGTATTGCAAAGTGGTCATAGTGCTGTTGTCCTGCGAAGGTGATTAGAGTTGTGCAGGTTAGCTCATGAGTAGAATGATAGCATAGTGGTTAACACATCACTTCAGAGCACCAGCTTTCACTCATTAGGGTTCAATTCATGTTTTTCCCTGTAAGGAGTTTGTATGTTCTCCCTGTGACCTTGTAGGTTTCCTCCGGGTGCTCTGGTTTCCTTCCACATTCCTAAAATTTACAGTTAATGTTAGTGAGCTGTGGGCATGCTACGTTGGTGCCAGAAGCATGGTTAGACCAGCGGACTGCCCAACTGATTTGATTTAACACAAAATGACACATTTTACTGTATGTTTTAATGTACATGTGAGAAATAAAGCTAATCTTCAGAATGATTGATAGGAAGCAGTGTTCTTGCACCTTCTGCCCAATGAAGGTACAAGAAGATAGAATGGCCTGGATCTTTGACAATAATTGTTGTCTTCTTGAGTCAGCATCTCGTAGCTGCTACCAGTGGTGGGGAGAGACGTGCCAGTAATGTAGTAGTGGTTGAGTCTACTATGCTCTTCTCCTTCATGTGATTCTGAGCATTTGAATTATCATTCCAGAGCATGATGCAACCAGTCAGGATACTTTCAGTGGTGTATCTGTAGAAATTTGTTGGTGTGTTCAGTGACAACTTGAACATCCTTAACCTTCTAAGAAAATAAAGACACCAGCATACCTTCCTTATGATTGCATCTATGCCCAGGGCAGGTAATCCAAAATGTCAGTGCCCAGGAATTTAAAACAGTTTACCAATGTAGATTGGTAACTTTCTGCCGTCCTTCCCCTTCATGAGGTCAAAAATCAGCTCTTTAGTTTTGATAACACTGAGTGAGAGGTGCTGAATTGTCTAACTACACTGGTGTCACTGGAGCTGGGCACAGCCACACAGTCATGTGTGTGTAGGAAGCAGAGGCACACTTGTGTTGATGGTCAATGAGGAGGAGATGTAGCTTCCAGTTTTCACTGTCTGAGATCTGCCAAAGTGGAAGTAGAGGATCCAGTTGCAGAGGGAAGTGCAAAGGCCCACCTCTTGAAGGTTATTATTGCATTTATACGTGATGATCGTGTTGAATTCCAAACTAGTCAATGAACAGCAGCCTGACATATGTGTTCTGGTGGTGCTGTTTTATATTACTTTTTACAGTAAGGGGATTGGTATAGTTTCATCAATAGAATGTAGAAGGAGAAATGTGGGAAGCATATTTTGAGGAAATCCATATTAGATACAAGACTGAATATTTTGTTGTAATTTTCCTTTGTGGTTTTTAAAAATTTATACACTGTTTTCTTTGACTTTGAATGACCTGACTATAATTAATTATAATTTAGTTTAATTTCTTTTGCCATTACATTTTCATCTACAACTTGGTGCTCTCCATCCTAAAATGCTTCAACTCTGCTCTGCTGCAGAATCTCTGACTGAACAAGTCTACCATTCATGCCACTCATATCAGCCACTTCCCAGTTTCACCATTTCTACATCAAACCTTCAACTTCCACATTTCGATATGCCTGCTCTACTAATATGTCCTTCATTCCAATATTTTATTCTACAACACAATTGATAGATTACAATGCATGGTGTTACAAGTGCTTACAGGGATGCAATTAACTAATGCTAATTTTTTTTCAATTAAATTTTCATTACACAGTCGATAAACAGCAGGTATTGCAAGCTCTGGGTCGCTTGCAGACACGATTACATGAGAGAGGAGATTCATCTCAACATGAGAAGCTAAACATTTTCCGTGATACAATTGAAAGCCCTTTGTTCAATCAAATAATAACCCTTCAGCATTCCATCAAACAGTTGAAGAAACAGGCAAGTGCTTAAATCGTTTTTGTTATTGCATGTTTGATTCCATCTTCATGAAATCCACTTAAAAATATAGTTCATTGTGAGGTGTGAAATGCTTGATCTAACTTTTGCAAAATTATGTTTATTTGAATACTAATTTACAAGATAACTTTGGCTTACCTTGTGCTGTTCACAATTTAGATTTGCCATGATGTTACTAAGTTTCAGTCAGATAGCTGTGTTGTATAATCTTACATTCCTTTTTTTTGTTTTACATATTAAAATCACTTATTCTTTTTACACTTGTCCATATTATGCAGCAATCAATTTAGAGTGAGTACGATATCGCCCCTTAATTTTATTTTTCAGAGAATCTTTTATGATTTGGAACAGGTATTTATACTGTCCCATTTTGGATTTCTTAGAAAAACCTATTTTTTGGTGTATCAATTTTATTACAGAGTGCAGTTGCTGCTGGATTTAAAATAACTTAATTTAGTATCTGTCCACAGCTGAACCGCATGTCCACAAATGCATCGTCTGATTTTGACTTTTCACAAACGGGACTCTTGGTGTTCAATGCAGAACATTCTATCAATAAGGCAGCTCTAGCAGAAGATGCGAAACTATTTCCAGATACTCCATTTTATGACCAAACAAGATCATTGCAGACCCCTGAAAGAACACAAGAGGAATTTGATAATATTATTCAAATTTTAGCTCAGGTTAGTGTTTATTTTTTTTAACATGGTGCGATAAATTAATATTAGACTGACAAACAGCACTTCGATACTGTTTAAAAATGGTGGGGTATGATTATGATAATACTAGCTTGTCTTGAGAATTTGAAATTTTAATCATTCTTGTGCTAAGTGGTGAAAACGAAACAGTAAACACGGAATTGCAAGAATATGGTTATTTTTATAACTTTTTTTCGAAATTGCTCCTTTTGTGTGAATGTTGATAAGGGTGTTCAGGTGCATCACAGACAGAGATGTACATTTTCAAATTATCCCTACTTAATGATTGGCTAATTTAATCACAGTTGTACAGTTTCAATGATTTTTTTTGAGAAATTCTGCATAATACTGTTAATTATCTACTTTCCATTTAGATATATGCATGTAATTGCAAATGTCCTTGTTAAATCAGTTGTTAGGCTAATTAGATATTTATGTATAACAACTATAATCAAATATTTGCCTGTATTAATTCCACTTTTGAAATTATTCATCAGGGAAGACAAGTAGAACATGTTGAATTGCACAAACCAGTAACTGGAGGCCTAGGATTCAGTGTGGTTGGTCTTAAAAATGATAATTTGGATGAACTTGGTATTTTTATACGGGAAATACAGAAAGGAAGCATTGCAGAGAGGTAAAATTATGCTTTAATTACATCTGGTACTAATAATCTTGAAGCTTAAATTTAGAAAATTAATCTGTGAATTTTTTGAGAAATTACATTGTGCTATTATGTTCCAATTGTGTTCATATTTTCTTATAAAAGAATTGTCCAATGCAACTGATTAATTTTTGGAATAACCTGCTATATTGTGTGTATCTGTTATTTTGTGGGAATATAACTTCATTTAGCATCTTTGACTCATTGACCTTGAAGGCATTTATCAGATAATTTGCATCAGAATTAAATATTGTAGCTTTGAGTAGGCATGTTCTTAACTGCTTAATCATCATCAGATTATGAAGACATAGCAAAGTGTATTGAGCATCTGGGACCTAAGTGAACAGAGTTGCTGTGTAACCTCTGAATTAATTAGATTGAAGATTTGTCAAATAAAATTAGCAAGGACTAAATGTTGCTTCAATTAAGAGTGGAACTGTACAGGCAGAGAAATAAAGGGGATAAGGAAGAATTAATTTTATGGCAGAAACAAAAGAAGGAAAATACGTTGTTTTTATTTTAGATCTATAACATCAATTAAGACCTAAAATGGAGGGATTCCGCACTTGCTGTAGGATGAACTATTAACACTCTCCTTGCCATTGATGTTAATTGATTTCTTGGAAGTTCATATGCTGTAATTGATAATTAGCTAGTCTTCTATTAGTTCCAAAATGTTGAGACAGCTCAAATTACTGCAATCTGAATTAAGGACCTTGGGCAGTCCAGCCACAGCTGTTGATCTGTAGGAATACAGGCAGGATTTACATTTGCATTAAGAGGCCAAGTTCCAAGCCATCGTCAGTGCATTCACCTCAGCATGAGAGAATATGCAACTTAGCACAGCAAGGCAAAGGTTATCTACTGCCCTGCTTCTGCTGTACGTAATGAAGTTTGTAGACCCTGAAAAAGTGGAGGACTTGTCATGACTCAAGTTTATTTGTTATGTGTACGTCTAAATATACAGTGTCATGTGTTGATTGCGTTAACAATCAACACACTTGAGCGTGTGCTGGGGGCAGCCGCATGTGTCAATAGACAATAGACATATGTGCAGGAGTAGGCCATTCAGTCCTTCGAGCCAGCAGCACCATTCACTGTGATCATGGCTGATCATCCACAATCAGTACCCCGTTCCTGCTCCCCATATCCCTTCACTCCGCTATCTTTATCTAACTCTTTTTTGAAAGAATCCAGAGAATTGTCCTCCACTGCCTTCTGAGGCAGAGCATTCCACAGAACCACAGCCCTCCGTGTGAAAAAGTTTTTCCTGAACTCCATTCTAAATTGTCTACCCCCTATTCTTAAACTGTGGCCTCTGGTTCTGGACTCTCCCAACATTGGGAACATGTTTCCTGCCTCTAGCATGTCAAATCCCTTAATAATCTTATGTTTCAATCAGATCCCCTCTCATCCTTCTCAACTCCAGTGTATACAACCCCAGTCGCTCCAATCTTTCAACATATGACAGTCCCGCCATCCCGGGAATTATCTCATGAACCTACGCTGCACTCCCTCAATAGCTAGAATGTCCTTCCTCAAATTTGGAGACCAGAACTGTACACAATACCCCAGGTGTGATCTCACCAGGGCCCTGTACAACTGCAGAAGGACCTCTTTGCTCCTAAACTCAACTCCCCTTGTTATGAAGGCCAACATGCCATTAGCTTTCTTCACTGCCTGCTGTACCTGTGTGCTTATTTTCAATGACTGATGAACAAGGACACCTAGATCTCGTTGTACTTCCCCTTTTCCTAACGACTCCATTCAGATAGTAATCTGCCTCCCTGTTCTTGCCACTAAAGTGGATACCTCACATTTATCCACATTAAACTGCATCTGTCATGCATCTGCCCACTCGCTCAACCTGTCCAAGTCACCCAGCATTCTCATAACATCCTCCTCACATTTCACACTGCCACCCAGCTTTGTGTCATCTGCAAATTTCCTAATGTTACTTTTAATCCTTTCATCTAAATCATTCATGTATATTGTAAATAGCTGCGGTGCCAGCACCGACCCTTGTGGTATCCCACTAGTCACTGCCTGCCATTCTGTAAAGGACCCATTAATCCCTACTGTTTGTTTCCTGTCTGCCAACCAATTTCCTATCCATGTCAGTATCCTACCCCCCTACCATTTGCTCTAATTTTGCACACTAACCTCCTACGTGGGACCTTATCAAAGGCTTTCTGAAAGTCCGGGTACACTACATCCACTGGCTTTCCCATGTCCATTTTCATAGTTACATTCTCAAAAAATTCCAGAAGATTAATCAAGCATGATTTCCCCTTCGTAAATCCATGCTGACTCGGACCTATCCTGCCACTGCTATCCAAATATGCCGCTATTTCATCTTTTATAATTGATTCCAGCATCTTCCCCACCACTGATGTCAGACTAACTGGTCTATAATTGCCTGTTTTCTCTCTCCCTCCTTTCTTAAAAAGTGGGATAACATAAGCTACCCTCCAATCCGCAGGAACTGATCGTGAATCTATTGAACATTGGAAAATGATTACCAATGCATCCATGATTTCTAGAGCCACCTTCTTAAGTACCCTGGGATGTAGACCATCAGGCCCTGGGGATTTATGAACCTTCAGTCCCATCAGTTTACCTAACACCATTTTCTGCCTGATGCAAATTTCATTCAGTTCCTCTGTTACCCTCGGTCCTCTGGCCCATGTGTCAAACACATTCTGGTGCCATCCTAGCATGTCTGCAATGCTCCGGGGAACAGTACATAACTCAATAAGCATCAAACAACAACAGCAAAAACAAGCTTCATTCCTTCCTCCCACCCACACATATACACAGTCTAACCCCATGATAGACCTCCAGTTCCATCCCCCACCAGACATGATTCAGGCCTGCTAACATAATGCATTTCATTGTATGTGTCAATGTACATATGACAAATAAATTAATCTGAATCCTGCATCACCTGTAGGGGCTGTTTAGGTCCCTGCATGGGGGTGAGGAAGGAGTTGTAGGACAGGTGTGTACCTGCTCTGGTCACCCAGTTCCTCCTGCACATATCCACTAACACCCTCATTAGTACTGGCTGTCTCTGTTCTCTTTCAGCCCAGCGGAAGGGTCTTGACCCAAAACATCGACTTTCCTATTCCCTTTACAGATACTGCCTGCCCCATTGTGTTCCCCCAGCAGATTAATTTTTAATGCTCAAGGATTCATTGTTTCTCCAACTCCAGGCTTTGACATGATCAAGTGAACATGACATTTTCTTCACCACATTATTAATGTGGTGCCTTTAACCTTCCATTCCTAAACCTAATGTTGTCTTCTTTTACTTGGTGTAATTCTTTTGGCTTCTCAGTTGGCTTCCATGAAATGCCTTTGTGCAGGTTACAATGTTATTTGTGTTTTATAAATGCTGTTTTATGTTTTATCAGATACTTCGTGAGAATTGCATTTAAAGTGATTAAATATGCTCAATAATATTACTGAATTTGAATATGAGTTAAATGTTTGAAAACTTTTGGTTCATTGTCATCCTCCAACTTATGAACAAGGCTTGTCCTTGTTAATAGCTTTACATTATATTTTTTATTAAAAATGTCCTGCAAAACATTAGATAGTTGAAAATTACAACCTTTTTTTGGCCAAAACTCATATCATTTTGTTTGTTTTGTTCATAGGGATGGCAGATTACAAGAACAAGATCAGATATTGGCCTTGAATCATACACCATTGGATGAGACTGTTTCTCACCAAGAAGCCATTGCAATGCTCCAGCAGACCAAAGGATCAGTGCATTTGGTGGTTGCCAGAGGATCTCCTCACAGGACCCCCTCCCCAACAGATATGGCAACGTTACCTTTCTCTTCACAATCAGTAAGTTCTGATTGGTTTTACAGAAGTCAGAGTAAAAGTAAAACTTAAGTCTTAATTTTGGTGTTAACATGCTCTCTTATAAAGAAGCTGAAAAATTTAGGAATTTCTTTTGCCTTCTGAAATTTATCTAAGGGGATTCATAGCCCATTCTTTAGTTAGAGCCTTCAGCATTTTGGGCATCGAGGGAGAGAGGAAGAGGAGAGCCATCCGCAGTACCACTGATGCGGCAGAGAGGGCCTCAAGATGGCTGTGGCTCAAAAGAGGGGAGCCATGGAGTCATAAGTAGCTAGCCATCTGGACACAAGCTGGGGTCTGATTAGCCCCGGCTGGGTCACCTGGAGGAGGTTGTATGATGTTGAAAGACCTGAAACACTGATGATTCCTGGAACATCACTGATGTCCAGAAGCATCAATAGATGTATGTACACAGCAAATTATTACCATTAAATAACAGTGTGACTATCAGTGTGCTTTGAGTGGCTGGTAATGGATTGTATAAAATCCCATGTTTCAGCTACTTGAGCCCCTATCCAGTTTGCCTACTGCTCAAACCAGACCACTGCTGATGCCAGAGCTTTGGCCCTCCACCCTGTCCTGTCCAACCTAAAAAAGTAATGCCTCATACGTCTGGATGTTGTTCATTGACTTCAGCTCAGCGCTTAACACAGTTGTCCCTCAGAGGACGGTGGGTAAACTGGCCTGTTTGGATGGAAAGTCCCAGTCAGTTCAAGTTGACAGCAACATCTCAAGCTCCAGCATGCTGAGCCCAGAGTTGCGTGCTCCATATGCTGCTGTTCGTGCTGTTGACTCACAACTGTACTGCCACATTCATCGCAAATCACATCATCAAGTTCTCTGATGATACTACTACAGTGGTTTGCCTCATCAGCAACAATTATGAGTTACCATACAGAGAAGAGGCGTTTCTAATGGTGTGAGAACAACAACCTGGGTCTCAACATGGGCAAGACAAAACAGATGATTGTGGACTTTGGTAAGGCACGGGTTGAGCACTCTCAATTGCACTTCAATGGCTCTGCTGTGAAGAGAGTGAAGATCACAAAGTTCCTTCATGTGCACATAATGGATAATCTATGCTGGACCCACAACACCTCTTCATTAGTCAGAAAGGTGCAGCAGAGTCTACACTTTCTGAGGAGAATGAGGCGTGCAAAGCTCCCCGCCCCATTCTAGTAAATTTCTAAAGGAGCACCACTGACAGTGTCCTGTCTGGTTGCGTCACTGTGTAGTACAGATTCTGTAAGGCATCGGACCACGGGACCCTATAGAGGACAGTAAAAACCACCGAGTGGATCACTGGGGCCTCCCTTCCCCCTATTTATGATTTTTCCCGGGTGCATTTGAGATGAAGGGCCCAAAGCATTACTGAAGATCCTTACTACCCATCCCACAATCTCTTTGACCCACTACCATCAGGGAGGAGGTACCAAAGCATCAGGAGGAGGACTGCCAGACTGAGTAACAGTTTATTTGCTCAGGCTGTGAGACTAATAAATACCCTACCACCACCGAGGTCTCGTCACTAGCACAGAGCTGTTTACCTGTGCTGCACTTCACTGCATTCATTTTGAATTTTATTAACTTATTTATAGTATAATATTTTGGTTTATGTACTGTATGTAATGTATGTTGTGTAGGTGCACCATAGTCCAGAGATACATTGTATATATGCATGGTTAAATGACCAGTAAGTTTGAACTTGAACTTGGATAGGTAACTAAGAATTATTGGAACAAAGTGAGAGAAAATTTCTAAAATTTTTGAATTAATAGGATGAGGCTGTGGATCCTGCCTGCAATCCTGCATTTATTTTCAACTCTAATTGTACCTGAATAAGGAAGCAGTAAGGGCCAACTGCATTTGCGGATCTTAGTTAAGGATGGCAGCTTCCCTTTCCTGAAGGGCATTAATGAACTAGGTAGATTTGTATGATCCAAAAAACAAACTACTGGAAGAACTTGGTGAGTACAGTGCAGCTATTGAGGCAAAGAGATATGTCTTCCCTCTTCACTCTCAATCTTGATTCAGGGTCTTGATACAAAACGCTGATCATCTCTTTTCCACCACAGATGCTGCCTTACCCACTGAGTAACTTCTTCCAGCAGTTTTTTAAAAATCTAGATTCTTGCATCTGCAGTCTCTCGTGTCTCAATTGTCAAATCGTTATACCATGGATTTGGTGATGTCTGAAATTGTGTAATTCATAAAACTTGGAAGTCTCTGGTATTCTCAAGCAATATATTTGAGCTGTAGTTTCTATCTAAAGTCATATTAAATAACTCAAAACTCAGCATTCTTTCAACTAACTCGCAGAAGTACGTCCACATTTCCTTCAAAGGCATAGATTTAAACAGTGGACATGGAGGAAGACCATAACCTCATTTTTTTAATTTATTGGTCGAGTTCAATCTTGACATCCTGTCTGGTTACCACGTCAGGCTCATCCTACTCTAACCTGATGTTTGATTTTGCTTTCAGTAGATTTCACCAGTTAGTATTCAGAGGTAGTAATTGAAGATTACTTTTTCCTTGTTTATTTTAGCCAGACAGCGTCTAAGTTAGAACTGGAACATATCTTTTTCAACTAAAATATTAGAATATTGGAAGTGCTGATTTAAAGTGCCCAACGTGTAGTCGGTTCTTTTGTCTCTGACTCCTATCACTTCTCTCGTTTAATCTTCTGGTATATATTCAGACCGTTTCTGCTTTGAAATCACGGTAGAAGCCAAAGTAAGCTTACAGTTGCGTATCTGCTCTACTCATCCGCTTTCTACAATCACCACTCTTCCTGTCCAGTTCATCAGCTGCTGGAACGCTCATCTGTTACTGTTTTGGGACTGAAATGTACCAATACACTCCTGTTCATCCTCCCATATGTCACCACACTTCAGATAGTAATCAAAAACTTTGTCTCTACCTAGAGCTCCAACCATCCCATTCACCAATTTACTTCTATATTTAATGATCATTTAAAAATATGTTCATGCTGTGCTACACAAATGGATGATCTGAGGCAAAGTTACTTCTTGAAAACAATCCAATAAACTAAAAAAATACAAATCAATTTCTTCAGATATTCTCCAGCTTTCAGGTTCCATATCTTAAGCCAGGTGTTCGTATCATGTAGCAAAGTTAATAGCAATTGAATATCGTACCAACAATTGTTATTGAAAACAAATTTTTAAAATAAATTCCACTTTTTGCTAGATAACCAAGTACTAATCGATATTGCACTTTAGTTCTGAATGTCAGTCTGTTACGGTTCAGTCACATATTTAACCAGGAATGGCATTGATAAACAATCAAAAACTAATTCATTTCGATGTACAACATGTAGCCCTACAGTCACAATCTTTAAAGTGAGATATTCCTATTATTGTTGATTTTTTTAATGTCACAGACTCTGCTTTTAGCATAAATAGAAACTAAATAATATGGTTATATAACTTGGTAAGTTGAGCTGCCTCAAATAGCAGTTTTGAAAAGTAATTGTTATTGAGGGCTAGTTTACAGATCAGCCACCTTGTAAGGATTGATTTTTGACTTGTTTTTCATTCTTCCTAGACACAGTGGGGGCATGTGGAAGAAATTGAGTTGGTCAGTGATGGGTCAGGCCTCGGATTTGGAATTGTAGGAGGAAAGCCAACTGGAGTAATTGTGAAAACTGTTGTTCCTGGAGGATTAGCTGATCGGGTAATTTTTTTTCATTTTTGTTATCATAGAAGTTTGAGTATTTGCTATTAGATTTTCAAGTTGTGTGTCATTATACTGTATGTCGTGCCTATCATAGAAAAGATCTTAAATGTTATAGGATTTTTAAAATTTAGCCTTGATTTTCATTAATTGTCAGTTTTCTAAATAATTTTAAGCCAGTAGAAACATTAATGTTACATTAAGACTGGGTGGCACGGTAGTGGTAGTGTAGCAGGTAGCATAATGCTATTACAGTGCCAGAGACTTGGGATCAATTCCTCCGCTATCCGTACATTGCAATGATAAATGGTTTAGACAGTGAATTGATTACACAGATGTAAGTGGGAGTGTGGGCTTGTTGGGCCTGAAGGACCTGTTACCATGCTGTATATCTAAATAAATAAAAAAAATTGGGAAGTTACAAAATTAAGCACCATTTTTAGATTTTTACCAAATGAAAGCTAATAAATAATTTCCTTTTTCCAGTCTTTAGATTTTTTATATAACTAGATATAGTTAAATAGTACTTATCAAATAGGGGAACTGATGAGAAACCTCATATTTTTGTGCAAGAATATAATTTGGATAGTATAATTATGAACCTAACAAATGCTGAATTGCAGTTTATTGAAGTCATGTTCATATGTCAGTGCTTCTGCTGTTTATGGAGCCAGAAGATGAGACTGATGATTTGGGATGCTATTGACAATTCTGCTCTTTAGTTTGTTGCTAGGAGTAGTGTCAGTTATTTGTCCATTTCCTTCCCTCCGGGTAGGTGCCAGCCTTTTCGTGAGTGCTTCGACAGTAAGTGGACATTAAATTTGTTTTTGTGAAAACATAGCATTATAGGAGTACATGGCAATGCTTACGAGTGTATTCTTTCCATCCATTGTGCTGTTTTTGCCAAAACGTAATTCTCCACAACTTCTGCCGTATCCACAGGGATCATACTACCAAACATGTTTTTATCTCACCCCACCTTCTCTCCGCTTTCCAGAGGGATCGCACCCACCGCGATTTCTGTGTCCATTTGTCCTTCCCCACTAATCTTCCTCCCGGCACTCAGCCCTGCAAGTGGCCAAAGTGTTCCACCTGCGCATTCACCTTCTCCATTACCTCCTCTCATGGCCCCAAACAGTCCTTCCAGGTGAAGCAACGCTTCACCTACCAATCTGGGGTCACCTGTTGTGTCCTATGCTTCCTATGCAGCCTCCTCCACATTGGTGAGACCTGTCGTAAATTGGGGGAACTGCTTCGCTGAGCACTTCCACTCCACCTGCCAAAAGTGGAACTTCCTGACGACAAACATTTAAATTCCATTTCTTGTTCTGACATGTTGGTCCATGGTTTCCTCTTGTGCCATGATGAGGTTACCCTCATGGTGGAGGAACAAGGGCTTATGTTCCATCTGGGTGGCCACCAACTTGATAGCATGAATATCGATTTCTACTTCTGGTTTAAAAAAAAAATTCTCCCTCTCCTCTCTTCTTATATTCCTTGCTCTGGCCTCTTGCCTCTTCTGACCTGTCAGTCACCTCCCCCTGTGTCCCACCCCCCTTTCTTTAATCCTTCGCTCTACTCCCCTCTCCTATCGGATTCCTTCCTCTCCCTTTACCTTACCTACCCACCTGGCTTTACTTATCACCTTCTAGCTATCTTCCTTCCCCTTGACCCTCTTTACTCTGGCATCTTCCCCCTTCCTTTCCAGTTCTGAAGAAATGTTTTGGCCTGAAATGTCGACTGTTTATTCATTTCCATAGATGCTGCTTGACCAGCTGAATTCTGGTAGCATTTTGTATGTGTTGCTCTGGATTTCCAGCATCTGCAGAATTTCTCATGTTTATGATTTGCTGTTTCCTTTAACACACATCAAAGTTGCTGGTGAACGCAGCAGGCCAGGCAGCATCTCTAGGAAGAGGTACAGTCGACATTTCAGGCCGAGACCCTTCGTCTAACTCTTCCTTCAGTTAGTCCTGACGAAGGGTCTCGGCCTGAAACGTCGACTGTATCTTTTCCTAGAGATGCTGCCTGGCCTGCTGCGTTCACCAGCAACTTTGATGTGTGTTGCTTGAAATTCCAGCATCTGCAGAATTCCTGTTGCTTACTGTTTCCTTTGTTCCTTTTGTTTGTTTTTTCCTTGTATTAACAGATCATGTAATGAATCCTTTCATTCATTGTAATTTTCCTATTTTTTTCCTTTTTTCTTTTCAGCAAGTACAACAAGCAGCATAGTTTATTAAATAAGAAGTCTTTCAGAATTTGGGTCCCAGGAAAACTATTTAAAATCTTGATTATGATTAGGCTTCATTTCTAACTTAAAAAAAAGAAACATTTCCTGTGGCCACATTTTCATTTTATTATAGGAAAATCATGTCTGAGGCCTGAGGTCTCTGTCAATCAGAGTTGACCATGGATATTGTGTCTTAGCAGTCTAGATACGCAAGCCTGGGCAGTATGATATTGAGAGCAAGCAGTTGTCCATGTAGCAAGCTCCCCCTCTCTCCACCCATTGAATGAACCCAAAGGAACAACAAAGACTGATACAGTTGGTATCAGCAGTGTCACAGGAGTTGCCAGTCAGCATTGAACTCAATGCAGGACTGCCTTAGGGGCTCCAGCTCTGGATTTTGCCCATGGTGTTTACTCCCGAAGCCTTCCCCATGAGCGGATGTATCTGCAAGGCAGCAGAGGTTTGAGATCACAGTTTTCCTTCTAGATGAGCTGCCAACCACGGCTGACGAGCCCCATCTCTCGGAAATGACTGGTTTTATGTCTCCAGTCATCTGCCTTTGTCCCTTCTGTCAGTAGAAACGGTTCTGCCTGGCTTAGTAGCTAAACTACATGTGAAGGCCAGGAGTTGCACTTGGTTATCAGAGGCTATTTGAGGTGCGCACCCTTGGGAATGTTTAGTAGGTAGTGAGAGCTTGTCCCCAATACTACCCCTTGCTATAACAACCTTAAGAAACCATAATATATTGGAATATGATAATAGTCACTAGGTTTTATATCTGTTATCTGCTGGATTAGGCAGTATCAATGGTGTACCATTTATTTTGCACTGGTAACCAAGGAGGAATATGTGCCATTAGCTATCCATTATATTTCCCACTTGATATTTGAGCAGTGAATGTTGGGAACACAATAGATGACAACTGAGTGTGCATTTAGCATAACCAACCTAATGAATGCAAAAGATAAGTATCATAAATTTCTTATCAACGTTTCATTGAAGAGCTATTGTGCATATTAAAGAAAGTATAACTTAATCATTTTCTATTCCCTTTAATTTTCAAGTAATAAAGTCAAAATTTATTATCGTATTCACAAGGCCATGCATACATGGGAGCAATGAAAAACTTACTTGTAGCAGCATCACAGGCACATGGCATCATAAAAGCTGTTTTTCTGAGAAAAACATTAATTAAACAATATAAGAAAGAAAAAATTACAACAAAAAACAAGGTCCATTTTAATGCAAAGTGATGAAAATGGTCATCATGTTGGCTACATTGTAGTGATTAGGATTATGCAAGTTGATTCATGAACTGAATGGCTGAAGAGAAGCAGATGTTCTTGAACCTGGTGTTGTGGAACTTCAGGCTTGTGTCTGACGGTAGCCGCAAGAATGGCCTAGATGGTGGGGATCTTTGCTTATGCATGTTGCCTTCTTAAGACATTACAGCACCTCCTGTAGAGAGAACATAGAACAGTACACAGAAACAGGCCCTTCGACCCACTATGAAGTGCTGAACCAATTTAATTAGTAATCAAATGGTTAACTAAACTAATCCCTCCTGCCTATACTTTGTCCATATCCCTCCATTTCCCTCACCTTCATGTGCCTATCTAAATGTCTCTTAAAAGTCCCTAATGTATCTGCCTCTACCACCACAGCAGAAAGCGCATTCAGGCACCCATTACTTTCTGTGTTCTTTTAAAAAAACTTGCCCCTCTCATTTCCTTTGAACTTATCTCTTCTCACTTTAAATGCGTGTCTTCTGGTATTAGACATTTAAGCCCTGGGAAAAAGATACTGACTACCCACTCTATCTATGCCTCTCATATTCTTATAAGCTTCTATCAGATCTTCCCTCCACTGCTCCAGTGAAAACAATCCAATTTTGTCCAACCTCTCGTTATAGCACATTCCCTGTAATCCAGGCAGCATCCTGGTAAGCCTCTCCAAAACCTCAACATCCAACAGTGGGGTGACCAGAGCTGTATGCAATACTCCAGGTGCAGCCTAACTAGAGTTTTATAAAGATTTATTGTAACTTCCTTACTTTAGACCTCAATGCCTCGACTAACCAAGAATGCATAAGCTGCCGTAACCACCCTATCAACCTATGTAGCCGCTTTCAGAACTTGGACCCCAAGATCCTTCTGCTCATCAACACTGTTAAGGGTCTTGTTCTCAATAGTGTATTGTCTCTTTGCATTTGACCTTCGAAGGTACAACATTCACATTTGGTGTTGTTAAACTCCATCTACCAATTCCCTGTATTTGCAATTGATCCATATCCCGCTGTACTCTTTGCTAATCTTCTGCACTAATCACACACCATCAATCTTCATATGAACTGCAGTTTTCCTAACCTACTCATTTACATTTTCATCCAGGTCATTTACATACATCACAAACACCAGAGGTCCCAGTCCAGATCTCGGTGGAACACCACTAATCACAGACCTCCAGCTAGAATAAATCCCTTTGACCATGTCGTGGTTTCTTGTTTCTTACAAACAACAAGGAGACGCAGAAAATCCTTCAAGAAGTTTTAAACTTTAATTTGCAAATCAAAGCTGAGACAATCAGAAAGCTAGTAGCTGACTGCCCATCGAGGCTTGTACACAGCATTTTTTATAGCAATCTCCTATCTTAGCTACATTATCATATCCAGACGGCCTGTGATCACAAATCATCAATACATCTGCTCTCGACCTTCCACTATTGTTTTACTCCCCAATTTAATTATGTCCTAGTTTACTTTTTAGATCAGGTGTCCCCTCATCCCTAACCACAGTTATTTCTTAATTGGTCTTGTTTTGACATGCTGCCACATATTTCATTACCCTACTCGCCACCGTTATCTTCCTACTTGGTTTCATTCTAGTTCTCTTCCTGAATTAATAGTGATTAGGTCAAAAGTCATGGCTACATAGTGAATACTTTCCACTGAACTAGTAGCAGTTACATAGTGAATATAGAAAATACAATGTCCCTTTGAGTAAATGCTGTAACAATGTGTACATTTGGGTAAATACTGCTGAGTAAATATTGTAAATACTGTAATACATAGAAAATACAATGTATGCATTTACATTTTCCAATAACCACTGCCCTGTCTCTTCTATGAACAAGTCAGTTCTGAATTGAAACGGTCAGTTCACCATGGATCTTATTCATCTTCATCTTTTGAATGAGCCACCCATGAGGAACCTTGTCAAACACCTTACTAAAATACATGTAGACAACATCCACAGCTCTACCTTCATCAATCACTCTCACTACCTCATCAAAAAATTCAAAGCCAGTTAGTAAGACACAACTTGCCCTGCACAAAGCCATGCTGGCTATCCCTAATTAGGCCATTGTTTTCCAAATCCTCATAAATCCTATCCCTAAGAATTCTCTCCAGTACCTTCCCTACCACTGACTTGAGACTCACCAGTCTATAGTTTCCAGGGTTATTCCTGGTTCACTTATTGATTGATGGAACAACATTATCTACTCACCAGTCCTCTACAACTTCACCTGTGGTTAGAGAGCATAGAGATATTGGTCAAGGGCCCAGCAATCTCATTCTGTTCCCTCTCTCAATAACCTGGGGTATATCCCTTCACACAATGGGGACCTATCCACCATAATTCTCTTTAAGAAACCCAACACTAAATTCTCCTTTATCTCAATGCCCCAGCCTAATAATACTCTCAGCATGGATCCCCCTATCCTCCACATCCGTCTCCTTGGTCAATAATAATGTAAAGCACTCATTAAGGACCTCACTCACATCCTCCATATCCAAGCATATGTTTTGCCCTTTATCCGTAGTGGTCTTCCCCTCTCCCTAGTCATCCTCTTGTTCTTGATGTATATAAAGAATATCTTTATCCTACTTGCCAAAGACATTTCATGGCCCCTTCTGGCTTTCCTACTTCCATTCTTGAGTTCTTTTTTTGGCTTGTTTATAATCTTCAAAGGTTCTGTTTGATTCTACTTCCTAAGATTTACATAATATTCCTTTTCCTTGACTGAGTTATCACCTCTCTCGACACCCAAGGTTCTCACCTTTCCATCCTTGTCTTTAATTTTGATTCGAACAATTGTCTTTAAACACTCTCCACATGTCCGATGTGGGCTTGCCTAAAACAGCTGTTCCCAATTAACTGTCCCTAGTTCCTGCCTAATGCTTTATCTTATCGATAGCTTCAGTAAAACTTAAGGAATTGTGGTCACCATTTCCAAACTGCTCACCCACTGCTGGGTTGCTCACCTGGCCAGGCTCACTAGCCAACACCAAGCCCAGCACTGCCCCTCTTCCTGTTGGAATCTCTACGTATAAATTTAAGGGAAACACTTCTTCTGGATGCATTTAACAAATTCTGCCCCTCTAAACTAAGAAGGTCCCAGTTTATATTTGGGAGGTTGAAGTCTCCCATGACAGCAACCCTATTAGTTTTACACCTTTCCTTAATCTGCCTGCATATCTGTTCATTAATGTTCCAGTAGCTATTGGAGGGATACTACCGACGATGGATGTACCCATTACGGGCATAAGATTTAATTGTTTGCGTTAAGTGACAAACATTTTATTGCATGTTTGTAGGATGGACGGCTTAAGACTGGTGATCGTATACTACAGATTGGAGGCACAAATGTCCAGGAGATGGGAAGTGAACAGATTGCTCAGGTCTTGAGGAACTGTGGTAATCGAGTTTGCATGGTGGTGGCCAGAGATCCTCAGGATGATTTTTCCTCTGACTATTTAAATGTTGTTCCTTCCATGTCAACTCGGGAACATTCCAATAGTGTGAGTACCACTGATCTGCAATAATAGCATAAAATTCAAGTTTTATTTTTCCAATTATAAATTTTTTGTCTATCAAACTGAGGATTATTCCTGTTTAGTAACTGGGCTCAAATCTTTAAAAAAATAGCATTTTTAATTTACTATAAATAAAGAATAATTAAAAGGAACTAGCCTGAGACATTGCAGCCGAACTTATTATAATGAATTCATAATTCATGTTTATTCAGCTTCCATGTATTGTTGATTTTAGTAAATATGCAAAGTATTATGTTAACAATTACCACAATTATGATGATGTAATCCTCAACATTTTCTTTGGGAGCAATAGAGAGAGCAGGAATATGATCTTGAGTTAGAAGATTTGTCATGATCATACTGAGTGATAGAGCATATTCAAAAAGCGTATTGGCCTATGTCTGTTAATTGTTTTTGTATGTGAATCTGTGCCATTTTTGGGAACTGTAAAGCAGTAACAATATTTACCTCAAAATAATACATATACACGTTCACTTTGAGAAGTGGCAATTCTAATTATACTTGTGTGGAAGGTGGCTCATTGAAAACCATCTATTTCTAGTTGGAAAGGACCTAACTAATAACGTGCTCACCTTTGCACAGTTGGGTTCTGATCACATCACTTGGTTCAGAGCCATAATCAGGTTTAATATCACTGACATATGTTATTTGTTTCACTGAACAAACTGCTGCTGTAAGAATAGATGGAGAAGTGAGTCAGTTTACGAAAATCAAGAGAGGCGTTAGACAAGGAGTGTTTTCTTCCCTGATTTATTTAATGTGTACAATGAAACAATATTACAAAAAATAAGACACATCTTGGGAATCAAAGTTGGCAGTGAAAACATCAATAATTTCAGATATGCAGATGACACTGTTAATTGCAAGTACGGAGGAAGAACTTCAAAACTTAATTGATATAATTGTTGAAGAAAGTGCAAAAATGGGTCTATCTATCAATTGCAAAAAGACAGAATGTATGGTGATATCCAAAAAGAAGGAGAATCCTATCTGCAGGCTGAGAATAAATGGGAAAGACATAAAACTAGTACAGAACTTTTGCTACTTAAGAAACTGGGTGACATCAGATGGCAGGTCCGACTTGGACATCAAAAGAAGAATGGGAATGGGAAAAGGCACCTTTACGAGAATGAACTGTATACTGACCAATACTAAACTAGGCATGACAACCCACCTCAGAGTACTGAAATATTAACGTTCATCCAGTTATGTTATATGGCTTAGAATGTTGGACAATATCTAGTAACATGAGGAAACGAATAGTAGTAGCAGAGATATGGTTTTTGAGGAGAATGCAAAGAATATCATGGACGAAATGAATATTTGATGAGGATGTCATGAACAGAGCAAACACAAAAAGAGATATAATGTATGAGATCATGAAAAGGCAACATAATTTCATTGGACATGTGATTAGGAAAGAGGAGTTAGAATGCACAGTAATTATGGGAAAGATTGAAGGGAAGAAAGCAAGAGGAAGACAAAGACAAATGATGATGGGGACAATAGCCAGAGAACTGGAAATGAATACCAATGAATTGACCCACTTGACCCGAAACAGGAGTGTGTGGGCCATGGCAGTCAAAGCTCAAAATGGGCATGGCACCTGATGATGATGTTATAATATTTATTGTTTTGTGGCAGCATTACAGTGCAATGCATAAAAATACTCTAAATTACAGTAAGAAATATGTATTAAAAATTAATTTAAATAGGTATTGCATAAAGAGAGCAAAAATAGTGAGGTAGTGTTCATGGGTTGGTTCATATTCCATTCAGAAATCTGGTGGTGAAGTGGTAGAAGTTGTTCCTAACATATTGAGTTTGTGTCTTCAGACTCCTGTATCTCCTCCATGATGGTAGTAATAAGAAGAGAGCATATCCTGGGTGATGGGGATTGTTAAAACTGGATGCAATCTTTTTGAGGCGTTGCCATTTGGAGATGTCCTGGATGCTCAGGAGGCTCGTGCCCATAATAGGGTAGGCTCAGTTTGTGACCCTCTGCAGCTTTTTCTGATCCTGTGCTCCTCCATACCAGACAGTGATACAACCAGTTAGAATGCTCTCCACGGGACATCTGTAGAAATTTGCTAGTCTTTTCCAGTCTCTTATCACAGCCTAGATATAAATTTATCAAAAGAGCTGAATTTAGAGCTGAGCTGAGAGTGATTGACTTTGATATTAAGGCACATTTTGTCTGAGCATTATAGAAAGCAGCCATCTTAGTCAGTATGAAAACTCTCTTTCTAGCTGAAATAATTTCCAATACAAAGGAAAGTGGCAGCTGTTGTTGGAGGACTATCATCTGCCAGATTTTAATGCCTGAGATTCTCACGAGTGCCTAGGTTCAGCTACCAGCAGCTTCATCAGTAACACTTGGATCAGAGACAAGGGTGTTCTCTAATGATTGCATGGTGTGCTGATTACTTGCAACAGCCCAGGTATAACATGAACTGGATGATACTTAGGTATCACACACAAAATGCTGGAGGAACGCACCAGGCCAGACAGCCTCTATAGAAAAGATCAAACAGTCAACATTTTGGGCTGAGACCCTTCACCAGGACTGGAAAAAATTGCCCCCCTCCCTCTTCCCTCTTCTTATTGCCCATCACCTCCCTCTGGCGCTCCTTCTCCTTCCCTTTCTTTCATGGTCTTCTACCCTCTCCTGTCAGATTCCCCCCTTCTCCAGCCCTTTATCTCTTTCACCAAACAACTTTCCAGCTCTTTACTTCACCCCCCCCCACCTCCCGGTTTCACCTATCATCTCCCACCTTATACATCTTCCTCCCGCCCCCCATCTTGCTCTGACTTCTCATCATTTTTTCCCAGTCCTGATGAAGGGTCTCAGCCTGAAATTATGACTGTTTAATCTTTTCCGTAGACGCTGCTGAGTTCCTGCAGAATTTTGTCTGTGTTGCTTTGGATATTCAGCGTATGCAGATTTTCTTGTGGATGATATTTAGGGTTAGACTGAAAAATGGTAAGTAATAAATGTATCACAAAGAAATGGGCAATGGCTGACTTGAACAAGAAAACATCCAACCATCTTCTCTTGTTATTCAATGTTACTTCTGTCACTAAATCTTCCACCATCAGATTTCTGTGGTCCTTGACCAGACACTTGCATTGAACTGCCAAATAAATATCATGGCGACAAAGGTTCATCAGGTGTACAGTGTTCTACAATATGAGACTCCATATTTTTCAAAGTCTTTGCACTAGTACAAGTTGAATATGATTAAATTCTCTCCATTTGGCTCAAGGGTGCAGCTTGAACGGCACCTAAAAAGTTAATACAAACTGGGACAAAGGTGCATGCTTGAATTGAGACCACATTCAATCACCCGAAATGTTCATAACCTCCAGCACCAGCATGGCATGCCTGTAATGCATACTTTTTACAAAATGCATTGCAGCAACTTGTGAAGATTTCTTTGATAATATCTCCCAAATCCATGCTCTTTATCATCCAGAGGAATGGCAATATGAGAGTATTGACCTTCCAAGTTGCACTCCATCTGACTTGCTGTTCCTTCATTGTTATTTGGCTCAGATTCCAAAATTGTCTTGATAAATGTATTGGAGTTTTCACAACATTCATTGGAGACCAAATGTCGACTAATACTTACTTAAGTCCATCACCCCTACTGGGGCAGCAGCAGCTCACCAGAGTTCTCTGTCCTGGGCCAGTCTTTCAAGTTATCCCGGGTGTAGCCCATCTGCTCCTTCCTCTCCCAGGGATGAGGCCTTTGGAGTTTCTACTGGTATTTCTGTACCATTAGATTTTTACGGGAAACGGTTTCTAGCCTTGTGTCCAACCCTCATCTTTTTGCAGCCGGGCTTTCATCTGTCCATGGTGGAGTTAAATGTCAGCTATTGGAGTATGGTAAATGCTCTTCCCTACAACACCTAGATGTCACGAATTAAGATAATTTAAAACCATACATTTAAAAATAAAATACTAGTTTTCTAAACATGTTTAAAGAAGCGTGCATCGATAGCTGGGTTTAATCACAGAAAACTTTCGGCCCACATGAGGTATCTGGCCGATTACTAAAGACTTATTTTGATTAACTGGTTGGTGCGTTCACCATTATCTTTAACCTCTGACTTGCGCATTCTGAGGTACCCAAGCAGGCTTCAATATTTTATGGCAGTGCCTAAGGAAAAACATGGTAACTTGCCTCAATGATTATCGTCCGGTAGCACTTGCATCCACTGTGATGAAGTGGTTTGAGAGGTTGGTGAGGAAAATTATCAACTCCTGCCTGAGAAGTGACTTGGATTCACTCCAATTTGCCTACCATGATAACAGGTCAACAGCAGATGCCATCTCATTGACTCTTCACTCAATCCTGAAATGTCTGGACAGTGAAGATGCATACATCAGGATGCTCTTCATTGACTATAGCTCAGCATTCAGCACTATCATCCCCTCAAAACTAAATCAATAAGCTTCAAGTCTTAGGCCTCAATACCTCCTTGTGCAACTGGATCTTCAATGTCTTCACTTGCAGACCACAGTCAGTTTGGATTGGCACCAACATCTCCCCCACAACCACACTTAGTGCAGGTGCACCACAAGGCTGTGTGGTTAATCATGTGCTCTAGTCGCTGTATACTTACAACTGTGAGGCTAAGCACAGTTCCTGTGCCATATTTAAGTTTGCTGATGACAACACTGTCATTGGCGGGATCAAGGTAGTGACAAATCAGCATATAGGAGGGAGATTGAAAATCTGGCTGAGTGGTGCTAGAGTAACAACTTCTCACCAGAGGTCCATAAGCCAATCTTCATTAGGGGGAGGGTTTCAGAGGTGGAAAGAGTAAGCAACTTTAAATTCCTCACTGTTATCATTTCAGAAAATCTGTCCTGACCACAGCAGCGCCTCTATTTCTGTAGAAGTTTGCAAATATTCGGCATATCATCTGAAACTCTGACAAACATCTATAGATGTGTGGTGAAGAGTGTATTGACTGGTTGCATCATGTCCTGGCATGAAAACACCAATGTCCTTGTATGGAGAATCCTATAAAAAGTAGCGGATATGGCCCAATCCATCACGGGTAAAGCTCTCCTAACTATTGAGCACATCTACAAGGAGTGCTGTCGCAGAAATGCCACATCCATTATCAAGAACCCTGCAGGTCATGCTCTCTTCTCACTGCTGCCATTAGGAAGGGGTACAGGAGCCTCAGGACCCACACCACTAGGTTCAGGAACAGTTATTATTCTTCAACCATCAGACCCTTGAACCAGAGAGGGTAACATTACTCAACTTCACTCACCCAATCACTGAACTGTTCCCACTGAACTGCACTCACTTTCACAAACTTTTCATCTTATGTTCTTGATATTTAATGATTGTTTATTATTATTATTATTTCTTTTTTTTCTCTCACTTTGTATTTGCAGAGTTTGTTTTTTTGACATTAGCTGTTTTCTGCCCTGTTGCGTGTGGTCTTTCGTTAATTCTATGTGTTTCTTGTATTTTCTGTGTTTCCCTGCAAGAAAATGAATCTCATGGTTGTATATGGTGACATATATATAAGTTGATAATCAATTCACTTTTAATTTTGAACTTTGGTTTTGCATTCTGAGGAACAGCAGTACAGCACAGAAAGAGGCTCTTTGGCCCACCGAGTCATTACTGACCATCAACTACACATTTATGCTAACCCTACATTAATCCCAGAATATAGTCTCCCTACATTTTCATAGATTGTCCCAAGATTCTACTGCTCACCTACACTTCTATATTTCTAGTGGGCAATTAGCTACCAACCCACCCATCTTTGGCATGAGGGAGGAGACTAGAGGAGGTGGAGGAAAGGTAGTAATCACAGGGCAGAGGCGCAATCTCTACACACACAGGACCTGAGGTCATGATTGAACTTGGGTCTCTGGTACAGTTGGGGCAGTGGTGTTGCAAACTGCACCATTGTGTCACCCAATAATTTTGCCATGTTTGGGTTTAAGCTCATTGTTGTGAGCTTGGTTCAAGTAGGAAAGGCAGTGTTCAGTTTAAACATTTGAGTTGGCCTCCTGCTATTTTCCACAATAGTGCTTTTTTAATCTGACTGATCCAATTCACTTGGGGTCTCGGGGTAAATGGCCTTGCTTTGCTAGATGTGAGTGCCAAATTATCTTTTGATATGTAAACTAAGTTGTTGCTTCTCTGAGTTAATGGGCATATGTTGTAGAACTTTAAATACTGCTATAAAGTTCTCTGTTTGATATTTGAAGTTCCGCAAGTATGTATAGCAGATTAATGTTAGCTGTAGCCTGTGTTTGTCTTTGTGAAGCTTGTAGCTACATAAATTATCCTCTGTGGTGAATGGTTAGGATTGCTTCTGTTTCCCTCATGGGATGAATACATTCTGCAGAGCAATTTGGGGCTCTACATCCTTTACAGGGGTTGCTAATATTCAGAGAACTGGGCTAAATTATCGTTGATGAATTTCACTGGATTCCCCAGCTTCTCATTTTGGTATTAGGAAAGAGGTGTACACGGTCAAATTGATCCATAACTGCATCTGAGATTATTGCTGCTTGTACATATGGGAGTGGGGGGCTGTAGTAAGAATGAGCAACCAATCCATGCCACTGTGAGCAGCAAAGGACTAAATTAAAATGTGGAACAAAAACCTAATAAACTCTGGATTGTTACCTGAGCCTCTTGCAAATTGGCACAGGATTAATGAGATCAGAGAGTTAAATGCATGGCTTGTAGATTGTTGTGGGAGAAGTAGGTTTGAATTTGTGGGACATTGGCACCAGTATTGGGGAAAGAGGGAGCTGTTCCGATGTGACAAGCTCCACCTGAACCAGGCTGAGTTCAGGATCCTGGAAATCGCACTACTAAGGTTGTCGATAGGGTTTTAAACTAAGTAGTAGGTGGGTGAGCTCAACAGTTTGGAGAAGAACGGACAAAGTTAAAGGGAAGGAGAATGCTGGAGAGGTTACTGAAGTCTCCAGAATAAAGAATAAGACCAAGTTTCGAAAGGGATAAAAATTTAATTTCAGGCAACATGGAGATAAAATTGAGAAGAAGGGTGGTGAATGCAGAACTGGAGGTGTTTTCTTTGAACGTATGCAGTATATGAAATAAGGTAGAGTGGTTAGAAATCAGCAGCTATGGTGTTGTGGGCATTACTGAGTCATGGCTGAAAGGAGATCACTGCTGGGAGCTGAACATCCAAGGATGCATATCCTATTGGAAAAGTGGGCAGAGGGGTTGGGGTGGCTCTGTTGGTTTTAAAGATAAAGAAATAAAGTCCTTAAAATGAATTGACACAGGATGAGAAGATGTTAAATCCTTGTGGGCAGTGTTAAGAAAATGCAAATGTAAAAAGACTCTGATGGGTCTTTAGAGACATCCGAGCAGTAGCCAAGATATGGGATACAAATTACAATGGGAACGAGAAGACATAAAAAGGGCAATGGTAGGATGCTCATGGGGGAATTTTAATATGCAGATACTGTAGTTAGGAAAAATCAGGTTGATACTGGATCCCAAGATGAGAAATTTGTACAATGTCTACATGATGGGTTTTTAGAGCAGCTTGCGGTTGAGCCCAGCAGAAAAACGTAAATTCTAGATTTGGTGTTGTGCAATGAACCAGATTTCACTACAGAGTCTATGGTAAAGGAACCTTTTCAGGAGAGTGATCATTGTATGATAGAATTTAACCTGCAGTTTGAGAGGGAGAAGTTAAAATCAGATGTATTGGTTCTACATTTGAGTAAAGGTAATTACAGAGGCATGAGAGAGGAGCTGGCCTAAGCTGATTGGAAGGGGACACCTGCGGGGATGACCAGAGGGCATTAATAGTTGGAGTTTCTGGGAATAATTCAGCAGGTGTAGGATTGGTTCATTCCAAAGAAGAAGAGGCATTCTAAAGAGAGAATGAGGCAACTGTGGCGGACAAGGGAAATCAAAGACAAGATAAAAGCAAAAGAAAGGGCATACAATATAGCAAAATTAGTGGGGAGCTAGAGGATGTTTGTAAAAACCAACAGAAGTCAACAATAAAGCACTGAAAAAAAAAGATGAAATATGGTGTTAGCTAGCCAATATTATATAACAGTATACCAAAAGTTTTTTTTTAAGATATACTGTATAAAGAGTACAAGTGAGGCAAGAGCGGTCATTGGGCTGTTGGAAAATGACGCTGGAGAGTTAGTAATGAGGTACAAAGAAATAGTATATGAATTGAATAAGTATTTTGCTTCAATCTTCACTATGGAAAACACTATTAGCATGCCGAAAAATTTGAGAGAGTCGGGGCAGAAAGGATTGGAGTTGCTATTAGTAAAGATTAGGTGCTTGGGAATATGAAAGGTCTGAATGTAGATAAGACACTTGGACCAGATGGAATACACTCCAGGGTTCTGAAAGGAGCAGCTGAAGAGATTGTGGAGGCATTAGTAGTGATTTTTCAAGAATCACTAGATTCTGGAATGGTTCTGAAGGACTGGAAAATCACAAATGACTAAGAAGGGAGGGAGGCAGAGGAAAGGAAATTATGGGCCAGTTAGCTTGATTTCAGTGGTTGATAAGATGTTAGAGTCTATTATTAAGGATGAGGTTTCAAGAGGCAAATGGTGAAATAGGCCGAAGTCAGCATGGTTTTAATAAGGGAAAAGCTTGCCTGACATATCCGTTGGAATACCTGGAAGAAGTAACAGGCAGGATAGACAAGGGAGAATCAAGGTATGTTGTTTACTTGGATTTTCAGAAGGCTTTAACAATGTACTGTACATGAGTTTGCTAATCAAGACAGGAGTCCGTTGTATTACATGAAAGATACTAGAATGGACAAAAGATTGGCTGACTGGCAGAACCCAAAGAGTGACAATGAAGTGGACCATTTCTGGTTGGTTGCTGGTGACTGGTGGTGTTCCGCAGGGGTCTGTATTGGGTTTGCTACTTTTTGTGTTATACGTTAATGATCTGGATATCAGAATTGATAGCATTGTGGCCAAGTTTGTGGATGCTACAATTAGGTGAAGGGGCAGGTAGTATTGAGGAAATAAGGAGTCTGCAGAAGGACTTGGACAGATTTAGAGACTAGGCAAAGACTTGGAACATAGAACACAGCACAGAGAAGTATATTGTCCTGCAGTTTGGTTGGCAGAATTAAAGGTGCAGACTATTTTCCAAATAGGGAGCAAATTCAGAAATCAGAGGGCAAGGAAACTTGGAAGTTCTGCTGCAGGATTCCATAAAAATTATAGAAGGATTATTGGAAGTTGAGTCATTAGTAAGGAGGGCAAATGCAATGTTAGCATTCATTTTGAGAGGACTAGAATATAAAAGCAAACGTGTAATGCTGAGATTTTATAAGGCATTGGTCAGATGTCACTTGAAATACTGTGAGCAGTTTTGGGTTTCATCCCGAAGTAAGGATGTGCTGACATTGGAGAGGGTCTAGAGGAGAATTACGAGACTGATCCCTGGAATAAAAGGGTTAATGAATGAGGACCATTCGATGGCTCTGAGCCTTTACTCCCTGGAATTTAGAAGAATGATGGGATCTCATTGAAACCTACTGAATATTGAAAGGTCTGGATAGAATGGACCTGGAGAGAATATTTCCAATTGTGGGGAGGGTCTAAGACTAGAGAGCACAGCCTCAGAATAGAAGTACATTCCTTTAGAATAGGGAGGAGGAGAAATTTTAGCCAGAGAGTGGTGAACCTATGAAATTTATTGCCACAGATAGCTGTGGAGATCAAATCATAGAGTATATTTAAAGTGAAGTTCTTGACTATTAAGGGTGTCTAAAGTATTAGGGAGAAGGCAGGAGAATGGCATTAAGATGGAAAATAAATAAATCAAGCACGATCAAATAGTGGAGCAGACTCAATGAGCTGAAAAACCTAATTCTTCTCCTTTTGATCTGTGTTGTTGTTTCTTTTTTTTGAAGTGTTCTCTTCAGTCTATTGGTTGTTTGGTCCAGCATCTGATCTATCCAATATTTTAGTGTAGGTCTTAATAACAACACTATGTTTAATTTTACTGTTGATTCTATTGTATGGATCAGGTTCTGTATGCTGTGAATTACAGAATAAACTTTAGTTCTGCTTCTCTTTTAACTTTTGTTTCTCTCTTTATATTAGTTTGTAAATAAGGTTTGGAAAATTCTCAAGTGTTTTTGCATTTTATTGGAGCTATATGGTATTTGTCCATTGCAAGAATCAGCAATTAGGAGATATGCAACTTTTTTCCATCTTTTAAGGCTTTGTTATGGTTAGAACTTGGATTAATGTGAATCTACAGAGTTATGCTACAACTTTTGTTTCTATTTCATCCATCCACCTTGAAATTGACTTTGTCTCCCAGAGATGAAAGAACAGTGTTCCAGTACAGCCTCTTATTTCTTGAAATCTGTAATATGCCTCATGAAAAAGGTCACATATTAATGCTACATCCCCAATTAAAAATAAAGCTTAACAAAGTTAATAGTCTTTGAACTTGTATTTTGAATGATAATACCTATTAAAATTGTTGTAAGAATATAAATACAAGTGCTATGTATTTTATCAATTAATTGATCACTGATGTAACCTGGGAGGAGCACCAGCTACTGTCGTTTCAATAACAGAAAAAGAGATAATTTAGTTGAAATGACCAGACAAATTCTTTGAACTAATAATTGAACACACATTTATGTTAATACCCACATGGTTATCAGCACCGAATGTTTAAACAAACTCCCATTTATTGGCACTGTCCATTAGTCCCCATTTAAGTGGAAGTTGATAGATATTGAGAGGTCATTTTCTCTGACCTGTGAGTCCACATGCATGGCAGAGGATTCGAGAGAAATATTTGGTGTTTTAGGACTGATGATTGAGCTTTGTAATTAATTGAAATACTCTCCTCTGGAAAGCTGTGGATATTGAATCAATGTACATATTCCATGTTCATTTATTGATGCCTTCTTCAACTTACTCATTACTCTGTCCCAATTCCCATTTTCTTGTCTAAGGATGCTCTTTAAAGAAAAATAATTTTTAAAAATCACAGGAAATTTGGTAGTTTAGGTACTAAATAACATCAATGGTAACTTAATTTTTCCAAGGCAAAAAGTTCTAGACTTATCTGTATAATCAATTACTAAATTATCTGAATCTTATACAGACAGAGGAGGAGAAATTGGGGTGTCAGTTTGCCATACACTGAGTATTGTCTGATCAATATTTTAACTCCATTCTTTTTTGTTCCATATTCTTTCACGTGGTCATCAGCAAGAAATGAATTGATTTGAATAAAAATTTCATTAAAAGCTTTGACTGCTTGTAGAATCTCATTAAAATAATTGCAGACACAAGAGGAAATCTGCAGATGCTGGAAATCCAAGCAACACCCACAAAATGCTGGAGGAACTCAGCAGGCCAAGCAGCAGATGTAGAAAAAAGTTCAGTCGATGTTTCAGACTGAAAACCTACGGCAGGACTGGGGGAAGAAAGCTGAGGAGTAAGTTTAAAAAGTGGGGAGGGGGAGAGAGAAACACAAGGTGATAGGTGTAACCTCAAGGGGAAGGGATGAAGTAAAGAGCTAGGAAGTTGGTTGGTGAAAGAGGCTGAAGGCCTTGGAAGAAAGAAAAGGTGGGAGGAGCACTAGAGGGAGGTGATTAGCGGACAGGGAGATAAGGTGAGAAAGGGAAAAGGGGATGGGAAAAGGTGAAGAAGGGGGTTGGAGGGGTTGGGTGGCATTACCGGAAATTCGAGAAATTGATGTTCATGCCATCAGGTTGGAGGCTACCCAAACGGAATATAAGGTGTTTTTCCTCCAACCTGAGTGTGGCCTCATCACAATAGTGGAGGAGGCCAAGGATAGACATATCAGAATGGGAATGAGAAGTGGAATTAAAATAGGTGGCCACTGAGAGATCCCGGCTTTTTATGGTGGATGGATTGTAGGTGTTCAGCGAAATGGTGTACCAATCTACGTCAGATGTCACCGATTTACAGGAGACCACAGCGGGAGCACCGGACACAATACATGACCCCAACAAATGCACAGTGTTGCCTCACCTGGGGGACTGTTTAGGGCCCTGGATGGTAGTGAAGGAGGAGGTGAAGGGGCAGGTGTAGCGTTTGTTCAGCTTGCAAGGATAAGTGCCAGGTGGGAGATCAGTGGGCAGGGACTAATGGACAAGTGAGTCATGTAGATTGAAAAGCCTCACCTATACCTCTTCCAACCCTGTTACTTGTAAAAACACTATCCCCCTTCTCTCAATTCCTCCGTCTGCGCCGCATCTGCTCTCAGGATGATGAAGCTTTTCATTCTTGAACAAAGGGGATGTCCTCCTTTTTCAAAGAAAGAGGCTTTCCTTCCTCCACCATCAATGCTGCCCTCAACCGTATCTCTTCCATTTCACGCACGTCTGCTCTTACCTCATCCTCCCACCACACTACCAGGGATAGGGTTCCTCTTGTCCTCCCCTACCACCCTACCAGCCTCCATGTCCAGAACATAGTTCTTTGAAGCTTTCGCCATCTCCAGCGGGATCCCACCATCAAGCACATCTCCCCTCCCACTTTCTGCTTTCTGCAGGGATCCCTATGTGACTCCCTTGTCCATTTGTCCCTCCCCACTGATCTTCCTCCTGCAACTTATCCTTGCAAGCAGAACAAGTGCTACATCTGCCCCTACATCTCCTCCCTCACTACCATTCAGGGCCCTAAACAGTCCTTCAGGTGAGGTAACTCTTCACCTGTGAGTCTGTTGGGGTCAGATACTGTATCCAGTGCTCCTGTTGTGGCCTCCTGTATATGGGTGAGACCCGTCGTAGATTGGGAGCCCGCTTCGCCGAGCACCTACACTTCATCCGCCGGAAAAAGCAGTGGCTACCCATTTTAATTCCACTTCCCATTTTTTCCATTCTGATATGTCTATCCATGGCCTCCTCCACTGTCGTGATGAGGCCACACTTGGGTTGAAGGAACAACGCCTTGTATTTCGTTTGGGTGGTCTCCAACCTGATGGCATGAACATTGGTTCCTTGAAATTCCCATAATGCCCCCCACAACCCTCTCCTTCATTTCCTATCCCCCTTTCCCTTTCTCACCTTATCTCCTTGCATGCCCATTGCCTCCCTCTGGTGCTCCCCCCCCCCCACCCTTTTCTTAGTTCCTTGGCCTTCTGTCTCTTTCACCAACCAACTTCCCAGCTCTTTTACTTCATCCCTTCCCCTCCGGGTTTTACCTATCACCTTGTGTTTCTCTCTCCCCTCTCCCCTCTCCCCACCTTTTAAATCTACTCATCAGTTTTTCTTCCCCAGTTCTTTCAAAGAGTTTTGGCCTGAATTATATCGACTTTACTTTTCTCTATTGATGATGCCTGTTCTGCTGAGTTCCTCCAGCATTTTGTGTGTGTTGCTCATTTCTGTAATAATCGGGTTGATTATAAGGATATTCTGTATATTTTTAAAATGACTTTTTATGCTCCATATAAGGTGAGATTCATGAAAATATTTTTTATTGAAATGCTTTATTTTAGATTTCTTCAGATGATTATGAAATTAATGATGTTGAACTCAAAAGAGATGGACAAAGCCTGGGCATTACAGTTGTTGGTTATGTTGGTGCTTCTCAAAGTGGTGAGTTCACAATTCAAAAAAAAAATTATGGATGAAGAAGATATAAAGCCATGGGTTTACTTAGATTAGAAGGATGTGATCCAAAACAAATCACCCTGCCTCTTTTTGTTTTCCTCCTTACACTGATTCAAGTATTTCTCCACTCTTCCTTGAATGATACCTGACTATAAATTGCTGCTATTTGTGATATTTATGAAAATTATCATATTTCTCTGACTCTGAAATGGTATGAATGGTAACCTAAAAGCTGTTGCGAAATTTACACAATGATTGAGAACTTCATTGATGAGGTTAACACCACAGCTTTCTTGGGTTTTCCTGTGTCTAGCTGTAAGGAAACTGACATTTTTGGCCTTTATTGATGGATTGCATGCTCATGTGGTTATTACAGTGTAACAGAGCAATTGGGGTCTTTCTAGTTATTTCTTAAAGTGTCATAAAGTAATGCAAGAATTACTCTTCCTGCTATAGGGGAATGTTGTCAGTGAATGAATGGATGCTGTGTTGGTGGGATCAGTGTGAGAGAATTTTCCCACTGAGTGAGAAATACCTGGGTCAACTGGTGAAGAATAATCTCTATACGAGACATGTTTTTGTGTAGCGGCTATGGCGGATTGTTGTTATAGAAAGCCTTTTGCAATAGTCAATGTTTCCGGAACAAATTTACCATGGAGATCTTTGTAAAGACATGTTTGTAAAACTGTGAACCATGAGGAACTTTGTAGTGCAAACAGATGCTCGTGCATGCTCTAGTAGGCTGAAGGAAAAGTAGGTGATGTCTTCGTTCTTTTGAGATCCCAAGAAGAAATTTGGAATTATACAGAGGTCTGAAGTATAGAGTGACCATGACCTTGATCTTTATGGACAAAGGAAACAAGGCACACATATCAGGTTTTTTCTGAAGTTGTAGGTGGCCACAGACCTCAGAGAAGATGATGAATGCAGTTTGAGTGTTGGTTCTTTGAAAATAGCAATGTTTGGGAAAACAATGTTAACAAATCCTTGTGTTTTTGTGAGTAAATATGAACTGTTGTTTTGTGCCTGCAGAAGAGTTGGAGCTGGCTTGAGAGGTTAAAAATCTCTCAGTAAGTGAAGGTTGTGTGTTGGAATATTAGATGGTACAGGAGTAGGCCCTTCAGCCCATAATGTCTCTGCCAACTAGTTGGAACTAGTTTGGAGATGTACCAATTCAACCTAATTCCATCTGCCTGTTTGTACTCAATATCCTCCACTCCTTGCCTGTCCCTGTCCCTTTGCCTGTCCAAGTTCCTATTTAAATGTTGCTATGGTACACTATTAGAATTGCTGGTGAAATTATTAAACAATATAATTCAATACTATAATTTTCAGATACATCTGGAATTTTTGTGAAAAGCATAATACCAGGGAGTGCGGCAGAACAAAGTGGATGCATTCAAGTTCAAGATAGGATTATTGCTGTAAGTAACATCTTATACCTTGAATTGTATTTCTGACATTGGATTGTGGGTTATTCTTCATAGTTGCCTTAATTAATAAAAACATCACTTGAAATACTTAGAGTGAGAAGCAAACTTCTCAAAGAACTTAGCAAGTCATACTACATCTGTGGAGGCTGTGGATGGTATTTTGATTGGAAACCCCGCATCAGGACTGAGTGTGCGGGGGAGAAAGATAACCAATCGAAGGAGTTGAGACAGTGGTTCGCAAGTGACAGGTAGAATGATCTGAGAAGGTAAGTGATTGCTGGAGATGGCAGGTGAGGGAGGAGAGGAATGGTGTCAGGAGATATTGGCTGCTAGGTGGAGATAGATAAGGACAAAGGGCTAAAAATGTTTGACTTTGCTGTTCTCCCCTCCCCCACCTGACTGCATCTGTTCATCATCCTACTTCCTACCGTGTTCCAGCTGTTGCATCCCAGCCCCTGCGTCACCCTCTGTCCCACTGTTTATCCTATCCCTCTTCTATGTCTATCTCACTCTTGATGAAATAAATGATGAAATGAAAGAGAGCACTGTTAACTCCTGATGAAAGGTCTCAACCCGAAACAGATCATTCTTTTGCCTCCACAGATGCTGCTGCACCAACTAATTTCCTTCAGTAGTTTGTCTTTTGCTCCAGATTCTAGCATCTGCAGTCTGTTGGATTTCCAATAGAGATAGCTAGCCTTTAAAGCATTTTAGACATAAGTTGTACAAATTGCTCATCATTTCTTTTGTGTTTTATCATTAACAACCATTCTGTTGAATCTAATTTGCACTTGCATTTCACTTAGTTCATTATTAATACAGAATTTGGATTCTTTGACCGCTTTTGTTTAATTTTACAGTTCAGTTATACAAAAATACATCAAATAGAAGATTGTGTGGTTTGACGAAGCATTTTTAAAAACAGTTTTCCAGCATGTTTTTTGTCCTTAAGGAAAGGCTGGGTTTTGTCAGGTGACTCACAGGATCTGTTGGTGGTTGATGCCATAAAGTCAAGAATTTACTTGGTTCTAAATTTAGGAGATGATATTATTTTATATTTTAATTATTTGAAGGCAATAGCTTTAGTTCTATATCCTCATGCAAGGGGTATTCAATTGAATGATGTATTTATTAAACAAATGAAATCATTGGTCAATATGGTAAAAATGATTATTTGTTTTATTCATTTTTGATAATGGCTGAGACTGGGAAGAACAACAGTTCCTACGGTTCCTATGTTCGTACTCACCAGTAATGACGGATTTGCTATCTATTTTAACGTTGAGGTAGTATGTGACGAATGGAGTAGGCAGATGGTGGTTTTGCCATGCACGTGAATCCTTTGTCGTCTTTAATATGATAGAAGTTGCAGATTAGAATGTTTTATAGGAGGAGCCAAAGTGAACAAGTAGACATTTTGTAGATCAAGGATGGCCAATCCGTGGTGCACGTGGCAAAAGTGGCCCATTGGATGATTAGAAGTGGCGCATTGCACCCCAATGATAATAATAAAAAAGTAAGCCTACTCATGTAAAAAGTGTTAACCAAAAACCGATTTGTAGAAAAAAAATCTTTAACAGGAATTCAAGTAACTTCGAGCTAGAAATGGGTTTTACTGAGAATAAATCTAAAACTTAGCAATTATTTTTAGCAATTTTATTATTTCATGCACATCTTTTGGTGAATGTTATCTTCTTCCACATTAATCTGTTTTTAATTCAGAGAAAATGTTCAGTGAGTCAAACTAGGAAAGAAGGACTTTTGTTCTGCACTTGTTCCATAACTGTTCCATACAGGTTTGATACTTAATCGATCCTGAGGCGCCAGGCGTCTGCACCAGCGGTGTGTCGCAGGTTTTTGCCAGTCAGTTTACAATTGGCACTCGTGCGCTACGGAGTTGTGCTGTGTTTGTCCTTTGTGAACATTTGCAGTTTTGCACTTTTTTGAAAATTAAGCCTTGCTTTTACATTCAGTTACCCATCACAGTGCAAAAGAAAATGAGCAAAAGAAAAGCAAAAATTGATGGTAAGCGTGAATTCAATGAACAGTGGGAAAATGAGTTCTTATTTATAGCAGGTCCATCAGGAAAACCATTGTGCATTGTTTGTGAAAACACTTTCTCACATAGTACAAGACATGATCTTAATAGACACTGTAGAACACAATATCAGACTGAAATAGAAGGAAAACTGAAGCTGGTGCTTGGGTCTGAGTTACGGAAAGAATATGTCATTAAGAAAAAGGAAGAAATCAAAAGAAGACAAAATATATTTGTTAAAAGAATTTGTGAAAGATTGGTGATGACAGAAGCGTCCTATGAAATTGCTTTAGTGGTGACCAAAAAACGGAAGTCTTTCTCTGATGGAGAAGAAATTGTTAAGCCTTGTCTCCAAATATTTGCAAGATGTCTTGGTGATAAAAATATCGAAAGGAAAGTAGGCGAAATTGCTCTGTCAAAGCAAACAGTTAGGAGACGCGAAGAACTCTATCAAACAGTTAGGAGACGCACCAAAGACGCACCGATGAAAGACCTTGTCCATGTTTGTACTTTCTTTTCTTTAGCTTTGGACGAATCTGCTGACATATGTGATGTAACCCAGTTAAGCATTTTTATAAGAGGAATTGATGATAATTTTAGCGTCTTTGAAGAACTTATCGGTCTTGAGTCGCTTCATGGAAAAACAAGAGGATCAGACATATTTGCAAAGTAAAATCAGGCCTAGAAAATCTACAACTAGATTCTAGTAAACTGATCGGTGTTTGTACTGAAGGAGTGCCGTCAATGATAGGTAAAGCCGCTGGGACTACAACTTCGCTTGAAAACTTTTTAGGTCGTCCTCTACTAAAATATCACTGCATTATACACCAAGAGTCACTGTGTGGAAAAACTTTACATTTGCAGCATGTTATGTTACTGGTTGTGAAATGTGTGAATAAAATTAGAGGAAGAGGATTTAAACAGGTGAGAATTCAGAGAATATTGTGAAATATTAGATCTGGAATATGGCGATCTTGTCCTTCATTGTGAGGTGAGCTGGCTTTCTAGAGGACAGGCTCTGAGTAGATTTTGGAAACTGAAAAATGTTGTTCATAATTTTCTAGAAGAGAAAAATGAGCTGCCTGAGGAAAGAACCCTTTTATGTGATAACAATTGGCTATTTGATTTAGTATTTTTAGTTGATGTTTCCAGCCATCTCAATGATCTAAATTTGAAACTCCAGGGCAAGAACCAATTGTTTCCTAGCTTAGTAAATGATATCAATGCATTCAAGATGAAGTTAAAACTGTTCACCTCTCAGTTAGAGAATGAGGATTTGAGCCAGTTTCTGCACTTAAAAGAGCAGAGTGAATGTGCTGGAGATAATGACAATTTTACAAAATATATTGAAAAAAATCAGGTTATTGCAAGAGTCATTTGAAAGTCGTTTCGTGATTTTGCTTAAGAAGAAGACTGCATTCTTGCGCTTATAAACCCATTTTCACTTAGTGGACAAAAAATCATGAAGATGGAACTTATTGATGAAAACAAATTCATTATTGAACATGAAGTTTGATGAGCTTCCCTCAGTCCCAAATGCTTCTGACATGATTAATTTCTGACAATCATTACCCTGTGAACATTTTCCAGAACTAAGAAAATTTGCCCAGAGTTATACCAGGCAACAGACATAAAAAGTGCTGGTGAATGCAGCAGGCCAGGCAGCATCTATAGGAAGAGGTATAGTTGACGTATCGGGCCGAGACCCTTCGTCAGGACTAACTGAAAGAGTATATAGTAAGAGATTTGAAATTGGGAGGGGGAGGGGGAGATCTGAAATGATAGGAGAAGACAGGAGGGGAAGGGATGGAGCTAAGAGCTGGAAAGTTGATTGGCAAAAGGGATACGAAGCTGGAGAAGGGAGAGAATCACGGAATGGTAGGCCTAGGGAGAAAGAAAGGTGGGGGGGGCGAAGCCCAGAGGGTGGGCAAGGGGTTATAGTGAGAGGGACAGAGGGAGAAAAAAAAGAGGGGCGGGGGAGGAGAGGAGAGATAAATAAATAAATAAATAAATAAATAAATAAATAAATAAATAGGGATGGTGTACAAAGGGGAGGTGGGGCATTAACGGAAGTTAGAGAAGTCAGTGTTCATGCCATCAGTTTGGAGGCTACCCAGACGGAATATAACGTGTTGTTCCTCCAACCTGAGTGTGGCTTCATCTTGACAGAAGAGGAGACCATGGATAGACATATCAGAATGGGAATGGGGTGTAGAATTAAAATGTGTGTCCTCCTCTACTGTCAAGATGAAGCCACACTCAGGTTGGAGGAATAACATCTCATATTCTGTCTGGGTAGCCTCCAACCTGATGGCATGAGCATTGACTTCTCCAACTTCCGTTAATGCCCCACCTCCCCTTCGTACCCTATCCCTTATTTATTTATTTATGTATTATTTTTTCTCCCTCTGTCCCTCTCACTATAACCCCTTTCCCATCCTCTGGGCTTTTCTCCCTAGGCCTCCCGTCCCATAATCCTCTCCCTTCTCCAGCCACATATCCCTTTTGCCAATCAACTTTCCAGCTCTTAGCTCCATCCCTCCCCCTCCTGTCTTCTCCTATCATTTCGGATCTCCCCCTCCACCCTCCCACTTACAAATCTCTTACTATCTCTTCTTTCAGTTAGTCCTGACGAAGGGTCTCAGCCCGAAACGTCGACTGTTCCTCTTCCTATAGATGCTGCCTGGCCTGCTGCGTTCACCAGCATTTTTTGTGTGTGTTGCTTGAATTTCCAGCATCTGCAGATTTCCTCGTGTTTGCCCAGAGTTATATCTGTTGTTTCGGAACGATGTGCAGATGTGAACAAGCATTTTCAGCCATGAAGTTGATTAAAAATACTGACTGACTGATTCAAATTTGAAGAATTCTCTGCTGCTCTAAGTAAATAATTTAACTCCAAACATTAAAAGTTTGGCGAAATCAAAGCAGACTCAAAAGTCTCATTAAGGTAAGTAATGTTTATCTCGTTTTTATATTAAATAAATATATCATGTAAAAATGCTAAATATGTGTATATTAACCTGAATGGGGGTACAAGAGTTGTATGGCGCATCTGAACTCACGCGTAAAAAAATTGACACATGGAATGTAAAAGGTTGGCCACCCCTGTTGTAGATGGTACACATTGCCGTCTCTGTGTGTCGTAGAATGTTAAGTTACTTGTGAAGCATGCTGTTTTGCACTGAATGGAGTCGTTTAAGTATTGTTGGAGTTGCACTCATCCAGACAGATGGAAAGTATTTCATTATACCACTAATTTGTGCCCTTTTTAATAGTGGAAAGGCTTTGGAGTGTCAAGAGGTGAATTATTTGCTGTAAAATATCCAGCCTGTGACCTTTTTATGTAGTCACATAATTTGTGCTTATTCCAGTTGAACAGCTGGAATAGCCACAAATTATGTGACTACATAATCTCCCAGGGTGTTGTCACTTGGCGATGGCAATAAAGTCCAGTGAGTCCATGCTGAGTTGAGAGACTAGATCCATTTCTCATTCTGCCTCTCACTTTATGCCAACTATTGCTGGTGTTTGTAGAATAGGCCCATTCAATTGACTGAGGTTGCTGACTTTGATTGAAAAGTTAAAGTGCCTATATTTTAATTAATACTGAGGTTTGAGATTTATTTAGTTCAACTAAAAGTGTTTTCAATTTATTATTTTTTAATCGTTTTAATTATTTTTTTGTTTTTTAATTAAATATATTTAATTAGCTTTTAAATGCCCTTCATTATCAGAGATATTTAGAAATGCTGAAATTCTTTTGACAGCATTAACCATAGAAAGGCATTCTCGGGAGCTGGGCCTCGATTTGACATATGAAACCCAGTTGTCACCAGTTGCAGCTGTAGCTGTTCTGCAAAATAGTTGTCTGCCTGTGATGACTTGGTTTCAGATTGAGGTCAGTTAGCCTTCTAGGATGGTAGAAAGTTAATGTGACTTGTCAGCATCATTTGGAGGGTAAATATGGGCACAGCGACACAGCTCGTAGACCTTCTGCCTCGTGGCTTTAGACTTCAGTCCTGATCTCTTGTTTGATTAAAGTAGAGTTTTGCACAATCTCCCTATGCCAGTGTGGTTTTCCTGTAGGTGCGCTGGTTTCTTCTTGCATCCCAAAAGTGTGCTCATTGATATATTAATTGGCTGCCGTGAGTTGCCTCTAGCATGGAGTTAAGTGGTAGAATCTTACAGGTGTTGGAAGTGAGGGGTTAATAAAATGGGATGAGGTGTAGATGTGAAATGGTGCCTAATGGTTCCTTTGGACTTTGTATGCAAAGGGGCCTGTTTCTGTGTTGTGTGACTTTGACTGTATGACTTTCACTCTTAAGTGAGGCATTGTCGAAATGAGTATTATCCAGCCCATTTTAATTTATCTTCAATTAGTTTACAGTATTTTCTTCCAGAATTTAATCCCTTGGTAGAAAATCACTTTAAATTGTTAGGTATTACATGATATGAATGAAATTACATAGTATATGATAAATTATTGATCTGATAATATTTCCATTGATACTGTCAGGATCTTGAAAATTCTTAATCGGAGGTCACTCATAGTTGTTATAGTACTTATGCTGATATTCTGAGATCTGCATTCCCCTCCCAGCTGAATGAGCTGTGATAAATGGCATTATCTTTCAGTTTGGAGTTTGCCCAGTATTAGCCTTTGCATAAGTCAGACATCTTCACTAATGTTAATATTGGTTAGTAGTTCCCTTTTCGTTCAAATATTGGAGAACACGACCTATATTTGAACAAAAAAATCAGGATGTTGCTCTAGCTTATTAATTTAAAGTATCTGAAGCTTGTTATTAATATTTTTGAAGCATTTTAGGATTTCTCAGATATTTAACATTAATTGATTAGTTTAGGATTGGTCAAAGTGGGTACTTGAAAAGACAATTTGCATTTCATAACTTGGAGGATATTTTCTTATGCACTGTGACTCTGACTTTTCATGTTACTTTATTTTATTGCCTGTCTCAGAAACATTCAAAGCATTTAAATGAAGAAAATGTATATAAACGTGGCAACTCTGGTCATGAGTTAACCTCCCAGAATTTTTTGAGAGGATTTTGTATTAGCTGATCTATGTGATGCCATTTTCACATTAGGAACACCACATGAAGTCTTGCTGTAGAATATCTCCTAACGTTTATACAAGGGCAGTCACTGGAGAAGGACGCACATTTCTGACAAGACTTTTTTCCTCCGAGAAGTTTTGTACCAATGTAAAAGAAAACAAAATACATAATTTTCTTATTATTTTTAAATTCAACATATTTTGAAATACTTGTTTGAGAGGAGCACGGAATTGTCAACAGCAACACCTGGATTTCAGTGGATATTCCAGAAATTGTTGTGTAGTTTGTGGTATAATTTGCTCACATTAAAACAGCAATGGCAAAAATTCAGGCCATTTGATTAAGTTTGTGTTGCTTTGTTTTCTCATATAAGGAGCTTTAATTTCTGAGTTATGTGGAGTTTTAGTTTCATTTTCATTGATGTTTTTGTAGGTTGATGGCGTAGACATTCAAGGATTTACTAACCAAGAAGCAATTGATGCTTTACGAAACACTGGAAAAACTGTCAACCTTACCCTAGCCAGGAAGAAAAACATTAATGTCTACGAATCCTTTGAAAAGGGTAATTTATATAGTACTTTCAACTTGAATAAAATTTAACTGCTTATATAAAATTCCAAATATATTCACTGTTACTTTTCTAGAGAGATTGATTTGGACAAAACAATTATCTTTTACATTAAGTTACAATAACCAGATATTGTTATTGCTGGAAAAATAACCTAAAATCCCATATAATCATTGAATCATTGTCTCAAAAGAATAAATTTGACTTTGGCTTCCCTTCAAATAATTGATTTGTTGGGTTTGGAAATTCTGCAGAAATGTGTCATTCTTTAAGATGTTACATTTGTTGAATTATTTTGGTTTTCTTATACTTGGAATAGAAAATATTTTGGAGTTCAGGAATTTTTTTTATTATTGTCTATAATGCTTTATTGTAAAATAGAATTGTGTAAACCCGTGGCTCTGATTTATCATTTGTTCTTGCCTAGCTTACGAACTGCATTCACCCTTACCTAAGCAGATCCATTTATTTATGTGATGAATTAAGGAAGTATTCAAGTGTAATTGAAAGCAGAAACTGCTGGCAGTGCTCAGATGTTATCTGTGGAAAGAGAAGAATTCATTTCGATTGGTGACCTTCACAACTGGGAAAAGCTAGAAAATAAGTTTTATGATGCAGCAAAAGGATAGAGAAGAAAAATAAAATGATGGTGCCTGATGAAATGGAAGGAAGGAGAAATTCAATTTATAGAGGAAAAAGGGTTGGTAATGAGACAAGAAAAAGAACATTAGATAAGTATCAAGAAGCTGAAAGTACGAATAGCAGAACCATTATCTGAGGGATGCATGAAAGCAAACCTATCAGAAGTGGAAAGAACATAGTTGAGGAGCAGTCAACTATAATACTTTATACTTTATTGTCGCCAAACAATTGATACTAGAACGTACAATCATCACAGCGATATTTGATTCTGTGCTTTGCATAATGGAGAAGAGTCCACACCGGCAAAAGGAAAGTATAGGAACAGGTGTTGGATAGAGAAGCTGATAATAAGAGAAAATATTGGAATTCTAAAAAAGGGAATGGGGTAAGAAGAGGAGTAAAGTTAGTTGTGAAATGTAGTGAGTTCACTGGAAGATAGTTACTGGATGGTTTACAGAAATGAAGATAGAGAAACTGAGAAAGGAAATGGAAAAGTTTGACATGGGATGAAGAAATGAAGCTTAAAATTGGCAGTAATGTTGATAATCTGTTCCTGCTTGGTACAAGAGCAGGAAATATGCCAAGGAAAAGTTGGAGCAGATCGGATCATGAGTGAAGCATAACTGCTCACCACCATAGCTTACATTGCTTAATCTTTTACTTGCAAGGTGTGAATGTAGTGAAAAGAGTAATTGTGCAATGTAGGAACAAGTTCAGTCGGGTGGAGGATGATAATGTTTGCAGTAAACTTGGACTAGTTTGACCTCATTTCAAGAAAAGAACTGTGAGCCCTCGGACCGTTCTGTTTGAGAAAAGAGGTTTCTGAGGGATTGGACACTTTTGTTTTAAATTAGAATGTTTGACTGGAAAATTTGTACCACTTAAATTGATGAATTTGAAATGTTGCTGATTAAATGGGAAACAAAATGTATATAAAAAAGGAAGTGGCAATATAGAAAAAAATCCATGGGGCAAGAACAGAAACAAGCTGAAATAATTGCATTTACCATTTAAACTTTTCCAAATTTTTTCAGTGGGTGTTTACCACTTTTGTTAACAATAGCGTAACTTGTGGTTTGGTCTATAATCCCTTCATTGAAGTTTATTGTATATTTAGTCCATTGTGCCCATATGGGCCGAGAATCGATTCTAGGTTAATTCTACATTGCAGATTTTGGTCTGGAGCCACCATATCTGTTGCTTATTAGATTGGATTATGGGGTTGCAGTGGTGCAGGGGGTGAGTGGAAGCTAAAGATGAGAAGTGCTGTACCATGAGTGATGTGGGAACAGAGGTACATCAGCACTTGTACCTGTATCTTACATTGAGCACACTTTTAATTTTGAGATTGCATGCTATATTTACACCATGATTAGTTTAAACACCACTTTCATAAAATATAAAATTAGAGGTTCAGACCTTAACAAATAGAAATGGAGCAGATGTATTACAAATCAGTAGTTAATAAATTGACTTCATCTCATAAAAATTACAGCATTGTAATGGATTCCTCAAGATAATTGTGGGTACCATCTGAATTGCCCTGGAATTCAAATATGGCATCAAACAGTATTATAGATAAAAATGATATTTCATGGAAACATGGAAATAAAAGGAAACACATCTGTTTCATTATGTATTATCATTGCTTATCTCTTGAATTAGCACATCTCTTTCCTTTAAAGAGAGAAATAATTTTTAAAATCATACAGCTTTTGTTTGCACCGTTAAGGCATCTTGCACCAAATAATATGCAGCAGAAAATGTTGCTCAGCAGAGATGTGATAAAGAATGCGAACGCGTATCAATATAAGATTATTCCAAGATAGTCCAATATGAAGAGATTCTTAATTTGGAAGATAAAAGTAAATATAATATTGTTTTTTTTTTACAACAGAATTAACACACATGACAAATGCACCCATCACTGAAAACAGCTTTTACTCTGCAGTTGAAGAGGAAGAAAATACATATGTAAAGAAGCAGGACTTCAAAATTGATGGTATGTGCAGTTTATCCAGATATATAAGTACAGGTATCACAGTGCAATATTAAGGAATACTGAAGGATGTACATGTACTTTTCCACAATTTATTATCACAATTGACACTATTGATAGTACCAGCACACTGTCAGGATATGTCAAGAGCGCAAACAAAGCCACTTGAATTAACTTCCAATGGAATACAAGTCAGAAGTAAACAAAAGAAGCTAACTTTATCAGATTCAGATTTATTTATCACATGTATATTGAAACATACAGTAAAATACATTGCTTGTGTTAACAATGAACGCATTAAAAGTATACTGGAAGCAACTTGAAAATATCATGGCATAATCCAGAGCCAACATAGCATGTCTACAATGTTTAGCAGAACAATACAAGCAACAGCAACAATAACAACAAAACAAAGCAGTAACAACAAAAGAAGCCCTTTTCTTACCCACCCATACGCACAGACAGGCCTCCATCCCCAGGACAGGCCATCATCGGACTTCCAGTCCTTGTCCCTGGACTCTCAAACAGTCAGACACTGGGCCTCCAAACTCCAGCAAAGAGCCCAGACTCTCAGGTACTGAGCTTCTGACTACCCCTGGACTTGCCAATCATGGGACTTTGACCTTCGGGTCTCTGATTACTCCAGAGCTCTCCAATTACAGAGCTTTGACCTTTGGGCCTTGACCCCAGGATTTGCCTATCGTGGGATTTTGCCCTGCAGGCCTTAATTTACAGCCTTGCTTGGATTTCAGACCCTGGGACTCACTGATATGGGAGGCACTGACCCTTGTGCCACCTGCCCGTGTGGACCTCTGACCCACGATTTGTCGACCTGAGGATCACCGGTCTCAGTCCCTGCCAACCCGATGTCTGGGTTTGCTGGCCTTTGACTGTGGAGCACTCCACATGGACTCCAAACATCAGCTTCTGCTAGTGACTCTTCATTTACTACCCCTGATATCTAACTGTCTCTTATCTCTTACTTAAAACTTAACCTGACCCCTAACTCCTTAAAACCATCGCTACAGACCTAATTTAATTAGTCATGCAGACAACACTCCCTTTTTTTTTCTATAGCAAAGCGGTCCAGCCATTGCTCTGAATAGGACATTTTTACATGGCCTGAAAGCTTTATATTAGCGTCATATAAAAGAAAGTTCCAACTGCACAAAAACAAAGGCAATGTGCATGGGAGCATTTTACTGCATGTGCACGTGTACAGCTTTGAGGGAATAGTGCATACAGATTATACATAAACTTCACGCAGGTGGTTTTGTTATTAGAAATAGATACAGAAGCACTAGAAAACTCTGAAACATTAAGAAATGTAATAGTGCTATCAATCTCATGGGAATTTCTGGCTCATGACTACTCATATTGAAGAAAGAGCATTTACAGTAGCATTGAGAACCTTCAATTCCTTCACCGAGCGTTTGCAGAAATCCAGCCTGGACAACAGAAAGAGCTTAAAGCTCAAACTTCAAAGATCAGTTTATTATCAAAGTACCTATATGTAACTATATACAACCCTGAGATTAATTTTCTTGAGGGCATACACAATAACTAGTAGTAATACTATAGAATCATTGAAAGGCCACACCCAGTAGGACGGGCAAACAACCAATGCTCAAAAGACAAGAAAGTTGTGCAAGTACATAAAGGAAGAAAATAAACAAGCAAGCAAGTAATATTGAGAACATGACATGAAGATGCCTTGAGTGAGTCTGTAGGTGATGAGACCAGTTCAGTGATGGGATGAGTAATGTTATCCTCCTCTGGTTCAAGATCCTGATGGTTGATGGATAATAGCTGCTCCTGAACTGGTGGTGTGGGTCCTGAGGCTCATTTACATTATTCCTGATGGAAACACTGAGAGTATGGCCTGGATAGTGGACTACTCAGTAGCTATGTCCTGGCTCAGTTTGGCAAAATCTGCAGATCTCATATTGGCATTATCAACCAGCTCAGAGCCTACAGAACTAGGTTGTTAGCAAGTCACCTAGGGGGAGAAAAAAATAATTGTACTTGTAAGCAGGAATTTTATAAAATGGATCCAAAAATGAAATATGCATATAGAGTAATCACTCGTCTATAATTACTCGGATGTGGAGGGTTGAGACAGAGAGTTTTGAAGAGCCTAAATTGGAAATTTATTTGGTGAAATTGATACACTTTCAAGAAATTATATATTTATTGTCAACCCTGGCTGACTTATTATCAGTAATTACTGAGTGAGGAATTAGAGTTTCAGCCAGACCTGACTGGATAGTGTTGCTGTACTCTTTGAAGGCATCAGTTGACAACTTTCATGACGGATTTATGTGCAAGACCCCAAAACAAAAGCTGATTTTTTTTTTGTTAATATTACATTTTCCATTGTAATATTTTCATTGTCAAATTCCAAAATTTGAAAATCATAGTCGGTAATATATCAGGGGTTTTTGATGGTTCACGTAGTGATTTGTCCATACTTTTTTCGTTAATCACAGGAATAGCCAAACTGATAATCTTAGGATTTTCAAAAAATTACAGAGACTTGGCACTTGAGGAACAAACACATATTTATATTTAAAATTTTATGAATCCTCATTTTGATTCTTGATTGGGATATTAATCTTTTTTTCAGTTGTGTTTGCTGTAAGTTTACAAAGCAGAAGATTGTCTTCACAGATGACTTGGTGATATAGTGTTACCATCTAGTAAATGTAGTTTATTTACATTTTTGGAATGGTTTTGATAAACTTCTGAAACTTTAAAAAGCAGCTAAATGCATACACAGATTGTACATCAGATTGTTATGGCAATACAAGTTTTAAGATGGATCATTGGAGTTTGGACTGTTGCATTTTTGCTGGATCATTTGACAGACATCTGTTATTAAAGTACGTTTTTAATAGATAAGAGCATTTAAATTAGTACTATAAAACTTCCCAGTGTCCCAAAATATCTCATGACAAGACTGAAGTATAGGAGATCAATTTTTGTTAAATTTTACCCATCATTATTAACCTCTTCTGTTTAAATATATCTATACAGAGATGAGCTAAAAACTGGTGGATGGTAGTTAATAAAGATAAGTAAAAATTAAACAAATATCACAGGACTTGGGCTGACCTTTCACTGAAAGTAGCAAACAAAGTTGGTGTTAAGCCTTCTGTAGAGGCAAATAAAATTCTAGTGTATTTTTCAAAAGAACTTGACTTCAAATTTTCTCTTAAAGATTAAATCTACAATATTAATACATAAACTATCCAATTTCATATGGTCATATAGTATTTTAGAGGCTGTAGAGATGAACATCACAGTGCAGCTACAGCACCATCACATGGTCGCAGCTTGCAACGACAGGTTCACTGGGATGAATTAACATGGGGATTTTAAATTATGGTAATTTTCAGAGGTATTTTAGACCATAAGACATAGGAACAGAATTAGGTCATTTGGGCCATGGAGTCTGCTCTGCCATTAAATCATGGCTGATCTTTTTTTCCTCCCATCCTCAGCCCCACTTCTTGGGCTTCTCCCCGTAACCTTTGACGCCATGTCCAATCAAGAACCTGTCAAGCTCTGTCTTAAATACATACAACGATCTGACCTCCACAGCTACCTGCGGCAATGCACTCCACAAATTCACCGCTGTCAGGCTGAAAAGAATTCTCAGCATCTCAGTTTTAAATGGATGCCACTCTATCCTGAGGCTGTGCCCTCTTGTCCTAGACTCCCCTACCATGGGAAACATCCTTTCCACATCTAACTCTCTTCCTTCAGTTAGTCCTGACGAAGGGTCTCGGCCTGAAACGTCGACTGCGCCTCTTCCTATAGATGCTGCCTGGCCTGCTGCGTTCACCAGCAACTTTGATGTATGTTGCTTTCCACATCTACTCTGTTTAGGCCTTTCCACATTTAAAAGTTTCAATGACATCCACCCTTGTCATCCTTCTAAATTCCAGTGAGTACAGACCCAGAGCCATCAATGTTCCTAGTATGATAACCCTTTCATTCTCAGAATCATCCTTGTGAACCTCCTCTGAACCATTTCCAATGTCAGCTTTTGAAATGTGGAGTGACATTTGCAAATTTCCAGTCCTCTGGCACCATGCCAGAGTCCAGTGATTTTTGAAAGATATTTACTAATGCCTCCATAGACTCTACTGCTACCTCTTTCAGAACCCTCGGGTACAGTTCATCTGGTCCGGGTGACTTAAGTACCCTTCTGTCTTTTAGCTTTTTAAGCACCTTCTCCCTTGAATAGTATCTGTACTCACTTCTCTTCCTTCATACCCTTCAACATGTGGCACACTACTCGTGTCTTCCACAGTGAAGGTTGATACAAAATACTCATTTAATTCATCTGCTATCTCCTTGTCCCCTGCTATTATTTCCCTAGCCTCATTTTCTAGTGGTCCTATATCCACTTTCATCTCTCTTTTATATTTATATACTTGAAAAAGCTTTTGCAATCCACTTTGATATTGTTTGCTAGCTTGCTTTTATATTTCACCTTTTCCCTCCTAATGATTCTTTTAGTTATTCTCTGTAGGATTTTATAAGCTTCCCAATCTTCTGCCTTCGAGCTAACTTTTACTTTGTTGTATGCCCCCTTTTACTTTTTTGTTAGCTTTGGTTTCCCTTGTCAACCACAGTCGTACTCTCTTGCCATTTGAATATTTCTTCTTTTTTCGAATACATCTATCCTGCTTCCTCAGTTTTCTCAGAAACGCACACCATTGCTGCTTTGCTATCATCCCAGCCAGCATCTCCTTTCGATTTACTTCCACCAACTCCTCTCTCATACCAATGTAATTTTATTTACTCCACTGAAATACTGTTACATTAGACTTTACTTTCTCCTTATCAAATTTCAAGTTGAACTCAATTAAATTGTGATCACTGCCTCCTAGGGGTTCTTTTACCTTAAGTTCCCTAATCACCTCTGGTTCATTACATAAAACCCAATCCAGTATAGCTGATCCCCTAGTAGAAACTGCTCTAAAAAGCCATCTTGTAGGCATTCCATAAACTGACTGTTTTGAGAACAATTACCAACCTGATTTTCCCAATCTACCTGAAAATTGAAATCTCCCATGACCGTCATAACACTGCCCTTTGACACGCCTTTTCTATTTCCTTTTTTCTATTTTAATGTTATATGTTGCTAATCAATGTCTCCATCCTTTTGTCCCTCTCTGATATTGTCTTCAGGCAAATGAATGGCTTTCATTTGAATTTGTAGTTTTTGTATTGTTTCATGTAACACCATGGTCATGAAAAAAGTTCTCATTTTTACTGTGTACTGTTCCAGCAATTATGGTCAAAATGACAATAAAAAGTGACTTGACTTGACTTGACTTGATTTGAAGTCAACATCTTATCAGAGAAGATATCAACAAGCCCCCTATTTCCATTTATGCTGTAGTACCCTTTTCTCTTGCAAGCCTTAGCTTAGACTTAACCTTACTGGTGAATACACTGATTTAATGACAGTCTAACTGACTGTAATATTACATAAGTAAAATATAAACATATGTTTATAATTAAAATAAAAGTATTTGAATTAATAATGTAAAAGGAGGTAATGCACAGGAGGCATACAGTGGTGAGACAGATCAGCTAGTTGAGTGGTGTCGCAGCAACAACCTTGTACTCGATGTCAGTAAGACCAAGGGCTTGATTATGGACTTCAGGAAGGGTAAGTTGAGGAAACATAAACAAGTCCTCGTCGAGGGATCAGAAGAAGGAAAAGTGAGCAGTTTCAAGTTCCTGGGTGTCAGCATCTCTGAGGATCTATCCTCACCCAAACTTATTCATGCAATTACAAAGAAGGCACTGTAGGGGCTATGTTTCATTAGAAGTTTGAGGAGAATTGGTATGTCACCAAAGATATTCGCAGGTTTCTACAGCTGTACCGTAGAGAGCATTCTAACTGGCTGCATCACTGTCTGGTATGCACAGGATTGGAAAAAGCTGCAGAAATTATAAACTCCGCCAGCTCCATAATGAGCACTAGCCTCCCCAGCATTGAGGGTACCTTCAAAAGGCGATGCCTTAAAAAGGCAGCATCCATCATTAAGGACCTCCAGCACCCAGGGCTACTATCAGGGAGGAGGTATAGGAGCCCGAGGATCCACACTCTGTTTCAGGAGCAGCTTCTTCCCCTCTGCCATCAGCTTTCTGAATGGAAAATGAACCCATGAGCACTTCTTCAGTATTTTTACCATCTCTTTTACACTACTTATTTAATTTATCGTTTTGTATATATTTATTGTAATTTGTAGTTTATTATTATTATGTATTGCACTGTTCTGCTATCGCAAAACAACAAATTTCATGACATATGCTGGTCATAGTAAACCTGATTCTGATTTTGATTCTGAAACCTTGAACACATTTCGTCATATAAATAAGGTGATTAATCTTTACTAAATTCCATCGATAATCCTTCTTCTAAATTGTTCAGTAAATAAACTTTTCCTGGACTTTTATCTTATTTTAAGATATGTTCTCACATTTGTAACTTCTTGTTTTTGACTCTTGTACAAGTGGAAACTGTCTCTCTGTGGTCCAATTTATTATAGAACATAGAAATTGACAGCGCATTACAGGCCCTTCGGCCCGCAATGTTGTGTCAACTATGTAACCTACCCTACAGACTGTCTAGAATTTCCCTAGTGCATAGCCCTCTATTTTCCTAAGCTCCATGTACCTATTTAAGAGGCTCTTAAAAGACCCTATTGTATCCGCTTCCACCACCGCCGCTGGCAGTGCATTCCACACACCCACCACTCTGTGTGGGAAAACTTCGCACTGACATCCCTTTGGTACCTATTTCCAAGCACCTTAAAACTATGCCCCCTCATGTTAGCCATTTCATCCCTGGGAAAAAGCCTCTGGCTATCCACACGATCAATGCCCCTAATCATCTTATACACCTCTATCAGGTCACCTCTCATCCTCCATCATTTCAAGGAGAAAAGTATACTCAACCTATTCTCATAAGGTATGCCCTCCAATCCAGGCAGCATCCTTGTAAATCTCCTCTGCACTCTCTCTATAGTATCCACATCCTTCCTGTAGTAAGGTGACCAGAACTGAACACAATACTCCAAATGGGGTCTAACTAAGGTCTTGTATAGCTGTAACATTACCTCACGGCTCTGGAACTCAATATCACGGTTGATGAATGCCAGCACACCATATACCTTCTTAACAACATTGTCAACCTGTGCAGCAGCTTTGAGTGTCCTATCGACATGGACCCCAAGATCTCTCAGATCCTCCACACTGCCAACAGTCTTACCATTTATATTATATTCTGTCTTCAAATTGGACCTACCAAAATGAATCACTTCACACTTATCTGGGTTGAAGTCCATCTGCCACTTCTCAGCCCAATTCTGCATCCTATCGATGTCCCGCTGTAATCTCTGACAACTCTCCAGACCATGCACAACATTCCCAACCTTCGTGTCATCAGTAAATTTACTAACCCACCCTTCTACTTCTTCATCCAGGTCATTTATAAAAATCACGAAGAACAGGGTCCTAGAACGGATCCTTGAGGCACACCACTGGTCACTGACCTCCAAGCAGAATATGACCCGTCTACAATCACTCTTTGTACTCTGTGGGCAAGCCAATTCTGGATTCACAAAGCAAGGTCTTCTTGGATCCCATGCCCCTTTACTCTCTGAAGGAGCCTTGCATGGGAAACTTTATCAAATGCCTTACTGAAATACATATACACTACACACATAAAAGTTGCTGGTGAACGCAGCAGGCCAGGCAGCATCTCTAGGAAGATCTCTAGAGATGCTGCCTGGCCTGCTGCGTTCACCAGCAACTTTTATGTGTGTTGCTTGAATTTCCAGCATCTGCAGAATTTCCTGTTGTTTGCGTACATATACACTACAACCACTGCTCAACCGTTATTAATGTGTTTTGTTACATGCTCAAAGAATTTAATCAGGCTCATAAGGCACGACCGCCCTTGACAAAGCCATGCTGACTATCCCTCATCAGATTATGTCTCTCCAAATGCTCATAAGTCCTGCCTGTCAGAATCTTCTGTAACAACTTGCCCACCAGTGATGTCACTGATCTATAATTTCCTGAGTTATCTCTACTCCCTTTCTTGAACAAGGGAACAGCATTTGCAACCCTCCAATCCTCCAGTACTTCTGCCATCCCTATTGATGATGCAAAGATCATAGCAAGAGGCTCAGCAATCTCCTCCCTCAGCAGCCTGGTGTATATCTCATGCGGTCCTGGTCCTAACTTAATGCTTTTCAAAAGCTCCAGCACATCCTCTTTCTTAATGTTTAAATGCTCAAGCATTTCAGTCCGCTGTAAGTCATCCCCACAATTGCCAAGGCCCTTTTCACTGGTGAATGCTGAAGCAAAGTATTCATTAAGAATAAAATGAGGGCACGTGACTAAAAGTTTGGTTAAAGTGGGTACATTTCAACGAGCATTTTAAAAGGAAGCAATGAAATCAGAGAAGCAAATTTAAGAAGAGCTTTGATTTCAGAGAGTTTCAGCTAATAGCGGAACAGTTAAATGAAGATAGCAAAATGGCCAGAATTGGCAAGAATTACCTTGGACAACTGGAAAAGATTACTCTTGTTTTTCATCTTAAAAGCAAAGATGAAAATAATAATTGTAGGATATTGCTCTATCAGATGCAAATGTGGCTTTTAAACATGGGGATCAGAGTTTCTGCAAAGGGCAGAAAATGGGTGGCAGCTGGAAGCTGACTGCAAAAGTGAACTATCAGTAGTATGAAAGGCATGGATAAGGCTTTCAGTCATCAAGTTGCTAGAAGTGTTGGAGATAGTTGATGTAACAGGGCTTCAGACCAAATAACATTTCTTTAGCTACTGTTTTGAAATTTCAGCGGAAAGTTATCTATGCTGAACATTATTAGAGGGAAAATGAGTCAGATTACTCACTTCCTAAATTTCTACGGAATCGTGAAACATTCTGTTCTATCTTCAATATTTTATTCACTGTAAATATCTTTATGGAAACAAATTTGCTTGCATTTACTTTCTGTACAGTGATTCTCTTAAGCCCATTACAACAATAAACCCAGTATGCTAGAATTAATAAAACATTAGCTCTGTGCGCTTGATTCTGGATCAATAGATTATCAATAGTCCATGGATCAATATTGGTAGCCTGTTTAAAATACAAAGAGTATACATAATTTTGTGGAGACCCAGAGTGCACAGTGCTAAAGGTAGGCATAACTAGATGAAGATAAGTGAAGCATAGTTTAAAGTTCAAAGTAAAATTTATTATCAGAGTATATGTGTGTCACCACGTACAACTCTGAGAATCTTTTTCTGTGGGCATACTCAGCAAATCTGTAGAACAGTAACCAGGTTGTAAACATCAGTAACTGTAAATAAACTCTGCAAATGCAGATATAAATAAATAGCAATAAATAACGGGCATGAAATATAACACAAAATAACAATATAACATCCAACAATATAACAAGGTCTTTAAATGAGTGTAGTTCTCCCCTTTTGTTCAAGAGCCTGATGGATGAGGGGTAGTAACTGTTCTTGAACCTGGTGGTGTGAGTCCTGAGGCACCTGTACCTTCTACCTGATGGGAGCAGTGAGAAAAGAACATGACCTGGGTGGTGAGGATCTTTGATGATAAATGCTGCTTTTCTACAACAATGTTTTATGTGGATGCGCTCAATGGTTTGAAGGGTTTTACCTGTGATGTACTGGGCCAAATCTACTACCTTTTGTAGGAGTTTCCGCTCAAAGGCATTAGTGTCCCATACCAGGCTGTAATGCAGCCAATCAGCACACTTTCCACTACACATCTATAGACGTTTGCTGAGGTTTTCGATGACATGCTGAATCTCCACAGACTCCTGAGGAAGTAGAGGTGCTGTCGTGCTTTCTCTGCAATTATATTTATATGATGGGTCCAGAACAGATCCTCTGAGATAGTGACACCCAAGAATTTACAGTTACTGACCCTCTCCACCTCTAATCCTGCAATGATTACTGGCTCATGGACCTCTGGTTTCCCTCTCCTGGTCCTCAATCATTTCCTTGGTCTTATTGGTATTGAGTGAGAGGTTTTTGTTATTATACCACTTACAAAGTTTTCAATCTCAATTTCAATAGTGTTTCCAGCATGGCATTGATAGCCATTACTTTTATTCTGCCTAGATGAATTTGTGTACTGTTAACTAATTTAGTAATTTTGTTTGAATCCTCTAAGCTAAATCTAATGTAACATTTTAAAATTTTAGGTACAGGACCTGCTGCAACACATGAAGAATTAAAGAGCAAATGGGAAAATCGTTTGGGGGCAGAGTATGAAGTGATGGTATGATTTTCTAATTCCAGTTTTGCTGATAAAAACTGAGGATAAAAAAAAAATCAAGGAATGGTATTCATCAATCCATACTTAAATTTTATTTGCATGGAGAGAGTAAAATGTAGTTTTCATTTCCAAATTAAAAGAAATTACTGAAGTAAATAATGTTCTTTTTTTTGCATTGAGTACTCCTGACAGTACAAATAGCTTCCTTAGAAATTTAATAGGATTAATGAAATGTATTTCTGAACTATTTAGCATGGTTATGTAATTATAATAATGCAGTTTGTCACATTTTACAGATGCATTGAAATTTATGATGGACTTGATACATATTTATCTGTTATGTTTATTTGTGGATGAAATGGTGATGTTTAAATGTAGTTTGTAAGTGGGAAATAATTGTAGGTGAAAAGATTTCATATGCAGCTACTTCTATTGCATTTGTTAATATTTGTAGGGTATCTTTCTAAATTACCCAATCGAAAAGTACATTTTATGCTTGTCAGGTAGCCCATCAGTGTCAGCAGATTTTCTTGATCTAGTTGCGATATGTTTTTTTGAACTTCTACTTCATTTGTTGCTTTAAACATATTCTTTCTGAATGCTTTGCATCATGCAACAACCAAATTAATTGTTTTGATGATATCTCTGAGATATCTATGCTCACCGTTTGCTTCCTGTGGTGATTTGAGTTTTCTTTGCCCTCAATTCATCATCCTTCTCTCTTGCTGCAGTATATTTTGCCAAGTAGACTCTGGTACCAACGTTCATTGTCATTCATTTGCTTCTGCCATCTCTTAATCTGCCTTCTGAAGATTAAAAAACATTAATCAGAAGAAGATAGAAACATAGAAAATAGAAAAATAGAAAATAGGTGCAGGAGTAGGCCATTCGGCCCTTCGAGCCTGCACAGCCATTCAGTATGATCATGGCTGATTATCCAACTCAGAACCCTGTACCTGCCTTCTCTCCATACTCCCTGATCCCTTTAGCCACAAGGGCCATATCTAACTCCCTCTTAAATATAGCCAATGAACTGGCCTCAACTGTTTTCTGTGGCAGAGAATTCCACAGATTCACCACTCTCTGTGTGAAGAAGTTTTTCCTAATCTCGGTCCTAAAAGGCTTCCCCTTTATCCTCAAACTGTGACCCCTCGTTCTGGATATTAGAATATTATAAGATATTAGAAACAAAGTGTTTTTCAAGAAGATGTCAAGATTTTTATTTTCTTGTTGAGGAACAGAGATCATACTAAATGCTTTGACGTGGAGAGATAGTGTCATAGGATAGGAACTCACTCAACAAATCAAATAATTGCAACATTGTGGAGTACCTTCCTTCTCTCCAAACAGAGCCCAACAATATATTTCATAACAGTTGAGAAAGTTTTCTCCATTCTAAAAATAAAGATTCTTAATTTTCTATGTTTCTATATTGCCTCTGTTAATTTATGATCAGGATGTTAAACTGTATCATTAGAAACCATCAGATAGTTGAGTGAAACATGTGTTACATTCACTTCAATTCTCTTATTCCTTATTTGTAATCAGGTGCTTAATGTGGATTCTCGGATCTGTGATGATGAAGATATGCTGAAATATTTGAAGGTAACACAATACAGTGATTATAATGAGTGGGACTTCATTTGTTTCTAGGTTGGGGCTGGCAGCAGAATGTTAATTATTCTGGTGTGTTAGTTTGGCATAGCAGTGAAGTTTTTAGCTCTGTGTCACCACTTCTGTTACTTATTTTTTAAATTTTCTTAAGTGCCTGCAATGCTTCCACTGTTACCAGTGTTATTGTTTGTGAAGGGGTCATTGAGATGTTATTCCTTTTTTCCCTTGGCAATTTTTACTGAAATTATGAAATAGGATGAGTAAAATCTGGTTTAGAATGTTTTCTCTGCTGTTTGTAATTCAGAACATATGAACAGAATTGGGCCAATCAGTTCTTTATGCCTGTTTAACTATATAGTTGAACCAAGGTTGGTCTGTGTCTCAACTTATCTATTCTCTTGGTCAACACAAATCTGAGGATCATAGAAAGAGGGGAGAGATGTGGAGCAGGTAGAAAGTGCAATGTCTACTTTTCCATTTTTAATCCAAGCAAACACTTCATGATTTTACTCCTAAATAATCTCTTCCTAATTTTAAGACAATACTTATTTGTTCTCCATCTCCAACCAAAGAAATTGAATCCTATTGTCATTTTTATGCCAAAGTAGGGTGTTTGGTCAATCCCTGTCTCTCTGAGTTTTTCTGTGCTTCAAATATTATTTTTGTAATTTTTACTTAAATGCCGCAGTAACCTCTGCCTCAGGTTTCAGTGGTGAAGAACTCTGAACTCCAAAATAAATTTTAATTTAAATCTCAACAAACTGTTCACTTTACAGCTCATGGTACAACAATCTTGCCAGTGAGAAGGATCCATTCTGGTAAAAGGTTTCATTAGTTGGGTAGCCAGTTTAAGCCTGCCCACTAAAAGCGGATAAACAATCTGACATCAGTAGAATCAAATCCTTAGATTCAGCCAGATGTGTTTCTGAACGTTTCAATAACACTCAAGCAAAAAATGAAACAAATATAATGTTAAAACTTAAAAATTTTAAACTGATAAAAATATTTAATAACATTCACTGTAACAGAAAAAAAACAAGAATGCTGAAAAAATTGTTGTTTACAAGAAGTGTAGTTTCTTGCCTAATCCCTTGCAGTCATTCCCTGCCATTCAAATCATTATAGAAATCTTCACCTCTTCTGACCTTGCACAAGGACTTTGAGGAAAGTCTCATTGTTAGTCATGGGATGATCACTATAATTACATGATCCCTCTTCAAATTCCCAGCTTGGAGCGGAACTTAACGCCAAGCTGCAAGCTACTAAAAGCACCTTCAGGATTTCCATGTTCACTTCATATGCAGTACTAAAAATTGTGTGGATTCATTTTAGTGAATGCTGACAGTTTTATCTTCAGTATCTCACAGATAAATGTTATGATGATTAAACATAGCAGATCATGACAGCAAATCCAGATCGGAGTACATGTTTAACTATCCAATAATGATCTCTGTTCTCGTGTCTTTTGGAGTTATAGCAGGTGCTTCGAAACACTGTTGAGGTGAACACCAATGTGTTTTTCCACAAAATTCTCCAAATGCACTATTAGGTGTGTGAATAAGCATCATCCTCCCCTGTGATGTTATCGGGTTTGCCGATGGCGAAGTTCTAAACTCAAACGAAGATCTTAAGTCCTATCCAATTTATGGGTACCTTCACTAAAGGGAGGTTGTACTGTAACTGTCCAATCTTCAAAGATTAGTTCACTTCCCTGTTTATCCCCCACGGTGAGGTTAATTGCCAATATCCATTATTTGAGTGGTGGGTCCCCCCCCCCTTATGAAAGGGGAGATAGTTCCAGCTAACAAAGTAATTTAAACACAGTTCAGTTATTTTCAGATTCAAATAACATTCTTAAAGCACATTTAAAACTCACAGAAAATTTCTATTTTAAAAAACATTTCCAAATTCTAAAACATACAGGAATCCAAAAACACAGCTGCATTTTCTATAAGCCATACCCACAAGCTGCGGATGAACCAGTCATCAGTCACAGAAACTGAAGGCAGAGGAATGTATCTAGTTCACCCAGTATTTCTGTCATTCTTCTTGGTGTTTCTGGGCCATTCCTAGAAAGCCTGAACTGCTCTCTACAAATACACTGTTTCTCTGCCACTTGGGTAACTTCGCACATGTGTGATATTTTCTTGGATACATTTCAACGCAAATGGTCTAAAAGCTTCTAGAGGCAGAGATCACAGGCACCCACAATTAATGCTGCGAAGCTGCCTCCCTGAAGTGTACAAACCTTCCAACTACCAAAGGATCAGCTATTTGATGTGATAAATATCAAGCTTCCTTGAACAACTTAGCCAGTGTTGTCTAGATTGATACAAGCTCAATTAAATAATTCATTGTCTTATACTGCTCCTTATGAGCAATAAGCCCAGGTGCTGTGGGCCAGCTTCCCATTCCCTATAGATAGTGCTTGTTTGCAAAGCTGTCTTTATAACATCAAAAGGTCGGGGGGGGGGGTTAGATTTAAAAAAAAAGAAAAAGGAAAAAATATAACATCAAAATGATTATACTGCTTGGCATTTACATGAAGAACTGAAGATTTGCTCCTGTTTATGACAAGAAGCTAAACAAAGAATATTGGTTGGAAATTTAACTTACTCAAAAACAATGATGTTTAGAAGCTCATAGCTGTTGTATTTATAAAGCAGAGCTTGACAAAAAAAGCACAAGGCTTCCTTTCCCACGACAATGAATATTTGTCACATTTGTAGGTCAGCACCCCCAACATAAAGCCTCCAATGGTAGGGCCACATTCCTGATGCAGACATTCTTCTTCAAGCTCCATTATGGCAGAAGTTTACCAGGAAGGCAGAAGAAATGCTTCAATAATGTTTCAAATTCCCCCCTTAAAAAATGTAACATCTCCGTCAACCCATCGGAATCTGGCAGAGAAGGGTCAAACTTTGTCTCAGAACCCATATGAAAGCCATTCTTGACACCAAGGGGTAGTGAAAGGAAAAGCAGATTATTGCTTCCCAAGGTATCGTGAGCACGAATTATCTATAAAAATCAGAGAAAAATTGAAAGTAAAGTATTTCTTCTTTGCTGAATTGCAGAGCCTTTCAGTCTGCCAGCAAAACTGACAAGGATTGCTCTCAGAGAGGGATACAGACAGAATGAGTGAATGGATCCTTCTGTGGCTGTAATGAAATAGTTATTCTACATAGAATATTTTATTGAAAAAATTGCAGTTAGGATTATTGTGCTAGTCTGGAACAATGAACTGATGATGTCAAATGGTTGAGCCGAAAACTGACAAAACTGATTGTTGTGAAGACTAAAGTGCCATTAAGATCACAACAACTATCTGAGTAAATGAACAATGATTTTCCATTAGGAAAACAGTATGTTTCCATACAAATCTTTTTTCGTTTACATCATTATTTAATTGTATTATTATTACAATCATTTTAAGTAAGTGGTTCAAAACCAAAAGTTTGACTACATTCAGTTACAATATGTTTTTTTAATTGCAATTTCTACTCGGAAAAGAGGGGGGATTTACGTAATGGTGTTCATTCCAAAGTGCTTAGCAGCTAATGAGAAAGGTCTGCAAACAGAGATTAAACAAATAAGGTACGTATATTTCAAATAGAATTAAAAGAATACATTCAAATGCAATTAGAAGAATTAATATAAACTTGGATTCTTCAAAATGTCATGAGGGAGCTGTTATTTCCACCTTGTTAGCAGAATTGGTCTTTAATTAACATTGTCTCTGAAAGTCCTTGCAACCGTCCCTCAATACTGTAGTGTAGTTTGACTGATATTATGAACATAAGCTTCTATGGTAAGGCCTCCATCTGCTTGGCGAGATTTCAACCCTAAATCAAAGTTGAAACATATATTGTTCTGTGGCTTCAGGTGTTCATATTGTTTATCAGCAGAAGGTGGTGCAAAAGAGATTGTTTTAAAGTAACTGGATGAACAAAGATAATTTTGCAATCAACCTTTTTTTCCGTTTAAACTTAGCTGTTACCAGCTCATACATTGAATCTTGGCGTGGAGCTGGACTCATTTGATAGTCATCATTACATATCATCAATTGTGCCTGATGGACCAATCGGCCAATCTGGATTATTACAAGTACAAGATGAAATTTTAGAGGTATACCTTTACTACAAACAATATTCATTACAATTTAAAATTTATTTTTATTTAGAGATGTAGCATGGTAGCAAGCCATTCTGGCTGAAAGAGCATGAGCCAACCCATTGCACCTATGTTTCCAATTAACCTTCTAAGCCGTACATCTTTGGAATGTGAGAGGAAGCTGGAGCACCAGAATGAAACCCCGTAGTTAGAGGGAGAACGTGCAAGCTCCTTACAGACAGTGGTGGAATTGAATCCAGGTCATTAGTGCTGTAATAGCGTTACGCAAACTGTCACACTACAGGAGGCGCCCATCCATCACTATTTTGGTTAAAATTAAACCTCCTTTTTGGACAAGTTTATTTTCTCATATAACAAGAACATGGGAATGGGATTAAGTAATCATTATAAAATAATTTTATGATTTCATGTTTCTTAGCTTTTGAGGATGCTGGAGCATAGAACAGTGCAGTTCAGGAATGGTCCCTTAGGGCCATAATGTTGTGCTGAACTAGTTAAACTAATAATTGAAAGCCAAACTAAACTAGTACCTTCTGCCTACACAAGTCCATATCACTCCATTCTCTGCATTTTCATCTACGTATCTAAGAGCTTCTTAACCTTCTTTATTAAATGTGTCTATTCTGTCACCCCAGCAGCATTTCCCAGGCACTCATCACTCTGTGTAAAAAAAAAAATAACAACAACAACTTGCCTCTCATATCTCATTTGAACTATCCTCCTGTCGTATTAAATGCCACCCTTTTCTAACCTTAGACTTGTTGACACTGGGAAACAGATACCAGATGTCGACTTAATCAGTGCCCATCATAATCTTATTTCAGGTCTTCCCTCAGCCTCCACCACTCCATTAAAAAAAACAACTTTAGTTTCTGCCTCTCGTTCAGGCAGCATCTTTGAAAGCCTCCACATCCTCTTATAATGCGGCAACCAGAACTGAATGTGGCCTGACCAGAGTTTTATAAAGCTGCAACATAACTTTGTGACTATTGAACTTGATGGCTCAACTAATAAAGGCAAGCTTGGGAAATGCCTTGACTAGTAAAGCCACTTTTAGGGAGCTGTGAACTTGGAACCCAAGATCCTTCTGCACATTATCACTGTTAAGAGTTCTGTTATTAACTGTGTGCTGTGTGCATTGAATTGCCCATAGTGCAATACCTCACACTAGGCCAGATTAAACTCCATCTGCCTTTTATTTGCCTATAGATAACCCCCTGTACCTAATAGTGTGGCCAATTAGTGTATGTTCATGGTCTTCTGGTGCTGTAGCCCTTTCACTTCAAGGTTTGCCATGTTGTGTGTTCAGAGATGCTGTTCTACCCTCCAGTATTGTAACGAGTGGTTATCTGAGTTATTGTCACCTTCTTGTCAGCTTGAACCAGTCTTGACATTCTCCTTAACGAGGCATTTTTGCCCACGGAATTACTGCTCACTGGATGACTGCTGTTTTTCATACCGTTCTCTGTAAACTCTTTAGATGTTGTGCATGAAAATCCTAGGAAATCAGCAGTTTCTGAGATACTCAAACCACCCCACCTGGCACCAACAATTTGCCACAGTCATAGTTATTGATCACATTTCTTCCCCATTCTGATGCTTGGTCTGAACAGCAACAGAACCTCTTGACCATGTATGCATACATTTATGCATTGAGCTGTTGCCACATGATTGCCTAATTAGCTATTTTTAATTAACAAGTGTACAGGAGTACCTAATAAAGTGGCCACTGAGTGAGTGTGTGTGTGTGTATGTATATGCATATACAGTACTGTGAAAAAGTCTTGGGTACATATATGTAGCCAAGTTGCCTAAGACATTTGCACAGTACTGTATTTGTCAACGTGAAGCAGAGATTAAGTTTGTAAATCTGCTGGGAGCAAATGATTTTGGGAATGGTGAGGGTGAGGCACTGTGAATGGAGGGGGGTGGGGGTGTAACCAGGCAAGGTAATTTGATTCCAAACAATTGGTTTATTGATCATTATAGAATGTCTTTCTGGTGCTTTCCACTCCCTTCCCTCTTCCTTCCCCTTCTCCAAGGATCCCTTATCTTGCCATTTGGCATACTTCATGTTCACATTCTTAATGTTCACATTCTTAAATCAGAGGGTCTTACAATAATAAGTAGAACTGATTTCAGATTTTTGTGCTCTACTCATTATGATGCAGTTTGGCACCTGTTTAAGGTATTATTTTGACTTTTTCTCATGTTTGCCTTTTATTTTTGGTAAAGTTTATGGTGTGTAGTTAACTTTACTTGTATGTATGCAATTCACTTGACAGAATATATGTACATAGAGAACTGTTGTGTGACTGATAGTGATGAGGACCTTGAGGTTGATTATTAAAAACAACTTAAATTCTGCTCTAAGTATTAACTGATGTAAAGGTGAATTTTGGCCAGTTACCATTTTATATTATTAATGAGTTATGGAGAGAAAAATTTAAAGAACATACAGTAAGCAAATTATGTAGGTAATTGAGGAGTATTAAGTGAAACACTGCTGCAGTAGGAAAGTAGTTTATACAAATAAGGATGTACAAGAAATACTGCTCATGCCTTCATTGATTGGCCTTATCTCAAACAATAACGAGGTGGCCTACAGGGAAGAAGTCATCTCTCTGACATAGTGGTGTCAAGAAAACAACTTCTCCCTCAATGTCGCAAAAACAAAGGAGCTGGTTGTGGATTACAGGAGGAATGGAGATGAGCTAACCCCTATTGACATCAATAGATCTGGGGTTGAGAGGGTTAACAGCTTCAAGATCCTCGGCATCCACATCACCGAGGACCTCGTGGTCTGTACACAGCGGATGTGTGGTGAAAACAGCACAACAGCGCCACTTTCACCTCAGATGGTTGAGGAGGTTTGGTATGGGCCCCCAAATCCTAAGAACTTTCTACAGGGGCACAATGGAGAGCATCCTGACTGGCAGTATCATTGCCTGATGTGGGAACTGTACCTCACTTAATCGCAGGACTCTGCAGAGAGTGGTGCGGACAGCCCAGTGCATCTGTACTTGTGAGCTTCCCATGATTCAGGACATTTACAAGGACAGGTGTGTAAGAAGGGCCCGTAGGATCATTGGGGACCCAAGCCATCTCAACCACAATCTATTCCAGCTGCTACCATCCGGGAAGTGGTACCGCAGCATAAAAGCCAGGACCAACAGGCTGTGGGACAGCTTCTTCCACCAGGCCATCAGACTGATGAACTCACGCTGATTTAAGAGTACCCTATATTACATTGACTGTCCTATTTATTATATATTATTATAAATCACTATGATAGCACATTGCACATTTAGATGGAGACGTAACAAAGATTTTTACTCCTCATGTATGTGAAGGATGTAAGAAATAAAGTCAATTCAGTTCAATTCAATTCAATTAATTTCAATGACCGTGTCCTGTAAGTGGGTTTAAAACAAAAGTTCTGGACCAGGTACCTAAATAAAAATTTCAGGTAATACATTCAGCCTCCTAAAGGGTTTAGTGAGCTACACCTCCACACAAGGCATTCAAAAATAGAAAATGCATTATGATATAGGAATTTATGCAAGTAGAACATCCAAATTAACTTTTTTAAATTCTGGATAATAATTGTTTAAAACACCTTGGAGTAACCCTAATATTCACATTCTTTTTCAGGTGAATGGAAAGGAGTTGTATGGAAATTCATGCCGGGATGTAGTTTTATTTCTGAAAGACATGTCACCTCCATTTACTGTGGTCTGTTGTCGGCGACTGTTTGAAGAGGGAAATGAAATGCCTGTAGATGAATTCATTGCCATGGCAAATGAAGCTTCTCAGGTAGAGTTTGGGGAGTTAAAACGGAAATATACTATATGTTTTGATCTATGGAATTACTCCATACTAATTCTTAGCAATTGGTTGAGATATTTGGGAGCTGAGTCAAAATTTTCCCTGGTCATGGTATCCATCGAGCCCATTCATTCATATGTACTCAAATGGTCATCTCAACTGATAAGTACTTTTTCTTCATGCAGTTATTCTTGAAGGCAGAGCCAATATATTTGCTGCATGAAAATAGAGTACTCCATAGCGATGAAAGTTTATTTTCTGTTGTAAAATAATTGAGAGCTGCACTAACTCTTTAGCTATCATTGTGTGTTGCTGTATTATTTATGTTATGAATGTATGAAAGGATATATCTATCACAACAACATAAGGAGTAAATATTTATGTTAAAAATATTTGAGAGTAGTTATGATGTCTTAAATGAATAATCCAACTTCACTTTTCTTTTTTAAAATGCAATTGGTGCCTTCTCTGCTTTGTTATATTCCCCATAAACCCCTTTAGACTCTGCCACATCTAAATTCTAGGGGATCAGCTATTCTGGATTGGGTGTTGTGCAATCAACCAGAATTGGTTGGAGAGCGTAAGGTGAAAGAAACCTTAGGGGAAATGATCGAATTCGCACTGAAATTTGAGAAGGAGAAGCTAAAGTCGGATCTATCAGTATTACAGTGGAGTAAAGGGAATTACAAAGGCATGAGGGAGGACTTGGCCAGGATTGATTACAAAAGAACAGCAATGTCTGGAATTTCGGAAGGCAGATGATATATACATCACAAGGAGGAAGAAGTATTCTAAGTTAAGATAACACAACTGTGGCTAACAAGAGAAGACAAAGCCAGCATAAAATCCAAAGAGAGTGCATATAATAGACCAAAAATTAGTGGGAAGTTTGAGGATTGGGAAGCTGCTTAAAAACCAACAGAAGGCAACTAAAAATGTCATAAAGAGGGAAAAGATGGAATACTGAAGTAAGCTAACCAATAAGGTTCGTCCATTGTCATCGATGAAGACCTCGACACCATTAGTACTTTTTTACAAGGTTGAGTTGCTAGCTTGACGCTCAACCCAGCATGGATGGAAAGCGTGCAAGGGAGCCAGCCAGATTCGAACTTGGGACCTCTCGTCCTGAAGTCCAGTACTGATGCCACCACGCCACCAGCCGGCTGGGTGATGATGTCAAGACTAGCGCTTGATTTGGATTTAAGTGAGGGAGAGTTGCGCAGCGTTAGCCTCACCCTTTCTTCCCAATTCCCATCTGGATCCAGTGGCAAAGCAAGAGTTGATACGGCTGGAGATGGGACTAGGCTCAGTGGATGAGCAGGATGACTTCTGTATCTTGTCGTGCTCTACACGTTCCATGATGCTTGCAGAGACTGCCTTCTTGACTGTTGGACCTTCCATCGGTCTCGTCCGCTCAATCCACCGGAGTCTGTCTTCACATGCTGGGATGGACATCTCCCTATCTCACCGAGGGTTTGAGACCCGTCAACTACCCTCACCTGGTTAAGCTGGCTTGTCGAAGCTGTTGCCCGGGGTGAGGCCGCTGTTGCATGCAAACAGCTACAAGGAGCCGCAGGTGAGAGCTGAGTGTCAGGTGGGAACCAAAGGTGGACTGACCGCCTTGAAAAGGACGCAACATGTTCTCCCACCAGAGGTGCTGCCCCTCCCTGACACCCCATACACCCCTAGCTAACCAATAATATTAAAGAGGATACAGAAAGTTTCTTCAGATACATAAAGTGTAAAAGAGAGGCAATATTGGGGGATATCGGACCACTGGAAAACTATACTGGAGAGGTAGTAATGGGAACAAGGAAATAGTGGATGAACTGAATAAGTACTTTGCATTAGTCTTCACTGTGGAAGACACTAGCAGTATGTGGGAAGTTCCAGGCGTCAGTGGTCAAGAAGTGTGTGAAGTTACCATAACTAGTGTAAGGTCCTTAGAAAACTGAAAGGTCTGAAGGTAGATAAGTCACATGGACCAGATGGTGTACACCCCAGAGTACAGAAGGAGGTGGCTGAATACGTTGTGAAGGCATTAGTAATAATCTTACAAGGATCACTAGATTCTGGAATAGTTCCAGAAGACTGGAAAATTGCAAATATCACTCTTCTCTTCAAGAAGGGAGAGGGACAGAAGAAAGGAAATTATAGGCCAGTTAGTCTGACCTCAGTGGTTGGGAAGTTGTTAGAGTCCATTATTAAGGATGAGGCTTCGTGTACTTGGAGACACATGATACAGTAGGCTATAGCCAGCATGGTTTCCTCAAGGGAAAATCTTGCTGACAAATCTCTTGGAATTCTTTGAAGAAATAACAAGCAGGATAGACAACATCAACTGATTCTCTTTTGTAAACTTGGATTTTCAGAAGGCCTTTGACAAGGTGCCACACATGAGGCTGCTTAACAAGCTATGAGCCCATGATATTACAAGGAAGATCTGGCATGGATAAAGCAGTGGCTGATTGGCAGGAGGCAAAGAGTGGGAATAAAGGGAGCCTTTTCTGGTTGGCTGCCAGTGACTAGTGGTGTTCCACAGGGGTCTGTGTTGGAACTGACTCTTTTTACATGTTGTATCAATGATTTGGGTGATGGAATTGATGGCGTTGTTGTAAAGTTTGTAGGCAATACAAAGATAGGTGATGGGGCAGGTAGTTTTTAGGAAGTAAAGGGGCTACAGGATTTAGACGGATTAGGAGAATAGACAAAGAAGTGGTAGATGGAATACAGTGTTGGGAAATGTATTGTCATGCATTTTGGGAGGAGAAATGAAAGGGTTTTCTATTTTCTAAATGGAAAGAAAATGCAAAAATCTGAGTCGCAAAGAGACTTGGGAGTCCTTATGCAGGATTCCCTAAAGGTTAAATTGCAGATTGAGTTTGTGGTGAGGAAGGCAATTGCGATTTTAGCATTCATTTGAAGAGGACTAGAATATAAAAGCAAGGATGTAATGTTGAGACTGGTGAGGCCTTAATTGAAATATTGTGAGCAGTTTTGGGCTCCTTGCTGAAACTGGAGAGATTTCAAAGCTGGTTCACGAAATTCCTCCTCATCCCTATCCAGGATTGAACAGCTTGGTCAGACGAAGTGTGTTTGATGGCTCTGGGCCTGTATTCACTAGAATTCAGAAGAATGAGGGATGACCTCATAGAAAACTATTGAATGGTGAAAGGCCTTGATAGAGTGGATGTGGAGAGGATATTTCCTATGGTGGGAGAGTCTCACACCAGAGGACACAGCCTCAGAGTAGAGGGGCGTCCTTCGAGAACAGATATGAGGAGGAATTGCTTTAGTTAAAGAATGGGGAATCTGTGGAATTTGTTGCCATGGGCAGCTATGGAGGCCAAGTCTTTGTGCTCAGTATATTTACGGCAGAGGTTGATAGATTCTTGATTGGTCAGGGCGTGAAAGGACACGCGGAGAAGGCAGGAAAAAAGTCGGCGGGAGGAGAGAGAGGCAGTGTGCCGCGTGAGTGCAGCCCCCCGGTGAAAATTGATATTGTATCCGTTAAATAGGGGCCGTGGACAATTCTGATTTGACGGAGATGGAGGTGAAAGCACAGAGGAACATCTGGAAAAATTTCTGAAACGCTCGTTCGCTGCTGTTGTTACTGCACAGTCGGGAATCTTTCGGAGAGTAGGCCTCAAAATCCCAGGCTTTGCCTGCTGTTGGCGACTGAGATGGAGGTCGAATCGTTCGGATAGAGATGGCGCTCAGTACTCGGTGTCGGATTGCTGATCAGAGCTCAAAGTTTTCAGATGACTCAGAGTTGGACCGTGCTCGGGTATGGCAGGGAGCGTTTTTCTTCCTTCTCCCGTCTGCGTGAGATGTGGGACATTTAAGAGACTTTGAACTTTTACTGTGCTCATGGACTTCTTCATCAAGTTATGGTATTGTTGCACTGTTGTAACTATATGTTATAGTTATGTGGTTTTGTTAGTTTTTTCAGTCTTGGTCTGTCCTGTGTTTTGTGATATCACACCGGAGGAAATATTGTATCATTTCTTAATGCATGCATTACTAAATGACAATAAAAGAGGACTGCGTGTCTTCATAATCTAAAATAGAGCTGAGAGGAAAAATGGATCAGCCATGATGAAATGGTGGAACAGACTCGATGAGCCAAATGGCCCAAGTCTCCTCCGATATCTTATGTTCTTTTGGTCTAAATTCATTACTTGCAGGTGTTGGTATTCCCATATCCTTGATTCCTTGATGCTGTTGTGGTTGTGTGTTTGGGAGGTCCAGTCAGAGTAGCCATGTAACTGCAGTATTTTAAGTGAATAAATGCTGAGGGCAGCAGATGAAATATAAGTCAAGCTGACTGCTTTGTAATGGATGGCATGAAAGTTCTTGGAGGTTATTGGTGATACACTCCTCTGGATAAACTGAGTGTATCATATTATACATCTGACATTTGCCTTGGAAACATGGATGACGGTATAACTGAGAACCCAGAAATACCATGCCTGAGTATTGTGTAGAATTTTGGTCTCCCTAACTAAAGCAGATATCCTTGGTGTAGAGCATGCAGTAAAGTGAATATGTTAGGCTTCTGATATTTAGAGCATAGAAATGTAAAAAGTGATCCCTGCAAAGTTCTATCTTTGCCATTTAATATTCCAGAAAATTTTGAGAATTGCACCTCTGTGATCCCATGTATTTAGCTTTACAACTACTGGTTCTTATTAAATTCTACTGAGTTATTATTACATAAAATTTCATGATTTATGCTGGAGCTGTCTGATTCTGGAACAGAATTTGCTTTTTGGCTTATTTATTGAGCCATTGACTTGTTATGACTTCCTTGAAACAAAGGAATCAATTTCATCAGCATTACTATGAATCCAACATAAAGGACTACCAAAACTTATGCCCAAACCACTTAGTGTAGAGCTGCATGATAAATGTTTCTGTTAGGGCTTGAGGAAACAAAATGACTTGCTGACACCTTTAGCCCTTACTAGAAAAAACCTACACTTTTATAATCAGACGTGATTTTTAGGTACTTTATATTTTAAAATGATCTCAATTTCTGTTCTGTTTTGAAATTTATCCACAGAAGTAATGCTTTCACAAGCTGAATTTCATTCTTTTTTCCAATGTATATTTTCTCTGTGAGATACAGTAGATATTTGAGAAAGGTTTAAGTTTTTGTAATGCAGTTTATGTTAGATTTGTAACTAATGTTCTATGTATATTCAACCATCTGTTCTTTTCTAAAATCATTGTCGGCCCTATAGGAATCTGCTCCAGTCTCATTGAATATTTGTACGGTCTATTTTTAGGTTTCAGAGAAGTATGAATTGATAAGGCCACCATCTCCATGGAATACTGAAAATTTTAGTCACCAGGTAAATGTAGCTATTGAAATGAGAATCAAATGGGATGTCCATATGTTGTGGACATAACACATTGTTTTTCTTTATAATATATAAAATATATATTCTATATAAAATATTTTGCTGTTGTCCCCATGATTTTCATGTCATCCTTAATTGTAAAATCTGTAAGCATACAAGAGCAGAGCTTGGTCTCTGCCTTTTTTAATGATGATCTTGAAACTATTGTATGGGGACCAGTGGCTTTGGGTCTCACCAGTGGGCTACATCATTCAGCCAACAAAAATAATGTTGAGGACAAATTGTACTTTACATTTTGGCATCTCACAAATTGTGTTTGACTGTTGAATGATATGCAGAGCATGCAGAATTATTGCAGCCAAAGGAACATCTGTTCTGAACTTAGCTTTACAGAGTATTGGTTTTGCACTGTATTGAATCTATACCAATTACACTGTGGTAATTTACACAGATGTGCACATGATTTTAATGTCACTGTAGCAATCCCAAATGAATAGTTTTGGCAATTAAAATTCAGAGAATTGGCCTTCATACAAATATGTTCACCATCTTTGACACAGATTGATGCAATGTTGGCAGAATTATGCAGACTTGCATAAAAATAACAGGTGTAGTACAATTGCAGTCTTAGTGGACAGAATTCGGTTATTAGAATGTCTGAAATACAGAACAGAAATCCTCTAAAATATTGTACTGATAAATTTGCTATTATGATTTAAGAGAAATTAATATCGAAGTCATAAGTTAATATCTTTTTAAAGGTGGACATGGATACTGAGACAAATTCAGAACAAGATGAAATTGGGGAGCTGGCATTCTGGACATCAGATGTAAAAGTAATTGAGCTGCACAAAGGTTCAAAAGGTTTAGGTTTCAGCATCCTGGACTATCAGGTATTTTTCAATTTGTATAATGTACTCCTTTAACAATTGTCTAAACACCATTCCTTGCAGATTGCAACAGATTTTTGTTTTTAACATAAGTTTTCATATATATTTGATAGACTAAAAATGTTTTTCCAAGTGGTGACTGTAAGATGAGAAAATTGTGATAATGGAATAATTTTAGTACAACAATGGTTATATCTCCATAAGTACTAATAACAATTTAGCAGTGGCATTTATTTATTTTGTGATTGTTTTGTAAATTTTGGTTGTACAACTTTTAGCTTTCCCTTTCTCTAAAAGCTATTTTGAATCATTTTCATTTGCTTGATCAGTAACAGTCCAAAACACAACCTATCATATCTAGGCATCTGTTAGTCTCGTGAGACCATGGATTTGCGCCTAGGAAAGTTTCCAGGGCGCAGGCCTGGGCAAGGTTGTATGGAAGACTGGCAGTTGCCCATGCTGCAAGTCTCCCCTCTCCACGCCACCGATGTTTTCCAAGGGAAGGACACTAGGGCCAATACAGCTTGGCACCGGTGTTGTCACAGAGCAATGTGTGGTTAAGTGCCTTGCTCAAGGACACAACATGCTGCCTCAGCTGAGGCTCGAACTAGCGACCTTCAGATCACTAGACTGATGCCTTAACCACTTGGCCACATGCCAACAATCTATCATATATAGTCACATCAATTAATAAACTCACAGGAGGAGATGATGTTAAGACCATCAAGCCTGTGTGGTAGTAGTCCAGCAGCTGATGACTGGGCACCAAGGCAAGTATCTACAACCAACTTCAGTAAAAATAACAAGGTTTCTGAAGTTCTTGCTATCATGGAATTTATTTTTATGCCATTTCAATTCACTTCACATGATTTCTAGAAGTGGCTGAGAGAACTAGATTTAGAAAGTGCTTTGGGATCTGACAACATTTTGACTGTAGCATTGAAGACCTTTACCATAGAAATGGAGCGGGAGATTGCGGAGTGAGTTGGACTTTATGCGCCAGTTTTAAAAAAGCGAGCAGGGCTGTCAGGACATGTCTGTGGAGCAGGAGATTGTGGAGTGAGATGGAGACAGTTCCTTGTGGGCTTTACACACCAATTTTAAAAAGTGACTCGGGCCTGTCAGGACTTGTTGGCAGAGCTGAACGTTGCTTGGTTTAATAGTAAGTTAGCAAGGGTCAATTAAAAAGAAGTGAGGTTTAGGCAGAGTGACCATTGTGGGAGCAGTGATTGTTGGAGTGGATAGTGTTAGGGTGGTCATGCTTTGGCTCAATGAGTGTGTGTGAGAACAGGCGCAGGCTGGAGTTTAAGTTTGAGAAGTTAGAAAGTATAACGTGATGTTAGGGTGGTAGGTCAAGCAGTAGAATGCTCCTCCTATGAGGTGCAGGATTTCAGGGTAGCTATGGTTGCCCTGATGACTACATCTGTAGGAAGTGAACCCAACTTCAGCACGACTAACAAGGTCAAAGGACTGGAGCTGGATACACTCAGGATGATCTTGGAAGCTGAGAGTTTCATAGATGAAACTTTTATTGAGGTAGTCACATCCAGAGTGGATGCTTCAGATAGTATATTGGTGACCACCAGGAGAAGTAAAGGGAGTAAGCCCTCACTACTGGTTTCCCCTGTGGCTATTACTCTCGGCAACAAGTATACTCCCTTGGATACTGCTGGGGGTGGCGGGGGGAGGGGGTTGCCTATCAGACCTCAGCAGCAGCAGCCAGGCCATTGAGACTGCAGTTCGCTCTGAGGCTCAGCATGGAAGGGTAAAGTCAGGCAGATCATTAGTGACAGGAGACTTGATAGTTAGGCGGATGGACAGCAGATTCTGTGGCTGCGAAAGGGAAACCAGGATGGTGTATTGTCTCTCCGGGGCTATGGTCCAGATGTCTCAGAGCGGCTGCACGAGGTCACAAGGTTCTCAATAGGGAAGGTGAGCAGCCAGAGGTAGTGGTGTACATTGGCACCAATGACGTGTAGAAAGGGGGAAGAGGTTCTGCGCAGTGAGTATAGGGAGTCGGAAGAGGCTGAAGGCTGAAGAGCAGGATCTCCAACGTAGTAATCTTTGGATTACTGCCAGTACCATGCACAAGTCAGGGCAGGTGTTGTATGATGGTGCAAATGTATGAATGGCTGAGGAAGTGGTGCAGGAGGGAGGATTTCAGACAACCGGATCATTGGGATCTATTCTGGGGAAGGTATGACCTGTACATAAAGCACAGGTTACACCTGAACCTGAAAGCAACTAATATCCTTGTAGGCAGGTTTGCTAGAGCTGTTGGGGAGGATTTAAACTAAGTTGACAGGGGAGGTGGGAACTGGAGTGATAGGTCTGAGGATGGGACAGGTGGCACATAAGTTGATGTATTGTGTAGTGAGACTGTGAGGAAGGACAGGCAGATGATAGGGCAAAATTGCAGTCAGTAGCATGTGGGCAGAATCAAAAAAGGTGACAAATACAGGACTTAAGGTGTTATATTTAAGGCACACAGTATAGGGGATAAGGTGGTGCAATTAGAGATTGGCAGCTATGACACTGTGGGCATTACTGAGTTGTGGCTAGAAGAAGATCATAGTTAGGAGCTTAACACCCAAGGAAATGCCTTGTATCTAAGGGTCAGGTGGGTAGGCAGAGGGGGTGGGGTGGCACTGTTGTTAAAAAAATGAAAGCAAATCCTTAGAAAGAGGTGATATAAGATCAGAAGATGTGGAATCCTTGTGGGTACAGTTAAGTATATGGAAGGATAAAAAGACACTAACGGGAGTTATATGCAGGTCCTCGAACAGTAGCCAGAACGTGTAATACAAATTTCAACAGGATATGGAAAAGGCATGTAATAAGGGCAATATTATGATGGCCATGGGGGATTTCAAAACACAGGTAGATTGTGAAAATCAGGCCATCCATTATCCACTCTCACCTTTCCTTTACTCCTTATATATCTGAAATCCATCAAGATGGATTTTTAGAGCAGCTTGTGGTTGAACCCAATAGGGAAAGGCAATTCTGAATTGGGTGTTTTGTGTAATGAACCATATTTGATTTGGGAGCTTAAGATAAAGGAACCCTTAGGAGACAGTGATAGAATTTACCTTGCAGGTTAAGAGGGAGAATATACTGTCAGATGTATCAGTGTTACAGTGGAGTGAAGGGAATTACAGGGGAGTGAGAGAGAAGCTAGCTAAAGTTGATTGGAAGGGGACACTAGCAGGGATGAATGAGGAACAGCAATGGCTAGAGTTTCTGGGACCAATTCGGAAAGTACGGGATAGATACATCTCAAAGATTTTTAAAGCTTTAAAAACCAACAGATGGCAACAAAAAAAACACAAAGAGAAAAAAGAGGAAATATGAAGATAAGGTAGACAATAATACCAGAAGTTTTTTTTTTCAGATATATAACGAGTAAACATAGAACATAGAATAGTACAGCACAGTACAGGCCCTTTGGCCCACAATGTTGTGCCGACCCTCAAACCCTGCCTCCCATATAAGCCCCCACCTTAGATTCCTCCATATACCTGTCTAGTAGTCTCTTAAACTTCATTAGTGTATCTGCCTCCACCACTGACTCAGGCAGTGCATTCCACGCACCAACCACTCTCTGAGTAAAAAACCTTCCTCTAATATCCCCCTTGAACTTCCCACCCCTTACCTTGAAGCCATGTTCTCTTGTATTGAGCAGTGGTGCCCTGGGGAAGAGGCGCTGGCTATCCACTCTATCTATTCCTCTTATTATCTTGTACACCTCTGTCATGTCTCCTCTCATCCTCCTTCTCTCCAAAGAGTAAAGCCCTAGCTCCCTTAATCTCTGATCATAATGCATACTTTCTAAACCAGGCAGCATCCTGGTAAATCTCCCCTGTACCCTTTCCAATGCTTCCACATCCTTCCTATAGTGAGGTGACCAGAACTGGACACAATACTCCAAGTGTGGCCTAACCAGAGTTTTATAGAGCTGCATCATTACATCGCGACTCTTAAACTCTATCCCTCGACTTATGAAAGCTAACACCCCATAAGCTTTCTTAACTACCCTATCCACCTGTGAGGCAACTTTCAGGGATCTGTGGACATGTACTCCGAGATCCCTCTGCTCCTCCACACTACCAAGTATCCTGCCATTTACTTTGTACTCTGCCTTGGAGTTTGTCCTTCCAAAGTGTACCACCTCACACTTCTCCGGGTTGAACTCCATCTGCCACTTCTCAGCCCACTTCTGCATCCTATCAATGTCTCTCTGCAATCTTTGACAATCCTCTACACTATCTACAACACCACCAACCTTTGTGTCGTCTGCAAACTTGCCAACTCATCCTTCTACCCCAACATCCAGGTCGTTAATAAAAATCATGAAAAGTAGAGGTCCCAGAACTGATCCTTGTGGGACACCACTAGTCACAATCCTCCAATCTGAATGTACTCCCTCCACCACCACCCTCTGCCTTCTGCAGGCAAGCCAATTCTGAATCCACCTGGCCAAAGTTCCCTGGATCCCATGTCTTCTAACTTTCTGAATAATCTACCGTGTGGAACCTTGTCAAATGCCTTACTAAAATCTATATAGATCACATCCACTGCACTACCCTCATCTATATGGCTGGTCACCTCCTCAAAGAACTCTTATCAGGCTTGTTAGACACGATCTGCCCTTCACAAAGCCATGCTGACTGTCCCTGATCAGACCATGATTCTCTAAATGCCTATAGATCCTATCTCTAAGAATCTTTTCCAACAACTTTCCCACCACAGACGTAAGGCTCACTGGTCTATAATTACCCGGACTATCCCTACTACCTTTTTTGAACAAGGGAACAACATTCGCCTCCTTCCAATCCTCCGGTACCATTCCCGTGGACAACGAGGACATAAAGATCCTAGCCAGAGGCTCAGCAATCTCTTCTCTCGCCTCGTGGAGCAGCCTGGGGAATATTCCATCTGGCCCCGGGGACTTATCCGTCCTAATGTATTTTAACAACTCCAACACCTCCTCTCCCTTAATATCAGCATGCTCCAGAACATCAACCTCACTCATATTGTCCTCACCATCATCAAGTTCCCTCTCATTGGTGAGTACCGAAGAGAAGTATTCATTGAGGACCTCGCTCACTTCCACAGCCTCCAGGCACATCTTCCCACCTTTATCTCTAATTGGTCCTACGTTCACTCCTGTCATCCTTTTTTTCTTCACATAATTGAAGAATGCCTTGGGGTTTTCCTTTACCCTACTCGCCAAGGCCTTCTCATGCCCCCTTCTTGCTCTTCTCAGCCCCTTCTTAAGCTCCTTTCTTGCTTCCCTATATTCCTCAATAGACCCATCTGATCCTTGCTTCCTAAACCTCATGTATGCTGCTTTCTTCCTCCTGACTAGATTTTCCACCTCACTTGTCACCCATGGTTCCTTCACCCTACCATTCTTTATCTTCCTCACCAGGACAAATTATCCCTTACATCCCGCAAGAGATCTCTAAACATCGACCACATGTCCATAGTACATTTCCCTGCAAAACCATCATCCCAATTCACACCCGCAAGATCTAGCCTTATAGCCTCATAATTTGCCTTTCCCCAGTTAAAAATTTTCCTGTCCTGTTTGATTCTATCCTTTTCCATGATAATTATAAAGGCCAGGGAGCGGTGGTCACTGTCCCCCAGATGCTCACCCACTGAGAGATCTGTGACCTGACCCGGTTAATTACCTAGTACTAGATCTAGCATGGCATTCCCCCTGGTCGGCCTGTCCACATACTGTGACAGGAATGCATCCTGGACACACTTAACAAATTCTGCCCCATCTAAACCCTTGGAACTAATCAGGTTCCAATCAATATTAGGGAAGTTAAAGTCACCCATGATAACAACTCTGTTATTTTTTGCACCTTTCCAAAATCTGCCTCCCAATCTGCTCCTCTGTAACTCTGCTGCTACCAGGGGGCCTATAGAATACCCCCAGTAGAGTAACTGCTCCCTTCCTGTTCCTGACTTCCAGCCATATTGACTCAAAAGAGGATCCTGCTACATTACCCACCCTTTCTGTAGCTGTAATAGTATCCCTGACCAGTAATGCCACCCCTCCTCCCCTTTTTCCGCCCTCTCTATCCCTTTTAAAGCACTGAAATCCAGGAATATTGAGAATCCATTCCTGTCCTGGTGCCAGCCAAGTCTCTGTAATGGCCACTACATCATAATTCCATGTATGTATCCAAGCTCTCAGTTCATCACCTTTGTTCCTGATGCTTCTTGCATTGAGGTACACACATTTCAGCCCTTCTACCTTACTGTCTTTACACCAGTTATTCTGCTTCTCTTTCCTCAAAGCCTCTCTGAATGTTAGATCTGGCTTTACTCCATGCACTTCTTTCACTGTTCTATCGCTCTGGGCCCCAGCCCCCTTGCAAATTAGTTTAAACCCTCCCGAACCATGCTAGCAAACCTACCTGCAAGGATATTGCTCCTCCTCGAGTTCAGGTGCAACCCATCCAATCTGTACAGGTCCCACCTTCCCCAGAAGAGATCCCAATGATCTAAAAATCTAAAACCCTGCTCCCCGCACCAACTCCTCAGCCACGCATTCAACTGCCATCTCCTCCAATTCTTTCCATCTCTGTCACGTAGCACTGGCAGCAACCCTGAGAACGTCACCCTTGAGGTCCTGTTCTTCAGCCTTCTGCCTAATTCCTGAAACTCACACTTCAGGACCTCATCCCTCTTCCTGCTTATGTCGTTGGTCCCAACATATATCACTACTTCTGGTTGCTTTCCCTCTTGTACCAGGATGTCGTGCACCCGGTCAGAGACATCCCGGACCCTGGCAAAGGAAAGGTGAGAGTGGAAAATTACTCTGGAGAGGTAGTAATGGCGAACAAAGAAATAGCAGATGAACTGGAGAAGTATTTTGCATCAGTCTTCACTGTGAAAGACATTATCAGTATACCAGAAATTCAAGAGTGTCAGAGGAGAAAAGTGAGTGTGGTTGCTTTTACAAGGAGAAGATGTTTGGGAAACTGAAAGGTCTGAAGGTAGACAAATCAATAGAACAGATAGAGTACACCATAATGTTCTGAAAGAGGTAGCTGAAAAGATTGTGAAGGCAGCAGTAATCACTAGATTCTGGAATAGTTCTGAAGGACTGGAAAATTGCAGGATGTCACTCCATGCTTTAAGATGTGAGGGAGAATTCAATGGCTGGGAAGATGGAGTCCATTATTAAGGATAAGGTTTTGGGGTGGTTGGAGGTGAATGACAAAGTAGGCCAAAGTCATCATGGTTTCCTTAAGGGGAAATCTTGCCTGACAAATCTGTTGGGATTCTTTGAGGAAACAACAGGCAGTATAGACAATGGAGAATTAGTGGATGTTGTTAACTTGGATTTTCCGAAGTCCATTGACAAGGTGCTGCACATGGGGCTGTTAACAGGAATGGGTATTACAGGAAAAATACTAGGATGGGTAGAGCATTGGCTGTCTGGCAGGAGGCAAAGAGTTTGGAATAAAGGGGGCCTCCTCTTTTTGGCTGCTGGTGACTAGTGGTGTTCCGCCAGGGTCGGCATTGGGACTGTGCCTTTTCATGTTATATGTCAACAATGTAGATAATGGAATTCATGGCTTTGTGGCCAGGTTTGCAGATGGTACAAAGATAGGTGGATGGGCAGGTAGTGCTGAGAAAGCAGGAGGACTGCAGAAGGACTTGGAATAGATTGGATAAATGGGCAGAGGAGTGGCAGATGGAATATAGTGTAGGGAAGTGGATGGTCATGGACATTGGTAGAATGAATAAAGGTGTAGACTATTTTCCAAATGGGAAGAAATTGAAAAATCAGAGGTGTAAAGGGATTTGGGAGTGCTTCTGCAAGATTCCCTAAAGGTTAACTGCAGGTTGAGTCAGTGGTAAGAAAGTCAAATGTAATGTTAGCATTCATTTTGGCAGGACTGGACTATAAGAAAAAAGGATGTGATGTTGAGGCTTTATAAAGCATTAGTCAGACGACTCTTGGAGTATAGTGAGGAGTTTTGGGCCCCTTGTCAAAGAAAAGATAGGTTGGCGGAGCAGGTTGACAAGAATGATTCTGGGAATGAAAGAGTTAATGTATGAGGAACGTTTGATGGCTTTGGGCCTGGAATCACTGGAGTATAGAAAAATGAGGTGGGGGGAAATCTCATTGTGACCTGTTGAATATTGCAGTCTTTGATAGAGTGTATGTGGAGAGGATGTTTCCTGTAATGGGTGAGTCTAGGACCAGAGGGCACATCTTCAGCATGGAGGGACCTCTATTTAGAACAGAGGTGAGAGGGAATATCTTTAGCCAGATGTTATGAGGAAGCAGTTCATTGGTTTGGTAAGTGAGACAGAAGACATTGATTGCAAATAAGCACTTAAATTATTTATTTACAAAGAGTAAAATATTTAACCAAACATCTAAGTCCCTTCAAGTTACACAACTACAAAATTAAAATTGTGTGGGCACTTGGGGATGAAAGAAAAGAGACCAGGCCTCTCGCATGTGCTATCTTTATACTCCTGATGTGCCTGAAACTGGACATTGGTGCCATGGCACACAAGATAGCCAATGGGAAAGAGCTGCTTGTTCAAACAGGCCAGTTGATAACCGGCACAGTAGAAGCAGCTTTTGAACAACAAGTAAACTAACCTCCCACGTGACACCAGAGGCTGGTGAATCTGTGGAATTCATTGCCACAAGTGACTGGAGGCCAAGTCATTAAATGTATGTATGGGAGAGGTTGATTGGTTCTTGGTTAGTCAGGGCTTCAAGGGTCACGGTGAGAAGGCAGGAAAATAGGATTGAGAGGGATAATAAGTCAGCCATGATGGAATGGTAGAGCAGAATTGATGGGCTGAGTGGTCTAATTCTGCTCCTGAGTCTTATGGCTTTATGGTCTAACTAGCCTTGCTTACTAGCGAAGCTTGCCATGTTCTTAAATGGCAGGCGTGGCCCAAGGGTCCTGCATACCTGCTTGAATTTGTTACGTTCTGCTGTCCTTGTATAAAGTGTTCCACAACAGTTTTAGCATGGGCAATTTAATGTAATGCATTTCCTGCCTATGTCGATGTGCACAAATAGCAAACACAATCTGATAGACCATTTGCTGGTTATTAGTGTTCTTGGTCATTAGCAAAGTGTTGGATGATCTTGTCAACTCTATCACTGAACAGTACTCACTGCTAAATGAAAATAAAAACACTGTAGATGCTGGAAATGTGAAACAGAAACAGGAAATGTTGTAAACACTCAGAAGGCTGCTCCACATTTCAGGAAAGAGAAGCAATCAATTTTTCAGATATATAACTCTGTCAGAAATGTGACAAAGGTCTTGGACCTGACTGTTTCTCCTTACACAGATGCTGACTGCCTTGTGTGTGTTTTAGTATTTTCTGATTTTGTTTCTGCTCACCAGTTTTTTGTATAGTTTTAATTTCAGAATTTGTTGCAGTCTCGGTTCAAGCATGGCAAAAAATGAACTGAATTCGGGAGGGAAGTTGAGTATGATTGCCCATGCAACATTTGACCAAGTGTGGTACCAAAGGAAATTGAAGGAAAACTGCACTGACTGAAACTATACCATACATTCAGAAGGATTATCCAGCTCACCCTCATCCTTGCAAGAGTTCCTCAGGGCAACTTCTTTGACTCAGCCATCTCTTTTGGTTTGTCAATGGCTTACCTACCTTTCACATGATCTGTTCATGCTCACAGCTTTTCACAAAATGTGTGGCCATGTGCACAAGTCAGTTCCTGGTGGTATTTTGACATGAATTGACTAGTGCTAAATTTCATTCATGCCACTGATGTGCCAACATGAGAAAGGTTAACGCGTTTGTTAGGGGAATCCTGTCTGACTAATTTGACTGACTGCTTCAAAGAGGTAACAAAATGTGCAGGGCAGTCACTGTCAATGTAGTTTTTAATGGACTTCACTGAGGCCATTGATGTGGTCTCAAATTGGAGTCTGGTCCAAAAGGTTAGAGCCCATGGAATCCAGGGCAGAGTGATAAATAGAATCCAAAACTGGACTGGTGATAGGATAGGGGAATGCTGGGGAGTTGATTTTATATTTGCATGTCTGTGACCAGTGGTGTACCATAAGAAGTAGTGCTGGGTCTCTTTCTGTCATATACAATGTAATCTGGTTAATTGGGCCATCGGTTAATTGGGGCACCTGATTATTTGGGATAACTCTTAAAGAACAAAATCCAATCAAAAAAAAACCTGGATTTCCTTTGTTTATTTGGGGCACGATGCCGCTTAATTGTGACAGAGAACTGATGCCGAACAGTCTCTAACTGACGTCAGTGAATCAGAATCAGAATCAGGTTTATTATCAACGGCATGTGACATGAAATTTGTTAACTTAGCAGCAGCAGTTCAACGGAATACATAATCTAGCAGAGAGAAAATTAAAAATAAATAAAATAATAATAAATAAACAAGTAAATCAATTACATATATTGAATAGATTTAAAAAACATGCAAAAACAGAAATGCTGTATATTTAAAAAAAAAAGTGAAGTAGTGTCTAAAGATTCAACGTCCATTGAGGAATTGGATGGCAGAGGGGAAGAAGCTGTTCCTGAATAACTGAGTGTGTGCCTTCAAGTGAGTGCACTTGTGTGGCTGTTAGACACTACACCATGCTTTGACAGTTTTTTAAATAGTGTCATTTATGTTTGTGTTCCAAATGCAGTGGATTTTTGTCACTGATAGTAAGACAATTCAGGACTGCTCACTGTGGTTTCAAGCATTCAGGCTTCGAGATGCCTTAAATGGCCGAGAGCAAAAAGAAAAGATTTCACTACTTCAACAAGTTAGGAGCTACATAGAAGTTGAAGGTAATGACAGTCATCTGGAATGCTACAATGAAAATGAAGATTTGGAGGATAAAAGCATTGTATGAAGACAGTATGAAGATATTTTCACTAGGTCACAGCACTGATTTTGTTCATTTGCAGTCACTCAAAAAAACAGCAGCATACACTGGATGAATTCTTCTGACAATAACTATAGGAACTAATAGACAATTTTATAGTACTGTACTGGTATTGATAGTATTCTACTTTGTTCTGTATTTCATCTAAATACATAATTTGTTACTAAGTTAAATGGTAATTTGTTTTTTTAAATACCTTTTTAACTATTTCCATGAAACTTCAGTTATTTGCGGCAGCTGCTTAATTGATCATGATGTGTCTCAATTAACTGGAATCCACTGAGTATTGTTGGTTTAGATATGAATGTAGTTTTATATTCACTTTGCCTCCAACTTCCACCCTGCCCTCAAATTTACCTGGTCCATTTCTGACACTTCCTTTCCCTTTCTCGACCTCACTGTCTCTATCTCCAGAGTTGGCTTATCCACTGATGTCTATTATAAACCAGCGAACTTTCACAGCTACCTGGACTGTATCTCGTCCCACCTTGCTACTTGTAAAAATGCCATCCCCTTCTCTCAATTCCTCCATCTCCACGGCATCTGCTCTCAGGATAAGGCTTTTCGTTCTAGAGCGAAGGAGATGTCTTCCTTTTTCAAAGAAAGGGGCTTCCCTTCCTTCACCATCAACGCTGCTCTCAACTGCATCTCTTCCATTTCATGCACGTTTGCTCTTACCTCATCCTCCTGCCATGTTATCAGGGATAGGGTTCTTCTTGCCCTCAGCTACCACTCCACCAGCCTCCGCATCCAACGCATAATTCTCCGAAACTTCTGTCACCTCCAACTGGATCCCACCACCAAACACGTCTTTCTCTCCCCTCATTTTCTCCTTTCTGCAAGGACCTCTCCCTACGTGACTCCCTTGTCCGTTTGCCCTCCCCACTGATCTCCCTCCTGGCACTTATCCTTGCAAGCGGAACATGTGCTACACCTGCCCCTTCTCCCTCGCTACCATTCAGGGCCCCAAACAGTCCGTCCAAGTGAGGCAATATTTCACCTGTCAGGCTGTTGGAGTCATATACTGTGTTTGGTGCTCCTGGTGTGACCTCTTGCATATTGGTGAGACCCGAAGTAGATTGGGAGACGGCTTCACCGAGCATCTACGCTCCGTTCGCCAGATCAAGTGGGATCTCCCAGTGGCCGTCCATTTTAATTCCACTTCCCATTCGCATTCTGACGTATCAGTCCACGGCCTCCTCCACTGTTGGAATAAGGCCACACTTAAGTTGGAGGAGCAACACCTTGTATTCCATTTGGGTATCCAACCTGATAACATGAACATGGATTTCTCAAACTTCTAGTAATGCCCCCCCCTTTCCATTTCCCATCCCCTTGTCCATCTCTCATGTTATCTCCTTGCCTGTCCATTGTCTCCCTCTGCTGCTCCTCCTCTACCCCCCCCCGCCATATCTTTCTTCCATGGCCTTCTGTCTCTTTCACCTGTCAGCTTCCCAGCTCTTTGCTTCATCCCTCCCCCTCCAAGTTTCACCTATCGCCTGGCATTTGTCTGTCCCCTCTCCCCACCTTTCAAATCTACTCCTCAGCTTTTTGTTCCACCAGTCCTGCCGAAAGGTTTCGGCCTGAAACATTGATATTCTTTTTCATAGATGTTGCCTGGCCTGCTGAGTTCCTCCAGCATTTTGTGTGTGTTTTAGGTATTATGATTAGTAGGGTTGAAGATGACGTCAAGATTGGCTGTGTTGATAATGACTGGGATAGTCTTAAGCTGAGGAAGATATTGATAAGTTGATGAAATTGAAGATGTTATTTAATTTTGATGTCTGCAAGGCATATTGGGAGGACTAATTACAGTTGGACAGGTAGAATAAAAGGCTCCAAGGATTATTCTGGAACAGAGGGACCTTGGCATACATCCATGACTCACTGAAGGTGACAGCACAGCAAGCTAGGATGGTGATAAAAATGTGTGGGTTGCTGGCCTTCATTAGCTAGGGACTTGAATTTATGAACAGGGAGGTTATTGTTCAGCTTCATAAAACATTGGTTAATTTGTTTGTCACATCAGATAAAAATAACCAAGTACAATACTGTATCTTTGCTCAATTTAATTTGATTAAAACAATCTCCTTTTTATTTGCTATTCCTGAAGCAATATCTCACACAATGTTCAGCACTTTTTATGATCTTCCATTGCTATTACTGTGGATTTTTTGAATTCTTCATGACAATTCTCAAAATAGAGATATAGAGAGATACGGTAGAGAAGCAGGCCCTTCACACCACCAACAATCAGACACCCATTTACACTAATTCTACGTGAGTCCCATTTTTCATTTCCCCCACACACTCAACAACTCCCCCAGATTCAATTACTGATCTACAGATGAGGGGTAATTAACTTACCAACCCATATGCATTTAGCGTGTGGAAGAAAATTGGAGTGTTCAGATGAAAGCCATGCATTCACCTGGAGGGCATACAAACTCCACATAGAGAGCAATGGCAGCAGCTCTACTAGATGAGAATCTGTGCCACCCATTAGTCATTGAGAGTCTCCCTGAATTTTCAATGAAATTAATCAAAAATTAAGCATCTTGCTACTTTGCCTCATTAGGTTTCTACATATAGCAGATCTTCAGCAACTTAAGAACCAGCTCACTAGTGTCTTAGTCCATTATGCAGGACCCATTAATGCGACAAAGCGAGCTGCATATGCATCACCTGCAGTGTGTGCCCTGTTTGTGAAAAGGGAACATGTAAGTTATTGTTCTTGAAGAAATTATTGTTTGCATTCTAAGGTGTTCACCAAAAATATTATGCAGCAACATTATTCCATTGTATAGCAATCTGCCAAATTTAAATACTGACATAAATGAGTCGACTGGGAGGAAGCTCACTAATTATATTTGTAATGCTTGCATTGTACTGTTAATGGACGGTGCATTAACACTGTAAGAAGATTTTTTTTGTGATAATGCCTGAAGATCCTAATTTCATACACTATTCTTGTGTATTCTTAAATCTGAGGCTGCAAATTAGAATTAGAATTTGCAAAGACATGTGTCACAAAGGGCAATAAAGGCAACCTAAGAATTGAAAGGAAATATTGTTATCTTTCTCTGGTTTCTGTGGATAGTTATTTTAATACTTAGATTTTCTGGCATAGAAAACTGTGACCCACACCAATGTTTTCATGGAATCTTGCAGGTAATGTATTGGGTAAAACTGATTAGATTTGAAAGATACTGGTTTTCATCTTAGACTTCTAATAATACAAATTTGATTCTAACCAGCTGAGTTGTCCAAAATCCCAGAATGTCAAGTGTCACTGGGTTGTTACATATTGAGCCAAGATCTTTTTTCCATTCTTGGGGAAAGAATTTGATTTCTCACATCTGCTTTTAGTTTATTGTACAAAAAAATGCCAAGAAATTGGATTACATCGTACTATTTATCTGTGCTTTACATGATTCAATTTCAATTAAAAAATATTCAGTTACAAAGAAAAAAATTAAAGATTCATTGCATGTTTTAAGATGTCATGGACTTCCTTCTAAGTTATTTGTGCATCTAAAGTGTCTTTGCACAGATGTACTTAGTTAAGTGCATATCTGGTTGCAACTTTAATGAATTGAACACATGGTAAGCTGGGTGATAGTTTGGGACATTTGTACAGAAGCAGATTGTCACAAGAATTGTGAGGACTGCTTCATCATTACAGAAAAAAAGTCAGATATCTTTTGCTTTGGTGAGTAACCCTTTGTTCTTTTGTAATAAATACTTGTAAATTGTATGAACTCCCTCATGTTGCATACCCCAACTATATCCATGGATCTGATGGCTTTGTGGCCAGGTTGGCGACAATAAATATAAATGGAGTGGCACGTAGTTTTGAGGAAGCAGGGAGTTTACAGAAGGACTTAGGCAGATGTGGAGAATGGGCAAAGAAGTGGCAGGTGGAATTATAGTGTAGGGTCGTGTATGGTCATGCACTTTGGTAGAAGGAACAGACAAAACAATAAGAAAATCCAGAAATTAGAGGTGCAAGGAAGTTTAGGAGTCCTTGTGCAGGATTCCCTGGAGGGTAACATGCAGGTTGAGTTAGCGGTAGAGTAATAACAAAGTACAGCACAGAAGCAGGACCATTGGCCCATCTAGTCTATGCCAAAGCTATTTAAACTGTCTGCACCTAGATCACAGCCCTCCATATCCCTACTATTCATGTACCTATCCAAACTCTTAAATGTTGAAATCGAGCTTGCATGCACCACATGAGCTGGCAGCTCATTCCACATTCTCATGACCCTCTGAATGAAGAACTTTCCCCTCATGTTCCCCTTTAACTTCTCACCTTCCACCCTTGGCCCATGAACCACCCAACCTCAGTGGAAAAAGTCTGCTTGTATTTATCCTAGCTATACCCCTCATAATTTTGTATACCTCCCTCAAATCTCCTTTCAGTCTTCTGTGTCCTAAAGAATACATTCCTAACCTATTCAATCTTTCCTTATAAAGCAGGTCCTCCAGACCCAACAACAGTACCTGTATTCTTTTTCCTACCACACTCCTCGGTGCTCTCTCGTTCACTGTGTAAGACTTACCCTGGTTGGTGCTACCGAAGTGCAAAACCTCGCGATTATCTGCATTAAATTCCATCTGCTATTTTCCAGCTGATGCAGGTCCTTCTGCAAGCCATGATAGCCTTACTCACCGTCCACAACACGCCCGATCTTGGTGTCATCTGCAAATTTGCTGATCCAGTTAACCACATTATCATCCTGATCTTTGAAGTATACAGTAAAAAATAAAGGACCCAGCACCGATCCCTGCGGCACACCACTAGTCACGGGCCTTCAGTTAGGGAGCCCATCCTCTACTACCATTCTCTGGTTTCTCCCACGAGGCCAATGTGTATTCCAATTTACTACCTCATACTGAATGCCAAGCGCCTGAACCTTCTTGGCCAGCCTCCCATGTGGGACCTTGTCCAATGTCTTACTAAAGTTCATGTAGACAACATCACTGCCTTGCCTTCATCCACTTTCCCGGTAACTTAGGATTCTCTTTCACCTTGTCTGCCAGAACAATTCATGCCTTCTTTTAGCCTTCCTGATTTCTTTCTTGAATGTTCTCTTGCATCTCTTGTACTTCATAAGCACCTCATTTGTTCCTACTTGCCTATACTTGCTATGCACCTCCTTGTTTTTCCTCTTAACCAGGGCCTCAATATCTCTTGAAAACCAAGGTTCCCGACACTTGTTATCTTTACCTTCTATGATGATAGGCTCATGCAAGCTTTGTACTCTTAAAATACCACTTTTGAAGGCCTCCCACCTTTGCCAGAATACAGCCTCTCCCAATCCACACTTGCTAGATCATTTTTGATACCATCAAAATCGTCCTTTCTCCAATTTTGAATCACAATCAACGGACCAGGCCTATCTTTTTACATATTTAATTTGAAACTAATGGTGTTGTGGTCACTAGATGCAAAGTGTTCCCCCACACAAACTTCTGTCACCCGCCCTGTCTCATTCCCTAATAGCAGATCCAGTATCGCGTGCTCTCTCATTGGGACTTCTACATACTGATGAAAGAATCTTTCCTGAACGCATTTGACAAACTCTATCCCTTCTAGTCCTTTTACAGTATGGGATTCCCAATCACTATGTGGAATGTTAAAGTCACCTATTATAACAACCTTACAACGGTCTGCGATCTCTGTACAAATTTGTTCCTCTCAATCCTTAGGGCTGTTGGGTGTTCTGTAATTATAGTTCCATTTCTTATTTCTCAGATCCACCCATAACGCCTCACTAGACGAGTTCTCCAGTCTGTCCTGACGGCACACTGCCGTGACATTTTCCCGGACCGGTAACACCACCCTTCTCCCTTTAATCCCACACACTCTGTAAAGTCTAAGACAATGGAATTCCCGACTATTGAGCTACTAGCAACCAAGATTCACTAATGGTTACAACATCATAATTCTAGTTGGTGATCCATGCCCTGAGTTCATCTGTCTTACCTACGATACTTCCTGCATTTAAATATACGCAGCTCAGGACAATAGTCCCACCATGCTCAACCTTTTGATTCTGGACTTTGTCTTGAGAGCTTGCCAGTATCTGCCTCTGCAAACTCTCCATTTACTGTTCTGGCACTCTGGTTCCCAACTCCTTACAACTCTAGTTTAGACCCTGCTGTGCAACATTAACAAACCTTTTCACTTGGATATTAGACCCCCCCCCCAGTTCAGGCACAAACCATCCTTTCTGTACAGGTCCCACCTTTCCTGGAAGAGAGCCCAGTAAACAAAAAATCTTATGTCCTCCCTCCTACACCAGCTCCTTAGCCACATGTTAAACTGTATAATCTTCCTAGTTCTGGTCTCACTAACACGTGGCATGGGTAGGCATCCTGAAGGTCCTGGCCCTCAACTTTGTTTCTAACTCCTTGAGTTCCCTATGCAGAACCCCGTCACTCATCCTACCCATGCCATTGTTCACCCTCCCACTTAAGTATGCTGAGGACTCAACCTGAACTGTCCCGGACCCTGGCACCTGGAAGGCAACGTACCATCTGGAAATCTTGTTCTTGCCCACAGAACCTCCTGTCCGTTCCCCTAACTAACAAATTCCCTATCACCACAGATCACCTCTTCTCCCCCTTCCCTTCAGAGCCACAGAGACCTGAACTCTGTGACTTTTCTCTGTTTGGTCATCTCCCTAACCCGCCCCCCCAACCCCACCCCAAACAGTATCCAAAATGATGTGCCTGTTGTTGAGGGGATGGCCACAGGAGTACTCTGCAGTAGTTCCTTAACTCCTTTCCCCTTCCTGATTGTCACCCATTTTCCTGTGTCCTGCTCCTTGGATGTAACTACCTCTCCATATGTCCTATCTATCACCCTTTCAGCCTCCCAAATGATCGAGTTCATCCAGTTCCAGCTCCAACCCCTTAACACGGATTGTTAGAAGCCGCAGCACTTCTCGCAGTTGTAGTCGTCAGGGATACCTGAGGTTTCCCTGCATTCCCATATCCCACAAGTGGAGCGTTCAGCTATCCTGCCTGGCATCTCTACAGCCATAATTGAGCAGATATAATGAGCGGAAGGGGGAGAAAAGACCTTAACCTGCAGCTTTTCTTTTCTTTGTTTTCTCTGACTGAAGCTTCTCTTCACCGAAGCCTCAAAGAGTTGAAGCCTCAAGATCACCACTCTGACTGTGTCCACTCCAACGACAGTCTCAGTGCTTGCTCTGCCTCTTTTAATTTGCACTTGCTTATCAATCCCAAATGTGAATTGGTCGCTGGTTATAGCTCAATTACTCTGCCGCGATCCGCTGCTGCCTTTTTCTACTTGGGCAGTGGACCTGAGTGAGATCCCCTTTTTTCAAACTTACAGTGTTCAGATTGGTTGTTCGTCAAAGCTTCAGCAGGTAAGGAAGGTAAATGCAACGTTAGCATTTATTTTGAGAGAACTAGAATATGAAAGCAAGGGTGTAATTCTGAGGCTTTACAAGGCATTGGTCAGCCCACACTTGGAGTATTCTGAGCAGTTTTGGACCCAATCTGCTGGCATTGCAGAAGGTCCAGAGGAGGTTCACAAGAATGATGCCAGGAATGACAGAGGATTTGGAGAAGATGTTTTCTGTTTAGAACAGAGATGAGAAATAATTTCTTTAGCCAGAGGCTGATGAATCTATGGAATTCATTGTCACAGATGGCTGTGGAGGCCAAGTCACTGAGTATATTTAAAGTGGAGCTTGATAGGCCTTAATTAGTAAGGGTGTCAAAGGTTATGGTGAGAAGACAGGAGAATGGATTTGGAAGGGATAATGAATCAGCCATGATGGAATAGCAGGGCCGACTCGATAGGCCAAATTGCCTAATTCTGCTCCTATATCTTATGGTCTTCTGGTCCAATCTTGTAACACTACCCCAGCCTCATCTTCCATGACACTCCATTCCAATCATCACCACAAACTGGATGTAGACCCTTTCCAACATCACAATCTGCAGATTAAACAGTCTCCAAGAGCAAACCCTACTCCCTCCACTCCTTGCTCACTGACTGATGCCCTGGACAAAAATTATCCTCTGCCCTGCAAACCCTAATTTAACGGATTTTCTTTGTGTGATGCACCAACAAATGAAGGCTGTTGGAAAATGTATGGGCCACTTAAACTTTCGGGACACTTAAACTAATTCTTAATTGGTTGTTGTGTGTGGAATGCATTGCACAACAATGCATCTTTGAATTTCTGGTCCAATACATTTTAGGGTCTAAAGTTGATCTGCAAGTTAAAAACAACCAAATTCTGAATCTGAGTTGGATTTCAGAATGCATCACTTATCAGTTGTGACTTGTTAGCTTGCATATGATCCTCATGCCCTATTTGATCCATGTGCTAGTCAGGGTAGTGACAGGTTGATAAGGCAAAAGAATGTGGGACTGAAGAGCTAGTGCATTTTTCAGCCACTTGGACCATTGAGATCTCTTCTGAAGCTGAGGTGACTGATACACAAGAGATAGGTCGCTTCTGAACTGGCGTGGGTCCAATGTTCTTGTGGGGAGGTTCACTAGTTCTATTTGGTAGGGATAACTAGTCTAACAGAGGGATAGAACTGAAAATGGTAGTGTATCAGATACAAGCACATCCAATAGGCAGTCCGGTCAGGGTAGGAAGAGGAATATGGAAGGTCTGATGGACTAAAGTGCATTAATTTAATGCCAGAAGCCTCCCAGGTAAGGCAGGTGAACTCAGCATGGATGGGCCACACTGGATTGTGATACTATAGCTATTACAAGAATACAACTGGGGACTGGTAGCTCATGTTCTGCATATTAATTCTTCTAGTGTAAGAGAGGAAAGGGATTTGCAGTATTGACGGGGAGGGATCATTGAGCGAGGATATCCTCTGGGTAATGCCCAGCAAAGCCTTATGGGTAGAGCTTTGAAATAAAAGCTAGGCGATCACTATGATGCCATTATACTGTAGACCCCTCCCCCATAGTGACTAGGAATTACAGGACTATACAAAGAGATGTGAGAATTATAAGGTTGTAATATTTTAACTTCCCTAATATTAGTTAGAATCATCTTAGTGCTATAGGATTGGATGGGGCAGAATTTATGAAATGTGTTCAGGAGAGTTTTATGAGGTAATAATGTTGATGGTCCTACATGAGGATTATGGTTGGCATAGGTGTTGTGGGCCAAAGGGCCTGCTTCTGTACAGTATATCTGTATGACAGCTGGTAAAACTAATCATTAATTTCCTGTTATGAATTTGACAGCGAATGACTTGTTATCTCTGCTGTTAATCTACACTAAAAGTCTTCAAATGAAGTGAATAGGGCAAAACTGCAATGAAATGTTGAAAAAATTGTTGATTTTCAATCAACAAATATCTATACTGGGACATTTAACTGTTATCTTTTTTGAGACCTGTATTTTTATGTATTTTAATATTATGCAATCATTTAACTATTGTATAAGATACAATATTCTGAATGGATTTAAACAAACCATAACAAGAACAAATACAGTACATTTTCTCTTTTGTTCTGGTCTAAGTACTACAAAATTAAAAACATCTGGAAATTAAGAAACAGTTTAATTTAAAAACATACAAAACTTACTGAAATTGCAATGAGGAAGATGTCATTTTTAATGCAAGGTCCCTTTGTATTATTGCCAAAATAGTTAAAGATTTGCAAAGGTCACATTGTTTTACAATAATTTATTAACTGGATAGACTTCAGTCACTGTCACAAAATGAGCTAAAATGTTGACAGCGTTATTGAAGCATCTAAAACTTTCTCTGTTGCAAGAAACACATTCTTATATGTTAACAATGCAGTATAAAATTATTTTAAAATCTGGTATCAATCCAAGATTGATATTGAAAGTTTTTGCCTATACTTTTCTCTCTCTATTCAGACATTTGAACATAATGGTATATCAGAATGGCAGACATATCACTTAAGGGTGATATATGAATATTTTGATGTTTATTATAAATAATCTGTTGTATTCCTAAATGTTTACATTGTTAAACATTTGCAGCTTGATCATAGTGATGAGGCAAGCTACACAGCTTGACTTAGTCACTTTGTTGATTCAATTATTTTAAAGAGAAAATTAAAATTTCTGCTATTTAAACCTATTTTTTTGGTGCAACCCTGTTGTGGTGCTATGTTTGGCCTTTCGGACTTTTTCTTCACGTTTGCAATAAAGACATTTAAGAACATGAAGAACTCAATATCTCTTTAGAAATAGAAAATAACCCATCATGGGAAGTTACAGATATGATTCATTTTCATTTGAATTGCTACTAAAAGTCTGCCATAATTGGTTGCATTGAGTTGTTCTCCAATCTTGGCAATCCATTTGCAAGCGTTTTGTCACCATATAAAGAGACGTCATCAGTGCGCTGTTCATTTGTGGTGTGTCCTTCGATTGCTTGGCCTTTATATACTTATCAATCAGTTGAATGGTCGTGATTACAGAATTGTGATGTAGAGAGAGGGTCGACTCTCTGATTGGATGCATGATGACCTGTGTGCATTGTCTGGAATTTTTCCTGCATTGATTTATAAATGGGATCGAAGTCTACATGTCTGTTTATAGAATTGTTGGCGGAAAACCATGCTTCTAGGAATTCTCTTGCATGCTGCATGTTTGCTTGTACCATGACTTTCACTGATACGCAGTTGAATTTGTGCCCCTCTCGGTCTTTGTGGGTAGTGACAAGGGAGAGCTGATCATGCCACTTCACAGCCAGCTGATGTTCATGGGTCTTTGTGGATAGTTTTCTCCCAGTTTGGCTGATGTAATATTTGATGCAGTACCCGCACTGGATTTTGTAGACCAGATTGGTCTTGTCCAATAGCTTGGCTTGTTCTTTGAGTCTGCAGAGTACTCAACGTTGCTGTTGGCTTGTGCATGACTGAAATTCTCTGTTCTTGGAGCAGTCAGGCTGTCATTTCTGAGATACTTTGAATGTATGGAAGGACAACCCGTTCGGTCACTTCCTGGATGGTGCGTTATTGACCTTGTAGGCATCTTCATATGAAGTTGCGTCGGTATCCATTTCGTGTGAATACTTTGAAGAGATGTTTCTCCTCAGTGTGTCTCTGCTCTTTGGAACAAAGTTTTGATACTGCTCTTGTGTGCATTTAGATCGTTACTGTGATAGTTTAGGACCTGATCTGTATGTGTTCCCTTCCGATAAACAGATGTTTCTAATGTTCTGTGTTTCTACTGACAAGCATGTCTAAGAATGCCACTTTTCCCCTCGGTTTCTGTTTCCATCCTGAACTTAATATCATTGAACACATCGTTGACTAGTTTACAAGTTCTTTCAACTTCACTGTGTTTTAATATAACAAAGGTATCATTGACGTAATGGACCCAAATTTTAAGGATTATAATTGGCAACACCATATTTTCTAACTTTTGCATGATGGCTTCCACTATGACCCTGGAGATAGGGAACCCATTGGTGTCCCTTTCAGCTGTTTGTAAAGTGTGCTGTTAAATTTAAAGTAGGCACATAAGCAGAATTCTACCAGTTTGTATATGCTACCTTTACTTGCTCTCCCATCATTTGGTTCTTCATTGGTGAGTAGTTCTATTAGAGTTTCTTTCCTAGGCTAAGATCAATAGAAGTGAACAGATAGATAATGGCTAAAGAGATCGTTGATTTGCCATCACCTATGTTGATGTTGTTCAGGAATCTCGTATGGTGACAAAATATTTGCAAAGGTCACAGAACAACTCAACCCAACCATCAACCACCCGAGTTACACATTTTTCCAAGTTATTTTTGCCATAAGTTTTATTAAAGATCCTGCAAGAATATTTATTAGCAAAACTTTAAAGAATTAACTGAAGTGATGTGGAACATTTTTCACAATAATCAACATGGTTAATGCATGGGGAGGGGGAATATCGACTCAGACCTTGAGAGGCCTGCGTTGGGCATTTTCATGCCTTACAAGGTGTAGATTGGAAGTCTGTGTGGGGCGCCACTCCTTGCACAGACACTAGAGCACTGTGTGGTTAAGTGCCTTGCTCAATGACACAAACACACTGCTACAGCTAAGGCTCGAACTGGCGACCTTCAGATCAGTAGAAGAACGCCTTAACCACTTGGCCACGTGCCCAACACCATGAAATTTATGCATGAAAGCCTGGAAATATTAAGTCGTTGCAACACAACTAATCAGTGTAGGTAAGGTGTAACCAATCAATTTTGTATTTTTTTTACCACAGAAAATGCTCTTCTTTTAATACAGATGAACTTTGCATGTAACTGCATGTTGCCAGATGAAATGCTGCCTTTCTGTAAACAGATATTTTCTCCAGACCCTAGAGACGGTGATTGACACCAGCTGTCTATGGAACTTATGTACTTTCCTTTTTTATTTTCCAGCTGCATGATAAAGTATTACATTACCTGAAAGAAACATGTAAAAATTATTTGCAAGCCTTATTAAAAATGTTTTTTGAGAAACTTCTTCACTGTTTTCTTTCTCTTGAAAATTATTGCAGAACCAGAACTACTTTAATGAATTTTCTATAGATTGTAGCCTGATATGTGTTTTACTACTTAGACAATTTCTAAAGCACTTTGTTGTACAATTACAACAGACTGCCTTGATTTTTCAATTGTTTTACCTTGGGCTTTAAAGTCAGTAATGGGAGGTGCAATCAGTAATTGTTAACGGATGGAATTTCCTGGATTGCACATACGATGGTGAATTTCTGCATCAATTCTTCACCTCCTGGTATTTTTTTGTAACACAAATTGCTGGAAGTGTAGGCAATAATAGAGCATCTGGAACTTGCTGAAAAAATGAGAGCAAGAAATTTTAACGCCTGACTTTAAGGAGAGAGAAATAGGAAAGGGAAGAAGTAGGGTGCATTAAAAGCAAATTAGTAGGAAAGTGAGGAAAGAGAGCAGATTGGGGGAAGCACAGAGGGGTAAAAAGAAAAAAAAGTAACCTTTTACAAAGCACCAAGATTTTAGAAAATTGTAAGCATAATTGCTAACTGCTGGCATGAGACTTTACAGTTCCAATTGTTCTCAGTCTTAGCTGAAAGACTGAGTGACATGCTAGGAACATAAATCTTATCATTAAAGGGATCTTTGCATCATTAAGTTTAACTTTGTACCTCTCTGTTGCAATTTTGATTTGTTTAAGTGCAGTAATTGCTTTAAACGTTATGTTGGTGTTCTCAAATAAAAGACTCAATGGGCTGAATGGCCTAATTCCACTTCTATGTTTATGGTCTTATGGTCAATTAGCAGCACATATCATTCTGCATTTTCTGCAGGTCTACAACTCTCTCATACTTCCTTTGCCTCAGGTTTCAGTGTTATTTTACTTGCTTATAACTGTAAATGCTAAACTTCTCTTTTTCCTCTCCATCAAATTCTGGGCAAATATGTTGACATGTTGAATGTTCATTTCAAAGTCAGTAACTCAGTTGAAGGAAGGATAATTACAGTTCATATCATTGATGGAACTTAGTTTATCTGAAAAGCATTATTTTGTGCACAGAGAGAGAAAAAGAAAATTAATTACAATAACTTTAAAACTTAAAAGTTTTTCAGTACTTTTACTGTAGAATATGAAGTTTTACTTTGGAACATCAAGATCATGTTTCACATTTACAGCAAAAATTTGGTGTTAAAGATAACTTTTAACAGAGATTTTTAAGCATTGTCACCTTTTATTCCAAATATTGGATTGAAAGTTTGAACAATGTTTCTTTGTGGCATCAAAGTACAATGAAATTCTAGTATTTCGACTGACAAGAAAAATTACAGTGAAACTTCAATATACTTTTCCTGATTGATTATTATTCTATTATGGTCATGAATTCAGTCTGAGTGTGAACTGATCATAAGTCTTTATAACGAATTGACCACAGGTTTCCAAAATTGTTTCCATTATTTTGGGGTTTGGTGAGATGCTGGGACAGGATTGGTGCCAGTGATAAGCAGGGACTCAGGCCTGCTCTTGTATTATACAAAATGAGTATAATATGAGGTAGTGAACATAGGTGAGCCCAAGTGAAAGTCAGTAAATGTAGATTCTTCACCTGTCCTTTCTAGAATATTCTGTAACATTTGATCTGTGTATATAAAGAGCTTTTTTTGCATAGTTTTCTCAGTCGTGAGTCTATTCAAGTTCTAACAGCCCCTTGATTTTTGTTATCTTTGGTTTCTCCACTTTGAACCGATCACTTGTTTTGTTGCTGCAGGCCTTTTAACAGTAATGTTGAAATTAATTCACAGTTTTGAAAGTCATGCGTTGAATGGCATATTGTTCAGTGCAAGATTATTAATGAGCAGCTTGAGAAGGAGGTGATGTTGATCACATAGAACCCACTTGGCTGAAAGTGTGTTTAAAAGTTCGTGTGGACAAACTGTTGTTGCTGAATTGGGGGGAAAAAAAAGCTGCAGAAATATCCTCAGTTGCACATTTGGCAGCTTGGTAATGCATGAAAATCTACACCAGGCAGCACAGTATGTTGTGTAATTGATAGGTATGGTTTTTGTAGATTGTAATTTGCATAAGAATGGTTTGACCCTGTTGTATTTCCTGGTTTATTTTATTTATTTAGCGATTCAGCACAGTAACGGGCCCTTCCAACCCAATAAACCTATGCCATCCAATTGCACCTTTGTGACTGTTAACCCACTAACCCGTACGTCTTTGGAATTTGGAAGGAAACTAGAGCACCTGGAGGAAACCCATGCGGTTACAGGGTGAATGTACAAACTCCTTACAGAGTGGTAGAATTGATCCTGGGCCGCTGGTGCTATAAAGTAATGTACTAACTGCTGCGCTGTCATGCTGCCCCAGTTCATTTGCACAGAAATCTTTATAGAGTAAAAAAAGTTATCTCTTCAGAGTAATATATCAGATCATCAACATAGTGTATCTCAGAATTTAACAATATCTGCAAGCCACTGGATCTGAAACACTGAGCGTAATAGAGTAGCAAGATACTTCTATGCTACATATGGCAGGTTGCCAGTGTCAGCTTTCATCATATAGAGTGGTTTGGAATGAAGGGCATGTGCTCTTCCCAGATGAGAAATTTGATCAGATAGTTGTTGCAGAGCATCTTTGGTATTACTAACCACTTTCTGAATCTGCCTTGCCACTTTATTCTTCTAATTTTTTTCATAACAGCAAAGTCCTGACAGAAAATCTTTTCTTTTCTTAGTTGGAGATATTATATGATAGAAGGTAAAAGAAAATGAAAGATACATTTTATTCAATTATTTTTGAGTAAACATTCATTTATTAGTGTTACTCATTGGGGAAGCCAATGTTTAAAAAAAAATCATGAGGCGGATTGATTAACAAATTGCAGAGTATAGAAATGTAGAATGGTTATGGAACAAAAATCAGCCATTTAGCCCTTCATTTTGTGCTGTCTCCACCAAACCATTTCCACTAGTTTACCAGCAACACACTTCAAAGTTGCTGGTGAACGCAGCAGGCCAGGCAGCATCTCTCGGAAGAGGTGCAGTCAACGTTTCAGGCCGAGACCCTTCGTCAGGGCTTCAGTTCGTCCTGACGAAGGGTCTCAGCCTGAAACGTCGACTGCACCTCTTCCTAGAGATGCTGCCTGGCCTGCTGCGTTCACCAGCAACTTTGATGTGTGTTGCTTGAATTTTCAGCATCTGCAGAATTCCTGTTGTTTCCACTAGTTTACTAGCCTTGTTTGTGTTGTCCTTCAAATTTTACTTCACAATTTCTTTATCCATTCTCTTGCAGGATGGTGGATTTTAACTCCACCGCATCTGCTTGTATTCCAGATTACAAGATTCTTCTTCCTCATTTCACTCTTAATTATTTTCCTCCTTATTGTATACCCATGATTTCTAGTTGCTGACCCCTCTGTTGAATGGGTACAATCTCCTTCTATCCTCTCTAGACTTGTCACTACTTCATCTACTTGTATCAAATTTCCCCTCATCCTTAACATGAAAAAGTCCTAGCCCCTTATATCTTTGTTGTCCCTTACCTCAGGAGCTGTTCTTGTACTTCTTTCTGAACCTCTTTCTAATACCTTTGCATCCTCCTTAAGTTGTGTCATCCAGGATTGAAAACAACATTCTAGCTGAAGCCAGACCAGCATTTGATCAAAGCTCAGCTTGATTTTCCTGCTTTTATACTGCATGCCCCTACAGTACAATATTGATGTGTTGGTAACGTGGGCAGAATAATGGCTGGAAAATGAGATTAGTGTAGGTAGATTTTGGATGCCTGGCATGGACATGATGGCTAAGGGATTTGGATTCATGATAAAGTGAAGAATTCTATATGCCTTATACGCACTTTCACAACCTGCCTCTGTCACTTATACTGATTTGTACGTGTGTGCCACCAGATTCCTCCACTCTTCAACGTCCTTTTGAATTAGGTTTGTTATTCTAAACTGCCTCTCCTCACTCTTCCTCCAAAAATATATCACTCATATTTGCCTGTCTTAAAATTCAGCTGCCATGCATCTGCCCATTCCACCAGCCTTTTGATAATCTGCTACACTATGTCAATATCCTCTTCCAAGTTCACAGTACTGTTGAGTTCTGTGACGTTCACAGAAAGTGAAATTCAGGCTTTCAGTCACAAGCCTATACAAGTAATAAATGTTTTAAAAAACACGGTGATTCTAACATGCAGCTCTGTGGAATGCCTACTATTCAATTTTCCTCTATTCCGAAAAACAACTTTTTTCTATGACTGTGGTCTGTTATGTTGCCAGTCACAAATAAGGGAAAATCTGCAGATCCTGGAAATCCAAGCAATATACACAAAGAGCTCAGCAGGCCAGACTGCATCTATGGAAAAGAGTAAACAGTAGATGTTTCAGGCTCCCAGCCTTCGTCAAGACTGGGAAAAAAGGCCCCCCCCCGCCACCATTTCCTCCAGCATTGTGTGTGTGTGTGTGTTTGTGTATTATTACGTTGCCCGTTTGGATTTGTCAACAATCATGTGGTTGATTTAAACGGCCTTTGTCATTATTTGCTGTTTCACTGTGTATAAATGAAGAATATTCAAGAACAAAAATATTATGAATGAAGAATATTCAAGAACATAAATATTACAAAAATAATCATTTTTAAAGAATGGTATACTTATGTCTTATGTGGAGTAATGAGAGTATTTAAGAATGCATTTGTATCATTTTAATTGATAATTCTGTTTTTCACTGTGTTTATTATATTGTCAAATATACCAATGCCAATTTCAGTCATGACTGGTCAGGAGCTGTATACTTTAACTTAATACTACTGTTGGCTGGGGGGAGGATGGAATTCTGACCACAATATATTTTGTCAATCAATCCTCACTAAGTTTTCATGAGGATTTGCTTTCATCCTCTAGCATGGCTTCTTTTTAAAGCAGGCAACTTTTACTGCAAGACAGGGCATGGATCCAGAATAGGCAGGGCCTTGCTTCTTCACGTCCTCGGCTGTGGTTGCTTCTTGGTCAGAGTTTGCAGCCAGCGGCGATTTATTTCAGCTGATTTATTAACTTTAATCTCCATTATTTTGCAATGCAAAAATCTTAATGAATAAATTTATTTAATTTTTGAAATAGAATTTTATAGTTCATTCTCAGCTTTACATAATTTTCCTTGTGTGTGATGTACAAAATCACTTGGACATTGCTGTCCTGGCCTTTCAGATTGATTGTGGTGATGAATGGGAGGAAGCTGACAACTGTGCACTTCCCCTTCCCCTTCCCCATCCCCATCTAGCCCTAAAAAAAGTTTTTTTTAATGGTGCGTTACGGTTAAAGGCAAATTGAATGTGAGCTCTGCATTGTCTATCATTAACACTGTTCAAATAAAGTGGCATTTCAGTTTTGAATGTATTTTCTTTAAAGCTGTTTAACTTTGATTAATAAATGTTGGTTGACTTTCTCAGAGAAGAATGCAAACTAAACCTCTGGCAAATAGAATTTTTCCAAGTAATATTTCCGGATTAAAAGTTATATTATAATTTAAATGCTTGTGGGATTAATGACTGTGATAGGTTTGTGTGCTGCATACCTTTGTCTAAGCTTGCTAGGGATCTTTCTTTGTTTAATCTAATCTACTTCTTATGGTCTCTGGCTCCCTCTGCAGGATCCTTTAGATCCCACACGCACTGTTATTGTTATCCGCTCTTTGGTGGTTGGTGGGGTTGCTGAATGTGATGGCAGGGTGCTACCTGGTGATCGGCTCATCTTTGTCAATGACCAAAATCTAGAGAATACTGCTTTGGCGGAAGCTGTTCAGGCTTTGAAAGACGCTCCACCTGGCAAGGTCCGCCTTGGCATCTGCAAACTAATGGTGGTAAGCACCAATGTTGCTCGTGAAATGTATCCATTTGATAACGTCATAATTTGAAGCAATCTCAAGCTCTTGGAAACTCTGCAAAAAAAAGCACTAAATTTATTTATTTTACAGTAGAAGTATAAATTTTGTTCCTCAACATAAATGTTACATTTTTTTTGTATTATGCCACAGGTTTTCAACAAATGTATTTGATTTAAATCTAATATGGGTTGATATAGCTGAATATTTCATTGCAAAATAATCTAAAAAGTAAATTAGTAATACAGATTTCTCATCTTTAAGAAGCCTGTCTTATACATTTGAGCACAAAAGTTAGAAAAATGAGCAAATTCATTTTACGTAAGTCCATGAATTTTATTGAAATTGTTTTTTTTTTGCCATTAGACATAATGTGTTTGTGTTTATGTCGTGTGTGATAATCCGTCATCCTGTAACTAAGCTGCTATGGTAGGTTTGTATGTGATTTTGTTAAACAGCATAGGCTTCATATTAGATGCTTTTGTTGCTGTCTTTGGAATTTGCAATGTCACTATTGAGGGAAACCAATAATCATGCATTTCATAGGATTTGTATAGATATGTCATCGATCCTGTAAATTGATCTATTTTGAAAAGGACTTTATGGAGAAGAACACAGGAGTATAAAATTGATGAAAGACGTGGCACGATGACAAAAACATATGGCGCTTCACATAATGTTGAGAGGAGGCAGAGCAAGTTAATAGTTCTTTATTAAAGAAGCAGTGTCCTTAGCTTAATAGGTGAAGTCAAAAAGTCCAGTAACTGTTTGTTAATAACTGTGAAGGCCTTAAATCAATTAGTGCTCATATCCAGACTTGACAATTTAGGAGAGTGTGGATGCACTGGATATCTATCAGAATGAAGCACAATATAAGGAGAAATGATTTTCTCTTCATTAGAGAATTTCTGAGAAGATTTGTTTTTAAAAAAACTATTTACTATGATAAAATGATTGGTAACCAGGAGATAGATATAGATTCAAGAACATTAGCGAAAGAACTAGATGAGATTTTCTTTTTTTTATGTATCGATTCATTTTAGTTTAGAATGGACCATCTGGATTAATGATGAAGTAGGTATGGTTATATTCAAATGAAGATTCTACACATAGTTGTAAAGAAAAAAATACTGTAAGGCTGGTTGGAATGCAGAGAAGAACTGAAAAGCTAAGCTCATTGTGCAGTCTTTTTCAAAAGCATACACAGACACGATGGGGTGAATGATGTCCAGCTGTGCTAAAAAGTTTCAAGAAAATCTCCTGCCTCTCTACAAAACCCTACAGTACATCAGTTACTATATATTCTGTAGAATCTTACCCCATTTCTCTGCATCCATGGCACTATAGAAGAAGTTCTCAGACGTGATATGAAGCAGGTTTTCGCTCAATATCTTTATAAGTAGCTTCAGAATGGATCAGAAGCAAGAATTGGGTTGAGCTAGTTTACCTTCTCCTAACAGAGGTTGACTGTAATTCTCCTATTATTGCTTTTTGTTAAAAATGAATTCTTGTGTACTACGTAAGGAGTCAGTATAGCTTTGCATGCCCCAGATTAATAACAGGCTATGCTTTGGTTCATTGTTACATGGGAATCCTTTTTTTAAATAAAGTACAACGAAGGTTCATAACATTGTTATTGATGCATAGGCAATTCGACTGAATATGATTTCTTTAAAGACTTGAATGATTGTCATATTTAATCAACACAAATGACATGAACATTGAGATGAATAGCAACAAAATCAAATAAGAAAGCTTATTAGAGGCATAATAATGTCTCTACATGTACAATATATTGTCAGCTACATATACTAATGAGAATATTTTGTCTATACATGTGACCGTACTGATCACCTTTGAATAATAAGTTGATGTCTTTATCGAGGGAACCATATCTGAGTATAAATGTTATATAGATATTTCATTGCTCTTTTTACATTTGTTAATATCCTTGTGCACTACTGGAATTTGTAGAAATAATTGAGACTAAACGAAAAATAGTTTTAAAAAAAAACCTTTTGCTGAAGATATGGTAGTAAACGCTCATTTAATTTGAAAATAACACACTTTTTTTCCAGATTGACGCAAATGAAAATAACATTTCAGACTTTGCTGGCTCAGTTGCCACAAGAGAAGATATAAAACATGATTCAGATATATTAAATTTAGCTTACTCTACAAACCTGCCTGTGCCCCATGTAAGTGCATTTAATATTAGTCCAGACTTGTTTTTAAAGTATTTCTGCGTTGGTATTTATGATGCACGTCGGAAGTGTTGTGGTTGTTAATGGACTACTAATCTGGGGGTTGCACCCCTCCTTTGATCTGGGGATGTGAGCCAATTGCCATAACTGAAACAGGTAATTCATGAAATAAATCTGAAATAAATTGCAGCAGCAACCTGCAAATTGTTTGATAATCATTAAAATATCTCATTCACTAATGAACTTAGAAAGAAGACATTTTTTCCAAACCGTAGAAATGCAGTTATCCCAACTGCCAACTGTAAAGGCATTGCAAGATAGTCAGTATCAAAAGGTATCATAACATGCAACAAAAGCTAACTCAATTGACCACTTGGCATCAACCAAAGCACAGGAATTTACAAAGACACAACAGTTCCAAATGACTATCCAAAGTCTTTGTCACTTTGGACACCTGCTATACTGCAAGAATGTCTTGAAAACTAGTTGCATGTATGAATCAATATCTTTGACCCCACTATTATCATCGTCCTTGTATATTTTCATTCTGACCAATTGAGAAAGCCAACAAGAGGTACATATTGATGTACATTCAGAGGGAAGGCCCTCTAAAGTCCTTAATATGGATTCAAAGTTCAAAGTAAATTTATTATCAAAGTACATATATGTCACCATATACAACCCTGAGGTGCGTTTTTTTTGCAGGTGTGCTCAATAAATCTGATAACCATAATAAAATCAATTAAATACCACACCCAATAGGGTGGACAACCAGTGTGCAAAAGAAAGCAAGCAGCAAATACAAAGGAAAAAAGAGAAATAATAATAATAAATAAATAAACAATAAATATTGAGGCCATGAGATGAAGAGTCCTTGAAAGTGAGTCCACAAGGTTACGGGCACAGCTCAATGATGGGCCAAGTGAAGTTGGGTGAAGTTATCCTCTCCGCTTCAAGAGCATGGTGGCTGAGGGGTGATAAACCTGGACCTGGTTATATGAGTCCTGAGGCTCTTGTACTACCTTCCTGATGGCAGCAACAAGGAGAGAACATTCCCTGGGTTGTGGGAGTTCCTGAAGATGGATGCTACTTTCCTGTGACAACTCTCCATGTATACATGCTCAATGGTGGAGAGGACTTTACCCATGATGGACTGGGTTGTAACCTAAGTATGAATTATTTTTAAATATTCCGTTTCTAAACATCATGAATTATTTTAGTGTCAGCAAAGAAGCCTGCTGCCGAATGCAATTGAACTCATTTCCTCAGCTGATAAATCACCATTTAGAAGAAGTATGGAGGGCAATGCTGAGGTGTACAGAGGAATGCACTCGTGTTGAGGACTTCAATATCCAAGACATTTGCAACTTGGTGGATCAATGCTGTTAAGGATCCTGCCATTTACTTGACTCAAAGAGTAACATTTTGTGCTTGTCTGAATTAAACTCTAACTGCCATTTCTTTGACTATACTGTAGGTCCAACTGACCTACAGTATATCCTTTGACAACCTTCTTCACTGTCCATAACTCTTTCAAATTTTGTGTTGTCTGCAAACTTTCTAATCAGTTCACATTTTTGAACAGATCATTATACTGTATGTTACAAAGAGCAGAGGTTCCAAAACTGATCCCTGATATTAGTTATCAGAAAGAGAAACAATAGACCTTTACCATTGGCACAGATTCTCTTTAGGAAATGACGAAGAATCTTATGTATAATGCTTTAAAGCATTTCTCTTTCCTCAGTCTACATTACTGTGCATTGAAAAGAATCATGGCTCCATAACTCATTAAAGAACAGACAAAATTAGGAACAAGAGAGGCTCACTCAACCCCTAAGTTTCTCCACCATTAAGTAGGATCATGGTTACTTACAGAGTCTATTTACATTGGCTAGTTAATGTACTAACCTGTACACCTTTGCGAGATGGGATGAAACCAGCACATATAAGGAAAGCACATGGTCACAGGGCAAACGTGCAAGCTCCACAAAGACAGGAGCCAAGGCTGGAATTGAATCCAGGTTTCTGTAGCTGTGAAGCAGCAGCTCTATTACTTGTGTCATTATACATCCCTTGCAAACTCCACGCAGGTAGGACCTGAGGTTGATTTTGAACCTGGGTCCCTGGCTTGGTATGAAGAATTTAAAATAAAATGTCGAATTTAGATTAGTAGACATTCTGAGGAGGCCTCCATCGGTCTGAGTTGACCATGGATATTGTGTCCTAGCTGTTTAGATATGCAAGCCTGGGCAGTACGATATGGAGAGCAAAATGTTGACCATGTAGCAAGCTCCCTCCTCACACAACTGTTGAACCCAAAGGAATGGCAGAGACCGATATAGTTTGGTACCAGCAGCATTGCAGGAGTTGCCAGCTAGCATTGAATTCAATGTAGGACTGTCTTAGGGACTCCTGCTCCAGATTGTTCCCTTGGGGTTTACACCTGAAGCCATCCCCATGAGTGGGAATAGCCACAAGGCAGTGGAGGTTTGAGATCAGAGTTTTTCTTCTCCTAGGTGAGCTGCCAGTCACGGCTGACGAACCCCCATCTGCCCAAAATTAATGCATAGATATTAATGCAGGGGTAAATACTTGCGTTTCAGATAAACGCAACCTCCAGGCTGAGACTCCCGATTGAATTGAATGGGAACTGTTCCCCAGCGTAATACTGAGGAATCTCAGCATGACACTGATCAATTTTCACACTCCATGTGAACTCCAGTGGCAGAGTGGAGTGATGAATGTTACCAGCATTTGTGTCTCAGCACAATCCAGGTGCATGGTAGATTTGTGCAAGTCCAGGACTTGCTCATCATATAATGGGTGCATGATTGAATGTTATGATTAATTAAGTTCCATGGAGCATTGTTCTGGTTAAAATAGGTTATTGTTACAATTTTATTTGAAAGAACTGAATGATTTTTCTTTGTTTTAAAGCCAAGGAATAAATATATTCTTCTACTTAAGTGAACTAAAACTGACAATAATATTTCTTCCTATCGTCAACAGGAATTTGATGATGCTTCATTTTCTGAAGAAGAGCTAGTTGATGAACCTGGGGTGAATTTAAAGTTATTGAACTTAGATCCCAGTAATGTTGATGATGCCGCTGAATATTTGACGACCGAGACATTGGCAAGAGATCAGTGGACCCAAAATAATGAACAGCAGCAAATATTGGTGGGTGATGAGCAAAAGGTGAACCCAGGAATTTGTGAAACGATTCATCAGCAGAATATAAATGATCAGCTGGAATATTATGAACCTTTGGCCCTAACATCTACAAGTACAATGAATAACCAGCTTCTTAATACTTCACTTTTATTTCCGTATGATACAAATGATGTAAGTATAATATTACCGATGTGTTCTTAAATAGAATCTCTAAATTTTACAGATCAGATGTCCCAAGTTTATTTAACCTGGTTTGTAAGCATACAATAAACTTAAGTAATGTTGCTTGGTTTTTAGTAATTTTTTTCTAAATTGTAAGTGTTCTCAGTTACTTGTGTAGAGAAGTAAAAAGTAGGATCTGTAGAACACAGGAATTGCTGGATTAATAAATACAATTGCTTTCTTTCTATCGCAAGTACAGCAATAAATGTTGTTGACTAAATGTGAGAATCACTTGGTTTCTAGTAGTTTTAGACGAGATGAAGAAAAGCCATATTGGTGGAAATCCACTTAATCAAACTATGCAAGCATATGTATCTGCTGAAGACGAGGCAAGCGGTCCCGGGTTTGAATCCAGCCAGCTCCATGTAGGCTTTCTATCCTCGCTGGGTGAGCGCCAAGCTAGCAACTCGGCCTTGTTAAGAAAAACAGACAAAAATGCTAAAGAAATTGCAAGGTTGCTGTCAGATGCACCACAGGGCACAGATAGGAAAAAGGGAAAAAGAAAGCATTAGCAATATTGTTTGCAGAAAACTTTTCTTCAGAACTTTTAAGATTGTTTTAATGTCTTATAAAATATCCCACATTTGTCTCTGTTTATGCAACAGCTTCTTTCTTGGTTGTGAATAAACAAAACTAACCTTTGTATGTCGTTATACTCAATACTCCTTCCTCTTTCTCCTCTTTTTCCAAGACAACATCTCCTCATCTCATTGCTATCTTCTACACCCTCTGCTTTTCTTCTTAAGAGTTTAACTCCATTCAGAATGCTCTCGTCTGGTACAAAGATGAGAGACCAGATGCAATGCATCTGAGCTCCAGTTTGTCTCTGACTTGTATGTTCCAATGCACAAGCATAGAAGTCAGAAATGAGTTAACTCTCAATGAAGTCATCCCTTAGGGTTCGCTGAGGATCTGCTGGCTACAGGTGAGTATGATACAGCTGAATAACTAGGTTTGTGTACGAAACAATATTATTGTACTCTTGCTAGAGGATTTAAAAAAATATAACTTCCTTGCTTTGCATTGCACGTACCTATTTAAGGAAAAGAAAGATGAATGAATGGAGGAGGAGAAGATAGAAACTAAACAATGCAGCATCAGCAATGCAGACCTATGCCACGTGATCCACAGAATGCAGAATCTCTGTCTGATAAGACCATAAGATATAGGAGCAGAAGTAGGCCATTCAGCCCATCGAGTCTGCCCCGCCATTCAATCATGGGTTGATCCAATTCATCCAGTCATCCCCGCTCCCCTGCCTTCACCCCATACCCTTTGATGCCCTGACTAGTCAAGAACCTATCTATCTCTGCCTTAAATACGCCCAATGACTTGGCCTCCACAGCCGTTCATGGCAACAAATTCCACAGATTTATCACCCTTTGACTAAAACAATTTCTTCATATCTTTGTTCTAAATTTATGTCCTTCAATCCTAAAGTTGTGCCCTCTTGTCCTAGACTCCCTTACCATGGGAGATATTTTGCCATATCTAATCTGTTCAGGCCTTTTAACATTCTGAATGTTTCAATGAGATCCCCCCTCATTCTTTTGAACTCCAGGGAATACAGCCCAAGAGCTGCCAGACATTCCTCATACGGTAACCCTTTCATTCCTGGGATTATTCTCGTGAATCTTCTCTCCAATGTCAGTATATCCTTCCTAAAATAAGGAGCCCAAAACTGCACACAATACTCCAAGTGTTACCTCACGAGTGCCTTGTAGAGCTTCAACATCACATCCCTGCTCTTATATTCTATACCTCTAGAAATGAATGCCAACATTGCATTTGCCTTCTTCACCACCGACGCAACCTGGAGGTTAACCTTTAGGGTATTCTGCACAAGGCCTAAGTCCCAAGTCCCTTTGCATCTCTGCATTTTGAATTCTCTCCCCATCTAAGTAACAGTCTGCCCGTTTATTTCTTCCACCAAAGTGCATGACCATATACTTTCCAATGTTGTATTTCATTTGCCACTTCTTTGCCCATTCCCCTAGATTATCTATGTCTCTCTGCAGGCTGTCTGTTTTCCTCAACACTACCTGCTCCTCCACCTATCTTTGTATCATCGGCAAATTTAGCCACAAAACCATTAATCCCATAGACCAAATCATTGACATATATCATAAAAAGCTCCGGTCCCAGCACTGACCCCTATAGAACTTCACTGGTAATCGGCAGCCAGCCAGACTAAGATCCCTTTATTCCCACTCTGTTTTCTGCCGATCAGCCAATGCTCCACCCTTTCTAGTAACTTCCCTGTAATTCCATGGGCTCTTATTTTGCTAAGCAGCTTCATGTGTGGCACCTTGTCAAAGGCCTTCTGAAAATCCAAGTACACCACATCTACTGCATCTCCTTTGTCTACCCTGTTTGCAATTTCCTCAAAAAATTGCAATAGGTTAGTCAGGCAGGATTTTCCTTTCAGGAAACCATGCTGACTTTGGCCTATCTTGTCATGTGCCTCCAGGTACACCGTAATCTCATCCCTAACAATCAATTTCAACAATTTCCCAACCACTGATATCAGACTAACAGGTCTATAGTTTCCTTTCTGCTGCCTCCCACCCTTCTTAAATAGCAGAGTAACATATGCAATTTTCCAGTCATCTGGGTACAATGCCAGGATCTATCGATTCCTGAAAGATAATTGTTAATGCCTCCACGATCTCTCCAGCTACTTCCTTCAGAACCCGAGGGTGCATTCTGTTAGGTCCAGGAGATTTATCCACCCTTAGACCATTAAAGCTCCCTGAGCACCTTCTCAATCATAATTTTCACTGCACATACTTCAGTTCCCTGACACGCTTGAATGTCCGGTATACTGCAGATGTCTTCCACTGTGAAGACTGATGCAAAATACGCATTCAGTTCCTCTGCTATCTCTGTGTCTCTCATTACAATATCTCCAGCGTCATTTTCTATTGGTCCTATGCCTACCCTTGACTCTCTTTTACCCCTTATTATTTAAAAAAAGCTATTAATATCTTCAGAAAGAGCCACCTAGCTTAATTTTGTCTTCCAGTACTTTATCTGTAACCCAGCAATCTTAGTTCTTCAAGTACAGACTCAACTATATTTTAAATGTGGTCAAGATTTCTGGCTCTGGCAACTTTTCAGATAACATTCTCACTGATTCTTGGAAATCCTTTTCCTTTCATCGTTCAAAGTTGAGAAGGAACATTTGAGATAGTTCTGAGAATTTTGTGCCCATGGTTTAGGAGCAGCCAAGGACACAGCATAAAAGGCAGAAGCAGTAGGTCATTTCATAAGCTGTCTACCCTTTCAGGCACCTTGTGTCATTTGTGACAGTTTTACAGTTCGCGCAGTGACCTCATCGGTCACTTCCCATCCCGCAAACTGGTGTGGAAGTAAATCACTCTCAGTCACGAGGGACTGCATCAGAAGAAAAAGAATAGTTAAAATTTCTATATCCTTTTTGTTCATTCTATAAAGAGAAAAATAGATTTTTTTTAATAGATTCTTTATCTAACAAGGACCATCATAATTTTAGATACATACCTCATTTACATCACTCCTTTTCTTTTGTTATTCCAAATCTCAGCTTCTCTAATCTTTGATCAATCTGGTGACAAAAACCATTGGCTGACTAGTGGTGTAGTTCATATATACCTTGTTGCTCTTAATGATGAGAATATAAAATATAAAGGAAAGTACCCCAAATACTTTTTGAACCACTAATTCATCTATCTGCTACCTTAAGAGGAATAGATAGAGTGGATAGCCAGCGCCTCTTCCCCAGGGCACCGCTGCTCAATACAAGAGGACATGGCTTTAAGGTAAGGGGTGGGAAGTTCAAGGGGGATACTAGAGGAAGGTTTTTTACTCAGAGAGTGGTTGGTGCGTGGAATGCACTGCCTGAGTCAGTGGTGGAGGCAGATACACTAGTGAAGTTTAAGAGACTACTAGACAGGTATATGGAGGAATCTAAGGTGGGGGCTTATATGGGAGGCAGGGTTTGAGGGTCGGCACAATATTGTGGGCCGAAGGGCCTGTACTGTGCTGTACTATTCTATGTTCTATGTTTAAAGAATCTTTGTATTTCCCTCTGTACCTCTGCACTATTCAGTAATATCCCATTAATTGTGCATCCTGTTAGATTATTGTGCCTCCTAAATGCATCGCACATGCTTGCCTGAGTTAATTTCCTTTTCCCATTTCTCCATTCAACTTCCTGGACTACCTATACCTTCTAGAGGACCAAAGCTTTCCTCTTTAAAGTCAATAAAAGCAATATTTTCATATCATCTGTTAACTCTTCTCTCACTGCTCTCAAACTGGTGATACAGTATTATGTTAATGAAACTCTATTATGTTTTCTGAGGTGATTATAGATAGCATGAACCCCTTTCTAAGGCTTGTTAACATACAGCATTTTATGTATGTAGTAAAACATGTCTTAGGGGAGATTGCATATCTGTTATGTCCATTGTATATGCATTTAAATTTCATATTAATCCAAAGTTATTGATTTAAATACTACCTAATTGTTGTATTGAAATGCATGTTAAACTTGCTACACAGAACTTCCATTAAGAACCTGAGAGTAACGTTAAAATCAAATGAACAATGCTACACTGACACCGAGAATGAATGAATCTTGTTTGAATGTATATATACGTGTGTGTATGTGTGTGTGTACTTTTTAATTAAGATTCTGCGATTTAGTGTTTTTTGCATAATTATTTAAACTATTTCACTATTTCTGTTTTGGTAATATAACATTTATATATGCTAAAGGTACCAAGATTGTGAGTCATGAGTGAAGTGACTATCACAAGTGCTATTTTAAATCTATATATTTTACAGTATATATGTATGTCAATGATTTGGATGATGGAATTGATGGCTTTGTGGCCAAGTTTGCAGACCATATGAAGATAGGTAGAGGCGCAGGTAGTGTTGAGGAAGCAGGGTGACAGATTAGGAGAATGGGGAAAGGAGTGGCAGATGGAATAGGGTGTAGGTATGTGTATGGTCATGCCATTTAGCAGAGGAATAAGGTCATAGTCTATTTTCTGAGTGGGGGGAAATTTCAAAAATTAGAGGTGCAAGGGGACTTGGGAGTCCTTGTACAGGATTTTTTGCAGGTTGAATTGTTCATGCAGTGTTAACATTCATTTTGAGAGGACCAGAATAAAAAATCAAGGATGCAATACTGTGGCTTTATAAGGCATTGGTGAGGTCTCACTTGGAGTATTGTGAGTACTGTTGGGCCCCTTATCTAAGAAAAGATGTGCTGTCATTGGAAAGGGTCCAAAAGGAGGTTCATGAGAATGATTTCAGGAATGAAAGGGTTAACATCTATATATAACCATATAACAATTACAGCACGGAATCAGGCCATCTCGGCCCTTCTAGTTTGTGCTGAACTCTTACTCTCACCTAGTCCCACCGCCCTGCAGTCAGCACATAACCCTCCATTCCTTTCCTGTCCATGTATCTATCCAATTTAACTTTAAACGACAACATCGAACCAGCCATCATCAAGGACCCCCACCATCCAGGCCATGCTCTCTTCTATCACGAAGGAGATTCAGGACCCTTAGGTCCTACACTACCAAGTTAAGGAACATTTATTACCCCCTCAACCAACAGGCTCTTAAACCAGAGGTAATAACTGCACTTTCTCCAACACTGGACTGATTCCACAACCTATGGGCTTACTTCTAATCTCACCCATTCTCAGTGGAAAAAGCTGCTTGCATTTACACTATCTATACCCCTCATAATTTTGTACGCTTCATCATCGTAAACTTAGGGCTGACCTCGTGTTTTCTTGATCAACACTGGACCGATTCTGAAGAGTGTTTGATGGTTCTGGCCCTGTACTCGCTGGAGTGTAGAAGAATTAAATATTTCATTGAACCCTTTCAAATATTGAAAGGCCTAAATAGAATGGATATGGAGAGGGAGTTTCCTATAGTGGGGGAGTCTAGGACTGGAGGGCACAGCCTCATAATAAAGAGACGTCCCTTTGGAACAGAGATCAGGAGGAATTTCTTCAGGTAGAGAATAGTGAATCTTTGAAATTGATTTCCACAGATGGAGGCTAGGACATTGGGTATATTTAAAGCAGAGGTTGATAGGTTCTTGATTAGTCAGGGTGTCGAATGTTATGGGAGAAATCAGGAGAATGGGGTTGAGAGGGATAATAAATCAGCCATGATGGAATGGCAGAGTAGATTTGATGGGCTGAATGGCCTAATCCTGCTCTTCTGTCTTCTGGTCTTCATGTTGAAATGATCCAGATTGAGGTGTTGAATTTAGTGTTACAAACAGTATGTTCATTTGATTGTGATGTACCATAATATATTTTGTCTTCTTTTAGAATGAAGAGAATTTCAATGGAAATTCATTGTCCTCTGCAAGTGATACGGACATTGTCCAAGTTATGGTGCCAGAAGATTATGAAAGAACTGTTACCATAGTGAGAAATGGCCATGATCTAGGTATGACTGGTTTTAAATAATGCATGGAATTGTGGAAGATTGCGAACCAATTCCTCATTCAGTCAATATTTTAAAACCATGCAAGTATTTTCTGGAAAACCCTCAAATATTTTCAGAAGTTTTGCTGTATTTGCAGCTTCAGGAGTATATCAAATAATACCTATCTAGAAATGGAATTAATTTGACCTAGTTTTCATAAATAGTTTGACTGTGCTTCTTGTTATCTCCTTCATCATGTTAGACATAACTAAAAACTCACAAAACATCTCATCAGGGTGTATTGAAAGTATCACAATAATCAGCCTCATCCGTGTTCTTTGAGAAGGGTAGATTTCTGGAGCCTCCCTCAGGCTTGTTCCCTGCATTTAATGCCAGACTACAGCCAGTGATACATTTTGGGATTATCATTATCAATCAACTCCAAGTTTGATGAAGTATCCTGGCCTGAAACATCGGTTGTTTATTCCTCTCCATGAATGCAGACCAGACCCTCTTGCTGAGCTCCTCCAACATTTTGTGCATGTTGTTCGGAATTTGCAGCATCTGCACAATCTTGTGTTTGCCAAGTTCTTCTTTCACCTCTTGTTTCTCCTGTTTGGTGTTTTCCTTTGGAAATGGGTTCTGTTGAGACTTTACAAAGCCAAAGCAGAAACTCCATACACTTGTAAACTCTGTCCTGATCTTGCAACAGCAGAGGTGGTGATGAAGGTTTCTATTGATGATCACAGTGAAACTTGAATGGTGAGGATTGCAGACTGCATACTGGGTTTGCTCTGTTTGGGATTTAATGGGCGCTTTACCCATAAGGCTCAACGTGGCCATCTTGATATTGGCCGGGAATTGCACATGCGAGTCCCCTTATCCTGTTTTTTGTGTGTTGGACTTTGGAGATAAAGGTGTTTCCATATTCTTTTCATTATCTTACGTATGGAGATAACTTCTACTGTGGGTAATAGAAGGAAAAAAATCAAAAATAGGGTCAAGGTGGGATATCCAATTGTTCAGATCGAGTCACAATTGATTTCAGAGTGTGAACAGCAGTATTTCTTTTAAGCTCACTTGCCATATCTTGTGAAAACATGGGCAATGTCAGAAATACTATATTACTGTGATCACCTCCTATCAACTTCTTGGAAGGCCAACTTTAATGAATCTCTAGTCTGCTGGTGCACATGATCCGTCCTCTTTTTAACCATGACTTTGATATCCCCTGAGTGGAACAAGTTACTGTGCCTTACTCTGTTGCTCCCCATCTCACCCTCACTCTGTCTCTCTGTCTGTCTGTCTGACTCGGTCACTGAATCTCCTTGACACCCTCTCCCTCTCTCGCTCTGTCTCTCTGTGTAAATCTCTTTTCCTCTGCCTCCCGCTTCCTCATTCTCCCTCTCTATCTGTGACTTGTCATTCAGCATTAGGACAGGTAGCATCCAAGCTGCCTTCTAAAATGAGAGCTTGCCCCATTAAATGTATAAATTTAGAGCATGATCTCCAATAGCAATAACATGTAAAAGTCAGAAAAATACAAGACAAGCCCCACTTCCAAGCAATATAAAAGCCAGATTGATTAATTTTTTGATGTTTTACTTTTAATATTCTGAAATAATTATTTACCCTACTTAACCCTTATATTTACATCCCAAGATGCTAAAATTATATTTAAAAAATACAATCAGTAAATCTGGAGAACTGATGAAGTCTTCACCTCCTTCCTCGCCTTAACTTTAATTTCTCCATAAAGACTATCTAAGCAATATATGAATAAAACCCTGAAGGCCAAAGGAATGAAAGCTTTAGTTTTGTGTTCTACATTTGCTTGTGTTCCAAAAGGTGCACTAATGAGCACTGCATTTCAAGAACACTAATTTAATATCAGAGTAAGGTATATTTTGCATTGGCTCTGACTCAATGAAACACGTCCTGGAAATGCATCTGCATGTTGGCAAAAAAAAACACACAAAATGATGTAACAAATTTTGTACATATTTCTGGGAGAGTTAATCCTTTCATGTCACCAAAACCATATGTTGTGAGGATATGAACTTCCTGACCAAGAATTTATTTATAATTCCACCCAAGTTTACAAATGGCTGTTTTATGTACAGCATGTACGTAAGAGGAAGCATATGGAAGACCATTGGGATGAATTTGCCAGCTGCTGCGGAGCGGCAAAAATCTTCTACTGGGTAGAAGCACAGTTTGTGGCATTAATTTGACAACTAGAAAAAATTGCAATCCTTTGTTATGGATATGAAAATACAATATAAATATGCAGCAGTAAATAATTGCTAGGTCCTCAGTAGCTCTGTTAACTACTTTTTAAAAATAAATTTAATGGAAATCTTTGGGTGGCAAGCTAGCACACTTTACAGGTCACTGATCAGGGTTTGATTCTCACCGCTGTCTTTAAGGAGTTTGTAAGTTCGGTTTATGATCATGTGGGTTTCCTCTGGTTCCTCTGGTTTTCTCCCCTTATTGCCTCTCAAAGATATACACCTAGGGTTAGTAGGTGTGGATGTGTTATGTTGGCACCGGAAAGGTGCGGACAGTTGCGGGGGCTGCACCCAGCACAATACTTGCTATTTTTGATTTGATGCACATGACACATTTCATGGTATGCTTCAACGCACATATAACAAATAAAGTTAATATTTAAATCTTTAATCTTTTACATCAGTACAGTATATTCCATTGCAGGATGTTAATAATTGATATTGGAAATAGTTAATCTTTAATTGTAATTTTAAAAGTTTAATCAAAGTGATTTTGAATGGAAATTTGGATTGGCAATTATATACAGTGGATTCTGGTCAATTGGGACACCTCTGGATCAGTACATTTTGGCCCAATTAAGTGGTTGCACCAATTAGCCAAAGTTTCATGGGAATAGCATAAAGATGTAAAACTGCATTTAGCTCAGTAGCAAGTTATGTACTTAAATGAAATACAGAACAAATTGGAACACTGCCGATATTACTGCAGTGTTATAAACCTGGTAGTTTTTGGCAGAGGAATTCATAGAGTGTATGTTATATTGTTCTTCTGATTTACTAAATGAACAAAATCAGCACAGACAGCGCATCCAGATAATGGCCTGGCTTCATAGAGTCATAGACCACTACAGCACAAAAACAGACCCTTTGGCCCATCTAATCCATGCCGAATCATTAATCTGTCTGGTCCCATTGACCTGCATCTGGGATATAGCCCTCCATATCCCTCCCATCCATATACCTATCTAAATTTCTTTTTAATGTTGAAATCAATCCCACATCTACCACTTGCGCTGGCAGCTGATTTCACACTCATTCCAACCACTGTGAAGAAGTTCCCTCTCATGTTCCCCTTAAGTATTTCACCTGTCACCCTTAACCCATGACCTCTAATTGTAGTCTCGCCCAACCTTAGTGGAAAAAGCCAAATGCATTTACCCTATGTATACCCCTCAAAATTTTATATACATCTATCAAATCTCCCCTCAGTCTTCTGAGGAATAAAGCCCTAAACTATTGAACCTTTCCCTCTAATCAGGTCCTCAAGTCTGAGTAACATCTCGTAAATTTTCTCTGCACTCTTCAATCTTATTTACATCTTTCCTCTAGGCAGGTGACCAAAACTGGACATGATACTCCAAATTAGTCCTCACCAGCATCTTACACAACTTCAACATAACATCCCAAATCCTGTACACCGTACACTGTTTTATGAAGGCCAGTGTGCTAAAAGTTTTCTTTATGACGCTTCCAGCATGAAATATTTTCAAATATCACTGCTTTTTAATTCAGCCTTGGTCAACCTAAATGAATATTATTACACAAGCATGCGCAACTGACACTATTTAAAAACTGCTGAATCTAAGCACAGAATATTGTCTAATGGGCATATAACTGCATGTGACTGACACTAGTTAGGTGTTACATCTTCCAAATCTTCATTTTTCTTGCAACATTCAAAATTATTTTCGATATCTTCAAATTCTTAAAAGATCCTAACTTGCTGAAGAAGTAAAATTGTTTAATTTTCACTCCTGGCTGTTTCTCACATCTCCAAGGTGAATACTAAAACCACAGTGATCAAGACCCTTCTGAATTGTCTTACTGCTTATCAGTGGGTGGCGTAAATCACTGCTGTTTGAATGCAAACACACACAACTGACACTATTTAAAAACTGTTCACTGTAAGCATGGTGTAGTAGCTAACTGTTCTGCAAAAGTCTCTTGTCCCAATTAAGCAACATTGTGCCCCAAATAAGAAAGGAAATTCTGGCCATTTTCTCGATTAGTTTTTGTTCTTTAAGAATAGTCCCAATTAAGTGGCTGCCCTGATCAACCAATGGCAGAGTTAACATGCAAAAAAAATGAATTAGATTTTTTTTACTGTTTTCAATTTCAACTGTTACTGAATATCTGGTATAAATTTAGCCATCGATTGAATTATATAAATAGGTCATCCCATTGTAGAGTTATTTTATACCGGTAATTAAGTTCAGTTAATGAAGAAATTACTTATGGAAATGGTTTAATCTCATATTTTTGCAAAAATTATTTGTTCTGCCTACCATGAAGAATTTCAAATCATGTCTAATCAAATTTATTGTCATTTAATTATATACATGTATATAACGTATATGACCACATAATGTAGATAGAAATGAGACGTTTCTTCAAACTAGGGTGTAAAGCATAGTTGTACACATAACACACTTAACACATGATAACTTATGAAGGTAAGGATAAAATCTACAGGTGAATCACACATAAATAACAAACTAAAGTGCATTAATATTAAATATTGTGATGTACGGAACAGATTAACCAGTGACACTTTGAATACATTGTGGCAGTGATTTCAGAAGACTAATTGCTTGGGGGAAAGTCTGTTTTGCATCCTGACTGTACTTTTTTTAATGCATTGTACTCTCCTGTCTGATGGTAGAAAGTCAAAGAGGGTGCTGGGTGGATGGGTGGGCCCTGCATATACAGTGCTCCTGATAAATGTCCCTGATGGATGGTAGGGAGACCCCTGTGATCCTCTTGGCTGTTCTCACAGTCCTTATAGGAACTTCTGGTCTGATGCTCCTGTAAAACACAGTTAAGATGGTGGTGGTGGGGGGGGGTGCCCTCAATCTTCTTTGGAAGTGGAGGGGCTACTGTGCCTTCTTGTTCAGGGAGGTGATATTAAGGGACCAGATGAGATCATCTGTGATGTGAATTCCCAGGAACTTGGTGCACTTAATCTTCTCTGTGGAGGACCCATGTATTTGCAGAGGGGGGATGGTTTGTCTGCACCTTCCTGAGGTCCACAATGATTTCCTTGATCTTCTCGATGTTCAGGCTTAGGTTGTTCTTCTCACACCAATCCACCAGCCACTCCACTACCTCTCTGTACTCTATCTCGTCATCATTCTTGATAAGGCCAGCCATTATTGTGTCATCCGCAAACTTGATGACACAATTTGAACTGGATCCTGCAACACAGTCATGCATCAGTAGTGTGAACAGCAGCAGCCTAAGCACACAGCTTTGGGGAGCACCAGTGCTCAATATAATGGGAAGGGAGACATTGCTGACCACTCAGATTGTCCCAAGATCCTCTCATATCCCCTTTGTCAATCATCTGTCCAGCTCTTGGCTTCATCCCTCCCCCTCCTGTCTTCTCCTATCATTTTGGATCTCCCCCTCCTCCCACTTTCAAATCTCTTACTAATGCTTCCTTCAGTTAGTCCTGACGAAGGGTCTCGGCCTGAAACATCGACTGTACCGCTTCCTAGAGATGCTGCCTGGCCTGCTGCGTTCACCAGCAGCTTTGATGTGTGCTGATTGTCCATATATTCTCTGTTTTGGCTCCCAACTTTTAAAACCTATTTTATTTTTCTCTGCCTATGAGTTCTCTGCAAAGTTTTGCTTGCCAACTGTAATGGGTTGAAATAATGTTGATTTTCTTCACTGTAAACTAGGCTTTACTAACAGGTTTCCACCTTTTACCAGGCTACCTGGCATGGAATTTAATCCATTTACGGAAATTCAAATTCCATGGATCTATGTCCTAAAACTCTGGATTGGTACCTCCATGGTAACTAATGGAAAGAATAGAGAAGCCATATGGGTTGGAATATAATGTTGCCAATTGATCTTGCAGTTCTCTTTTCCTATTTGTGTAAATAAAGGACATATCCATGATCAATTTTATTCTATCTGTGATGTGCTTAATTGCAAAGATCCTCAATTCTTATTGCATTTAGTCATTTTACAAATTTGTTGGATATTTTTGTTAGTTCCTTTTATAATATCCAGTAATTAGCCAATTGTAATGTATACTTCATCAAAATCAGTGGCAAATGATTATCTGCAAGGTATCCCGTCACTCAGACAGAATGAGTAAGGACATTATTTTCTGGAGGTGTCTCCCCAGCTCACTCTTCATCACATCCACTTCAGGCATTTTATGCTAAAAGTGAAGATAGGATATGTTTGTCAAATTGAATGAATGGGAACAAAGAGTGATTAAGTTAGTAAGTTGATGTTTGCAAACAATATGTTTGATATTTGATATCTTGCACTTATTGGTATTATTTAGATGCTAAATATAAAAACTCCTCTGAGATCAGTCAACATAACTTCAGTTTCCCTGAGCAGTTTGCTGCTTTCACAACCACCCTCTAGAAGCTTTGTCTGTTTTCCTCCTAGTGACTAATTGATGGAAGCATCGTGACTCTGGAATCTTAGATGTAATGGCTACTAATGAGCACCAGATTCAACAGAAGCAAACATTTCTTGCCCGAATATATCTAGCTTACTTGCTTCTCCAGCTGCTCTTCAAGAAGTCGAGAGCCTAGATTTATTCATTGTGATTATTTAACTTCTGACATTGATCGATTTATTTGAAATGGAAAATTATGGTGTTAAAATTACACTGATTAGATAACTGACCTCCCATCTGCTCATGTTTCATGTACGAGTGCCACGTTATTCTTTACGACCCAAGTAAATGTTCTTGCAGCAAACCATAACTTGCGCCTTCGGTAATACTAATGTTTGTAGTTTGTGGCCATATGCTATTCCTAGCCAGTTACAATATCATTAAGTCATAGAGATATACAGTATGGAAACCAACCCTATTAGCCCACCAAGTCCACACTAACCATCCATCACACAGTTTGAATATTAATTCAATCCCAACTCATTTTATTCTCCCCATACTTATGTCAATTCAGAGCCAGATTTTACCAAATACCTAGACACAACGGGCACTGTAGAGTGGCTAATTAACTTACCAATAGGCATATTTTTGTGATGTAACAAGAAACGAAATGGGAGCAACCAGTGGAAATCCACACCATAATATTGAGAATGTACAAATTCTACACACACAATGCCAGAGGTCAGGATTGAACCTGGAAGAAATTCTCACATTTATTTTTTATCATTATTTTACTTGGGCTAGGGTTGAGCATAAAAAGTGATCACAGAGGACCTGGAGCAATCATCAAAGACATTGAGGATGAGGGAGCTGCTGGAAGAGATGGACAACTCCAGAAGGGGGATTATATTGTTGCTTTGAACATGGAGCCCATTAGTGGTCTAAGTTCAATACAGAAGCAATTAATTTTTGCCAGTAAAGCCATCAATGAGGAAATCATGTGAGTATTTCCCTTATGTTTGTTGTGCATTTTTTGATTTGATTATTGTGGTGCGTATTGTCCCAGTTTCGCAAAGGTTTTATATAGGTTGAGCACCCCTTATGCAAAATTCCAAAATCCTAAAACCTCCAAAATCCAAAGTTTTTTTGAGCGCTGCATGACATCACAAACGGAAATTTCCACTAGGCGCAGGACAAGTTCCAGGGTGCAGGTCTTTGTGGACCATGGACAGTTTTGAGAAGTGATCTCACCTATGTAGTGAACAGAAGTGAAACAAAATTAGAAAAACACTGCATAAAGTGGAAAAGGAAGATCTTGATAAGCATTGAAAGAGTGGATTCATCAGCGGCAGAATGAATATATGCCACTTAATGGTATGCTGATCATGAAACAAGCAAAGATCTATCACTACAAACCGAAAATTGAATGTAAAGTGTCTGCTAATGATGAACCAGCAGTGAAATTCGTTGATAAATTTCCCAAGATCGTCGCTGATGAAAATCTAACATGCATCAGTACAGATGTGTGATGAATAAGAATATGATAAAGATTGCTTATCAGTGGCACATACTGTAAATTCAGAGTCGGGAATAATGACAAAGCGAAACAGCTAACAACAGGAATTCTGCAGATGCTGGAAATTCAAGCAACACACATCAAAGTTGCTGGTGAACGCAGCAGGCCAGACAGCACCTCTAGGAAGAGGTACAGTCGACGTTTCAGGCTGAGACCCTTCGTCAGGACTAACTGAAGGAAGAATTAGTAAGAGATTTGAAAGTGGGAAGCGAAACAGCTACTGACTGTCCACCTGGGCAGCTAAGGTAGTGATAGCTTATCTTTCTGATAGTTCAATACACACATTATTGTTTCATGCACAAAATTATTAAAAAAATTATATCAAACTACCTTCAAGGTATATGTACAAGTTGTAAATGAATTTCTTGTTTAGACTTGGGTCCCATCCCCAAGGTATTGCATTATTTCGATGCAAGTGTTCCAAAATCTGAAATCAGAAACACTTCCGGCCCCGGGCATTTCAGATAAGGTTTGCCCAATGTTGTGATTTTGTCACTAACCTCAGCTATTGACCAATGTCAATGGGGTCTGCCTGTAAAATAGTTTATTCTTGTGAATTATAACTTACCTAATTATGACTTCCTATAGAACTTATTTTTGGTAATTAGTCTTTTCTGTCTATAAAGTGAACACATATGCCAAGTTCACCAAGCTTCCAGACATTGTAGATTTAAGTTAGAAGCAGCAAATATGAGTCAAGCGTGTGGAGTTTAAATTAAAAACTGACGAAGATCTTGCTAATGGAAGACCATCATGCATTATTCTTTCTGTGTTCAGGATTTTTTTCTGAAGTGTTGAAAAAGATGTAGTGTTATTTGTGATTTTTTGGACTGTTTCAGCTGCATCTGTTGGAACCACTAGTGCACTGCCAATGAACTTGAACTGAGTTCTGGACTTCCACATATGTTCTCTGAGCCATGGAAATCTGGTGTTGTAGTTACTTGAAGGCTAATTTGGCCTATTCATTCCACCATAGGATTACTTATGGGTTTCTTGTGGAGGGCTTCAGTTTGCTTGGATACCCTTTTTTTTTCCTCTGTGTGATCCTTTACAAAAATACACCTGACATAAGATCAAGAACGGTACTGTTTACATTGAGGATGGTGGGACAAAAATTTTGATGGAAGTATGAAGGTCAATTTGTTTTATTAACCTATTTTTCTGTATTGTAATGTTTAGTTATGTGGTTTTAATTTTTTTAATTGTTTTAGAAAAAACTTAACTGCCAATTGCAGTTTTTGCTGACTGTCAGAGTCAAGAGTGTTTTAGGGCAAGGTCCTGTCATCATCCACATTGTGCTGTTCGACTTTGAGGTGCACAGTGCCAACATGATAAGTCCTCCACATCAGACTAGGCATGGGTAGACTACTTGCAAATATTTCACACTTGGAGACTGGGCAGTTTCAATGTGAACTACTGTTAATTTAATGTTACAGCCAAGGACAAATGCTGTTGAAGAAACAAATTTCCTTTAAAATGGAATTCTTGTCAATAATGAAACTTGTTTCCTGAGGCCATCATCCAAATAGTGACTGGTTATTTCGTTATTCAAGCCATGAGATTGCCTTGTCCAAAGGGAAAGTTCTTTCACTTTATCTGATTGTTGTTACGTTTCACTTCAGGCAAGATGACAGTTAACATTGTCAACTAACTCAAGCCTCAAATAGATTTTGTATGTTTTTCACTCTCACTTACTATACCCCTTTCTCTAACCTTGACAGACTCTACAATTATTCTTTTTGGCTTAGTATCAATTTTTGTTGAAATTCATTCCTGCTAAGTATCCTGATAAGTTTCTCCGTTAAAATTTTATGTTAATACGACATCATATTGTTATAGAAAAGTTCATTCACTTATCAATTGTCTTTCTCTTCAAGTAATAATGAATATTGGTCTTTAAATTACTAATTCTATAGTGCTTGGTTGCATGCAATTGTGCTGAAATAATGCATGTTAAAAATCCATAAGGATAAAAAGAATTATTCATGGATGATGTTGAAATGTGATAATCATGTATTCCTTAGTGCTTGTGAATACCCAAAAGGACTAGTCTACTCTTGCATGACAATATTTTTCCTGTTCCTTGCTATAAACACTGACTTTACACTGTGATTTATAAACTCTAACTCACTCTCAGAGCTTTGACTTTCCTCAAATGAGTCCTGCTTAGTTTTGAGACTTGATATTGGTCAAAGGGAATGCCGTGGGTTCTTACAGTGCAGTCCACTTCTGTATACCTTTTCAATGAGTTAATACTCAAGGGGAAAAATGCTAATTTAATTCTCCTCCATGATTTCTGGGTGCTACTTTAAACCTCGGCCCATCAACTCCACCTGAAACTGGAGATTCATTGTGACAGCTCTGTATGAAGTATCTATTTTGTAACTAACTCTGAGCTCTTTAGTTAGTGGAATTTGTGGAAACCAGTATAACTGGCCAAGAGAATGTTGTTTCTTTCTCTTAATTGAAATTGACTTTTAAATTACATTTCTTTTTTTGGTTGTGGGGAATTCAGGATTACTTATATACCAGCAAAGGATGTGGATCACTATAAAAGATTTTTTGCTTCAAAGCAAACCAATTCTAGCAGTGCTGCAAAATTGACAACACAAGTGGGGATGAAAGCTGCTGCAAGGTATTTACATTGCTTCTTCTATGTATTTTTAGTTCACTTTTTAATACTTTTGGATGGATTTCCAAACTAAAAATTGTAAGCAGTTTTCCGGGGGGGGGGGGGGGTGAGTTTTGCTATTGAGATACGTAAATATTTTCAAACAAACAAAGCGCTGTCAGTATTTACAATTTGACAATGGTTGGAAGGTTCACCAGTAGCTTCTAAATGTATATTTATAGAAATGTTTGACCAAGTTAAGGACAGATGTAGACTTTAGAGAGCAAAGCTGTACTGGGTTATCCAGTTATTATGTCATTATTTAAGCTTATGTATTTATTCCAATTTTTATAATGTAATTTTAGAAAAGGTTTAGGGAGTCTTATATGCTCTGAAATTAGTTAAGGTCCTGAATGACAATGACAGTGTTTTTTTTTAATTGTTTCTCATTGAAAAGGACCACCAAGGTGTATCAACTTGCTGCCATTTTCTACTACATCTTAGTGGCAGAAGTCAGATCTAACTTTACAAAAGTAAATTCTTAGAAAGCAGGTGGCTTAGAAAGGTCCTGGTTGAGTTCTGAAGTCATCTTCAACATCTTTAACCTCTCACTTAGGCAGTAGTGTACTCTTCCCATTTGCTTCAAGGAAACATCCATCTCCTTCATATCCCCAAGAAAATTAAAGTGTCCTATCACAATAATTCCAACCAGCTGTGCTACCATTGACCATAATAAAGTGCTTAAAGAGATTGACAATGGCCCACAACAGTGTTAACCTTCCAAACAATCTAGACTCTCTGCAATCTGCATTCAGTTTCAAAAAAGGACTACAGTCTACCAGTACATTCAGTACATTCAGCTCTGGATCACCTTGACAATAAATATATACCGTATACAGGTGTCCCCCACTTTTCGAATGTTCGCTTTACGAAACCTCACTGTTACGAAAGACCTACATTAGTACCCTGTTTTCGCTAACAGAAGGTGTTCTCACTGTTACGAAAAAAAGCAGCACGCGTGGAAAAAATCAGTGTGTGATAAAAGGCAGTGCGCGTCCCGAGCAGCCACTCTCCCCCGGAGTCGGAACTGCATTCTTGCCGGCATTGCTTAAACACATGTCTGTGAGTAGCCATTTGCAAGATGAGTTCTAAGGTATCGGAAAAGCCTGAAAGAGCTGGTAAGAGTGTTACACTTAGCGTAAAACTAGACATAATTAAGCGTTTTGATCGTGGTGAATGAAGTAAGGACTAAGTGGTTTGGCTTGTGGAAGCTGACGAAGATGATGTTGAAGCAACACACATCAAAGTTGCTGGTGAACGCAGCAGGTCAAGCAGCATCTTCAGGAAGAGGTACAGTCGACGTTTCAGGCCGGGACCCTTCGTCAGGACTAACTGAAGGAAGAGCTAGTAAGAGATTTGAGTAGGGGAGGGGGAGATCCAAAATGATAGAAGAAGACAGGAGGGGGAGGGATGACCAAGAAAGGATACATGGCCGTGATAGCGAGTCTGAGTCAAAATGTGGTCGAAAAGTTGAAGAGCCAAAGAAATTACAGATGGGGAGCAGTGAGAGATGGTTTCACTGAACTCCCATCGAAGAGAAGATTTAAACTTCTTCAGCGTAGGCATCACTGAAAGAGGCTTCGCAGTAGTGAATTTAAAAATGCAAACACGAGGAATTCTGCAGATGCTGGAAATTCAAGCAACACACATCAAAGTTGCTGGTGAAAGCAGCAGGTCAGGCAGCATCTTTAGGAAGAGGTACAGTCGACGTTTCAGGCCGGGACCCTTTGTCAGGACTAACTGAAGGAAGAGCTAGTAAGAGATTTGAAAGTGGGAGGGGGAGGGGGAGATCCAAAATGATAGGAGAAGACAGGAGGATTTTGGCAACCCACGACCAAGAACTGACAGATGAAGAGCTGATGCAATTGGAAGAGGAAAGGATAACAATCGAAACCGAATGAGTAATGATAAAGTACAACTTTAATTTTGAGAGGGTACGTCGGTTTAGGGGATATTTGCAGGAAGGTTTGAGTGCTTACAAAGAACTGTATGATAGAAAAATGCGCGAGACTCAGCAGTCAAGCAAGCCTTCCACATCAGCCACAGCAGACGACGAACCTCGACCTTCGACATCGAGGCGGGCAGTCATAGGAGTAGATGAGCTGCCTGCTGTAATGGAAACAGACGATGAGATGACACCCCAGTGTCCCACCACCTCAGCACCCAGGCCGCGGACAGATACCGATTCATGGAGAATGCAGCAGTAGCCGGGAAGCACCCAGCACATCTTTAAGAAAAAAGCCAAAATAAACAAACTAATTAATTAGGTACCACCTAGCACGTAATTGTCGGCCCAGATCAGAGGCAATGCAATCCACAATCATCTGTGATCTGGGCCGACATTTGCGTGCTGGGCGGCACCTAATTAATTAGCTTGTTTATTTCGGCTTTTTTTCTTAAAGATGTGCTGCGTGCCTCCGGGCTACCCCTGCATGCTTCGCGGATCGGTATCGGTTTGCTGTCCGGAAGGTGGGGGCCACTGCACCACCCAAACACCGATGACTCAGTCTAACACACCACCATCAGTGTGCTCCGCGCTTTCCCAATTCCGGTAAGTGATACTACACTGTACATACATTATTTCTACTTTAGATCGGCTGTGTATTTTTACGTGTTATTTGGTATGATTTGGCGGCTTCATAGCTTAAAGGTTACTGGAGAGCACTTGCGCCATGTTTCTGTGGAGAGCGCTTGCGTAACATTTTCACTACAGAGAACAGTTCAGGCAATGATTGTGGAAAAGTATTTCTACTTTATATAAGCTGTGTATTTATCATATCATTCCTGCTTTTACTATATGTTACTGTTATTTTAGGTTTTATGTGTTATTTGGCATGATTTGGTAGGTTATTTTTGGGTCTGCGAACGCTCACAAAATTTTCCCATATAAATAAATGGCAATTGTTTCTTCACTTTACGACGTTCCAGCTTACGAACCATTTCACAGGAACGCTCTACCTTCTGATGGCGGGGGAAACCTGTACATTCAGTGGCACTGTTCCCTCTAAGCTGCGCTGGTATGCGACCACACAGTAACGGAATTACTCCTGCACAGATAGCTTTTGTTGCTGTGCCAAAAGAAAAAATGTATTTTCTTTTATATAATGTTTTATTAAAGTGCCATGTAAAAATATCCCGCTCAGAGCAATGGTTGATCCACGCAATTGCAAAAAAAAAATTAGAGGGCAAGTTATTCAGTGGTCACTTTATGATGTATGGAAGTGGAACCTGGTGTGGTCTTCTGCTGCTGTAGTCCATCCACTTCAAGGTTCAACATGTTGTAAATTCAGATATTCTTTCCTGCACACCATTGTTGTAACACATGGTTATTTGAGTTATTTCTGCCTTCCTGTTAACTTGAAGCAGCCTGGACCTCTCATTAACAAGTATTTTCATTCATGGAACTGTTGCTCGCTGGATTTTATTTTTCGTTTTTTTTTTGCACCATTCTCTGTAAACTCTAGAGACTTGTGTGTGAAAATCCCAAGAAATCAGCAGTTATTGAGTCACACAAACAACAACGTCTGACACCAACAATCATTCCATGGTCAAAGTCCCTTAGATTACATTTCTTCCCCATTCTTAGTTGGTCTGAGCAACAACTGAACCTCTTAACCACATCTGCATCTTTTATGCAGTGAGTTGCTGCCACATGATTGGCTGATTAGACTGAATATTTGCATAAAGTGGCCACTGTGTGTATGTTAGGGTGTTATATGATTAGAGTTCAGTCTTCAACCCCATGATGCATAATAAGGTGCAAGGAATTTCACTGCACATTGATGTATAATGACAATAATTTAAACTGAATCTAACCTGAATCTGATAGAAGGAACTCCTTGTCAAATTAAATCCTTTCCTTTGAGGCCAATGATTATATATATAACCATTGCTGATTGAATAATAGTTCTGGTGATTAATAATAGTGCACATATTAAATACTTCTTAATTTGTTAGATTTTAAAATTAAAAATCTGTATTTGTATTTTTTTTCATTTTTGTTGTATAAAATTAAATGTAAACTTTGATTTTAACACAGTGTTATTCTTTTATTATCAGTGAACTGCCAGAAAGAGAAGAAGGTGAAGGGGAAGAAACCCCAATTTTGAGTCATTGGGAGGCACCGCGAAGGTACAATAGCATCAAACAGTTTAATTATTGTTTCCTACCTTGTTTCCTATTCTATTCCCTTCAAGTTTATTTATGTTTGTAGAGGCACATCATCAAAAAAGTTACATTGAACTATTGAAAAAGAAATTCTTTATCATACAAGATATGCCTAGACTTTCAAAGAAGCTCTTATGATAAATGACTATTATTATGTTTGCATTTTTTTTGATTGAAATGTAATAAAGTTGACGTTTCCTTTAGTACTGTGAGAAGTTTCATAGAAAACTTACCGGTTTTGGATGATTTTCTGTTTTTATGGGTTAAAATCAGAAAACGTGAGTTTTGATCTTGCGATATAACTACTAATTATAATGATACATTTGAATTTGATAACAAAAATACAAAGAATGATTTTTTCTCTTCATTTCTTATCTTCTTCACAGAGTTGAGCTTTGGCGAGTACCAGGTGAATCACTTGGTATCAGTATTGTTGGTGGTAACACAGTAATAAAAAAACTGAAAAATGGTGAGGAACTGAAAGGAATTTTTATTAAACATGTCTTAGAGGAGAGTCCAGCTGGAAGATCAAATGCTTTGAAAACTGGGGACAAAATTATTGAGGTAAATTATTTTGAATTACATTACCATTTTATCAATCAGTCTGTTCTTACTTAATAAGAGCCTAAGCAACTTCTGCTATAGTTGATGTTTGAGAATATCTTGGTACATTGAATATTTTCTTGGGATAAAAGACAAACATAAGCACTAAAGTTTTCAACCAAATTGATATGAAGAATCTTCAAACAACTATTTGTTTTGTTCTCTAAACACCATCCTGAATTTACTGATTTTACATTTTTTTTCAAAAAACTGATTATTAAAGATTAAAAATACAATGGAAAATTATGTAGTTATGATGTTTAATTGGCAAATATATTGTAAAGTGTAATATGGAATCCAGATCTCTTTCATGCTTTCCTCATTAAAGACCTTCCCCAGCTAGGACAGTGGTTCCCAACCCTTTTTATGCCATGGACCAGTAGCATTAAGCAAGGTGTCTGTGGAGTCCGGGTTGGGAATCCCTGATCAAGGACATGCCCTCTTTGTTGTACTGCCATTGGGGAGGAGGTAGAGGAGCATAAAGACACACGGTCAAGAAGAACTGCTTTCTTTGTTCCCCAGTGAGATTTCAGAATGGTCCATTGAACCCATGTATCATAGTTTCATTTCTTTAGTATGTAGAACATTAAGAATTAGTGCAGGAAAAGGACATACTGTACATAATCTGTTTTCCATCTTTAATGAAGAAAATCACTTTACCTCTGTCTTAAGTAACCAACTCTATTCTAAAATGAAGTTTTCTAATTTTAGAATCCCCCATGAGAGAAAGCTTTTTATAATAATGGGGAACTGAGAGTAATAGCCCATGGGGGGTATTTTTAACCTCATCAACCTCCCCCATCACCCCCAGAAATTTATGTTTCAATAAATTAAGACCTCTCAGTCTTCTAAACTCCAATGAATAGTAACCATATAACCATATAAAAATTACAGCACGGAAACAGGCCACCTTGCCCCTTCTAGTCTGTGCCGAACTCTTACTCTCACCTAGTCCCACTGACCTGCACTCAGCCCATAACCCTCCATTCCTTTCCTGTCCATATATCTATCCAATTTAACTTTAAACGACAACATCAAACCTGCCTCAACCACTTCTGCTGGAAGCTTGTTCCACAGAGCTACCACTCTATGAATAGTAAGCCAACCTACTCAATCTCACTCATTACCTCCTCCAAAACTTCTCTTCAGCTTAGTACAAAGGAGCCTGTCCTTTTTTGTTTAATGGTTTTTTTCCTATACATTTTTCTATACATGCTAACCAGGAGAAAATTCCTCTCTATTCGTAGCCTGTTAAGCTTTAAAAGAATTTTTGTAGTTTCATAGAAACATAGAAAACCTACAGCACAATACAAACCCTTTGACCCATGAAGCTGTGCCGAACATGTCTTTACCTTAGAAATTGCCTAAGGTTACCCATAGCCCTCTATTTTTCTGAGCCTCATTAACACGTCCAGGAGTCTCTTAAAAGACCCTATTGTATCTGCCTCCTCCACCATCACCGGCAGCCCATTCCACGTACTCACCACTCTCTGTGTAAAAAAACTTACCCCTGACATCTCCTCTGTACCTGCTTCCAAGCACTTTAAAACTGTGCCATCTCATGCTAGTCATCTCAGCCCTGGGAAAAAGCCTCTGACTATCCACACGATCAATGCCTCTCATCACCTTATACACTTTCAATAAGATTTCTTCCCAGTCTTCTAAAGTCCAGAGAATACAGGCATACTCTAGTCAAGTTCTGCTCTTGCAGCAAACCTGCTATCCCTGTATTCAGTCTGCTTATTCTTTATGCACTCTCTCTATGGCAAGTTCATGCATACTTAGTTAGGTTCCAAGACCAAAATTGTGCACATTACTCAAAGTATGGTCGACCAAATTTCTCTTTAATGCAGTAAAACTTGTGTATCCTTGTATTCAATTTTTCCTGTTATCAATGTCGACATTCCTTTTGAATTCATAATCACTTGTACCTGCACATGAACTTTCAGTGACCCATGCATAACCCCATGTGTATAGTTCCTTTAAAACCTCTCTACTATCCAATCTGCACTACCTCCCCCACTCTAACCCCCAGGGATTAGAAACATCTGCTTCAGAGCATCCTTTTGCATGTGTTGCTGAAGTAGAGAAAATGCTCCACTATTGTTTGACGACAACATCTCCATTGCTAATGGAGTGATCGTGCGAGGACCCCCTAATGTTGCTTCAATATAACGTGCATTAAGGAAGCTAATTCTAATCTTAATTGAATATTATCTTACAGGTTTCTGGTATTGACCTGCAAAATGCCACACATGATGAAGCCGTAAATGTCATAAAAAATGCTGGAAATCCAGTTGTTTTTGTGGTTCAAAGTTTATCACCTACTCCACGAGTGAGTAAACACTAGAAAATAAAATAAGATTACAATGCAATCTTTAACAGTGTACTGTATCAGCATGTGAATTTATCTGATGGGCTTTAAAGATTACAGTGTACTTCCATATTACAGCAGTTGAGATAATGGAACCTCACCCTTACAGCATTCACAAAGCACAACCAAAATATTGAAATATGGAATAAAAATTCCCAAGGGGAATTTATGTAAAAGAAAAAAGCAAATTGAAAAAGCGTACTAAAAACTGATATAGTTTACCAAGGACAATAATCAGAGGGGATTGGTTTACGGTGTCAAATTTGACAGTCTCTTTTACTGATTTTTGTTCAATGATCACAGTCTGCTGGCTAACTGTGAGAGGTCTCTGAAAAGATTTGCTTTGGAAACTGACAAGGCAATTTCATTTATTGAAATTTGTACAATGGTATTTATCAATCAGTGTAGCATCCTTTTCTAGTTAATTAAAACAACAACTGTTTCGCTTCTACCTACAGCGCAATCAGAATTCCCTTTCACATTCACATACCCTTGCAGATCACATAGCCAAGGAATCAGTACAGTTGAGAGAAAAATCCCTGTAAGAGTACATCTCTACTTATAGTAAGGGATTCAATGGGGAGACAAAAGGTTTTGCATTATGGAAAATTGTGAAACAGACACATGGATACGACATAACCCCTCCCTAATATTGGGGTACGCTGGGTTACAGAGTTTGCATATTTATAAGGTTAGGAAATGATGCAGTAAGATTATTAATAATAATTTATAAAGCATTTTGACATCCAGTTTCAATGTCAAACCTGTTTTACTTCAGCTTAACCAAAGAACAGTCCAAACTGGTTTATTGTTTCTTTGCAATTCATTTAATTTTAAGGGACATTTATTTCTGTACATTATGTCCCTCTCAGCCTTTATACTGTTATTACACTTACAGAATTCTTCCTTTCTCTGAATTTTAATTTCTTCCCCCTCAGCTGCCAAAATACGAATTTCCATTATTTAAATGCAATCTGAAAAAATTAATTTTCGTCATCTAAATCCAATCCTATTCTTGCCTGTGGCCTCTTTGCCTCTTCCATTATTAGAGGTTCAATCAGAAACCCTACAATACTACGTTAATTTGCCTGATTAAAGTATTTTGGGTGCTGAAGAGCTTCTGTTTGAACTCCACTCAATATCTGTAAATTAATGATGCAGCTATGGAGACTGTTGTGGAGCAAAAGAATCAGTTTTTTAAGTTCATACTAAGATCAAACCGAGAAGAATCTGTCACCTGCAGGTGGGAGCTGGCTGCATCCCCTTTTAACTACAAACCATTTACTTTCTCCTTTTGTACAAAAGATGCCATTTTATACAGATTCAGAGAGTTGTTTCTGCCATTACCTTCCGTGCATGGTCATCATATCCCTTACAGGCTTTTACCTTTGCTTCTGCTGGTTCATGCCTAAAGCATCCCCTTGTTTGGATAAGACCATGGTTACTATGGTGACAGACTCTTTATCCTAAGCATTGATGAACAGAACCTCCAACGCGAGTCTGTTGTTCCTTAAATTCAAAACTGTAGGCGGTACATTAATTTAAAACACTGCAGAAGCTGGAAGCCTGATTTAAAAAAAAACAGAACACACTGAAAGCACTCCACAGGCCAGGCAGCATCTGTGGAAAGACAAAAACAGTTAATGTTTCAGGTGAAAGACACTTTTGAGTTGATGAAGTTTCTTTGACCTGAAATATTAATTTTGTTTCTATTTCCACAGATACTACCTAACTTGCAGTAACACCATTAGTGAGTCATGTGAGGTCTCACCAGCTCTAGATGTAATTGTAGCTGACCTTCTGTAATTTTTTACTCCCACCTCCATTGTAGTATTAATCAATATTTCTTTCTTTCTTTTTCAATCTTTTTATTAATTTCATAGAATGAAAACATAACATAACAATATTACAAATAGTAGGAGATACATTGTTACAGTTAAAATAAATCATTATAAGACCGAATAGTATAAATTGACAAGACTCCCAATCGTGTAGAATAGGAATGAATAATACAAAGCAAAAAAAAACTGAAAAAAAACATGAAAAAGAAAAAAAGCACTATCCCCAAAGAAAACTAAACTAAACAGAATTAGTCAACTAAACTAAAGACTTGGGCAGTACTAACAACTTAAAAATGGGAAAGAAGAAAGCCTTAGTGTCGACGACTCCACTCCTCTCAACCAGCAGTACCGAGAGATAAAACAAGTTTGGAAATGGTCAACTTACATCAAATGAAAATGCTGAATGAATGGCCTCCAAGTTTTTTCAAATCTAATGGAAGGGTCATAAACCGCACTTCTAATTTTTTCCAAATTCAAACATACCATAGTTTGTGAAAACCAATGGAATACAGTAGGAGGGTTAATCTCTTTCCAATTCAGCAAAATAGGTCGTCTAGCCATTAGAGTAAGAAATGCAATCATCCTACGTGCTGAAGAGGTTAGATAATTTGAATCTATCATTTGTAATCCAAAGATAGCAGTAATTGGGTGAGGTAATAAGTCCATATTCAAAATGGTTGAAATAATGAGAAAAATATCTTTCCAATATTTTGCCAACAAAGGACATGACCAAAACATGTGAGTTAAAGAAGGAATCACGCAATGACATCTATCACATATTGGGTTAATGTAAGAGTAGTAACGAGATAGTTTATCTTTGGACATATAGGCCCTGTGGACTACTTTAAACTGTATCAACAATTTCATCAATATTTCATTTGCTGCCTTGATTACTTGTTGCTTACGGCAACATTCTGCAGTTTCTTTCCTTTTAAACAAAGTCTGCTTTCCTCCTCTTCCTACTAAATAGATAGTCTCATACCTTCCATTTGTTGTTTTTCACCCATCGCCTAACCTATCTGTATCCCCTTGCAGACTCTTTCCTTCTTTTTAAGAGTTTTGCTATCCCACATATGTTTGCATCAGCAGAAAATCTGGATATGAACTTCTTTCATCAAAATCATTAGGGTTGTAAACGTATAGGTCCCAATAGTACCTTACTAGTTTTAGATTACCAACCTGAAAATGACTCATTTATCCAGATTTTTGTTCCAATCACAGATTTAAATTGAGTCTGTATTTTAAAAAAAAATTTCAATATGTTTTCTGAAAATTTGAACTCTTTTTCTGTGCTGATTTTTAAGAAGTTGAAAAACTGCAAGACATTCTTTGAAAATGTCAACACATTTGTTTCAATATAATTAGATTTTATTACAATTCTAAAAAAAGCTGATTTTATATTATTTTGCATATATATCTGCTCTGAGTGATGAACTATCAATCACCTTGGCTCGAGCTAAAGACTGAATCCTTGTGAAAGTTGAGAACAGTATGACCTACAAGTTCATAAATTGCATTGCATTTTAATATATACTCTGGCAGCAACTTAAGATTGTGTAGCAAGAAGAAAATGTCTACTTGATTCTACTTGAACAATGAAATAAGTAATTATTCTGTATTATATGTATAAAGTTCACCATCCCTCCCTGATTCATCACTTCTTTAAATTCTGATCAGTTTAAAGCAGTCACTTTTAAAAATGGTCAAAAACTAATTTGACTTAGTCTAGGGAGTTAATGTGCTCATTTGGTCATTAATTATAGTGTATTTCTGGAGATAATTATATTCTGATCCATGATCCATAAAGTGTCAGTAATGCAGCACGCTTCTGTGTGTAATATGAATAATTAAGTTTAGTTACTGCCTGTCATTTAGGTATGTGCATAAAATAATAACTTGGCTTTTAATATGCAATGGAAGTTGCAGTGATGCGGACCATATTCACAAGTGTTTCCCTAACTTAAAATTGAATATCTTGTAGAACAAAATCTAAGCTGATACTGTGAAAACAAAACTTCTGTATTTCATGATTACCCAGTAACAAGCTGGCAAGTAGAGGAAAGCAGTATCTGGGAGGTTTAATGAGGAAAGTAAAGGAGGAGAAGGAAGGCAGAGAAGCAAGGGACATAAGGAATTAATCATCTCTCTTGGAAAACAGAAGTCATATCAATTGGAACCAGAGGAGTGAAAACAAAGAAATGGAATTTTCAAGATGAAGAAAGGGGTGAGGCTGATCTTTCAGTAGGGCCTCAACTGGACGTTAAGCTCTTTATTTTCACTCTGCTTCATCCATGTGAAAAACAGTCTTCTAATAATAATATGATGTCTTAATATGAGCACAGGCCATAATGGAGGCTTGTGGCATCTTGACAACTCTTAAAGGATGTCAAGATGTTCTTCTATTTTGCTTTCTGTATCCTGTACTTGTTTAAGATTCTTACCTCTTTTATGAGGAATATGCAAACTAAGCAATGCAAATGAAAGTTTAAAAAATTAGTTTCCATTATCTTCTTATCTGAACAAAACCCTCCAGTTAAAGCCAAATTTCATTAATTATAGTCATGGAGTTTCATTATCACCGTTGGGTACTCAGGTACATTCAAGCATAACAGAAAAAGGCTCAGTTGCAGGGCACAAATGCAAATTTCAGTTGTACCACAGACTCAGGAGATGCACTAAAATTAAATGCTATTCGGGATTAGGCACTGTGATAAGATTTGCTGGTATCACAGGCTTTTTTTTTTGCTTTCACCCCTCTCCAACTCTACAATTCAGAACACACTTCCTTTCTTTCTATTCCACTTCGGAGAGAGTCATTAACCTAAAACATTAAATCCATTTTTCTCTCCAGAAATTTGAATTTTTATTTCAACATGCCTTTACTGTTTTGCCACATTCCCTTGCAGATGCTTATGGCTGATATTTGTAAAATAATTGGTTATATAGGTATATTTGTCAGTGCGGGCTCATTGGGTTTGTATTCCTAAATAAATTTAAAACAAGCTTTTTTGTACCCTTGCTTAGAAACCCCCTGTACTTGTAATAGACTATATTTAATATTCTGTGTGTTTTTTCATTGAATCTTTTCTAATCTTTGACACATCATTAGAAGAGGATGATTGGAAAGAAACAAAACACGCTATCTCTGTTGTAAATTGCTACAGTTTTGCAGTAGGAAGTATTTTTCATGTGGTAAAATGCTAGCTGCCATTATAAAAATGAACTTGTATCATAATTCTGTTCAACAGCCATATTCTGTATATCAAAGCAAAACTGAGCAAAAACAAGAAAAAGAAATAAAAACAGTAAGTAACTTCTTAAAGATAATTTTGGTTATAACTAAGGTGGCAACAATTGCTCTGCAGGTGCAATACAGTTATAAAGTAATTTGCCCTTTTTAAATTATGATATCTCTTGGTCCCCTTTCAGGCTTTGGCCCCAAATAGAGCTGGTCCACCACCACCCATGCGATTGCCTCCACCTTACAGAGAACCTGCAAGTGTGAAATTATCAGAATTGGAGAAGTCAGTGGAATTTCCAGATAATGGCAAGATTCCAAAGAAAGAAAATGAGAGTGACCGTAAGTTCAATAAGATATAGTGAAATCAGCCTCAGTTTTTGATGTCATTATGAGGTGTGGGCATTGCAGATAAATCCCACATTAATAAGTCTTCAAACTTGCCTTTGAGTATGTAACCCATGATAATTAAACCCAGAGATGTAATGTTAGAAAGCTCCACTTGTGGAGAGATAAAAACGAGGTTTACTGAATTAAAAAAAATAACTTGAAACGAAAAGCTATGAGAGAACGAGGCATGGCTCATGCAGTGCAGGAAAGCGAGAGAAACGCAGCAAACTATTAGAAACCAAAGATCTAAAACTGTTAGGAATGGAATTAGTAGTGAGTATCTCTATCCTACTTGGAAACCTCGGGGTGAGACCCATGGAGGAGAGATGATAGTGATAAAAGATCTATTGAAGCTACAACTATGTATAAGTTTGTATTCATTTGAAAAACCTGAATTTGATTTTATGCAAGAACTGATGATTTTTGCAAAGACTTTGATAAGTTATTGAACGCGATTTACTTTGTTTAAGAGTTGTGATGTTGGAGAATTGTCATGAAAGGAGTTAAGCTGTGTATATATAATCTTTGAATTTGAATTTGTAGATATACTGACTGGAACTGAAACTGAAGTTAACCATAATACTTAAGAATAGGAATTCAATAAGAATAACACTAGATCTAATTAGTTCGGAAATTGGAGTAACAAAGGTTATTCTAATGAAATTCACTGATTCTAATTAGAAAGGAATTTGGTTTTTGTTTGATATTGAGATTTGGAACCTAATCAGAATGTTGGAATTTTGACTTGTTCTGACTCATGTAAACATTTTGTATATCTTGTTTTTTTTTTATAAACAAAACTTGAGTTTAGAAGTGTGTGTTTTCTATTGACTTCCAATACCTAGGGCTTCTGGTGGCCTACTAGCACCTATTGTAGTACTACATAATTTGATTTTTCTCATAAAGCCTGCAGTGACCAGTCACACGAGATAAGACCAGCGCTACGCAGATGTTAGATAGAACTTGCCCAGCCAACCAGGATGCAGTGTATTAGATAACCATAGCACACTGATTAGATAACAAAACACTAAAAGAATCTTATTGTTCAACCTCAGTTGTTCAGTTAAGATCTACAGTGAAAAAAATTGAAGTCATAGAGGAAAAGGGTGTCAAAATCCTAAATGCTATTTCAGTCAATGCATAACACAAACAGAAAAAGATGAGGAAATATTGGACTTTCTAAAAGAATATGTTCAGTTGCCAGAGTTATTCCTCTAACTGACCCCAGTGCAGAATTTCCTAAGTCCCTCATTGTAGAGTAAAATATTGGTTCTGCCGTGCAAGATCTCTAGCCCTTGCTACCGTACGCTCAAAGGGCAAGTGGTGACCAAAATGTTTCCTACCATGTAGCTACTTTAGCCAGTGTTTACACTCAGAAAGTTGGAAAAGACACCACTCAAGTTTACATAGGTGAGTTGAAAACCTTAGCAAAGTGGGAAAGCTTATGATGAAATACTGAGGGAGGTATTAACCCAGATCAGAGATATCGAGAGTAGGGAAACAGTCACTGTTGAAACTTCTGAAGATGTGCGTAACAAGATCACGACTCTTCAATTCAGAGCAGACATTTCTGGTACCATACTAACAGATTTGTAGAGGATGTTCAGACTACTCCTCAATATTAGAGCTGCAACTGGAACAGAAAAAACAAAACCTGCCATCATTTACTGAATTATTGACACTTTCTACACTCCGAGGAAGACAAGCATGCTTCCAGAGCTGCATGCATGAAGCAGCATTTAGGGACAGTCAAACAACGTGCCGTTATACAGTCTCAGACCACAGGTACCTGTAAAGAAAATGATTTAGCACAGCTAATTCCAGTTACTTCTCAGCTGACTAAATGGATCGCTGAACTTCAAAGACAACTAGCTACTCTACAAACTACAAAACAGCAGAAGGTAAAAGCGAGCTCTAAGACAGCAGGTGATACACCACCAAAAGGAAAGACTGACGTAAAAGATAAACTAGAGTCCACAACCACTAACAAACAGCCAAGTGTAAAACCAAAACCTTGGTACTGTTTTAAAGGTGGCGAAGATGGGCACGTAGCCAGCTGTTGCTCTTATGAACCAAATCTGGTATTAGTAGCAGAAAAGTGAAGACAGCTTGAGAAGAGACAGAGTGAGTGGGAGTCATGTCAGGATACTCTTAAGCCTCATTTTAAACTAGAAGCAGTTCGTGTTGCGGGACAAACAGGGATTGATGTTGGCAAAGCGTATCCCAAAAGTTTCAAGATGTTGCTTGGTGAAACAAAGTCCCAGGAAGTGTGGGAATGCATCTTGAAGTTTACTGAAAGTCGTCTGGTGAACTCAGGTGATGCAGGTGACATTAGTGCTGCTGGTGTTGTGCAAGCTGTCTGTGAGAGTTTTCTTGTCCAGCAAACAGAACCTGCCGCAGATGTCGCCATTGCATATGTTCGATCCTTAATGATGCACTCAAGTGCTATACCTGACAGTTACACACAAGAAGATGAGTGTGGGGGATTACCAGTTATTTCTCATCTCTGATGCTAAGATTACAGACTCCCAGTTAACTGATCCATGCATAAGGGAAGTCATCAAGCAGATGGAAACTGGAAAAAACCCATCCCCTTCGGTGCGGAACGCAATCCCCAGACTACCCTACCCTCTCAGAGAATGGGATCCTCTAGAACTAAAAGATGGAATTCCCTACTACAGGAAGAGATTAACAGGAGATAAAACAACATGCCAGGAAAGTTGTTTTACCTGAAAAGTTTCAATCTGAGGTACTTAAGAGTCTTCACAATGACTTTGGTCACATGCTTATTGATCGTACCCTGGATTTAGTCAGAAGCCGATTCGGTTGGCCCATGATGGCTGCTGATGTGGAACACAAGATTAAAACATGCAGTCGATGTGTAAGAAGAAAGACCTTGCCTGAGAAAGCTGCTCTGTTAGTGAATATTGTGAATACTCAACCCCTGCAACTGGTCTGTATGGACCTTCTTACATTAGAACCCGATTAAAGTAACACAAGAGATGTGTTAGTAATATCTTATCATTTCACTAAATATGCTTTGGCTATTCCTACACCTAACCAAAAAGCCAAGACGGTTGCGAAGTGCCTACTGGAGCGTTTCATCTTGGATTATGGTTATCCTGAGTGCCTACACAGCAAGAAAAAGCCTGACTTCGAATCCCACTTGATTATAGAATTGTGTGAATTTAAAATGTCAAGAAGTGAGAACTGGAATTCATTAAGTCAGAAATACACCATATCATTCCAGAGGAAGCCCTGTCAAGAGGTTTAACAGGACCCTCTTAAGTTTGTTGGGAACCCTGGAGATGAAATATAAAACTCGCTGGCGAGAATCTGTGAAACCCCTGGTCCATGCTTATAATTGTACTAGGAACATTCCCTAATTCAATTTAAAGTGGTTCATAGAGCACATATGTCCAAAGATAAGTTAGCGCGTTTTTACTCGCATATTAATCCTTTTTGTGATAGATGTTCGGGGCAGATAGCCTCTTTAACTCATATGTTTTGGTCTTGTCCTACTTTGGAAACTTTTTGGAGAGATATTTTTAATATTATTTCTAAGGTATTAAATATAGATATCTCTCCTCACCCTATTACTGCTATCTTTGGACTTCCTAAAATTTCTAGTAATCTTTCCCCTTCAGCCTGTAGAATGATCGCATTTCTTACTTTAATGGCGAAAAGGTGTATTTTACAACATTGGAAAGAGCTTAATGCTCCAAATACCTTTTTTTGGTTCTCTCAGACGATTTTATGTTTGAATCTGGAGAAAATTAGAAGCAACCTTTATGATTCTTCATTTAAATTTGAACAGATTTGGGGACCTTTTATTCGATACTTTCATTTAATGTAATACATACCCTTCTTGTTTTTTTTCACTGTTTTTAAAGGAGGTCGGGATTGAGGACGTGATTTTAAGTTTAACTCTGTTTGGTTTTAAGTTAGCCCATTGCTTTGCTTTGCTTTTAGTTAGTTGCACGGTGGGTTTTTTTTTGGGGTTTTTTTTTTTTCTTTTTTTTCCATTGATATATATATAAAATTTAGTATACTATTATGTTATCTTGGTTTTTTATGTTTAAATTACATTGTTTGTAGTATTTTTTTTGGTATTGATACCTTCTGGAATTCTATTATATTTTAACATTGTATTAATGTTTATATGGTTTACCTTTTTGTATACTTATTCAATAAAAAGATTTAAAAAGAAAGAATTGTACTAGGAACTAAGATTGGCTTTAGTCCATATGAATTGATGTTTGGATGACAACTCAGACTTCTAGTTGACTTAGCTTTCAGACTACCCTTGAAAAACAAATATGGTAGATCACACTCTCAGTATGTACAGAATTTGAAATCTCATCTTGAGGAAAACTTCAAGATAGTTATGGGGAACTCACAGAAAATGGCAGACCAAAACAAGACCAGATATGACAAACATGTGACAGCTTCAGAGTTGAAAGAAGGAGACTGAGTGCTAGTAAGGAATCTGTGCCTACGAGGTAAAAATAAACTTGCTGATAAATGGCAAGAAACAGTCTTTGTAGTGGTGAGCCAAGCTGGTGAACTGCCTGTCTACAAGGTGCGTCTTGAGAACTAGTCTGGACCCTTACGAACATAACATAGGGATCTATTGCTTCCTTGTGGATTTCTTCCTTCTGAAGACAATGAACAACGTTCTCCTGTCCTTGTTCACAAGTACTCAACTCACAGGAGAACTAAGAATGAACAGTCGGTTGAAGAGGAAGAAAATCCAATTGACTCTGAAGAGGACAAGGATGAAGTTTATGACCTCAGACCAAGACTTGACATTGTAGTTGAGCCTTCTAAGAGTCGAGAAACTTGTGAATAGTTACACAGAAGAATTGTGGGCTCTAACCCCAAGCCCAAATCAGCCAATTACAACCATGTCAGTGCTGGAATCCCAAAGAAATGTAAGTAACTTACCTGATATAGAGGAATCTACTGTAGAAAGTATCTTATCTGTCAGTCCTGAAGAAAACCCAGTGGAAGAAACAACAACTGAGGAAATGCATAATTAGTGTATCCCACCTGATGGCAGTAGTCTGGAAATTTTGTCAATCCCAAATGAGATTCAACAAGAAAAAGAGACACATGATGAAGTGTTGACTAGAAAAGATATGACAAATGAAAATTCTCACTCAGACGAGTCTGATCTCAGAAAGTCTTCCATGTACAGAGGAAAAACCTAGAACTCAAACATATCCTGAGCTAAGAAATCCTATAGTGACAATAGTTCAGTCCTTTTTCCAAGTTCTGAGTTCAGCCATTGTAGAGTCTCTTCCAGATTTCACATATGTTGAACACCCCAAGCCCATTACAGTGCAACCTGTAGCTGTATGCAAAGGGACTTGCATAAATTCAAGGGGGGAGGGGTAATCCAGGTTAATTAAACCCCAAGATGTAATGTTAGAAAGCTCCACTTGGGATAAAAACGAGGTTTATTTGATTCTGAGATGCATCCTGCGGTTGCGCTGGGCCACATCATCAGTGGTGTAACCTGGGGTCGTCGGGTGTTTCGGGTCTTTCAACATCATACGTCCTCGCCCAGGCAACCTAGCCGGGGTTGAAAAGAACTTGGGGAAAAAGCTGGCTGACACTGCGTGGCAAAGCGAGAGATACACAGCAAACTATTAGAACAAATACTGTTAAAAGTGGAATTAGTGGTGAGTATCTGTACCCTACTTAATTGAAAACCTCAGGGTGAGACCTGTGGAGGAGAGATGATGGTGATAAAAGATCTATTGAAGCAACAGCTATAACAAGCAGCAGCTGTAACGAGATAATATCGGCAGAAATGAGTGTCCAAGATCTCTACCAGGTAACCTGGAATTAGTTCTGTTAAATCATACCAGGGGAATTGGTCAAGTTTTTTTTTTGGTACAAGTTTGTGAACTGACTTTCTGTGAATGATTAACTATTTCATCCAATGAAACAAGAAACAAGATGGTGAGCCACCCAAGATCGAAGAACAAGCGTGGGAATGAAATGTTTAATGTTTAAAGCTCGGAATTTAATATATGTTGATGCATAAGTTTATTTTCATTCAAAGGATCTGAATTTGATTTTCTTCAAGAACTGATTATTTTTGCAAAGATTTTGATAAGTTACTAAACGAGATTTACTTTGTTTAAAAATTGTGATGTTGGAGAATTTGTCATAAAAGGAGTTAAGCTGTATTTGTATATATATAAACATAAACATATAAATATAATTTTTGAATTTGAATTTGTAGACATACTGACTGGAATTGAAATGGAAATTAACCATCATATTTAAGAATAGGAATTCAATAAGTTTTCTAACTAACTAGGGGTAAATAAAAAGGGAAGGTTAGTCTGTAAACCTTTAAATAGGGAATAACTCTAGATCTAATTAGAGAAATTGGAGTAACAAAGGTTATTCTAATAAATCTCTGATTCTAATTTAAAAGGAATTTGGTTTTTGTTTGATATCTGAGATTTGGAACCTAATCAGAATGTTGGAATTTTGAATTGTTTTACTCCTCATGTAAGTATTTTGTATATCTCGTTTTTTTTTATAAACAAAACTTGCGTTTAGAAGTGTGTGTTTTCTATTCACTATCTCCTTCTGATAACTAGAGCTTCTGATGGCCTACGAGGACCTAGTGTAGTACTATGTAATTTGATTTTTCTCAGAAAGAGTGCGGCGACAAGTCACAGAGATAAGACCAGCGCTACACAGGTGTTACAAGTAGATTCAAATTGCAGGGTCGCATGGTAGCTGGTAGGGCAACATGATAGCATAGTGGTTAGCCCATCACTCTACAGCGCCAGCGATAGCTAATCAGGGTTCAATTCCCGGTGCTGCCTGTAAGCAATTTGTAAATTTACCCCATGACTACGTGAGCTGGCTCCAGGGGCTCCAGTTTCTTCCCACATTCCAAATATGTACCATTAGGGTTAGTTTTGAGCAAGCTTTGTTGGCACCAGAAACCCGGCGACACCTGCAGGCTGTCTAGCACAATTCTTACTGATTTGATTTGACACAAACAATGCATTTCACTATATGATTCAATGTACAAATAAAGCTAATCTATCACCATAATCTGAAATACTGTCAACTGTATGAGTGTAAGTATGGTTGAAATACCAATAGGTGGGATTTTCCCGAGTAAACGTGTTGAGTCTGTGACTGTTCATTAGAACTTCACTAGTTCTGACTTCAGTGGTTTTCACAGACGCTGCCTGACTCACTGATATTTTTCCAGAAATTTCTGTTTCTATTTCATATTTAAAGCATCTACAATTTTTATTTGATTTTCATTCTCTTACCACCAACTCAATCTCTGTCCTAAGCAACCATCAGAAATTGAACCAGACAGTTCCTAACTTTGCTTTCAAATCTGTGACGAGCTGATCCATACAACCACTTAGACTACATATTTTTCACTTCCACTTCTCCAGACTATTGTTGGCCCTTCCCTGGAGAACTAAATCTGCCTGTAATAATAACAGTCTAAAACTCCTGTGTGAGAGGAACAAACTAAACTCCTAATTCAGATCATGCATGGCTAAAGCCTATATCCGTCCTAGTCTTTGTTACCACCAGGCTTGACTATTCCCTCATTCAATCCTTTAAGAGCTTGAGGTGACCCAAACTCTGTTACTTGTGATCTCACAATAAGCCCTGATCACTCATTCTACCCCTCATCCAACCCCGTGTATGGTGATCAACTTGTCTCAGATACTTCCCTCAATTTAAAGATTCTTTTTTTTTCCCAATTCTTTTCACAGTCTTATCCATTCCTATCTCATCCATCCTACAGTTCAAAGGTTTCAAAAGTTCAAAGGTACATTTAATGTCAGAGAAATGTATACAATATTCATCCTGAAATTCTTTTTCTTTGCAACCATCCACAAAAACAGAGGAGTATTCCAAAGAATGAATGAATCATTAGAGTCATTAGAACCCCAAAGCCTCCCCCAGTTCCCCCCTCCCACGTAAGCAGCGGCAAAGCAATGATTCCCCCTCCCCCACCAGCAAAAACGCTGATTAGAATCAGCATTTTTTCCATTTGTGCCGCCTTGCTTTTCCTCAAATACAAATACTCCATGTTGTAGCTTTCTGTTTAACCAACAAGGCCGTTAGCTATGAGATTCTATCTTAAGCCTCTTAGTTCCTCTACCTTGTAAGACCCTCTTCAAGTTATTAATTGTTTTCCCCAAGTATCTAAACCAAACTTTCATAATTACGTGATGGTGAAGAACCTTAGGATAGATGTGCTGCTGTATAAATACATGTTTCTATATATTGTGTGTCAAATTAATCAACCTAAGCTTGAATGCTGTCAGGATGTTAGTGCATTTGAGCATGGAACACTGTGTTATTAATAAAATCTGTTGATTATTCAATTCTTCATTGAACGCCTGCCCTCTGAACCTTAAGTGGGAAGTATTCTGACAAACTGAATCATTGAAAAAGTTTTTTTTCACATTGACATATACTTAAGTTATCAACTGGGAAGAGGACGAAGTGCTGTCAGAAAGAAATATATGGTTGTATTTTGTAGAGTCATCCTAATAAAATAGTATTGAATTTTTTATGATGTCGGTATTTAGCCTATTTATAAATGTTGGGAAACCATATTGTGCGGTTAATGAAAGTGAAATTCACTCCAGAGACAACAACGAACAATTGGTTGGATGTCTATTCAAGCTGCCTGATGGAACAGCGAGAGTTTGGTGCAGTGGGCAAACCCTTGTTTCTAAGGCTTAGATACAGTGTTTTCAGTTGGTTGGCGGATACAGTGAGTGTAACACTGGGGGAGATGCGCTGAATGAAGAAGTGAGGAAATGGTGAGGAAATGGCAGAACTTTGGCATTCTTGTCTTCAAACAGGACTGAAAATCTGTACACATTTAGCACTGTCCACAGAACCCTCAGCTGATTGGGCAGTCGAGGTCAGGTGACCAAACATTTTGAAAAGCTCAAACAGATAAATAGAGCAATAGCTCAAGCGAAGCAGCCAGTGGAAAGTGGCCAGAGCGTGAGTGGGCCAGTGAAGGAGTGGAGCTTTGAGGCTTTGACGAGAAGAGGCGGAGGACAAGCTAGCTCGCAGTTAGTTTTTACAATGTCTCCTGCGACGGTGATGTGCCTCTCATGTGAGATGTGGCAGTCTTGGGGGAACGCCCCTCTCCTACAGAGTCATATCTGCCAGAAGTGCATACGGCTGGGCGATCTGGAAGACCATGTAAGGAATCTGGAGCAGCAGCTGGATGACCTTCGACTCATAAGGGAGAATGAGGCAGTCATAGATGAGAGCTACAGGGAGGTAGTCACACCTAGGCTGTCGGAAGCAGGTCGTTGGGTGACAGTCAGAGGGAGGAAAGCAAAGGTGAGTAGACAGGTAATGCAGAGCACCCCTGTAGCCATTCCCCTGAATAATAAGTTATCATCCTGGATACTGTTGGTGGGGACGACCGACCAGGTGTGAGCCACGGTGGCAGGGCCTCTGGCACTGAGTCTGACCCTGTGGTGCAGAAGGGTGGGACGGAGAAGAGGAGAGCTGTCGTCATTGGAGACTCTATAGTCAGGGGAGCAGACAGGAGATTTTGTGGACGTGAGAAGGACACCCGCATGGTTTGTTGCCTCCTGGGTGCCAGGGTCCGGGATGTCTCTGACCGGGTGCATGACATCCTGGTACGAGAGGGAAAGCAACCAGAAGTCATGATACATGTTGGGACCAACGACATAGGCAGGAAGAGGGATGAGGTCCTGAAGTGTGAGTTTCGGGAATTAGGCAGAAGGCGAAGAACAGGACCTCAAGGGTGACGTTCTCAGGATTGCTGCCAGTGCTACGTGACAGAGATGGTAAGAATTGGAGGAGATGGCAGTTGAATGCGTGGCTGAGGAGTTGGTGCAGGGAGCAGGGTTTTAGATTTTTAGATCATTGGGATCTCTTCTGGGGAAGGTGGGACCTCTACAGATTGGATGGGTTGCACCTGAACTCGAGGGGGAGCAATATCCTTGCAGGTAGGTTTGCTAGCATGGTTCGGGAGGGTTTAAACTAATTTGCGAGGGGGATGGGACCCAGAGCGATAGAACAGTGAAAGAAGTGCATGGAGTAAAGCCAGATCTAACATACAGAGAGACTTTGAGGAAAGAGAAGCAGAATAAATGGAGTAAAGACAGTAAGGTAGAAGGGCTGAAATGTGTGTACCTCAATGCAAGAAGCATCAGGAACAAAGGTGATGAACTGAGAGCTTGGATACATACATGGAATTATGATGCAGTGGCCATTACAGAGACTTGGCTGGCACCAGGGCAGGAATGGATTCTCAATATTCCTGGATTTCAGTGCTTTAAAAGGGATAGAGAGGGCGGAAAAAGGGGAGGAGGGGTGGCATTACTGGTCAGGGATACTATTACAGCTACAGAAAGGGTGGGTAATGTAGCAGGATCCTCTTTTGAGTCAATATGGGTGGAAGTCAGGAACAGGAAGGGAGCAGTTACTCTACTGGGGGTATTCTATAGGCCCCCTGGTAGCAGCAGAGATACAGAGGAGCAGATTGGGAGGCAGATTTTGGAAAGGTGCAAAAATAACAGGGTTGTTATCATGGGTGACTTTAACTTCCCTAATATTGATTGGCACCTGATTAGTTCCAAGGGTTTAGATGAGGCAGAATTTGTTAAGTGTGTCCAGGATGGATTCCTGTCACAGTATGTGGACAGGCCGACCAGGGGGAATGCCATACTAGATCTAGTACTAGGTAATGAACCGGGTCAGGTCACAGATCTCTCAGTGGGTGAGCATCTGGGGGACAGTGACCACTGCTCCCTGGCTTTTATAATTATCATGGAAAAGGATAGAATCAAAGAGGACAGGAAAATTTTTAATTGGGGAAAGGCAAATTATGAGGCTATAAGGCTAGAACTTGCGGGTGTGAATTGGGATGATGTTTTTGCAGGGAAATGTACTGTGGGCATATGGTCGATGTTTAGAGATCTCTTGCGGGATGTAAGGGATAAATTTGTCCTGGTGAGGAAGATAAATAATGGTAAGGTGAAGGAACCATGGAGGTGGAAAATCTGGTCAGGTGGAAGAAGGCAGCATACATGAGGTTTAGGAAGCAAGGATCAGATGGGTCTATTGAGGAATATAGGGAAGCAAGAAAGGAGCTTAAGAAGGGGCTGAGAAGAGCAAGAAGGGGGCAGGAGAAGGCCTTGGCGAGTAGGGTAAAGGAAAACCCCGAGGCATTCTTTAATTATGTGAAGAAAAAAAGGATGACAGGAGTGAAGGTAGGACCAATTAGAGATAAAGGTGGGAAGATGTGCCTGGAGGCTGTGGAAGTGAGCGAGATCCTCAATGAATACTTCTGTTCGGTATTCACCAATGAGAGGGAACTTGATGATGGTGAGGACAATATGAGTGAGGTTGATGTTCTGGAGCATGTTGATATTAAGGGAGAGGAGGTGTTGGAGTTGTTAAAATACATTAGGACGGATAAGTCCCCGGGTCCTGACGGACTATTCCCCAGGCTGCTCCACGAGGCGAGAGAAGAGATTGCTGAGCCTCTGGCTAGGATCTTTATGTCCTCATTGTCCACGGGAATGGTACCGGAGGACTGGAGGGAGGCGAATGTTGTTCCCTTGTTCAAAAAAGGTAGTAGGGATAGTCCGGGTAATTATAGACCAGTGAGCCTTACGTCTGTGGTGGGAAAGCTGTTGGAAAAGATTCTTAGAGATAGGATCTGTAGGCATTTAGAGAATCATGGTCTGATCAGGGACAGTAAGCATGGCTTTGTGAAGGGCAGATTATGTCTAACAAGCCTGATAGAGTTCTTTGAGGAGGTGACCAGGCATATAGATGAGGGTAGTGCAGTGGATGTGATCTATATGGATCTTAGTAAGGCATTTGACAAGGTTCCACACAGTAGGCTTATTCAGAAAGTTAGAAGGCATGGGATCCAGGGAAGTTTGGCCAGGTGGATTCAGAATTGGCTTGCCTGCAGAAGGCAGAGGGTGATGGTGGAGGGAGTACATTCAGATTGGAGGATTGTGACTAGTGGTGTCCCACAAGGATCAGTTCTGGGACTTCTACTTTTCGTGATTTTTATTAACGACCTGGATGTGGGGGTAGAAGGGTGGATTGGCAAATTTTCAGACGACACAAAGGTTGGTGGTGTTGTAGATAGTGTAGCGGATTGTCAAAGATTGCAGAGAGACATTGATAGGATGCAGAAGTGGGCTGAGAAGTGGCAGATGGAGTTTAACCCGGAGAAGTGTGAGGTGGTACACTTTGGAAGGACAAACTCCAAGGCAGAGTACAAAGTAAATGGCAGGATACTTGGTAGTGTCGAGGAGCAGAGGGATCTCGGGGTACATGTCCACAGATCCCTGAAAGTTGCCTCACAAGTGGATAGGGTAGTTAAGAAAGCTTATGGGGTGTTAGCTTTCATAAGTCGAGGGATAGAGTTTAAGAGTCGCGATGTAATGATGTAGCTCTATAAAACTTTGGTTAGGCCACACTTGGAGTACTGTGTCCAGTTCTGGTCACCTCACTATCGGAAGGATGTGGAAGCATTGGAAAGGGTACAGAGGAGATTTACTAGGTTGCTGCCTGGTTTAGAAAGTATGCATTATGATCAGAGATTAAGGGAGCTAGGGCTTTACTCTTTGGAGAGAAGGAGGATGAGAGGAGACATGATAGAGGTGTACAAGATAATAAAAGGAATAGATAGAGTGGATAGCGAACACCTCTTCCCCAGGGCACCACTGCTCAATACAAGAGGACATGGCTTCAAGGTAAGGGGTGGGAAGTTCAAGGGAGATATTAGAGGAAGGTTTTTTACTCAGAGAGTGGTTGGTGCGTGGAATGCACTGCCTGAGTCAGTGGTGGAGGCAGATACACTAGTGGAATTTAAGAGACTACTAGACAGGTATATGGAGGAATTTAAGGTGGGGGCTTATATGGGAGGCAGGGTTTGAGGGTCAGCACAACATTGTGGGCCGAAGGGCCTGTACTGTGCTGTTCTATTCTATGTTCTATGTTCTATTCTAGTGCTTTTAATTCTCAAGTCTGAATACTCATGGATATAATCTCCATTGAGCTTTGACAAAGAAGTATTGAGCATTGAATAGTACATTATAGGAATTGGCCCTCCATGTCACCATGTCTATGTCAATAATGCTAATCTAAGCAATCTCATTTACCTTATACAGTACATGGTTTGCATCCCTCTATTGCCTAATCCCCTACTTGTTTATTTCCCTGTCTATATGTCTCTGAAACATTAGTGTGCTCGAGCTGTGCAATAATGCCTGAAGAACCAGTCAACGTGCACCCTATCGCTTTCCCCCATCACTTCACAGTACTGTGCTGGAATCTGAGAGAGCCCTCTGCTTCTCTCACAACAAATGATTGGTGAGAACTAGCTATCTGCGAAGAGTGGTGTTGGATGGAAATTCAGGGCAAAGGAGAGCTGTGCAGAAAGAGGGGAGAGAGTAACTTCCATCCTTCAGTCGGCACTCATTTGGAAGTACAGGTCAACCTTCACTAATCCGACTACTTGTAATCCGATTCCTTCGATAATCCGGCACTGATTATGCTTAATGTGATCCTTCTGTAATTCGGCATTTTCACTAATCCGGCACTCCTCAGGTCTCAAAGGGGCTGCATTAGTGAAGGTCGACCTGTAATAGGAGTGAAGTTACTATGCTGGTAGGGTGCTGCCCAACACTCAGTGCTCAACAGTTGTACGTCTTGCCCAAGCCCTCTCAGATAGCTCTGGCACAGTAACACACAGCAGCAACAGAAAAGGCAGGGGATTGCTCGAGGTTCCACACACAACAGTGCTGTTAGTATTATCTTGCTGAATACTCAATACAATATTGACACAGATTACTGCAGATTCCATTAGCACTCTCGTTTCTGGGAATAAATTCTGAGCACCCAAGTGAGTTATCCAGTGTGGCTCATGAATGATCCACAGAATTGGTTAGAATTGTACATTCACTTGCAGTGTCTTTCTTCTGTTTCAGCATTCTGGCACAGCAAGTTGTGCAGCATTTCATTCTCATGAACGTCAGTGTGCAAGTGTGCAGATCTGTTTAACTTAGTTAATCAGTAGAGTAGGCTTAATAATGAAACTGTTTCACATATCATTTACTCTGTGGAATGGACCTGGAAAAAACCTGTTTTCAGTTTTTATATCTTGCTTCGATTTGCAGTTTTCATGCTGAAAGAACAACTTAATTTAAACAATATTGTATTCAACAAAAATGTTGTTTCTTCCTTTCAATGTTTTGTGGGCTCCTAAGACTGGTTAGAAACAGTCTCTTATCTCATAACAATATAAGTATGAATAATAAACAAAAAGAACAGGAAGTGTAAATTTGACCATATAATTTAATACTGAAATTCAGTACTTCTAGCCTTTCAGCCTCAGTCTTATCCTTAGAGTGTTTTCATTCCACCCAGAAAATACTGTTGAAAGGACAGGATTGATTAAAAGAATTAGCGGGGGTGAGGTGGGGGGTGGGGGCAAGGGCAGACTTACTCCAGAGTCTGGGCTTCTTTTCTGCTAATGTTACTTCTGCAGTTATCTCATTCCAGTAAAATGCTGTGTTTTCTTCTGTTACTTGATGAAAATGTAAAGCTAGTACAGAGAAACAGATGTCCAATTTAAAGACTAGTACAAAGTTCTTTCTGTGAAATATAGGAAAATAAGGAAATCCTGGAAGCACTCAGTAAGTCAGGTAGCATCTATGTAAAGAGAAGGAGTTAACATTTCAATCCTAAGTCCCTTCATTCACAATCCCTCCATTTTCAGTTTAAAAATTTTTTTTTCCTACATTCCTCTGGGTTGTCAGCACTAATTTACAGCTTTAAAGTGCCAAGAAAGTCCAAAGCAATTCACCACAATATTATCTAGTAAGAGAGAAGAGTCCAGGAGGGATCTTGAAAGAAACCAGGAAGGGGGAGAATTAAGGTAAAGTACGAGACTGGGCTTGGTTCTGTAGCAGCACTGACATATATGCAGGCAAATAGGCATTAATCCTTTGTCTTGGGGATTCACCTGCCATCTTTTGACAATAGAGCATGAAGCACGACAGATAAAAACAGATGATTACATTCGGGAAATTAATAGAGCACTAGGGCAAACTTTTATGTGGATCAGAAGATGAGTCAAAGTAAGTAAAATGCTTCACTGATGCGGAAAAAGTATACCTTGCTTGTAATTAACAAAGGAAATTTGTGTTAATTGAATTAAACAGCTTTAATTATAACTGTTAATCTGCTGCGGGATAAAGCTTAATAATTGTATCTGGCCAGGTGTTTTCTTGATCCACTTTTAAAAAAGCTTGGAGAGATACGTTGTCAGTGTGGTGTGGCAGAATTATGCGTTTCAGAATGCTGGATGATTTCATTGATAAATTTTAGGGTTATGCTATATTATAATGTTGTCAGTTGGAAGACTTAAACCCATTTTGAATACAACCAGCATTGTTTGAACTAGTGTATTTCCTTGGAACAGTGAAACCTTTTGTTCACCACTTGCCTGCCAGCTAAACTAGATCTTACCTTGAGTGGATCCTCTTCAAAGCAAGTTGTGACCTGATTGGCAAGGCCCTGCCAGGCACAGAGCCTTTCATTCACGTATTTCATGATTAAAAGCTTTGATAGCTATTTAAGTCCTATCCCTGTACTATATACTTGCTGTAAATCAGACTTGTCAAACAGCTTAAATATTTATGAATTTCAGAAGTAGACACAAAATATATCATTAATAAATATGCAGTTGGAAACAATTAAATTACAGAAAAAAATCCAAAATCACTAGAAAGCACTTAAGCAATTATGCCAATAAGATCATAAGATATAAGATATAAGATATAGGAGCAGAATTAGGCCACTTTGCCTGCCAAGTCTGCTCCGACATTTCGTCATGGCTGATCTATTTCCCTCTCAGCCCCAGTCTTCTGCCTTCTCCATGTAACCCTTCATGCCCTGACAAATCAAGAACCTATCAAATTCTGCCTTAAGTATACCCAATGACTTGGCCTCCACAGCTGCCTAGGGCAACAAATTCCATAGATTCACCATTCTCTGGCTCAAGAAATTCCTCCTCATCTCTGTTCTAAATGGGCATCCCTCTATTCTGAGGTTGTGTCCTCTGGTCTTAAACTCTCTCATAATAGGAAACATCCTTTCCACATCTACTCTGTTGAGGCCTTTCAACATTTGATAAGTTTCCACGTCTCTCTCCCTCACAGTCTCTTTTTAAAAATGAATGCCATCCAGGCATGGATAGAAGATTGGCTGGCAAACAAAACTGAGTCAGCATTAATTACTCTTTTTCTGGTTGATGAGTGTAACAAGTGTTAAGCCACAGAGACTGATGCCTGGGCTGCAATTTTTTACAATTTATAAAAATGTCTCAGTTGCTAAATTTGTTAATGACACAAAGATAAAAAGGAAAGTAAGTTTTGAAGAGGATTAAGGAGGATACAAAGGCACGTAAATAGGTTTAGTGATCGGGCGTATATTTGGAAAAAGATGTTTAAAATATGAAATCATTCATATTGGCTGGGAAAAGCTGGGATATTATTAGGAGGATTGAATTCAAAAGTGGTGAGATTATATTTCAGGAATATAGGGCATTGTTGAGATCACATCTTGAGTACTTTATTGGTCTTATTACTTAAGGAACAATGTGAATGTAGTAGAAATAATTAAGAGCAAGTGTACCTGGAATGGGTGTGTTGGCACATGCATAAAGTTTTGACAAACTAAGCTTGTGTCCACTGCAGTTTAGAAGAGTTCGAGGAAACTTGATGGAAATATTCATACTCTGGGCACTTGACAAGGTGGATGTGGAGATGATGTTCCTTTTATGGCAGAAAATAGAACTAGGGTTCATCGTTTAAAATAAAGAGGTTGCAATTTAAAATCAAGTTCAGGAAAGTTGTTTTTCTCTCTGTCAAAGGGCTATAAGTCTTTGGAACCTCCTTAAAGAGGGGTGGGAGTTGGGTTTGTCAAGATTTTTAAACAGAGGTAGCTAGATTTGTGCAATTACATGTGCAAGAAATTGGGAATGCAGAGCTGAGGCTACATCCTGTTGAATAATCGAGGAGATGGCCTCTTTAAGGCTGGCAACAGCTAGGACACTAGCTTAAGCAGTGAAAAGAATTTGCTCTGCTTACAGTCTGTATAGCTCCATTTATGCAGGGTAACCAAAGTTAAAATCTGTGCCTGTATATGTCAACTGTTTAGTTTCATTCTTCCCTTGAGTGAACATGTCTTCTGTTATGCTATGTTTTATGCTGCAATAAAGATTTGCTGCAGTGCCAATATTTATTTATTTATTTTCATTCAAAATTACTGCAGTGGTTTTCAAAGATTTGCTATTTGTATATAAATTCTTATCCAATAGCTGATCATTCATAGACTCTGTAAAAATTGATTATGGAGGACAATTATTTAAAGCCCCATGATTCTGTGATGGTAAAATGTTCAAGATAATATAATGAGTTAATATATTTTTTTTAAAACATACTTTATTAAAATGCATATTTTGTTTGATATCATGATAGTATGCTTAAGATTGCCGCTCGCTAACCTTGTTTGGGCACTAGACATTAAATTCTCTAATCTTGTTCAGATTGCATCAACATTTAAAGAAATATTAGATTTTCCTAAATTAACATGTCAGAATTATCTGACCCAAGTTTTATATATAATTTTTTATCAAAAATAACTGCTATTTTGATGCACAGTCAGATGAAAAAATATAATAGATGCAAATTACAGGTACTTACAAAGCAAGAGTACTGGCCACGAGCACCATATAAAATACAGCATAATATGACATCATTGTTTGTTTGCGAACACGAATCAATCTAGAGATCTGAAAAGAGCTGTTAGTGTAACGTTGTTAGAACAGACTAGGCTGGCAGGCCTTAGAAACACTCCTTGACTGGATAAGTGCTGGCGATCATTGCAGTGCTTTGATGCTGTTCTCTCCTACTGTCTTCTGCTTGTTTCATTAACTTGGTACACAATTAAATGTGCTGGCATGCCATGTCACTTGGTATTAAATTAGGATAATTGATTGTTGGTGATAAGCGAAGAAGACATGACGGCTTGCCCTTAAGGAGAACATTCTCACGAGATTTCTCATGAGTGATTGGAAAGCAGAGGGACAGACTTTCAGACCTCAGTAGCAACTGCACATTTTATGTCAGGGATGCAATTGTCTGACAATTAACTGGAGCAGGCATGGTGCAAGGTGGGTTTCCAGGTAAGAGAATTGTGCATGTCGTGCTGGAAAGATGATTGTTTAGATTGGGGGGTGGGGGAAGACTCTCTTATAAAATATATAATTTTAACCTGAGGAAATCAACATCTGTTATGCAAGCGAGGAGTAATTTTGAAGCAAATTTGACCATTAAGATTGCAAAGCATGTTCAATATTACATCATTGCTATATTAACAAGTAATAAAAATGTCATTAAGAAATTAATGATTTTGTAGACAGGAAAGGTGTAATAACTTGAAATTAATCACTCATACATGTAATATAATTTTATCAGGATACCAGTTACACCACCAGAATCAGTCCATCTTTTTTTTTCTAAAAGAAAGACAGGCACTATTATTTTAAAGTTTTTATTTTTATACCGGAATCCCACTCAATGCAGATGTACTTACATAATCTCATTGACATTCTTTCTTGTGATTCCAGGCTGTTATATAGATGGAATTAATTAGCTTAATTTTCTGCTAGAACAAGTAACAATGCATTAATAGCATTAATGAGCAGATGCTTTGAAGATAAATTTGAGTAGTGTTTTCTAGTAAAGCAACAACGTTCTATTATCAGTTTATGTGAAAACCCATATTTGGCTTCAACAGTATGAACCCTTTAGTGTGGAAATACAGTCAGAAACAAATTGAACTCTTTAACACGAATTCAGTGTTCAGATTATTATTGTGCAAATGTTACTCTGTTTTTACTGTTCTTGTATTTTAAGCTACCAAATGTATGAGATGTATTAAATTTGAAACTTTAATTGTTAAATCATGTCTTTAATAGCCTCATATTCATACAGCAGGGTGTTAGTAGTCTGTAGATGTTATTGTTGTGTTATGAATAGTTAAATACTAAGTAGACTTTATAGAAAATATAACATTCACCTTTCACCCTTTGCTATTTGTCAACTCGTGTTTGGGTCTGCTAGAAATGTGTTTATGTCTTACATGCAATGTATAAACTGTAGATTTCATACTCAGAAATGCTTTGTGTGTATTCAGGTTCTCAGTCATTAGCATTTGCATCATGTATATTTACAATACGTTGGAGAAAATATTAATTAGCATGATTAATTTACCATGATATTATCACATCCTTTTGCCACGTGTGTTCCCACATTCCTGGGAAAAGGCCTGCATTTGAAATTTATCCTCACTCCAATTCCATCAGAAGTGGAGAGAGTAGGCAGCTTCAAGTTCCTGGGTGTCTTTCTTTCTTTTTAAATCTTTTTATTAAATAAGTATACAAAAAGGTAAGCCATATAGACACTAATACATTGTTAGAATATAATAAAATTACAGAAGATATTAATACAAAAAAAATACTATGAACAATGTAATTTAAACATAACATACCAAGGTAACATAATAGTATACTAATTTTATATATATATATATATATCAATAGAGAAAAAGAAAAAAACCCCCCCAAAAAAAACCCACCGTGCAACTAACTAAAAGCAAAGCAAAGCAATGGGCTAACTTGAAACCAAACAGAGTTAAACTTAAAATCACGTCCTCAATCCCGACCTCCATTAAAAACAGTAAAAAAAACCAAGAAGGGTATATATTACATTAAATGAAAATATTGAATAAAAGATCTCCAAGTCTGTTCAAATTTAAATGAGGAGTCATAAAGATTGCTTCTAATTTTCTCCAGATTCAAGCATAATATCGTCTGAGAAAACCAAAAAAAGGTAGTTGGAGCATTAAGCTCTTTCCAATGTTGTAAGATACATCTTTTCGCCATTAAAATAAGAAATGCAATCATTCTATGGGCTGAAGTGGAGAGATTACTGGAAATTTTAGGTAGTCCAAATATAGCAGTAATAGGGTGAGGAGAGATATCTATATTCAATACCTTGATAATATTAAAAATGTCTCTCCAAAAAGTTTCCAAAGTAGGGCAAGACCAAAACATATGAGTTAAAGAGGCTATCTGCCCCGGACATCTATCACAAAAAGGATTAATATGAGAATAAAAGCGCGCTAACTTATCTTTGGACATATGTGCTCTATGAACAACTTTAAATTGAATTAGGGAATGTTTAGCACAGATAGAGGAAGTATTGACTAATTGTAAAATCTGCCCCCAGTCATCCACGGAAATGGTAAACCCCAATTCCTGTTCCCAATCTACCCTAATCTTATCAAATGGAGCTTTCCTAAGTTTCATAATAATATTATAAATCATAGCCGATGCACCTTTCTGACATGGATTAAGGTTGATTATAGTATCTAAAATGTATGTAGGAGGAAGCATAAGTTCCTGGGTGTCAAGATCTCTGAGAACCGAACCTGGTCCCAACATATCGATATAGTTATAAAGAAGACAAGACAGTGACTATGCTGCATTAGGAGTTTGAAGAGATTTGGTATGTCAACAAATACACTCAAAAACTTCTATAGGTGTATCATGGAGAGCATTCTGACAGGCTGCATCACTGTCTGGTATTGGGTGGGGACTACTGCACAGGACCAGAAGAAGCTGCAGAGGATTGTAAACCTAGTCAGCTCCATCTTGTGTACTAGCCTACAAAGTACCCAGAACATCTTCAAGGAGTGGTGTCTCAGGAAGGCAGCGTCCATTATTAAGGACATCCAGCACCCAGGATTTGCCTTTTTCTCATTGTTACCATCGGGTAGGAGGTACAGATGCCCGAAGGCAGACACTCAGCGATTCAGGAACTGCTTCTTCCCCTCTGTCATCCAATTCCTAAATCGACATTGAACCATTGAACACTACCTCACTTCTTAATATATATTATTTCTGTTTTTTTGCACGATTTTTAATCTATTCAATAAATGTATACTGTAATTGACTGATTTATATATTTTCTTTCTTCTATATTATGTTTTGCATTGAACTGCTGCTACTAAGTTAACAAGTTTCATGACACATGCCGGTGATAATAAACCTGATTCTGATTCTTATTCTGACTTATATATTGGATACTCTCATTGAATTTTTCCCATGGCTCAGAAAGAACGGTGAAAGTAGAATCAGAATCAGGTTTATTATCACCGGCATGTGACATGAAATTTGTTAACTTAGCAGCAGCAGTTCAATGCAATACATAATCTAGCAGTGAGAAGAAAGATAATAAATAAAATAAAAATATAATAATAAATAAACAAGTAAATCAATTACGTGTATTGAGTAGATTTTTTAAAACGTGCAAAAACAGAAATACTGTATTTTTTTAAAAAAGTGAGGTAATGTCCAAGGTTCAATGTCCATTTAGGATCTGGATGATAGAGGGGAAGAAGCTGTTCCTGAATTGCTGATTGCAAAGTCAAGGCGGTGGGGCCTGGACTCGCACCTGAGAGCAAGGAAAGACCTGAGGTTTGATTGATTTAAGTGCTGAGCTGAATTTGAAAAGTTTGGTGTGGGTCAAATTAAGTTGGTGGGACACTGACCCGAGAGCATATCAAAGTGGCAGGGTCCCAGTTGGAGAGCAAGATCTAGATGATGTAAGTGCCGGGCCAGATTAAAAAGGACAGGATGTCGGGGCCAGTTCAGATTGCTGCTCCATGAGACTTACTCAACTCTGCACTGAACTTCAGCTTGCTGCTCCAAACTGTGACCTGCAGCTGTCACAGTGCGGGCTCACTTTTCTGAGCTACAGTTCTGAATGCTTTGCTTACTTCTATTGTTTGCACATTTGGTGTTGGATAGCCTTCTTTTGTTTTAATGAGTTCTATTGAGTTTCTTTGTTTTGTAGCTGCCTATAAGAAGGTGAATCTCAAGGTTGTATACTTTGATAATAAATGTATTTTGTCACCTTGGCAACTTACAACACCACACATAATGGATAGTACTTTAGCCATGATGAATGAAGTGGAGGAAATGGATGTTTACATTATTAGATCACCTACTGCTAAAGTATACACATGCATGTGTGCCAGCTGCTGTTACTCTTCTGCATGGTTGACTTCACAGATATGTTTGTTCGGGCCATAGATGTTTTGCTTAGTTCTGCAATATACTTTCTAAAATGCTGCCTACTGCTGCCCATAAAGAAAGTAATTGTTTAGGATAGAAAATTGGATGACTATCAGACAAGTTGCTTTGTTCTGATGATGTTCTGCACTTTGAATGTGGTTAATACTCACTTGCTTGGTTCCTGATCTTTGATGATGGGAACTTTGTTGGAAGCTGCAGCTCTCATCTTTGCTTATAACATGCACTGGATTCTGTCTGGATGAAGGGAACTGGAAATCTCTGTCAAAGCATCATTGATCTCATCACATATCAGATATTCTATCACGTATCTGATAGACATACAGTACAGATGAAGGATGCTCTATCCTTGGAATTCCTTGACTTAGAAGGTGCTGAATCTCATTGTAGCTAAATATGGCAGGAGTTCTTGGTGAAAGGTTAGAGATTCTGCACATTTATGGGAATCGTGAGCAACATACACAAATTGCTGGTGAATCTCACAAGTCAGGTGGCATCTATGGAGGAGAATAAACAGTCAACATTTTGGGCTGAGACCCTTCAACAGTCCTGGTGAAGAGTCTCAGCCTGAAGCATCAACTATCAGAATCAGGTTTATTATCAGAAGCAGAGACAGGTTTAGTATCACTAACTTACTGGATGTCATGAAATTGTTTGTTTTGCAGTAGCAGTACAGTGCAATACATGAACATACTATAAATTGCAATAAGAAATACATATAGGAAATCAAGTAAGTGGTGCAAAAGGAGGACAAATATTGGGAGGTACTCTTCATGGGTTCATTGACCATTCAGAAATCTGATGGTAGAGGGAAAGAGACTTCCTAAAACATTGAGTGTGTGTATTTAGGCTTTTGTACCTTCTTCCTGATGGTGGCAATGAAAAGCCGGTATGCCCCTGGTGGTGGGGGTCCTTGATGATGGATGCTGCCTTTTTTTGAGGAACCACCTTTTGAAAATGTCCTCAATGGCGGGGAAGCTGGTGACCATGAGGGAGCTGGTTGAGTCTACAACCCTCTGCAGCTTTATCTGGTCCTGTGCAGTGGCCCCTCCGTACCAGACAGTGACACAACCAGTTAGAATGCTCTCCACAGTACATCTGTAGAAATTTGTAAGAGTCTTTGGTGACATACCAAGTCTCCTTAAACTCCAGTTGAAATATATCCGCTGGCATGCTTTCTTTATAATTGCTTCAATGTGCTGGGCCCAGGATAGGTATTCTGAGATGCTGATGCACAAGAACTTAACTGCACATCCTTTCCACTTTTGACCCCTCAATGAGGACTGATGTGTGTTTCCTTGACTTTCCCTTCCTGAGGTCCACAATCAGTTCCTTGGTCTTACTGATGTTGAGTGCAAGGTGGTGGTTGTGACATCATTCAACCACTCAACTGTCTCGCTATATACACTTCCTCATCGTCATCAGAGATTCTGCTGACAACAACTGTGTCATAAGTGAATTTTTAGATGGAGTTTTGTGCTGTGCCGCATGGCACAGTTATGAGTGTAGAGGGAGTAGAGCAGTGGGCAAAGCATGAAGTTTGAGGTGCACTTGTGTAGCTTGTCAGCAAGGAGGAGATGTTATTTCCTTTTCACACTGGCCATTGAGGAAGTTGATGACCCAGTTGCAGAGGAATTGTTAGAAGGCCTAGGTTTTGAAGGATTGATTGTAACTGAGGGGATGATGGTGTTGAACACCGAGCTGTAGTCAATAAACAGCAACCTGACCTAGGCTTTGCTGTTGTCCAGGTGATCCAAGGCAGAATGGAGAGCCAGTGAGAGTCCATCCACTGTAGACCTGTTGTAGTGGTAGGCTAATGGTAGTGAGTCCAGGTAGTTTCTTAAGCAGGAGTTAACTATAACCATGATCAGCATCTCAAAGTACTCAATCTCAGTAGATATGAGTGCTCTGGGTGATAGTCATTGAGACAGCTCACCCTGATCTTTTGGGCACAGGTATAATTGATACCTTTTTGAAGCAGGTGGAACCTCCAACTGCAGCAGTGAGAGATTGAACATGCCTTGGAAAACTCCAGCCAGTTGGTTTGACGTATGTCGTGAAAGTTGTCATTTTACAGTAGCAGTATAGTGCAAGATATAAACAAATTACCATATTACAATAAGAAGTATATAAGAAAGAAAGAAGGAAAGTGCAAACAAAAAGCAAAATAATGAGAAAGTGTTCATGGATTAATGGACCATTCAGAAATCTGATAATTGAAAGGAAAAAGCATTTCCTTAAACATTGGGTGTGCATCTTCAGTCTCATGTACCTGCTTACTGATTACAGTAATAAGATGGTGAGGATCCCCAATTATGGATGCCACCTTCTTGAGGCAATGCCTTTAAAGCTGTCCTCAATGGAACAGAAACTAGTGCCCATGATGAAGTAGGCTGAGTGTACAACCTTCTGCAGCTTTTACTAATCCTGTGCATTAGAGCCTCCCCACTAGAATAGTTTGCTGGAGTTTTTGGATACCATATCAATGCAACCTCCGAATGAAGTATAGCCACTGGCATACTTTCTTTGTGATTACATCATTATGTTGGACTCAAGATAGATCCTCTGAGATGTTGACACCCAGCAACCTGATGCTGCTCAATTCCTGACCACTCAATGAGGTTTTGGTGTATGTTTTCCCGACTTCTTCTTCCTGAAATCCACAATCTATTCCTTAGTCTTTCTGACATTGAGTGCAAGGTTGTTCTTGTGATACCACTCCCCCAGCTGATCTTTCTCACTCCTGTATGTCTCTTTGTCACGATCTGAAATTATGCTGACAATGGTTGTGTCATAAATCAATTTATTGATGGCATTTAATCTCTGCGTTGTCAAACTGTCACGAGTGTAGAGAGAATAGAGCAGTGGACTAAGCATATATCCTTTAAGTGTTCTTTTGTTGGTTGTCAGTGAAGAGGAAATGTTATTTCCGATCTGCACTAGCTGTGGTTTCCTTCTGAGGAAGTCAAGTATCCAATTATAAGACCATATGACGTAGGAGCAGAATTAGGCCATTTGGCCTATCAATTCTGCTCTGCCATTCAATCATGGCTGATCCTTTCCTTTCCCCTCATCAGCTCCACTCCCCAGCCTTCTCCTCGTACCTTTAATGCCATGGCCGATCAAAAACCTATTTATCTCTGCCTTAAGTACACCCAATGACTTTGCCTCCAAAGCTGCCTGTGGTAACAAATTCCACAAATTCACCACCCTCTGGCTAAACAAATTTCTCCCTATCTCTTTTAAATGGAATCCGCTGTAGCCTGAGGCTGTGTCCTCTTGTCCAAGGGGAGGGAACATCGACTCAAACCATGAGAGGCCTGCGGCGGGCATTTTCTTGCCTTACAAGGCGCAAGTTGGAAGTCTGTGTGGGGCGCCACTCCTCACACAGACACTAGAGCAACGTGTGGTTAAGTGCCTTGCTGAAGGACACAAGCACGCTGCCACAGCTGAGGCTCGAACTAGCGACCTTCAGATCACTAGACGAACACCTTAACCACTTGGTCACATGCCCAACACTTGTCTAAGACTCCCCCACAATGGGAAACATCCTTTCCACATCTACTCTGTCTAGGCCTTTCAACATATGAAAGGTTCCAATGAGATCGCCCCTCATCCTTCTACAGGCCCAGATAATCAAACGTTCCTCATATGATAACCCTTTCATTACCAAAATCATCCTTGTGAACCTCCTCTGAACCCTCTGTAATGCCAGCACATCTTTTCTTAGATGAGGAGCCCAAACCTGTTCACAAAACTTAAGGTGAGGCCTCACAAGTGCCTTATAAAGCCTCAATATCATATCCCCGCTCTTATATTCCATACCTCTTGAAATAAATGCTAACATTGCATTTGCCTTCCTCACCACTGACTCAATCTGTAAGATAACCTTTAGGGTGTCTGCACAAGGATTTCCAAGTCCTTCGCATCTCAGGTTTTTGGATTTTCTCCCTGTTTAGAAAACAGTTTGCACATTTACTTCTACCAAAGTGCATGACCATGCATTTTCCAAAATTGTATTTCATTTGCCACTTTCTTTCCCATTTCCTCAACACTTCTGCCCATCCACCAATTTTTGTATCATCTGATGATCAAACTTGGCACCAAAGCTATCTGTTACATCACCTAAATCACTCATATAAAGCATAAACAGAAGTGGTCCCAACACTGACCCCTATGGGACACCACTAGTCACTGGCAGCAAACCAGAAAAGGATCCTTTTATTTGCACTTGCTGCCTCCTACCAGTCAGCCAATGCTGTAATTATGCCAGTAACTTTCCTGTAATACCATGGGTTCTTAACTTGGTAAGTGTGGCGTGTGGCCAAGTGGTTAGGGCGTTGGACTAGCAATCTGAAGGTCATGGGTTCAAGCTTCGGCCGGGGCAGCGTGTATGTCCTTGAGCAAGGCACACAATGCTCCAGTCTACCCAGCTGAGAATGGGTACCGGCAAAAATGCTAGGGGTTAACCTCATGATACACTGGCATCCTATCTGGGGTGGGGAGGGGGGTTGTCTTGTACTCTCAGTTCCTTCACGCCACGGAAGTGTCGGCCTGATGGGCCACAAAGGGTCGTGACAGACTTTAATCTTAACTTGGTAAGCAAGCTTATGTGTGGCACCTTGTTAAAGACCTTCTGAAAGTCCAAATATACAACATCTACTGTATCCCCTTTATCTATCCTACTTGTAATCTCCTCAAAGAATTCCAACAGGTTTGTCAGACAAGATTTTCCCTTAAGAATGCCATGCTGACTTTGTCCTATCTTGTCCTGTGTCACCAAGTACTCCATAACCTCATCCTTAACAATTGACTCCAACATCTTCTCAACCACCGAAGTCAGGCTAAATGGTCTATAATTTGCTTTCTGCTGCCTCTCTCCGTTCCTAATGGGTGGAGTAACATTTGCAATTTTCCAGTCCTCCGGAACCATACTAGAGTCCAATGATTTTTTGAAAGATCATGACTAATGCCTCCACAGTCTTTAATTCTACCTCTTTTAGAACCCTAGGTTGCAGTTTATCTGGTCGGGGTGACTTATGTACCTTCAGGTCCTTCAGCTTTTTGAGCACCTTCTCCCTTGTAATATAACTGCACTCACTTCTCTTTCCTCTCACACTTCAACACCTGGCACACTGCTAGTGTGTCTTCCACAGTGAAGACTGATGCAAAATACTCATTTAGTTCATCTGCTATCTCCTTGTCCCTGTTGTTATTTCTCCAGCCTCATTTTCTAGCAGTTCCATATCCACTCTCATCTCACAGTTACTTTTTATATACTGAAAAAGCTTTTTCTATCCACATCGATATTGTTTACTTGCTTGCTTTCATATTTCATCTTTTCCCTCTTAATGATTCTTTCAGTTGCTTTCTGTAGGTTTTTAAACGCTTCCCAATCTTTTATCTTCGCACTAATTTTTGCTTTGTTGTATGCCTTTTCTTTTACTTTTACATTAGCTGTACTTTTGTACTATTGCCATGGTTGTCAGCCACAGATGTACTATTTTGCCATTGTTTCCTTGTTTGTTCACCTTCCTTGTTTTCCCAGAACTGCAAGCCATTGCTGCCTTGTGCCTTCCCTGTCAGCATCTCCTTCCAATTTTCTGGCAAACTTCTCTCTCGTACTGCTTTAATTTCTTTTACTCCACTGAAATACTGCTACGTCAGACTTTGCTTTCTCCCTATCAAATTTCAAGTTGAACTCAATCATATTGAGATCACTGGTTCCTAAGGGTTCTTTTACCTTAATCTTCCTAATTGCCTGCAGTTTATTACATAACAGCCAATCCAGTATAGCTGATCCCCTGGATGGCTCAACAACAACCTGCTCTAAAAAGCCATCTCATAGGCATTCAACAAACTCACTCTCTTGAGATCCATTACCAACCCTATTTTCCCAATCTACCAACACACATCAAAATTGCTGGTGAACGCAGCAGGCCAAGCAGCATCTGTAGGAAGAGGTGCAGTCGACGTTTCAGGCCGAGACCCTTCGTCAGCACGTTGATTAGTACTGAGAGGATTATGGTATTGAACGCTGAACTGTAGACAATAAACTGCAGCCTGATGTTGGTATTGGTGTTGTCCAGGTGATCCAAGGCAGAGTGGAGAGCCAGTGAGATTGCATCCACTGTAGACCTGTTGTGATGGTAGGCTAATTGCAGCAGGTCCAGGTCCTTTCTCAGTCAAGAGTTAATTCTAGTGATCACCAACCTCTCAAAGCACTTCATCACAGTAGGTGTGATTGCAACTGGGTGATAGTCATTGAGGTAGCTCACTCGGTTCTTCTTGGGCACTGGTATGATTGATGCCCTTTTGAAGACGATGAGAACCTCTGGCTGCTGCGGTGAGGGGTTGAAGATGTCATTGAACACTCCGGCCAGTTGTTTATTCCCCTTCATAGATGCTGCCTGATTTGCTGAGTTTCATATGTGTAGCTGAGTAACTTAAGCCTTTCATTCTTTCCTTTCAACTCACTCTCTATATTTTTCTTCTATCATCTAAATGTTTTTATTATTACTATGTGACATGCATTTAAAAAGATGCCAGCTTGACGTTTATGTAGATATTAAATGTTCCCTGTGGGGGAAATCACAACTGAAACCAAGGCTATCCCTGCCAATGTATATCTCCATTTTCCAGTGGTGATAATGAGTTGATTAGGAGCATAGAACCCTCTCTGTATTTTCCTTTGTTTGCCCAGGAACCATAAAGCCTACTTCGAAGTCTGAGATTAGTTGACTCTTCATTGACTGGCAAACATGGGTAAACATATACATGCCTTAGAGTGCTTGGAAATGTATTTTACATCTTATATATTCATAAGAAGAATAAATTATAATATAAATCAAAATAATGATGACTTATTTGTAATTTCATTCTTATTAGATTTTACAAAATAATTTCAACACCTAGAAACAGTAAACACTACTAATGATCAAATATTTAAAAGTCCATAAGGGGATAAATTGTACATGACCAATTAGGTAAAGACTTTTATTGCCAGCCTGAGTCAGAATGCGTAAACCTGTTACCCTTCGACTGTATGTAAGGCATTCATTGATGATAGAACATTTCCAATATGAACATATATTTTAGGAGAAATTATTCAGTCAAAGAAATTTATAGTAATAATTTATGAGAGGTGAAAAAGAATGAAAAGTCCTCAATGGAGGAATGAAGCTTATGCTAGGTTGCCCAACCTGAAGATACCGTACTCAACCTGAAGGTACGAAACAGTGTATGTCAGATTTTGGTTAGGTCGGCTACAAATAGTTGAGTTAGGTCATATTGAACTGGCCATCTCCTTAAAAATAAATTCACCTAGCATTAATATGTTATTTAAAAACTGGGTACCTGATCAGAAACTAAACAACCATTTGTGGAAGGGTTTGATTGGGTTAGATATCTGGGCTAAATTTAGATTTTGACTACTCATGGCCAGATTAAGATCAGGTTTTATTTTTTTTTTGCCTAGCACATATAGTTTCTTCCATATGAATTTTAAAAAAAAAATCCTAAATGATATATTCCTGGAAGACTTATTCTTATTCTGTGTGGTTATCCTGTTTAACTACCTGCATTTTATATCATAAACTGAGAGCGAGCTACTGTAATTCTAGCAAAACTGCATTGCTTTGTATTATGTCCCTGTAACTTTAAGTCCTTTTTTATATTTTTGGACATTGATACATTTGCAAGAACACAGGCAATGTGTGCAAAGTAATCTGGGAATTCCATGCAAGACTGCATTTGTGAAATAGAAATGAAAACTGTGGGCTTAAGAGAATGTGGCTATTTTGCAATGTCAGTCATTGTATTCTGCCGCTGACAGCAGTTGAAAGTAGATGTAGGAAAAACACCGCTTGCTGCAGCACAGTCTCTTGGGTAGGAGCATTCCATGAAAGGCATGCCTTGCTTCAGCACCACAGAAATGACTTGTTACCTCAGTAAGCAATACTCAGCAGCTGGGCTTTAAGCTTGGAATCTTCCAGTACAAAGGTTTGAGGCTAACGAACATGGAAAATGTTGCCAGGTTAGTGTGTTTTAAGACATGATGCAGAAACTACATTTGTACTTTAATATGCATTGTTCATCATGAGGTAGAAAAAAAGACAATTGCTCTGTAGAATTCTCTGTTAACATTTATTTTACATCTGCTCTTCACAAGATTAGCATAATGGTATTTTAAGTTTATCTGAAGTTCTGGTATTAGTATTGTTTAAAGTTTAATTTTTTTATCAATATATTTGGCCATGGCATTTAAATTTTGTCATACTTGTATGTTTTAGTGAACCTGTTTTTATTCTACATCGAGTCCCATTAAACAGTACAAATGCTATTATAAATTATTTAAATATCAAGATATTTTCTTATTTAAATTCTAAGCTCACAAAATTTAATATAGCATACCATCTGTCAGTGAGTGTGTGAGTGTGTAAAATAAGCAAGAAAAATACAAAGGTAATGAAATTGTTACTTGCAGAATATCATAATCACTGTCCTATCTGAAGGATTTCTGAAATTAACATTTCAGTGATTTATTTGGCTTTTAATTAAAGTTGCTTTGAAGCATTGAATCTGAACATTTGAATATATAAACAAATGTCTAATTCCTAGTTCTCACTGCCTATGTGTACTATTTCATGTATGATGCTTTTATCGATGTAAAGTGTTCTGGTGAATGTTCATGGTGATAAAGTATTGAATGGATTACTGAAGGGTTTCAGATTGTTTCAATTTCCATTCTTCACTTCAGCAACATCTAAATTCTTGTTGAAGCATGACACTATTCTTTTTTTGTAACAATTCAGTCAATAATCTTGCGTGTTTGTTGAAACTCAACAATATTCTTCCATATTGCTTAATACTTATATGTTTGAAATAACTTGGTAAATCTGAATTAAAATATAAAAGCAAAAAAAACAATATTGCCTTTCAAACAACATGCTGCATAGTGACTGAGCTGATGATGATCATGAGCATTCCTGTTCGACTCCCCATCAATTGTATAAATATTAGTCTTACTTTCCTGTCAAATATATTTGCTTGGGGTAATAATCTGTGAGACACATAATTTTTAAATTGGTCACACATGGTTTAAATAGGTTTCTATTCAGATTAGTTTTGCTTTGATTCTGAACCTGATCAATTTACTTTAAAATCTAACCAGGCACGCTTATGAAAATTTCTTTAAGCTACTTTAGAACCTTAATATCAGTTTGACTTATTGTGATAAAGTGCTTATGTTAATTTTAAACATGAGCGTTAAATCTCTCTGTGGCTTTGCATTATGTGTCACCTTACAGTTAGTAATACTGTGGATGGCCATCTTGAAAGGAAGTTAATTATTCTTCGAGTGTTTTTAAAGAGGAAGTAAATAACAGCAGATAAAGAGTAACCAATGAGCGTGGTACATTTGGATATTCAAGGACATTTGATGAGGTTGTCAGATAAAATAAAGATTTTTTTGGGTTGATGGTAACATCAGGATAGGAGGGGGATTAGTTATAAAATAGAAAATGAAGAGTAAGAAGATTTATTTTCAGCTTGGCAGGCTGATTCTGGTGAGGTGCCACAAGGATCAGTACACATATCAGCTATATACAATCTATAAATGAAATATGAATAAGGTCAGACTGTCATGTATCCAGGCTTATTGATGTTACAAAGTTAAGTGAGAAAGCAGGCTGTGAGCAGGAAGAAAATAATTTTGAAAGCGATTCAGATAATCTTAATGAGAAATCAAGATATTGGAAAACTGAATATAATGTTGGAAGGTCTGCAGTTTGTCACTTCATTGGAAGAGATGGGAACCAGTAATTTTTAAATGAGAAGAATTGGTTGGTGTATGGAGAAGTGTTGATGCGCTGTTGCACGAAAGTAAAAGTAAACATGCAGGTATAACAAGCAAATTGGAAAACATCTGTTGGTTATGACTGCAGGCGTTTGGAATATAAGACAGAGGAGGTCTTAACGCAGTTCTACAACTTTGAAATCATTGGTGATTTGATACAGTTCTTTAATAGTTCAATGGTTCAATTTATTTATTTTTTTAAAATTTTGTTTTTAACAATACATGCCCCAACCACAAGCAGCATCAAAACATCGTTTCCCTCCTCTGCCTCCCCTCACTTGTTACAGCAGAAAGCATCAGCCCCACCCCCACCACCCACCATGCAAGCAATAGCAAGCCCCAAAGACCATGAACTCTAGTCCTTGGAAATCTACTGTTCATCCCAACACCTCAACATCTCAATAGGCCTCTCTCTCACTACGATGGAGAAAGAGATATCACTCCTACCACAGTGAGAGGGGAGGCCAACAGCTTGCTGTTTCGATGCCACAAGTCTGCAGTGTCACTTTTTTCGAGCTCCCCAACTCATAATCAGCAAATTTTCTCTCAGCATTGAGAGAGAGCGAGCGCTCGAGGGCAGAGGCATCCTAGAGCCATGCCCACTGTCTCGATGTTCCAATCTCCCACACCACTTCAGTCAGCGACATTGGTGAGAGATCAGGTTGCCCACAGGACTGCATCCCCAAGGCACGTGACTTCCAAGCCGTTCCATGAGATACAGAAGCGCAGGCTGCTTAGAGAGTTCCAAAGAGCAAGAACCCACTGTCGGTGAAGAATGTAGTTTGAGTACAACTGTAAATCATGGACTCCAACAGGACCTCAGCCACTTGAAAGGGTGAAAAACAGACATGAGAACAGGAGATTTAAGCTGTTTCGTAGATGAACTCAAGAAGCTGCCCAGGTCCACAAAAGCCTCTGGCGCAATCCTTATCTCCTCCCAACTGCACTGTACTTGTACTGTGTGCATTTTTTGTCTCTGTCTTAAGGAAGGAAAAATGCCTCAGAAGCACTTTTTACTAATTTGGTTCCTAAGATGTGTGAATTAAAAAGAGTGAGATATTTAGAAGAATGAGAGGAGATCTCATCACAACATACAATAAGCAGAAATGACAGGTTGAGACACATTTCTGAGGCAATGTCTAGGGGGCAAAATAGCTGGCCATTTAGATAAGAGATAAAGGGTTACTCAAAACTTGCAAATATTTTCAAATTCTCTTACCACGGAGGTTGATTGATGTCGAGGCATTAATCACATCCAAAGCTGAGTCTAATACGTAGATTATTGGACACTGAGGAATTTAAGAGTTTGAGAATTCAGCAGGAAAATGGATGAGGCAGGTTATCAGCCATGCTGTTATTCACGATGAGACCTATATGTCCCACTGTTGCAGTCCCATTTCTTGTCCCCCGCCTCACCAGTCTTTTTATATGTATTACTCTTCAAGATCTGGCTATCACTGGTAAGGACAGCAGCTCGTGCCCATTTCTAATTGCCTTTGAGAAGCTGGTGATAAGCCACCTTCTTGAACCACTGCAGTCCTTTTGGTAAAGTTAGGTCCATGGTGATACTAGGTACAGAGCTCATAGAATTTACCCAATGATGAAAAGAAGACCATGGATATATTTTGAAATCAGGCTTAGTAGGGAACCTGTAGAAAATAAATAAAATGCAAAGTGTTGTATCACCATGTCTAAGCATCCTATTTACTTTCTCCTGTGCTTCTTCAGGTTATCCTTAAATTATACTGTGCTGTTTGGCTCAACTACTCTATGTGGTAGCAAGTTCCACATTCTTAGAACTCTGGTTAAATATTTCCTGAGTTTCCCATTTTTTTAGTAGGTGACTGCCATATGCCTAGCCCTTGCAGTTGTTACGTCACAGCTCCAAAAACTGGAGTTCAATCCTGACCACTGGTATTGACTGTGGGGAGTTTGCAGGATCTCCTTGCATCAATATGAATTTCCTCCCATAGTTCAAAGATGTGCAAATTGGTAGATCAATTGGCTGATTTAAGTAGGTTTAGTGTAGTTCGAGTGAAAGAATCTGGATGAAGTTGGTAAGGATGTGGGGAGAATAAAATGGGATTAATACATGTATAAATAGGTACTTGATGATCAGCATGAACTCCATGGAACAAAGGCCCTAATTCCATGCTGAATCACTACAGTTTTGGACTTCTCCCAACACTGGAAGCACTTACAGCCATTCAGTCACCACTGTATATTGATCTTAAGTCTACTTTCAGGTCAATTCTTAATTGTTCTTGAAGATGAAACATACTCAGTTGCTCCTCCCTGCTTAATAAATACACCCAGCTGTTTTGGTATTATTCCCATGAATCTTTTTACACATTTTCTCATGACTTTATATCTCTTTTTAAATTGTTAATCTTTTTTTTAGTATTTTAAGTTTAATTTGTTTTTAAATCTGTGATGCAATCGACATTTGAATCAAGTTTAATATAATGGCAACATACATCTGCAGAATTCCTGTTGATTGCGTTTAATATAATGGGACTGGTTTTACTGCTGTTCTTCTACAAGTTGATCCCATTGCTTCAAAGGCAATGATCAGTGATCTCCATTAATTTTGGTGGTTGGTGAATCTATACCTTTTGTTCCCTTGCTTTTATTGTTTTTATACTTATATGACTGGAGTATTATGTGCCCTCCTTTAAAATATATCAACTTGCATTTATTTATTTGGGAATTGCCATTTATACGTGCCCAATTTTTATTTTTATTTTTATGCCTTGCAAATTTAAGTAATTTCTCGGTTTGTCACTATTTTTCCTGCAGTGCTCAAGGGAGCCTGTGCAAATATCCTATTCTGTCTAAGCCAGAGCAATGTAAGTTCTGCCATTATTTCAAAAGAAGTTAATAACCCCAAAAAACTTTGGATAACTATTAGTTCTTTTGGAACTTTTGTGGTTGATAGGCCTTGAGAGTTACAGCCGTTTAGCCCCCCAAGTCTACATTGACCATCAACCATCCAATTTACACAAAAGGGATTGCAAATGGTGTTGGTAAAACACGGGCAATGTTATGGGCAACTTACAGACATATACATTTACTCCTTCTGAACTACTGTCACTATAATCTTTAGCCTGCAATTTCCCTTCAAGTGATGTACTTTTGAACCATCTTAATGATTGGACTTAACTCTCATGAATGCAGGCAAGGCACCTTTAAATGGATTAAGGTACATCGCCATGACAGAAAGAGAGGGAGAAGGGGATGACTCCAAACAAGACTAAAATGATCGGGTATGAAACTTCCTCTACCTAGTATCTTGTGAGAAAATGTACAGTCACTGGAGAACAGATTGAGAACCAAAGGGCAAGATTGCTGTATTGGAGGGAAATGAGGAATTGCTGTATTTGGTGTTTCATGGAGATATTACTCACACAAGACACACCAGATTTGTTGCTCATACCCAAGGGCATCCAAATGGACCGAACTGCTGATTCGGAGAAGGCAAAACATGGGGGGGGGGGGGCGGCGGTGGTGGCGGGTTGGATGTCTGTGTTTCATATTTAACCCTTTGCACTTTGCACTTGAGATGGCCTTGGAGTGGTCTTGTTGCACTCTTGTTTCCCTGACCTGCAACTTCTAATGATTAAGTGCCAATTGTTCTACTTACCAAGAGAGTTCTGCTCCATGATCCTGATGATCCTGGCTGCAGTTTACATCCCACCAATATTAAGATCAATGTTAAGCAGGCACTCGAGGTATTGAGTGCCACCATCAGCAAGAAAGAAACAGCCGACTCCAATATCTTTCAAGTAATCTCTGAGGACTCGCTTGAGGAAATCTCTGCCAAGTTATCATCAACATATCACCTGCAGCATCAGGGGACCCAACACATTCAACCACCGCTATACTACTATAAGGAATGCCTACCATTCAATCCCTAAACTGCATTTTGAGAAATCTGATTCTCTTACCTGCATACAAGCAGAGGCTAAAGAGCAAGGCTCCAAAAGCGAGGACAACAAACGGGTGGTCGTGAGAGGCAGAGAAGTGGCCATGGGATTGCTTTGGGTCAGTGGACTGGGCCGTTTTCAAGGATTTATCAGAGAATCTGAATGAATATGCCACGGTTGTCACGGACTTTATAAAAACAGTTGTGCACGAGTGTGCCCCCACAAAATCATTCATAGTCATCCCCAAGCAGAAGCTCTGGATGAATCATGAGATCTGCTATCTGCTGAGGGCCTGATGAATAATGTTCAGGTCTGGTGACCAAGTGAAATACAAGAGATCCAGGTACAATCTCCGGAAAGCCATCTCAATGCCAAGTGGCCATTCTGGAACAGTATTGTATCATTGTAGGATACTCAGCAGCTGTGACAGGGCTTGAATACTATCACCTCCTACAAAGTGAGATCAAGCGACATAGGTGACAACAAGGCTTCGCTTCCAGATAGACTCAATGATTTCTATGCTCGCTTTGACTGTCAGAACATGGAAGCACCTTTCCACAGCCCTCGATGACCTTGTGATTTCAGTCTTTGAGGCTAATGTGAGAACATACTTCAGGATGGTGAATCCGTGGAAAGTATCCAGCTCAGATAGGGATACCTGGCCAAGTACTAAAGACCTGTGCTGATCACTGGCTAGCGTGTTCAATACTATCTTTAACCTCTTGTTCAGGCAGTCTGATGTACCCACCTGCTTCAGGAAGGCTTCAATTACACCGATGCTTCAGAAGAACGTGATATCTTGCCTCATACACTGTCATCCTGCAGCTCTAACATCTACTGTGATGAAGTACTTTGAGAGATTGGTGATGAAACATATCAACTCCTGCCTGAGAGGTGACTTGGATATACTTCAATTTGCCTACCATCACAACAGATCCACAACAGTTACTATTTCATTGGCTCTTTACTCAGCTCTTGAACATCTGGACAGCGAAGGTGCATACATCAGGATGCTCTTCATTGACTACAGCTCAGTATTACCTGCTTAAATCTAATTAATATGCTTCAAGAGCTAGGCCTCAATTCCTCCTTGTGCAACTGGATCCTCAAATTCCTCACCTGCAGACCCCAGTCAGTTCAGATTGGCAACATCTTCTCTTCCACAATCTCCATCAGCGTAGGTGTACCACAAGGCTGTGTGCTTAGCCCCTGATCTACAGCTTTACACTTATGTAGCTGTGTGGCTAAGCACAGGTCTAATGCCATAATTAAATTTGCTGGCAACACCATTGTTGTTGGCCAGATCAAGGGTGATAACGAGTCAGCATATAGGAGGGAGATTGAAAATCTGGCTGAGTGGTGCCACAACAACAAGCTCTTAGCCAGTGTCAGCAAGACAAAGGAGCTGATTATTGACTACAGGAGGTGGAAGCAAGAGTTCAATAGCTATTCCTCAACAGGGGGAGAAGGCTGGCAAGTTTAAATTTCTCAGTGTTTCAGAGAATCTGTCCTGGGCCCAGCACGTAAGCGACATCATGAAGAAAGCACGGTCGCGCTTTCTGTTTGTGAATATTCGGCGTGTCATTTAAAACTTTGACAAATTTCTGTAGATGTGTATGGGAGAATTTATTGACTAGTTGCGTCATGGCCTGTATGGAAACACCAATACCCTTGTATGGAAAGGCCTGCTAAAACTAGTAGATACAGCCCAGTCCATCATGGTTAAAGCCCTTGCCACATCTACATGGAGCGCTGTTGCAGGAAAGCAGCATCCATCATCAGGAACCCCCACCATCCAGGCCATGCTGTCTTCAAATTGCTGCCATCAGGAAGGAGGTAGAAGTGCTTCAGGACCCACAGCACCAGATTCAGGAACAATTATTGCCTCTCAACCATCAAGCTCTTGAACCAGTGAGGATAACTTCACTTGCCCCATCATTAAGCTGTTCCCACAACCTATAGTCTCACTTTCAAAGACTCTTCACCTCATGTTATTGCTCATTTATTATTGTTTTTATTTTTTCTCAGCTCAAGCTGGTGAAATCTGAGGTATGGGCATGGCGAAACACTCATTTCTCAATTGCCAGGAACTTTCGGACTATTCTAGTGGTGCTTAGTATTGTGGCTTTCTGGAGATTTACATAAATATTGCTGTGTAGGCCTAATTGTTTAACGTATAGTGTCTTTGGGACATTGTATACCCTTTCATGTTCCATAGCCTTTCAATTTTCTCTTTTAATTCAGCATATTTCTTCGTGATTTCTGTAAGTTATGTGTGTTTGAAATGACTGTATCTATTAAGTAAGTTGTTCTTGCTTGTTTATCCTGTAATATTATATACAGGTGGTTGTTATGGATGTCCTATCCTGTAATGGATCAGTTGTAATATAATTTGTAGGGCTCTGGCTCTTAAAAAAAAAACTGGGTCACCCTTGTATTTGTAGCAAGATATGGTGTATGTTATGAGTTTGTATTTTAAAGCAACATTTTGGTGATGTTTGCCACTTGATTGTGCCTGTATAAGTAATCAGAGTGAGTTCAGCTGCTGTAGGATCCTGTAATGTGTTAGATTGTTTTGGGTTTCTCTGGTATTTTCTGCATTTATTGTTTTCAATTTGTTGGTCTTTTATTATGTATTGTTGATAAATTTTTGTGTGGAAGGAAAGAAATTGTTGACATTTCAGGTAGAAACCTTGCATCAGGACTGAGAGTGGAGACGCGAGGTGGCCAGCTACACTGGAGAAGGAGAACAGCCTTTCTTGACAACTTCTTTCCTCCCACTGATGCTACTCGACTTACAGATTTCAGCAGATTGTGTGTTACACTAATTTAAAATCAGGTTTATTATGTGTCATGAAATTTGGTAAGTTAACAGCAGCAGTTCAATACAATACATGATAATATAGAAAGAAAATAAATAAGTAAATCAATTACATTTAGGAATCATATGGCAGAGAGGAAGAAGCTGTTCCTGAATCACTGAGTGTGTACCTTCAGTTCTATACCTCCTTCCTGATGGTAACAATAAGAAGAGGGTACACCCTGGGTGTTGGGGGTCCTTAATAATAGACGAAGCCTTCCTGAGGCATCGCTCCTGGAAGATGTCTTGGGTACTATGAAGGCTAGTACCCAAAATGGAGCTAACTAACTTTCTGTAACTTCTTTTGGTCCTGTGCATTACCCCCGCCCCCATTCCCTACAGTGATGCAGCCTGTCAGAATGCTCTCCATGGTACATCTGTAGAGGTTTTCGAGTGTTGTTGCCTTTTTGAAGCAAGTGGGAACTTCCACCCATAGCAGTGAGAGGTTGAAAATGTCCTTGAATACTCCCGCCGTTGGTTGGCACAATTTTTCAGAGCCTTACCATGTATTCCATCAGGGTCTGCGGCCTTGCAAGGGTTCACCCTCCTTAAGGACAGCCTAACATCGGCCTCCAAGACAGAGATCACAGGGTCGGCAGGTGCAGCAGGGATCTTCACAGCTGTAGTTATATTCTCTCTTTCAAAGCGGGCAAAAAGGTGTTGAGCTCATCTGGCGTTGAAGCATCACTGCCATTCATACAATTGGGTTTTGCTTTGTTCATTCCACATTTGCATCAACTATCCCCGTATTCTACCACTTACTACACACAATGACCAGTTTATAGATGCCAATTAGCCTACCAAATAACACATTTTTGTGATAGAGAGGAAGCCAGAGCACGCAGAGGAATCCCACATGGTCTGAAGGAGAATGCACAAACTCCACACAGACATAACCCTAGGTCAGAATTGAATCTGTGTCTCTGATACTGTGAAGCAGCAGCTGTTTCAGCTATGCCACTGTGCCACAATTGAAGCCAAACATTGGCTATTTTATGTACTTTTAAGATGTTTCAGTTTTTTTGATAAATTTTTATAGCTTTATTTTGAATATTTTTCAATGCTGAAGGCTTCCACAGACATCTGCTGTTTATTATAGGTTGTGGTAGAACAGGGTGTTTAATACCTTTTTTAATCAATTAGATGTATCTCGGACTTCTCACATGATCTTAGTGCTAATGTAATGTTCTTTCTGACTTGTACCATTTCTTGTTTTCAAGATTGCTGGAGTTGCATGTGAACTTTAAATGGAAATCAGCCACGAGTATATGCAGCTCAACTAACTGTAGCAGTGATTTTTTTTTCCAGTTTGTCACCTTGTAAATTTGCACATTCTTCCTTGTTATTAACTGTGTTTCTCAAATAAGTGAAACACTATTTCTGGACATTGTACTTTCAAATCCTGATATCAATCCATCCTACGTAGGCATTAAATATCAGAGCCAATGCCTGGCTTTTCCATTCTGATGTCATAAGATACCAACTTAGCAATAGTGTACAAAATCCTTAGTTGCAAGAAAAGAAGTACATCGTGGAGATGTGGCTATGGAAGGAGACAATACCAGGTATTACCTTACAACCTTCAGGCTCTTGAACCAGCATAGGTAACTTCACTCACCTCAACTCTGACATTATAATAAAAGATGAGTTGGACAGGGAAGGAGAAAATGGAAGAAAGGAACATATTCTTGACAAGAATCATCTTGTGATGAAGTTTGATCATGGCAAATACCAGATTCTTTGGATTTGGAATGGTCAATAACCTTTCCCCAGAAGCAGGTTGGAGAAGTTAAGGAAGAAAAGCATCATAGCTAAATCTGTGACAATAGGTGACAGGTCATTTGGAAGAGTGTTAATGAAATTCTTTCCAGTTCAGGGCTGGAGCAGGAAATAGCGTCAATACTACCATCAATGTATTTTGAAACAGAATTTGAGGGAGGGGGCATCAAAGTACAGAAGAATGAATATGTAGATTAGTGAGGACACACCTGGATTTTCATAACAAAACCTTTCAGTGGAGGAAGTGACCTAAGTCAAAAGTGATATTTATTATACGAACAAGTTGAGCCTGTCAGAGTGTGGCTGACAACTGATTGAGCCTCCCTTGAAGGAAGATCAGGTGTACACGCCCTCACATGGTTGTAATGGAGTGATATGTTAAATTTTGAGTGTGATGCAATTCTCTTTTAGAACATTGAAAGAAAGGTAACAAAACACATCAATATTGAGGGATTCTGTAGTTTTTTGTTTGGGGCAAAACAAGTGAGAGTGATAGGGAAGTGGATGAATCATTGAGTGAGCCAATTAATTTTGAAGCCCAGACTACAGAAGATGCAGGAATTAAGCAGGTATTCCTGTGGGGGAGAGGTAAAAGTAATGATATAGTGAATGTCGTTAAGATAGCAATAAATGGAAAATGAGTGTGCGAAGCACATTGAGAGAGAACAGTATTATTTTGTTATCTTGGCAATCCCCACTCTCCTCCAGCTGTATACTAGTTTTATGGTTACATAAAATACAATGGACACTTGAAAGAGGGACTGCATCCTTTCTAAAAATTAAGTATGAAAACTGTAATTAGAAAATAGCCTTGATTTATTAACATTACACTTATTCTCTCAAACAAATTAATTTTTCAATGATACATTGGAGAAGCCTTTACAATAGTAAAGGTATGGAAATAAAACAAAATGAATCCATATATTGGAAAGGTTAACAGCAGGATTTTTATGTGTTTTGTTTTGGTATTTGGCCCTCACGTTCTTGAATCGATATCAACTCAGACAATATGAAAGACTCTGGTAGAAGAATTAATTTCACTTGCGTTTCATTGATAAATATTAAATAATATGCCAGTAATTTAAGGGAAAGTTGCATGTGGTTTATCCAATTGCAAAAGTGCTTTTGGTAGATGAGATACAGGAGCAATCCATCGTTAAATGATGGTACATTTAGATCCCTGCTCAAGGGCAGTGTCCTCCCAGCATCTGTCCTATTAAAACTCACTAGAATTTTAAATGCCTGATTAAAGACACTTGCCAATTTATTTCTTTTTGAAAATCCAGGGATTCTCAGCTTCCCTTAATCCCAGATATCACTAGCATATTTTAGTTACGGGGTGCACAAAATTGTGGCTGCATTGTATGTCCTACATAATTGCTGTGAGGTTTCTTGGACCAGACATAGTGCTATAACCTTTTAATGGCATTAACACTGCAAAGTGGGTCATCCTGAGGGTGTCTGTGAAAGTCACATAAAAAGCAAGAAATTCTGTTGATTACTTTATTCAGTGTAACACCGTACTAAAATTTACATTGCTGGCTTCTGCCTGGCATTCTCAACTGGTATGGTACAGCTTTTCTCAGTTGTAAGAATTTATGTCAACTTTGGTGTCAACTTTGCAGCCAATTCTTAAGGTGCAGTACATATCAGAGCTACATGGGATTGATTGGATGCTGTACTTACTGAGGAGAGAGGGGCTGAAGGTATATGGGGAGAATAGTGATGAATGATACTCATGAGAGGCACTTTGTCTTGAAAAAGGGGCCACAGTGATACTCTAGGTACTCCTGATGAGATAGAGTCAAAGAACCCTACAGGTCCTTTGATTCATCTAGTCCGTGCCTAGTGCAATCAACCCGCACCCAGATCATAGACCTCCCTACCCCTCAATGTACCTATCCAAATTTCTCATAAATGTTGAATATGACCCCACATCCACCACTTGCGCTGGCAGCTCATTCCACAATCTCACCACCCTCTGAGTGAAGAAGTTTCCCCTCATGTTCATCTTAAACATTTCACTTTCCACCCTTAACCCATGACCTTTAGTTGTAGACTCAGTCAATCTCAGTGGAAAAACCCTGCTTGCATTTATCCTATCTATGCCTATCATAATTGTGTATACCTCTATCAAATCTTCTCTCAATCTACTTCACTCCAGGGAATGAAGTCGTAACCTACTTAACCGTTCCCTGTAACCCTGGTCATCAAGTCCCAGCAAGATCCGCATAAATTTTCTCTGCACTCTTTCAATCTTATTTACGTCATTCCTCTAGATAAGTGACCAAAACTGTACACAATATTCCAAATTAGGCCTCACCATCTTATTCAATTTCAACATGTCATCCCAATGACTGTACTCAGTACAAACAAGAGAACATCTGCAGATGCTGGAAATCTGAGCAACACACACAAGATGCTGGAGGAACTTAGCTGGCCAGGCAGCATCTATGAAAAAAAGTGTAGTTGACATTTCAGGCCAAGACCCTTCATCAGGACTGGAGAAAAAAAGCGAAGCGTCAGAGTAAGAAAGTGAAGGGAGGGGAGGAAGGAACACAAGGTGATAGGTGAAACCTGGAGGGGGGAGGGGTGAAGTAAAGAGCAGGGAAATTGATTGGTGAAAGAGATGCAGGGCTGGAGAAGGGGAAATCTGGTAGGAGAGGACCATGGAAGAAAGAAAAAGGAGTGGAACACCAGAGGGAGGCGATGTGTAGGTAAGGAGATAAAGTGAGAGAGGAAAAATGGGAATGGGGAATGTTGAAGGAGAGAGGGGAGGTATTACTGGAAGTTTGAGAAATTGATGTTCACACCATCAGGTTGGCGGCTATCCAGATGGAATATAAGGTATTGGGCCTCCCACCTGAGTGTGGCCTCATTGGGACAGTAGAGGAGGTCATGGACTGACATGTTGGCATGGGAATGGGAAGTGGAATTAAAATGAGTGGCCACTGGAAGATCCCGCTGATGCTGGTGCTCAGAGCATTGATTTATGAATGCCATTGTGCCAAAAACTTACTTCACAATCCTATCTACCTTTGATGCCACTTTCTCTCTGTTCCACCGCACACCTCCATGCCCTGCTGCCAACCATGTAAGACCTACCCTGGTTGGTTCTACTGAACTGCAACACCTCATATTTGTTTGCATTAAATTTCATTTCCCATTTTTAGACCATTTTTTCCAGCTGGTCTATATCCTGCTGTAAGCTCTGATAGTCTTCCTCACTGTCCACTGCGCCCTAATCGTGGTGTCATCCACATATTTGCTGATCCAGTTTGCCACATTATCATCCACATCAGTGAATAGGTGTCAGACAACAATGGACCCAGCACTGATCCACTAGTCACAGGCCTCCATTCAGAGAGGCAACTGTATACTACCACTCTCTGGCTTCTCCCATAAAACCACTGTTTAATCCAATTTACTACCTCTTCTTGAATGCCGAGCAACTAAACCTTCTTGACCAACCTCCCATGCGGGACTCTTGCTGAAGTCCATGTAGACAGCACCCGCTGCCTCGCAACTTCTTCCCCCCGCCATCCAATTTCCAAATGGGCATTGAACCCATCAACACTACCTCACCACATTTTTTATTGCTGATTTTGTACTACTTATTTTAATTTAACTATTTAATATGAATATATATATATATATATACTTGCTGCAATTCAGTTTATTTCTATATTTATCATGTATTGTGTTGTACTTCTGCTGCAAAGTTAACAAATTTCATGATATGTGCCGGAGATATTAAACCTGTCTCTGATTCAACTTTCCTGGTAACTTCCTCGAAAAACTCTACAAGATTGATTAGACCTGACCTACCATGCACAAAGTCATGCTGACTGTCCCTTATCTGTTCGTGTCTGTCTAAATACTCATAAATCAGTACCCTGAGAATACCTTCAGTATGTTTCCCACAACTAATGTCAGGCTCACCAGCATATAATTTCCTGGCTTATTCCTAGAGCCTTTCTTAAATGATGGGATACATCAGCTATCTTCCAATCTACCGACACCTCACCCATAGCTAAGGATGTTTTAATTATCTCTGCTAGGGCCTCTGCAATTTCTGCACTAGGCTGCCACTGTGTCCGAGGGAATACCTTGTCAGGCTTTGGGGATTTATCCACCCTAATTTGCCTCAAGACAGCAAACACCTCCTCCTCTCTAATCTGGATAGTGTCCATGACCTCACTGCAGTATTGCCTCACTTCAATAGATTATGTGTCCGTCTGCTGAGTAAATACAGATGCAAAAATTCAATTGTGATCTCCCCCATCTCTCTTAGCTCCACACATGGATTACCATTCTAATCTTCCAGAGGACCAATTTTGTCCCTTTTTGGTTTCAATATATCCGCAGAAGCCCCTGTGATTCTCCTTCACCTTGCCTGTTAAAGCAACCTCATGCCTTTTTTTAGTCCTCCCGATTTCTTTCTTAAATGTTGTCTTACATTTCTTATACTTCTAAAGTACCTAATTTTTTTCCTGCCTGCCTATACCTGCTGTAAGTCTCCTTTTTCTTAACCAGCGCCCTAATATCTCACGATAAAACAAGATCGCCTAAACCTGTTATGCTTGCCCTTTATTCTGACAGGGGCATACAAACTTTGTAATCTCAAAATTTCACTTTTGAAGGCCTCACATATACCCATGACACCTTTGCCAGAAAACAACTTGACCCAGTTCACACTCGCCAGATCCTTTCTGAGATCATCAAAATTGACCTTTCTCCTATTTACTGCTGAATCTCAACTCGCTGACCAGACCTACAGTATCCTTTTACATTATTACCTTGAAATAGGTTAAATAGTTATCAACAAAACAAGGAGAGCAGGAAAGACCATTGTTGTACAGGAACAGCTACACATCAGTGAATTTTGTTGAGAGGCTGGATAGTACAGGAATTAAGCTCGGAGTTGAGGTGTAGTCCTAGTGGTGATGGACTTGTAGTGTCTCCCTCATGGCATTTTGGAGGAATAAGTGAATGCGAGGGTGGAGTAGGCAGTAATTTTTTTCAGCTCTTTTCTTCGCTTTGGTGATGAACAGGTCTTCTAATGTTGGTAGCTGATAGCCAATAATCATCTCCACGGAGTGATTTTCGCTGAGTCGACCATTCACTACAATCTGTACTTGGAAAGGGAGAAGGTGGCAAAGACCAAATGTGATGTAGGTGGTCACAACACTCTTAATTTTGGTTGAGTCAAAATTCATCAGGATACATCCTGAGCTGTTAAGTTTCTTAAGCTGGTGTAGGAGGAACAATCTCAGTTGGGCTTTCCTAGTTATGAGCATGGCATTTCTGTCCTCATTCATTGGATTGGTAATGGTAGTCCCCAGGAATTTGAGTGACTCGACCACAGACACAGCCCAGCCATTAATTTCCAGGGAGGGACAGGCAAGGAGTTGTTGGTATAAGTCAATCTGCAATTCCACTCTTCATAGCATTAAGGTGCAAGTTGTAACGGGCCCAGTACTCTGCTAAACAGCTCTCTCTGATAGGTCACACTTTTAGAAATTATACCAACTACAGTAATATCATCTGCAAACTTTGGAATTTTAATGCATTTCTCTGTGAAGGTACAATCATTTTTATAATGTGAGAATGGGCAGGGGGCAGGGTGTAAAAGAACACAGACCTGGGAGAGCCTGTGCTTATAGACATTGATCTAACAAGTAAGAGTCCAGCCTTGCATACTGCTTCCTTCCTGTCAGCAAGTTTGTAATCCACGGGCAGATTCTGTAGGCTTAAATAGTGGGATACATCAGATTTAACCTGCAAGTTAACCTTTAGAGAATCGTGCATGAGGACTCCCAAGTCCCTGTGCAACTCTGTTTTATGAATTTTCTCCACATTTAGAAAATAGTCTACACCTTTATTCCTTCTACCAAAGTGCATGACCATAGACTTCCCTGCACTATATTCCATTTGCCACTTTGCCCGTTCTCCCAATCTAAGTCCTTCTGCAACATGCTTCCTCAACACTTCCTGCCCTTCTACCTATCTTTGTATCATCTGCAAGCTTGGCCACAAAGCCATCAAGTCCATTATCCAAATTATTGACAAATGTAATGCCCTGGTTACCTGAAAAGGTGTCCTATATTCCCACTTCTTGCCTCCTGCCAGTCAGCCAATCTTCTATCCATGCTAGTATCTTTCCTGTAGTAACTTGTTGAGCAGCCTCTGAAGTAGCTTTCTGAAAATTAAGTAATCAGCATCCACTGACTCTCTTTTGTCTTTCTGCTTGTTTTGTCGTCATTGTATTCCAACAGATTTGTAAGGCAAGATTTCTCCTTAAGGAAACCATGCCGACTTTGGCCTATTTCATCATGGCCTGCTTTACTTAGCCTATTTGATCATCTGAATAAATACCCTCTCCTTTTGTAAGGTCCACCAGTATAGTACATTGACCAAACCAAAATGAAGACAAAAGGGTATTCAAGGCAATCAGGGAAATAACAATAGAGAAGCACAAATCTGGGGAAGGGTATAAGACCATCTCAAAGGCACTGAAGATACCTTGGAGCTCAGTGCAGTCCATTGTGAAAAAGTGGAAATATGAAACCACAGCCACACTGCTGAGAACAGGCTGCCCCTCTAAATTTAGTTACAGGATTAAAAAACTCTTGTAAGAGAGGCTACACACATAAAAGTTGCTGGTGAACGCAGCAGGTGAGGCAGCATCTCTAGGAAGAGGTACAGTGGACGTTTTGGGCTGAGACCCTTCGTCAGGACTAACTGAAAGAAAAGCTAGTAAGTGATTTGAAAGTGGGAGGGGGAAGGGGAGATCCAAAATGATAGGAGAAGACAGGAGGGGGAGGGATGGAGCCAAGAGCTGGACAGTTGATGGGCAAAAGGGATCATGGGACAGGAGGCCTAGGGAGAAAGAAAGGGGGAGGGGGGAACCCAGAGGATGGGCAAGGGGTATAGTGAGAGGGACAGAGGGAGAAAGAGAGGATACTGTGTCACCAGCATTCACTCTGAGTGAGCTGCAGAAGTCAGTGGCTTCAACTGGAGATGAAGTTCATGGCTGCATGATCTCTAAGGCCTTGCACAAAATGGGTGTTTATAGAAGAGTGGCAAGGAAGAAGACCTGGCTAAAATAAAAGCATATCCTTACCCATAAAGACTTTGCAAAGCATCACTTAGGAAATACTGTAAAGATGTGGAAGAAGGTCTTTTTTCAGATGAGACTAAAGTGGAACTTTTTGGCCTTAATATGTGTGGTTCAAATCTAATACTGTGTATCAGCCAGTAACCCCCATCCTGACTGAAAAGTATGGTGGAGATCGCATCATACCATGGGGATGGTTTTCAGCAGCAAGGACTAGAAATCTGGTCAGGATTGATAGGAAGATAAATGCTGCTAAATACAGAGAGATCCTGGATAAAAGCCTGCTAGCCTCTGCCAGAAAGCTTAACCTGGGAGGAGGTTCATTTTTGAGCAGGACAACAAATCAAAGCACTCTGCCAGTGCAACCATGGAGTGGGTTCAAATGAAGAAAATTGATGTCTTTGAATGGCCCATATGTTTCACAAATCAAAATTCTCACTTAAATTGATCAAAATCCCTGGTTGTAATACTCATTTACGTGAACAAAAGGCTGGAGCTTTTCTATGCTTCTATTTTATTCACCCTCCTAGTAGAAAGGTTTTTCCTCTGAGCCTCTCTAAACCTTTGCTGTTTGCTCTGATTTGGGCATGTTTTCTACTAATCTGCCATATCCATGGCCCTCATAATTTTGTCAATGACAAGAGGAAGCAGGTGAGAGTCTATTGGGGAATTCTCCCAAACTCTGAAATATTTTTACACTTTCTGTACTCGGTGTTCTTCAATAGGTACAAGTTGAATGTTTCCTCTACAAGTAAGTCCAATGAGGGATTTAGGAGGGTGTTTTTTAACTGGAGGATATTTAGAGAGAAGATCGGGCTCTTACCATCTAACATCAGGGAGGAGGTCCAAGAGTCTGAAGGCCAGCATTCAATATTTTAGGAACACCATATATATTTCTTATTATAATTTATAATGTATTTTATGTATTGCCCTGGTTTGCCCTATCATCTGCCTGTCCTACCTCACAGTTTCATTATATACTGCATCTACATGTATACCAACTGCCCTATCACTCTGGTTCCCATTCCCCTGCCAAGTTAGTTTAAACTCTAAACTCTTCCCCAACTGCTCTGGCAAGCCTGCCCCAAGAATATTGGTCCCGCTCAAGTTCCTCAGCCATGCATTCATCTGCTAAATCATCCTCACCGATGCATTGTACAAGCAGCAATCCAGAGATTACTACCCTGGAAGTCCTGCTTAACTTTTTACTGAAGTCCCTATATTCTCATGATGGAGCTGGGTGCTTGCAACCTTGTGCAGTCTTTTCCAATTCTGTGCAGTGGCTCTTTCATACCAGATGGTGATGTAGCCAGTTAGAATATTCTCCATGGTACACCTGTACAAATTTGCTGGAGTCTTTGCTGATGCACCAAATCTCCTCAAACTCCAAATGAAATATAGCTGCTGACATGCCTTCTTCATAATTGCATCAATATGTTGAGCGCAGGGTCTTCAGGAACTTGATATAGCTCACTCTTTCCACTGCTGATCCCTCTATGAGGAACTAGTGTACGTTGTATCAACTTCCCCTTCCTGAATCCACAATCTTGGTCTTACTGATACCAAGTGTAAGGTTCTTGTTGCAACACCACGCAACCAGATGGTCTATTTCACTCCTGTACACCTCCTTGTCACCATTTAAGATTCTGCCAACAACAATTGTGGCAAATTTATAGGTGATGTTTGAGCTGTTCTTTCCCCCAGCTTTCTCCCTGCTTCCCCGCTTTCCAATCGCATCCCCCCACTTTCCCCCTTCTTTCTCCTTTCCCCCTTCTTTCTCCTTTCCCTTTCATATTTCTAATCTTCGGTCTTCATGACCTGAACTAAACCCTACCTGAATTTGAGTGGCCTTTCAGCACATACACCTAATTGGAGGCTGGCACATATAGGATTTCCTATTGGAAATGGGTTAGACAGCCAATTCTTCTCAGAAAAGTTTGCATGTTAAACTTGTTTTTAATTGCAGAGTAGTTTTTGTTTATGGAGATTTGCAAAATATTTGTAATACTCCAAGCCCTTTCATATATATAAAATATAAAAATCCTTCAGAATGTTAAAATTGCCTGTTGAAACTTTCCCAATAGATATTGCTTTTCTCTTCCTGCTCATGTACATTTCCTCTCATTCTATCTGCCATGCTGTGACCCATCAGTGAAACAGCCCATAGTTTCTGCAGTCTGATTAATTTGGATTCATTTATTTATCACATGTACATTGAAATGTACAGTGAAATGTGTCATTTGCATTAACAGCCAACACAACCTAAGGATATGCTGGGGAGAGTCCACACATTCCAGCCCAACATAGCATACCCACCATCTTCCCCCGAACTACACAAGTAACAACAGAGCAACCACAACAAAACAACAGCAGCAAAACAAGCTCCTTACTTCCATCCCACCCATCCATGCACACACACAAAGACAGTCCCCTAGCCCCAGGACAGGCAGCCTCCTGGCGACCAACCTCCACTAGACATGTGGACTCAACAGATATTGGATCTTCAGTTTCCCCAGAGGTCCAAACTTTACTTTCCCTTGTATCATCACTACTCTTGGACACATTGACCTCAATCATCTTACCTGTCATTGATATTTGTTATAATCAGCCAGGATTCAATCACTTCTTTTTTGTGGAATCTCTTTGATACAGCATTGCCATCCTGAAAATGACCTTTTTATTTCCACTGTTTGTTTGCAATTTGATAACTAATCTTCTCTCCACATTAACATATTGACCACAATCAAATGAAACCAGAGATGAAATTCAGAACAGGCTGGAAAGGGGACCAATCGATGCAATTTGATTTTGTGGATAATTTATTAAATACTTGAACAACATATGCAAAATACTGGAGGAGGCAGCAGTCAGGCAGCATCTATGGATGGAAATGAACAGTCAATGTTTTGGGCCAAAACCCCTTAAATAGTTGATGTTCAGGCAGAAATTTAATTTGCATCACTCTTGTATAAATCCTTATTTTATTAGTCCCTTTAATTTACCTTATAAAATGCTATTTGAAAATCTAAGCACACAACAGTCATTTGTTAATCTCTCATCAGCCAAGCATTATAAATTCATAAGTTACTGTCAGGCTTGTCAAGCATGATTTCCCCTTCATAAATTCATGTTGACTTTCTTTAATCACACCATGATTTTCTAGTGTTCTGGTACCATGTGTGTAATAATAAATTCTCCTCACCTGTTAATTGCTCTGTTTTATTCCTCCCCTGTTCTTAAACAAAGCAGATAATGCTTTATTCCTTCAAATATGCAGGATTTATTCTAAAGTCTTGGAAATTCTGAAGGACCAAAACCAATGCATCCTTTATGTTGATAGGCACCTCATTAAAAAGCCTGGGGGGTAGCCCATCTGGTCCAGTTAATGTGTTAGCTTTTAGTTTCATTAATTACTTCAGTAACATTTCTTTACAAACATTTTTTTTCATTCCCACTGGACCTATGGTTCCCTGTTATTTTTTAGTTTCTTCTATCACAAAAACCGGTTCAGAGTATTGACTTAACATCGTTACCATTTCTTTTCTACTGTCACTGCCAGGAAGGGTCCCGTATTTATGAGTAAATACTCATCCTTTTTACATTCTCATTGATGCTATTGCAATTGCTTGTATGTATACTGTTGGGTTACTTTCCTTATTTTCTCCTTATTAAATTCTTTCCCGACTTTTGTTGAATTCTAATATCCACTGTTTCTGTTGGGTTCCTGTTCTTTTGATAACATTCACAATATATAGTATTTTGAACACAAGCAAAATTTTAAAAATGATGTTTACAAGCATTATTTTTTTCTGAACTGAAAACTTAATTTAAAAAGCATTGGCAAAGAAAAAAATGATCAGCTTAATGTTCTGAAATTGAAGTCTACTTATTTTGTAGAAGTAAATGCAGGGTATATTTTATTCACAATTGGACTAGATAATGACACACATAGGTGACTAGCACAGTTTTCTCTGCATCTGACCCACTTACACACATGGAATATTGGCATGCAGCAGTGATTTCAGTTAGTGTATATTAATCAGCAAGACCTGAAATTAGCACAGATAATCCTAATTTTCTGAGTGCCTTAGTAGGATCTTCTTTATTTTAGCAGTGAGGGGTTAGATTGCATCACATCCCCACAGTATATCAGAATGATGTCCCATCTGCACTCAGCCATTTGGTAGCCATTTCCTTCTCTCGTGTGCTTTTTGTGAAACCAAAACAATCTCAGGTCAGCCCTGTTTTCAAAGTCTGCCCATCATGGTTGGAAATCTCGCTTTAAAACTGTGAAAGCTATTTTAATTTTCGAAAAAGTTAGAGATTCTGCAAATTGTAATCCTGAAGAGCATTTGTAACTTAATGCTGTATTGTACTTCAAGTGCATGGGGGGAGAAAAGCTCCTTATGGTCTCTCATAAAACCATAACATAAGCATTTTCTTTTTCAATATTTTTATTGATTTACATAAAAGAATACAGAGTACAGTAAAATATATTATATATATAGAACATAGAATAGTACAGCACAGTACAGGCCCTTCGGCCCACAATGTTGTGCCGACCCTCAAACCCTGCCTCCCATATAACCCCCCACCTTAAATTCCTCCATATACCTGTCTAGTAATCTCTTAAACTTCACCAGTGTATCTGCCTCCGCCTCTGACTCAGGCAGTGCATTCCACGCACCAACCACTCTCTGAGTATAAAACCTTCCTCTAATATCCCCCTTGAACTTACCACCCCTTACCTTAAAGCCATGTCCTCTTATTGAGCAGTGGTGCCCTGGGGAAGAGGCGCAGACTATCCACTCTATCTATTCCTCTTATTATCTTGTACACCTCTATCATGTCTCCTCTCATCCTCCTTCTCTCCAAAGAGTAAAGCCCTAGCTCCCTTAACCTCTGATCATAATCCATACTCTCTACACCAGGCAGCATCCTGGTAAATCTCCTCTGTACCCTTTCCAATGCTTCCACATCCTTCCTACAGTGATGCGACCAGAACTGGGCACAATACTCCAAGTGTGGCCTAGCCAGAGTTTTATAGAGCTGCATCATTACATCTCTTAAACTCTATCCCTCAACTTATGAAAGCTAACACCCCATAAGCTTTCTTAACTACCCTATCCACCTGTGAGGCAACTTCCAGGGATCTGTGGACATGTACCCCGAGATCCCTCTGCTCCTCCACACTACCAAGTATCCTGCCATTTAATTTGTAATTCTGAGTCCACCTGGCCAAATGTCCCTGGATCCCATGCCTTCTGACTTTCTGCATAAGCCCACCGTGTGGAACCTTGTCAAATGCCTTACTAAAATCCATATAGATCACATCCACTGCACTACCCTCATCGATATGCCTGGTCACCTCCTCAAAGAACTCTATCAGGCTTGTTAGACACGATCTGTCCTTCACAAAGCCATGCTGACTGTCCCTGATCAGACCATGATTCTCTAAATGCCCATATATCCTACTCCTCTCCCTTAATATCAACATGCTCCAGAACATCAACCTCACTCATATTGTCCTCACCGTCATCAACGAATCTTCTCTAAGTTTAAGCATGACATAACATCATTTAACCAATGAGTATGAGTAGGCGGAGTGGCATGCTTCCACTTAAGCAACAATGCCCTCCTGGCTATAAGAGAAATAAAGGCTAAAATATGCAAATCATGTGACTCCAAAATAGTATCATTTCCTCCAACAATACCAAATAAGGCAGTCAAAGGAATAGGTTTAAAATTTACTGTAAAAAAACACCGAAAAAGTTTGAAACACTTCCTTCCAATATTTTTCAAGACTCGGAGAAGTCCAAAACATATGAATTAGTGAGGCTTCTCCATTGTTACATCTATCACAATAGGGAGATATATCCGAATAAAAACGAGAGCGCTTATCTTTAGTCATGTGGGCCCTATGAACCACTTTAAATTGAAGAAGGGAATGATGGGCACATAACGATGAGGTATGAACCAATTTAAAAATTTCTTTCCAAGTATCCTCAGAAATTGGAATCTGTAAATCTTGTTCCTAGAGATTTTTAATTTTGTCTAAAGGAATACTTTAGCTATTGCTTTCCGGGAATCTAATGATGTCACTGGTATTTTAAGGAGGGGCATTACTCACAAAGTGTTGCTTTATGCTGATGACCTTTTGCTCTACATTTCTAATGTGGAGTCTTGTTTACCTTCCATACTTTCTTTACTTCCCTGCTTTAGTCAGTTTTCAGGATATAAACTTAGCTTTCATAAGAGTGAACTTTTTCCTTTGAATAATTTGGTATTAGTTAACATTAACCTCCCTTTTAAAATTATAAGAAATCAATTTACTTATTTGGGCATAACAATTACTCGGAATTATAGATTCCTTTTTAAAGGAAATTTTTTTACACTTCTGAATTATGTTAAGAAGGCACTATCAAATTGGTCACCCCTCTCTTTATCGTTGATTGGCTGAATTAATTCTATTAAAATGAATATTTGCCTAAATTTTTATACAGGTGCACATTCCTTTATCCGAAATTCTGAAATCCAAAAAGCTCCGAAAACCGAAGTTTTTTTCGCCAATAGCTGACGCCACTCAGGTGTGACAGTGGCAGCACTAGCAGAGGCCGCAAGACGTCAGTTGTGGCTCAGTGCTCATACTGGTTACACGTGCATTTGCTGTTCGCTGATATTTTGTGTTCACTGTTGACTTTGTGTTTAATTTCACTGTGAAAATGTCAAAAAGAGCTGCAGATACCCCTATGGCTAACAATGAGAAAAAGAGAAGGAATCTTCTCTATCAATAACGCAGAAAGTGGAATTATTGCAGAAGTTTGATCGTGGTGTGCCTGTGCGGCGTCTTACTGAAGAAAATAGTGTCGGAACTACCACTGTATATGATTTAAATAAACAGAAGGACAAGTTACTGAAGTTTGATAGTGACAGTGACGTTCTACATTTATTCCAATAGGTCATTTACCATGGGTTTGTTTCGGTTCGTTTGAAGCTGTATATTTTTATGTTTTATTGATTTTTTTGATGTTATAAGCACTATCTTTATTAGTATCTATTTATAATATAACAACTTAAGCAAAATAATCAAAAGTTAAAAGTGTTATATACATATGTGTAAATGTATCTCCCAAACCATTGAGCTCAGGGAATACCAAGCTTAAAATCTTTTTTGGCCAGCTGGTGGTGCAATGGCAACAGTGCCGGACTCCGGAGAGAAGGCTCCCATGTTTGAATCCAAGTCGGGCCATCCCCCGAGCACACTTTCCATCCGTGCCGGGTTGAACGTCGAGCTAGTCACTCAGCCTCATAAAAAAAAAGTGTCAAGTCAGGATCGTTCATATCGTGACCCGGTTAATCTGAAAGGAGACCAATCCTGACACCACGCGCCAGACAAGATTGGCTGACTGTCTGGTGCAACACGCAAAAAAAAAATTGAATGTTTTTGTTGGAAATAAAATTTCTTCTTGTCATTATTCCCTTAACAATTATTTACATAGCATTTACATTGTATTAAGTATTATAAGTAATCTAGAGATTATTTAAAGTATATGGGAGGATGTGCGCAGCTGGGTCCTAAAATCCACCGCGCTGAGATTGGTTAAATAAGGGACTTGAACATACGTGTTTTTTGGTACGGGGGTGGGGTGGGGGGCGGATCTGAATCCAAAAAATTCTGAATTCCGAAATGCAACTGGCCCCCTGGATTTTGGATAAGGGATTGTGCACCTGTATTTATTTCAGGCCGTACCTGTTTTTATTCCTAAATCCTTTTTTGATTCTCTGGATTCTATTACATCTTCGTATATATGGAAAAATAAAATTTCTCGATTAAATAAAGTTCATCTTCAAAAAGCTAAAAAGAATTGAGGTTTAGCTTTACTCAATTTTAGGTTTTATTACTGGGCAGTCAATATACGGAATCTTACGTTTTGGTTATATTATATTAATCGCGAGAACTGTCCGGTCTGGATTTCTTTAGAAGCTAATTCTGTTAATAAAATTTCTATCATTTCTCTTCTCGGATCCTCAGTTCCTTTATCTTTAAATAATTTAACTGATAATTTTGTAGTTAAACACTCCTTGAGGATTTGGGTATGATTTAGAAAATATTTTGGTTTATTGAGTTTTTCACTTTCAAATCCCATTTTTTCTAACTATTGTTTTAAACCTTCTATGACTGATGTAGTTTTTAAAGAGTGGAATAGATTGGGTATTAAATGTTTTCAGGATTTGTTTGTTGGAGATAGTCTCTCTTCATTTGAACAATTGTCAGCTAAGTATAACCTACCCAAAATCCACTTCTTTCCATATTTACAAATTAGAGACTTTTTGCATTCTCAAGTACACATATTTCCTAGAAGTCCAGATAAGAATTTACTTGATGCAATTTTTAATTTGAAACCCTTCCATAATGGATATATATCTAACATGAGCATTTTAAAGATCTGAAGAATTTTTATCTTTTAAAGTGAAGTTGCTTTGGTTGATACAAAAGAGGTGAAGACCTGGAGAAAAGTGCAGATTTCATTAATGCTGTCCCACCAGCAAATTGTATTTTTAAATTAATTTCTAATTTATAGTTAATGCAGGAGTTTTTCAGTTTTATTTGTCACATTTCAGTTACAGTTATTAATAACTTAATTGGTTAAAAAAGAAAAAATTGTTAGTTATGATTACATACTGAAGCTCTGAGTATGATTCAAGGTTTTGTACTACAGCACTAATAGTTTAAAGTATTGGTGATCCACCTATTTCAAAATGTATCACTGTGACTGAAAGACAGCAGTTCTGCCATCACTTTAATCAGTTCTTTTCATCCTGAGGGATTACTTTGTTGCTTAGCAACCTGTGGTCTTCACTTTTCCAAAAGCATAGTATGACATCTGCTGCAAGCTGTGCATAATCATTTACTACTGATGATTTGAGGAAAAATAGCAAGAGAACTCTACCTTGGATAACCAAGATGTGACTATTAGTAACAGTGTCTTTCACAACCTCTTTTTCTCATAATAGAATGACACCCATAACAGTGGATGAGACCTTTGGCATATTATTGCATTCTCCGTATCAAACAGCTATGTTTCAATGTGCTGTTGTTATGCCTGAAATAATTAAATGTTTTCTGAAGTTACCACTTTCAGACAGAGTTAAATCCAGGCTATATGACACTTTAATTTATTTTCAGAGGCTTGTACCTCTGTAAGGTCAGCAGGTCACTGTATGTGGGTGAAAGCTGACAGAAAATGATTACTACAAGATTGGTTATCTGTCATCCAGGGCCTCTATCAATTAGACAAGCCTAGGCTATTATTCAATTCAGTGACTGCAGCAAATAAAAATGTATGATGTCCATTTTAAATTAATACAGACAAAATGTGATATGAATACTTCTCTATTGTTTCTAAAAGCATTTTAATATTTATTTATTAATTACTGATTTGAAATTGGTTTCAGCTGAGAGCTGGTCCGGAAGACATTAATTCCTTCATTTGCCTTTGCTCATTAACTAGAAAATGTCGATCTGTATCAATGTATAGACAGGTGTGCACAGGTCTGCTTGTACATTAGCAATAAAATACTGGCAAAACTTCTGTTTTAAAACACTGATGGCTTTCTACAAAAATTTAGCCTGTGAATTTGGTTGAATTCAAAGTACTACAATTTGTTTTTGTTTTTTTTTCTAATTTCCAACCTCTGTTATTTTGATTTTCTTGGCATGTTTAGATGGTTGTGGAAAATACAGTTTTGATCATATTCTTAGCAGCTGTACTAAGAAATATAATTTTAAACCTACAGATTATTTTGGAAAAAATAGACCTGTTCTCCCTTAACCTATCAATTTAATAGAGCTGTAGAGATGCAGAATCATTACATTGGCCACCAAGTACTTACGGAGACTAATCCTATTTTCTATCACTAGGCCTATGGTCTTCTTGCCCAAGGTATTCCAAATACACATCTAAATACTTGCTAAATGCTGTAAGAATCCCCGCCTTGACTACCCCCCAGGCATTATATTCCTCAGCTCAATCAGCCTCTGGAAGATTTTTTCCCCCCAGTTCCCCTCTAAATCCCCAATCCTTAAACCCATGTAATAAAAAAACATTTTCACTGGCTATATTATCTATGCCCCTTGATTTTGCACCTCAATCAGAACCCACTCCGCCCCCCCCTCACAACTCCCCATCCTAAATCTTCTCTGTTCAAAGGAAAACAACACCCAACCTATCCAATCTCTCCTCTTAGCTGGAACCATCCATCCCAGGCAACATGAGGGGAAATCTCTGTAAACCTCATCACTGCATTCATATCCTTCCTACAGTGTCTTGACTGCACACAACATTCCAGCTGCAGCTTACGTAATATTTTATAGAGCTCAGCTATAACATCCTTGCTCTCCATACCAGTTAATCCTTGCTCTCTATACCAGTTAATGACAATAACCCATATTGGTAAGGGAGGAAGGGAACGTCAGCTCAGACCATGAGAGGCCCGCTTTTCATGCCTCACAAGGCGCAGGTTGGAAGTCTGTGTGGGGCACCACTCCTCGCACAGACTAGAGCAATGTGTGATTAAGTGCCTTGCTCAAGGACACAAACACGCTGCCACAGCTGAGGCTCGAACTGGTGACCTTCAAATCACTAGACAAACGCCTTAACCACTTGGCCACGTGCCCAACACAAATTGGTAAATTAGTTCATTATTGTCACATGTCTGATGTACAATGGAAAATTTGTCTTGTGTACAAATACAAATCAATTCATTACAACGGTGCATTGAGGTATTGTAGTAGAAGGTGAAACAGTAACAGATTTCAGAATAAAGCAATACAGTTACGGAGAAAGTGCATTACAGTTAGACAATAAGGTTCAAGGTCATTATGAGTCAGATAGTGAGATCAAAAATCCATGGCGGACTTTTTAAACACTGCCTTGAGATTTTGGAGATGTTCTTTGTCATCCTCACCCGTAACAATTATATCATCCAAGCAATACTGAGTGCCTGGGTAGGCTTGTAGCAACTGGTCCATAACTTTTACCAGAGTGCAGGTGCAGTTGTTGCTCCAAAAGTCAGCTTATTGTAGTAATAAATATCTTGGTAAGTGTTTATGGTGAGACACGAGGAAATCTGCAGATGCTGGAAATTCAAGTAACACACATCAAAGTTGCTGGTGAACACAGCAGGCCAGGCAGCATCTCTAGGAAGAGGTACAGTCGACGTTTCGGGCCGAGACCCTTTGTCAGTACACCTTTGGTCTGGTCCTGACGAATGGTGTCGGCCCGAAATGTCAATTGTACTTATTCCTAGAGATGCTGCCTGGCCTGCTGCGTTCACCAGCAACTTTGATGTGTGTTGCTTTCGCTTTCAGAAGGTGTTTTCACTGTTACGAAGAAAGGCAGCGCGTGATAAAAAATCAGCACGCGAAAAAATCAGCGCGCGATAAAAGGCAGCGCGCGCCCCGAGCAACCGCTCTGCCCCAGATTCAGAACGGCATTGCTTAAACACGTTGCATTGAACAGCCGTTAGCAAGGTGAGTTCTAAGGTGTCGGAAAAGCCTGAAAGAGTAAGGGTGTTACACTTAGCGTAAAACTAGACATAATTAAGCATTTTGATCGTGGTGAATGAAGCAAGGACAAAGTGAGTTTAGCTTGTGGAAATTGATGAAGATGATGTTGAAGAGGTTTTGGCATCCCATGACCAAGAACTGATAGATGAAGAGCTGATGCAATTGGAAGAGGAAAGGATAACAATCGAAACCGAATGCAGAAAGTGAAGCAACTGCATGAGATTTTCGCTGCAATGATAAAGTACGACTTTCACTTTGAAAGGGTACGTAGGCTTAGGGGATATTTGCAGGATGGTTTGAGTGCTTACAAACAACTGTATGATAGAAAAATGTGCGAGGCTCAGCAGTCAAGCAAGCCTTCCACATCAGCCACAGCAGACGACGAACCTCGACCTTCGACATCGAGGCGGGCAGTCTTAGGAGAAGATGAGCTGCCTGCCCTGATCGACGATGAGATGACACCCCCGTGTCCCACCACCCCAACACCCAGGCCCCGGACAGATACTGTACCGATTCGCGGAGAATGCAGCAGTAGCCAGGAGGCACACAGCACATATTTAAGAAAAAAGCTGAAATAAACATGCTAATTAATTAGGTGCCACCTAGCACGTAATTGTTGACCCAGATCAGAGGCGCTGCAATCGGCAATTGCCTCTGATCTGCGCCGACATTTATGTGCTGAGCAGCACCTAATTAATTAGCATGTTTATTTCGGCTTTTTTCTTAACGATGTGCTGTGTGCCTCCCGGCTACTGCTGCGTTCTTCACAGCAATGTATCGGGTCGGCGGCCCAGAGGGTGGGGGCTACTGCACCACCCAGCCTGCGATGACTCAGTCTAACACACCATCATCAGTGTGCTCGGCGCTGTTTTCCCAATTCCGGTAAGTGATACTACACTGTACATACATTATTTCTACTTTATATAGGCTGTGTATTTTTACGTGTTATTTGGTATGATTTGGCAGCTTCATAGTTTAAAGTTTACTGGAGAGCGCGTTTATGCCAACAGCGCGTGAGATTTTCGTTATGGAGATCTGTGCAGGCAATCGTTGTAGAGAAGTATTTCCACTTTATATAGGCTGTGTATTTATCATATCATTCCTGCTTTTACTATATGTTACTGTTATTTTAGGTTTTATGTGTTATTTGGCATGATTTGGTAAGTTATTTTTGGGTCTGCGAATGCTCAAAAAATTTTCCCATATAAATAAATAGTAACTGCTTCTTCGCTTTATGATATTTCGGCTTAGGAACCGTTTCATAGGAACGCTCTACCTTCGGATGGCGGGGGAAACCTGTATTAGATTTTTCATCAACAACATGCAGATTAGTGCTCTTTTTGAAACTGCAACTCTAGTCTTTAGCTTTGTCTCTTCCCTGTGCAGTCCATTTATTTTTGTCTGCTTGACATGTTCTTTGTATATGTCCTACTTCGTTACGTTCTCTGCAAGTTTCACCTTTGGTCTGGTTTATGTGAGCCGCTGCCATTATGGTAACACAATTTGCTCAGCCAGGCACGTTTCTGTTCAGTCGGTACAATTTTGTTCATTCTCTCTGTAGCCCCCGGTAAGCCTCAGGTTCGCTCAGCTCGCTTTCGTCTAGGGGGAGCAGCCTTCAGCCCCACCAAACTAGCTAATCAAGTTTGTGTAGATGCTGTGTAATATACCCCACCATGCCAAATAACAGACAGTACATCACATACGATTAAATGATTACACTTTATAACTCTTACTTTGACTATGACGATAGTAAAGGAACAAAATCAGAACTGTTTAACTGTTTTATAAAAAAAGAAAAAGGTGCCATTATTATTAACCAGTTTGTGCACACATTGTTGGAGCTCTTACAGAACCGGGTCCCCCTTCCTTCAGTCGATGTCCTCCGAATTCCGCCGACCCACGAATGGGACCACCCTCGGTGATCGACCAAACACTCTACTCGAGTCTGTCCGTGTCTCCTCTCCTCACCGAAGATCCAGGGCCTCGGACTCCCGCTCGGGGTCCGATCCGTCGCCCAGCTTACAGCATCGTGTCTCCTCTCTCTGTCCCCATCCACCTTCTGCCCAAAGCCTGCGAAAACAATAGCTTACAGACACACAAGGAAGAATAATATCTATCCCAATTGGTTAGCAAATGAATACAATTCTCGTTATCAGTAGTTATAACCCAAAACAAGCTGCCATAGAGAATCACTGTCTCAGCAGTTAACAGTACAGAGAAGCCATTTTATTTTAACATAACGAGCCATTTTATTAGCCTTAGCAGTAACATAAAAGAAGAAACCCCTTACATATCTTTCATTCCTGACTGCAACTCAGTTGTGTCTCTGGCTGCTGTTTCCATTAATTCAATGATTACAACTGCTCTTTTAAATGTGAGTTGTGCTTCAGTGAGGAGCAGTTTTGAATGCATTCTTGCAAAATTACACAACTAAACAACCCCTCAGTGCATCTTTAAGCCATCACTGTTTTTAATGGCAATGCTTGGACAACTTCTTCATTCAGCCACGTAAGCTGAAGTGGAGTCCCCTTCCTTTTCATTTCGCTTATGAAACCCAAAGCATTCTGCAGTCAACAACAGTTCTAAATGTTTCTTAATTACTTTCACAAAATCAGCAAAGTTCATTTTGGCTGGTTTGGTTGGAGCACAGCTTTGAAGCAACTGTATGTTTTTCCACCCTTTGCACTCAACAAAACTGGCATTTGTTTTTCATTGGCTATTTCATTTGCTTCAAATTACTGCTCAAATCTTTCAGTATACATCATCCAGTTTTCTGTTGTGCAATCAAGTGTATCTATCTTTCCAATGTAGCTTGCCATTACTGCTTTCTGTTTATTATTGATTATTATCATCACCTGGTAATCAATGTTTATGAACCCACGTTCAGATAAGTTGAGTCTCTGTCTGAGGAAAAATATTCTGCGCTTCAACAAGTAGGTAGTCATCTCGGATTCTTTTTAATACTTCCCCGTCGCCACTGTCATGTTTTATAACTCCAGAAGCCAAACAAAAGAAAAACACAAGTCAGGAAACTTGCCTATTTAGTTTTTCTTTCAGTAAGGTGCTCACATATAATATGGTGGTGTAACAACGGATGCCATTTACGTACTTCTTACATTTAACCAATTATGCATTATGTAAACAAAGAATGCTTAAACAATATACAGTATTTATAATATTACTCAAATATTACTGAAATGTTGAAAGCACTACAGATGTAAGCCATGTTTTGGTGAGACAGAAGTCACAGCAGTCCCTCAGTTCTCTATGGCAGGCCAGTCTTGTTCTTAGTTCATCGATTTTGTTCTCAGTGTTCTGGACGGTATCTATTAGTATACTGAAAGGTGTTGGGGGTGTGGAACTTGAAAATACACCGTTTTAGTGTCACCTGCAGAGGGGCCTTCTTATCAGGCTTCTGAGGTAAGTGGCAAAGTCTGGTCAATCCTGAGAGTCGTGGCGTGAAACCACTTGTTAAGTTGCTGCTTATGTATAGACCTAGAAGACCTAAAGTAGATTCAGATGGCCTTGTAAGATAAGTTAGAACAACATGAACAACATGCTGGAGGAACTGAGCAGATCAAGCAGGATCAATGGAAGGAAATTAACAATCAGTGTCTTGGACTGAGCCCCTTCATAGGCCTGGAAAGAAAGAGGGCAGGAGCCAAAATAAAAAGGTGGTGTTAGGGGAGGAGAATGAGCTGGTGGATGATAGGTCAGTCCAGATAAGGGAGAGAGGTTGAAAATTGGGAGGGAAGTGGTAATAATGTGAGAAACTGAGAGATGATAGATGGAAGAGGCAAATGGCTAAACAAGATGGAATTTGATAAGAAAGGGCAATAGACCATGGAATAAAGGGAGAAGGAGGTGGAGAACCAGAGGGAGGAAGGTGTGGGTAATGGAACAGATCATTAAGGTGGGGGGGAGGGGAAAGAGATTGAAGTGAAGGGGCCAGAGGAATAAGGGAAAGCAAGAAGGACACGGGAGAATAGAGAGGAGTAGTTACCAAAAGTTAGAGAAATTTATTTTGATGCCGTCAGGTTGGGTAGCATAGACCTTTACCCCTTCTAACTATCCCCTCCCAGCTTCTCACATCACTTCTGCCTCTCCAGCCACCCACCTTTCACCTCACCTAGTCTCACCCATCACCTGCCAACTTGCACACCTTCCCTTCCCCTATCTTCTTATTCTAGCTTCTAAGCCCATTTCTTTCCAGTGCTGATGATGGATCTTAGCCCAAACCGTCGACAATTTATTTCTCTCCACATATGTTGCCTAAGCTGCTTTAAGAAACTCTTAGTAGGTACATGGATGATAGAAAATAGCAGGCTATGTAGGAGGGAAGGGTTAGTTTAATCTTAAGAGTCAGTTAAAAGGCTGTGACATCATGGGCTGAAGGGACTGTACTGTGCTGTCACGTTCTTTGCTGTGTCCCTCCAGCATTTTGTGTGCATTACTCCAGAATTCTAGCATCTGTGGAATCTCTTGTGTCAGTCGTATCTGATGCCTTGAACTGGGAATACTATGGTTTGTTGGATCGGCATTATTGATGGAAATCTTGCAGCACAGTGCACTAAATTTCTAGGCCTGTGTATCTGGAGTTGCAAATAAACCATTTAGACAAAAGATTTATTTCACTAATGGGCAAGACTGAATCCTGTAGTTTTCTGAATTTCCCAAATCATGTGACATTTGAATTCTTATTTTCTGAACATTAATTCATTGTTGTAGTTGGGTAATATTCTACTTCAAATAATTAACCTATAATTATGCACTCCTCCAAATAGAATACTGGAAGTTCTCAGAAGGTCAAACAGCATCCATAGTGTGGGTCAACATTTCTGATAAATATCCTTTGTTGGGAATGGAAAAGTGAGAAAGCAAGTATGGTTCAAGGTGCAGTGGTGGGGGATAGGGTAGAGTGAATGTCCATTAGGGTGCAGATCATAGTTGTCGAGGTAACCATTATGTAAGAAACAGTGCAGCATCCTGAGGCTGAGATATGTAGCAGCATTTGTGGAGGGGTGGGGTGGGGGGGAGGGTGATTGTTGAGATCAGTGTTGGAGCAGCCTAGACTGGAGGTAGATGTTATTCCTCAACCTTACATTGGGTTTCCAAAGTGCAGCAGTGAATTAATGTAACGTGACTGGAAATTCAGAATCATACTTAAAGGCTGAACAGAGGTATTCTGCAAAGCGTTCACTCAATCCTCAGCTGGGTTCTCCAAAGTTGAGGACAATATTTTAAGCACGTAATGCAATACACTAAATTTGAAGAAATACAAGTGAACTGGTGCTTCATTGGGTTGCCTGTTTGGGTCACTGGATAGTGCAATGAGAAGCGGTGAAAGGGCTGGTGTTGTGTGGGCAACTGCTGGGAAAAGGAGAGTGATTGCTTCAGATTCCAAAGTAATTAAAGCCCACTCTCTTAATCGGACTGAAGAGTGGTTCTTTAAACTCGGATTATTGGCTCTAAAACATTTTGTATGGCTCCATATTATGCAGTAAAGTAAGCCAGTACAGTGGATTAAAAAGCATAAAAAAACTCAGGTGATTACAATCTAAAATTTAAAAAACAAGAAATTGCAGAGTTTCTTAGTTGGTCCAGTAGTACTTAGGAGAAACAGTTCTTTCTTTAGAGCTGAAAAAGTAAGACAACAAATGTGTTTGAAATTGCAGAGAGCATGGAGTAATGCGAGGGATTACTGAGGGCTGGATGGAGAGAACAAAGGGAACATATGTGCCTACCCAGGTGGCACAAGTACCGTTCACTGCCAAATCCAGTTCTAACCACATCATTGCATTTGCTGATGACACAGCGGTGCTTGGTCTTATCAGCAACAATGATGAAACAGCGTACAGAGAGGAGGTAGAGCAGCTCGTGTAAATACAAAGCACTGACTCTCAACGTGAACAACACTAAGGAGATCACCATTGACTTCAGGAAGGCGCAGGCAGACACTCCCTACTGGACATCAATGGCTTCTCCACAGAGTCAGGAGAACCAAGTTTCTTGATGTGACCATTACAGGTGATCCGGGCTGGTCTCTCAACGCCACCTTTTTAGCCAAGAGAGCAGAGCAGTCTCTCCACTTCCTGAAGAGAGCGTTCCCACCCCCCCATCCAACTCTCACCACATTCTACCAGAGTACCATCAAAAGTGTCCAGACCTGCTGCATCACCATCTGGTATGGGAATTGTATTGCATCACATTGTGAGGACTGCTGAAAATATCATCAAGGTCTCTCTCTCTCCCCTCCCCCCCCCCCCAATTTAGGACATTTATCAGAATCATTGCACATGCAGTGCCTCCAGTATTGTCAAAGACTCTTCCATCCTTCCCTCAACCTCCTTGATCTCCTGCTGTCAGGCAGAAGGTATCACAGCACAAGAACCAGAATTGTAAGGCTGGGTAACAATTTCTTCCTCCAGGCTGTTTAACACCCTGCTGCCCCCAGCTCATATGTACACCCTGTCTGTGCCCTGTTGCCCCCAGCTCACATGTACACCCTGTCTGTGTCCTGCTGCCCCCAGCTCACATGTACACCCTGTCTGTGCCCTGCTGCCCCCCACACATGTACACCCTGACTGTGCCCTGCTGCCCCCAGTTTACATATACACACTGTCTGAGTGTCCTGGTGGACCCAGTTCACATGTACACCCTGTCTGAGTGCCCTGCTGCCCCCAGCTCACATGTACACCCTGTCTGAGTGTCCTTCTGCCCCCAGCTCATATGTACACCTTGTCTGTGCCCTGCTGCCCCCCACACATGTACACCCTGTCTGTGTCCTGCTGCCCCCAGCTCACATGTACACCCTGTCTGTGCCCTGCTGCCCCCCACACATGTACACCCTGTCTGTGTCCTGCTGCCCCCAGCTCACATGTACACCGTCTGTGTCCTGCTGCCCCCAGCTCACATGTACACCCTGTCTGTGTCCTGCTGCCCCCAGCTCACATGTACACCCTGTCTGTGCCCTGCTGCCCCCCACACATGTACACCCTGTCTGTGTCCTGCTGCCCCCAGCTCACATGTACACCCTGTCTGTGCTCTGCTGCCCCCCACACCCCCACCACCCAACTCCCCAAATCAGAGATGTACTCACATCCTTCACTAGTTTCTTTTTCATGTTTTATTGCTGCTGCTTCACATACTCATACTACTGATTGTTTAATTATAATAGTGCCAGTAATATTACATTGTAGTGTTTTACATAAATGGGCACCTTGCACTTTATGTTAGCTTGTCAATCTTCAGGCCATGCCTCTCAGGGGTTTGTACAAATATTATTTTGTGACGGTATACGCTGGATCTTATCTGTTTTGCTGTGTGTGACTATACAAACCATAAGACATGGGAGCAGAATTAGGCCATCTGGACAATCAAGTCTGCTCCGCCATTCAATCATGGCTGATCATGTTTTTTGCTATCTCCTCCTCAACCCCAATTTTCGGCCTTCTCCCTGTAACCTTTGATGCCATGTCCAATCAAGAACCTATCAATCTCTGCCTTAAATACGCTCAACGACCTGACCTGCACAACTGCATGTGGCAACAAATTCACCACCGTTTTGCTAGAGAAATTTCTCCGCATCTCTCTTTTGAAAAGGCGCCCCTCTATCCTGAGGCTGTGCCCTCTTGTCTTAGACTCTCCCACCATGGGAAATATCCTTTCCATATCTACTCTGTCTAGGCCTTTCAATATTCGAAAGGTTTCAATGAGATCCCCCCTCATCCTTCTGAATCCCAGCTAGTACAGACCCAGAGTCATCAAACATTCCTCGTATGATAACCCTTTCATTCCTGGAATCATCCTTGTGAACCTCCTCTGAACTCTCTCCAATGTCAGAATATCTTTTCTAAGATGAGGAGCCCAAAACTGTTAGGTGAAGCCTTATCAGTGCCTTATAAAGCCTCAGCATCACATCCTTGTTCTTATATTCTAGACCTCTTGAAATATGTACAGTGTTCAGGCCGAGGGGAATGATGTTTTGTTTAGCTGTATGCATATATAGAGTTGAATGACGGTAAACTTGAACTTGAACTTGATGCCATCTAAGGAAGAGTAATGAGTGTTTGTGAACCACATCTGATCTGACTGAAAGAGTATAAACTGGGGCGATGAATGAGGGAAATAAAGAGGGGAAAATGTGCTGCAATAGTGTAATGCAGAATACACCAGTTGCTGGAAATTTAAAATAAAGGACTTGAAATACTCAATAAATCAGGTGTCATCTCTGGAGAAAGAAAACCGGGTTAATGATACAGGTGGATGACCTTGCATCAGAACTCACCAGCTCTGGTACAAAGTCATCCACTTATATCCTTAACCTGGTTTGATATAGGTGAACGACCTTGCATGATATAGGCTGGTTACCTGAACTTGTTGTCAAGTTCCGAGAGTGGCAACATGCCTATTCAGAAGATGGAGTGCTGTTCCTCCAGAACTGTAGATGCTATCTAAATATTAAATACTGCAATGACTCGTTACTTGAAATAACTGCTCTTTGTTGAGAACATAGGTTTCCTTTAGTAACTGTACAAGCACAATGATGAGATCTTCCAGTCAGATTGAATATGGCAGCTATTTAGATTCGGCACAGAGTTTCTTCATATCGGATGCACCAATTCGTTAAGTGAATTTTGCTGAATGCGGAATATTGTAAGAGCATTTTCTAATGTTCAAGTTCAAAGTTCTTAAGTAAATTTATACATGCCACCATATAAAACCTGGAGATTCACTTTCTTGTAGGCAATCACATTAAATGCAAGAAACTCAAGAGAGTAAATGAATGGCTGCAAATAATCCTGAACTTGTCCAGATATATTCAATTTTACTATTCTAATAATAAGCATCCATCAACAAATTAATGATGTAAATCAACAATATTGCAGACTAGCAATCCAAGCTACTATGAATTCTAATTCTTATGAGATACGTGATCAAAGCAGAAGTGTAATAGAAAATTAAAGTTTTGGTTCTAGGTAGAAACTATAGATACAGATTACTGCACCGTACAGCATGCAGCTTATTTCTTGATTGCATTTCATTCAAATCTCAATTATCCCTTTCAATTTTCTGCAAGGCTTAATTTTCTAGAGTTAAATTAGTGCTTATTGAGCTGAATTAGTCTAACAGAAATATGTGTTAAGATGATAACTTGAATATTTACACTGGTGAATAGCTAACACATTGGGAAATTGTTCAGGCTTGTCAGTGAAGACTGCTAAGGTTGCAACATTAAGAAAATGAAGGGATTTGGGGCCTTATTATGTGCAGATCAAAAAGAAAGGTAACACTAGTAAATCAAAGAAAATATGGTATGGTACAATACCTTTTGTGGGAGATGGTCATTGTCTTTCACTTGTGTAACTAAAATACTACTCATCACCTGACAGTCTTGTTGAATATTGTCTCGCCTTGTTTCATACAGACGTAAGCTACTTATTTTTCTCTCTGAAGCTGAAATAGGTATTGATCACTATCTAATAATCTGTGACCATACTGAGTTTTGAATTGATGAAGGAAGCAGCTGAAGATGATTAGGTCTGAGAATAACTGCAGAAGCAACGCTTGGGCTGACACAATTGATAGGTATCAACCACAATGATTTTCCTTTGTGCAAGGTCTGATTTCTGTCATTCAAGACGGAATATTCATTATGTGGGGTTTTACCAGGACTTCTTGATTCAACAATCAACCAAAAGCTGCAATGATGTCACTAACAAGAGAAAATCTGCCGATGCCAGAAATCCAAGCAACACACACAAAATGCTGGAGGAACTTAACAGGCCAGGCAGCATCTATAGAAAAAACTACAGTCAACTTTACAGGCCAAAACCCTTCGGCAGGGCTCATCTGGAAACTGTGTTGTACAAGCTGGTGGCAAAGGCATGTTCCCAGGAAGGATACATGGCTGTAGTAATGGGTCTGTGTAAGCACGTGGTTGATGAGTCGGAGAGCATCAGGAATCACAGAGGGGGAGCAGTGGGAGAGGGTTTCACTGAACACCCGTCTAAGGGAAGATTTAAAATTCTTCAGGGTAGGTATCCCTGGAAGAGACTTCGCAGTGTAGTAATCCAATCGCAAACAAGATGCTGGAAATCCAAGCAACACACACAAACTGCTGGAGGAACTAAGCAGGCCAGGCAGCAACTATAGAAGGGGTTTGGCCTGAAATGTCGGCTATACCTTTTTCTATAGATGCTGCCTGGTCTGCTGAGTTCCTCCAGTATGTGTCACTAGCAGTTATAGCATTTATTCTCATTTCATATCTGAAATGTAGCTCTTTGGTCTGTGTTTAGACCATATGGTCTGAAGCCAGGTGGTTCCAGATAGTCCCAATCTAAAGACTGCTGAGCAAGTTATTGGTAAATAAGAGCCGTTCAGTAGCACTTCTGTAAGAATTTCTGTTACTGTGCTGATAACTAATGTTGGCTCATGGGGCATGAATTTTCCTTGCACTTTGTGGACAGTACAATTATATACTGCAATGCAGAGTCAGTGTTTTAATATTTTAACTTTAGCTGTATTCAATTCTCCCACCCATTTCTTGACAGCATTCCTCTATTTTCTCATCACTTCTCTATCTTCATTCTTTGCTGTTAAGATATTGTTTATGTCTTAATTTACTTTTTTTTTTGCTTTAGAAAAGATAAGACAAAAATATGGAGACCTGCCAGGAGATCTACACATCTTTGAGCTTGAAAAAGACAAGAATGGTCTGGGACTCAGTCTTGCTGGCAACAAGGATAGGTCTCGGATGAGCATCTTTGTAGTAGGAATCAATCCTGAAGGTGCTGCAGGGAAAGACGGGAGAATAAAGGTCGGAGATGAACTTCTGGAAGTAAGTTAATAACTTAGATAACCTAGATTGTGTGCATCCCTTTCAACATTTAGTACAGGGTTTCCTAACCTGCAGTCCATGGACCCCTTGCTTAATGGTATTGGTCTGTGGCATTAAAAAAGGTTGGGAACCCCTGATTTAGTAGAATCATCATCTACCACCTACTTTTATTGAGTACATGAAATTAAAGCTTATTGCTTTATTTTTCTTCTTAACCACTTCATGATCAGGTTTATATTTATTTAGAAAATTGAATTTTAAGCATCAATAAGCATCACTGATAATCCTGGAAATCTGAAATAAAAACTGTAAATCTTAGCAATACTCATCATCAGTTAATGTTTCAATTTGAAGTCCTTTCTCATAAATGATATAAATAGTTATACTTAATTAATATTTGACCTTAACTAAAAAATGCTTGATAACGAAAAAAATTATTTGAGGAATTTATTCAGAATGAAGACTGTGCACCTAACTTTCATAGTCATGCTGCTTGAAGAACTAGACAATGATGCTTTTGTCAGTTGATCACAAAAGTTCAAAAGTAAATTTATTATCAAACTACTAATGTGCCACCATGTACAACCCTAAGATTCATTTCCTCATGGGCATACACAGTAAATCCAGGAAACACAATAGAATCGATGAAAGGCTGCACCCAACAGGACAGCAAAGAACCAAAGTGCAAAGGGCAACAAACTCTGCAAGTACAAAGAAATATTAATAATAAATAAATTAGCAATAAATATTTGAGAACATGTGATGAAGAGTCCTTGAAATTGAGTTAGTTGGTTTTGTGAACAGTTCAGTGATGAGGTGAGTGAAGTTGAATGAAGTTATCCCTTCTGGTTCAAGAGCCTGATGGTTGGGGGGTAACAACTGTGCTTGAATTTAGTGGCGTGGGTCCTGAGGCACCTGTACTTTCTTCTTGAAGGCAGCAGTGAAAAGAGAGCATGGCCTGGATTGTGGGGGTCCTTGATAATAGATGCTGGTTTTCTGCAACAGCACTCCATATAGAAATGTTCAATGGTGAGGAGGGCTTTATCCGTGATGGACTAAGCTGTATCCACTACTTCCTGTAGGATTTTCCATTCAAGGGTATTGGTGTCTCCATACCAGGCTGTGATGCAGCCAGTCAATATACTCTCCACCACACATTTACAGAAGTTTGTCAAAGTTTTCGATCAGTTATCAAATCTTTTCAAACTTCTAAGGAAGTAGAGGCGCTGCCGTGCTTTCTTTGTAAAGGCACTTATGTGCTGGACCCAGGACAGATCCTCTGAAATAACACTGAGGAATTAACTGACCCTCTCCATCTGTAATCCCCTGATAAGGACTGGCTCATGGACCTCCGGTTTCTTCCTCCTGTAATCAATAATCAGCTCCTTGGTCTTGCTGACACTGAGTGAGAGGTTATTATTATGGCACCACTCAGTCAGATTTTCAATCTTCCTCCTATATGCTGATTCATCACCACTTTTGATTTGGCCAGTGACAGTGGTGTCAGCAAACTTAAATATGCCATTGAAGCTGTGCTTAGCCTCACAGTCATAAATATAAAGTGAATGGAGCAGGGGCTAAGCACACAGCCTTGTGGTGCTTTTCTGCCGATGGAGATGGGGAGATGTTGTTACCAATCTGAACTGACTGGGGTCTGTCTGCAAGTGAGGAAATTGTGGATCCAATTACACAAGGAGATATTGAGGCCAAGGTCTTCAAGCTTATTGATTTGTTTTTGGGGATGATAGTATTGAAAGTGTGGAGAAATGTAGAAATAGAGTAGGAATAAAGAATAAAGATCACAAAGAAGTGTAACAGTGATGCCTATGAGAGTCTAAATTTTGTGATTTTCATTGCACACTGTTGATGAATGTTCATAATGGTTCTACCTTGGTAATAGCTAAATAAACTGTGAAATCTGTTCAGCAATTTCTAATGTGGAAATATCAGCTTAGGCCCATTCAATTTATAAATACCCCAACAGTGACTACATACTCAAGCTAAATCATGATTGATTGATTGATTGATATTGACGTTCACTGGGAACTACTCTAAGAATACAGATTTGGTGTGATCTATAAACCAATATGTCAATAAACTTCTCCATCTGTTATAGTTGAACCTAGACTTATTGATCTAAATATTGTTTTTAAGATTAAGATTCAATATGCTGCTCTCTCTTCAGCCTTTGAAATCAATTTCTTGTTTGTTGGCCTCATCCAATATTTGGATATTAATTTAAAAACTAATTTTAAGCTCAGAACAGTTAGCAATACATGCTCTTTTGATATGTAGTCTGCAATCTGAGTAAATATAAATTTTAACTGGTTTGACAAGATTTATGACTCGCTAAAGTAATTACAGTGAAATGTGTCCCCAGTGTAACAGATCTCATTTAATGGTGGCAGAGTAATTGGATATGGATTTTGCTGACCTGACTACTTCCATTGGCCTTTGTGAGATCTAGCATCTGAGAATAATCAAATGTTTGTCTACCATTTGTTTTTTAGTTAATGACAATGGTCTTATCTGATTGACCTTGTTTTTGGAAAAAATGAATACAAATTTATTGAAGGTCATTATAAGCTTGCAATTAATGAGAGTCTTACTTGCATTATATCCTATTCTGTAATCTGCTGTAACACTGATAAGTTCCCTCATTCCCACAGAATGCAGGGATTCTGGAGACCTCTGGCCTCCCGGATAACCACAGCTGCACCAGGTGCATTGAGCTGCAGCTCCTCAGAATGTGTTAAGGAACTGGAGCTGTAGCTTGATGACCTTGGGCTCATATGGGAGATGGAGGAAGTGATACATAGGAGCTACAGGGAAGTAGTCAACGCTAGGGTTGCAGGAGGCAGGTAACCGGGTGACTGTCCGGAGAAGGAAGAGAAATGAGCAACCATTAGAGAGTACCCCTGTGACGGTTCTCCTCAATAATAAGTATACAACTTTGGCACTTTGGATACCACCGGGAGGCAGGGCTGGGTAACGACCTACCAGGTGGGAGCTGCAATGACTGGGTCTCTGGCACTGAATCTGATGCTGTGGCTCAGAAGAGAACAGATGTGAAGAGAACTGCTGTGGTAATAGGAGATTCCATAGTCAGAAGTATAGAGATGAGATTCTGTGGGCATGATAGAGATATCCACATACCAGAGACAGGAGGTATGTTGCCTCCCACGTGCCAGAGACAGGAATGTCTCAGATCAGTTCCATGGTATTCTTAAGGGGGAGGGGCAGCCAGAAGAATTGGTACATGGGTATGAAAGGTGAGGAGGTCTTAAAGAGAGAACTTAGGGAGCAAGTTAGAAAGCTGAAAAGCAGAACCTTTAGAGTAGTAATCTCTGGGTTGCTGCCCGTGCCATGTGCCAGTGAGGGTAAGAATCGGATGATCTGGCAAATGCACGTGTGGCTGAGGAACTTTGTGCTGGGGGCAAGGGTTTAGATTTCTGGATCATTGGGATCTCTTCGGCAGAAGGTGTGACCTGTACAAAGGGGATGGGTTACAACGAAACCCCAGGGGGACCAATATCCTTACCGGCAGGTTTGCTAGAACTGTTCGGGAGGATTTAAATTAATTTGATGTGGGTGGTGGGAACCAGAGTGATAAGGCTGAGGATGGGGTAGTTGGTTTACAAACAGAGGCAGTGTGTAGTGAGACTACTAGCAAGGAGAGGCTGATGATAGGGCAAAATTACAGTCAACAGGATGAGTTGAAATGTAAAAGGCAGACAAAATTGATAGGGTGATGAATACAGGACTGAAGGTGTTATATTTGGATGCATGCAGTATGTAGAATAAGGTAGATGAACTTGTAGCACAATTACAGATTAACATGTATGGCGTTGTGGACATCACTGAATCGTGGCTGAAAGAAGGTTATAGCTGGGAGCTTAATGTTCAAGGATATATATAACCATATAACAATTACAGCACGGAAACAGACCACCTCGGCCCTTCTAGTCCGTGCCGAACTCTTACTCTCATCTAGTCTCACCGACCTGCACTCAGCCCATAACCCTCCATTCCTTTCCTGTCCATATAGCTATCTAATTTAACTTTAAATGACAACATCGAACCTGCCTCAACCACTTCTGCTGGAAGCTCGTTCCACACAGCTACCACTCTCTGAGTAAAGAAGTTTCGATACTGTATCGAAAGGACAGGCAGGAGGGGTGGGGTTCCTCTGTTGGTAAAAAATGAAATCAAATCCTTAGAAAGAGGTGACTGGTAGGATCGAAAGGCATAGAATCAATGCGGATTGAGCTAAGAAACCATAAGGGTAAAAAGACTTTGATGGGAGTGATATACAGGCCTCCAAACAGTAACAAAGATGCAGTTTACAAATTACAATGGGAGATAGAAAATGCATGTCAAAAGGGCTATAGTCATGGGGCATTTCAATATGCAGGTAGTTTGGGAAAATCAGGTTGGTGCTGAATCCCAAAAGGGGAATTTTGTAAAATACCTATGAGATAGTTCTTTAAGCAGTTCATAATTGAACCCACTAGGGGATCGGCTATTCTGGATTCAGTTTTGTGCAATGAAACAGAATTGATTAGAGAGCTTAAGGTAAAGGAACCTTTAAGAGACTGTCACCATATTATGATAGAATTCACCCTGCAATTTGAGAAGGAGAGCTAAAGTCAGATATAGCTGTAATACGGTGGAGTATGTAATTTCAGGGTACTTGGAGACAGATGGGAAAATAAGCTGGTCAGCATGGTTTCCTTTAAGAGAAAATCTTACCTGACAAATCTGTTTGAATTCTTTGAAGAAATAACAAGCAGTATAGACAAAGGAGAATCATTGGATGTTGTGTACTTGGATTTTCAGAAGGCATTTGACAAGTTGCCACACATGATGCTGTTTAACAAGCCCATAGCAATACAGGAAAGATACTGGCATGGATAGAACCTTAGCTGATTGGCAGGAGACAAAGTGTGGGAATAAAGGGAGCCTTTCTGGTTGTCTGCTGGTGACTAGTGGTGTTCCGCGGATGTCTGTGTTGGGACCACTTCGTTTTGCATTATATGTCAATAATTTGGATGAAAGAATTAATGGCTCTTTGGCCAACTTTGCAGACGATATGAAGATATGTGGAGAAGTAGGGAGTGTTGTGGGAGCAGAGAGACTACAGAAGGAATTAGATTAGTTGAATGTGCGAAGAAGTGGCAGATTGAATACAGTGTCAGGAAGTGTATGGTCATTGACTTTTGTAGAAGAAATAAAAGAGTAGACTGTTTTCTAAATTGAGAGAAAATTTAAAAATCTGAGGTGCAAAGGGTCTTGGGGTCTTCATGCTGGATTCCCTAAAAATTACTTACAGGTTGAGTCACTGGTGAGGAAGGCAAATGCAATGTTAGCATTCATTTTGAGAGGATTAGAATATCACAGCAAGGATGTAGTGTTAAGGCTTTTTAAGGTGCTGGTGAGGCCGCATGGAGTATTATGAGCAGTTTTGGGCCCCTTACCTAAGAAAGTATGTGCTGACACTGGAGAGGGTTCAAAGGAGTTTCACGAAAGTGATTCTGGGATTGAAAGGCTTATTATATGAGGAGCGTTTGATGGCTCTGGGCCTGTACTCACTGGAATTCAGAAGAATGAGGGGAGATCTCATTGAAACATATCGAATAGTGAAAGGTCTCAATAGTGTAGATGTAGAGAGCATGTTTCCTATGATGGGGGAGTCAAAGACAAGAGGACAGAGCTTCAGAATAGAGGGACATCCATTTCAAATGGAGATGTGGAGGGATTTCTTTAGGCAGTAAGTGTTGGATTAGTGGAGTTCATTGCTACAGGTGACTGGAGAATAAGCCATTGGGTATATGAGGGGTGATTAATAAGTTCGTGGCCTAAGGTTCATGTTAAGTGTGTCCAGGACGGATTCCTGTCACAATATGTGGACAGGCCGACTAGGGAGAATGCCATACTAGATCTAGTACAGTACTAGGTAATTGAACTGGGTCAGGTCACAGATCTCTCAGTGGGTGAGCATCTGGGGGACAGTGACCACCACTCACTGGCCTTTAGCATGATCATGGAAAAGGATAGAATCAGAGAGGACAGGAAAAATTTTAATTGGGGAAGGGCAAATTATGAGGCTATAAGGCTAGAACTTTCGGGTGTGAATTGGGATGGTGTTTTTGCAGGGAACTGTACTATGGACATGTGGGCAATGTTTAGAGATCTCTTGCAGGATGTTAGGGATAAATTTGTCCCAGTGAGGAAGATAAAGAATGGTAGGGTGAAAGAACCATGGGTGACAAGTGAGGTGGAAAATCTAGTGAGGTGGAAGAAGGCAGCAGACATGAGGTTTAGGAAGCAAAGATCAGATGGGTCTTTTGAGGAATATAGGGAAGCAAGAAAGGAGCTTAAGAAGGGGCTGAGAAGAGCAAGAAGGGGGCATGAGAAGGCCATGGCGAGTAGGGTAAAGGAAAACCCCAAGGCAGTCTTGAATTATGTGAAGAACAAAAGGATGACAGGAGTGAAGGTAGGACCGATTAGAGATAAAGGTGGGAAGATGTGCCTGGAGGCTGTGGAAGTGAGTGAGGTTCTCAATGAACACTTCTGTTCGGTATTCACCAATGAGAGGGAACTTGATGATGGTGAGGACAATATGAGTGAGGTTGATGTTCTGGAGCATGTTGATATTAAGGGAGAGGAGGTGTTGGAGTTGTTAAAATACATTAGGACGGATAAGTCCCCGGGGCCTGACGGAATATTCCCCAGGCTGCTCCACGAGTTGAGGGAAGAGATTACTGAGCCTCTGGCTAGGATCTTTATGTCCTCGTTGTCCACGGGAATGGTACCGGAGGATTGGAGGGAGGCGAATGTTGTCCCCTTGTTCAAAGAAGGTAGTAGGGATAGTCCGGGTAATTATAGACCAGTGAGCCTTACGTCTGTGGTGGGAAAGCTGTTGGAAAAGATTCTTAGAGATAGGATCTCTGGGCATTTAGAGAATCATGGTCTGATCAGGGACAGTTAGCATGGCTTTGTGAAGGGCAGATCGTGTCTAACAAGCCTGATAGAGTTCTTTGAGGAGGTGACCAGGCATATAGATGAGGGTAGTACAGTGGGGGTGATCTATATGGATTTTAGTAAGGCATTTGACAAGGTTCCACACGGCAGGCTTAGGCAGAAGGCATGGGATCCAGGGAAGTTTGGCCAGGTAGATTCAGAATTGGCTTGCCTGCAGAAGGCAGAGGGTGGTGGTGGAGGGAGTACATTCAGATTGGAGGATTGTGACTAGTGGTGTCCCACAAGGATCAGTTCTGGGACTTCTACTTTTCGTGATTTTTATTAACGACCTGGATGTGGGGGTAGAAGGGTGGGTTGGCAAGTTTGCAGACGACACAAAAGTTGGTGGTGTTGTAGATACTGTAGAGGATTGTCAAGGATTGCAGAGAGACATTGATAGGATGCAGAAGTGGGCTGAGAAGTGGCAGATGGAGTTCAACCTGGAGAAGTGTGAGGTGGTACACTTTGGAAGGACAAACTCCAAGGCAGAGTACAAAGTAAATGGCAGGATAGTTGGTAGTGTGGAGGAGCAGAGGGATCTCGGGGTACATGTCCACAGATCCCTGGAAGTTGCCTCACAGGTGGATAGGGTAGTTAAGAAAGCTTATGGGGTGTTAGCTTTCATAAGTCGAGGGGTAGAGTTTAGGAGTCGCAATGTAATGATGCAGCTCTGTAAACCTCTGGTTAGACTGCAGTTGGAGTACTGTGTCCAGTTCTGGTCGCCTCACTATAGGAAGGATGTGGAAGCATGTGAAAGGGTACAGAGGAGATTTACCAGGATGCTGCCTGGTTTAGAGAGTATGCATGATGATCAGAGATTAAGGGAGCTAGGGCTTCACTCTTTGGAGAGAAGGAGGATGAGAGGAGACATGATAGAGGTGTACAAGATATTAAGAGGAATAGATAGAGTGGATAGCCAGCGCCTCTTCCCCAGGGCACCACTGCTCAATACAAGAGGACATGGCTTTAAGGTAAGGGGTGGGAAGTTCAAGGGGGATATTAGAGGAAGGTTTTTTACTCAGAGAGTGGAATGCACTGCCTGAGTCAGTGGTGGAGGCAGATACACTAGTGAAGTTTAAGAGACTACTAGACAGGTATATGAAGGAATTTAAGGTGGGGGCTTATATGGAAGGCAGGGTTTGAGGGTTGGCACAACATTGTAGGCCGAAGGGCCTGTACTGTGCTGTACTTTTCTATGTTCTATGTTCTAAGGTAGAAGGAGTCAATTTTAGAAAACCTAGCACATTTATTTTTCCTACATTTACACACCTAGTCCAGTGGTCGTGGAGCATATGGATCCCTTCTTTGTAGAAGTCGGCATCTTGGACCTCCAGGAGTGGTCCACAGCAGGGGTGATTGATAACTTCGTGGCCTAAGGTTAGAAGGTGATGAGTTATTAACTTCAAGCTTTCTGCATTTTCACTCAAAGAGTTGAGCTGCACGTGCATGTAACGAGAGCTGTATAACTCATCTCCTTCTACCTTAGGCCACAAATTTATCAATTACCCCTGCTGTGGACCACCTGGAGGTCCAAGACACTCTCGTTAGTTCAATTCTTTGAGTGATAATGCAGAAAGTTTGAAGTTAATAACTCATCTCCTTCTACCTTAGGCCACAAACTTATCAATGACCCCTGCTGTGGACCACTTCTACAAAGAAGGGATCCATATGCTCCATGACTGCAGGACTAAGTGTGTACATGTAGGAGGGGAACTATGTTGAAAAATAAATGTGCTAGGTTTTCTAAAATTGACTCCTTCTACCTTAGGCCACGAACTTTATCAATCATCCCTTGTATTTAAGGCAGAGGTTGATTAATTCTTGATTAGTCAGGGCGTGAAGGGACATGGGAGAAAGCAGGTGATTGGGGCTGAGAAGGGTACTAATCAGCCATGATGAAATGGCAGAGCATACTCGATGGACCGAATGGCATAATTCTGCTTCTATATCTTATGGTCTAACAATATCAGTGTTGTACTGGAGCTGGTTTGTATTTCTCACCTGCCTGCATGTATCTGGGTTGACTGCAAATGGCTGATCTCTCCAACCTTCCACATCAGCAGAAGTTTGGTGTGCCCTCAGGGACAAGCAGGCCTTCTGAGGTACACTTCTAAATCTGCTGCATGAAAAGCCTTGATAAATTCTGACTGGGCAAAACTGGGAAATACCAAACTTTACCTTCTGTGAAAGCCTGTCAGAATTTTTAAAGCAATTTTGAACATCTGATGTTCAGGGCTATTAAAAATTACTAAAATTATAGTGAATAAAAGGATATCAAAGCAAAGTTAATTAGAACATAAAATGTTAACAAATAGTAGAGAATATTGTTTGAAATCAAAATGCCTTCATTCTCCTGACCGATAATCCCCATTGCACTGAATTAGCATTCCAATCTTAAGTCCTTGCAAAACTAGAGCAGATGGAAGTTACCTTTGTCTCTAAGAGACAGGATTTAATAAGACAGTCTACTCGAAGTAGAGGATTTTGAGCAGAAAATAGATTATTACAAAGTAGAAGATTATGTTAATCTGCACTTCAACCTGTGAGAAGGATGGAGTTTACTGGTGAATGTCAGTGTTAGAAATTGAGGCATCCAGTAGAATATCACGAAGGTAAGTGTTCTTGGGTTCAGGATATTAGGGCCTAGGCCTCATAAGCTCAAAAGTGATGTTGGGGAGAATGTGTAAATGGTTGAACAGCATTAGAGAAGGATGCCAGAAAAATTAAAGTTAATAATTCGATTTGACTGGTAGGGTCTTCATCCAGCATAGCCATTCCAAGAACAACATGGTTCAAGTTCCAAAGCAAAGCACTGAGAGACCAGTGCATGGGGAATAAAGTTACCCTATACTCCTCGATACACCAACTTTGTAAGTGCCACAAGGATGACTTGTACCTAGTATTGTGTGGTTGAAGTGGCTGGTAGGCACAGTGTGATCCAGAAATATATTAAGCCCCTGTGTTCAGTGGCTTTCTGATGCCATAGATATATAATTGTATAACTAGAAAGCTGTTGAAGTTCCTTTGTCTCCTAATTAATTTTTGTAACTTGTGAAGTATTGTTCATAATTATAGTTCATTGCATGCTTGATTTTTCAGATCAACAGCCAGATACTTTATGGGAGAAGCCATCAAAATGCATCAGCAATAATAAAGAATGCTCCAACAAATGTCAAGATAGTTTTGATAAGGTAGTTGCATTTCTGTCCTTAACTAAATCAAAACCGACTAAACTGGAATTGCTTCCTAATTAACAACAGCATTGCAACTTATTATCAGGGACTGTCAAGCAATTATACATTGATCAAATTATTTGATAGCAAAACCATTGATGGGGGCATTAAGATTTGCTGTGTTAAAGGCACCACAGATTGTTGTTCTTGTAGTTATATAAAAATTGCTTCCATTAGTTTTCCCAAAAAATTTAACTTCGTAAGTACAAATTTAAGCATGACCTGTGGCAAAAACAGACCTCTAATCGATACTTGACGGCTGATTGATTCATAGAATCTTGTCTATTCAGCAATTCTTGATTTTGATTTCAGTACTGTCACATTGAAACAATTGAAAAAGATTTATTATTATCGTAATAATCCTAGACAAAGAAGCAGTATGATTGCAAGACTAATAAATTGCGGACAAGACCCACTCGTGTGATCTGGCCATGCACGAGGAGCCAAAACCCCAATAGTCTTTGATAGTTGCCAAAACCGGGTCCAGGGCTTTTTATAATTTTATTATTAATATTTTAATATTGATTGTGGTATTTTTAAATTATTCTAGTATTCAAAGATGTAAACAAAATATTAAAATTGAAAGAATTCATTGAAACTAAGATTTATAATGTATCTAAATGCATCTGAGATAAATTAATAAAAAAGCTTAAAATTAAGAAATTTTAAAGAAATTACTTATTTTCCACATTGCCTCCTAATCCTCACTCCTACTGTCTGCCTGAGATCAGTGCAGCCTCAAATGTGACATAGGATCCCAAAAGGACCCAGTAAGACTGTTTTCTGCTGCTAGATTCTGCAGAACTGTTTTCCAAATCAAGCTAGTAACTGCTGGGCTTCCACGTTTTACTGTGTAGACTTTAGGCTTTATTTCATTCATAAAGTCGAATACAGAATTTCCAATTTAAATTGCCAGCAGCATCAGATCTAGTTCCTATATACTCTCTTTGTTCTACAGCCTTCTCTAGAGCCCTGCCTTTTAAGTCAGAGCTCTCTAGAGCTTTGGCTTAACTTTTCAAAATGCAATGCTTCACACTTCCTGAGTTAAGTTCCATCTGCCCTTCCTTGGACAGCATTCCCAATTGTTCCAGATACTGTTAATTTTTAAATAACCGTCACTGTCCATCACACTACTAATTTTGTTGTCATCCACAAATTTATTAACTATATTCTCATCCAAGTCATTAACATAGATGATGAACGAACAGTGGATCAGGCAATAATTACTGAAGCACACTGCTGGTCACAGGTCTTGAATCCGGAAAATAACTCTCCACTCTCACTCTCTGACTCCTTCCACTAAGCTAATTTTGCATCCAGTTGGTTAGTTCACATGGATCCCATGTGATATAACCAGCCTGCTTTGCAAAACTTCATTAACATCTGCCAACTTAACCTTGCCAATCCTCTTAACCACCTTTTCGGTACGAGGCAGCCCCCTTGATTGGTACCCCTTCCACAAGCATCCAATCCCTCCACCATTGACGAACAGTTGCAGCAGTGTGTACTATCTACAAGATGCACTGCAAGAACACACCAAAGTTCCTAAGGCAGCACCTTCCAGACCCACGACCACTACCACCTAGGATGAGAACAGCAGATAGCTGGGAGCACCACCACTTGGAAATCCCCCTCTGAGTTTATTCATCACCTTGACTTGGAAACATTTTGCAAATCATGGAATTCCCTCCCTAACAGCAGTGTGGGTGCACCTACACCTCAGGGACTGCAGCAGTTCAGGAAAGCAGCTCATCACCACCTTCTCAAGGGCAACTAGGAAGGGGCAATAAATGCAGACTTAGCTAGCGATGCCCACATCCTGTAAATGAATAAATAAAAATTTCCTGAGAATCAATTCCCCAGCACAAAGACATGTGGACAATCCTAATCTGTCTTGCCTTTCTCAATGCAGGTAATCCATTTCCTCAGAATCTCATCCAGTAACTTAGATTCACTGCCCTGTAGTTTACCGGCTAGTCTTTGCAGTTCTTCTTAAATAAACATCTTCAAGGAGTGGTGCCTGAGAAAGGTGGTGCCCATCATAAAGGATCCCCACACCCAGGACCTTCCATGCTTCTTCCTCTCTGCCATCCGATTTCTAAATGGACATTGAGCCCATGAACACTACCTCAGTACTTTCCTTATTTCTGTTTTCTTTTGCACTGCTTATTTTAACTTAACTATTTAATAGACATATCAGAACCTGAATCAGGTTTATTATCTCCGGCATGTGACATAAAGTTTGTTAACTTAGTAGCAATAGATAATATGGAAGAGAAAAAAAAATGATAAATAAGTAAATCAATTACAATATACGCATATTGAATAGATTAAAAAATGTGCAAAATTCCAAAATACTGTATATTTTAAAGAAGTGAGATAGTGTCCAAGGGTTCAAAGTCCATTTACGAATCGGATGGCAGAGGGGAAGCAGCCGTTCCTGAATTGCTTACAACCCTCCGCAGCTTCTTTTGGTCCTATGCAGTAGGTCCACTACCCGCCCCCCCCGCCCCCCATGCAGTGATGCAGCCTGTCCGAATGCGCTCCACAGTACATCTATAGAAGTTTTTGAGTGTATTTGTTGACATGCCAAGTCTCTTCAAACTCCTATTGAAGTATAGCCGCTGTCTTGCTTTCTTTATAACTGCGTCAGAGTGTTGGGACCAGGTTAGATCCTCAGAGATCTTGACACCCAGGAACTTGAAACTGCTCACTCTCTCCACTTCTGATCCCTTTATGAGGATTGGTATGTGTTCCTTCATCTCACCCTTCCTGAAGTCCACAATCAGCTCTTTCATCTTACTGACGTTGAGTGCCAGGTTGTTGCTGCGGCCACCACTCCACTAATTGGCATATCTCACTCCTGTACGCCCTCTCGCCACCACCTGAGATTCTACCAACAATGGTTTTATTGTCAGCAATTTATAGATGGTATTTCAGCTGTGCCTAGCCAAGCAGTCACGTGCATATAGAGAGCCATTGAGACTGCATTTGCCATTGACCTAATTGTGGCAATAGGCAAATTGCAATGGGTCCAGGTCTTTGCTGAGGCAGGAGTTTACATCAAAGGATTACATCAGAAGATATCAAAAAAACTTTATTCATTAAAATAGTTTTGAAGATTTAAGTATATGCATTATGAAGTTATACCATATTGAATTTGGGAATAACAAAAACAATGTCATGTTTTAATTTCTAAGGTATTTAAGAAGAATGCATTTTGTTGCTTGAATAGTTATCTATTGAATGTATGACTGAAAAGGCTGTATTGCATGTCAAGCTTCCTTTGTTTACTGAACAACACATTGTCCAAAATATTCAAGATTTTCAGTATCCCAAACATTTTGGAAAAACAGATGAATGCATTTATCATTTCAGTATTTTGCTTTGAGTAGTTTGATAGTTTTTTGAAATTTGGTAGTTGTTTTTGTTGTTCAGTATGCTGAAATACATACAGTAACCAACGTATCAAGTTTGGGAAGAACTGATGGTACTTAATGACACAGCTGACTCGAAAGGATGTTGGCAGGGTGGACTGTATAGGGTGAACCAGGAGTATGGATGTACAGAGTGAAGGGGAAGCTGATGGAGGACTACACAACAGTGATGAGGATGATCAGGCCTGAGTTGACGACATCGTCATCATCATCATAATACACAACAGAAATCAGCCTTAACATGAAGCAGTCAAGGCCAGGTGACTGGAAGTGGACGAAGAAATCTGCAGATGTGCAAAAGAAGTAGGATGACCTTGAGTGAACTTGGCAAACTCAGCACAGTCTAGGCAGGGCAACTGAAACGGACCTAGAAGGAAGATAGCAGGGTGGAGCTCAAGCGGATCTGAAAGGGATATAGCATGTTGAGTTCCAGCGGACTTGAAAGGGAGAATACAGGGTGGAGGCCAGAGGACCTGAAAGGGTGACGGCACAGTAGTCTGTGTAGGGTGGACACAGAAGGACACCCACGCAAGATAGGTAGGGGCGCAGCAGACCACAAGTGGTGATTCTATGATGGGGGACTGGGCAAGCAAGATCTGGTTCAATTTTCACACATCTATATTTTTAGCTTAAATGTATGCTGTCAGTTTTTAATGGATTTTAGTTTTGCTATAAATATTAGAACATGCCAAAAAAATTGATGGATACCTTTAACATTGGCTAGATCTTATATTAAATCTCATACCTGCAAGTTTTTGAGTGTGATCAACCATTCAATTTTTTATTTGGATGTATCAAATTGGGCTCCGCACCTGCTCAACCAAATACTCATAACTTAGATGTTAAGATTATTTATTTTAACTGTAATAATTATATTTCTTAATGCAGGAATGAAGATGCTGTTAATCAAATGGCTGTTACCCCTTATCCCTTACCACTACATCTCCTTTCTAGTGAGGTAAGAATCTAGATCTGATCATTGTTCATTCTATTATGTTGCTTTTTTGATGACACAAAAAGCTATGAACTACATATACAACTATTATAGTAAGAGTTTGATGCTCTATTTTAGAGCTAAATAAATGCATTCTTTATTATTTTAAAGAGCTAAATAAAATATCCCCCAAAATACTTTATGTCAAAGTAAAAAACCCTCATTTTTCCAGCCTACCAGGTGTTAAAATAGCTGACGCACCAAACATTTTCTTGTCTGTTCCACGCAAGTTGATGATAGTTAATACCCCTTCATATCACCAGTACTAATATCCAACAACTTTTGCTTTTAATAATTAGGTTCAATGAAACTTTCAACATTTATTGCTTCAATATTGTAAAAGAAATCCCCAAAAAATACTGAATTCTGTGTCGCTAGCAAAGGAACTGAAATATTATGCAGTTTATTTGAAAGGGCTTGATTCTTGGAGGATACAGTACCTCTAGAATTCAGAACCAGTGTAAGTGTAGGTTTTTATTATGCTGGAAACAACCAATGAGAATATCTCTTGAAAAATCTGTAGCAAAATATTTTTTGTTCTTTATGTCCTATAGACCCAATCAATTTTCCTGCAAAAATATATTAGAAATGTATGCATTTTTGGAAAAAGGATGTTTATTGCTGTTAGCTGTGCAATAAAAAGAAAGCTGTGTACAAAGTTTTAAAGTATCTTGTAGAAAACAATGAAATCAAAAAGTTCATTTTATATATTTGTTGTAAAGATGTATACCCACAATACTGATAGGGAAGAATTACACTTGGATCCAGCAGCAGTAAAGAACTGCAATATAGAGTATTTCCTTGAAAGCAACTTCCAACTAGAAGTGTTTCCATGCTTTTTCAAGCTGGTAGTTGTTGTGGATTTGTAAGGTGCTCTCTAGCTTGTCTTGGTGAGTTTCTGCAGTACATTCTGTAGATGATACAAACGACTGTTACTGTGCAGCAGAGGTGAAGTGAATGAATAGTTGTGGATAGGATGCCTGTCTAGCACAAGGTTATGCCTGGACTGTGTTGAGTTTCTTGAGAGTTTTTGAGGCTGCACTCATCCAGGCAAATGGAAGGTATTCCATCCGTGTAGGTGGTGAATTGATTTTTTATTGTCACATGCACTAAGGTACAGTAAAAAAGTTGGTTTTGCTTGCCATCCGTACAGATCATTTCATCACATCAGGGTATTGTGGTAGTAAAAGGAAAAAAACATCGCAGAATGCAAAATAAGGTGTTGCAGTTAGAGAGAAAGTGCATTGCTCTGAGGAAAGAGATTGTGAGGTCAAGATTTGATCTTCTCAGAATCATGAAGATGGTGGACACTCTGAGGATTTAGGAAGTTACTCACTGTAGAATTCCTAGCTTCTGAGTTGCATTGTAACCACATTGTGTACAAGAACACAAGACATAGGAGCAAAATTATGCCATTCAGCCCGTCGAGTCTGCTCTGCCCTCCATCATGGTTGATCCCAGATCCCACTCAATCCCATACACCTGCCTTCTCACTATCTCCTTTGGTGCCCTGACAGATCAGGAATTGATCAACTTCCGTCTTAAATATACGTACAGACTTGGCTTTCACTGCAGTCTCTGACAGAGCATTCCACAGATTCACTACTCTCTGGCTAAAAAAATTCCTCCTTACCTCTGTCTGGTATGTGGTGGGGGCTACCACACAGGACCAAAAGAAGCTGCAGAGGGTTGTAAATTTAATTGGCTGCATCTTGGGTACTAGCCGACAAAGTAACCAGGACATCTTCAGGGAGTGGTGTCTCAGAAAGGAAGCGTCCATTATTAAGGACTCCCAGCACCCTGGGAATGCCCTTTTCTCGCTGTTACCATCAGATAGGAGGTACAGAAGCCTGAAGACACACACTCAGTGATTCAGGAACAGCTCCTTCGCCTCTGCCATCCGATTCCTAAATGGACATTGAACCTTTGGACACTACCTCACTTTTTAAATATATATTATTTTTGCATGATTTTTAATCTATTCAATATATGTATACTTGATTTATTTATTTATTATTATTATTTTATATTTTTTTCCTCTATGTTATTGAACTGGTTCTGATTCTCTTCTAAAATGTCTCCCCTCAATTTTGAGGTAGTGCCCTCTAGTTCTGGATATCTTCACCATAGGAACCACTCTCTCCACATCCACCCTTTCTAGTCCTTTCAATACTAGGTAGGATTCAATGAGATCCCTGAGTACAGGCCCAAAGCTGCCAAACACTCCTTATATGGTAACCGCTTCACTCCTGGAATTATCCTCGTGAACATCCTCTGCACTGTCTCCAAAACTGTTGACAATACTCCAAGTGCAGCCTGACTAGTGTCTTATAAAGGCTCAGCATTATCTCCTTGCTTTTATATTCTATTCCCCTTGAAATAAATGCCAACATTGCATTTGCCTTCTTTACCACAGACTCAACCTGTGAATTAAACTTCTGGGAGTCTTGCACGAGGACTCCCAAGTCCCTTTGATGTTTGAACCTTTTTCCCTATTTAAATAATAGTTCACACTATTGTTCTTTTTAACAAAATGCATTATCATAGCTTTCCCAACACTGCATTGCATCTGCCACTTTTGTGCCCTTTCTTCCGATTTTAAGTCCTCCTGCAATCACATTGCTTTCTCAGCACCACTTACCTCTCCACCTATCTTCATATCATCAGCAAACTTTGCCACAAAGCCATCAATTCCATTATCTAAATCATTCATAAACAATGTGAAAAGCAGCAGTCCCAAAACTGACCTCTGAGGAACACCACTAGTCACTGGCAGCCAACTAAAAATGGCTCATTTTATGTCAACTCGCTGCCTCCTACCTGTCAGCCATTCCGCTATCCATGCCAATACCTTTCCTGCAATGCCTTGGGATTTTATCTTGTTAAGCAGCCTCATATGTGGCACCTTATCAAATGCTTTCTAGAAATCCAAGTTAATGACATCCACTGCCTCTCCTTTGTCCACCCTGCTTGTTACTTCCTCGAAGAACACTAACAGTTTTGTCAGGCAAGATTTCCCTTTACAGAAACTATGCTGACTTTGACTTACTTTATCCATTAGTCTCCAAGTACCTCGAAATCTCATCCTTAATAATAGACTCCCAACACTGAGGTTAGGCTAACTGGCCTATAATTTCCTTTCTTTTGCCTTCCTCCCTTCTTAAAGAGTGGAGTGAGATTTGAAATCTTCCAGTCCTCTGGGACCATGCCAGAATCAAGTGATTCTTGAAAGATCATGACCAATGCATCTGTTATCTCTTCAGCAACCCCTCTCAGGACTCTGGGATGCAGTCCATTTGGTCCAGGAGACTTATCCACCTTAAGACCTTTGAGTTTCCCTTGCACGTTTTCCTTTATAATAACAATGGCACTCACTCCTGCTCCCTGACACTCATGGACCTTTGGCCCACTGCTAGTGTCTTCCACAGTAAAGACTGAAGGAAAGTACTTATTAAGTTCATCTGCCATTTCTTTGTTCCCCCATTATTACCTCACCAGCATCATTTTCCAGTGGTCCAATATCATCTCTCACCTCCCATTTACTGTTTACGTAACTGAAAAAAAACTTTTGGTATCCTGCTTTATATTATTGGCAGTCTGCCCTTATATTTCATTTTTCCCCTTCATATAGCTGGTTTAGTTGCCTTATGTTGGATTTTAAAAACATCCTAATCATCCAACTTCCCACTCACTTTTGCTACCTTATATGCCATTTCCTTGGCTTTTATGCAGTCAGCAAATTTGTCCTGGACTTACTTCATAATTTACTGGCATAATTTACATATTACTATTTAACTATATTATGGTTCTATTACTATTATTTATGGAGCAACTGTAACGAAAACCAATTTCCCCCAGGATTAATAAAGTATGACTATGACTATGACTAGATGACACCAAGATTGGGGGTGTAGTGGACAGTGAGGAAACTATCAAAGCTTGCAGCAGAATCTAAACCTGCTGGACAAATCTGCTGAAAAATGGCACGTGTCAGGTGTTCTCCTTTGGGAGGATCAACCAGGCTTGTCTAAAACAACGACACTGAGGAGTGTAGTAGAACAAACAATCTAGGAATACTGGTCCGTACTTCATTGAAAGTGGTGTCACAGCTGGATAAGGTCATTAAGAAAGCTTTTGGCACATTGGCCTTCATAGATCAAAGTACTGAGTACAGGAGATGAGATGTTATTTTGAAGTTGTAAAAGACATTGGTGAGGCCTAAATTGTGTATTATGTGGAGTTTTGGTCACCTGCCTACAGATAAGATGTAAATAAAATGGAGAATGTACAGAGTATTTACAAGAATGTTGCTGGGGCTGGACAACCTGCGTTCTAAGGAAAGACTCAAAGGTTGGAACTTTATTCTCTGGGATGTACAAGATTGAGGGGAGATATGATAGAGATATACAAAATTATGAGGGTAAACATATGCAGATATTTTCCACTAAGGTTAGTGAGACTACAACTAGAGGTCATGGGTTAAGGGTGAAAGGTGAAATATTTAAGGGGACCATGAGGGGAAATTCTTCACTCAGACGATGGTGAGAGTGTGGAACAAGCTGCCAGAGCAAGTGATGGAAGCAATTTTGATATCAATGTTTAAGAGAAGTTTGGATGGGTACGTGGATGGGAGGGGTAAGGAGGGCTATGGTCCAGGTGCGGGTCGATGTGACTAGGCAGTTTTTAAATGGTTTGGCATGGACTGGATGGGGAAAGGGCCTGTGTTTGCACTGTAGTTTTCTATGACACTGTGACAATAACCACTATTGTCAGTATTCAAAATTGTTTAGGTTTCAGTGTTGAATAGAATCTGTGAAATGATCATTCACAGCTTTGAGGTACAAACTTGCTATCTTTTGTGTACAGAAATATTTCTCGAGTTTTAACTGTCCAATTCCTACCGTATACAAGCTTGTTCTAGACTCTTAAGCTCAAAAGAGGAAATTCATGGCAATTACCCTCTCATTCATTATATGAGCTAAACCTTTATGTGTGCTGGTTATTTATGAAATGAGAATGTATTGAAAATCAAACAAAATATAATAACTTAAACTAAAAGTACTGCAGGTACTGAAACTTAGACAAAAAAAAGATAATGCTGAAAATAATCAGTAGGTCAGCTGTATCTGAGGGGAGAGAAACAGATGCATTATTTCAGGTGCTTTATCAATGAAGAAGAAAAAAAACTGATAACACACTAAAACATGGCGGACATAAATTTATAGGCTAGATTTTTTTGAGATCTACTAGCAATTTCACGTATAATTCTTGGCATATCCCAACATAATTGTAAGAACATTTGGAATTCCCTTTTAAGTATGCAGTAACAGGGAAGTCCTGAACTTTTTCCCTGCTGTTTCTTTGTCTGTGCTCCAGACATCGTACCAGTGTCACACAGTTTCCAGTAAGAATTGGACTGCAATCTGCTAGGCATTGCCAGTCAGGTCAAAGTTTCTCCTGGGAGATCTATTCCAGGTGAAGTGAGAACCTAGCAGATATACTGTAGGGCCAGTAGCCACAGCTACTCACAGAAAATTCTGGGGCAATATTTCTCAATTATAAAAAGTAATATGCAAATTATTTTTAAAAATATGACCTGACCTCTACAACCCAGCATTACAATCTTTAAAACACATACAAATTCTTTTCGCCTTTGTCAGAATAATAAAATAAGAGCAAGAGAACCTTTTGAGACTACTCTCCTTTCTAACAATAAAATTGTGGCTCTTTCAATGTTCTTGAAAGGGCCCGTCATTTTGCTACGTCAAGACTGTTCTTGACATTGCGAAACTCAGAAGGCATCAATGCATTGTCTGCGCACAAAATTCCCCTTTAAACTTTTCCCCTTTCTTTCTGAGAAGTATAATGCTGTTTCTCATTGGGTCAAATTTCTAGAGCACCCTACCCAATAACATGAACTTTAGTGGTTTAAGAAGATAGCGCAAGCATCCAAAGGCTCATTAAGGATAAGCAACAAGTACTGACTTAATTACCATTGTGATTCAATCTCACCAGACAACATTCTACCCTTAGTTCCTTCAAGTAAGTTATTGATATCTGCATAGTCTTATCCTTTTGAAAACTATTGGATAGTATTCTTAGAGACAAGATATGCAACCATCTGAAGAATTATAGTTTGATTAGGGATAGTCAGCTTTGTGAGGGGCAAGTCATGCCTGAAAAGCCTGATTGAATTCTTCAAGAAAATGGTAAAACGTATCGATGAAGACTGTCTATGGCATAGTGGATGATGTACAAACGTATATGGAGTTTAGTATGACATTTGACAAGCTTCCCTATATTAGGGTCATTCAGAAAGTCAGAAGGTATAGGATCCAGGGAAGCGATTGTGTTGATTTAGAATTGGCTTACACACAGGAAGTAGAGAATAGTGGTAGATTTGGAGGGTATTTTGCCTGGAGATCGGTGACCAGTGGTGTTCCATAGGGATTTGTTCTGGGACCCCTATTCTTTGTGAGTATCAGAATTGACTTGGATGAGGAAGTGAAAAGATGGGTTAGTAAGTTTGCAAATGACATGAAGGTTGATGGTGTTGTGGATTGTGTAGAAGGTTGTAGTAAGTTATAACAAGATATTAACAGTATACAGAATGGCTGAGAAATGGCAGATGGAGTTCAATCCAGAAAAGTGTTAAGTGTTAAGCAGATACAATAGGGTATTTTAAGAGACTCTTAGACTCTTACATGGAGCTTAGAAAAATAGAGGGCTCTGCGGTAGGGTAATTGTAGGCAGTTTCTAGAGTAGGTTATATGGTTGACTCAACACTGTGGGCCAAAGGGCCTGTAATGTGCTGTAAATTTCTATGTTCTATGCTCTATGATTCAGTTTGGAAGGTCGAACTTGAAGGCAGAATACACCGTTAATGGCAATTTTCTTAAGTGTGTCCAGGATGCTGCTTGGATTAGAAAGCATGTCTTTTTGAAATACCTTTTCCCAGGGAAGAAATGGCAAATACAAGGGGGCATAACTTTAAGGAGTTGGGAGGAGAAGATGGGGGGGAGGTCAGAAGCAGTTTTTTACATAGAGGCTGGTAGCTGTGTTGAACATGCTGCCAGAGGTGGTGGTAGAGGCAGATACATTAAGGACAGTTAAATAGGCTCATGGATGAAATAATTTTTTTGCATAATTCTATTAAAACACTGTAAGAGAGGCATTTATGTTATGTACCGTGTAGTCGCAGATCTTTTATCTTGACTGCTTTGGTTAAAGTATTGTTAAACAGACCTTGCACCCCTACTATTGATGGGTACAATTATTCCTCACAAAATTGAGTTTAGACAGTGTTAATTTACTTCCTTTTGTGATTAGGTTAGATTACTGCCCATTATGCTGCTGGCACTTAGGGTAGCAATGAAAGTCCTCCACCTCTCATAGTGTTCAGGGCTTCCTTCATCATGTCAGTAGCTTTCTCTCTATTTTCACTACTGTCAGTCATGCAAGTCCTGAGTGGAGACCAGGGATACTATTGCACTCAAATGTAAAAGGATTCTTCATTGCTGTTTCCGTAACAATTTTGTTTGACCAGTCAGGGTTGTTAGCCCTGATCCGAACCCCCGAACCTGGAGGACCGGTGGACCACTCTTAGTCTGGCCTCTACCCTTTGACCTGTTTGGCATGGCTGATCCTACCAAGAGCCAAAGCGTAAAGCCCTGACTCCACCCAACGTAGCTCTCCGGGTCATTGAGGCACGCAAGCCTCCAAACCATGACAAGGTTGTAGCCGTTGGAGGTTCCTTTTGTGAAATGGCCTTGTAATCAAAGCTAATGCTGGTTTGATTTGTATTAATTAGAAACCTCAAGCGGACGGCTACCTGAGACAGAAGGGTTAGATTGATTTTGGAGTGAGTTGGCATAACGTTGCGAGCTGAAGGGCTTATACTGTGCTCTACTGTCAAATGTTCTATGTTCTGGTGGAGTGTCAGTTAACTATGGGTCAGTCAATGTTATCATCAAAATTAGGTGTGGTTCAAACTCCCTATCAGTATTAATGAGAATTAGATTTCAGAACTTGGTATTTCTGGCAATAAGCTCTGTGACCTAGTTAATGACAGGAGATTGGCAATGCACAGTTCTTAGGAGACAGGTGAGGGATGACACTTCTATCTTTTTCTTTTTATTCTATAATTTTGGCTCGAGGAAAGTAATGCAAGTTTACATTTGAGGGAATTTAGCAAGTTTTGTTTATTTTGGAATAATTCCATGGAAATACCGTAAGGGAGGTATTTATGTTATATACTGTGTACTCACAGATCTTTTATCTCAACTACTTTGGTTGAAATGTTGTTAAACAGACCTTGCACCCCTACTGTCTGATGGGTACAATTATTCCGCATGAAATTAAGTTTGGACGGTGTTAATCTACTGCCTTTTGTGTAATGGCCTAGAATTCAAAACTACTGCTGGTTTGATTGGTATTAATTAGCAACCTCAGGTGGAGGCTCGGAATAGATTCAATGGAGATAATAGTACAACAATGCATCCTCTTCACGTTGAAACAGAGGTAATAACTGGAGCCAAGTGTGGCCCACCTGGGCTTGATGATGACACAAACTTACTGAAACAGTAGATGTTTCTTTCTCCAATGGATGGATATATCCCTCACCCGATCAACATAAGCAAGGCACAGCGCTGCACAGTCCCTGCTGCAAAAGGATATCATAGAATTGTTCAAGCTTGATTTTCTAAACAGCTTTTTGACTTCATGGTGCAGATGGGGTTGAAGTGGCCCATAATGAAATGGTTAATTTTAGTAATTGTCACTATGTTCAGATTCTAGATACCACAGGAGCATTGCCCTCCCAAGAACAGACATCCACTCAATTAGATTTTTCAGATTTCAAGAATGTGCATAATATACTATTGACAAAGGTAAGGAAAATAGAGTAATTCAGTGATTTATAAACTCCTATGACAAAATGGTGCTTCTTATCCATTGCATGGAATATTCTATATTTTACAATCAAAGCATTGCAATGATGACTTAGTGCAATCTAAAAAAAATGGGCCAGTATTTATGTTTTGCATTTTGATTTGGTGTACGTAGGTCAGACTTTGGATAACACCTTATTCTGTATAATTGATGAGATTTAAATAATTAAAATTATATATGCAAAACTGCATTGTGAACTTTTAACACAGTTAAAAAAGATTACTAGCATTTACATCACAGTTAAAAAAAGATTACTATCGTTTATATCCAAATTCTTAATTTTTTAATGTTAAATAACTCACTAAAACTTGCTGACTAAGTTCACACATAATGAATGGCTGCTGGGGCCTGGGAAAGGGACATGGGCGAGAAGATCTACAGATGCTGGAAATCAAAGCAACACACACAAAATGCTGGAGGAACTCAGCAGGTCAGGCAGCGTCTATGGAAAAGAATAAACAGTCGATGTTTCGGGCTGAGTTGGTCTGAAACATGGATTGTTATTCTTTTCCATAGACGCAACTTTACCTGCTGAGTTCCTCCAGCATTTTGTGTGTGCTGAAAGGAACATAGGCATCAGTAAGAAGTAATAATTAATGGAACTGGATAGAGAAACATATAATAAGCTCCATACATTGTGCGTGGTCATTGAATTTGCAGGGGATAATTTGTAAAAAGTTAAAATATGATCTCCAGATGGAGCTGAACTATTTTTCATTTAAAATGGATTGTTTCTTAATGTAAAACTACTAAGCCAATATTTTCTAATATTTGTATTTTTATTATTTTTAAATGATTGAAGAAAATTATCTTCATGAAATAATCAGCACAGAGCCAACAGAATATCCTAGTTTTCATCAATACAGTGTGTTAAATGTTCCAGATGGTTTAATGTCAGTGACTACACATCTTCCTTTTGTTGAACTTCAATTCATTTATGAAAGAGTTTGCAGAGATAATTACGGGATTACTCTGGTGGGGATGTAGTACCCAAAGACCTTGAAACAGGATATAGACTGGCATTTACAAGCAGTTAGTTGCAACTGGCACCTAGATTCCCAAGGTCAGTTTAAAGCTGTAATTATGCATAGATCCAGGTGCGGATTTATTTGAGAGCAGGCAGAAAACTAATAGTGCGGGTAAAAAGATTTGCATCTATGGACTTAAACAGATGTGGACAATTAAAGAGCAGTGTCACAATAATTTGATCAAAATTCTGAATGCTTTTGTAAAAACATCAAATGTGTGTGAAACCATTAGGAACTAGTGCCAAGGCTGTACGAGGAGGAGACTAGGAAAGGAAACCCAAGCTACAAGCATCATCTGGAGGCAGGTGCTGAAGCAAATTGACACCTGAGCCCCAGTTAATGTGCATCAGTAATGAGCAGCATAATGAATTTATTTATTTATTAAAACAGCAGCTCTTTTCCATCTGCGCAAAGAGTGGCTCCAGTGAAGTTAGCTGAAAAAAGAACAGGTTACAGCAGTTATGAATTAATTGGGTATGTACATTACTGTAGATGGATATGCATAAGGAATAAATCCGACCTTAAAAAAACAAGCTGTTGATTGCTTATATTTAACTGTTTCATGCATAGCAAATGCTGTTTTAAAAGAATTTCACTGTTTTAGAAAACTAGATACTCTCTTTGACTCAAGAATGTGGCATCTATTGACTGTCTGTGAACCCATGGGTACTACCTTAGTTGCCATGATAAAAGTTGGATCTTGTAGTGATGATACTTTTGAGGAGGCGTTTCAGCATTTTTAATCCCAGTAGTATGAAGAAGCAGAAATTATATTTACAACTTGCATTTGGGGTATTTCCATTCACCTTCAGCTCTTGCCCTCTAGATGGTACATGCCATAGTTTGATGGGCCATTTAGGGAAGGTGTAAATGCTAGTTAAGTTGGCTGCTCTGTTCTGTATGTTTCAAACTTGCTTATGGGAGGGGTGGAGCTGGACAATGGAGGCAGTTCGGCGATAAGCTGAAGGAGACAATGGGGGAATAAAGGCTGATGGGGAGGGTAGAGAGAGTGAAGTGAGGATGCAAAGGTTATAAATGCTGGAATCTGGCAGTAATGAAGTTGATAATGGAAATCATTAAGGAAGTGATGAAGGGCAGATGGGAGAGGGGATCTAATGGATGGAATGTGAGGGCAGTATGAAGATAGAACTAGGAGGGTTAGGAGGATGAACATGGGCAGTGTTGTCTGGAAAGATGATGCAGGAAAAAAAACAAAATTGGGAGGAGAGAGGTTCATCAAAAGGAGAGAAGTAATGGAACACAGAGAGTAAGGATTGCCTAATATTGGAAATGCAATGTTCATACCAGTGGTGAAATATGTAGTGTTGTTCTAGTTCCTCTCTCCTTGAATATAGCTCTACTGACTCAGACTGCATTAATTTGACTAAACAGTTCATTGTGAACCCTTTACCACAGCCAGCTCAAGAACACCAAGCCAATTTTAGCGTTCCTACTGTTATCTTTGAGATGAGCTCATTCTTTATTCTGTGAGATATTTTTCCAATGATGATGGAGGTGAATATTAAAGGTTTTCTTAATAATTTGAGCCTTACAGATGCTATAGCATATTATTTGGAAAGTTAATTATGGTGTAAAATTGCAAAGGAATATGCGTTCATAGAAATTGAACATCAGTGCTGAGTTATCAGAAGTGGTCCACATCTAATATATTGGATCCTGAAATCTAATTTATAGGACCAAAGTGGTCTTGGTCTAGCTATCAGTGAAGACAACACAAATGAAGGAGTCATTATTAAAAGCCTCACTGACAATGGAGCAGCAATAAAGGTAAGCAATTGACTCAAATAACTTTGCATTGTAAGCACTTTCTGTCTTTTGGACAATTAATTCTCTGAGTTTTCATTCTTTTTTCAACAATATTGATAACACATTTTAATGTTTCCAAGAGTCAATGGCACTGGCAATCATAAATTGTTTTAAAATAGCCATTCCCAAAATCTAAGGGAGGCGGTTATATGTGCCCTAATTTTATAGCTTCAGACAGAAAATAAGCTTGAACAATGAATGATTGACATTGAAGGGATAAAACCGAAGCTTAAGTTGAATAAATATCAGAAAGAATTTATAAAAATTGCATTGGCAGTAGCCAAAAAGGCTATTGCAGTTACTTGGAAATCGGATTCGTATTTAAGTATGGATCATTGGAATAATGAAATCTTTAGCTGTATTCTACTTGAAAAAATTACTTACAATTTAAGGAATAAATATGATACATTTTTGAGTATTTGACACCCTTATTTACAAAAGATAGGATTGTATATATAGGTGCTCCGATGATAAAGGTGTTGGTCCTTTGGGGAAAGAATCAAATACATATATTAAATTTATTTCGAATCCCATGGAGCATGTGGAGACTTTCCAATATCCAGGCAGTCTTTCTATCTTTTTTTCTTTCTTTTCATTTTCTCTGTTTTTTCCCCTCTTTTTTTCTTTTAGGTAGGGGTATGTAACCAGGGTAAGGGTTAAGGGGAGGGGGGAGGGTAGATATTATTCTATGTATCAAGTTTGAAAATTGAATAAAAGAAATTTTAAAAAAGAATGAATGATTTAAGAGTTTATGAAAATATTAAAATGATTTAGCTTAGTGTACTGTAACCTGTGTAAAACCAATATTTAATTGCCATTTTCAGATGGATGCATTGATAAAGCAACTTACATTTATATACCACTATTAATATCCCAAGGTGCTTTACATGGATGTTGGGAAAGAACTAGATGTTGAACCAAGGAGGGAGACATGCAGAGAACTGATCACAATCTTGATCTAAGAGATGGGATTTTAAATGGTTTCTTATTCAAGGGGGAAAGATTGAGAGGCTCAGGAAGAACGTTGCAGAATGCGGAATAAAAGTAGCTGAAGGATGGTACATCAATTCTGATGCAACAAAAACGTAGTCAGTAGACTAATACAAACATTTACAGTTACATTTAGAGAAATGGACTATTGTTATAGTGCTGTCAATGGTGGTGAACTTAAGAAAATTTAAAGATCTGGTAAGGGCTTTATTATTTCAGGCATGGTTATATCAAGAGCCAGTGTAGATCAACAAATGCAAAGAATGTGAAAATCTATGAAGTATGTGGAATGGGAGCCCAGTTTAGCATTGGAATAATCAAATCTCAAAGAGGCAAATGCAAGAAAGAGAGTGTCAAGGGTTAGTAGAGTGATATCAGGATGGAAGTTGGGAGATAATATAAAGGTAAAAGTACACAGTCTTTACAAAAGCTCTCAGTTACCAACAGTTTGGTTTGCCAGCAACATTGGCAAGGGAAGAGTATGTGGTTTCTGTTGGAATACCAAAGTAATTGCTTTAATTAATCCTGATTTCTAGCTGGAGGTGATTGTGCCTCAACCAAGTTTGAAGATTAGGCAAATTCTTTGAAAATGTAGGTTAGGGTTTTAGCAGCATAGTGGATATGTTGTGGATTATTAGTGTAGAAACACAAATTCAATTTCTAATGTGACAGGTGGAGAATGTCTATTCAAGTAAATAAATCTGGAATTTAAAATTGTCTAGTGTCAGGAACATTAACGATAAAGTTAAAAGCCTGCCTTGTTTATACCCACCTGATTTTATGGAAGGAAGTTGGTGACCCCTGCTTGGTGTGACTGGACAAATTTCAGTAGCCACCGCCACCCCCCGCACCCCCCACACCAACACCACTCATCCCAGACAGTTCTTCTCGTATACCTATTTACTTGTTATGCATCACATTTAATATAGTACTTCACCATTTGGTGGTTACTTTTCCCTTGAGGATCCCAAAATATGAAATTACTATTAACTAATCATGTGATTACACAAGGCAATGACTAAAATAATCTTTGTTTCTTAGATGGTTTCCTGAATTTTTGCTGCAGGAAATTCTCTTGAATGCATTCTTTGAACTTTTCCTTCAAACTGGTTTACTCAGTTTAATTTTCCTAATCATTATGAAGATACACGTCCCTCCTGTACAGTTACTGGATAACATTTGCGACAAGCTGTTCATTTTTTTAATTACATGCTCTCACAAGAAGTGGTTCTGCTAGTAGGGAGCCTATAAATTACTTCCACATGTTTTTATACCTAGATGTCATTTAACTCAATCCATTTTAATTTGATCACTTTTTCTCCCAGTCAGGTTCAGTCCATACAATTTGCTTGTGTAAGTGTTTATTAACATTGGCTCTTTTCTCCTCACCTCCCCCCACATCTCAGAACAATAATTTTATCCTCGCTGTTACCCTTACTGCAGTTAAAGGCCACAATAAGGCACAGTTTTCTTTTTCAAAATATGGTTGTGACATCTTCAGTAAAACTAATCTTATACAAATTTATTACAATTTATCCTTTTAGGATGGAAGAATCAAAGTAGGGGATAGAATCCTGGCTGTGGATGATGAGATTGTAGTGGCACAACCTCCCGAAAAGGTAATCATATTATTTGTCCATCCATGGCTTCCTCCACTGTCGCGATAAAGCCACACTTAGGTTGGAGGAACAACACCTTATATTCTGTTTGGGTAGCCTCCAATCTGATGGCATGACCATCGATTTCTCAAACTTCCAATAATACCTCCCCCTCTCCCTTCACCATTTCCAGTCCCCTTTTCCCTCTCTCATGTTATCTCCTTGCCTGCCATCACCTCCCTCTGGTGCTTCTTCCCACCCCCCACCCCCTTTTTTCTTTCTTCCATGGATTTCTGTGTCTTTCACCAATCAACTTCCTAGCTCTGCTTCATCCCTTTCCCTCCAAGTTTCACCTAACATCTGGTTATTGTCTCTTCCCTCCCCCCACATTTCAAATCTACTCCTCAGCTTTTTTTCTCCAGAACTGCCAATGGGCTTCGGCCCGAAACGTCGACTACTCTTTCCATGGATGCTGCCTGGCCTGCTGAGCTCCTCCAGCATTTTGTGTGTGTTACTCGGATTTCCAGCATCTGCAGATTTTCTCTTATTCATATTATTTGTTGACATGTTAGACCCTGCAGTCCTCTTGGTCGGCATTTTCTACTGCTTTAGAATGATTTTCATTGACCAGGGTCCCAAACATCTTATTTATTTATGATTTCTGAGTAATCTCTCCGAATGAAGTAGCCACTGAGTGTATGTCATGCATAATGATTCATTAACTGGAGAATATGAAAGACTTGAAATTTTACAGTTGTTTCATAATCCTCCTACCATAACTCTGAGGGTGAGGCAAAGTGAAACCCCAGGGAAACAACAAAGGTCCTGTAATATACTCCATGCCTCTGCCTTTCCAGGAGCTATTCCCCTACCTTTCATTAAACAGAACAGCCTTCAGGATATTTCCATGTTTAATTCCTGCAGACAGTTTTATAAAATTAAGCATCTTACTCTCAGTGCTTCAATTTTATTGCTTGAAATACGCTGACAGAAAGTTAAGATATAAATGATGAGTTGATTTAACGGTATAGGGAACTGGCTATTCAGCACATAAACATACACTCAGTGGACAATTTATTAGGTTCACGCGTACACCTGCTCATTACTACAGATAATCTATCAACCAATCATGTACCAGAAACTCAATGCATAAAAGCATGCAAGCATGGTCAAGAGGTTCAGTTGTTGTTCAGACCAAACATCAGAATGGGGAAGAAATGTGACCTAAGTGGCTTTGACTATAGAATTATTGTTGGTGCCTGATAGGGTGTTTTGAGTATCTCAGTAACTGCTGATCTGTTGGGATTTTTACATACAACAGTCTCGAGAGTTTACTGAGAATGGTGCAAAGAAACAAAAAAAAACATCCACTAAGTGGCAGTTCTGTAGGTGAAAATACCTTGTTGATGAGAGAGGTTGGAGGAGGTTCAAGCTGACAGAAAGGGAACAGTAACTCAAATTACAGGTTAAAACAGTGGTGTGCAGAAGAGCATCTCTGAGTGTACAGCACATTGAATCTTGAAGTGGAAGGGCTACGGCAGCAGAAGATCATGAGCATACACTCAATGGCCACTTCTATTAAGTACAGGAGTAGCTAATAAAGTGGCTATTAAATGTAGGAGTTTATAATATAGTATGAGGGTTTTTACACATAGCTTGCTGATACAGATGGGCAAGGTGAAGCAGAATGCTGCCAAAGTTAATATGATGAAACTACAAAGGTTGTCCTTCACCAGTTGTTCATAGTCAAAAAAATATTGAGTGCTATGGTATTGTAAGCAATTTATAAAATTAAGATTGTTTTCATAAATCAGAGCATTGACTACAAGAGGTAGGATGTTATGTTAAAAATGTTAAGTATAAAATGTTGGTGGAGTATTGTGTGCTGTTCTGGTCACCTACGTACAGAGAAGATATCAGTAAGTTTGAAAGAGTGCAGAGAAAATTTACGCAGATGTTGCTGGGACTTGAGGACCTGAGTTATAAGGAAAGATTGAATAGGTTAGGACTTTATTCCATAGACCTTTGGCGAATCAGTGAAGATCTTAAAGAGGTATACAAAATGCTGAAGGGTATAAGTAGAGTAAATACATTCAGGCTTTGTTCCCTGAGGTTGGGTGAGACTTATAACTAGAGGTCGAAGGTTTAGGGTGAAAGGTGAAATATTTAAGGAGAACTTGAGAGAGAATTTCATCACTCAGAAGGTGATGTGAGTGTGAAACAAGATGCCGGCAGAGGTGGAGAATTGCAACATTTAAGAGAAGGTTGGATAGGTGTGTGTGGGGTAGAGAGAGATATGGAGGGCTGTGGTCCAGATACAAGAAGATGGGACGAGTCAGCCTGGTCTGGAGGGGCCAAAGGGCCTTTTTCTTTGACTCTATAACCATGACAAAGAAATTAATGTTGGGAAGGAAATGTTCTTCCTATTTTGAGTTTTCAGCTTGATTTAATACAATCAGGCTGGAACAATTTTAACTTTAACTCATCTTGAACTGTATGAATTTGAATTAAACTGACAGTAAGATCTATCATTACTAATTAAATTTCAACAGGCAATGTAATTTCATTTTCCCTAATAGTTCACTGAAAATTTGAATCTGGTTTTGCATTTTAATAATAAATGCAAACTGAATAAATTGTTTCAGTAAATTGATATCTTGAATATTTTAGATTAGATTAGATTAGGTTCAACTTTATTGTCGTTGTGCTGAGTACAGATACAAAGCCAATGAAATGCAATTAGCATCTAACCAGAAATGCAAAGAAGTGTTAGTTACAAAATAACTGCGAATAAAAAGTAAGTGCTACAGCACACAAATATAAAAGTACCGAGACAGTACAATATGGGTGCAATACTGCTTAGCGTTGTGATGAGAGACTCTTCCTGTGCCTGCTGGTGCGGGAGCGGAAGAGAGTAAAAAGTCCATGGTTAGGGTAAGATGCATCCTTGATAATGCTTTTCACCCTGCCCAGGCAGCATTTATGGTAGATGTTCTCAATGGTGGGCAATTGGGTGCCGATAATCTGCTGGGCAGTTTTCACCATACGCTGGAGTGCTTTGCGGTCCAATACAGGACAATTGCCATACCACACTGAGATGCAGTTGGTGAGTATGCTCTCAATGGTACAGCGGTAAAAGTCCGTCAGTGTCCTGGGACTGAGGTGAGCTTTCTTGATGCTCCGCAGGAAATAAAGGCGCTGTTGTGCCTTTTTGATCGGGATGGAAGAGTTCAGGGACCAGGTGAGATCCTTGGAAATGTGGACACCAAGGAATTTGAAGCTTGATACACGCTCCACTACAGCTCCGTTGATGTAGATGGGGACATGAGTGTGGCTCCTAGCATGCCTGAAGTCCACAATGATCTCCTTGGTCTTCTGGGTGTTAAAGGCCAGGTTGTTATCGGCACATTGCACAGCCAGGTGCTGGACCTCGTCCCTGTAGGCCGGCTCGTCATCCCCTCTGATCAGGCCAACCACCGTGGTGTCATCTGCGAACTTGATTATGGAGTTAGATCCATGTTCTGGAACGTAGTCATAGGTGAAAAGGGAGTACAGAAGAGGGCTCAGCACACAGCCTTGAGGCACGCTGGTGATCAAGGTGAGAGTGGAGGAGGAGAGGTTGTCTAACCTAACTGATTGGGGTCTGTTAGTCAGGAAGTCCAAGGTCCAATTGCAGGGGGATGAACTGATACCAAGCTGGTGAAGTTTGGCGATCAGCTTGGAGGGAATCACAGTATTGAATGCCGAACTAAAGTCAATGAACACCATTCTGATGTAAGAGTTAGGGCTGTCCAGGTGGGTCAGGGCAGAGTGAAGTGCCGTGAAGATGATGTCCTCTGTTGACCTGTTGTTGTGATAGGCAAATTGATGGGGGTCCAGGGTAGTGGGCAGACAGAATTTCAGATGTGATAGAACCAGTCTCTCAAAGCACTTTGCAATGATGGGGGTGAGTGCAACTGGGTGGAAGTCATTCAGGCCCGTGGCAGTGGAATGATTCAGCACTGGCACGATGGTGGCAATCTTGAAGCTTGTGGGGACAACTGCCTGGGCCAGGGACAAATTGAAAATGTCCGTGAAGACCCCGGCCAACTGCCCTGCACAGACTCAGAGCACACGGCCAGGTATTCCATCCGGACCAGCTGCCTTCTGTACATTCACCCTACTCAGGATGGCGCAAACATCAGAGGTGGAAAGTGAGAGAGGCAGTTCACCAGGTGGGAGATCCGCTTTGAGGGTGACCTCCTTGTTCTCTTGGTGAAAGTGAGCGTAGAAGTAATTGAGCTCATCAGGGAGTGAAGCAGAGCTGGAAAGGGGCACAGTACTGGGTGGTTTAAAGTCTGTAATGACCTGTACGCCATGCCACATGCGCCGGGGGTCCGAGGAGTTGAAATGCTCCTCGATTCTCTGTTTGTATATGTGTTTAGCCTGAGAGATTCCCCTTCTCAGGTTGGCCCTGGCTGAGCTGTAAGCTTCCCGGTCTCCAGACCTGAAGACTGAATCTCTGGCGAACCTCTCTGTTCATCCATCGTTTCTGACTGGGGAAAAGTTTTATTTGTTTTTGTGATGTCACTCTATCTACACACTTGTTGGTGTGCTCAAGGACAGAGTTGGTGTATAAATCAATGTTAATCTGAGAGTCTCTGGTGGCATGAGCAGCAAACGCGCTCCAGTCTGTGTGCTGGAATTGGTGCTGAAGAGCAGAGTCAGCCCCCTCCAGCCAGATCTTAATAGTCTTCATTGTGGGTTTCACACGTTTAATGACCGGGCTATACTGGAAGAACTCAGCTGGCCAGGCAGCATCTATCGAAAAAAAGTACAGTTGACATTTTGGGCCTAGACCCTTTGGCAGGACTGGAGAAAAAATGCTGAGTAGATTTAAAAGGTGGGGGAGGAGAGAGAGAAGCACGAGGAGATAGGTAAATCCGGGAGGGGAAAGGATGAAGTAAAGAGCTGGGAAGTTGATTGGTGAAAGAGATTCAGGGCTGGAGAAGGGGGAAGTTCCCAAAGTAGGAGGTTAGAGCCATCAGTTTCTGACCTCCACCTCCTTTCTAACCTTTACAATTGAAAGTTGGGGTGCAAATATCAACAAAGAACTGACCTATGCAGACCAATTAACTGGCAGTTCTCTGTGGGAGTGCTGACCAAAGATTAGTATGTTCCAGTCATGTTCTACGTTATCAGCAGATTGAAATTAGATACACTGATTTCTGAATTACTTTCTTTTTATAGGCCATCAACCTTCTCAAAAAAGCAAAAGGAGCTGTAAAGTTGACTATCAGTTGTGAGGAGAGTTCCCTGCAACAATCTGCCCCTCCATCACTTTCATACCCTAACTCAGATTCTGAGTTTTCAGATAACAGTAAGTACCTCCAACCTTTCCACTTGCTAATGGAAACCTAGCTGGTATTACTGTTTCTTTGATAGTTTAAGGTTAATTGAAGCTGTCTTAATTGCTGTTCCTGGATTACATAGTGATATTTTACCCATTTTCAGCCTAAACTATGTAGGAATATTATTTCACAAGCATGCTGTAATTTCCTTTTACAGCCTTGTCTTCTCTAGACCTGAAGTACCACATATAAGCATTTATTGAAGTTGCTCTACTATTTATATGCCTAATTTCTGGAACAAATATCTCTGATAATAAAATAAACATCATGTGGGTGTGAAAGTCTTGTGGATTATCAATAAGGCAACATAGGCTGAGGTGTGATGAATAAGCTTTAAGCAAAGAGGTTCAGATATACTCCCATTATTGACTTACTCCCATCAAGAACCTTGAATCAGAAGCTATCTGAAGTTCTGCTGACTATCAAATTTTCCAAATCACGTTTGCAATCAGCACAGGGGCACAGGTCAAAACAAATAAATGTAAGTAATTTGCAAAATCTTCAAGAAATATCTTGAGACCCTCGAAGCAGTTTAACTCCAGTCTGAGCCGTACTTCCATTAATTTTGAGAATTTGCTTTAATAGCTCTCTGCCTACTTCCTCTTTTTCTGTATTTTAATTTTTACTTATTTACAATATTCACCTATTTCAAATTTTATTAAGATCTATCTGGAAATGCAATGACCATTCACAAACTGATAAATATAAATATGTATTTTATAATTTATGCAGTATCACTTTTTAATTGTGCTCATTTGCAGAGTCTAGTTTTTGCCCTCATAATTCCAAAGTAGCAGTAATTAATATACAATTATAGTCATTATTGTATGTTGGGTAGACAATAAATTTAGAAGGCAGGTCATGATCGAGTGGTGGATCAATGTAAGCTTCCAATGCCCTCTATGACATCAAAGTGGAACAAGCTCTGAGAATACAGTAAAAAAACCCCATCAATATTGTGAAATTTTCTATTGCCTAAATGGCAAAATCTGGGAAGTATATTTTTGTGACAGAAAGTGATTACAATTACAGCCAAATGACGTCTATTCACCAGAACATAAGTGAAATTAAGGGTTATGAGGAAAAGACAGGTAGATGGAGCTGAGTTACGGACAGATCAGCCATGATCTTATTGAATAATGGGGCAGGCTCAATGGGCCAGATTACCTACTCCTGCTCCTATTTCTTATGGTCTTATGAAATGTATATGCCACAAAAATGTTGAAATATTAAAATCTTTCAGTGAATTTAAAGCCAGTACTGTCACACAGAGCATCTATCAAAGTAGCAAATAGAATTGCAAACAGATTAGAAATCATGTATATTAAACAGTGTAGTGCTGTTTGATTACATGTGGAATTCAATGACTAATTCTAGCATCCAAAGCATAAGAGCACCATCAAATGTTTAGAGATTAATGAAGACTTGTTAGGTTAAGGCCCTCATCTGGACTGCAGAGGGAAGATAGCCAGTACAAAGAGGGGAGGGGGATAGTGAGGGTTGGGGCAAGAGCTGGCAAGTAATAGGTTGATCAGAGTGCAAAGGAGTGATTGACAGCTGGATTCAGGTTGGGGAAGGAAGACTGAAGATGCAATCTCTTGCGTCTAAATCTAAATCATGTAGGCACCAAGAAGAAGAATCACAAGGCTAATACCTAGTGTTTGTATCATGGCTAGAATGAGATTTCTCTGACTCTAAAGGAGCCATTTGAAAAGTGATCCTACAAGATATTTAACATTGTTTGGAAAATGTTAACCCCAAATATTACCTCAAGTTTATTTCCAGATGTGATAAGGAAGATAATGTTTACTGTGCAAAGTTTGGTTAATGTTTGGAATAAAATTTATTTAGAGCAGCATAAGCAAAAGTCTTTTAATTATTTTAGAAGTAATTAGCTGACATTAAAGGTGGATCCTGTATCACTGTAGACTAGAACTTAGATAATTCTTACTGACATACGTTGTGAAGTTTGTTGTTTTACAGCAGCAGTACAGTGTAATACATAAAACAAATTACTATGTTATAATAAGAAATATAAAAAATTAATGTGAATAGTTAGGTGGATGAATGGATAGTGCAAAAAAAGAGCAAAATAGTCATGCTCATGGACTATTCAGAAATTTTTTCATGATTTCATGACTATCATGATTTTTTGCTTTAGAAACTGTTCTTTATCAGAGAGGCTACCTGGAATTCTAGTAGCAGATTATATATTAATATATATGTTTACTCAGAACCCACAGTTCCCAGAGCATAGGCAATGCTGTTTTCTTCAGAGCCTGGCAGTCCAATGAACTTTCTGTATGTTCTTGAGCCTTTTTTCAGTTTAATCATACATAATTTTCATTTTTGTAAAGCTAATGTAGCTGTTCCTGCAATGGTACCAGATCCAGCAACTTGTCCTATAGTCCCAGGCCAAGAAACTGTCCTGGAAATTTCAAAGGGCCGTTCAGGGCTTGGACTCAGTATCGTGGGTGGAAGGGACACACTGTTGGTGAGTAATTTCTTTCTGGATATGAGAAGCTAAAGGGAATCGTATAATATTTCATCATTACTCTAATGACTGGTATAACACAAGACTTAAAATAAGGAATGCAAGTTATTTTTTTATTTTGCAGAGTAGTAAATAGAGTATTGTGAAGTAGTTTAGCAGGCAAGGCCAATGAAATATATCCCGAAGAAGGATCTTGGCCCAAAGTGTCGACTGTGTGTTCATTTCCATAGATGCTGCTTGACCTGCTGAGTTCCTTCAGCATTTTTGTTGCTTTGCTCTATTCTATAAAGTTGCTGGTACACAATAAAAGCAAAAATCTTCAGTATCTGCAAAATTATGTTTTAACCAAGCTGTGAAATGTTCCTAAAGCTAGAAGGTGCTTGGCCCGTGCAAGGGGAATTCAAGTAACATTATGCTTAGATACGAAGTATACACTGAAAAATCTGTTGATACCCCAGAGGCATACCAGGGCATTGCAGAAAGGTTTGTCCATGCTCTGCTTGTCGTGGATCACTTACTTAAAATTCAGATATGACTGCAGTCAGAGGATATAGCTGCATAGAATGTGATTGGTTGGTATGTGGGAATAGGCTTTTGGCTTAGGAGAACAGTTGTTGGGTTGTGAGTTTAAAGATGGGTGAGGATGGTTACTTTAGTGGAAAGAGGCAGTGTGAGCAGGCCTGAAAGAGAGCATGAGGTAAACTTCAGCATTGCTCAATGACAGGCATGCTTTGAAGCTATGTAAACTAATTTTTCCTCAACAACATCCTTCAAAATATTGCACTAAAGCATATGCATGTTGGACATTGAAAGAACCTGCTCTGTACAGGTACAGTCTGTGACAGGAAGAGGCTGCTTCGACTGATAGGTTGGCATGAATTAACCTGGAAGCCATTGTAATTGAAATCCAAGCCAAGAAAAATAATTTTCATACAAAATGCTGGAGGGAGGAACTCAGCAGATCAGGCAGCCTCTATGGAAATGAATAGATAGTGGACTTGTTGGGCTGAGACCCTTCTTCGTGACTGAGAAGGAAGGAGGAAGATGCCAGAATAAAAAAGTATGGGGAGGGGAAGGAGGCTAGCTGGAAGATAATAGGTGAAGTCAAATGCTTGGGAAAGGTCAAGGGATGGAGAAGCTGAATCTGATAGGAGAGGAGAGTGAACATAAGGTGTTGCTCCTTTACCCTGAGGGTGACCAAGTGGAGGCCAAGGACCGACATGTCGGAAGGGGAATGGGAATCAAATCTGCTGATGCTGTATATCTAGATGCTCATGCACTGGAAGAGTAGCAAACATTTGAGCTACAGAACTCCTTTACATAGTTGGGAGTCTTTTTCATTTGGTACTCAGTGCAGTCCACTAATAACCAGTCCATTAAAATGGTGCGGATCTCAAACATTAAGCATATATACCTAGAACTCCATTGCGTGTTCATTGGTGTGCGTATGTTTATTTTTTTCCAAAGAAAAATCTTATTGGAATATATGAAATGAAAATCAGGTGGTTCCATGAAGGGCAGTACTTGATCTGATTACCACAGCTAGTATACTCTGGAGCTGCTAAATATCTACCTCATAGTTTTAAACACTTGGCCATCATACACTATTGCAAAACATACAAATGTGCATGTATACAGTTGAATTAATACAACAAAATGACCATGCATTGTTAGAGGTACAAAAGTTTTTTTTAAAAAAGCCTACAATCTTCTCAATTTAGTGAGCACGTTTCTGATAAAATGTGTTTGACCTGAAACATTAACTCTGTTTCTTTATCCATGGATGCTGTCTTACCTGCTGGGTATTTTAGCATTTTCTGTTTGTATTTCAGTCTTCCAGCATTGACAAATTTTTAAATTTTGTTTTGATAATCACTGTGGCAACTTATCACTTACTAGATAATGAATTTTAGGACCAGTGCACTTGTAAAAACCTTATTTTGCCTTTATTTTTGATATCCATCTACAAAAACATATCTACAGAGGATGTGGGTTAACTGGTCCATTCATTAATTGTGGCAACTCTTAATGAACAAAAACTAATCGCGAAAATAGCCGGGATTTCATTCATTTATTTGGGACACATTGCACACTTAACTGGGACAGGAGACTGTTGCCAGGCAGATTCTGACCAGCATCAGTCGTGTGAACTTGTGTGGCCTTTAGACTCTTCACAGTACAAAAGTGAACATTGTTAAAATAGTGTCAGTTCCATGTTTGTGTTGAAAAAGCACTGATCTTTCTTACTGATAGTTGGCAATTAATAAGCAGTAAGACAACTCAGAATTGTTTTGCTCACTGCAGTTTCAAACATTCAGGCTTAGAGATTCCAGAAACAGCCAAGAGTAAAAATGTAATGATCTCACTACTTCAACAAGTTAGGAACTATGAAGGATTTGGAGGATGCAATGATTAAAAGCATCATACAAGGGCAGTCCATTTTCTGCACTTGGTGTATACCTAATTTTGTTCATTTACAGTCCATCGTGTCCAACAGTGACTGTGAAACCTGTGTGGGAGAGTTCTTAAAGTGGAAAAGCCATTGCACTGGGACAGTTCAGGGTCCTCAGAAGTCCAGGTCCAGTGCTACAATTAGTCGTCACACACTGGGTCTTCCTTGGTTGCAATGGATAACCATCTCTTATTCTCTGTCGCTCTACACGAAGTGCCTTCTTGGCCATTGGATCTCTCTCTTGATCTCATCCACCCAATCAGCCAGAGCTGACTTCACATGCTAGGACAGGCATGTCCTCATTTTCACCACGGTATATTACCCCCCCCCCCCAGTTACCCTGACCTGGTTTAGCCCGCCTGTCAAAACGATGTACTAGGGTGTGGCTGCTGTCGCGTGCAAACAGCTACTTGGAGCCACAGGTGAGAGTTGAGTGTGTGGCGGGGACCAAAAGTGAGTGAGCTGCCCCAGAATGGACATGACATGCCCCTTCACCATATATACTAGCCCTCCCTGGACATCCTATACATGACCATGTATACTGGATGAATTCCTCTATTAATAATAACTATTATTGCACAGTTTTATAGGATGGTAGTGGCCTTGGTAGTGTTCTAATTTGTTCTGCATTTTGTAATTTGTTCATTTAAAGATATAATATGATCAGTTAAATGGTTTTAAAACTATTTCCATGAAACTTCAGCTAATTGGGGGAGCCTCATAATTGGGGCTCAATGTGTCCCAATTAACTGCAACCCACTGTACTTCATTTCCATCACCTGCTTTTTCTTTTTGTACATACACAATTTGTACACTTAGAGAGCAAATTAAGCAATTCATGAATACTAACAAGGGAAAATCTACAGATGCTGGAAATCCAATCAACACACACAAAACGCTGGAGGAGCTCAGCAGGCCAGGAAGCATCTATGGAAAAGAGTACAGTTGGCGTTTTGGGCTGAAACCCTTCAGCAGGACTGGAGAAACATTAATGAATTAATGAATTAATGAATTCTACTGAGTTTTATCCAAAGTGATTTGGAAAACTATTTCTAAATGCATACAAATTCTGGTAATGTTAGTTATTAAAATGTGACTTTATTTCAGAATGCAATAGTTATTCATGAAGTATATGAAGAAGGTGCAGCTGCTAAAGATAATAGGCTCTGGGCTGGTGACCAAGTATTGGAGGTGAGTATAGAAGTGATGTGTTTTGGACTGACAGTACATAAATATTATTACTAGTGGCAATTCCTTTTTAGCTAAAAAGGTTAGATCTCCCACCCACTTTCACAACCACATCATTCAACCTGTTTTTGTTTCCTCCAGAAATATTTCGTGCTTAAATCTGTTAATACAATATGATCATCCCTAATAACAAATTGCTAGCATGGGATTTAAGTGTTTGGTTTACAACTAGACATTCTGATTATTCATCTTTTATATCTTTACAGAATATAACTAGCCACAGCATTGACCTTTAACCTACTAGGGTATTTAATTGTTTTGAAAAAAGATTTAAATGTGGAGTTTTTGTTCATTCTACTAAATAACTTTGTTTACAAGAAAATGATTGTAAAGCCATAGAATCAAAAAGTGACATTGCTTGTTCCTTTAAAGATAACCTCAGGAAAATAATTTACCTTGATTTGTATTTTGGGTAGAAAACAATGGATGGGGAGATGAAGATAAAACTGAATGATTAGGCTAGCCATAGAAATCCAACTTTTATCCGTACCGGTATTCTATAGTTTGCCAAATATGTAATTACTTGTGAATCCTATCCAGTGCTTTTTTCAATAATTAAGAAAATACTGGTTATAAAATAGGCAGAGCCAGAAAAAGCATTACATGCTAACATTGCACAGCGATTCTGGCAATTTTATGCATGTCTAAATGAGAGAAATTTTATTCTGATAATGCCCCAAGGCACACTTTTGGTGGCTAGCTTGTCAGTAATATGAAAGTATACACTGCACACTGTTTGACATGATTGGACACATCATCTGTAAAAAGAAATGGCAACGAGCTTCTTCCAGTGCACTACCAGTGTGAGAAGTTTACGTTTAACAGTTAGATTTTGATCATTATTGTTTATATGCTATTTAAAAATGTTGTAGTGCATGGTAGTACATGGTAGGTTTTCCTGTTATTAGAAAAGAAAATTATTTTTGCCTGATTCAAGCAAAATTTTAATACTTTACTGAAATTGAAAAGTGGTTTTAAAATATATCTCAGTCCTAGAATAACATCGTAGCTACTGAATCTGCTAAATTTGTACGGTATGCTTGTCTTACATATCCATCTAATTCCTTGTTATTTTAGAAAGGATTATCACATTTTGCACGAGGTTATAGGTGAAAGTGAAAGATTATGGAATTTAAAAGCAATCTGGTAAAACCTGGTTCATGATTGGTTGTAAATAGCCGAGATTAGAGTTTGTTGTCTCGGTGATGGAATATTAGCAAATCCTATTCAGAATCAGAATCAAGTTTATAATCCTGTCTAATATGACATGAAATTTGTTGTTTTGTGGCAATAGTACAGTGCAAAAGTATGAAATTGCTATGGATTATAAAATAAATGCTGCGAATAAAGGAATAATGAGGTAGTGTTCATGGGTTCAGGGACCATTCAGAAATCTGAATACTGAGGGCAAGAAGCTGTTTTTGAATTGTTGAGTGTGGGTTCTTCCTCCCTGATGGTACTGAAAAGAAGAGGGCATGTCCCAAATGGTGAGGGTGCTTAATGATGTTTGCCCCCTTCTTGAGGCATCATCTCTTGAAGTTGTTCTCAAAGGTGGGAAGGGTGGTGCTTGTGATGTAGCCGGCTGAGGCTACAACCCTCAACCGCCTCTTGCAATCATGTGCATTGTTTCCTAAAATTTTATCCTGAGATTTAAATTTATCAGGCGATTTGTAAATTAACGAGATAAGAGTTAAAAGCTGTTTTGTGGTTTTACTAAATTAATGGCATGAAGTTATGAATGAATATAGAAAAATTAAAACAGTGAACAAAACTTTAAGTTTGGTGTAGAAAAGCATAAAGTTATTCAACTAGGTCTGAGAAAGTTATATCTTTTTTTAAGGGTGAGAGTACATCTAGATAGCAAATTTGGTTTTGCTGTCCATGTCCACAAATCATTAAAGGCAAGTGCACAAACAAATAAACTGAACAGGAAAGCTAATTGCATTTAAAGAGCACTGGGAAACTGGAAATGCCTTTGAATGATCTAATCCAGAGCAACGAGTTTATTTCTGGATGCATCAGGAAGGAAATACTAGCTTACATGATATCAGCAGAGAGATACCAGTATTTAAAGGTTAAATTACAAGGATGAATTTCATGAGTCCTGTCTTTATTAACTTTAGAAACTTAAGGAGTAATCTAATCAAGTAATTTAAACGCATGAATGGATTTGATACAAAAAGTATGTTTTCCCACTGGATGATATCTTAAAATTAGCATTCGTATTAGGATCTAAGCAGGACACTTTTTTATGAATAAAGTAGTAGAAATCAGGAAACCTTTTTCCAATATTTTTAGGCAAGTTTTCAGGGAATGAAGAAGAGAATGGGAAAAATGAACATGAAGTACAGAATTAAGTAGAGTGTTTGAACTTTCTGGGGCGGTAATTCTTCTGCCAGTTGAAACTTTCTCCTTATTCAGCTCATAATTTTGAATAATTTTATAAAAAGTTTCTCTTCTTTCTATTTAAAACTTTTACAGTTGCTTTACAGAAGCCCCTCTTCCTGATATCATTTGTCTTCATGTCCATTGACCCCTGCATCTCTTTGGATATCATAAGTGCTAAGCTTCTTACGAATGACAAAATTAAATATTTGTTTTACAAAGTTCTTGATTGTTGTCTTTTTGGCCTTTTACGTGTGTTGCTCATTATTTCCTTCTAATTTGTTCTTGGCACAACTTTATTTTGTAAGTCTTCATTAAATCAAGCACAAATACAGAAGTATAAAACAGAAATTGGTTGAGTTACACGCTGAGGTGCTGAAGTATGGCATTGGAACTATGACGCAATCTCAAAAAAACGTGTATCTTTTGTTATAGGTCTTTGTTTGCAGTGTTGTACCAGACACACAACAAAGTATCACATGGTAACATTTTAATAAGAATTAAAAAGTAAAAGTTAAATCTTTTCTTCCCAACTTTTCTGTCCTTGAGGAACAGTTATGTAAGCATCTGCAGTGATACCATCAGTCTCCATAATGCATTCATGCAGCCCACAGGCACTGTGCAGGTACATCACCACGAAGTAACTGAAATGTTCCTACACGCAAAGCCTTTGTTGCCATACAGCTGGAATAAAGACAGATGAGAAAAAGTTTACAAAACGTTAAAGATTTTCTTTGTTGCATTGTATTTCTTTATACCCTTCAATTAATAAAATCAATAGTATGTGATTTTTCAGTTTTCATTCTAAATATTCATGGTATGCATATTACAAAGAGAAACATTTAAAGTGCTGCGCAGTTTTCAGGCCATGTAAAAATTTCCTGCTCAGAGCAACGGTTGGTCCACACAGCTGTAAAAACAGTTGGAAGGAATGTTGTTCACAGGCCAAGTTAGTGTGGTCAAGAAGATAGCTGAAATAAAAAACTATAATATTAGCGAGTAAAACATATTCATGTACTGTATCTTCCAGTAATTTTGGTTAGCAGTCAGTAGAGGAATGGTGAAAAGGATCAGAAGTCGAGGAAAGATAAAAAGATTAGAGACTAAGAAGGGCTGGAGTTAGTTTTACAAAGGAGGACCAGAGGCCAACAAAGGTGGAAAATCCCATGCAGCGTTAGAGTCGGGGGGCGGGGGGGAGGTGGGGAGTAGTACAGGAAAAATAAGCTTGGCAAGAAACTAAATGGAAATTAGTAACCAGCAAAGAGTATAAGGATAGAAATTCTATACACCAGAGCAGTACAGAGCTCAAGGTATTACCTGCACTGTTGTAAGTAAAAGCCTGTCTAAATGTAACTAGTAGATTTTTGTTTGAAAGCAGTGTTTTGTTAGAGCTTTACATTTTGATTACAGGAAAGTATATTTTATTCCTGATAGGTAGAAGTTAAATACTTTTCTGGTCAAAATTGACAACAACGAATTTTAGTTTGGTCCAAGTGTGCCATCTATTGGAGTTTCTGTTATGGTGTTCTGTTATGGTGTTCTGCTATTAAATGAAAATTAGTTAGCTTGTACAGATAAGCTAATTAAACACAAAACCAAAAGTTGAAAAACTAAACTGAAAACATAGGCTTCATTTATGTGCCTATTGATGCTGAGATACATCCTAGGATGCACTGGGACACATCATCAGGTGATGTAACCTGGGGTCATCAGGTGTTTTGGGTCTTTCAACATCAGACACTCATGCCCAGGTGACCTAGCCAGGGTTAATCAGGACCTGGCTTGTGTCCCAGTAGTATTGATCCATGGGTCACAGTATGAATTGAATAATATAATGATTTAATAAATAGAAAGATAAAATCATTTTGATGCAATAGTTCAACTGTACTGTGAAAGTATTCAGTAATATATGATCACTTTATTTTTAAATTTGAATAACAAGGAAGAAACTTTCCTACATTTGACAACGACACAATAAGCCAGATTCACTTTTGCTTCCTTGTATTATTTTCTATTGTATTGCTTATGTTCCCTACGCAATATTCTGGGATCATTCAGACATGGATAAAGTACAATTCAAAACTGAAACACTTACTCAATTGACATGAAAAGTTAGAAAATAATTCCAGTGGTCACTTACCAATATTGGCAAATATAAAAACAAATTAATTCAATTTGTTATGCACTGATATCCAGAGAAAGAGAGAGAAAGAGAAAATGATATGTTATGGAATAATAATCACTGTTAAACAACCGTTGACCTGAAAAGAATAATGATATAAGTGGTGCAAGATTTTATCAAAAGTTAATGTGCTGGTTTTTCCTTATTTTTTATATTTTTATATTTTAGTTCAAAGTTCAAAACAATATGTTACCATATTACTTATCTTGAGATTCATTTTCTTGCGGGCATTTGCAGGGAAAAAATACAATAAAATGTTATACATAAGAAAAAGATAGTCAAAAACCAATGTGCAAAAGAAAGCAAGCTGTGCAAGTAAAAAATAAAACCGAGAACATGAGTTGCGAAGAGACTTTGAAAGTGAGTCGGTAGGTCATAGGATTAGTTCAGAGTAGTGGTCAATGAAGTTATCCACATCAGTTCAAGAGACTGTGGGTTATAGGGTAATAATTTCATCTATTTATAAAGCTTATTATTCTGTTGTGTAGATAAATTGTGTTTATATTTGCTTTAAGTGAACTGAATTAGATCAGCTCGTCTGGTGATTGATGAGCACATGGTGTTTGCCACTGACCACAAAGTATAGCCCCGAATTATATATCAGTAAGAAGTGTGATCTTTGATTTCAGTTGGTACAATTTATATAATTAAATGGTTTATGTCTTGTTTCTGCATCTCTTGGCTCTGATATGACATGGAAATGCTTCTAGTCTGTGCCAAGACAGAATCTCCCCAGTCCCATCGATCTGCACCCAGACCATAGCCCTGCATACCCCTTCTATCCATATACCTATCCGAACATCCCAGCTACAATCTTTCAGCCATGATTCAGTGATACATACAACATCATACCTGCCAATCTGCAACTGTGCTGCAAGTTCTTCTACCTTATACCACATACTGTGTGCATTCAAATTAATACCTTCAGTTCTGGATTCACCCTTTTTGACTTTGTCCACCTTTTACGTTGCAACTCATCCTGTTGACTGCAATTTTGCCTTATGAACAGCCTCTTCTCACTACATATTGCTTCTGTTTGTAACCCAGCTATCTCATTTTTGGCAGTATTATCCACCTTTCTTTACTAACTGTTCTGGCGCTCTAGTTTAAACCCCACCATGCAGCATTAACAAACCTTCCACTAGGATACTAGTCCCCCTCCAGTGCAGATGCAAACTGTCCCTTCTGTACAGGTCCCACCTTCCCCAGAAGAGAGCCCAATAATCCAAAAATCTTATGCCCTCTCTCCTGCACCAACTTCTTAGCCACGTATTAAACTGTATAATCTTCCTAGTTCTGGTCTCACTAACACATAGCACGGATAGCAATCCTGAGGTCACAACCCTGGAGGTCCTGCCCTTTAGCTTAGCACCTAACTTCCTGAACTCCCTATGCAGAACCTCATCCTACCCATGTCATTGGTACCTACATGGACCATGACTTCTGGCTGTTCTCCCTCCTACTTAAGAATGCTAAGGATTCCATCCGAGATATCCCGAACTCTGGCAACCGGGAGGTAACATACCATCTGGGACTTTTGTTCTCACCCACAGAACCTTCTATCCATTTCCCTAACAAATCTCTTATCACCATAGCATGAATACTAACATGGCATTTACCTCCCTCACCGCCAACTCAACCTGCAAGTTAACCTTCAGGGTGTTCTGCACAAGGACTCCCAAGTCCCTCTGCATCTCAGATTCCTGGATCTTTTCCATATTTAGGAAATAGTCTGCACATTTATTTCTACTACAAAGTGCATGACCATGCATTTTCTGACATTGTATTTCATTTGCCACTTTCTTGCCCATTTGTGTCAATCTTCACTGTGGAAGACACTTGCAGTATGGTGGAAATTCCAGGTGTCGGGGGTCATGAAGGGTGTAAAATTACCATAAATAGAGAGAAGTTCTTAAGCAATTGAAAGGTCTGAAGGTAGATAAGTGGACCAGTTTTTGTACACCCCAGGATTCTGAAGGAGGCGGTTGAAGAGATTATGGAGGCATTAGTAATGATCTTTCAGGAATCACAGAGTTCTGGAATGGTTCCAGAAGACTGGAAATATCACTCCACTCTTCAAGAAGGGAGAGAGGCAGAAGAAAGGAAACTATAGGCCAATTAGTCTGACCCCAGTGGTTGGGAAGATGTTGGAGTTGATTATTAAGGATGAGGTCTCCGGGTACTTGGAGGCACATGATAAAATAGGCCATAGTTAGCATGGTTTCCTCAAGGAAAAATCTTGCTGACAAATCTGTTGGAACTCTTTGATGAAGTAACAAGCAGGATAGACAAAGGAAAATCAGTTGATGTTGTGTGCTTGCATTTTCAGAAGGCCTTTGACAAGGTGCAACGCGAGGCTGCTGAACAAGCTACAAGCCCTTGGTATTAGAGCAAAGACTCTAGCATGGATAAAGGAGTGGTTGATTAGCAGGAAGCAAAGAATGGGAATAAAGGGAGACTTTTCTGATTGGCTGCCGGTGACTAATGGTGTTTCACTGGGGTCTCTATTGGGACCATTTCTTTTTATGTTATATGTCAATGATTTGGATGACAGAATTGATAAACTTATTGCAAATTTTGCAGATGATATGAAGATAGGTGGAGGGTGTGTAGTTTTGAGGAATTAGAGAGGCCACAGAAGGACTTAGACAGATTAGGAGAATGGGCAAAGAAATGGCAGCTGGAGTACAGTGTCACGGTCATGCACTTTCGCAGAAGAAATGAAAGGGTAGACTATTTTCTGAATGGAGAGAAAATACAAAAAATAACTGAGGCACAAAGGGGACTTCGGAGTTCCTATGCAGGATTACCTAAAGGTTAATTTGCAGGTGAGTCTGTGGTGAGGAAGGCAAATGCAATGTTAGCATCTTTTCAAGAGGACTAGAATATAAAAGCAAGGATATAATGTTAGGACTTTATAAAGCACTGGTGAGGCCTCACTTGGAGTATTGTGAGAAGTTTTGAGTCCATTATCTTAGAATGGATGTGCTGACATTGGAAAGGGTTCAAAGGAAGTTCACAAAAATGATTCCAGGATTGAATAGCTTGTCATATAAAGAGTTGTTAATGGCTCTGGGCCTGTATTCACTAGAATTTAGAAGATCAAATGGTGAAAGGTCTTGTAGAATTGATGTGGAGTGTATGTTTCCTATGGTGAGAGAGACTAAGACCAGAGGACACAGGTTCAGAATAGAGATGTGTCCTTTTAGGAGGAATTTCTTTAGCCAGAGAGTGGGGAATCCATGGAATTCTTTGCCAGTGGTGGCTGCAGAAGCCAAGTCTTAATGTATACTTAAGGCAGAGGTTGATAGATTCTTAATTGGTCAGGGCATGAAGGGCTATGGGGAGAAGGCAAGGAGATTGGGGCTAAGAGGAATATTTGATCAGCCATGGTGAAACGGCGAAGCATATGTAATGGATCAAATTGCCTAATTCTGCTCCTATATCTTATGGTTTTGTATTTAAACTTCTCTTAAGTAAGCCACAGGAACTATGGCCCTGCTCGCAGAATGCACTGAGGAATTTTCAGTTTCACTAAGTGTTTTTGATGATCTGAAGAATTTTATCAATTATTTAAAAAAATTTAATTAATTCGAGAAAAAAATAGTGTACTTTATGATACATGAAACTGCTGCTAATTAATTGAAACAGAGATGTACACTGAAATAATGAAAAATAAAGTGATTTTCCCATTTAAGTAAAGGTAGGCAAGTCTAATCAAATCAAGACAGACTAAGAGGTCATCTGACCTTGAACACTTTTACAAATCCCAATGTGTAGTGTGAATGAAGGTGTGAAGACTGGAGCGAGCTGCTCCTGTTTTATCCTGACAGCTCTCTGCAGACCTGCTGGATTGCTATTAGTACCATCTAGGCGAATGCCTTTCCATAACCTGTGTTTCATGGTGTATCACTCTCATTTCAGATTTTTCACCCATATTATTACTTCTACAATGGGTTGCTTATGCATAGTAAGATAAAAATTAGAGAACAAAAAGTTAAAAAGGATAAAAACTACAACAAATTGAAGAAAGGAACAAGAGAGGGCTTGGTGCCAGGAAATAGCAGAGAAACAGCAGTAGGGGAATAGAGAGGAGAAAAATCGGGAAGATTTTAAAAGAGAAAAATGTGCTGTACTGAATGTGAGGCACTGATAAATTTGTTTGCCTTTCAAATCTTGCTCCATGAGGAACATAAGAAAACTGCATTTTGCTTCCTTTTAGGTAAATGGAATTGATTTACGGAATGCAACCCATGAGGAAGCAATCACAGCCTTGAGACAGACGCCACAGAAGGTGCGACTTACTGTATACAGGGACGAAGCACAGTACAAAGACGAGGAGAACTTTGATATATTTCTTGTGGATCTTCAGAAGAAAGTTGGAAGAGGATTAGGCCTGAGTATCGTAGGAAAACGGTAGGCTGATTGTGTTCCTTCACGTCCTATTCAAAATATATTAAATGAATCTCCTCCTTTACATCCTGTGCTGAAAATAAATAACACAGTGTAAATAATTGTATGACTTTCTTCAGGACCATGTATAGATGGGAACATTGAGGAAATCCTCACTATATAAACTGACATAAAACAAAATAATTTTGATCATTATTTTATGGAATGTTCAGTGGAAGCACCAACTATCAAAAAGTCATGATCCACCTGAGCAGAGGTGTCATTTCATCAGCTTCATTTATACACGTCATGTACTGTCCAATGAGGGCTAAAAGGATCCACTCACTTCACCCCAAATAGATGAAATCTAATTTTTAAGCAGGGGTGTCTGTACATCCAGAATAATTTCACCATTGTAAAGTGTTAGTAATGTATGAGAAATCTGAATGGATTATTGAATGGTAACTAGTAGTGAACACAGAAATTTTGTAGTTGATATTTATGTGGTCGTTGAAATGAGATTTGATAAAGGCCCTCAAAAGAAGTCATCAGTAACGTGGAATTGAATGAAAATTACTGAATAATTTAGGAGACTGAGTGAATAGCAGAAGGCAAAAAGAAATAATATTTGGTTGGGATTCAAATGTAGAGATAAGACCATCAGACACAGGAGCAGAGTTGGGCCATTCAGCCCATGGAGTCTGCTCCACCATTCAGTCGTGGCTGATTTATTTTCCTTCTCAACCCCATTTTCCTTCCTTCTCCCTGTAACCTTTGCCCATGCTAATCAAGAACTTATCCTCTTTAAATATACCCAAAGATTTGGCCTCCACAGCCATCTGTGGCAATGAATTGCACAGATTTAGTACACTCTGCTAAAGAAATTGCACCTCATCTCTGCTGTAGAGGGATGTCCTTGTATTCTGTGTTCTTTCACTCCTCCTGCTGTCACTTTTTACAAGTGACTGTATCTCCACAGACAAATCCATTGAAATCCTAAAGTTTGCAGATGACATGACCGTAGTCAGTCTCATTTCTAATAATGACTTGCTATCAAAGAGAGGTAAACTGTCTTGCAGCACGGATGTTTGTAGCAACTTAGAGCTTAATGCTATCGAGACAGTGGAAATGAGGATTGGCTTCTTACCTGATCCCTTGGAACTTAATGGTCAGTCTGTGTAGTGGTTGCATCATTAAATTCCTGGAGACTGCCATTACCGTACATTGAAGTGGGACAAGTGGGACACTCAGCACTAGGAAAACGCAGCAGACATTGTTCTTCCTATGCTAGCTTTGGAAACTTAATATCTCAGGGTGTATCCTGATGAATGTTTACTTGGCCATCATTGAGAGTGTTGAGACCGTAAGGCCATGAGACAGGAGCAGAATTAGGCCATTCAGTCCATCGAGTCCACTCTGCCATTTCATCATGGTTGATCCCGGATCCCATTCAATCCTATACACTTGCCCTCTCACCATATCCCTTGATGCCCTGACAAGTCAGTAAGCTATCAACTTCCACTTTGAATATACCCATGGACCTGCCCTCCACTGCAGTCTATGACAGAGCATTCCACAGATTCACCACTTTTTGAAATTCCTCCTTTCTTCTGTTCTTAAAGGTTGCCCCTCAATTTTGAGGTTATGCCCTCTAGTTCTGGATACCCCTATCATAGGACATATCCTCTCCACATTCACCCTATCTAATCCTTTCAACATTCAGTAGGTTTCAATGAGATCCCCCCGCATTGTTCTAAGTTTCAGTGAGTACTGGCCCAAAGCTGCCAAATGCTCCTCATATTTCATTCATTCCCAGAATTATCTTTGTGAATCTCCTCTGGACTCTCTCCAATGACAATATATCCTTTCTGAGATATGGGGCCCAAAACTGTTGACAATAGTCCAAGTACAGCCTAACTAGTGTCTTATGAAGCTTCAGCATTATCTCAACTTGTGAATTAACCTTCTGGGAATCTTGTATGAGGACTCCTATGTCCCTTTGCAGCTCTGATGTTCGAATTTTCCCCCCATTTAGATAATAGTCTGTGGTACTGTTCCTTTTACCAAAATACATTATCATACATTTTCCAACACTGTATTCCATCTGCCACTTTTTGCCCATTCTTCCAATTTATCCAAGTCCTACTATAATCGCATTGCTTCCTCAGCACTACCGACCACTCTACCTATCTTCGTATCATCTGAAACTTTGTCACAAAGCCATGAATTCCATTATCCAAATCATTGACAAACAATGTGAAAAGTAGTGGTTACAATACTGACCCCTGAGGAATACCACTATTCACTGGCAGGCAACTAGAAAAACCCACTTTATTCCCACTCGTTGCCTCCTACCTGTCAGCCATTCCTCTATCCATGCTAGTATACTTCCTGTAAGACAGTAGGATTTTATCTTGTTAAGCAGCCTCATGTGAGGCACCTTATCAAATGCCTTCTGAAAATCCAAGTAGATGACATCCACTGCCTCTCCTTTATCCATCGTACTTGTTACTTCCTCAAAAAATTCTATCAGATTTGTCATCAAGATTTCCATTCATACAAACCATGCTGACTTTGACTTGATTTATTATTAGTCTCCAAGTACCCCAAAACCTCATGCTTAACATACTTAACAGACTTTAACATCTGTTGTGGCCACTTCCGTCACCAATCAGTTTCCCGCCTCCTCCCTCTCCAAGTCCGGGTTGCAGCGAGTGGTTCATTCAATGGAGAAGATCATGGGCCGACATTAATAAGACCTGTTTGTTGCCAGAGCAGAAAAAGTTACTGCTGACTCCACCCATCCAGACAGTCACCAATTCCCTAATTTGCCATCAGGGAAGTGCGACAAGTCCATTACCCATCAGGACTACACGTCATCTCTGAAACTTCTTTCCTGTAGCTTTCCAGCTTCTCAACAAAACTCATTCAGGTGTAAATCCCTTACTACCCTGGAACAACATCCATTAAATAGTCTTTCCTGTTCTCCTTGTTCTATTGATAACTATTCAGTCTGTTCATATGTTCACATTTATTTAAGTTTGATTATTAACATTTGTGACTGTGACTATTCTGCTAGTTGTTGGTTGTTCATGTCTGTTTGCACTATTATCTTGTAAAAAGGTTGGTTCCAATTGTGCTATCTGTTATGGTATTGTCCTGTGTTTTATGCTTAGCAGTGAACCACTATCAAGTCTGGTATACTTCACATACTGGCAATGAAGTGATTCAGATTCTGATCCTGAGGCTGTGCCCCCAGTCGTAGACTCTTCCACTGTTTGAAATATCGTCTCCCAATAAGCAAGTTGGGTGTCTGCATTAGCACCGTTGCAATTCCCTGTACCTATTAACTCAGACTATAGGACTCTAAGTCATTTATCAGAGTTTTCCGGTGACGTAAAATAAGTAGAATTATAAGCTGTAAGTGCAATCATTAAGCATTGTGATAGAGAAATGTAATAGGCGATCAGATACGTCTGTGACAAATGGATTTCATGTAAGCAAATGTGAGGACATCCACATTGAGAAGTTAGAAGCAGCAAAGGTCTAGAAACTTTAAGATCCTAAGCAAAGATCATTAATGAGTAGTGTTGATAATCTGCCAGTGAAAATAATCAAAAAAGCTATTAGACTGCTGACCACTAGTGTATGTATAGGGTGAGTATGTACCACACCTGGCATCTCTGAGTTATCTTAAGCACTGTTCCTTAGCAAGGATATTTTGACCTCAGAGCATGTACATTGAAGATTTAGCTGGATATTATTTGCGTTATAAGGATTAAATTATAAACAGTGAAATTATACAGTTCCAAAGAATAAATTAATCTGTAGAGATTAAAGGGATAGTTTGATTGAAGTTTTCAAGATATTCAGGGGACTGATGATTGGATTGAAAGAAACTATTTCTGCTGATGGTGGAATTAAGGGGTGGGGGGAGGGAAGGTTAAGAATTAACCAAGATTTCTGGGGAGTATTGCTAGGAATGACTCCAAGAGCAGTGTTTTGTACTGTGTGTGGGATGTGGGAAGCCTGAGAGAACTCCAGTCTCCCAGATAAACCCATCTGCTCCAGGTGCATTAAGCTGCAAATCCTGAGATAACATATTAAGGAACTGGAGTTAAAAAACGTAAACACGAGGAATTCTGCAGATGGGCAGCATCCCTAGAGATGCTGCCTGGCCTGCTGCGTTCACCAGCAACTTTGATGTGTGTTGGTTGAAGGAACTGGAGTTGCAGATTGATGTTCTTCGACTCAGATGGGAGAATGACGAGGTGAAAGACAGAACTACAAGGAAATAGTCATCCCTAGATTGACAGGTAACTGGGTGACAGAGGGATGGGAAATGCACAACCAGGGCAGAGTATAGCTGTGGCCATTCCCGTCAATAATAAGTATACAACTTCAGATACTATTGTGGGGTACAACCTACCAGTGGGAGCCATAGTGACTTAGACTCTGGCACTGAATTTGGTGCTGCGGCTCAGAAGAACCACAGAAGAGGACTGCAATGTTGATAGGAGGTTTCATAGTCGAAGGAAGAGAGAGTAAATTCTGTGTGTTGATAGAGCCATCCAGATAGTATGTTGCTTCTCTGATGCTAGGATCAGGGATGTCTCGGATTGGGTCCATGGCATTCTCAAGGGCGAGGGTAAACAGCCAGAAGTCTTGGTACATTTTGACACCAATGACATAGGAAGATAAGGTGAGGAGGTCCTGAAGAGAGATTTTAGGGAGCTCGGTAGAAGCTGAAACGCAGGAGCTCCAGGTAGTAAACTTGGGATTGTTGCCTGTGCCATGTGACAGTGAAGGTAAGAATAGGATGCTTTGGCAGATGAATGTGTGGCTGAGGATCTGGTGCAGATGGCAGGGGTTCAGATTTGTGGATCATTGGAGATCTCTTCTGGGGAAGATATGACTTGTACAAAAGGGACGGATTACACCTGATCCCGAGGAGGTCCAATATCCTTGCAGGTAGGTTGGTTAGAGTTCATGGGGAAGGTTTAAGTTAATTGGCAGGGGGTTGGGAACCAGACTGATAGTGCTGAAGTTGAAGTAGTTGGTTTACAAGCAGGGGCAATGTGTAGAGAGACTCCTAGCAATGAGAGAGCAATAAGGCGAAATTGCAGTCAACAAGATGAGTTGCAGTGTAAAAGGCGGACAAAGTCGTAAAAGGTGAATTACAGAACTGAAGGTGTTATATTTGAAAACGCGCAGTATATGGAATAAGGTAGATGAACTGGCAGCACAAATTGGCATATATGATGTTATAGACATTACTGAACCATGGCTGAAAGAAGATTATAGCTCAGAGCTTAATGTCCAAGGATATACAAACTGTAATTGTATCGAAAGAACAGGCAGGATGGCAGAGGGCATGGCTGTTGGTAAAAAATTAAATCAAATCATTAGAAAAAGGTAACATAGGATGGGAGGGTGGTGAATCATTATGGACAGAGCTAAGGAATTGCAAGCATAAAAGGACCCTGATGGGAGTTGTATACAGACCCCTAAACAGTAGTAAGGATGTGGTCTACAAACTACAATGGGATATAGGAAATGCATGTCAAAAGGGCAATGTTACAATGGTCAAGGGGGATTTCAATATGCAGGTAGGTTGGGAAAATCAGGTTGGTGCTGGATACCAAGAGGGAGAATTTCTAGAATGCCTACGTGATGGCTTTTTGGAGCAGCTTGTGGTTGAACCCAATAGGGGATCAGCTATTCTGCACTTGGTGCTATGCAATGAACCGGAATTGATAAGAGGGCTTAAGGTAAAGAACCCTTAGGGGCAAGTGATCATAATATGATCGAATTTACAAAGACAGATGTGTAAAAAGGGCCCGAATGATCACTGGGGACCCGAGTCACCCGAACCACAAACTGTTCCAGCTGCTACCATCCGGGAAACGGTACCGCAGCATAAAAGCCAGGAACAACAGGCTCCAGGACAGCTTCTTCTACAAGGCCATCAGACAGCTTGACTCATGCTGACACAACTGTACTTCTATGTTATATTAACTATGCTGTTGTACGGACTATTTATTATAAATACTATAAATTGTACATTGCACATTTAAACGGCGATATAACATAAAGATTTTTACTCTTCATGTACATGAAGAATTTTAGTAATAAAGTCAGTTCAATTCAATTCAATTTACCCTGAAATTTCAGGAGGAGAAGATAAAATCAGGTGTATCAGCATTACAGTGGCATGAGAGAGGAGTTAACCAGAAATGATTGGAAAAGAACACTGGCAGGGATGATGGCAGAGCAGCAATGGTTGGAATTTCTAGAAGCAATTTGGAAGCCCAGGATGTATAAATCTCAAAGAGGAAGAAGGCAAGATGACATAACTGTGGCTAACAAGAGAAGTCAAAGCCAACATAAAAGCCAAAGAGAGGGCATATAATTGAGCAAAAAAATTATTGGGAATTTAGAGGATTTGGAAGCTTTTAAATACCAACAGAAACTAAAAATGTCATTAAGAAGGTAAAGATGGAATTTGAAAGTAATCTGGCCAATAATATTAAAGAGGACACCAAAAGTTTCTTCAGATACATGAAGTGTAAAAGAGAGGTGAGAGTGGATATCAAACACTGGAAAACGATGCTGGAGGGGTTATAATGGGGGACAAGGAAAATGAAGATGAACTGAATAAGTATTTTACGCCAGTCTTCACTATGGAAGACACGAGCAGTGTGGGGTAGTTCCAGAGTGTCAAGGGTCAGAAGTGTGTGAAGTTACCATTACTAGGGAGAAGGTTCTTGGGAAACTGAAAAGTCCGAAGATAGATAAGTCGCCAGACCAGGTGGTGTACATGCCAGGGTTCTGAAAGAGATGGCTGAAGAGATTATGAAGGCTTTAGTAATGATCATTCAAGAATCACTAGATTCTGGAACGGTTCTGAGAGACTGGAAAATTGCAAATGTCACTCCAATGTTCAAGAAGGGAGAGAGAGACAGAAGAAAGGAAATTATAGGACAGTTAGTCTCAACTCTGTGGTTGGGAAGATGTTGAAGTCAATTGTTAAGGAAGTAGCTTTGGGGTACTTGGAGGCACACAATAGATTAGGCTGTAGTCAGTAGGGTTTCCTCAAGGGAAAATCTTGCCTGACAAATCTGTTGAAATTCTTTGAAAAAGTAACATGCAGGATTGACAAAGGACAGTCAGTAGATGTTGTCAACTTGGATTTTCAGAAGACCTTTAACAAGGTCCCACGCACGAAGCTGCTTAACAAGTTAAGAGCCCATGTTGTTACAGGAAATTTACTTGCATGGATAAAGCAGTGTCTGATAGACTGAAGGCAAAGAATGAGAGTAAAGGCTGCCTTTTCCATTTGGCTGCTTTTGACGAGTGGTGTTCAACAGGGGTCAATATTGGGACCGCTTCTTTTTACACTGTATGTCAATGACTTGCATGATGGAATTGATGGCTTTTTGCAAAGTTTGCAGATGATACGAAGCTAGGTGGAGAGGCAGGTAGTTTTGAGGAAATAGAGAGGCTACAGAAGGACTTAGACAGACCCCTTTCCACCTTTGATTTTTTAGTTTTCTCCCCATTTACAAAGTAGTCATTGCCTTTATTCCTTCTACCAAAGTACACTGTATTCTATCTGCCCCTTCTTTGTCCATTCTCCCAATCTGGCTAAATCCTTCTGAAACCTCATCCTTAATAATGGAGTTAATAATAATTAATAATTATTATTAATAATAATAAACATCTTCCCAACCATTGAAATCTGGCTAACTGGCCTATAATTTTCTTTCTTCTGCATTCCTCCCTTCTTAAAGAGTAAAGTGTTATTTCCAATTTTACAGTCCATAAGACCATAAGACATAGGAGAAGAATTAGGCAATTCAGCCCGTCGAGTCTTTAAATATATGCATGGACTTGGTCTCCACCACAGTCTGTGGCAGAGCATTCCACAGATTTACTACTCTCTGGCTAACAAAAGTTCCTCCTTACCTCTGTTCTAAAGGGTGGCCCCTCAATTTTGCAGCTGTGCCCTCTAGTTCTGGAATAAGAAACTTCCTGCCTACATCCACCCTATCTAGTCCTTTCAACATTAGGTAGGTTTCAATAAGATCCCCTTGCATTCTTCTAAATTCCTGTGAGTACAGGCCCAGAGCTGCCAAACATTCCTCATATGTTAACCCCTTTATTCCCGGAATCATTCTCATGAACCTCCTCTGGACTCTCTCTAATGACAACAAATTCTTTCTGAGATATGGGGTCCAAAACTGTTGACAATACTCCAAGTGCGGCCTGACTAGTGTCTTCTTAAAGCTTAGCATTATCTCCTTGCTTGTATATTCTATTCCCCTTGAAATAAATGCCAACTTTGCATTTGCCTTCTTTACCACAGATATAACCTGTAAATTAACCTTCTGGGAGTCTTGCACAAGGACTCCAAAGTCCCTCTGCAGCTCTGATGTTTGAACCTTCTCCCCATTTTGATAATAGTCTGTGGTATTGCTCCTTTTAACAAAATGCTTTATCGTACATTTCCCAACACTGTATTCTATCTGCCACTTTTTGCCCATTCATCAAATTTTTCTCAGTCCTGCTGCAATCGCATTGCTTCCTCATCACTACCTACCCCTCCACCTATCTTCGTATCATCCACAAACTTTGCTGCAAAGCCATCAATTTCATTATCTAAATCATTGACAAACAATGTGAAAAGTAGTGGTCCCAATACTGACCCCTGAGGAACACCATTAATCACCAGCAGCCAAGCAGAAAAGGCCCCTTTTATTCCCACTCGCTGCCTGTCAGCCATTCCGCTGTCCATGGCACCTTATCAAATGCCTTCTGAAAATTCAAGTAAATGATATCCACTACCTCTCCTTTGTCCACCTTGCTTGTTACTTCCTTGAAGAACTCTTAACAGATTTGTCAGGAAAGATTTTCCTTCACAGAAACCATGCTGACTTTGACTTATTTTATCATTAGTCTCCAAGTACTTCAAATCTTCATCCTTAATAATAGACTCCAACACTTTCCCAATCGCTGAAGTCAGGCGAACTGGCCTATAATTTCCTTTCTTCTGCCTTCCTCCCTCCTTAAAGAGTGGAGTGATATTTGCAATCATCGAGTCTTCTGGACCATGCCAGAATCAAGTGTTTCTTGAAAGATCATTACTAAAGCTTCTACAATCTCTTCAGCTACCTCTTTCAGAATCATGGGGTGTAGATTATCCGGTCCGGCTGACTTATCTACCTTCAGACTTTTCAGCTTCCCAACACTTTCTCCTTAGTAATACGAACTACACTCATTTCTGCCCCCTCACTCTCTCTAATTTCTGGTTTACTGCTAGTGTCTTCCACATTGCTGGCTGATGCAAAATACTTCTTAAAGTTTGTCTGCCATTTATTTGTTCCCCATTAATACCTCTCCAGCGTCATTTTCCAGAAGTCCAATATCCACTCCCTCTTCTCTTTTACTCTTTATATTTCAGAAAGAAACTTTTGATATCCTTTTTTATTTGCTAGCTTACCATCATATTTCATCTTTTCTCTCCTTGTGGTGTTTTTAGTTGCCTTCTGTTGGTTTTTAAAAGCTTCCCAATCCTCTAGTTTCTCACCAATTTTTGCTATACTATATGACTTCTCTTTTGCTTTTATCCTGTCTTTGACTTCCTTATCAACCACTGTTGCCTCATTCTTCCTTTAGAATATTTCTTCATCTTTGGGAAGTACCAACCCTGTGCCTTCCAAATCATCCCTGAAACACCCGCCATTGCTTTTCTGCTGACACTCCTGCTAGTGTTCCCTTCCAATCAACTTTGTCCAGCTCCTCTCTCATGCCTCTGTAACTCCCGCTACTCCACTGTAATAATGATACATCTGACTTTATCTTCTCCGTCTCAAACTATAGGGTGGATTTTATCGAGAAAGCCATCAACTTGGCATTCTACAAATTCCCGCTCTTGAAATCCAGTACGAACTTGATTTTCCCAATCTAACTGCATATTGAAATCCCTCAGGACCGTCATAACATTGCCCTTTTTACATGCCTTTTCTCTCTCTTGTTGTAATTATATCCCACATAATGGCTACTGTAAATTTTGAAAGAAAGTCAAAAACATGATTTCTGTGAAATGCAGAAGCAGTTATGGGCTCAAGGATAACGTTCTATGTCTTAATACAGAGCTTTGGCCTCTGAAGATATACATTAGAAATAAACATGCATCATTTTCTGATCATTCAGATTCATGGAAACTCATTTGTTAGAACTTGTAATTTCAATTGTTTTCTCAGTGCAAAGGATAACTAAATTTATGCCTCATAAATGTAAAGACTTTGTATATATTTTAGATGAATTAAATCAATTGAATAATTGAACTGTTTGTAAATATTTTGACAGGATTGGAACCGGGGTATTTATCTCAGACATTGTTAAAGGTGGGGCTGCTGAACTCGATGGAAGGCTTATGCAAGGTGACCAGATCTTGTCAGTAAATGGAGAGGATATGCGAAATGCTTCACAAGAGACTGTGGCAACAATACTAAAGGTAAACCACATGAACACCAGCAATTAGAAGTTCAAGGCCACGTCAAAAGGTGTCAGAATGTAGGTGAATGGGAGAGTTGCAACAGTTTCATCCAATGTAACGAGGGAGTGATGTCCCAGCAATTTTAGGAGTCAGATGTAAACTGATACTGAATTATTCCTTTGTCATGGAGGTCTTTAAGTAATATTGTCAGTTAGAATATTAATGTTACGGGTGGAACTGAGGAATAAAAATGGTATGACCGCACTCATGGGACTATATTACAGTCTGCGGGATTTAGAGGAACAAATTCACAGGGAGATCACAGATTTGCAAGAACTATAAGGTTGTTATAGTAGGTGATTTTAATTTTCCACATATTGACTGAGACTCCCATACTGTACAAGGACTAGATGGGGTAGAGTTTGTCAAATGTGTACAGGAAAGTTTCCTTAATAAGTTCATAAATGTCCCAACATGAGAGTGGGTGGTACTTCATCTGTTATTAGGAAATAAGATTGGGCAGGTGACAGAAGTTTGTGCAGGAGAACATTTTGTATCTAATGATCATAATGCCAGAAGTTTCAAAGTAAATATAGAAAAAAAGGTCTACAGGTTGAAATTCTAATTTGGAGAAAGGCCAATTTTGATGATATCAGAAAGGATATGGCAAGCGTGGATTGGGATCGGCTGTTTTCTGACAAAGGTGTACTTGGTAAGTGGGAGGCCTTAAAAAATGAACTTTTGAGAGTACAAAGCTTGTATGTGCCTGATAGAATAAAAGGTGAAGATAATAGATTTAGGGAATCTTGCTTTTCAAGAGATATTGAGGCCCTGGTGAAGGAAAAATAGGTGCATAGCAGGTATAGGCAGGTAGGAAAACTTACGGAGTATAGAAAATGCAAGAGGTCACCTAAGAAAGAAATGAGGAGGGCTAAAAGAAGGCACGAGGTTGCCCTAGCAAACAAGGTGAAGGCAAATCTTAAGGGATTCTACAGATATGTTAAGATCTAAAGGACTGCAAGGGACAAACTTTGTCCTCTGGAAGCACAGAATGGTAAACTATGTATGGAGCTAAAAGAATTGGGGGAGATTTCAGAATGAACTTCTAGCATCTGTATTTACTCAGGAAATGGCCACAGAGTCTATCGAGGCAAGGCAGTGAGGTCATGAACCCTATACAGATTACACAGGATGAAGTGTTTGGTGTCTTGAGACAAATTAGGGTGGATAAATCCCCAAGGCCTGACAAGGTATTTCATTGGAACCTGTGGGAGGCAAATGTAGAAATTGATATGTAATTAAATTGAAAAGAATATGTAAGGCGCTCCTTCCCTTCGCTAGTCTGCAGGTTGCCCTTGGGTGAGGTGTGGCACCACTCAGCAGGATCACATGAAGCCATGGGAGCAGTTGGTGGATGGTCATATGTGCAACTGGTGCATATCCCAAGTCCTGATTATGTGATCACTAACACCAGGCATACAGTCTCTGAAGAGTATTGATAACGGCTGGGGTCACCCATCTTGTAAAGATGCTGCCCAGAAGAAGGCAATAACAAAACGCTTCTGTCAAAAATTTTGCCAAGAACGATCATGGTCATAAAAAGGCCATAATCAGCCAAGTCATACAACGCAGCACATAACAAACAAACAATGTAGGGTAAATGCAAACTTTTTCCATTGAGATTGGGTAGGACTACAACCAGAGGGCAATGGTTAAGGGTGAAAGATGAAAAGTTGAAGGGAAACTTGAGGGGAAACTTCTTCACTCAGAAGATCATGAGAGTCTGGAATGAGCTGCCAGCACAAGTAGTACATGCAAGCTGGATTTCAAAGTTTTAAGAAAAGGTTGGCTCAGTACATAAATGGTTGGGGTATGGAGGGCTATGGTCCAGGTGCAGGTTGATGGGAGTGGGCAGTTTAAGTGGTTTTGGCATGGAGCAGATGGGTCAAAGGGCATGTTTCTGTGCTGTGCTTTTCTATGACTCTATGGAATGGCATTTGGAAGTAGCAGGTGGCTTGAGGTGAAGTATCTTGAAGGATACTGGAATATATATGAGAGTGGATACTTCAGTCATGGAATAAGGTTTATGCCAGCAGACGTGGATGCCTAGGATGCTCAGTGAGGCTAGCCTATATACCTGAAAATGCAAAGAAACCTGATTCGCTTTTATAGAACAGCTGAATTAATGTCTTGTGTAATGGAAACCAAAATACAAGTATTTAAAACAAATCTGTAAATAAAGCCAGCCTTAGTAACAACAATCATCAAGCTCATTCCTGGGATTCTGGGTGATAAATTTTCATCAGTGAATAAATATAACATCACTTGATTGCTGTCAGAAATGTTGGGCCTCATTTGCTACTGAATTTTATAATAAAGAGCCATGACCAAAACAATCACTGACTACAAACATCTAGCACGCTCAAAATAAAAACAGGAAGTGCTGGAAACATTCAGCAGATCAGGCAAAATTCTGCGGAGACAAAACCAGCTAATGTTACGGATCATTGGCCTTCATCAGTGGGCAGACAGGCCCTAAGAAAACATCTGCTACTCACCCCAATTTAACCTTCCTGTGTCTCTCAGTAAACATTCTTGAGTTTGTTTAAAGATACTTCCTGTTGCTAGGCTTTTTGACAAAGGACCCAGCCCCCAATAGCAGGTAATTATATCACAAGTCGGTGGAAACATGTATTTGGTGCCAGTTCGTGAGCACTCTTTGCAAAATCCAAGTTATTTGAAATTCTGTAGCAGCCTGCACAATCTGGGCATTGAAGGCCATGAAAAGACTAGAATTTCTAGTATATGCTTTTGGTGCACAAGGCAACCAGGCAAAATTGTAAAATTCTACCCTTTAATTGTTTAATTGCAATACAAATTGGTATTAGACTTCCTTATAACTTAAACTTCTGCTTTTTTTCAGTGTGCTCAAGGATTAGTTCAGTTGGAAGTTGGCCGTCTGAAGGCAGGCTCATGGATCTCCTCCAGAAGTACATCACAAGGCAGCCAGGTCATTTAAACTCCGAAGTTCATTTGTGAAAGAATTTGCTGAAAGTTAATCATCATTTCTTATCTTTCAATTAATCAGTGATATGTTAATTAGAATTGTGCCTGTGCCTCAGACAATATGCTTTCAGTTCATTGGAATATCAAAATGAAATTCAATTAAATTATGTAAAAGTAGTTACAGTCTGTCTGGAACACTCCGGTGCATCTCTTATAGCAAGTGACATAAGAACAGACCTGCAAGCAGATTGCCTTTCTGCTGGGGGACATTAGCCAGCAATGTAATACACATAGGTCCCGTATCATTTTGAAGATCTGTATTGTCTTCATTAATATATGTGACCTTAGTTTATTCATTATTGCAAAATGAGGATTGCATTATCATCGTGGGGATCAGTTAATAGCTGTGAAAGCCAATGTATAAATGGTTTAATGTTTATGTTGATGCCTCAAGGGAACAGTAGTTTCGTTGCACATCCCAAAGCTGCAAGAAAATATTTTATCTAAATTTTTGTACTTTATTCATGAAATAGGAAGATGAATTATATTTGGAAGTCAGTAACTTTATATTAATAGCTAAAACAGGTGAAGAATTGTGCTTTATAAAATGTTAAATTTATGAATTAGGAAAGTATTATACTCTGTGAAACTGTATTAGTAATTATCTGTGGCTTCCAAATATTGCATCATTAAATTATCAGAGGAAAAGTGATCTACTTTGCAGAACTGTAACCATAAATTCACTGTAAATTAATTGGACGTTTTATTTTTAAAGCCACTGTAATTATTTTCTAATTGGCAGTATTTTTAAAAAGTGCTTACTTTCCAAATGGGAAATGAAAATTGCACTGATTTATTTCATTTCATTCTTAATTATCAGTGTTGTAAAAAGAAAATCTCTGGCTACGGTAAAGGATTGCATTCAAAATATCGCTGTCAGATTATCATTTCTGATATATACTAATTTTATTTCCATTCCCTGGTTTTTTGGTTTTGATTTTTGATTTATTGCCTCTGCCTCATAATTTTCACTACATTATGTATGTAAATTGCGGTTTAGAAATTCAGAAATCAGAAATGCAAAAAGGGACTGGGGAGTCCTAGTGCAGGATTCCCTAAAGGCTAACTTGTAGCTTGAGTTATAAGGAAGGCAGATGCAATGTTAGCATTCATTTCAAGAGGACTAGAATATAAAAGTAAGGGTATAATGCTGAGGCTTATAGGCAACAGTCAGATCACATTTGGAGTATTGTGAGCAGTTTTTGGCCCCATATCTAAGAAAGGCATTGGAGAGGGTCCAGAGGAGGTTTGCAAAAATGATTTTGGGAAAGAAAGGATTAAACTACGAAGAGCATTTGATGGCTTTGTGCCTGTACTCACTGGAGTTTGGAAGAATAAGAGGTGATCTAATTGAAAACTACCAGATATTGAAAGACCCAGATAGAGTAGATATGCAGACGATGTTTCCAGTAGTGGAAGTGACTGGGACCAGAGGGCACAGTCTCAGAATAGAGGCATGTCCATTTAGAACAGAGGTGAGAAAGAATTTCTTTAGCCAGAAGGTGGTGAATTTGTGGAATTCATTGCCACAGAAGGCTGTGGAGGCTAACTGAATGGATATATTTAAAGTGAAGGTTGATGGTTACTTAATTAATAAGGGTGTCAGTGATTATGGGGAGAAAGCAGGAGAATAGGGTTGAGAGGGAAAATATATTAGCCATGATCAATTGGCAGAGCAAAGTCAATGGGCCGAATAGCCTAATTCTGTTCTTATGACTTATGGGCTTATGTTAACATTTCTTAATCAATTATTATTTCTTAATTCTGTTCCTATGTGTTACTGTCTCATGATCTTATTTGTGGGGAAGAGGGATGTAGAGGTGGTGGTGGTCAGGGAAGAGAGGTGCAAGTAGTAACCATTTTGAAAACTGTTAATCAGGAACAAGTGTTGATCTCCAAGCCCAGCATCAAAATCTGTGCAATGATTTCCATCTGTGACTATCATGGTTTAATCTGTGAAAAGGAATTAATCATATTTTTTCTTTCACTGTTCAGTTATTGGTGAATAGCCCACAAGATTAGGATAAAATAGGCCAGAATTAGGAATGCATTTGAATCCCAATTGATATCCACTGTTGCCTCACAATCCAATTGATATCCTCTTTTTAAATTAAATTACCTTTATTAATTTTAATTTATTCTGATCTGACACTAGATGAGCCAAGAAAGTGGCATCAGTAATCAGTCAAGATTTGGAGCTGCTGTGACAACTTCACAAAATATTGCTATCAGCAAGAAAAATACAGCTGAATCCTCACAGAGGAACTTGGGTAAAATGTTAAATGTTTAATGTGTCGGGACTTTCTTTACATGTACTTTTTTCAACTATAATATCTGGGAAATTTTTACCTTCATGATATTGGGAATTTCTGCAGTAGATGGGTAATCGACTCAGCAATCATACAATCGATGAAGATTGTTCCATATTTTCTCTCTGATTTGTTAAATAGACTGATCTTTGATGCATAAAGTTTAGCTGAGTTCCATGAACACTCATGAAAAATGGAGAAATTAATTTGCACTGTAATAGTTATTGATGTATTTGTTGTGCAATTGCAACTATTTTGAAGTGAAGTATTTCAAAATAAAAATGCATTAAACTCATTCAACCCATAATCTGTCCATAGAATGTGTAGTCTATTCCATCACACATTTTCTAAGGCAAGGTTCCTCATTATTATCCTTCAATGCTCCTTCTCACAGTACAGATGCCAGTGTCCAAACCAGAAATTATTGCCTGTGAGAATGTGTTGGTAAGCAGTCCCCTTGGTCAAATACTGCATAATGTCATCGGTTTGGGACTTACAGGATTGCAGCCCATTCACAATGAAGGAATGATGACATACACTCAGTGGCCACTTTATTAGGTACCTCCTGTACATAATAAAGTGACCTCTGAGTGTATGTCATGGTCTTCTTCTGCTGCTGTAACCCATCCATTTCAATGTTCAATGTGACTTGTGTTCAGAGATGCTCTTCTGCATACCACTGTTACAACATTTTTATTTGAGTTACTGTCACCTTCCTGTCAGCTTGAGCTAGTCCTGCCAGTCTCCTCTAACCTCTCTCATTCACAAGGCATTTTTGCCCACAGAACTGCTGCTCACTGGATGCTTTTTGTTTTTCGCACCATTCTATGTAAACTCCAGAGACTGCTGTTCATGATCAGCAGTGTCTGGAATACTCAAACCACCCCATCTGGCATCAACAATTATTCCACAGTAAAGTCATTTAGATCACATTTCTTCTCCCTTCTGATGTTTGGTCTGAACACCAAATGAATCTCCTGACTGTATGCTTTTGTGCATTGAGTTGTTGCCATATGCTTGGCTGATTAGATATTTGCATTAACAAGCAGGTATGCAAGTGTACCTAATAAAGTGGCCTCTGAGTGTATGCTAGATAAAATGGTGTGCAAGCTGGAGGGCAAGCAATATTTGGTGATGTTTACATGCACTCAGCACTTGAAGCTGGTTTGCTGCTCGTGCCCATAATTGGAGCCTGCCTTTGCTGAGGATAAGTATACTCTGGGACCTCCTTTTAATAGTGTTTAAATATCCACCACTGTTCATGACTAAAAACAGCAATTGCTAGAAACATCCAGAAAATCGGGCACCCTTTGTGCGAAAACAAGTAAAGTCAACATTTCCAGTAAAAGACACTTCATCGGAACTGGGAAGGAGAGAAGACAATTTACTATTAAATTACAGAGAGTGTGAGGGATGGATGGATAGGACGAATGAAAGAGTGAGGCCAAATGACTCCAAAGTTTATGGAGTTCCAACAGTTGGTAGAGTTACGGAGAATGAGGAATGTTGTAATAGATTAGACTAGGATATACATCTGCAATAATTGGTCTGGACATTGAGTATAACAGTTGGGAAGTCATGTTGCAGCTATACGAAATTTTGGTTAGGCCACATTTGGAATATTGTGTGATTTCTGGTTACTACAGTACAGAAAGGATATGGAGAGGGTGCAGAAGAGATTCACCAGGATGATAATTGGATGGAGTGTAGAGGGTGACGTTGGACAAACTTAGATAATTTTCTCTGGAGCATTGAAGGCTGACAGGTGTCCTGATACAAGTATATAAAATTGTGAGAAGCATAGATATGATAGACAGAGTCTTTTTCCCAAGTTGGTAATGTCAAGTACTAAAGAAACACAGATTTAATGTGAGGGGAGGAAGTTTAAAGGTGATATATGAGGCAAGTTTTTGGTGTCTGGACTTCCCTCCTAGGGGAGAGGTCATAGAAGTAGATACCAAAGCAATATTTAAGAGGTACAGTGCCTATCAAAAAACATTCGCCCCCCACCCCACCAGAAGTTTTCATGTTTTATTGTTTTACAACATTGAATCACAGTGTATTTAATTTTTTTTGACACTGATTAATGGAAAAAGACTTTTTTGTGTCAAAGTGAAAACAGAAAGATACAAAGTGATCTAAATTAATTACAAATATAAAACACAAAATGACTGATTGCATAAATATTCACCCCCTTTAATATGACACACCAAATCATCACTGGTGCAGCCAATTGGTTTTACAAGTCACATAATTAGTTAAATGGCTATCATTATTGTACAGTCAAGGTGTTTCAATTGATTGTAGTAAAAATACACCTGTATCTGGAAGGTCTAACTGCTGGTGAGTCAATATCCTGGCAGAAACTACACCATGAAGGCAAAAGAATACTCCAAGCAACTCTGTGGAAAGGTTATTGAAAAGTACAAGACAGGAGATGGACACAAGAAAATTTCCAAGTCACTGAATATCCCTTGGTTAAGTCAATCATCAAGAAATGGAAAGAATATGACTCAGCTGTAAATCTGCCTAGAGCAGGCCGTCCTCAAAAACTGAGTGACTGTGCAAGAAGGGGACTAGTGAGGGAAGCCACCAAGAGACCTAAGACAACTCTGGAGGAGTTACAAGCTTCAGTGTCTGAGACTGCGCATACAACAACTGTTGCTTGGGTGCTTCCCCAGTCACAGCTTGATGGGAGAGTGGCAAAGAGAAAGCCACTGTTGGAAAAAAAACACACATGAAATCTCGGCTAGAGTTTGCCAGAAGGCATGTGGGTGACTCTGAAGTCAACTAGAAGAAGGTTCTATGATCTAATGAAATGAAAATTGAGCTTACTGGCCATTAGACCACACCGCACATAATCAAAAACACATCATCCCTACCCCAAAGCGTGGTGGTGGCTGCATCATGCTGTGGAGATGCTTCACTGCAGCAGGTCCTGGTAGGCTTGTGAAGGTAGAGGGTAAAATGAATGCAGCAAAATACAGGGAAATCCTGGAGGAAAACCTGATGCAGTCTGCAAGAGAACTGCGACTCGGGAGAAGATTTGTTTTCCAGCAACACAATGACCCCAAGCTAAAAGCCAACAGGAATGGCCTAAAAACAACAAAGTTTATGTCCTGCAGTGGCCAAGTCAGAGCCCAGACCTCAAACCAATTGAGAATTTGTGGCTGGACTTGAAAAGGGCTGTTCACTCACGATTCCCATGCAATCTGGCCGAGCTTGAGCGGTTTTGTCAACAAGAAAGGTGGAAAAATTGCAGAGTCCAGATGTGCATAGCTGAGAGAGACCTATCCACACAGACTCAAGGGTGTAATTGCTACCAAAGGTGCATCTACTAATACTGACTTGAAGGGCGTAAATAATTACGGTGGTGCTAGAAAGTTTGTGAACTCTGTGGAATTTTCTCTACTTCTGCATAAGTAGGACCTAAAATGGGATCAGATCTTTATGCAAGTTCTAAAACTAGATAAGTGGAACCCAATTAAATAATAACACAAAAACATTATATTCATTTATTTATTGAAAAATATTGATCCTGTATTACATGTATTTGTTGGAAAAAGTATGTGAATCTCTGGGGTAATGCCTTCTACAAAAGCTATTTGGAGTCAGATGTTCCAATCAATGAGATGAGATTGGAGGTATTAGAGGTGCCCCGCCCTATAAAAAAAAGACACAGTCAAGTTACTGATAGAACCTGTTCTTCTGAAGAAAGATCTGTTCATGTGCACCTTACCTCAATCAAAGCAACTTTGAGAGGACTTTAGAATTGTAAAGATCCATCAAGCTAGAAAAGGCTACAAAAGCATTTCTAAAGACCTTGTCTACAAATGGAGGAAACCTGGTAACTTTGCTACTCTCCCTAGGAATGGGCATCCTGCAAAGATCACACCAAGAGCATAACGTGCAATGCTGACGGAGGTGAAAAAGAACCCAAGGGTAACAGCAAAAGACCTGCAGAAATCTTTTGATCTTGCTAAAGTCAGTGTTCATGTATCCACAGTAAGAAAAGCACTGAACAAGAATGGTATTCATGGAAAGACACCACTGAGGAAACCACTGCTCTCCAAAAAAGCATTGCTGCATGTCTCAAGTTTGCAAGACCACCTGGATGTTCTACAATGCCTCTAGGACATTGATCTGTGGACAGATGAGACAAAAGTTGAACTTTTTGGCAGAAATGCACATTGCTATGTTTAGAGGAAAAGGGACACTGCACACCAACACCAAAACCTCATCCCAACTGTGAAGCATGGTGGAAGGAGCATCATGGTTTGGAGCTGCTTTGCTGCCTCAGGACCTGGACATCTTGCAGTTCTTGAGGGAATCCACGATTGTATCAAGTGATTTTACAGGACAATATCAGGGTATCAGTCTGTCACCTGAACTTAATAGAAGTTGGATAATTCACAAGACAATGATTCGAAAGACGAGTAAAGTAGGGAGAAGGCCAAGGAGTTGACAAAAGGATCAACAGTAATTGAATGGCAGAGCAGACTCGATGGGCCAGATAGCCTAATTCTGCTTGTATATCTTCTGAACTTGTGGTTCTAATCAACAGCAGAATGGTTTAGAAGGAAAAAATTCATATTTTGGAATGGCTGAGTCAAAGTGCTGACCTTCATCCTGTAAAAATGTTGTGAAAGGGCCTTAAGCAAGCAGGTCATGAAGGAAGCCTGCCAACATCCCAGAGTTGAAGCGGGCTTGTAAGGAATGGCCTAAAATTACTCCAAGCCAATGTTTAGGACTGATCAACGGTTACCGGAAACGTTTGGTTGAAGTTACTGCTGTACAAGGGGGTCACGCCAGTTACTGAAAGCAAAGGTTCACATAATTTTTCCAACAAATACATGTAATAATGGATCATTTTTCTCAATAAATAAATGAATAAGTATAATGTTTTTTGTGTTACTATTTTAATTGGGTTCTCTTTATCTAGGTTTAGGACTTATGTGAAGATCTGAACATATTTGAGGTCCTATTTATACAGAAATAGAGAAAATTCTGCAGGGTTCACAAATGTTAAGGCACCACTGTATGCAATCAATTATTTTGTGTTTAATAAATGTAATAAATGCAGACCAATTTATAGAAAATTGTTTTCACTTTGACACAGAGTCTTTTCTGTTGATCAGTGTCAAAAACACCAAATTAAATTCACTGTGATTAAGTGTTGTAAAACAATAAAACATGAAAACTTCCATGGGGGGGGGGTGAATACTTTTTATAGGCACTGTATTTAGACAGATACATAAACAGATAGAGAATAGAGAAATACAACCCTACAGGCAGATGTGATGAGTTAGATTGGCATCCTGGTCTATGCAGGACCAGTTCCTGTTCTGTGTTCCCTCAGGTGATGCCTGTTCAAAGAGTAAAACATGAAATAATTACTGATGGGGTAACCTTAGCAAAACTAGCCAGTTCAAATCAAAGTATGAAAAGTGTTCTCGCAGAAACTATTCAATCTGATACTGAGACCTGAAGGCTGTAGAATGCCCAGATGGAAGACAAAGTGCTTTTAATCAAATATAGCTTGGGCTTCACTGGAACTGTGCTGATGAGCACAGACACCACACAGAGTAGAGTTTGCACTTCTTCCTTTCACCATGTGGATTTCCTCTGGATGCTCTGGTTTGCTCTCACATTTCAAAAGTTTTTGGGTTGGTTGGCCAGTAGGCCACTATGAATTGCTGAGTGGTAGTATGAGGAGTTGATGAGAATGTGGGGAGTATAAAATGGGATTAGTGTAAATATGGATGCTTGATTTTCAGTGTAGAGTCAGTGAACCAAAGGGCAACTTTCCCTTTTTTGATCAGCGGTTTACAAGCTGTTAAAATTTTCAAATTAAAGTATGATTACTATTGTCCATAAAGCACTCTATTCTTGGGAGGCCCACCATTCACGAAAATCCCCACTGTGCCCATAGAAACCAATGCTCCCTCTCCAAGGGCACCCGGCACAGACATAACCCCAGAAGAGAGACAGGCGGTCAACTTGGCCAGGGTGTCGTTCTATGCAGCATGATTGTAATTCACTTTCTGAGACCAATGGTTCAGAGTTGGAGTGAAAAAGAAAATTAATGTGACATCTCTCTGGAAATGCAGGCACTCCCGGTGACTAAATGGAGCTGTTCTGTAAAATAGTCACTGATCTACATCTGTCTTTTCCAGTGGAAAGGAATCCACATTGTGAGCAAACTACACAACATAATTTTCTTGATTAGATGTGGCAGGACCTCAAAATTTTGATTTGACCCATTGTTTGTGGGTTTGCTTAGCTTTATATATTGCATGCTGATTTTACTGTTTAGCATGCACGTGTTGCAACTTCAGCAGAAGACACCTCATGTTTGGAACTGGTATGCCCTTCTGGACTGCTTATTGAACCAGTGTAATGTAACAGAACTTAACATAAACATTCTTTTCATATCTTTACTGGTTAAACTTTAGCTACTGCCCTTTAAAGTGGGGATATGCTTAATCCAATTCAATAAGATGCAACAATGAAAGGCGATTGCAATGACCTAGTGACACGATTATCAAATTATTGAAGACCAGATGTCAGAGAAATCCCAGATTCAATTCACATTTTCATTGATATACTTAACAAATTAATAGAAACTTACTATAACTGTCATTGGTGTAAGTCCTGGATTCATATCTCAATATTGAAATGTGATTAGTTTTAATTATTCTCCACTTTGCAGTAAACAAGTAATAAGCATTATTATTTGCAAAAAGGTCATATGATTCTCTTATTTCAAAAATGCTGTATGCAATATTGCAACAAAACTCTTTGTACTTTTACATAACTTCTCACAATCTTAAAATAGTTAACTTAAAATCCAAGTTATCAATGGAACATGGCTAAGGCAGTCTAATAATGAGTTTTGTTTCAACTTGAATCTTTTAGGTTCAGATACAGGTCTGAGAACCGTGGAAATAACAAGGGTAAGTAAAATGTACTGTATATAGTTCTAATGGAGAACAAGGCTGTACTTGACCTTCGGGACTAAAACTAGGCAGGAGATGGAAATGTCGTTCAGAGAACGTTGGAAATAGTAGCCATAATTATTAAAATTAGTAATGGGATAAGGTTGGTGCTCAAATCAAGGTGCTGAATTGCGGGGAGGTTGATTTCAGTAGCATAAGAGAGGACCTGGCAATAGTAGACTGGGAGTGGAAGCCCAAAACATTGACTGTAATTTCTTCTATAGATGCTGCCTGGCCTGCTGAGTTCCTCCAGTATTTTGTATGTGTTGCTCAGAATCCCAGCATCTGCAGATTTTGTCTTGTTTGGGAGCAGATGCTTGTAGGCAGGATCATATCTAACTTACAGCAACACACGCAAAGTGCTGGAGGAAGTCAGCAGGCCAGACAGCATCTCTGGAAAAGAGTAAACAGTCGAGATTTTGGGCCAAGACCCTAACATATAGGAGTCTTTGAAAAGAGAGTTAGAAAGTTAGGGCCAACATGTTCCAGTAAGGGTGAAAGGCAAAAATGGCAAAATTAAGGAACATAATGACCAAGGATATTGATCAGGAAAATAAAGGCAGCATATGACAATAGGGGCAACTGGAATCAACTGAGTCCATTGAAGAATATAGAGTATGTAAGAGAGAGCTTAAGAAAGAAATTAGGAAGCAAAAAGGGGCCATAGTAAATCCTTAGTAGATGTAACTAAAGAAAGTCCTAAAACACACTACAAATATTTAGGGCCACATAGTAGTGTAATGTCGTGGTACAATAGAGTGACCTGGTTCAATTTTGCCACAGTCTATAAGGAGTCTATACCTTCTCTCTGTGGCTGGACGCTCCAGCTTCCTTGGTAATTGGACAGCACGGTCTCGGGGTGGAAGGGCTCGCTGCAATGCTGTATCTCAAAATAAATAAATAATGAATCAATCAATCGATTTTGGAGCCCTCAAAGGAATGCAAAAGTTTTCATTAGCTGAGGGGATGAAATGGAGAAAAGCAGATGAAGTAAAGGTGATGTGCTGGTAACTCCTGCGCTTCTTTCCACTGTTAAGCTAATACTTTTCTGTTACTATATTATTTTGTTCAAATCTGCCAAGGCATTTTCTTATCTTTCAGGTACCATTTCTAATGAAATTTGTCATATCCTCTCTGGCAAAATGCTGACTTTCAACATTGTTTTCATTTTGCCCTCATTTTTTCCCCATTGCTGGAGTAATTGATAGTTGTGGTGAAAGGCCTACACTTAAATTAGAGATGCTGTTTTCTGAGTACTGGGTATCTAGGGATAGTCATAGTAGAAGGAAAGCAGGGAAAAACAAAAATAGAAGGTGCAGACAGGTACTTTAATGCCATCGCTTTCAACACACAAGAAATTAGAACTGGGAGGACTGTGTCAGAACTTAAACTGCTATTTTTAGCTTCATTTTTGTAACCTGTAAAACTCAGTAATGTGTGTCATCCTGAAAACCAGGTCGGCTGGCAAAAGTGAAAGAGAAATTTGACAAGTTTGTATAAAGTATTAATGTGATAATGACATGTATTTCTAACCAGATTCAATTGGTTTTGAAATCAATGAAACAGCAAAGATCATGTTAAATCATATTTGTTGAAAAGGTGTTATTGTCCTCACTCATTAATCGTGGACATGCAAAGATCAACTAATGTAAAGGTAAATTTTTGCTTTTAATTGGGAACAGATAATCCAAAGAAATCTGTGAAACAGATATTTTAGAGCTTTCATTGGGAAGCCAAATAAAGATGGGTTGGAGAAAGAAATAGAGGATAAATATTGGGGGTAAGGGTGGGAAGAATGTATGAGCTCGGCCTTTGACTGGGCCAAATGGCCTGGCCTGTCTCTTAGAAACATAGAAAACCTACAGCACAATACAGGCCCTTTGGCCCAAAAAGCTGTGCTGAACTCTTGAGTTGCAATTACAGAATATGTCACAGGTGAGTTTTGTGCTGTTTTAAATCCCAGCTTTTGAACAGTGTAACACACACAGAATGCTGTAGGCAGCATTTATGGAAAAGAGTACAGTCAACATTTTGGGGCAAGATCTTTCATCAGCACCAAAACGTCGACTATGCTCTTTTCCATTGATGCTGCCTGGCCTGTTAAGTTCCTCAAGCATTTTGTGTGTATTGCTTGGATTTCCAGCATCTGCAGATTTTCTCTTGCTTGTGATTTAAACAGTGTACGAGGGGTGATTGATAAGTTCGTGGCCTAAGGCGGAAGGAGTCAATTTTAGAGAACCTATCATATTTATTTTTCAACATAGTCCCCTCTTACATGTACACACTTAGTCCAGCGGTCGTGAAGCATACGGATCCCTTCTTTGTAGAAGTGGTCCACAGCAGGGGTGATTGATAAGTTCGTGGCCTAAGGTAGAAGGGGATAAGTTATTAACTTCAGATTTTCTGCTTTATCACTCAAAGAGTTGAACTGCACGTGCATGTAACAAGAGTGTCTTGGACCTCCAGGTGGTCCACAACAGGGGTGATTGAAAAGTTTGTGGCCTAAGGTAGAAAGAGATGAGTTATGCAGCTCTCATTGCATGCACGTGCAGTTCAACTGAGTGAAAATGCAGAAAATTTGAAGTTCATAACTCATATCCTTCTACCTTTTGCCACGAACTTATCAATCACCCCTGCTGTGGACCACTTCTGGAGGTCCAAGACACCAACCTCTACAAAGAAGGGATCCGTATGCTCCACGACCGCTGGTCTAAATGTGTAAATGTAGGAAAAATATATATGCTAGGTTTTCTAAAATTGACTCCTTCTACCTTAGTCCATGAACTTATCAATCACCCCTCGTCCATCATTTTATGAAGTAACGCACAAGAAATTCATTAAGAACTAGTAGGCTGGCCTGGAATGTTACATTGGAAGGGATATAGGGAAATCTAGTTAACTAGATTCATAACTGACAGAGGATGATGGTGGAAGATTGTTTCTTGGCGTGAAGGCCTATGACTAGAGTTGTGCCTCAGGGATCAGTGCTGTGACCTGGGAATGCATAAGGCATAGTTAATAAGTTTCTGGATAATATGAAAATAGGTAGCAGCATAGACGATGAAGAAAGTTATGAAAAATTCCAGGGGTATCTCAATCAGCTGAGTAAGTGGGCCATGGATTGGCAAATGGCATTTAATCCACTTAAGTGTAAGGTGTTGCATTTTGGAAAGTCAGACTTGTACAGAGAATCGTCAGGTTCTGAGGAGTGTAGTGGAACAGAATGACCTAGGAGTATGTGTACGTAGGTTGCTGGAAGTGGCATCGTAGACAGGGTGTTTGGCAAGCTGGCCTTCATCAGCCAAGGTACTGAATACATCTGCTGGGACATTATGTTGTAGATGTACATCACAAGAGTGAGGCTGCATTTGGGGTATTGTCTATGCTTTCTTCACCCTTTTATAGGAAGGATGTCATTAAGCTAGAAAGAGTGCAAAGAGAATGTTGTCAGAATTTGAGGGACTGAATTATAGAGAGAGGTTGGACAGAATAGGGCTTTATTCCATGGAATGTAGGAGGCTAAGGGGTGCACTTATAGAGATGTATAAAATCATGAGTGGCATACAGGTAGATAGGGTTAATGCATTCAGGCTTTTCGCTGGGAAAAGATAGCCCAAAACTGGAGGGCATTGGTTTAAGATGAGGGGGGAAAATATTTAAAAGGAAGTTATCAAGAAACTTTACACAGTGTCTGGCAGAAGTATTCAGCCCCAGCCCTTTGTTCACATATGTAAGACTCATTGCATCTAGTGGCATGATCTCGGGTGTGGCGCCCCCTCCCCGACCAAACTTTAGCGCTCTTGTTTGGGTGGATGCTGCGTGATGTGTCCCCTGTGTAAAATCAGCACCCGAAATAAACATTCAGGCCACAATGTGCAGTTAAGATTTTGTATTTAAGTATGGGTTTGTAGAGAAACAAAAGAAAAGGAAAACAAATAAAAGGAGCGAATAATCTCATAAACGTGTCCAGTGCACAAACCTTGGAGCTCACGGATTCCCTTTCGCCGATCCTCCTTTGCTAGTCAGCCCCTGGGCTCCCGCCCCGAGCCTAGGCCCAGCAGGTCTGGCAACTGTCCCCTCAAGCCACGTCTTCTCTCTTTATCCTCCTAGCGCCTTCTTCTCCAAGCCCGCACAATCTAACAGCTTTCACACAGACAGAAAGAATAACATCTATCCCAATTGGTTAGCAAATGAATACAAATCCCATTATCACTAATTATAACCCAAACAGGCTGCTACAGAGAACATTACCTCATCAGTTAACATTACAGAGAAGCCATTTCATATTAGCCTTAGCAAGTGACATGAAAGAAGAAACCCTTACACATAAATAAGTAGCGATTTTTGATCAATTTAACTGAGAATTTTTATTTGTGAATCGCATGCTCCTTTTTTTACACATGAGCCCCAAAACAGGGAAAATTATAAAGCATGACAAACTAAAAATGAGAAACAGAAATGATGGCATTTCAAAGGTATTCATCCCCCTTTGCTCAGTAGTTAGTTGAACCACCTCTTGCTGAGTGTTACAGCCAGCAGTGCTTTTGGATTCAGGTAAGTCTCTATTAGCCTTGCAAAATGTGATGGAGCAAGATTTTCCCTTTCCTCCTTGCAAAATTTCTCAAGCTGTGCCAGATTAGTTGTGGTCAGCAATCTTGAGATTGTGACAGAGATGTATGATTGGTTTAAGGCCAGGACTCTGAGTGGGCTGCTCAAGGACATCAATTTCCTTCATTTGAAGCCACTGTATGGTTGTTCTGGCTGTGTGCTTTGGGTTGATGTCCTGCTGGATGATAAACTTGCTCCCTAGTTTAAGCTTTCCAGCGGGGACTAACAAGTTTTCATCCAGAATCTCTCTGTATTTAGCAGTATTCATCTTCCCATCAATCCTGACCAGATTTCTAGTCCCTGCTGCAGAAAAGTATCCCCATACCATGATGCTACCTCCACCATGCTTTGATGTTACGTGGCTGATGCGCAGATTTAGATTTACACCGCAGGTGCCACTTGTTGAGGCCAAAATGTTCCACTTTAGTCTCATCCAACCACAAGACTTTCTTCCACATCTTTACAGTATATTCTAAGTGATGCTTTGCAAAGTCTTTATGGGCAAGGATATGTTTTTTTTTAGCCAGGGCTTCTTCCTTTCCACTCTTCCGTAAAGGCCTTAAAGATTGTGGAGCCATGAACCTCATCTATTACAGCCACTGGCTTCTGTGGCTCACTCAGAGTGACTGTTGTTGTTACACTAGCCTCTCTTACGAGTGCCATTCTCCGCTGGCAACTAAGTTTAGAGCGGCAGCCTGACCTAGGCTGTGGATTTATATTTTTCCCACTTTTTCATGATGGATTGTACTGAGCTCTGAGGTATGTTCAGTTCCTTTGAGATGTCTTGTACACTTTCCCAGATTTGTGCTTCTGGATTATCATTTCCCTGACTTGCCTTGAACGCTCTTTTGTCTTCATTTTGCTTTGGTCTGTTGAAAATCAACCATACTGGTGGAACTAACAGCGAGGGGGTATTTATTCAGATGATCCTCCAATTTTCTACATCAACAAGTGTGCCTGAGGAAAGTTAGCATAGTAATTACAAAGGGGATGAATACTTTTTCAGCCTCACAATTTTGGTTTTTAATTTTTAGTAAATTGTTACTAGGATTTGGAGTTTTTCTTTTGATTTGACATGATGCACAATGTTTTGTAGATCAAAAAAAAATCCTAAACTATATTCTAAATTTAGAAAATAAGACAGTAAAATGTGAAAATATTTGTGGGGGCTGAATACTTCTTCAAGGTACTATATATTGAAATAGCTGCCAGAGAAAGTAATTGAGGCAGGTACAATAATTACATTTAAAAGAAATTTGGATAAGTACATGGATGGCAAAGGTTTAGAGGGATACAGGCCAAATACTAAATGGGAGTGTTTGGTTGAAAAATACTAGAGTAGTGGGCACCTTGGTTGACTTGGAATACCTGTATCGATGGTCCTGTTTCTGTGCTGTGATGCTTTATAACTGGGAAAAAGAGTTAAGTATTTGTTGCTCAATCATTTAGCCATAGGTTTGTTGCAGCAACATTCAGCAGTATCCTAGATCTAAACCATTAGGCCTTTACATGCTTGTCTTTGTGTAGTGTGCCTTTGTGGAACATATGATGGGAGGTGCCAAGTACGTATAAGTACCAGGATTTGATCAATGAATTGACATCAGAATCTCAGTAACAGTTTATACTAGAGTCAGGATATGATTAGAATCTCACTAAATGAGTAAGGATGGGGGCAGGGGGTGGGATCAAGAGACCAATCAGGAATTTGGCAGGCGATGTGTGGGGCAAAATTCTTGGATAGAGAGAGCAGCAGTGTCAAATGTTGGTGGTCTGTAAATATTACATGTAATTGGGAAGACCAATGCTATACTGTGCTTTACAAAATGATTTGTGAATTGGTTGCCACGGAGATTACACCTGGATTCTTGTATTTATGTCTGGTATTCCCACGTAAGGAAGATGTACTCATGAAAAAGAGGTGCAGTAAAGAGTTTTATGAGGAGAAGTAGACTGGATCTACACACTGATGGGTTTGACAGTGAAATGATTTTATGGGAAATTCTTAAAAGAATTTAGGTATAGAGGTGTTTTCCCTGATGAGTCATCTGGGAATGTCATAATCCAAGCATAAGGGGTTATTAATTCAAGAACAAGTTAAGAAGAAGTGCAAAGACCAGTGAATCTTTGGAATTCTCCACCCATGGGGTATGCAGAGCCTCAGTTACCAACACGTTTAAAGACAGAAGTAAATTTTTATAGATATTAATGGAATCCAGGAAAATGACACTGAGATAAAAGATCAGCATATTGTTATACAATACCAAAACAGGTATGAGGGGTCAAATAACCTTACACCTGCACTTATTTTTATATACTCAGCTATGATGACTAGGAACCTGAAGTGTAGGAGGTAAATAAGGAACATATTTCCCCTGCATAGTAGGGGAATTAAGAGTTATGGGGAAAAGACAGGTAGGTGGAGATGAGTCCATGGTCAGATCAGCCATGATCTTATTGAATGGCAGGGCAGGCTCAATGGGCCAGATGGCCTACTCCTGCTCCTATTTCTTATGTTCTTATCTGAATGGGCTTCCTGACTCAACTAAGACCCACTTCAGGCAGCAGTGCTATAAAGACAACAATTGCACTTAGGAGCAGGGTGATCCAGTATTTTGGACAACCTTTCAGCTCAGGAATTGTTGCGTTTCACGTAGAACATAGAACAATATTGCACAGAAAGAGGCCCTTTGGCCCATAATGCCTGTGCTGACCAGGATGCCAATTTTAATCCCATCTGCCTGCACGTGGTCTATATTCCTCAATCTCCTGCCTGTTCACGTCCCTGGCTAAATACCTGTTCACTGTTACAATAATATTTGCTTCTACTACTTACCCTGGCAGAATTTTCTAGGTGCTTATCACTCACTGTGTTTAAAAAAAATTGCTCCATGAACTCCTTTAGACTGTCTTCCACCTACCTCAAATCAATGCCCTTTAGTACTGACATTTCCACTCTGGGAAAAGAAGATTGACTAGATATTGGATAGGACATTGACCCTATGTATTCCCCTTATGATTTAACATACTTTTATCATTTGCTCCTCAGTCTCCAACACTTCAGAGAAAATAGTCCAAGTATGTTCAAACTACTTACAGCAAATTCTCTCTAAACCAGGCAACATCCTGATGAGCCTCTTTTGCATTCTCTCCAAAGCCTCCACCTCCTTACTGTAATGCAGTCTTCAGAACTTTAGAGGCCTACCTACTTATGTTGCCACTTTCAGGGACATATATAAACTTGCATCCTTTGAACTATATTCTGTACCATTAAAAAAAAGCAATATATATACTTTCTGCAAACACGAGGAAATCTGCAGATGCTGGAAATTCAAGCAACACACACAAAAAATGCTGGTGAACGCAGCAAGCCAGGCAGCATCTCTAGGAAGAGGTACAGTCAACGTTTCAGGCCGAGACCCTTCGTCAGGACTAACTGAAAGAAGAGATAGTAAGAGATTTGAAAGTGGGAGGGGGAGGGGGAGATCCGAAATGATAGGAGAAGACAGGAGGGGGAGGGATGGAGCTAAGAGCTAGAAAGTTGATTGGCAAAAGGGGAGACAAGGTTGGAGAAGGGAGAGGATTATGGGATGGGTGGGATGAATGGACAAGGGAGTCGCGTAGGGAGCGATCCCTGCGGAAAGCAGAAAGGGGATCCCATCCCCCCATCCGCCCCATCCCTTCCCACCGATCTCCCTCCCGGTACTTATCCTTGTAAGTGGAACAAGTGCTATACATGCCCTTACACCTCCTCACTCACCACCATTCAGGACCCCAGACAGTCCTTCCAGGTGAGGCGACACTTCACCTGTGAGTTGGCTGGGGTGATATACTGTGTCCGGTGCTCCCGATGCGGCCTTCTATATATTGGCGAGTCCGGACGCAGGCTGGGAGACCATTTCGCTGAACACCTACACTCTGTCCACCAAAGAAAGCAGTGGCCACACATTTTAATTCCACGTCCCATTCCCATTCTGATATGTCTATCCACGGCCTCCTCTACTGTCAAGATGAAGCCACACTCAGGTTGGAGGAACAACACCTTATATTCCGTCTGGGTAGCCTTCAACCTGATGGCATGAACATTGACTTCACTGACTTCTCTAACTTCCGTTAATGCCCCACCTTCCCTTTGTACCCCATCCCTTATTTATTTATTTGTTTGTTTGTTTATTTATTTATTATTATTTTTTAATATGCTTTCTTCTCTCCATTTTTCTCCCTGTCCCCCTCACTATAATTCATTGCCCATCCTCTGGGTTCCCCCCTCCCCTTTCTTTCTCCCTAGGTCTCCCGTCCCATAATCCTCTCCCTTCTCCAGCCTCGTATCCCTTTTGCCAATCAACTTTCCAGCTCTTAGCTCCACCCCTTCCCTCCTGTCTTCTCCTATCATTTCAGATCTCCCCCTCCCCGTCGCACTTTCAAATCTCTTACTATCTCTTCTTTCAGTTAGTCCTGACGAAGGGTCTCGGCCTGAAACGTTGACTGTACCTCTTCCTATAGATGCTGCCTGGCTTGCTGCGTTCACCAGCATTTTTTGTGTGTGTTGCTTGTATATACTTTCTGGACAATTCCTTTTCATGTTATGTGAGCCTTATGCCATTGTTCCTCTGACAGTGTAAATAACTTTCTGAAGCAAATCCCACAGAACTGTAAGGCAATCATAATGAACTTAAGCAAAGTAGTACAGATAGTAACTAGCATTGTGCAGTTAATTTAAAGTGCAGGCAGGATTAGTTTTGAATTACTCTGTAGGGCTCCACTGTTGTGGGCGAACACAGTACTTACACTTGATCCAGTATATGATGGGACCACCTGCAAGTAAATGTTGGTGTGAACAATCTTTTAGACAAGTTGCAGGAACTAATGCATATAGTACAGTAAGGACTGTTCATTACTGCTGCAATTCAAATATGCTTTTAGATCAGTTACTAACAGGAGCATTGTTTTTATGACAGGGAGCAAATGATGCACTTGGAATTAGCATAGCTGGTGGTATAGGAAGCCCTTTAGGCGATGTTCCTATCTTCATTGCCATGATCCAAGCCAGTGGAGTGGCTGCTCGCACACACAAGCTAAAGGTAGGAGTGACAAAGTAACGTGACTTGTTAGTAATCTGCATCAGTTGTGACAATATAATATTCTTTCTATACGCTAAATATTTTCAATATGCTTAAGTGCTAAAATATTTAGCAGTTTTAGTAATAGAAATTGCTTCAATACATAAATTATTGATTCTGTTTTTGCATTTAGTGATTTAGACCATAAGATATAGGAGCGGAGTTAAGCTGTTAGCCCATCGCATCTGCTCAGCCATTTCATCATGGCTAGTGCAGTTTTCCTCTCAGCCCCAATCTCCTGCCTTCTCCCTTTATCCTTCATGCCCTGACCAATCAAGAATCTATCAACCTCTGCCTTAAACATACATAAAGACTTGGCCTCCAGAGCTGCTGGTGTCAAAGAATTCCACAGATTCACCACTCTCTGGCTGAAGAAATTCCTCCTTATCTCAGTTCTAAAAGGACACCCCCTCTAGTGTAAGGCTATGTCCTCTGGTCTTCGACTCTCCCATCATAGGAAACGCCTTCTCCTCATCCACTCTATCAAGACCTTTCACCATTCAATAGGTTTCAATGAGGTCACCCCTCATTCATCTGAATTCCAGTGAATACAGGCCCAGAGCCATCAAATGCTTTTCATATGACAAGCTATTCAATCCTGGAATCATTTTTGTGAACCTCCTTTGAATCCTGTCCAGTTTCAGCACATCCTTTCTAAGATAACAGGCTCAAACCTACTCACACGACTCCGAAAGAGGCCCCACCAGTGCTTTATAAAGTTTCAACATTACATCCTTTTATATTCTAGTCCTCTTGAAATGAATGCTAACAATGCATTTGCCTTCCTCACCACAGACACAACCTGCAAATTAACCTTTAGAGAATCCTGCACAGGAACTCCCAAGTCCCTTTGCACCTCAGTTTTTTGTATTTTCTCTCCACTTAGAAAGTAATCAACCCTTTCATTTCTTCCGCAAAAGTGCATGACCATACACTTCCTAACACTGTATTCCATCTCTCACTTCTTTGCCCATTCTCCTAAGCTGTCGAAGTCCTTCTGTAGCCTCTCCACTTCCTCAAAAATACCTGCCCCTCCACCTACCTTCATAACATCTGCAAACTTTGCAACAAAGCCATGAATTCTAACATCAAAATCATTGACATATAACACAAAAAGAATTAATCCCAACATAGGCTCCTGTGGAATACCGCTAGTCACTGGCAGCCAGCCAGAAAAGGCTCCCTTTATTCCCACTCTTTGCCTCCTGCCAATCAGCCACTGCTTTATCCATAATAGAATCTTTCTTGTAATACCATCGGCTCGCAGCTTGTTAAGCAGCCTCATGTGTGGCACCTCGTCAAAGGCCTTCTGAAAATCCAAGTACATAGTATCAAGCAATTCTCCTTTCTCTATCCTGCTTGTTATTTCTTCATAGAATTCAAACAGATTTGTCAGGCAAGGCTTTCCCTTGAGAAAACCATGCTGACTACAGCGTACTTTATCATGTGCCTCCAAGTACCCTGAGACTTCATCCTTAATATTCGTCTCCAACAACTTCCCAACTACTGAGATCAGACTAACTGCCCTATACTTTCCCTTCTTCTGCTTCTTCCCCTTCTTGAAGAGTGACATATGCAATTTTCCAGTCTTCTGGAGCCATCCCAGAATCTAGTGAAAGATTATTACTAATGCCTCCCAGATTTCTTCAGCCACCTCTTTCAAAACCCTGGGGTGTACACCATCTAATCTATCTTCAGACTCTTCAGTTTCCCAAGAACTTTCTGTATAGTTATAGCAACTTTGCACTCTTCATGCCCCTGGCACCTGGAACTTCCCACATACTGCTAGTGTCTTCCACAGTGAAGACAGATGCAAAATTCTTATTCAGTTTGTCCACCATTTCATTATCCCTCATTACTACCTCTCCAGCATCATTTTTCAGCAGTCCGATATTCACTCTCACCTCCCGTTTACACTTTATGTATCTAAAGGAACTTTTGGTATGCTCTTTAATATTATTGGCTAGCTTACGTTTGTAATCCATGTTTACCTTCTTAATGACCTTTTAGTTGCCTTCTGTTGGCTTTCAAAAGCTTCCCAATCCTCTAACTTCCCACTCATTTTTGCTCTATTATATGCTCTCTCTTTGGCTTTTATGGTGACTGTGACTTCTTTTGTTAGCCACAGTTGTGTCATCTTTCCTTTAGAATATTTCTTCCTCTTTGTGATGTATATATCCTGTGCCTTCCAAATTGCTTCCAGAAATTCCCGCCATTGCTGCTGTGCTGTCATCCCTGCCAGTGTTCTTTTCCAATCAGTTCTAGCCAGCTCCTCTCTCATGCCTCTGTAATTCCCTTTATTCCACTGTAATACTGATAAATCAGACACTAGCTTCGCCTTCTCAAATTTCAGGGTGAATTCGATTCATATTATGATCACTCTCACACTGTTCTTTTACCTTAAACTCTCCAATCAATTCTGGTTCAGTTCTAATGTAGTTCTAGTGTGCGGGCTAAATGTTTTAACACAACCAACTGCAAGTATAATAATGAGAAAATGTTAATTACCCCAAGTGTACCATGTCCAGGGTTCTTCAAATATATTTAGTTCTCAATTAAGTAAGCGTAAGCAACATTTAAAACAAACTTCTTTTTATTCTAAAGTACTTAAATCAGGGAAGGCTTATGGAAAGATGCCTGGTAAGCTCATTTTGAGAGAAAGGAGGCAAATCTCCTTGTAATATTTTGCAATTTTCTTTTGATTTTCCCATCTTAAATAAAAGTAAGTAATTTCACTATTCTTATGCTTGCTGCCTTTGTCTACATGTCCTTACATAAGCGCTTTCTAAAGAAAATGAATGCAAGCAGTTGCTATTGTTAAGCACAATGTGCCATGACCATGGTATATTTGATCAGAACTTGACTGACTGTAGTTTTCAGATTCTGCATTAGTTGTTTATGAATGCATTTCAAGAACTCAGCTTCTAACTGGGCAAATCATATGTCCCAGTCCAGAGTAAACTTGAGATTCCGTAGATGCTGAAAATCCAGAGCAACATACACAAAATGCTGGACGAACTCAGCAGGTCAGGCAGCATTCCCTCCACCTTCCTTTTCCCCTATGGTCCACTCTCCTCTCTGATCAGATTCCTTCTTCTCCAACCCTTTACCTTATCCACCTATCACCTCCCAGGTTCTTACTTCATCCTCTCCCCACCCGCCTGATTTCACCAATCACCTTCTAGTTTGTACTCCTTTCCCCCTCTCCACCTTCATAATCTAGCGTCTTTCCCCTTCCTTTTCAGTCCTGATGAAGGCTGTCGGTCTAAATTGTTGACTGCTTATTTATTTCCTCGACTGCTAACCTGCTGAGTTCCTCCTGCATTTTGTGTGTTTTTTCCTGCCTAGAATGTCCCCAAGGCCCCAAAAAGTTCTCAACATTTCCAATTATAAGCAAGTATAAGTTTGTCAAAGTTTTAGATGTCATTCTGAATCTTTGCAAACTTCTAAGGAAATAGGGGAACTGCTGTACTCTCTTCATAATTGCACTTACATGCCGGGCCAGGACAGGGCCTCTGAAATGATAACACTGAGGATTTTGAAGTTGCTGGCTCTCTCCACTTCTGAACCCCAAAGAGGACTGGCTCATGGACCTCTGGAAGTCAATAACTGTCATGGTCTTGCTGACTTTGGCTAAGAGGTGGTGGTTGTGGTACCACTCAGCCAGATTATCAATCTCCCTTCTATGTGCTGGCTTGTCACTATCTTTGATTTGGCCAGTGACAGTGGTGTCATCAGCAAACTTAAATGTGGCATTGGAACTGTGCTTAACCACACAGCCATGAGTGTAAATCCAGTAGATCAGCGGGCTAAACACATACTCCTACAGTGCACCTGTGCTAATGGAGATTGTGCCAATCCAAACTGATGACATTTGCAACTGAGGAAATCAAGGATCCAATTGCACAAGGCACTATTGAGACCTAGGTCTTGAAGCTTATTGATTAGTTTTGTGGAGATGATGCACTGAATGCCGAGTTGTAGTTGTCAAAGAGCATCCTGATATATGCATTTTGCTGTCCGGATATTCCAAGATTGAGTGAAGAGTCAATGAAATAGCATCTGATGTGGACCTGTTGTGTCCATGGCCAAATTTGAGGAGGTCAAAGTCGCTCCTCATGGAGGAGTTGATATGTTTCATCACAAACTTCTGAAAACACTTCATCATTGTGGATGTAAGTGCTACTGGATGATAGTCACTGAGGCAACTTATCACGTTCCTCTTTGGCACCGGTGAAATCTGCTTGAAGCAGGTGGGTACTTCAGACTGCTAAAGCGAGAGATTAAAGATGTCAGTGAACACTCCAGCCTGCTGATCAGCATTGGACTTTAGTACTTCCAGAGGATTGGAGGGTTGCGGATATTGTTCCTTTATTCAAGAAAGGGAGTAGAGATAGCCTAGGAATTGTAGACCAGTGAGTCTTACTTAAGTGGTTGGTAAGTTGATGGAGATAATCCTGAGAGGCAGGATTTATGAACGTTTGGAGAGGTATAATATGATTAGGAATAGTCAGCATGAATTTGTCAAGGGCAGGTCATGCCTTACAAGCCTGATTGAATGTTTTGAGGATGTGACTAAACACATTGATGAAGGGAGAGCAGTAGATGTAGTGTATATGGATTTCGGCAAGGCATTTGATAAGGTACCCCATGCAAGGCTTATTGAGAAAGTAAGGAGACATGGGATCCAAGGGGACATTGCTTTGTGGATCCAGAATTGGCTTGCCACGGAAGACAAAGAGTGGCTGTAGATGGGTCATATTCTGCATGGAGGTCGGTGACCAGTGGTGTGCCTCAGGGATCTGTTCTGGGACCCTTACTCTTCGTGATTTTTATAAATGACCTGGATGAGGAAGTGGAGGGATGTGTTAGTAAATTTGCTGATGACACAAAGGTTGGAGGTGTTGTGGATCGTGTGGCGAGCTGTCAGAGGTTACAGTGGGACATTGATAGGATGCAAAACTGGGCTGGGAAGTGACAAATGAAGTTCAACCCAGATAAGTGTGAAGTGGTTCATTTTGGTAGGTCAAATATGATATCAGACTATAGCATTAACGGTAAGACTCTTGGCATTGTGGAGGACCAGAGGGATCTTGGGGTCCGAGTCCATAGGACACTTAAAGCAGCTGCGCAGGTTGACTCTGTAGTTAAGAAGGCATATGGTGTATTGGCCTTCATTAATCGTGGTATTGAATTTAGGAGCTGAGAGATAATGTTGCAGCTATATAGGACCCTGGTCAGACCCCACCTGGAGTATTGTGCTCAGTTCTGGTCGCCTCACTACGGGAATGATGTGGAAGCCATAGAAAGGGTGCAGAGGAGATTTACAAGGATGTTGCCTGGATTGCGGAGCATGCCTTGTGAAAACAGGTTGAGTGAACTCAGCCTTTTCTCCTTGGAGCAACGGAGGATGAGAGGTGACCTGATAGAGGTGAAAAGATGATGAGAGGCATTGATCGTGTGGATAGTCAGAGGCTTTTTCCCAGGGCTGAAATGGTTGCCACAAGAGGACATAGGTTTAAGGTGCTGGGGAGCAGGTAGAGAGGAGATGTCAGGGGTAAGATTTTTACACAGAGTGGTGAGTTCGTGAAATGGGCTGCTGGCAACTGTGGTGGAGGCGGATACAATAGGGTCTTTTAAGAGACTTTTGGATAGGTACATGGAGCTTAGAAAAATAGAGGGCTATGGGTAAGCCTAGTAATTTCTAAGGTAGGAACATGTTTGACACAACTTTGTGGGCCGGAGGGCCTGTATCAAGCTGTAGGTTTTCTATGTTGCTATGTTTTTTCACTCAGCCAGGTCACCCATCTGGGCCGGATGCTTTCTCTGGGCTCACCCTCCAGATGGGTACTCTGACAACAGCCTCAGATACTGAAACTACACGGCCATTGGTGGCTGTGGGAGTTTGTGATGGCTCCTCCATATTTTGATGGTCAAAGTGAGCATAGAAGGCATTGATCTCATCTGGAAGTGCAGCCCTGTTGTCATCTAAGTTGTTTGATTTAGTTTTGTAAGAAGTGATAGCATTCAAGCCCTGCCACAGCTGTCATGCGTCCTTCATTGATTCAAGTTTTCTTCCAAGTCTCTTTATCTGTGCTTTAACCCATGCCTCATTTCTTTCTCTGAATAAAGTAGTTCACATTCTTCTTATATTTATGATTTCCTACATTATACCTCTCCTAATCTTTCCACTTTGATCACATCTTTTCACATTGCTGCTGAAATCTAACTATTGCCTCTTAGTTAAACTTCTTTCAGTATAGTTAAAAGTAAACCTATGGATGCAAGAAAAGACCAAAAATAAAGAGCTCATATAATAATCTAACCATGCTGATAAATGTTTGCATTGTGGACCACAGTCAAAATCAGGTATTAAGTCATATTACTGATGTAACACGCTGTAAGGTTTCACTGCTAATGTAATGGTTTTTCTGTAGCAGAAATGTTTGCATTATGACTGGAGATAACGGGGCATGTTAGCCAATTAGTGGGATGTTGTTCTTTCTTGTGTAAACTGGGAGCCAGGAATTTGCAGTCTTTTGCCATGGAAAGATGAGAGAGTTGGTAGACCACCGGATGGAGTGGACTTGGAGCGAGGTTCCAAAGGTCAGCGATGATCGGAGGAGGTCGATGGTGGACGAACGGCTTTATCAGTGAGCTCCAATGTTGCGCATTAGACTGTTTCATGAGAATAGGCCCTTTTTCTTTTTTTTTGTTTTCTTTACTAACCATACAGTCAAAGTAAGAATTATAAAGCTCAGTCGTTTGATCGCATATTGTGTACTGTTTGTTATTTTGTGGTACTGATTTGTAATAGGGGAACACATCGCACAGCATCCACCCAAATGAGATTTCTTAAATTTGGCCGGGCCGGGGGACTATCATCCCCTATATTAAGCCGCTAGCCAAAGCGAGAGTTACAATTGTGGGGGCTACGTTTGGGATTGATTCTGTTGGATGCTGTGTGATTATCCTGAGTGGGGTAGATATTCATACTCCGGATGAATTGGTAATTCACCTGTTAAGTACTGTTAAAGTTGTGATTGTGGGCGGAGGTTTGATGAAATGGCGGGCGCAGCTCTCGTTTTAATGCAGACCAGCGTTGATATAGCGGTAGCTGGGGCCAGAGATTTCAAAGACAGGGTACGATCGTTTCTAAGGAGTGAGGGGAAGGAGCGGTTGCATTTGGAATGTCTAATTAGTCCGCGTCCCTCGGTGAAGAGTGAGAATTCTGAGTTAGTATCCGCCCTTACCTTTACTGCAAATAAATGGAAAAATCAGGTTCAAGGTCCCAGCTATGGTAGGCTCCACCTATTCTCTGGAATAACGCACACCCCTAAAGGGCAGGAGGAGTATGAGGCTCGGGCAGAGTGAACCTCTCAGTTATTAGATGACTGGCACTGCTCTGATGACATAAAGCAACAGAGATTGATTGAAAGTTTGAATGGGCGGGCCGTTGACATGTTGAGAGCCATCAGGTTAAAAAGTGTCCCATAGCGACAGCTGTCAATCACATGCAAGCACTGGACAATGCTTTTGGCCGGACAGGAAGCCCAATGGAGTTCATGGTGGAGTTTCAGAATATGCCTCAGGAGAAGGGGGAGAAGCTTTCTGTTTTTATCTTTCGGCTAGAGAGGCAGCTAAACTGCTTGCGGCGCAGAGCGGTCATTCAGGCGGCTGAGGTGGATCAGTTAAGAATGGACCAGATAACCAGAGCGCCCAGTCCCAGGACCTGATTGCTTGGGGTCTCCGACAGTCTCGTAAGACGCACCCACCCCCATCTTTTGATGAGCTGATCAGAGAGGTAGAGGAAGAGGAGAATGTGCTGGAGGTGCAGCAGGGCTCCGTCAGCAGGGTACAGTCCCCAGTAGTGTCTGAACCTGAAGAGTTAGGTGAGGGGGTGCAGAGGTCTCAGAGAGTTAGGAGACCACCAGATAGGCTGGCCTACATAGCACCAGGGGAGCAGAGTGTGACCCCTACCGTTTTGGGGCACTATGTCACTGCCTTGTGCACCTGGATTGGACTTAGTGTTTTGCAGGAAGGGTTGGTGAATTATCTCAATGTCATGAGGACATGACTAAGTTTAGTGGGGGGGGAGTGTAACATGCTGTAAGGTTTCACTGCTAATGTAATGACTTCTCTGTAATGTTCCACTGCTAAGTTAATGGTTCCTCTGTAGCAGAAATGTTTGGGTTATGACTGGAGATAATGAGGCATGTTAGCCAATGAGCGGGATGTTGTTCTTTCTTGTGTGTCTGGGAGCCGGGAATTCGCGGTCTTTTGCCAGAGAGAGATGAGGAGAGAAGGCGCGAATGGAGAGAGTTGGTAGACTGCCGGGCAGAGTGGACTTGGAGCGAGGGTCCGATGGTCACCGATGATCGGAGGAGGCCGATGGTGGACGAACGGCCTTATCAGTGAGCTCCAACGTTGCACATTAGACTGTTTCATGAGAATGGGCCCTTTTTCTTTTTTTGTTTTCTTTACTAACCATATAGTCAAATTAAGAATTATAAAGCTCAATCGTTTGACTGCATATTGTGTACTGTTTGTTATTTTGTGGTACTGATTTGTAACAGGGGACACATCGCACAGCATCCACCCAAACGAGAATTCTAAGTTTGGCTGGGCCAGGTGACTATCATCCCCTATATTAAGCCATTAGCCGAAGCGAGAGTTACACTGAATTAACTCTTCTAACTATATTTTATGTAAAATAAAAACTTATTACAGCCAGCCCAACATTCCTTTTCAATAACAGATGCATTATTATTCACCACTTAATTGATGTTCTTTTAAGCCCAGTCCCAGTTATCGTAATTATTCATCCTTGTTTAGGAGCATCTAAACAAGTAAGTTTGCAACAGCTTTCTGGAAAAAGAGTTAATGTGTGAGCTAGTTTATCCTGAAAAGTTACATTGACCTTTAATTGTTGTGGTTGTTTTCCAGCATCTATGCCAAATACCACCTGTAGCAAAACAGGTTTGCAATGACCTATCCTCAGATGCCTTCAGTGTTGTGTTAAAATTTTGCAAGGAGGTGTCAAAGGGTGATTCTTGTTCTTCTAAGAGGAAATGCCTGGCAACAGCTCAGTGCCCATTGATTGAATTAGGAAATGTTCTACCTTAAAGTGAAATGGCAGCTGAGTAAAATGTGCCATTAAATCTTAAGGACTTGTTTTTCATTATATTGTCTAAACTGATTATTGTGAAACCAAACAAGGAGCACAAACAGAGATTTCAAAGACAAACCTAAGTCCTTTTAAACTTCAAGTCTCACACCTTTCAATCTTGTAACTTAAGGATGATGCCCTTATAACTGTTCCCTCAATGCATACATATAAATATGAAACTTTGGAAGTCCAGTTTGTGAAATTTTAGGTTTGCCCTGCTTCAGTGGTTTCATGGCATGCACGCATCTATTTCCAAATGTGTAAAGCTATTTGCAGGAAATAATTACAGTAAAACTCCAAGAAATTGGAATTTTAATCAAAATAACAACTAATCCAGATCTGTGAATGTTAATTTTCCATTTGAAATTAATTTCCTTGCAAATAATTTTCTTTTTTTAATATTAGGTTGGGGATCGGATTGTCAGCATTAATGGGCAGCCCCTGGATGAACTGTCTCATGCAGAAGCAGTTAATCTATTGAAGAATGCCTACGGAAGCATTATCCTTCAGGTACTGAAATAATGGCAGCAACGGCTGCATGCAGTAGATAACACCCATTCAAAAGCAGCAGCAGAGTATTGCTGGCAAACATTAGCACGTCAAACAGGGATAAGGATTCCAGTCTGTGAATCACACAGGATTTGGCAGTGTTTAGATCTGTGGTATCTAGATATTTCAGTGCCACCCATGTAACAACTCTAATGATCAGGTGCATACTTATGTGAATTATAACAAGTGTAACTAATAAGTGGACAATAATGCTTATTGCCCTTAAGATTTGTATTTCTTGCTTTCCTACGAAAGTCTTACAGTTTGAATCAGAGTCAGCTTAATAGCCACTGATTTCTCAATTGAAGCACAAAGATAATAAATATTGTTTTATAAGTGCTACAGTGTTTTAAACTATAATAGTAAATTAGAAGTATGAAATATTTCATTTGGAATTTCGGTAAACAAAAGTATTGAAGATTTTATGCCCTTAGTATTTGTTTATTACAGTTGTTTTGGTAACAGCCAAACTACCAGCCTATAATTTATTTCAGTCTCAAGTTTCAACTCCATTAGGTTCAATTGTATATTCTCTATATCAGAATAAACACATGCCAGGCTCAGTTTCTTAGCTTTTGTCATAAGTTAATGATACTGTTGATGAAACATTTTCCTGGTGCTATTTTGTATTGAAAACAATAACAAAAGTAATTAAGAACTTCTACTAACATAAACAAATTATGCTATGACTTAAATATTGCATTGTTTGCATCTTAATAGTAGAATTGACGCCAAGTAAAGTAAAAATACGGGAAATGCCTTTGAATGAGTGTCACCTGAACCATATGAGTGGTTTCACATATGAGAATATCTGTCCCTCATCTAAAAAAAATTAACCTTTCTCTAAGCAGTCAGTTTTCCTTTAACACAGTTTAATGGCTTCTGGAATCCTCCAGAGTCACATCTTACAGAATGTTGATTACGTATTAATTTTTAAATTGAGTGGCAGTGTCAAATTACTTGAGAAGCATTATACATTCACTCACTATTCTGACACATGTGAAAGACAATTTGCAAGTTGACAACAGTGACTGATTTCATTGGTCTTTCATTGACTACAGTCCAATTTTAAGATCAACTAACTGACTGCTACTACCTTGTTTTGTATGCTTGCTTCTGTGTTTTACCTTCACAGTGTTTAGATTCATTTGCCCACATCTATGGTGTCATTGTGCACTAGTTGTTGATCTCCATGTCGAGGAGATGTCAATTCTGTTTAGAATACATGCTGACATATTAGCACATTGTTGGTGCATTCATTTTTCACATAGCTTGTTAGGTATTGAGCTTCATATTAATTGGGATACGTTCCTAATGCTTTTGAAATATATGAGGAGCAGAGAAGTTGCCTTGGAACTTCATGTATTCAGCAGCTGAACCCATAAGCTGCTTCAGTGAGAGAAATAGATACAAAACTTTGATGACTGTATCTTCTATTTTTATGGACTAGGGTTCTCTCCAGTGCACATGAGTAATAGGTCCGATCCTCCTATTTACCAGCCAGAAATACCTAGTTTTCCCAGGCATCACAACCCATCAGCTTCTGTGTGGATGCATCTCTGTACTTGATTTGGCTGGATCTCTCACACTGCTGGACTGCATTTTGCTATAACATATGTAAATTGGTACATGTGACCCATATTTTCTAGCTTCAGATCTGTGTGCCTGTCTCATGTTGCTGTAACCTTGGACTGAGTTCAAATTTATATGACTTAAAATTGCTTAATGAAGAAGGGAGAAAAACAGTGAGGAAAAGATGTAATTTGCATATTACTTGGTGAAGAAAGAGCCTCATAATATCAAACTGTTACCATAAAATTACAAGAACAATGCTGCAGAGAAACCAGAATTTAATGTTTCCACAGGTCTTTTGAGCAAAGCTACAGTTTTACATTTTGCAGAACTTTAATCAAGAGTGCTTAAGCAGCATTTAATTTTTTTTTACAATTGTTCTAATGTGTATGTATTGCACAGATAATCCACAGTAGCTTGTCATTAGTAAACAACATGTATTTGCTATCAGCTTTTCGGCCATATTCTAACCAGAAGGTCAGATAATTGCATTCATTCATGCAAAAGACAAGGATGTTGGTTGATTATCTGCCTGTCTTCAATAGAATGTTAAGAGTTTAAAAATGCTATTTGTTAACTAAAGATTAGGGTCTCTAGGGAGCAATTACCACCTCCTAACCCCCTGTGTCTGTAGGCTTGCTTGGTTTTTGCACGATTTAATCTGTTTGTATAGCAGGTGTAGTAATGAGATAAGGAACGGCTGAGGGTGTTTGTTGATGTTGTGTACAAACCACAGCAGATCTGTTAATAGGGACTTTTTCACCCATTGGGATGCATTTTTTACCCTTTACATAACATTATTTTTTCTAGCAGAGAGAAGAAATGTTTTGTTTTTTCTCTATATTTCATTCTGCAGCTGGATTCTTTGGCTAAATTTTTTTTAATGAACTGAAGAAGTCAAATAATGTTTTAATACATTTTTAAATAAAGTAAATAATTTTCTGTTATTGCTTTTGGGTTTATTTGATTCTATTACACCATCAGATTTCTTAGTAATTGGGATTTCATATTTTACATGTTTAATTTTAGACTTTAATAAAAAATGGACAAAATACTCTATGGATCGCATGAAAGCAAGCAATGGCAACAATCAATTTCGAAAGACCAATGCCACTACTCTTGACCATAATCTGCTCCGACTTGCTCAAACTAGAAAAGATAAAATGTTCATGTTTCATTCAAATCCCACAACTTACCTCCTGTCAGAATGTCCACCTTAGAAACATAGAAAACCTACAGCACAGTACAGGCCCTTCGGCCCACGAAGCTGTGCCGAACATGTCCCTACCTTAGAAATTACCTAAGGCTACCCATAGCCTTCTATTTTTCTGAGCTCCGTGTACCTGTCAGGAGTCTCTTAAAAGACCCTATCGTGTCTGCCTCCACCACCGTCACCGGCAGCCCATTCCACGCGCTCACCACTCTCTGCATAAAAAATTTAACCCTGACATCTTCTCTCTACCTACTTCCAAGCATCTTAAAACTGTGCTCTCTCGTGCTAGCCATTTCAGCCCTGGGAAAAAGTCTTTGACTATCCACATGATCAATGCCTCTCATCATCATATACACCTCTATCAGATCACCTCTCATCCTCAGTTGCTCCAAGGAAAGAAGGCCGAGTTCACTCAACCTATTCTCATAAGGCAACATCCTTGTAAGTCTTCTCTGCACCCTTTCTATGGTTTCCACATCCTTCCTATAGTGAGGCGACCAGAACTGAGCACAGTACTCCAAGTGGAGTCTGACCAGGGTCCTATATAGCTGCAACATTACCTCTCGGCTCCTAAACTCAGTCCCATGATTGATGAAGGCCAATGCACCATACACCTTCTTAACCACAGAGTCAACCTGCGCAGCAGCTTTGAGTGTCCTATGGACTCAGACCCCAAGGACCCTCTGATCCTCCACCTTAGTCCCCACCACATTTTTGCCAGTGGACACCAGCACTGCCTGAATATGTCATTGTTAGCCATTAGTTGCATGCACCTCCACACATTCAGATCCATGAAAGGTAAGGGTGGGATGAACTGAATGTGGTAGCTTTGGTCGTCTTTATATTCGGGTTGAATACATCTCAGATTGAGTGTATTTTAAATTATTCACAAATTGGAAGTTAAACAACATGAAAGCCATTGTGGAAATATAAAGTAACCATGGAGAGCCTACTGTTAGACATTGTCAGCATGCAGATGGAAGGAGAGCTTCTGTCTGGAAATAACATCAGGAAGAGGAAGTTCCATATATCTGAATAATGGAAGGGAGTAGATGTGGCATTGTCAACTGTTTTGAAAACTGATAAGAGATTGTGGTCAACAATAAGTTTTAGAATTCCATGATCAAAGAGTGTATCGTTTTTGAAAAACCCAGAAAATGGATCTTTAACTACTCTAATTTCCTTTTAGAATGGTGATACTTTTCCTCCCTATCTGCTTTCCTCCCTTGCTGACGTTTCCTGGGTCTTATCTACATTGTCGTTCTAGAGTTCAGCTGTACAGTTTCAGAAATAAATATCACACTATATTGTCTCATTTGAGGTACAGTAATGTTGGGTTGCAGTCATTCTTATGAGATCCTGCTTATTCTCTCCGATGATTCTTGGGGCTGTTATTGAGCACGTAAAATTATTCAAAGAGAAACAAGGCCCTTGGCTTCCTTAGCCAATGTTCTCCTTTCAAAGAGTCAAAAACATACTTGCAATTGACACTACCAAAAACCGATTAAATTGCTATTTATCTCACATTCCCTGTGAATTTGTGTAAGTCCTGTAAGTCAATATTATTTCAAATCAGTAATAATATTTTTGAGGTTTGTGTTAAGGAGATCATAATTTCAATATATCTAAACAAGCAAATTGTCGTCCTTTGTGTCCAGTAAGCACTTGCTTCCTGAAAGCTAAAGGTAGCTACCACTGGAGTTACATTGGGCCATTTTAACTGATAGCATTATGTCTGTAGTAACTGGTGGTGCTGGCTGTTCATTAATCTTATTCTATATTCTATTTTTAGATAACAGTGGCCTCTTTTTTTTTTGCATTTTCTTCAGGTTATAGCTGACACAAATATTACTGCTATTGCAAGTCAGCTTCAAAACATGACAACTAACTCCAACTTGAATTCACCATCTGACATTCTAGTGGAAGATCCAGAGTAAGTATAGAGTAAATCGTTTTTGAACACTGTAAGCATGTGAGATATTCTGAGCTAAGAGATGCATATTTTTCATGCACAAAAGTATTGTCTTCTATCTTATTGTACAAAAATATTATTTCATTAAAAAATGTGTACCATACTTCTGTGGAGCAAACAGTCTGGCATTAAGAAGGGAACATTATTCAGAAAATATCCATGAAATATACCCTTCTTTTATGATTAGTTTATAGAGTGTACATAAATACACCAGAAGGGTTAATGTTGTTGAAAGAACAGAATTGAGTTCAAGTTGCAAATTGAGGCAACAGTGGCTGAAACCCAAACACCTGTGCCAGTAACACACATCAAAGTTGCTGGTGAACGCAGCAGGCCAGGCAGCATCTCTAGGAAGAGGTACAGTCGATGTTTCGAGCCGAGACCCTGACGAGTCCTGACGAAGGGTCTCGGCCTGAAACGTCAACTGTACCTCTTCCTAGAGATGCTGCCTGGCCTGCTGCGTTCACCAGCAACTTTGATGTGTGTTGCTTGAATTTCCAGCATCTGCAGAATTTCCTCGTGTTTGCACCTGTACCAGTTCAGGGTTTTGTAACTCTGATCTCACCGGGTCTCACCAGGTCACTAATGATGTAGCAAAAATTAAAACAGAGTTTGTATTATATAGTATTTGATCACTTTTATCAGAGTCATTCCAAATTATATTTATTGAAATGACATTACTAAATGTTTTTGTGCAATCAGTTTTCTAATGCAAAGATCCACAATTGAAATACCAGTTTTTGGTTGATTTATTTCAATGAGAAGAATGTTGCCTGTATTGCTGTGTCACAGCTTTTGAATATTGTACCAGATGCTTTATATTTCCAGAACTGCAAGTGCAGTCAAACCCATAGTTTAGCCTAAAGCATAACCAAGACTACAATGATGCCTCAGTATTGCTTTGAAGTATTAAACTTTTGAGCCCAAATTCTGCAATAAAACTTGATGTGTAGACTAAAGGGATGAGCTTTATTTGTCACATGTACATCAAAGCACGCAGTGAAGTGTGTTGTTTGTGTCAACGACCAACACAGTCCAAGGATTGTGCTGGGAGCCATATAGCATTTCACAGCTTACTAACCCTAAGCCATATGTAAGAAGCTTGAGCTAAGAATATTACCAATTAACAAAGTTATGTCCCACAGACAAGAATTTGCTGATAACCAGAATCAGAATCAGATTTATTGCCACTAGTCATTGCTTATTGGCATCAGTCATGAAATGTGTTGTTTTGTGGGAACTGTAGTGCAGGCATAAAAAATTACTATGAACTCAGTGGCCACTTTATTAGGTACACCTGTACTCTTGCTCAATAATGCAAATATCTAATCAGTTGCAACAGCAGCTCAATGCATAAAAACATACAGACATGGTCAAGAGGTTCATTTGTTGTTCAGACCAAACATTAGAATGTTGGAAAAAAATGATATTTAAGTGACTTTGATTGTCGGGATGATGGGATGGTTTGAGTATCTCAAAAACTGCTGATCTGGGGTATTCACACACAACATTTTCTAGGGTTCACAGAGAATGGCATGGGAGACAAAAATAACATCCAGTGAGTGGCAGTTAATTAATGAGAGGTCAGAGGAGAATGGCCAGACTGGTTCAAGCTGACAGGAAGGCGGCGGTAATTCAAGTAACCATGCGTTACAACAGTGGTGTGCAGAAGAACATTTATGAATTCACAGCATGCCAAACCTTGATGGGTTACTTAGCAGAAGGCCAAAAACATACAGAAAAACATGCACCTATGGCTAATAAAAATAACCAGTAGGAATAATTTACAATAAAAACATTGTGCAAAAGTGGAATAACGAGATCATGCTTGTGGGTTACATAGAACATTACAGCACAGTGCAGGTCTTCATGGACCATTTAGAAATCTGAAGAACCTGTTCCTAAAACACTGAGTGTTGGTCTTCAGGGCCCTGTACCTCCTGATGTGGGTAATGAGAAGAGGACATGACTCTCCACTGATCTGTTTCTTTTTAATTTTTGTGGGTGAATTGAACATTGATCAGGAAATGGGCAATAACTTCCTGATTAATATTCAACTTAGTGCTTTGGAAGCTTATATGTTTGTCTGAGAGAGCAGGGTTAATATCTCATCTGAAAGATTTTACCTCCTACTAGGGTGTCAGCATGGATTTCACCAGATTGCAAATGAAGTAGAGCTTTCTAGCTGAAGCAAAAGTGTTATCTTTTGAGCCATGAGTGACATTTAAAGTACTGATATTAATCTCAGTATAACAATGTAAATTGCACTCTTGCTAATGCAAAACTACATTTTCTTTTCCCTGCAAAGCATTCTGAGTTTCTATTTCAGGCAGTAATAATTTGAGAATTTGATGTTTGCCTTCCATTTCACGTAAAAGCCTGGCCACACAAAAAATCCTCGAGGCTTAATTGATTGGGTTTTCAAATGAGGCGAAAAATGGTTGAAAAGCCTATCTTTAAATAATCAATGTAAATATGTAAATAGAGTCATAAGCCAAACATAAGACATCACTCAAAGTTTTCACAAATGGTAAAATATGGTATCAGGTAAGTACTAACCATTATATAAAAACCATTGATCAGGGAAACCAGTAGTCCTTAAAAAGATCCTTGAGGCCACTCACAAAACTGTCATTATTTTTCTTGAGGCCAACATAAGCAATTACCTATTCTCTAAAGTTCCCTTACTCTTTACATACAGAATGGGGGAAATGTCTTGTAGAATAAACAATATATGAAGCAAACAGATCAGTAGGAAAATATGGGGATATATAAGAAACAAGGTTATGTTACATAAAATATTATAATTTTTTTTAAAAACCTTCAAAAACTAACATAACAGCAGTGATGTGAAATATCAATTAAAAACAGAATGAATCAAAAATTTAAATATCCCTAAACTTGATGTATTAAAATATGTTAACATGAAATACCAAAATATAAGGCAAAAAACTCACGAAATGTATGGTCACTTTAATTACTCAACCTTTTGAATATTACACAATATTCTAACCCCTCACTCTGCACAAGCATAAGCTTTGGGCTTCATGGTAGTGTAGTGGCTAGCACAATTCTTTTCAGTGCCAGCGATCACCAATTGGTGTACAATTCCTGCCACTGTCTGTTAGGAGCTTGTATGTTCTCTGCATACCCGCTGGTTCCAAGTCCTCTGGTTTCCTCCCACATCCCAAAGTCGTACGGACTGCGGCTAGTAGGTTGTGATCATGCTATGTTGGTGGTGGAGCCATGGTGACACTTGCAAGCTGCCTCCAGCACATCTTGGATGAATAGTTCGTTGGCACAAAAGATGCATTTTATTGTATGTTTTGACATGCACGTGACAAATAAAACCAATCTAAATCCATTCTGTCATCTGATCTGAGCATCTCTTCCAATTTACCTTGATCAATGTTGGACTTGTTTGTAGAGTTTTGGACTTATCACCTGACTTAGAAATGAGCTTAATATGTCATCAGCTTGCTCTTAATGGCTGATGACATATCAATGTCTTTAAAGTATTTTCTGTTCTAAATTTGTGAAACTGTGAATAATATCTTGGTCAGAATTGTAGTGTGGGCTTTACGCCGGTTATGAACACCTGGTATACAGACACCTCTACTTACGAATGAGCTCCCGTTATATTATTAAATGCAAAAGTCTAATGTACTGTACTACTGTACATATGTTCATTCCCATAAACACCAGAACTGGTTTCCCCTCTCCCTCCACATGTAGTATTTGTTTTTCCTTATCAGTCCTATGTACTTCTGATGCCATTAATTACCATATTACTAAATTCATAACTGGCTTGCCCGTAGAAAACAGAGGGTAGTGGGTTTATTCTAGATGGAGATCTGTTATTTATGGTGTTCTGCAGGGATCTGTAGTGGGAGCTCTGCTGTTTATGATTTATATAAATGACATAGATGAAAATGTAACACACATCAAAGTTGCTGGTGAACGCAGCAGGCCAAGCAGCATCTATAGGAAGAGGCGCAGTCGACGTTTCAGGCCGAGACCCTTCGTCAGGACTAACTGAAGGAAGAGTGAGTAAGGGATTTGAAAGCTGGAGGGGGAGGGGGAGATCCAAAATGATAGGAGAAGACAGGAGGGGGAGGGATGGAGCCGAGAGCTGGACAGGTGATAGGCAGAAGGGGATACGAGAGGATCATGGGACAGGAGGTCCGGGAAGAAAGACGGGGGGGGTGACCCAGAGGATGGGCAAGAGGTATATTCAGAGGGACAGAGGGAGAAAAAGGAGAGTGAGAGAAAGAATGTGTGCATAAAAAAGAGTAACAGATGGGGTACGAGGGGGAGGTGGGGCCTAGCGGAAGTTAGAGAAGTCAATGTTCATGCCATCAGGTTGGAGGCTACCCATATGGAATATAAGGTGTTGTTCCTCCAACCTGAGTGTGGCTTCATCTTTACAGTAGAGGAGGCCGTGGATAGACATGTCAGAATGGGAATGGGATGTGGAATTAAAATGTGTGGCCACTGGGAGATCCTGCTTTCTCTGGCGGACAGAGCGTAGATGTTCAGCAAAGCGGTCTCCCAGTCTGCGTCGGGTCTCACCAATATATAAAAGGCCACATCGGGAGCACCGGACGCAGTATATCACCCCAGTCGACTCACAGGTGAAGTGATGCCTCACCTGGAAGGACTGTTTGGGGCCCTGAATGGTGGTAAGGGAGGAAGTGTAAGGGCATGTGTAGCACTTGTTCCGCTTACACGGATAAGTGCCAGGAGGGAGATCAGTGGGGAGGGATGGGGGGGACGAATGGACAAGGGAGTTGTGTAGGGAGCGATCCCTGTGGAATGCAGAGAGAGGGGGGGAGGGAAAGATATGCTTAGTGGTGGGATCCCGTTGGAGGTGGCGGAAGTTACGGAGAATAATATGTTGGACCCGGAGGCTGGTGGGGTGGTAGGTGAGGACCAGGGGAACCCTATTCCTAGTGGGGTGGTGGGAGGATGGAGTGAGAGCAGATGTACGTGAAATGGGGGAGATGCGTTTAAGAGCAGAGTTGATAGTGGAGGAAGGGAAGCCCCTTTCTTTAAAAAATGAAGACATCTCCCTCGTCCTAGAATGAAAAGCCTCATCCTGAGAGCAGATGCGGCGGAGACGGAGGAATTGCGAGAAGGGGATGGCGTTTTTGCAAGAGACAGGGTGAGAAGAGGAATAGTCCAGATAGCTGTGAGAGTCAGTAGGCTTATAGTAGACATATACCTCTTGCCCATCCTCTGGGTCACCCCCCCCCCCGTCTTTCTTCCCGGCCCTCCTGTCCCATGATCCTCTCGTATCCCCTTCTGCCTATCACCTGTCCAGCTCTCGGCTCCATCCCTCCCCCTCCTGTCTTCTCCTATCATTTTGGATCTCCCCCTCCCCCTCCAGCTTTCAAATCCCTTACTCACTCTTCCTTCAGTTAGTCCTGACGAAGGGTCTCGGCCTGAAACGTCGACTGCGCCTCTTCCTATAGATGCTGCTTGGCCTGCTGCGTTCACCAGCAACTTTGATATGTGTTGCTTGAATTTCCAGCATCTGCAGAATTCCTGTTGTTTAGATGAAAATGTAGATGGGTTAATAAGTTTGCAGATGATACAAAAATTGGTGGTGTTGTGGATAGTGTAGTAGACTGGCAAAAAATACAGCGGGATATAGATTAATTGCAGATATGAGTGGAGAAATGGCAGATGTAGTTGAACCCAAACAAATGTGAAGTGTTGTACCTTGGTAGATTAAATGTAATGAAAGGGTGGTAGGGTTGATAGGGTGGTTAAGAAAGGCACATGGCATGCTTGCCTTTATTGGTCCAGGCATTGTGTTCAAAAGTCGGGAAGTTGTGTTGCAGCTTTATGAAACTCTTAGGCCACATCTGGGGAATTGTATATACTATGGGAAGGATGTTGAGGCTTTGGAGAGGATGAAGCATCTCTTCTGCTTTCACTGGGGATTCCACATTAGCACTTGCCTTGTGATGTTGGTACTTGGTTACATGTCCTATCCATCACCAAATTCTTTTCCTTAATTCTTCTTGCACTGATAACTGGTGTGTTTTCAGCCATTGACCAATGTTGCTGATGACATCTGGCCATCGGATCTGGAGGATTTTCCTCAGATGGCTACTAATGCAGTTCTGCACTTTCCTGATGACAGACTTTGTTGTCCTCCATGTCTCTGCTTTGTACAGAAGAACTGACTTCATATTGGAGTTGAACAGCCTGATCTTAGTACATGATGACAGCTCCTTGGAGCACCAGATGTTCTTGAGCTGGGTGATAGTTGAAGGCAACAACCTCTTCAAGTAGACTTCCCTTGAGCATGAGGGCCAGATCAGAGGTATTCAGCTCTAGTGATCAAGTATGATACAAGAGGTCCAGGTATGATCTCCGGAAAGTCATCACCTGGGCAAAGTGGCAATTCCGGACAAAACATGAATCACTGAAGGTTTCTCAACAGCTGTGGCAGGGTCTGAATGCTATTACCTCTTACCAAGTGAGATCAAGCAACATAGGTGACAACAGGGGTTTGCTTGCAGATGAGCTTAATGACTTCTATGCACGTTTGACTGTCAAAACGCAGAGGTACTTGGCTGAGTACTAAAGATCTGTGCTGATCAACTGGCTGGAATGTTCCCCAACATCTTCAGCTTCTTGCTTCGGTAGTCTGAGGTCAAGCAGGTTTCAGTCATACCGCTACCCAAAAAGAACATGGTAACCTGCCTCAATAACTATTGTCCGCCTATTGTCCAATCGCACTTACGTCCACTGTGATGAAGTGGTTTGAGAGGTTGATGATGAAATATATCAACTCCTGCGTAACAAACGACTTGGATCTGCTCCAGTTTTCCTACCGGCACAACAGGTCCACAGTAGATGCAATTTCATTGGCACTTCACTCAACTTGGAACATATGGACAGCAAAGCTGCATATATCAGGGTGCTCTTTATAGACTACAGCTCGGTATTCAATGCTATCATCCCCTCAAAAATAATCAATGCTTCAAGACCTAGGCCTCAATACCTCCTCCTCTTTGATCCTTGATTTCTTCATTTGCAGACCCCAGTCAGATTAGATTGGCAACAACATCTCTTCCATAATCTCCATCAGCACAGGTGCACCAAGAGGCTGTGTGCTTGTGTGCTAGCTCCCTTCTCTACTCACTTTACACTTCTGACTGTGTGGCTAAGCACAACGCTGATAACACTACAGTTGCTGGCCAAATCAATGATGGTGACAAATCAGCATGTAGGAGGGAGAATGAAAATCTGGCTCAGTGGTGCCACACACAAAGAGGAGAAAATCTGCAGATGCTGGAAATCTGAGCAACACACTCAAAATGCTGGAGGAACTCAGCAGACCAGGCAGCATCTATGGAAAAGAGTACAGTCGACGTTTTGAGCCAAAACCCTTCAGCAGGACTGGAGAGAAAAAGCTGAGGAGTAGCTTTAAAAGGTGTTGGGGTGGGGGGCGCGGAGGAGATACACAAGGTGATGGGTGAAACTTGGAAGGGGAGGGGATGAAATAAAGAGCTGGGAAGTAAATTGGTGAAGAGACAGAAGACCATGGAAGAAAGAAAAGTGGGGAAGAGCAACAGAGGGAGGCGATGAGCGGGGAAGGAGATAACGTGAGAGAGGGAAAAGGGGATGGGAAATGGTGAGGGGGGCTATAATGGAAGTTCGCAAAATCAACGTTCATGCCTTTGGATAGGAGGCTACCCAAACAGAATATAAGATGTTGTTCCTCCAGCCTAAGTGTGGCCTTATCACGACAGTGGAGGAGGCCATGGACAGACATATCGGAATGGGAATGGGAAGTGGAATTAAAATGGGTGATCCTGCTTTATCTGGCGGACAGAGTGTAGGTGTTCGGTGAAGCAGACTCTCAACTTGCGTCGGGTCTCACAGATACACAGGAGGCCACACTGGGAGCACCGGACACAGAATATGACCCGAACAGACTCACGGGTGAAGTGTCGCCTCACCTGGAAGGACTGTTTCAGGCCCTGAATGGTAGTGAGAGAAGAGATGTAGCGGCAGGTGTAATACTTGTTCCACTTGTAAGGATAAGTGCCAGGAGGGAGATCAGTGGGGAGGGACGAATGGACAAGGGAGTCATGCAGGAACTTTGACTGGCCTCTCAGACTTAATGTACTTGCCAGACAGTTTCTTGGTGGTGTCGTGCAGCTTCTGCTTGCTGCCACACCCTGCTGATTGTCCTGCTTCTGCTGCTAGGCCCTCTATATACTAAGGTTTTTCTGCTTTCACACTTTTTTTCCCTGTCCCGTGAGCCTCTGCATGCTCTTCCTTTACGAAAGCACAGGACAGCCTGTGCTCTCATAATAAAAATAAAGTCATGGACAGAAATATTGTGACTAACTAATCATTTTCTGATTCAGGTCACCACAGTGCATGAACATAACGTTAGAGAAGGGACCGGATGGACTGGGATTCAGTATTGTTGGAGGACACGGAAGTCCCCACGGAGATCTGCCGATCTATGTTAAAACAGTGTTTGCTAAGGTAATTCTGTAAACATATGTTTAATTTTTGGCTAATATTTAAACATTACATGAAAGAAAAGAGAGAATTAATTATTGTTGAATTATTCTTCTAAGGTATACTTATGTTCATATTCAAATTCTATTTTTCCAAAGCAAACTGGATGTAGACACGTTTCTGTTACAGGGTTTCATAAACCATCTCTCCTTTCATTACATTTAAGATCACCAATTTAATCTGAAACTGTTTTCCAGTAACAAAATGAGATTATGCAAACGTTCCCAAAGGACTGTTGGATCGATCGAAAGAAGGCTTTGGCCTTGTCACTTAATTTAGGATTTTTCCCAGAAAGCTGGATGAGTAGTTTTTCTATTAATAATTTCTGATTTGTATGGTTAAGATAGATTTTTATTTTTACAAAGTCTGACCTAAAAGAGGGATTGATTTTTGATATGGAGGAAATTTTAAATACTCTATCTGTGGAGCCAATACTGAAAACAAACGCCAATAATTTGAATAAGGGTTTGTCATCTGAGGAGAAATTAAGGAGCCTTGGCCTATTCCCTGCTGTGATATTCAGCACTAGGAGTTGTAACCTCACAATAAGGGATTGGCCACTCAGAATGGAAATAAGAAAAAAATTCACACTTTGAGACTACTGAATCTTTGACATTTTTTAAACAATAATGGTAGTTTGAAATAATTATTCTAAGGGAATTTGACCCCTCATACATTTAGCTTTTCAATGCTAGAGTAGTCGTTTAGCAGCAGTTATGGCACATTGTTAAAATCTCAATTGCATCTCATTCAATAATTTAATTTTCTTATGAGTTTTTATAACCAGATTAGTAGAACTTCCATCTTTCGGAACTAGTACCCTATCACCCCCACCCTAATAATTTGTTCCAGACTGAGAGGAACTTACATCTTATTGATTTTTTTACTGTTGGCCTTTTGCAGGGAGCAGCAACAGATGACAACAGGTTAAAGCGAGGAGATCAGATTTTAGCAGTAAATGGGGAAAGTTTGGAAGGCGTCACACATGAACAGGCTGTCGCTATTCTGAAAAAGCAGAAAGGAACTGTAACGTTAACAGTGTTGTCATGAAGATTACAATGTGGCCATGATTAATCCTGATATATCTGTTTAAATTCTGCCAGGAAATGGTGTTGCATTGCCAAAAGCAGGAATGTAATTAAACTATGTTTGTCTGACTTTGGACCTGATTTTCTTTTCTTTTATTGCATTATAGTATTTATCAGTGTTGCTCTGTTGAAGGGAGGAATAACCAAACTACTGAGTGTCAATCACTGTGCTTTGGACTTGCGAAAAAAAACTGCCTATTAATCTAACCCAGCTGCAGCTTCTTGAGAAATCTCACTAAGTGCTTTCATATTGTGTACCATGTTGCTATAATAAATTGCTGACTCTGGAGTGCCTGAGCCTGATATTGGATACATAGGTATAGATTTTGGTTTTCATAGTTGTGGCAATGATCTGTTTGAACAGATTACCCAATCTTTGTAGAACCCATATGGATTTAATTAATTGATTTTACTCCTCTTTTTCACTGTGTACAATATTTTTTGAACAATTTATTTTGATTTTTTTCAGATCCTGATTGTGACTTGTGTTTGAATTTTTTTTAACTTCCTTGTCATGGTAACGAATTGCGTATATTTACAATATGAGAGCATGTTGAGTCTCATGAAATTTTAAAAAACAGCTTTCACTGTTGAATATTTCTAACTGCTTAGAGAAAATATCTTACATGCCATTTACCTACTTTAACTCATTTTCCAGTAATGTACAGGCTTAATTAACCTTTTCAACAGGTATTATAGATTGACAATATGAATTAGTCAGAAAACAGGCCTGGAACCAATCACCCATTATTTTCTCGCTTTTGTTGTCTGTGACCTTATGGTTAAAAATATATTGAAAACAAGCTCACGATCCTCTCTTCTAACTCAGTGTGGGAAGTAGTGTCCATTGGATCCTAGGTTAAAAGGGAATATCTTCCTTCTTTTCTTTGTCTTCTCCACCCTATGCTATCCTCTTTGCAAATGAAAACAAACTTTTTTCTCTCTATGTCCGATGAAAATTTCAGATCTGAAATGTTAACTATATCTTTCTGTCCAACGTGTTGTAATTTTCCATTATTTTCTATCTTTATTTAAGAATTGTATCATAGGAAGATTTTTGATTTTTTGGTGCAGCTGCCTTTCTGAGATAAGGTAGATATTCCCCGATGAGAATGGATCAACTCCATCTATTTGAGAGTTATTATCTTTGCAGTTGTTAAATCACCACATTTCAAATAAAAAATAAATGGGGTTAGAGCTTTACCTAAATTGTTAAAAATGCACATTCTCAATCACATTAGGCATAGAGCCTCACTAAATGCAGCACAATTCATATCAAAAGTCGAAGATTTCGTAATGTCCATCAGGAATTTTTTAGTGCCCTCAGTAACTACAAACTCCAAATGATTTAATCATGTAGGTGCTGACTGCTACTTCAAAGTTCAAAATCAATTTATAATCGAAGTACATATACGTCACCATGTACAACCCTGAGATTCATTTTCGTCTTTTAACTTGTGTCTACTGTAGTAATATTGGTTGAATGCTTCGTGGGTAATAACCAATCTGAGGACCAATCCACTCTCTTTGCTTTTACATGTCACCTTTGTTCTTAAGCTAACAGCCTTTTGGGAATTTGATTAGTTTCTGCTTTTCTAAGTTGGCATATGTGAAGTATTTTTTTTGAAAAATAAACAGATTATGCCTGTGGTCACATTAAGTATTCCAGTATCATACAGCCTGGGGCCATTTTAGCCTCACTTATCTCCTTCGGCAGACTCACTGCATTGTGCCTTTGGCTCTCTATTTACAATGTTCAGGACAAATAACTGAAATTAGGAGCTTCTTGTACAGGAATCACACTTTCAAGCATGTGGTCCATTATTCCCAGCTCAAGCATTTCTCAGAGTGGACTTGAATGAGAAGTTCAGGTAGGATGTTAGTAATATTTATTCAAAACTATAACAGCAGAGGTTAGTGCCATATTTTGTCACATAAATATAAGGAACTCTTTTGTGATTTAAAGAAGTGACACAGAAAGATAGAGTAAAAAAATCTATTTTGCTACGGGACTTCATGTTGCTTCCATTTTAATGAAACAGATTATAATACATTCACATCTCTAGTGTCTGTACATGATTCTTTGTGGTGGTGAATATCACCTTCTGTTCCCACTCAAATCTACATCTCAAAATAGGTTTTTGCCTGAACAATTTTTGCATATTCAGTTAAACATTTAATTATAAATTTTGACAAAAATAATAAATTTGAGAGATATAATATTGCAAAAATAGTTTACCAGATCAATTTATTTAATACAATAATTGTTTCTGATAAGTGGTGTTTTGAATTTTATTTCATTTCAGTGTAAATACAAGATAGTTTTATGGAAAGTGAAGGAAATTTGTTAATATGTGAGTTGATGCTCTGAAAGTTAATTCAATTGTAATTCAACTTAGAACCTTTCAGGACATTATAAAGAGTTACAGTATATGTGCTTTCTGTTTCTAATTACTTCCTAGTTCAACTTTGCCCCCTCCTCTCCAAAATTATTGCTCTTGCTAGGCTGTGATCCCACAGATCAAGCATATCTCACTGATGGTTATTCTTTATGTATGAGATTAGACAGTGGATATTAGTTTAGTTCTATATGTAATTTAATTATGTTTTATGTCAGTGTTTGATGTTTTGAATTGTGTATGTATCATTGTGCACATGTGCAAGGATTAATATGAACCTTGAATAAACTAGAGAGAAGTTTTAGATCTCTTCCTGCTTCTCTTGCATTATTCTGTAAGTTACTGCACTAAGAACACACAAAGTGTGAAATTATCGAGGAATCAAAGTTGTTTGAAGCAGCAAAATTATTGATCACTACGAACAATTGCATGGTAAAGTGAGTTGAGGTAACATGAATATGCAGGCTGGAATCAACAAGTTTAGACTTTTACACAGGCAAATTAAAGTCAATGTATAGATTAGTTGTTGAGATAAGATGTTATTCTGACCTAATCTGTGACCCTTGAGTTCTATAGTGAACCTTGGGCACCCGTTACTTCTAATAGATAAAAATGCATGGCAGAGTGAATGATAATATCGAAAGCAAGTTAAAATGGAGCTGAGCGTTAATTTATACCAGATCGTAAGGGAGCAATCTGCATGATAGGGAAAGGGCCAGACAGATGTTCTGTTCCAGAAGATCTCCTAAATGACTTGAGATGTAAAATATTTCATTTGTGAAGTGATACAGAGAGTTTGACAAATCACGCTGATGTAGCACCTTTGGAGATTGTGGAAAGTTACAAACTTAAGATGATAAACCAACATGTAAGGAAATATCCATATCTCTATAAAAGACTATATATTGGCATTAAGGCATGTAAACCTCACATGTACAATAAGCCAAATTACTGCAACCAAGGATTGGCATCAAACTCACTGAAGGTTGAACTAGACTAGTCGAACAAACTTGAATACCTTGCAGTACTGTTTAAAACTGACCAAGCCCTTAGGCAATATCCATCTTTTGCTGTATCAAAAATGGGAAAACAAGCTTTTGGGGGATTATAAGGAAACCCTTAAAGAAGTTGCAGCCAATAAACAGTTCTTCATCAGTAGTGCAGGAGATGTGTGCTAAATTGTTCCGAGCCAATTCAGTGACCTGCCAAACATACACATAATTGCATGCTGATGAAATAAACATTGAAGATATTGGGAGACTTATACACATATAAATCTCCTTATGGCATAAAGTCATTACCCAAAATGTCTTCATCAGGATATTAAGAAAGGTAATTGAAATGAAGCATACATCAAAACACGTGTTTTAGAGGATCAGATTGCAGGATAGGGTTCGCGTGCTAAGACTTAATGTTTAGAGATGACAATATGGATATTGGAGAGATTGTGGTGATATGTGATTCTAAGAATTGTAAGGTTCACGTGGACCATGTGATCTGTGCAGAAGGTATTTTAGACAACAATCAGGAAAACTGAGTCTTAAATTGAATCCTATAATACATGAAGAACTGGTGATATAAAATATGCCACAAAGAGTCAAGAAGTGATATCTTCAATGGGTCAAGTGACACATGTTACTTTAAAACAACTGTTAAGGCTCCAAAGTCAAAAGAAGCAACATCAGTAGTTGAAAATAAAAACAGATTAGGTTAATGTTACTTAGCTACTTTTGCTCTTCTAAATGGGCAATCAGTGTAACATATGTACATAATCCCAATGCCCTCTTTGGCCCATTTGATATTTCTGAATGATTCTGGAGTCAAAGGACAGTCTTGAATAACCCAGACACATCTTTTAGACCTTTCAGTTGTTACTGTGCAGTGCACTGTAACTTAGCACATTAAGAAATCTCAAGAATTCAAACATTAAAACATTAAAAATCTAAATCTAATACATCAACTCTGTTTCTTTTACCTAACCAGCTGAGTGTTTCAATACTTTAATATCATATTTTCAACAAATGCAATTTTTTAAAACCTTCCTTAGTTATTTGATCTATAAGCATCACGATTTAGCTCAGTTTTCAGTGTAGCCAGTGATCACCTACTTGCACTATGTTGGCTGATGAACACACAGTACTGGGCACCTTAATACCTGCTTCCAAGCCCCGTGCCCCCCCCACACCCTTTGCTCACTACTGCTAAATTGCCACTAATAGCCCAACTGAGATCATGCAACTCTTCCTGTCACTTAGTTTGGTATCTAGACGACATTCAGTAGAAGGTTGGTTCTGTATCACATTTTTTATCTGATGTTTATATTTTGTAAACCTAACCCTATTGTCCTATTAAGTAAATAATTCTGCATTGACATCTGCTGAGGAACCAGAGGCAGAGAGGACTGCAGGAGCACCAGCTGGGTGGATAAGTAAAATATTGTTAATCACCATGACCAGAGACATAGCCCTTTGGCTAAATTGCCTCAAAACATAGATTCTACTAATGCTACCATTAAAGATAGGTTACTTGCTGAGCATTAAGTTTTTGAAAATGACCAAGGGCAGAGTATTCCTCCATGGAGAGGTGTGAGTAGAGGTGTTACTGATTCACAGCATGTTGGCACTTATCTTTGATGCTTTGCAGTCATCATTTCTTTAAGGACAGATCTGGTATTCTGAAGGAGAATGCCATCATGTCGGTGCATTGCTTCCAAGCCACTGATCTGTGAAAAAGAAGATGTAATTTTATCAGATTAGCCCTAACAGATGGCTTTCAGTAACCAGTTACCATGTCTTTTCATGCTGGAAAAGGCAGCACCATGCCAGGTTTCCATGACAGCAGTCTGAGAATCCATGGCAGAAGTCTTCAGGTCTCAGAAATAACACTGTAGCTGCCAAATGCTCCAGAATGGACTGAAGGCTGCAGTAGGAACATAAATGTATAAAAGTGAAAAACAGAAGCCTAAAGCAGAAAGTGTAAAGACAGGTGTAAAATTCAAAAAGAAACATTTAATAAAAACAGGCCATTTTTGATGCTGTGTTTTATGTAAACATGCTCTGAATGGACAATCAACCAATGTACACAACGTTCCCACTAATTATTTTTAGATGCACAGACCAACTGTTACTCCAAGCAGCAAATTTTTACATGACCTGAACACTGTGCGACACTTTAAAAGTATTTTTATGTAATATGCACATTTAACAAACACAAATCACAAACCACAACACAAGTAAATGACATGAGACAGTCAAAACAACTGACAGGCACAATAGCAAAAATAAAAGTTTTGACTAGACAGCATCGATGTTCAGTAGGATGCCCGTTTATTAACAATGAGCTACCGACTTCCATTCTGTGTTTATTGTTACAACTTGTAATTGTGTTGTAACTTGAAACACTGACTATGTCAATATGTTAAAGCTCTAAAATGTTTCAAAGTAATGGTTGTGGTACATGTATTATTTAGAACATTTATGGATTATATTCATTAACACATAATTACAGGGCATTTTACAATTACTGTATATTAACAGATTTCATAATTATATTAACATAATTTCAAAATTATTTTAACACTATAAAAAAGAAAACTCCTGCTGCACAGCAAAAAAGCTATGTGAGTGGGAACATTTCAGTTACTGTGCAACCTAGAGGGAACAGTGCATGTACTATTTTTATTTTTTTATTGTAATTTGTAGTGTTCTTATTGTGTATTGTAGTTAACAACTGCTGTTAGACAACTTGTTTCATGATCTGTCCCGATGATATTAAAGCTGATTCTGATTCTGATTCAAGTGGTGTGACACCTACTAGAGAAAGACTAAGAAGCTTCTAGAAAAATGCAGAAGGAGCTATACTACCATTATTGGAAAATTCACTGATCAATTACACATATACACTTAGTGGCCACTTTATTAGGTACTTTTTGTGATCTTCCGCTGCTGTAGCTCATCTGCTTCAAACTTCGACACATTGTGCGTTCAGAGATGCTCTTCTGCACGCCGCTTTTATAATCTGTGGTTACTTGCGTTAAAGCCGTCTTCCTTTTAGCTGAACCATTCTCCGCTGACCTCCCCCATGAACAAAGCGTCTTTGTCCATACAACTGCCTCTGACTGAATGTCTTTTAGTTTTTCACACCATTCTCTGTAAACTCTAGAGAATGTTATGTGTGAAAATCCCCGAGATCAGCAGTTTCTGAGATACACAAAGCACCCCATATGTCACCAATAACTATTCCACAGTCAAAGTTGCTTACGTCACATTTCTTCCCCATTCTGATGTTTAGGCTGAACAACAACTGGCCATGTTTGAATATTTTTATGCATTGAGTTGTTGCCACGTGATTGATTGATTAGATACTTGCATTAACGAGCAGGTGTACAAGTGTACCTAGTAAAGTGGCCACTGTCTGATTATATGAAAATACAAGTATGCACTGCAAAGTTAAACTACAAGAAAAGTAAGAATTCTACACCCTAATCCAACGGAGGGGAGGATGTGTTATTTCTAATCTGCACTGACTGTGGTCTCCTGATGAGGATGTCAAGGATCCAGTTGTAGAAAGAGGTATAGAGGACCAGGTTTTAAAGCTTGGTGATTAGTACTGAGTGGATGATGGTGTTTGAATGCTGTGCTGTAATCAATAACAGCAGCCTGATGTAGTTACTGCTATTGTCCAGATGATCCAAGACCAAGTGGAGAGCCAGTGGGATTGCATCTGCTGTAGACCTATTGTGGCAGGCAGTATTCAATAGGTCCAGGTCCTTTCTCAGACAGGAATTGGTTCTAGCCATGACCAAATGCTCAAAGCACTTCATCACAGGAGATATGAATGCTACTGGATGATAGTGGTTGAAGCAGCTCATCCTGCCATTCTTGGGTGCTGGTATGATTGATGCCATTTTGAAGTAGGTGGGAACTTTGACTGCAGCAAGAGAGATTGAAGATTTCCTTGTACACTCCAGCCAGTTGATTGGCACATGGTTTCAATGCCCTGCCAGAAACACCACTGGGGCCTGATGCCTTGTGAGGGTACACCTCTTAAAAGATGATCTGATATTGAATGCTGAGACAGATATCACAGAGTTATGAGATGCTGCAGGCATTCACACAGTTATAGTTTTATTCTCCCTTTCAAAGTGTGCATGAAAGGTATTCAGCTCGCTAAGGAGTGAAGCATCACAGCCATTTATGATGTTAGGGTTTGCCTTGTAGGAAGTAATGGCCTGTAAACCCTGCCATAGATGATGTACTTTATATCAAGTTCCATCTCCAACTTCACTCAGAATCGCTTTCTTGCTCTTGAGATGGCCTTCAGGAGATCGTACCTGGTCTTCTAAATCATTCATCTTGAATGCCACTGATCTAGCCTTGACACATCATAAATCCTCTGATTCATCCATGGCTTCTGGTTTGTGCATGTCTGGTAAGTTCTTGAAGACATACACTCATCCACAGAGTTCCTGATGAAGTCGGTGACAATTGTGGCATATCCATTGAGATCCATAGATGAAAACATGAATATGGTCTGAATATTCCACTAATTCAAAGCAGACCTGTGAGCACTATTCTGTCATACCCTTGCAGTCCTTATCATTGGTGCTGCAGTCTACAGTCTTTGCTAGTACGCTGGGAGTAGAAGTATAGTCAGGTGATCAAGCTTTTCAAAGTGCAGGCATGGTATGGCACAGTAAGAGCTTTTGATAGTGGTGTAACAGTGGTCAAGTGTGTTGGCTCTTCTGACTCCAAAGGTGACGTGTGGTGGTAGGTTAGAGACTTCTTCCGTCTCCCACAGTAGCCAAAAAGGCATAAGGGTGCACTTTCTCAAGACTGCTGATCATGGTGCTCAGCTCCTCCCGTGCCAGTCTGAGATGAAACGTACATTGCTACGGGAATGGTGGTGGACAGATAGACTGGATGACACTTCCCCGCCACGTGTTCCAGGTCGAGAGAACAAGACTGAAATAAATCCATCATGTATGTGCACCATGATGAGTTAATTGTGAGGCAAACACCACCATCACTGTCTCTACCTGATGCCGCTGTCAGGTCTAAGCAATGGAAGGCCAAGCTGTTGGGCTGGAGTGCTGGGGGTGTGCCTTGTTTCTATGAAGCAAAGTACACAGCAGTCACTGACGCCCTTTGGTACTGCAATCTTGCTCTGAGGTTTTCAGTTTTATTCACCTGAGTGTACATTAGCCAGGAGGATGTCAGATATTGGGGGCCTCAGGGCCCTGCACTTCAATTTTACTTGCAGCCCAGCTTGTTGACTGTGCTTTCTTAAATTGAAAACTGCATGTTACCTTGGTGATCTACAGTTGGGAGTCCTCAAATTTTGAAAAGTGATAACTTCTTTTAAATTTCTTGAAACAACATTGCTTACTGAAGTACCTATGACCGTGACTGTAGATTTCAGCTATAAAAGTCTGAAACAGGAATGTATTTGATGAGTCTCTCGGGAGCTGCAAACAGAGTTGCCATTCTTTGGCATCGTCTTTCAGGTTGGCTTCAAATTAAACTTGCTCAGTTATTAATTGGATGATGAGTAAATCTGTGCAATTTTATTTTAAACATTTTATGGACATGTGAATATTACAAAAAAAAAATTAGCTTGCATGAGGTGATTCTTATTCTGCCAAATTCCCCTTGAACTGAAATTCTAATTGACCAGGCAGAACCTTAGGGTGTTATACTCTTCCTCATCTGCTCTGTCTTGTTAACCTGTTACATGCAATTTTGTAGTATGCAGCAAATTGGATTTCAGAAAACAATTTTTGACACTCACTTGTGAAAATTTTCATCAGTAAAATATCTGTTAATGATGCAGCTAAATATCAGAATCAGGCTTATTCTCGTCGAAATGTCATGAAATTTGATGTTTCGCTGCAAGACATAAAAAGTTGCTGCAAACAAATAAATAAATAATATCAGTGCCGGACTCCGGAGTGAGGGTCCCTGAGTTCGAATCCAAGTCAGGTTGAGTGTCGAGCTAGCAACTCGGCCTCGTAAAAACAAGAATAGCTTGCTACGGAAACACCGTCATGATGGTGCCCCGATAATGCCACTGCCGAGTTAAGGGCTATCCTTCTTCACTTCTTCTTTGGTGACATACCAAATCTCCTCAAACTCCTAATGAAGTATAGCTACTGGCATTCCTTCTTTGTGATCACATTAATGTGTTGGGCCCATAATTGATCCACTTAAATGTCGATGTCCAGGAACTGGAAGCTGCTCACATTTTCCACCGCCAATTCCTCAATGAGGACTCATTTGTGTTCTCCTGAATTCCACAACAAATGTTTCGGTCTTGCTTATTGCTAAGTATGAAGTTGATGTTGCAACACCACTCAACTAGCTGATCTACCTAACTCCTATATGCCTCCTCATTGCTATCTGAGATACTGCCAACAAGAGTGGTTTCATCAGCAGATTTGTAGATGATATTTGAGGTGTGCTGAACCAGGCAGTATGAGAGTAGAGCAGTGGACTAAGCACGCAGCCTTGAGGTGCACCAGTGTTGATTGTCAGCGATGAGGAGATGTTATCACCAATCAACAATGACTGTGCTTTCCTAATGATGGAGTCGAGGATCCAGTTGCACAGGGGGTACAGAGAGCTAGGTTTTGAAGCTTGTTGATTAGTACGGAATGAAACATGGTGTTGAACTCCAAGTTGTAATTGATAAACAGCATTCTGATGTATGTGTTGCTGTTGTACATACAAGGCCGAGTATGAGCCAGGAAGATTGCATTCACTATGGATCTGTTGTGGTGATAGACAAACTGCAGAGTGTCCTGGTCCTTGTTAATTCTAACTGTGATGGAGAACACTTGGTAAATGCAATCCTTACACATGCACATTCACTCACACACAAACATGCATTGTCATTCCGCTGTCATACCACACTTCAATGTCTTCCCCAATATAGTCTCATAACTAGCCCCCTGTTTTCAATCCACATTGCTACAAATATTCAGAGCCAGACACAAGGTTTGGTCTGATCTCATTCTTTATTTGAGCTTGATTAAGTGTGCGATTCTGCTGTTTCACACTGGCATTTCCCTGTGGTCACGTGGGATCTGCTGGGTCCCAAACCCAGCTGCTGTGCTCGGGCTGGCTTTATGGTGCCTTTCCCACCGTGCACGGCAGAATATTCCGTTTCTTTAGTAATGGGAATGTGTAAATGTGTACATGTTGTTTGTATGGTGAATTTAATATAGATACTTCTGTTTATTTTGTAACGTGATTGAAACTACATTGTGGGGTGCATCATATTCTAATTTATGTGTAGTCTTAAGTTAACTTTGTTGGTAATTAAAGATGGTATGCCCTATGCCTAATAATCAGAGCTCATCGCCCTCAGTAGGAGAGAGAGAGGGACTGTCGGGAGTTCACACTGGATAAGAATAAATAGGGAGCTGTTATTGTGTTCTCTTGTAGATAGCGTTTTTTAAATATTGGCATTATTCTTTTCACTATTTTCACTAATTTTTATAAGTTTGATTTTTGACACACCTAATAAACACCCTTGCACTAAAGTGCTAAGTGACTCCAGCCATTTCTTCTTTGTTCACAACCCCTGTATCTAACATATGGTGGCAGTGATGGGATGGCCAGCTGCAAAGGGGTGCACTTAACCTAGGGGAGAGTGGGATTGCAATCCCAAGTCAGGAATCCTCCTGAGGCTAAAAATGAAGCAGATGCCGGGGAAGCAGTGGAGACTCCAGAGGAGAAAGAACTTCAGCCCAGGGTCAAACTCAGGCCAGAAGCAGAAGGGCCTTCAAGTGGCACCACCTCCGAACCCACCCTGGAAAATTTGTTCAGAGACATTTTGTCTATCCAGCAGAGGAGAGATGATACTTTTAGAAAGCAACTCCAAAGCCTGGCAATCACCCAGCCTGAGTCACCTATTTTCCCATCTGACCAGCCCTTCAACCCTCCTGCACTGCTGTGGAAGGGTCCAAAGATGCCTTCTTAACAACAAGGTGACAATATTGTGAACTACCTCTTCAGGTTTGAAAAGATGACCCAGATATGGCAATGGCCGGAGAAGGAGTGGGCCTGCCAGCTAGTGCCACTACAAGGCTACACTCGAAGCCTACACTGCAATAGAAGAAGACAGACCCAAAAACTATCTTGAATTGAAGATGGCGCTGCTGGCTAACTTTAATATCTCAACAGAAACCTATCGCCAACACTTCCGTTCCAGTACTCTACCACCAGGAGAATCACCCACCGAGACATATCATCACTCGAGGGGCTCTACTGCAGATAGATTTGACCAAGGCAGAAGTCCACGGAGGAAACTGGTGAGGCCATTGTCTAGAGCAACTGCTGCAAGTTCTTCCTCCAGACACCAGAATGGAAGTCTGAGAACATGAGCCAGTGGATGGACGCACTGCAGCCCAACAGTTCCGCAAAAGGGATGCCATCATAGCCATCACTCCGAAGCAAGAGACTTTAACCCTCCAAGGGACTCTCAGTGCAACTCTGCAGAATTGGAAAATGGGAGAAACAAGAGCAAAGAATCTTTGATAGTTTCTTCTGAAATTTTAATCTGCTACTATTGTCAGCAGCCAAGTTGTAAGTCCTCTGTGTGTCATTTCAAGAAGTCCTGCTATGTGGCAAGAGATGGAGAATATGATGATGACAACGATAATGACTGTAATGATGCTGATTATGGTATTGGAAACAAGCAGAATTTGAAGAGAAAGCCTTTATTTATAATAGTCAAAGTTAATGAAAAACTCATTAAAGTACCATTAGATTCTGGAAACACACAAAAAGTTGCTGTTGAACGCAGCAAGCCAGGCAGCATCTCTAGGAAGAGGTACAGTCGATGTTTCGGGCCGAGACCCTTCGTCAGAACTAACTGAAAGAAGAGCCAGTAAGAGATTTGAAAGTGGGAGGGGGAGGGGGAGATCCGAAATAATAGGAGAAGACAGGAGGGGGAGGGATGGAGCCAAGAGCTGGACAGTTGATTGGCAAAAGGGATATGAGAGGATCATGGGACAGGAGGCCTAGGGAGAAAGAAAAGGGGGAGGGGGGAAAAACCAGAGGATAGGCAAGGGGTATAGTGAGGGGGACAGAGGGAGAAAAAGGAGAGAGAGAGAAAAAGAATGTGTGTATACAAATAAATAACAGATGGGGTACAAGGGGGAGGTGGGGCATTAGCGAAAGTTGACTGTACCTCTTCCTAGAGATGTTGTCTGGTACATCGACTGTACCTCTTCCTAGAGGTGCTGCCTGGCCTGCTGCATTCACCAGCAACTTTTATGTGTGTTGCTTGAAATTCCAGCATCTGCAGATTTCCTCGTGTTTGCGTTTTTAGATTCTGGTAACTCACTGCCATTCATTAAGAAAAATTATGCCCCTGTCTTTGGTGTTGACTACAGTCACCAAACACCTGTCCAATGTTTCCATGGTGACTGGAAGTCTGAGCCACTGACAGAACTCACTCTTGAGCTGAATGACCACAAGTATTTGATGAAAGTGGGGGAAACTACCAGTTAATAAGATTCTGGGGAAAGATTTGCCTGTTTTACATGACTTACCGAGGAAGGGGTTGGCGCGTGGCCAAGTGATTAAGGCGTTCGCCTAGTGATCTGAAGATCGCTAGTTCAAGCCTTAGCTGTGGCAGTGTATTGTGTCCTTGAGCAAGGCACTTAACCATACATTGCTCTGCGACGACACTGGTGCCAAACTGTATGGGTCCTAATGCCCTTCCCTTGGACAACATTGGTGGCATGGAGAGGGGAGACTTGCAGCATGGACAACTGCTTGTCTTCCATACAACCTTGCCCAGGCCTGCGCCCTGGAAACCTTCCAAGGCACAAATCCATGGCCTCATGAGACTAACGGATGCCTATATAAACCGAAGAAGGGAAATAGCCAGTCACATCCATCTGTCAATTCAAGAGTAGATAGTGATGTTTCTTATTTTGTCAAGACTCATGCTAAAACCAAAGCAATGCCTGGGTTGCAGTCTCTGCCTGACTTGGATCCTAGTCCATGTGAGGGAGGAACCAAAAGGCCTAGAAAGTCACACTGGCAACTACGTCTAGAGAAATATGCTGGTTCTCTTGCTTCTGTTGATATTTTTACAGAAGATGTACCCATTGATGATGATATTAAGGGGCCTGGGAAGGTTGACCTCTCCCATCTTGGTATTTGCTGACTTTCCATAGTTGTTTCAGCAATTGTTCCTATCACTATCATTATCGTCCTCAAGAAGGTACTTTGAGTGTATGTATTGATTTCTGAAAATTGAACGCCATTCATTTTTTATGCTTATCTTATGCCCCGGCAGTGATGATCCACCAGAAAGGACTGGACAGGTAAACTCCAATCTGTGCAGATTGGAAATAACATCTCCACCTCTGCCAATCAACAATGGTGCACCTCAGGGATGTGTGCTTCGCCCACTGCTCTACTCTCTCTATACCCATGACTGTGTGGCTAGGCATAGTTCAAATGCCATCTATAAATTTGCTGATGATACAACAGTTGTTGGCAGAATCTCAGATGGTGACAAGAGGGCGTACAGGAATAAGATATACCAGCTAGTTGGGTGATTTTGCAGCACAACCTTGCACTCAACGTCAGTAAGACCGAAGAACTGATTGTGGACTTCAGAAAGGGTAAGATGAGGGAACACAAACCAATCCTCATAGAGGGATCAGAAATTTCAAATTCCTGGATGTCAAGATCTCTGAGGATCTAACCTGGTCCCAACATATCGATGCAGCTGTAAAGAAGGCAAGACAGAGGATGTATTTTATTAGGAGTCTGAGGGGATTTGGTTTATCACCTAAAACACTCAACAACTTCTATAGATGTACCATGGAGAGCATTCTGTCAGGCTGCGTCACCATTTGGTATGGTGAGGGGAGGGTGGGGGGGGGGTCTACTGCACAGGATCTTCTCAAGTTGCAGAGAAGTGTAAAATTAGTCAGCACCATCATGGGTACTAACCTCCATGGCATCCAAGACACCTTCAAGAAGCGGTGCCTCAGAAAAGTAGCTTCCATCATCAAGGACCTCCACCACCCAGGACATGCCTTCTTCTCGTTGCCATCAGGAAGGAGGTACAGAAGCGCACACTCAGTGATTCAGGAACAACTTCTTCCCCTCTACCATATGATTTCTAAATGGACATTAAACCCATGAATGCTACCTCAATACTTCCTTTAAAAACTTTGTTTTTTGCACTTCTCATCTTAATTTAACCATTTAATATGCATATATATACTTAAAATAATTTAGTTTCTTTTTTGTTTACTTAGCATGTATTTCATTGTACTGATGCCGCAAAGTTAACAAATTTCACAACATGCGCCAGTGATTTTAAACTTGATTCTGATTCTGATTACAACATTGGACCTTTGCAACTTCTACTGGCAGGTTCCCCGGATGACCAGTCAAAATCTCTCACTGTCTTCTGCACACCCCTGATAACCTTTGGTCTTCCTGGTGCACGGGCAACATTCCAGCGGCTGATGGACCTGCTTCAAGGCTGTGAGGGTTGCTGTGGTCAGCTACAGTCAGCTCTGGTCAGAGCAGCTAGACCATCTGTCCATCACCCTCAACCTACAGAAACGTGAGTGGGCAAAAAGAAAATCCAGATAGCTTGGTGACCAGCTGAGACATGGAGAGGTTTGAGCACAGGTGGAAAAAGTGGAAGCGATCCACAACAATCCTCAACCTCAGTTTAAGAAGGAAGAGAAGTCCTTCCTGGGTTAGGTAGGGTGGTATCATAGGTTCATTCTCTAATTCAGAAAGCTACAGAACCAGGGCATCTGTACCTCCCTCTGCAACAGGATCTTTAAGTTTACGATCTGTTTGGATTGGAAATAACATCTCAACTCACTGACAATCAACATTAACACTCCTCAGGGATGTGTGCCCACCCCTTGCTCTACTCTCTCTACATCTAGGCATAGCTCACATGCCATTTATAAATTTGATGATTATACAACTATTGTTGGAGGAATCTCAGATGATGACGAGAGTGGGCATACAGGAGTGAGATACTAGCTAGTTGAGTGATGTCATACCAACAACATTGTACTCAACATCAGTATGACCAAAGAGATGATTGTGGCCTTCAAAAAGGGTAAAATGAAAGAGCACATACCAGTCCTCATAGAGGGATCAGAAGTGGAGAGAGTGAGCAGTTTCAAGTTCCTTGGTATCAAGATCTCTGAGGATTTAACCTGGTCCCAACATATCAATGCAGCTATAAAGAAGGTGAGAGAGTGGCTATATTTTATCAGAAGTTTGAGGAGATTTGGTTTGTCACCCAAAACACTCAAAAACGTCTACAGATGGGCTGGAGAGCATCCTCACTGTCTGGTATGGGCAGGTGGGGGGGCGGGGGGCGGTGTGGCAGCCCTGTCTGTTGTAGCTACTGCGCAGGATCAGCAGAGAGTTGTAAAATTAGTTGGCTCCATCATGGGCACTAGCCTCCGTAGTGTCAACTTACTTTGGCCAACTCCTCTCTCGTACCGCTGTAATTTCCTTTGCTCCTCTGAAATACTGCTTTGTTAGACTTTACATACTCCCTATCAAATTTCAAGTTGAACTCAATCATATTGTGATCCCTGGCTCCTAAGGGTTCTTTTACCTTAAGCTTCCAAATTGCCTCTGGTTCATTACATAACACCCAATCCAGTACAACTGATCCCCTAGCAGGCTCAATGACAAACTGCTCTAAAAAGCTACCTCGTAGGCTTTCAACAAACTCACTCTCTTGAGATCCATTACTAACCTTATGTTCCCAATCGATCTGCTGTCATGGTCCGGTCAGTTGACTCCTCATTTCAGTTAATTTTCTTTTCTCCGTGTTCCACTGGGCTCCTTGATTTGGGCACCTGATTCTCATTCGAACTGGTAGCATTAGAACTCCAGCTTACATCTACTCAGGGATTCGGTCTGCCACCTCAGCAGTGTGGCTATGCTCGTTTCGGGCAGCCAAGAATGAGTCGAGTCGAGGGCCTGCCATTTTCAGTTCCTGGGTCGAGTCGAGTGCCTGCCATCCAGCTGAGTTTTGCTGGCCATTTGCCGCTTCACGTGCTACCCAGAGTCGAGATACGAATGGACTGTCATTGTTTGTTTTCGTTGTCTTGTGTCCGACTGAGTATTGCTTACCATTTTCCGCTGCTCCGAGCCGCGATACATATTGTCTGTCGTTGTATTCTGTTGTTGTCTCCCTATCCAAGTCCAAGTCCAAGCTCTGTGTCCGTGTCCAAGTTCCGAGTCCAGGCTCCGTGTTCCAGTCAAGTCCAAGTCCAGGCTCTGTGCTTCCAGTCAAGTCCAAGTCTGTCTCCGTGCCTGTGTCCTGCACTTGGGTCACTTCTAAATGCCGCATTGTAACACCTGCATGTTAAAATCTTTCATGACTATCATAAAATTGCCCAGTTGACATGCCTTTTCTATTTCCCATTGTAATCTGTGGTCCACATCCTAGCTACTGTTAGGAGACTTGTATATAATGCCATCAGGGTCCTTTTACACTTGCAGTTTCTTCACTCAATGCACAAGAGTTCAACATCTCCTGATCCTATGTCACATCTTTCTACTGATTTGTTACCATTCCTTACCAGCAGAGCCACATAATCCCCTCTGCCTACTTTCCTATCCCTCTGATACAATGTCTAACCTTGGATATTCAGCTCCCAACTACAACCATCCTTCAGCCATGATTCAGTGATGGCCACAACATCATACCTGACAATCTTGTAGAAGTTCAACAAGATCATCCACCTTATTTTTTATACTCGGTGCATTGATATATAACACTTTGAGGGGTGCATTTGCTACCCTTTTTGATTCTGCATCCCTCATGCACTGATATTCATCTTACTGGCTGCAATTTTGCCCCATCATCAGCCTGCCCTTCCTGACAGTCTGAATGCACGCTATCTTTGTTTTTTTTTTGCTATCCATCCTATCTGGATTCCCTCAACTCTGGTTCCCACCCCTCTGACAATTAGTTCAAACCCTCCCCGTCAGCTCTAACAAACCTGCCCATGAGAATATTGGTCCCCTTTGGGTTCAGGTGCAACCTGTCCCTTTTGTGCAGATCATACCTCCCCCAGAAGAGATACCAATGATCCAAGAACCTGAAGCCCTCTCCCAATTTTCCCTCCGTATTGTTACATACATTTAGAGTCAGACACCAATGTTTAGTTTAATTTAATTCTTTATTTGTACTGACTGTAAGTGTGCGATTCCATTGAGCATCCTGCCATTTCTTGCTGGCATGTCCTGGCAGCCACATGGAGTCTTCTTGGTCCTAAACTGAGCTGGTATGCTTGGGTTGGGTTGGCCTTATGGTGCCTTTCCTCACCACCGCCCCCCCCCCCCCAATACATGGTGGAATATTCCATTTGTTTGGTATTGGGGATGAGTAAATGTGTATACGTTGCTTATATTCTGTAGTTAAGGTAGATGCCATTGTTTATTTAGTAATATGATTGTAACAGCATTGTGGGATGCATCATATTCTAATTCTGTGTAGTCCTAGGTTAACGTTGTTGGTAATTAAAGATAGTATGTCCTAATGCCTGATAATCTGAGCTCATCACTCTCAGTATAAGGGAGAGAGAGGGGCTGCCAGGAAATTACACTGGACAAGAATAAGTACAGAGCTACTATTGTGTTTTCTTGTAGATATCTTTTTGTAAATAGTGGCATTTGTCTTTTCACTATGTTCACTATTCTTTTAAGTTCAAATTCTTTTAAGATCATACCCCCTGAATGTAACACTAACCATGACCAAGCTCTCAAAGCACCTCATCACAGCCGACTTCAGAGCTACTGGATGATAGCTGACTCTGCCATTCTCGGGCACTGGTATGATTCATGTCCTTTTGAAGCTGATGTGAAGCTCCAACTGCAGCAGTGAATGATTGAAGCAGTCCTTGTACACTCGAGCCAGCTGGTCAGCACCCTGCCAGCTACACCGTTGGGGACCGATGCCTTAACTCCCTCGATCAAGATGCATTTGCAGATAGAGAGAAGCAGGGATAATGTTTCAGATTTCTCCTTCTACAGATGCTGTCTGAGCTACTGAGTATTTTCAGCATTTTCTATTTTTGCTTTGGATTTCGAGCATCTGCAGTTTTTTTTTGAATTTTGCTGGATATATCTTGTTTTCTTTGGGTAGTAGCAAGGTTGTGCAGGTTTTATTGTACCCAGATGGTAGAATCTAAGGATGTTTTCTTCCTGGATGACATATTCATTCAAATTGCTGAAAAATATTATGCATGTGCATTTGGTACATTACGACTGAGGTCCAGTATGCAGCTGTCAATCAAACAGATTAAAAATCCCGCTAGCTTCTTGGCTGTCCTTTTCCAGCCTGCATATAGGCAGAGGGTAAAGACCAAAGCTCCAGAGCTTAGGACAACAAAGAGATAGTCACAAGATGCAGAAGAGCAGCTTCAAGATTGCTGCGAGTCAGTGGACTGGACCGGGTTCAAGGACTCATCTGTAGATTCAAATAGTGGTCATGAACTTTATTAAAGCAACTGTAGAGATGTGTGTCTCTTCAAAATTACTCGGAGTCTTCCCCAACCAAAAGACCCGTTTGAACGATGAGATCTGCAGTCTGGTGAGGCCCAGACCAGGCATTCATGAAAGTTACAAGAGGTCCAGTTACGATTTCCAGAAAGCCATCTCACGGGCGAAGTGGGAATTCTGGACTAAACTTGAATCAGCGAAGGATGCTCGACAGTTGTGGCAGGGCTTGAATACTATCACCTTTTATAAAGTTAAATCAAGCCACATGGGTGACAATAGGGCTTTGCTTCCACATGAACACAATGCCTTCTATGCTTGCTTTGACCATCAAAACATGGAGAAACCATCATGAACTCCCTCTGCATCCGATGACCCTGTGATTTCAGTCTCTGAGGCCATTGTTCAGGCAGCCTACGAGAGGGTGAAACCACGGGAAGCACCCGGCCCAGATGGAGTACCTGGTCATGTACTGAGGACCTGTGCTGACAAACTGGCTGGAGTGCTCATTGAGTTCTTCAACCTCTTGCTTTGTCAGTTTGAGGTACCCACCTGCTTCAAGCTGGCTTCAGTTATTGTCTTGCCTAAGAATAGCTGCTCTACTGACTTTACACATGACTCCGTGGCGAAGCACAACTCTGAAAGCGTATTGAAGTTTGTTGATAACACCACTGTTGTAGGCCAAATCAAATGTGGTGACAAATCAGCACATAGGAGGGAGATTGAAAATATTGCTGAGTACCTTAACAACAGCCTCTTACTCAATGTCAGGAAGAGCAGGGAGCTGATCATTGATTTCAGGCGGAGGAAACCAGTGGTCCATGAGCCACTGCTCATTGAAGGATTGGAGGTGCAGTGGGTCAGTAACTTTAAATTCCATGATGCTATAATTTCAGAGGACCTGTCCTGGGCCCTGCATCGAAGTGTAATTAGAAAGAAAGCATGGCAGTGCCTCTTCTTCCTTAGAAGGTTGTGAAGATTTGGCATGACATCTAAAATTACAACAACTTTCTGTAGGTGTGTAGTGGAGAGTATATTGACTGGCTGCGTCAATGCCTGGTGTGGAAACACCAATGCCCTTGAATGGAAAATTGTACAAAAAAACAGAGGATACGGACCCGTCCATCATGGGTAAAGCTCTCCCCACCACTGAGCACATCTACACAATGCACTGTTGCAAGAGAGCAGCATCCATCATCAGGGGCCCCCACCACCCAGGATGTGCCCTCTTCTCAAAGCTGCCATCAGGAAGAAAGCACAGGAGCCTCAGGACTCATGTCACCAGGTTCAGGAACAGTTATTATCTCTCAACCATCAGTCTCTTGAAGCAAGGGGGGGGGTAACTTCACTCAAATTCACTTGCTTGCCCCATCATTGAAATGTTCTTACAACCTATAGACCCACTTTTAAGAATTCTTCATCTCTTGTTTTTTGATATTTATTGCTTATTTATTTATTATTATTATTATTATTTCTTTCTTTTTGTATTTGCAGTTTGTTGTCTTTTGCACACCGGTTATACACACAAGTTGGTGTGGCCTATCCCATTATGGATTTATTGTGCATCTCAGTGAATCTCAGGGTTGTATATCGTGACATAATAAATTTACTCTGAAATTTAGACTTTCAACTTTGGTCTGTACTGCATTAACTAATTCCAAACAAAGTAGCACAAGATTTTCCTGGTTATGAATCAAGCATATAAGAGATTGGAACTCTGGTCTCCATTTTACCAAGAGCACTATTGGAGGTCAAATAAGAGAATGTGGAAATCTGATCTTTGCTTGATGGATACAGATGGGAAAGCAAAATATCCCAATATGTCTACTCCTCAGTTTTATCCCACTACCTCTGCTAAAAGTATGCAAGTGTGAGTAGGACTATCCTCAGTGCATTCATTCCCTCATTTGAATATTATTTTAAAAACTCACTTCATTAGCTAGATGATGTGATTTTAACTCTCATCACAATCAAAATTAGTTATGTTTTATAGAAGTATCTGAATAAGTTCTTAGTGAAGTAAATTATTAAAGGCAGAAGGCTAGAAACACATTCTCCAGAAGAACAGTGCTGCTTATTATGTCAATTTCTTTGTCACTCCCTGCTAACCTGTTTTATGAATCTGTTCCCATTCATATGTAAACATTCCAGTAAACATAGTTTCTTCCTCTGAATGCTTTTAAAGTTTAGCTTGCACTCCTTGGAATCAATTTTTTCTCAAATTCTCCGTAGCTAATAATATGCCGAGAAAAAAGTTAGGAGTCTCCTTTATATTCTTGGGATCTGCCTGTATCCATAGAAGATAATCTTCCCTATTGCATTATTTATTGAAAGTTGGTTCACTTACAGGTATCTTGAAAATTCAAGTTCTTCCTATAAGCTTAAGAATGGCTAGGATTAAAACAGTTGTTTTTCACGAATAATTTTTCTGGAATTCATTTGAAAATCCTTAGCAGGAAGATGGATGAGAATTATATTTGCAATTTCCCAGTAGGTACATTGGTACTGTATCTCCAAATGTCACTCTGGGATCAATAAATCAGTGAGACTAAAAGTAGGTTGTTTTCATATTTGTCCTGTCCCATCCATGAAGTGAAAGTGCTTGGAGCTGAGCTACCCAACATTGTTTATTAACATCCCTCATTCTCAAGGGTTTAATAAATTCACTGAAACATTTAGATTTCCTTTGCATGAAATGTACAAAACGTGACTACAGTACTTCTCTGATAATCTGTGAATCCACCCACCATAACACAGATAATCACTCATCATTTATTGAATCATTTATTGACATGTGCTTACACTCCAATGACAAACTTCATTCCTTGGATCTGCGTGGCAGCTCTCATATCACAGTACTAGTTTAATGGACCAATGAGGACCCCCTGCAAACAGCAATTACAGTTCACTGGTTCAGTATGAACTGTGATCAGAATTTAGATCAAACTGCTCTCACACATTGCATCCAGCACACATAAACAAATCAGCACTATCCAATTCCGAGTCACTGGACTGTTAGATTACAAAGGAGACTGCTTAAGTGTATAGATATCAAGCCAGCTCCTTGTAACATCAATCTGATCAGTCCTGTTTCCAAATTCTTTACTCCAAAGCCCTTTTGCTCATGTCCCTTGACTCTTTTGCCAGAACTTAAAATCTATATCTGTTTATCTTTTGATTCTTAACTATTCTGATAGGACAGTTGCTCAATTTTAACACTGTTTATACTCTACATCCTCCTTTCAATCTCCTCTGCTGGCAATCTCAGATGAGAGGGGAAGTGTTGGTTATCTCTAATCTTCTTCGATAATGCCATGGGATCTTTCATGGCAACAGCCTTACTTTCATATCCAGTCTGAAACATATTTGCACAAGCAAAGTAATATGACTTCTATACTGCATTGCAGTGTTGCTCTAATTATGTGCTCTAGTCTTTGGAGTGGATCTTAAACCTATAGTTTTCTCATGTAAAATAGACTGACATACTAGTCACTCCAATTAATTAGTTCAAGGGCAGAGAGTTGAAACTGAGCTTCTCACATTGATCTAATTTTAACACAATAAGATCCAGGCAAGTTAATCTAAATAGGGAATATAATAATTCTCCACCATACAATAGAAGAGACCTTAAAAAAGAGGGAGCAGTGAAAAAAACTAAGGTGAGACTCCAGACATCAACAATATGTTTGCATTCAATGTCCTTATAAATATGCTATATAATTGCTTTATCTGTCAGGAAAATCCTAAGGGCAGAAAGTAATTTGGATCTAATGATATATGACACTTTGCAGAGTGGAATTGACAAAAGGAAATTACCCACTGACTTTCAGTTGGACCAAAGATGTCAAGGTGTTCTTCCAAAATGAAGAGCAAAAGAAAATTGATTGTCATAAGAAAAGTACAATGACAGTAAAGCAGAGAATCACATAGGCGAAAGAGGATTGACCGCTGTGAAGCAAAACACAAGACCTATAAAGCAGTTTAGAGCATTTCAATTACTAGTGTGCAACAACTTGTAGATCAATCATTGTTGGCTGTTGAGAAGCTGCCAACACTGGGAAGGCTAAAGTGAAAAGATTCAGTAAACCTGCTAAGAAAAGATAGATATATGTGATGATGGAAGAAAAGAACTTTGGTGAACAGATGGGAAGGGAAATAATTGGAGCATGATAGGATGAAGCTAGTAGGCAATACAAGAGTGAAAGACAAAATACCTTGTGAACTCAAACAACAGGAATACTGCAGATGCTGGAAATTCAAGCAATATACATCAAAGTTGCTGGTGAACGCAGCAGGCCAAGCAGCATCTATAGGAAGAGGCGCAGTCGACGTTTCAGGCCGAGACCCTTCGTCAGGACCTAGTGAACTACCTGGTCCTCCACCTGTCTTTGTATTGTCTACAAATTTGGCCACAACACCATCAATTCCGTAATCCAAATTGTTGGCATATAATGTGAAAAGAAGCGGCCCCAATACCAACACCCGCCATCCACCAATCTTCTATCCATGCTAAAATCTTTCCTGTAATACCATGGGCTCTTATCTTGTTAAGCAGGCTTATGTGCAGTACCTTGTCAAAGGCCTTCTGAAAATCCAACTAAACAACATCCACTGATTCTCCTTTGTCTATCCTATCTGTTATTTCCTCAAAGAATTCCAACAGATTTGTCAGGCATGATTTTTCCTTAAGGAAACATACTGACTTTGGCCTACTTTATCATGCATCACCAAATACCCTGAAAACTTGTCCCTAATAACGCACTCCACCATCTTCCCAAACATTGAAGTCAGAATAACTGGCCTAAAATTTCCTTTCTTCTGCCTTCCTCCTGTCTTAAAAAGTGGAGTGACATTTGCAATTTTCCAGTCCTCCAAAACCATTCCACAGTCCAGTAATTCTGGAAAGATCTTTGCTAATGCCTCCACGAGCTTTTCAGAACCCTGAGGTGTAGTCCGTCTGGTCCAGATAACTATCTATCTTCAGAGCTTTCGGCTTCTCAAGCATCTTCACCTCAATAATAGCAACTACACTCACTTCTTCCACCTGATATTCTCAAATTTCTGTCATATTTCTAATGACTTCCACAGTGAAGAATGACACAAAATACGTAAGTTTTTCTGCCAGTTTTCGTCTTCCATTACAAACTCCCCAGTATCATTTTCCAGTGGTAGAATATCCTCTCTTGTCCCTCTTTTACTCTTTATACAGTATATCTGAAGAAAACTTTTGGTATCCTCTTTTATATTATTGGCCAGCTTACCATCGTATTTTGCCTTTTCTCTCCTATTTTTTATTGGTTGCCTTCTGTTGGTTTTTAAAGCTTCCCAATCCTCTAACTTCCCACTAATTTCATTATATTATATGCCCTCTCTTTTGCTTTTATGCTTTCTTTGATTTCACTTGTCAGCCACAGTTACCTTTAGAATACTTCTTCATCTTTGGGATGTATCTATCCTACGCCTTCCGAATAGCACCAAGAAATTTCAGCCATTATTGTTCTGCTGTCATCCCTCATAGTGTCCACTTCCAATCAACTCTGACCAGCTCCTCTCTCATGCCTCTGTAATTCTCTTTACTCCGCTGAAATACTAATATATCCGACTTATAGAAACCATGGTTTTCGGTCAGGTGCCAGACGCTCGGAGAGATTCGCCGTGGTTGAGTGGTCGGCGACTTGGGCTGGCTCCCCCACTGGACTTAGTCTGGTGAGGAGGATGTGAGGACACCCAGCAGGACTGAAAAAACAAGACTTGACAAAGGGCGGATGAGCTCCTTGTGAGCCAACGGCCATCTCCTGTGGAAGAGATTAAAGCCTCACCACATATCTATGAATTGTATGCTATGCACTTAGTTAGAAGAGACATGGTGAACTTGGGCACTGCACCGTGTGCCTGGACTTGCCCAAGGCATCAGCCTAAGGGAGGGCCGAGCTCGAAGAAGCGGCCTCAGCTGGAGGCCGACATGGCCTCGGGCTCGTGTTCGGCGGGGGGGGGGGGGGGCGGCGGTGGGTGGTGCCAAGGTGGCCAGCGAGAACAAACTGGAGGAGAGGCTGTACTCAGTGCTGTTGCAAGATCGAAGAAGATGGAGGTGCATAGCCGCCAACCCTGGATTCAGGAAGTCACCCACTGACTGACTGACTGACAGAAAGCATAACGAGCATTCTCACATCTGTCTGGTTTGGTGCAACATCCTCTCATGATGTATGAAAACTACAGTAATCTGTCAGGATATCTGTAAAGGTCTTGTCTGCAGTCTACCATCACTGCAGGATTTATATGTGTCCTGGACAAAGAAGCGGGCAGGAAAAATCACTGGGGACACTCTCACCTTTTCCAAAAGCTCCCTTATAGAAAAGTACTGCAGGGCTATTAAAACATAAACTTCAAGCCATCTTAAAAGTTTCCTCTCCCAGACAGTTAATCTGATTCTAGTTAGCTCTCCAACTTGTTCTCTCTATTACCTCAATAATGGCCCTGCACATTTAAGACCACTCTCATAATGCTGTTTACACTGATATTTATTTACATTTTATTTTCATATCTGTTCAATACTTCGACATTTATTTTAGACAATTTTTATTCTTTCTAATTGCTGAATGCTGTGTTTCTGCTGCATGTCGTCCCAACACATCACAGCAAATTCCAGATACATGTAAGTGGACGTGGCAAATAAAGTTGATCCTTGGAGATTTCGAAGCAGCAACAATATCTGTCCATGGTGTTGGGTGATTCAAAAGGAAACCAACAGGTGGTGTCTTCATGCCATGGTCCTCCTTGCGTTCACAACCGGTGACTTGCTATCAGAGTTCACTAGAGAGTAACATTGAAATCTGTGGATGGTAAACACTGAGGCAGTGGTAAAGTAGGTGGAGGGAGTGAAAGCTGGGGGTGGTAAATGGGGTCTCAGTTGGTTTATTCTGGATGGTGCTCAACAGCCAGCAATCTTTTTCAATGAACAGAACCTGAGACCCTGGATCACTAATCTGGACTACCTTATTGGCACTGCATGCTCATCAGTGATGTGTCTGCCCAAGACCGGATTGCCATCGATTACCAGTGTATGTCAACTTGTATAACTGGTTAGAGTTCAATATATACAACTTTAGTGATGACATAAAATAGGTGAGAGAACATGTTAGGCCTCTGTGAGGAAATTAGGACTCTGAAACAGGAAATAATAAGGCAAAATGAGTGCACCCAAATTTGGCAACTGGAGGTTAAATGTAGAAAAATCTGAGGTCAGGCACTTTAGTCAAAAAAGATTTAAAAATTATTACCTAAATAGGGAGAGGCTACAAATGAGTGGAGTTCAGAGGGATGGAGGTGTTCATAAACCATGAAACATGAAACACAAAACCTTAGCATGCATGTTAAAACATCAAATTGTTTTATTGCATGGGAGCTGGAGTTTAAAAATAGGGAAGTATTTCAAAGTGTTGATGAGGCCACACTGGAGTACTATGCACAGTGTTAGTTCTCTTGCTTGAGAAATGATAAACTATCATTCTTGCTGGATGACAGCTGGCTAAAAGAATCAGACCTGTACACCTTGGAGATTAGAATGAGGGGTGATCTTATTGAAGCTCAAGGGGGCTTGGCAAAATAGATTCTGAGATGTTTCCATGAATGAGAAGGTCATGAATCTCTGAATTCTCTACTCCAGAGAGTTGTGGAAGCTAGAACATTAGACGTATTTAAAAAGGCTGAATGTATTTTTGAAAGATTGGGGAAGGGAGGAGTCTAGGAAAATGTCACAGAAGAGGAAGTGGAGCCCTGGGACAGATCAGCAGTAATCACTTGAAGTTTGGGCTGACTTGAGGGAACAAGTGGCCCTTTCCTGCTCCTGTTCGCTGGTATTTTTGTGTTGTACATCAGCAATCCAGTGGAAGAGCCTAGATGACATTTAGTAATCCCTTGACTGCTCCTTTGCAGATTCACCAATACTGATTACATGACATCGTAATTGAATCCTTGATTCAGTTATTGAAATAGCTCACTGCAGCTGGCCTCCAACTTATCCTGTCATTGGTTGAGGACAAAAATTTTGTCTGTGCATTATTCAATTGAGTTCATATTCTCACAGCTGAAGGAAATAAGTGAAACAAGGCAACACTCACAACACACTGGAGGAACTCAGCAGGTCAGGCAGAATCTGTGGAAAAGATCGGTCAACGTTTTGGGCCGGAACCCTTCATCAGGACTGAAGAGGGAAGGGGCAGAGACCCTATAAAGAAGGTGGGGGGAGGGTGGGAAGGAGAAGGCTGGTAGGTTCCAGGTGAAAAACCACTAAGGTGAAAGATAGAGGGGTGGGGGAAGGGAGGCAGGGAGGTGATAGGCAGGAAAGGTGAAGAAAGAATAGGGGAAAATACAATGAGTAGTAGAAGGAGGCGGAACCAGGAGGGAGGTGGTAGGCAGCTGGGGGAGGGGGCAGAGTGACATAGGGATGGGGGAAGGGAGGGGGAGGGAATTACCGGAAGTTGGAGAATTCTATGTTCATACCAAGGGGCTGGATACTACCTAGACGGTATATGAGGTGTTGGTCCTCCAACCTGAGCTTAGCCTCATCATGGCAGTAGAGAAGGCCATGTATGGACATATCTGAATAGGAGTGGGAAGCAGAGTTGAAGTGGGTGGCTACTGGGAGATCCTGTCTGTTTTGGCCGACGGAGCGGAGGTGCTCGACGAAGCAGTCCCCCAATCTGCGTTGGGTTTCACTGATGTAGAGCAGGCCACACCGGGAGCACCGGATGCAATAGATGACCCCAACAGACTCACAAGTGAAGTGTTGCCTCACTTGGAAGTACTGCTTGGGGCCCTGAATGGTGGTAAGAGAGGAGGTGTAGGGACAGGTGCAGCACTTATGCTTACAGGGATAAGTGCCAGGTGGGAGATTTGTGGGGAGGGACGTGTGGACCAGGGAGTCGCGGAGGGACCAATCCCTGCGGAAGGTGGAGAGGGGTGGAGAGGGAAAGATGTGCTTCGTGGTGGGGTCCTGTTGAAGGTGGCGGAAGTTGTGAAGGATAATGTGTTGGATCCGGAGGCTAGTGGGGTGGTAGGTGAGGACAAGGGGAACTCTGTCCCCGTTGTGGTGGCGGGAGGATGGGGTGAGAACCGAAGTGCGGGAAATGGAGGAGATGTGGGTGAGGGCATCATCAATGACAGCAGAAGGGAAACCACGATCCTTAAAGAAAGAGGACATTTGAGATGTCCTGGAACAGAAAACCTCATCCTCGGAGCAGATGCGGCAGAGACGGAGGAACTGGGAATAGGGAATGGCATTTTGCATGTGGTTGGGTGGGAAGAGGAATAGTTGAGGTAGTTATGAGAGTCAGTGTGCTTGTAGAAGATGTCAGTGGACAGTCTGTCTCCAGAGATGGAGACCGAGAGATCGAGAAAGGGAAGAGAAGTGTCGGAGATAAACCAAGTGAATTTCAGGGCTGGGTGGAAGTTAGTAAAGTCGATGAAATTGACGAGCTCAGCATGGGTGCAGGAAGCAGCACCAATGTAGTTGTCAATGTACCGAAGGAAAAGTTGGGGAGCAGTACCAGAATAGGTTTGGAGCACAGACTGTTTCACATAACCAACGAAGAGGCAGGCATAGCTATGGCCCATGCGAGTTCCCATAGCTACACCCTTGGTCTGAAGAAAGTGGGAAGAGCCAAAAGAGAAGATATTGAGTGTGAGAACCAGTTCTGCCAACCGGAGGAGGGTAGTGGTGATGGGGAACTGGTGAGGTCTATTGGTCCTGTCAGTCTCTTTTAAATTTGGCCTTAGTTGGATGCTTGACACTTGTGATCTCCCTTCTGGCATTGAGTTGGACATGCATGTTCTCTGGGTGAACGTGGAAGCTGCTTTTAAAGACTAATTCCCCTTCTTAGATTGGTGTGCAGCAGAATGCCTGGAACTGTGCTGAACTGAATATGGTTCCATCAATAGGGAAGCGGGGAATATCTCGCGTTGTAGACCAGCTTAGTGCTGTTTCAAATATATTCTTAGTCATCTTCTTGATTTTACTTAGCATACCTAAATGGATATTAGTGCTAAATGTCACGAAGGTATAGCCAACCGAATTAATTAAATCCATTTTCTAGGTTAATATATTACTTTTTCCATATACACTTCTAAATCATCTGAAGTTTCACACACAAAATGTTAGAAGATTCCAGAAGTTCAGGCAGCATCTGGAAGAAGATGAACACTCCACGTTTTGACTGAGATGCTTCACGAGGACTGAGAAGAAAGAGGGCACATATTTTTATTCCAGCTCCTGCCTGCTTTCTTTCTAGTTCTGATGAAGGGACTCGGCTTTCTTGTCCTTGAGTTTGTCCAGCACTTTGTGTGTTTTGCTCCAGACTTTCAGCATCTGTAGTCTCTATGGTGTCTTCACTATGAAGCTCACAGGCAAACATCTTTTCTGAGTAAAACTGAAAGCACGGGAAAAATTATTACTATAATTCCAGTAACAAATTGAAGTAGACTACTGTTACTGATAGAAACCAGCATAAGCACCGGCCTGATGGGCCACAAAGGCTCGGGACAGACTTTAAATTGTTACTGATGTCATTCTAAATGATGGGCGCTTTCTTCACTGAAACACTTTGAAGCTGATTTCTACCTCCTCACAAAGTCTCTTTGAGCTGTGTTTGTGCCCCTCCTAGTGGCTGGTTTCACAGCAGATTTGGGAACACACTGACTGCATGCAGCAGTACCCGGCCTGATCCAAAGGCCTCTCTAACCGTTCAGTACTTGGCTGATTTTGAAAGATCTAGTGCACATAGTTCAAGAAGTTGTACACAAAAAAAATGTTGAACAGTATTGATTTATTCTTACATATCTCCAGGAAGCTAAAGGAACAGATAATCTGCTTATCCCTCAACACTGAGAATGAAATCATTGCATAAAGATACATTAAAAGATCCGATCAGACATCATATATATGAAGCACTCAGATTGCAAAATGAAGCTGCAAATACATAGCACTCTGTTTAAATATTCAAAAGAAGAAAACATACAGTGTGTCATTGGATCATATGAAATTAACTCATTACTTTAAACAGATCTTCTGGAAACTATTCTTTGATTTACAATATTACATTTCAGTTATAGTTATCTTTGGTGATTCATCATTGACGGTCTCAAATAGATTTTCATAGGCATTTGGATGTTCATTTGATCTGTAGTCACAGGAAAGAGTAATCAGTACTGAAATACACAGTAAATATTTTCTTAAAATCATAGTGCTCACATTTTCTTCTAGATTAAAGATAGTTCACTTTATGCTACATATCAATATGTGAACTGATAATGATATGAAGATTTATTAAAGAAAATTACGTGCATGATAAATTGTCATAATAACCACAATCAACCAGTTCCCATGTTATTTAGTCTCGGTAGATAGTGGTGATGAAATGAATGTGTTTGTGTATGTTAAATACAAGATCTGACTTGCCAAAGCTGACCACAATATTTAAATAATCCTGTTCAAACACAGACTCTGAGCTTTCAGAGATGATACAACTCTCAGTAGGAGTCTGTAGTGAATGAAGAGGAGAAGAAATGGAACAAAAAATCACCAGTATGCCAAAGAAGGGTCTTTGTTTTACTTTGGGCATCATCATTTTCACTTCCAAATCTATCAGGAGCTGTGAAAGTGGCAGAAGTATAACTATCTATGCTTATCAGGAATACAAATATTTATTGTGGGATTTCCAGATAGGATTAAAAAGAACATGCTAAAATATGCAATAAGTATTGCACTATGCTTTGTTATTTGAATCACACCAGCTTTGTTTTACTGTTTGGCTGTAATATTGCTGCCAGATTTCCTGTGGTTTACAATGCACATCAAATATTTTTAAATCCATTCAGAATTGCACTGGACATGGCAAACTAGTTCAAACCCTTGCTTGAAATTCTATTCAGCCATGAAATATTTCTGTCTTGTTTATTGTCTACATTTGGTGCAGACACATCAGGATCTTTTGCTTTGCACCAGTGCCAACATAATATTGAAACACAAAGTTTGGCAGCTCCAGCAGTACCACCTGATCTCATGCTGCCGGCATGTTACATCTGTTCCAGGCCAGTCACAGCTGCGTTAGTTGACAAAAACACAGCATTGGACACCTTTAATTTCAATGAATTTCTACTAATTATTTTCTACGCCATGAAATATTACTGGCTGCTAAAGATTGAGAATAGGGCTGTGTGTAAATATTTATAAGTACACATCTACATAGCTTTGCCTTCACCCACATGGATGGGCTGTGATGTGACGGTACAACTACAGCCAGCTGGGCATTTCACTGTTTTTGATGACTGCTTACACTCCCACTCTACGCGTGGAATTTAAATCAAGCATTTGGACAATCCCCGTGGGCTTTCCAACTGTGTTAATAGGAAAAGAAGAGAATAATTCCTTCAGGGGGAAAATCTTTAAACAGAAAGAAAATATGCCTCAATCTGTATGTACCTATATCAATCTTCTATCATCTTAATATTTTCATGTGTGGTTCAAATAAAAGCAACAGCTGTTACAGCTTATTTTAGTATTAAGATACAATGAAATTGAAAACCAGTTCAATGACTGATCGGCTTGAATAAAAAGCAATGAATGACTACTTATGACAGAGACGATGAGGGGACCATTTTCAGTTCTATATGCTCTGGAGTACAGAGTACTCAGTGTTGTCACCATTGAAATAAGGTAAATGAAGCACAATTTGTGAAGCTTTTTGTCAAGATTATTCTATAAATATATGTCAGAGACAGTGGGCCTCAAATAATTTTGTTATCACCCCTTAAGTTGGCTTTTTTTTTGCAAATTATGTTTTTAAACCCTACTACGGTGCTAAGCACTGTTCTGCCAAATTTAGAACACTGAGAAGAGTGTTAGATATTTGCTGACCTCACATCTTTTAAAGACAGTGCTCCTGTGATAGGGATTCCATTGGTGTTTGCGAAGTCAGGCTCCAGTGCTGGTGATTCCAGATGATTAGTAACTCTGCAACAAGTGAGAAATATTTTTCAAATTATTAATATACAATTTTCTTTATGAAATTCAAGTTCTGTGTTACAAACTGCTTTCTGAACCATTTGGCATTGCTGGATGTTCCATGATGTATCTCTGTCACATTGCAGAGCTCCATGTAATTTAATAATACATCCATTGCTGAAAATGCCAAATATTAATTTAATTTTCTTTGCAGCTCTTGGTTATGACAGGTCTTCCTAACCCATACCAATCAAATGTTTAGTAATGTTTGATAAAATGGTTGCACCGTGGTCTGATATGGTCATTTGAATGCGCAAAAATGTAAGAAGCTGCAGACAGTAAAGGACTCCTCTCACCACTGGTAGTATCTACACGAGGTGCTGCCTCAAGAAAGGAAGATCTACTGCATCATCAGAGATTCCCACCATCCAGAGCAGTTTACAGCTACTAGAAGGTAGGAGGTACAGAAGCCTGAAGTCCCACAACACCAGGTTCAAGAATACTGTCATTATTTCCCTTCAACTATTTGATTCTTGAACCAACCGGCAAAGCCCAAATCACTTAAGTTTTGCACCAGCATTAATATGGACTTTGTTTCTTTTTGTTCTCCTTGTGTTTTCTTGTGAAGAAGTGTGTATAATTTATGATTAATTTATGTGTTTCTTATGAATGTTGCTTATATGATGCCATGTGCTTGTGTTATTACTACAAGTGTGTTTTCATTCCACTTGTGCAGACGTCTTCTTGTGCCGATGACAGTAAGATAACAAACAGTGAACTCTATAAACTCTAAACTCTATTCGGAGTGTCAGACAGCATCTGCGGAAAAAGAAACCAAGTTAATGTTTTCAGAAGAAGACCCATGCAGTGGCAAAATCTACCATTAGCATTTTCTGATTTTACTTTGTATTTCCAACTCCTACAGCTTTTTATTAAAATTTTGATTAAATGTTTATTGTGTAATTCTGGAAAATCCTACTATAAATACTATTAATCAATATCTTGTAAATTCATGTTCCTTTAGATAGTTGTTTTACCTGATAAACATTAAGGAATGTATTACCTGCATTTTACAGGGCACTATTGTGTGAAACAGTTTTTGCCATCACTTCCCCATGTAACTGAGAACAACATCAGTTTTTTTCATATATGCAGGTTAATGCAGGAACTTCAAATCTGCTATCCATGAGGTAGCACAGGGCTCCTCACAGGAGGGGATACTTAAATGAAATGACTACACTTATATTGAGGACTTGCTGACGCATACCATGCCAAGTCATGAGAAAGAGATTGCTTCCCTTAGGTTTGAATGGAAGCAAATAGTCACTGGTAATTAAAAAAAAATACCTTAGTTTGAAAATACCCTTCAATTTTTTCTAAGTTAAAAAAAAACTAGTGGATTGTGCCTCACAAACTTCCTGTAATATCCAGTGCAATCTAATACTTTAACAGTCTGACAATTCTGGTTGTTAAGTTGTACAACCCAGTCTGAGCGCGTTTTGGCCATTCCACATAATATCCTTTATGCTTTGGAAGGCTATTTTGCCCTGAGACTTTGTCAGCTGTTTCAAGAATTTCTAGCATGGAGAATCACCAGAGTAGGAGTTGATTTTTTTTTCATTTACTTCATTGGGGATCTGCCTGTGTTATTATGCTACCATTAGATTTATGGGAAATGTTGCTTTATTTCACCAGGAACAATATCTAGATTTGGCAATGTATATCACAAACTAATGTGAAGGTGATGATTCCTCTGGCTGGGATGTTTCCTCTGAGTCATGGTCAGGAAAAGGCGTTGGACCAAGATGCAAAGAAATTTCTTAACCCTGAGGGTGTCAAATCATTATAATTTACAACCCTAGAAGGTTGTAGTGGCTCAGTTGTTGAGGGCATCAAAGACATTGATAAAATGTTAGGAATTTCATTAAGGAATGAGGAGATATGGGATTCATGCAGGGAAATTGTGGTGAGGTAGAAATTTCAGCCATCATCTTCTTTCAATATTTTTATTAAATTTCAGATATTATAAAAATAGGATAGTACAGAATGCACTGTATTTAAATCATACTATTGCAATCACAGTACCCCGTATTCATAATCAAACAAATGAATTAAATTGAATTATAATAGTTTTATTATTTAAAAAAATCTAAATCCACTACCAAGGTCAAAGCTGTTTGGTAAAGAAAAGGAAGACAAAAAAAATCCTTATCACATAGTGATTTATGTTATTAGCCAACATCTGTACTTTAACGCCAAATCAAAGGTTTCGAAAATAGTTCAAAAAAGGTCCCCACCGTGTTTGAAAGTCTTGATTAGAATCAGAAATTGAACAACAGATCTTCTCTAAATTTAAGCATGACATAACATCACGTAACCATTGAGCGTGAGTAGGCGGAACAATGTCCTTCCATTTAAGCAACACCGCCCTCCTAGCCATGAGAGAAATAAAGGCCAATACAAACAAATCAGATGTCTCCAAAGTTATGCTTCCTTCTCCAACATTACCAAACATGGCAGTCAAAGGATTAGGCTTAAAAATTACTTTAAAAAGTACGGAAAAAGTTTGGAATACTTCCTTCCAGTATTTTTCAAGACTCGGACATGTCCAAAACATATGAATTAATGAAGCCTCTCCATTGTTACATCTGTCACAACAGGGAGATATATCTGCATAAAAACGAGATAGCTTGTCTTTGGACATGTCAGCCCTGTGGACCACTTTAAGTTGCAGGAGGGAGTTGCAAGCACATAGAGATGAGGTATTAACCAATTTAAAAATTACATTCCAAGACTCTTCAGAAATTGAAATTCCTGTTCCCAGGCTTTTTTAATTTTGTCTAAAGGAGCATCTCTCATTCCCAACAGCATGCCATAAATATTGGATATTGAGTCATTATGAAAAGGTTTCAAATTAAAAATTATATCTATTAAGTTCTTATCAGAACTCATAAGAAATGTATGTAATTGAGGTCGCAGAAAGTCTCTGATCTGTAGATATCATAAAAAGTGGGTATTTGATAAGTTATATTTAACTGACAATTGCTCAGAAGAAGAGAGACTCCCTCCAACAAAAAAATCTTGGAAGCATTTAATACCCAATCTGTCCCATTCTTTAAAAAATACATCAGTCATAGAAGTTTTAAAAAAACAATTAGAAAAAATGGGAGTAGAGAGAGAAAATCTCAATAAACCAAAATATTTTCTAAATTGCAGCCAGATTCTCAAAGTATGCTTAACTACCAAATTGTCAGTTAATTTATTTAAAGATAAAGGAAGTGAGGATCCAAGAAGAGAGATAATAGAAAATTTCATAACAAAATTAGCTTTCAAGGAGACCCATACTGGACAGTCTTCATGGTTAATGTAATATGACCAGAACTTAAGATTTTGAATATTGACTGCCCAGTAATAGAACCTAAAATCTGATAAAGCTAAGCCTCCATTCTTTTAAGCTTTTTGAAAGTGGACGTTGTTTAATCGAGATTGTTTATCTCGATTAAACAAAGTCTATCATCTTACTGAATTGAGCAAACATGGGAGATCAAATGCCCCAGCCCTGCTTTTATCTGATGTTCATACATTAATACATAAAGACATCATAAGCAAATAGTTATGGGAAAATATTTCAGAATGACCAATTCACTGCAAAGTCAGAAAGAATCTATTGACTCACCTGGAAGGTTTCAGTGTTTCTAGGTCTGGGAGGTACATATTTTCTTTATGAAGGCACAGCAAAATATAAGAATAGAGCAAGTACTCATCGAGTCAGGAAACATCCATGGGGAGAGAAACTGCATTAACATTTTAGGTCAAGTACTCTCCATCACATTAGTTCTTTCATTCTGATAAAAGTGTATTGGCCTTAAACACTGTCTCTGTTTCGCTCCCTACAGATGCCACATGTCCTGCAGACATTTACAATATTTTCCCTTTCTGCTTCAAATATATAATATGCATTTAAAAATGCATGTGTAGCTTTTGTACAAAGCATTAGACACTATACACACTTATTTGACAGTTAAAACAATTTTTCACATCATAGAACTTTATTCCTACAATCTTAGCTCAGTGAGTGGGGTGTATGAGGCCAGGCTGTAGACTTTCAAGACTAATTGTAAGGATAAGTTTTTATTTATATGGCTACTTTGATGCATCACCCTGAGCTGCATTGGTGGAGCTGTGATAAAGATCCCATTGAGCTAACTCCTTTCTTAAGAGACCAGGGAATGGAAGAAAATCGTGTAATTAAAAGAATAATTGTGATTTCCAGAAATATTTCCAACATCAATTTATAGATAAAAAGTTCATGCAATAATAAATGTTAGCAACTTACTCAGCATTCTTGCACCAGATTTTATTCACTATAAATCCAACAAAGCATAGGCACAGGAATACAACTACTGCAATGATCCCTGTAAGCCAGGGTTGCAAACCTTTCCTAGGCTGCTCTTTAGTTTCACCTGTGGGGAAATGAATCAAAATCACCAGAACTTAAATACATTTAATGGAATTCAGTTATTCGACCACATATTGAAAATGATTCAATGAAGAACTTGTGATTATTTTAAAGGAAAACATAAATAACTGTGTGTGTAAACGCGAACAACAGGAATTCTGCAGATGCTGGAAATTCAAGCAACACACATAAAAGTTGCTGGTGAGTCCTGACGAAGGGTCTCGGCCTGAAACGTCGACTGCACCTCTTCCTAGAGATGCTGCCTGGCCTGCTGCGTTCACCAGCAACTTTTATGTGTGTAACTATGTGTGTAATGGTCCAGACTGTGCTAGACTGAGCCTGCTGCCTGGCTTTGGCTAAACGTGGAGGGTCTACAAGCTGTGAGGGCAGGACAGTAAGGACTCCGCTCCCAAGTCAACCTGTAGCTGGAGAACTGGCGTTAGGGAGAAGGGTGTTAATGGAGGGGTGAGTTGGGTTTGGAGCTTTGGCAGCTGTGAAACCAATAGGTCACTCCTAAAAAATCTTGACTATCTCTGACATCTAGATACATTCAAAATTTTACATTTGAAATAAATATTTAAAAAATAGAAACTTAAAGAATGTTATCAGTCTAAAATAAAATTAAAATATAAAACACACTAAAGAATGAATTAAAAGATCTTATCTTCAACTTTGCCTCAAAATTCACAGGACTAAAATCTCATCAAAGTCAAGGTTCTAAGCAGCAGTCTAGTTCTGGGCAATCCAGCATGACCAGTCTCTGCAGTTAAATATTTGACAAGGTGAAGTGGAGGAGTCAGCCTCCAAATCTGTTGGTTTTCCTCTTTCCATGTTTCATGGTGCACAACAGCAGTCTGGCAATTGTAGTCATTTAAGGGCTTGAATGTAAGCAGCTTCCATTATAGCAATCGACAAAACTGCACAATCCATGGCAATACATTTTTTGTTAATTGTACAGTCACTGTTGTAATGTCAGATTTATGAAAATTCAGCTTCCTCTAGGACACAAAAGGGGCCTTTTGGCCCATTGGTCCTATGCTGGCTCTCAGAGCAATCCCATTATCTGGTTTATTTCTCTGTAACCTTATTCTCTCTCATAGACCCATGAGCTCCCCCTGATTCACCTGCCTAGAAGCTTCACGAAGGAACAATTACAGTGGTTAATTAATCTACAAATTATTCTGTGGGAGGAAATCAAAGCACCCAGGGAAAATTCACGCATATCGAGACAGTTGAACTTGGTTCACTGGAGTTGTGAAGAAGCAGAACTATTTGCCCAAAGAGTGTGCTACCTTGTCTGACTCCTCTACAATCACCTTTAGGATCTCCAATTCCAAACCATTGTGGCATTAGAAGAAACATTTAGAAGAAATACTATTTGCAGACAGTCCCAAGTAAAGAATAGGTCCTTAAATTGAGTTTGTCCATGTTAGAAAATACACAAAAATCACACCAGAGAGTAACCATATCTCTATTGTATTGTAATGAAAAGCATCAGAAGGACAGAAGACTGATAAGAAAACATATATACTAGAAGTGGATAGAGAGGACATTAGTAAAAATGAGCGTATATATATATATATATATATGTATATCGGACTTCTGAATTTAGTAATATTAGGGGGCCTCATTTGTAAGTGGGAGGGGTCCATAAGTGAGGTGTTTGTAATCTGTATACTGCTGCATCTACAAAAGCCACTGTGGACCTTGTCATCGGAGCACGTGGCAACATGCTGTTGTGCCTGCTTGCTGAGGGTGGTGGTGCGCTGACAACAACAGAGGAGATGGAAATTTCCTTTCCACATTAGTATCACTGCTTCTCTATGGAGAGTACATTAGTGCCAAGAATCCTGCCATCCTAGCTAAAGCAGCAGACAAGATGGCTTCAAGATCATACACACCTACAGACAAGCCATACATGGCCCCATTGGATCGGCACTTCCGATGTGTGACAGAATTGGTCACTCTATCAAATACATACAGTAAAATCCATCTGGAATTCACTCACTCCATGATATATCATTATAATTCTCTGAGCGAGTCACGTACTCACATGGTGGAGAATTCCACTCACTTTTCAAATGTGCTGCAATTCTTTTTGTCATCAAATCCCATAAAATACAGCATCGGATCCAGATAAATAGAGCTTGATGGCACTGTGCCCATTAGTGCAGACTCTCCACAATGGTCCCTCCCAGCACCATCTGTTCCTGCTTTCTTATGTGACTTGCAAGGCGAGAGCCTAATTTTCAGTAATAATGTCTAAGCATCCAAGCCAGTACATGCTGTGAATGTGTCCTGTGAGAGAGGACATCCACAAAGATTCAACCCCTCTGTGGCTTACACTTCCTACAGCCACACTGCTAAAGGCATTCTTAGAAGACCATGAGTTGTCATTAGTAGAACGAAGTGGAAGAGGGTTGGGGGCTCCACACACTTCACATGATAAAAAGTAGGAGTTAGATTGGCTTCAAAAATGGGAACACATGGAGGCCAACTTTCAAGATCTTTGGCCAAGAATCAGGAAGTGAGACATTTGCCACAGAATTCCTAGCATCTGACCTGCATTCATGGAAAATATTGACCTGCAAAATATTCATGTTAAGAGTCCAGAAAAGTTCCTAGTCAATCATGAATAATTCAATTATGATGAGCTGTTGAGTACCACGGATATGTAGAGATAATCATTATCTGGCACTCGGGTGCCATGAACATACTTCCATACTATGTGAGATTGCAGAGCTGTGTATCAGATACTGTGGTTAGCAGCACAGGGGCACCTCAGGGGACTGTTCTGTCACCCTTCCTGTTCACTGCTTATACCGCGGACTTCTGATACAACTCAAGAGTCCTTCCACCTGCAGAAGTTTTCTGATGATTTGGGCAGTTTTGGGCTGTATCAGCCAGGGTCAAGAGGCTGAGTACAGAAGAGTGGTGGACAACTTTGTTGAGTGGTGTGGGCTGAATCACCTGCAGCTCAACATCACTGAGACAAAGGAGTTGGTGGTGGACTTCTGGAAGATGAAATCACCCATCTCCATCAAGGGAACCGATGTGTAAGTCGTCCGGGACAATAAACTGGACTGGTCTAAAAATACAGGGGCTCTGTACAAGAAGGGACAGAGCCGACCATACTTCCTGAGGAGGCTCTAGTCATTCAACGTCTGCAGTACTATGCTACAGATGTTCTGCGACTCAGTGGTGGCCAGCATTCTATTCTACACTGTGGTTTACTGGGGCAGCAGGGTGAGAGCAGCTGATGCCAAGAAGATCAATGAGCTCGTCAGGAAGTGTGGTTCTGTTCTGGGGGTGGAACTGGATTCCCTGGTGGTTGTGTCTGAGAGGAGGATGCTGCAGAAGCTACAGAGCATTATGGACAATCCCTCTCACCCCATCCATGACATGCTGGACTAACAGAGGAGTATGTTTAGTAACAGACTGATTCCACTGAGGTGCACCACTGAACAGCACAGGAGATCCTTTCTCCCTGTGGCTATTAGACTCTACAACATCTCCTCCTTAAGTATATAAGAATATGGTTTCATTGCACATCTGTATTTTGCACTTTTACTTTTTAATGCACATTTTGTATTATTTTTCATACCTCAGTGCTTACAGTTTCCATTTTAAAGTATATATTTCTGAACTTTGCAACAATAATTTCCTTCTGGATAAATGAAGTTTTATGTTATCTTATAACAGCCAAATATTGTATATTATTCTGCTGTAGTTTCATATAAGGTGTACTTCTTTATCAGAGGAGATACAACTGAATATTGTACGTCCAACTAACATCTCTTTTTCTGACCTTCTGAAGGAAGGAGCAACATTGATGAAGCAGCTGAAGATGGTTGGGTCTTGGATGCCACCTGAGGAGCTCCAACAGAGTTGTCCTGGCTGAGTTAATTAACCTCCAGCCATGGTGACTCTTTTCCTCTGTACCACATATAACTCCAGTCAGCAGAGAAGGACCAACTTGGTTTCCTTTGGCTGCCTAATTCTGCTCTTAGTTAAAATGCTACCTTGATATTAAAACCAGTTATTCCTTCCTAATCTCTAAGTGGCAAGTCTTTAATCTATGTTTGGACTGATGCCGTGAAGAGGTCTTACAGAACTCAATATCAGCATCCTTAGAGTTTACTGTGGGTAAGTCCCATTGTTGTTGACCCCTTTCATTATTATATTAAAAACTGAGAACAGGCTAATAGTGTAGTATTTAACTGATTTACATTTGTTCCTCTTTTTTTCAGACTGAACAGACCTAGCAACTTTATACTTTGTTGGCCATATGCTAATTTTATAGTTAAAGTGAAATAGTTAGCTGCAAGTACAAATGGTTCCAGAACATAATACCTCATCTCTGCTGCTGAAATGAGGCTAAGATGAATCATCTTGAAACCCTTGACCTAATATGATTGTGAAAGCATTCTCTCAGTATTTTGCACGATGGGCAGGACTCATAGAAGCTCTTCTATATGCTAACTGGTGAATATCCTCACTTCCTGACATCCCAAAAGAATTTCTGCCATTTACAAAGCACATGATAGCTATGCAAAGGAACACCCCGCTTGCCAGGATTGGGGAAGCTCCAAAAGAACCCAGGAAGTTCAACACTACTCAGTCAATAGAGTAGCCCAGGAAGCAGAGCTTTGGCAGCCACGGTTCAATGATGCTGTCTGTGTGAAGTTTGCAGGTTCTCCCTATCACAGTATGGGTCTCTCCAGAAGCTCTCATTTCCTCCCACATCCTAAAGATGTGTTGATTGATAAGTTAGCCCTGGTGGAGGTGGGAGATGGGAGAATCAGGGCAGAGTTAATGAACACATGAAATAGGTGGAGGAATTGGTCTGATGGCATGCTCTGAGAACTGACATGGATTCAGTGGGACAAATGGCCTCTTTCTATGAATCCCTATAGGGAAATATGAGAAGTGCATGCAGTTACTCATCTAGGCTACTCTAAAAGTACTTTTCAAGCGTGTGAAAAAGAGCAAAGGTATCAGAAACATGGAAGCATCACTGCCTCTTCATTCTCCTCTAAATTCCCATTGTGAGCTGTAGCATCTCCTTTTCATTGCTGCTGGGTGTAAATCCTGGGCTTCCTAGCCAGCAGCATTATTGCAAATATCTTCATGAGAAGGATGGCAGTGGTTCAAGAAGGTGGTTACTTATCAACTTTTCAAGAGCAATTAGCATTGGGCAGTAAGTGCTGGTCTTAGCAGCAATGTCCATATTCTGATAGGTAAGTAAGCAACAGCACTGTGATTTACCTGCCAACATTGTGACTGCCACAACAAGGCTCACGGATCTGATTTCTCAGGTTTGAAACCGATCAATGGTGGTACACTTCGACGCAGCAACATCCCTGGGTCCAAGTAACTGTGTAATTGTTTGCCTTTTATGTCATTTTCATGATTGCAGGACATGGCTGCATATTAAGAAAATCAAGTGCTGCAGGTCTACCCCATCAGTGAGTTGCTGAATAGTGACAGATCTGCACTTATTACATACCGTTACTGAGTTGTCACCTGGACTCGTTGCATACTAATGTTATGCTGATGGGGTGTGCGGTCCAACAGATGGTGCGAGTGATTGTCTTGGACATTTCTCTTGTGATCACAGGACCCTGTAGGACATTGGTAATGTAGAAAACTGCAAGTCCAGATCACTGGTTCATTTGCGAGACCGACGACAGGAAGCTACTTTCCCTCAGTTGTGGTGTGGTCTAGACCCTCACACAGCAGGGTCTTCTGTTGCAGCCGCCCAGGAGTGGAGACACTAGAGACGGAGTGGGAGAGAACAGCGGTCTCTGTGGGTGCGCTGGAATCCAAACTGGATTGGGGTCTGGCCCCTGCTGCTGGTGCTGGCCTCCAGTGTTTGCTCAGCGTTGCCCTCCAGTGTTCACTTGATGGAAGAACAAGCCAGACCAGGCCGATATCCCATACACCATCAATCTACAAACCAAGTCACTCAGGGGCTCGTGGACTTTTATTTTTGTGACTATGTTTTTCAGTTAACATAACCATATGTGCTATATGTGCATTGTGCTCTGTGATGATGGTAGTATGTTTTGCACCTCGGCCCCAGAAGAAAACGCTGCTTCATCGGCACGGACTAGAAGGGCCAAGATGGCCTTTTTCCATGCTGTAATAGTTATATGGTTATATTTGGCTACATTCATGTATGGGTGAATGATAATTAAACTTGAACTTGAAGTAAATGGCATATTTTCCCCATCAGCCAAATATTTTGGGCTCTCTAAGTGCTGGTGTTAAGGTCAATAGCAAACACATGTTGGGATGTTTATAAAAGAAGTATTGGCCAACATTTTGATATGGGTTGAACCCATTGTAGTCAAGTCTAGATCAGTTTCTGACAGGCCCCATGGAATACCAATGCGGTGTACCATGCCTGTAATTCCAAGGCTTAGCTATTAGCAACAATTCATTGCAATAGGAAGTAAACACGCAATTGCTAGATTCCAGGGAACAATCTGTAGATTTTATGCATAGAGGTCGCTAGTAAAGCCAGCATTATTGCCCATCCTTAAATGCCACTGAGAAAATGGTGACGAGTCTCCTTTTGTCAATGGCAATTGATGTTATGCTGCAATTACATTGGGATTGGTAAAACCACACCTGTAGTATTGTGCACACTGTACAGAATTAGCCACCCTATTAAAAGATGGAATAGAGCTGTTCCCTAGACTAAACACCTGGAATGGGCAGGAACAGTTGGACATGCTAGTCTTGTATCTTCTTTAAGTTTAGAAAACTGCAAAGATACTTGAGTGAACCATGCAAGATTCTAAAGGATCTTGGTGTATGTGAAGAGGATGCTTTCTTTTCTGGAAGAACTTAGGAGGATTATTCTTTGAAAATAAGCAGTTGCCTGGTCAAGAGAAGGTTGTAACAAAAATATTTCTCTTAGATGATTATGGGTGGTTGGAAGGTGGAAGCAAAGACTTTGAATAATTGTAAGCTGGAGACACAAAACTTATCAGCAAAAGGGTGAGAGATTTCTGTATAAATATGGAATATGGAACTGAAAGTGTAATCAAATGAACCAGGATCATACTAAATGACAGAATGGGTTTGTGGTGCTAAATGACCACAATCCCCACGTTTGTTATTCCCAAACTGCAGCAACCTTTCCATGAAAATACTCTGACAGTCCTTTAGTTTGCATGTTCTAGGATGCAGGCCCAGAGATAACGGATGATTGACCATGTAGTTCCGAGTCAGGATGGTAGGTCCTGGTGCTCCTGTGAGTTTACGGTGCCTCTTGTTGGTAGCGGTCTCAGGTTGTGAAGTGTTGCTGGAGAAGTCCTGGTGAGTAATAACAGTGCATTCCCTAGATGGCACACCTACACTGTAGTTAATATTGTCACTGGTGGACGAATTCAATGTATTAATGAATGAATGTCAATTAAGTGACATATAGCGCCAAGCTTCTCCAGCGCTGTTGAAACTGAAAGCGGACCCTGGGTCTCATGCTTCTGACTTGCAGATGTTCGAAAGGCTACACTTGCTACAGGATTCCCAGCCTTTGACCTTCCCTTGTGGCTTATCATAGGAACATAGAAAATAGGTGCAGGAGTAGGCCATTTGGCCCTTCGAGCATGCATCACCGTTCAGTATGATCATGGCTGATCATCCAACTCAGAACCCTTACCAGCCTTCCCTCCATACCCCCTGATCCCTTTAGCCACAAGGGCCATATCTAACTCCCTCTTTAATATAGCCAATGAACTGGCCTCAACTGTTTCCTGTGGCAGAGAATTCCACAGATTCACCTCTCTCTGTGTGAAGAAGTTTTTCCTAATCTCGGTCCTAAAAGGCTTCCCCTTTATCCTCAAACTGTGACCCCTCATTCTGGACTTCCCCAACATCGGGAACAATCTTCCTGCATCTAGCCTGTCCAATCCCTTTAGGATTTTATACGTTTCAATAAGATCCCCCCTCAGTCTTCTAAATTCCAATGAGTATAAGCCTATTTCATCCAGTCTTTCATCATATGAAAGTCCTGCCATCCCAGGAATCAATCTGGTGAACCTTCTTCATACTCCCTCTATGGCAAGGATGTCTTTCCTCAGATTAGGGGACCAAAACTGCACACAATACTCCAGGTGTGGTCTCACCAAGGCCTTGTACAACTGCAGTAGTACCTCCCTGCTCCTGTACTCGAATCCTCTTGCTATAAATGCCAGCATACCATTCGCCTTTTTCACCGCTTGCTGTACCTGCATGCCCACTTTCAATGACTGGTGTATAATGACACCCAGGTCTTGTTGCACCTCCTCTTTTCCTAATTGGCCACCATTCAGATAATAATCTGTTTTCCTGTTTTTGCTACCAAAGTGGATAACCTCACAATTATCCACATTAAATTGCATCTGCCATGAATTTGCCCACTCACCTAACGTATCCAAGTCACCCTGCATCCTCTTAGCATCCTCCTCACAGCTAACACTGCCGCCCAGCTTCATGTCATCCGCAAACTTGGAGATGCTGCATTTAATTCCCTTATCCAAGTCATTAATATATATTGTAAACAACTGGGGTCCTAGCACTGAGCCTTGCGCTACCCCACTAGTCACTGCCTGCCATTCTGAAAAGGTCCTGTTAATTCCCACTCTTTGCTTCTTGTCTGCCAACCAATTCTCTATCCACATCAATACCTTACCCCCAATACCGTATGCTTTAAGTTTGCCCACTAATCTCCTGTGTGGGACCTTGTCAAAAGCCTTTTGAAAATCCAAATATACCACATCCACTGGTTCTCCCCTATCCACTCTACTAGTTACATCCTCAAAAAATTCTATGAGATTCGTCAGACATGATTTTCCTTTCACAAATCCATGCTGACTTTGTCCGATCATTTCACCGCTTTCCCAATGTGCTGTTATCACATCCTTGATAACTGACTCCAGCAGTTTCCCCACCACCGAGGTTAGGTTAACCAGTCTATAATTCCCTGGTTTCTCTCTCCCTCCTTTTTAAAAAAGTGGGGTTACATTAGCCACCCTCCAATCCTCAGGAACTAGTCCAGAATCTAAAGATTTTTGAAAAATTATCACTAATGCATCCATTATTTCTCGGGCTACTTCCTTAAGCACTCTGGGATGCAGACCATCTGGCCCTGGGGATTTATCTGCCTTTAATCCCTTCAGTTTACCTAACACCACTTCCCTACTAACATGTATTTCCCTCAGTTCCTCCATCTCACTGGACCCTCTGTCCCCTACTATTTCCGGAAGATTATTTATGTCCTCCTTAGTGAAGACAACCCCAAAGTGATTATTCAATTGGTCTGCCATGTCCTTGCTCCCCATAATCAATTCACCTGTTTCCGTCTGTAGGGGACCTACATTTGTCTTAACCAATCTTTTTCTTTTCACATATCCTGTCAAGTTGTTGGCCAATACCTTTCGTAATTATAATGGACTATGTTCAGTTTGTCTAAATGGTAGCTGGAGCCAGGCCATGCAAAGATTGTGCGCTCATTACGTGACCAAAGGAAACGTGTAAGCCTATTTCCTGGTTTACTTCACTCACTACACATCGGGTCCTGTACTCTAAAACGTCAAAGGATTCAGTATTAGAGCCCACTGTGCCATTCCACAGCCTTGTCTGGCTTCCTGAAACAAACGCTGGTCTTTTTACCCTCACATACGCTACAGTAACGGGGATTGTGCGGAAGTAGCAGGATAGTTATCCAACAATCCTTAACGAATTTATTTGCAGCCGGACCGTCCAGAAGTTACTGCTCTGAACTCGTTTGCATTTAATTCGGGTTTAAGTTACGTACTGGAAATGACATTGTGGTGAGAGAGGTTAGTTCCTCGCAACAGTAAACAAGGTCCAAGTCCCGTTGCGTCCATGAATAGAAGTAGTGACCAGCCGAGAGACACAAACCAATGCGTACTTCACCTATTCTGAATCACCCCCTCCCTGAAACTTCCCCGTGCATGGTTCTAAATTTAGGCTGGACAGAGTAATAAACACGATAATGAAACCCGAACGGGAAATATCCTTCCGATGGATTTCAATATCTTCTTTCCGGGAAAAGTACACAGCGCGGATCCCATCACTGGCTTTAAACTGCTAAAGGATGAGTGGTTTTATTGTTCGTTAAGGTCCTACAATGTTTCGAAACAAAAGACTTCTATTTGAGTGTTAAATCGCTGATAGTTTAATTTTCAGAGGTAACGAAACACTCGTGGAACTGTTTCATGTAATTTGTGTAATATGATTCACCTGTCTTTGTTAACAGACATTTCACAATGGTAATACGTTCAGAGACTTGGCAAAGCCGTATGTTTACACCGAAAGCTGGAATTTGAGTTTCGTTCAGTTTCGGAGCAATGCTAATCGCCGGGTTTACAGGTTAAATTAAACGGTGTTTACTTACCGTTCTGGGCATGTACCGAGACGAACGCGAGAAAAATGCAGCAAAAGCGAAGGCTGTGAAACATTGCGGGCTTCAACCGGACTCCGGACTCCGAGTGGACCTTATCGCTGCCTGGGTGCACACTGGCTGAGATTTGGCATTCCTGGGGATCTAGCTCCGTGTCTGTCCACCACACCTCCTCCACCTGACATTTCCTGTAGCGTCGCAAGAGTTTTTTTTAAAATAAGGAAAGTTGAACTTCACCTCATTACTGTCACACGGAATCAGCAATCATAACTTCGCAGCAAATAAGGACTTTTGGATGAACAGCTCTAGGGTAATATTGCTGCTCCTTTCTCGGGAATCTGCACTTACTGCTGGCGTAACTCCAGCCTAGTGCTAAACATGGTAGCCCCAGGAAGTGCTGTACGTTTGTTTTGTACTCCTTTAGTGTTCTGGGAGAAGCAAACACTTTGGGCCACTCTTCCCCGGAGGCAAAAATAAGCAGTTACACATCTCCACTGTGGCCATAACCGATCAATTCCACCCCCCCCCCCCCGGCTACCCTCCCCTCCGCCGGCCCATGCAAATCAAATGAAGATTATTGCATCTCCTCTGGCTCCACTTTCCCTCCTTGATTCATTCGTTGCCCTCAGAGATATCGCCTCCTGAGTATCAATATCTTTGAGGACCTGAGCTCGAGCGGTGCCTCAGGAAGCCGGCGTCCATCTTTGAGGGTTCCCACCATCCAGGACATGCCCTTTGCTCACTGTTACCGCCAGGAGGGAGGTACACACTCAGTGACTCAGGAACGGCTTCTTCCCCTCTGCCATCCCATTCCTAACTGGACGTTGAACTCATGAACTCTACCTCACTACTTTTTTATTTATTTATGGTGTTTGCACTACTTATTTTAACTATTTAATAATTATATATACTTACTGTAATTTGTCCCCCCCCCCATATTTATCATGTATTGCATTGTACTGCTGCAGCAACCGTTAACACATTTCACAACGGATGCCTGTGATATTGAACTTGATTCTGATTCTTACTCACTTGGACTTCTCTGTATCCACTAGGTGCACCTCCTGATCTCATCCCTGATAAAGATAGGCGTTTGTTTTATTTTGCCTCCACTTGCTCAACCCCCATCATGAAATCTTCTCAAGCATTACCCCTTCCTTGCTGTGCTCACCTGTCATACCCTCTCATACACAACACACTATTCTAGTAAGTCAGCAGATCATCATCCTATCAACATACTACCAGCAGGAGTAGGTTCCAGAGCCCATTATTCCCGTAGTAACCTCTTGCCTGGTTCACATCGAGAGTCTTGCTCACTCTGCCTTTAAAATGTTAAAGGACTCTGCTTCTCTCACTATTTGAGGAGGAGAATTTCAAAGATTCTTGACCCATTGATAGTAATTTCATTTCAGCTCTTTGTCGGTGATTCATTATTGGTGAATTTATTAGTTCTGATTCTCCCACAAGAAGAAGCATTTTCACATCCAATCTATCCCACCTCCTGGGAACTAATCACTCTCCTAAGAGTTATGAACGTAGTCTGTCCACCCTTTCCTCATAAGACCCTTTCCAGATGTTATTACAATAAACCTTCTCTGAACTGCTTTTTAATATTCTCCTTTTTAAATAAGCAGACCAACATGATGAATAGCACTCCTGGTGTAGTTTCATCAATACTCTAGCTAACTGAAGCAAAGCCTCTTTATTCCACTACACAACTTCTATTTTCAACATTTCTTTACTCACAAGATGTACAATAAATTATGTGCAGGTTGTCATCAGACACAATAGATTTGGTATTAGGTCCATGACCTATGTCATGGGTTATTTTTTTAAATGAATGTCAGTAATTCGAGGAAAGCTGTTGATCTAAGGATGATAAGCTTCTTTCTTACATTGTCTGTTCTGGAGCTGGCAAAGATGCTGGAAAACAGTAGCAGCAACTGGACTGAGGCAGAGGTGGAGGTATAAAGCCTTTACAATAGAAAGGATATGAGCTAAATAGGATGGCAGGATGGGATCAGGTTGGTTAGCATAGACCAATGTCCAAGGAGTAGGATGAAATAATTGAAAAGGACTGAGCAATTGGAAGTTGAGGGTGAGAAATGCAAAGACTCAGCACCTGGCACTGATAATGTCAAAAGTATTGCTTCCTCAGAATCCTTATATGGTTATGATAGAATGCTTGATGCTGAACACAAATATAATTTCAGACTACTTGTATCACATAGGAATTTGGAGAAACAAGAAATTAACTTTTTTTGAATATAATATGTTTAATTGCAAAATTGTGCTAACGCTTTGCAAAGGTTCAACTAAGCTAAAAATGTTTTGTTGATTACTTTTGCTTGTTCTTGGTGTCTGAAGCTTCTCACTTAAGTGACCAAAAGTAATCAGCCAGCACTGATGGATTCCAGTTGCCCTGATACCATTTCTCTATGACCATAATGTCCTGGTGAAACCTATCACCATGCTCATCACTGAGAGTGCCAAGATTTGCAGAGAAGAAGTCTAAATGAAAATTCAGAAAATGAATCTCATGCACTTCGTGGTTTTGTATGCTGGAAGTATGTTGTCAACTGGCTGCACATAGGTGCTCTGTAGTTCTTCCATGCTATTTTCTGCAGTCCCACACACAAGAAGTTCTTCAAATTACCTGTCATTGATGGCCTGTTTGATTAGTGGACCAACAAAAATGCCTTCCTTAATCTTGGCATCAGTTATTCCTGGAAACATCTGTTCAAATATCGAAATCCATCATGGACATTTTTGTGCCTGGTGACAACAGATTCCATCCTTGCTGTCTTAAACCCAGTAATTCTACTTTTCCTTTGACAAACCCAAGTCTCTGACCAGATCATTTAACTCAGATTGAGTTATCAGATGAGGCTCACTTGACCATAAAGGGTTCAAAATCTGTATTAGTATCTGTGTTGTTTTCCATCCCTGGCTTGTGCATCATGGCATCTGCATCTGTCTCCTCTAGACTCCATGTCTGTGCTGGCTTTGGCACTGGAAGACTATCACCATGCAGCACAGGTTTCATGGCTAAAGGGAGATTGGGGTATACAATGAATTTCTTGATTTTAGCAGTGAAACCAGACACACTGGTCAGATGGAAGTAGCAGTCTGTCATAAGAGAGCTTTGACTAGAGACCAATCTGGACTTCAGAGTTTTGAGAGGAGGGGATTTCAATCAGGTCCACTGCCCAAACAGACAACACAGCAGCGGGTCACTACAGGAAAAAAGAGCTTTGACCAGCAGCCAGTCAGCATTTGGGATTGATCAGCAAGAGCAAATTAAAAGAAGGCAGGGACAAGCTCAGAGGCTGTCGTCACAGCAGCTGTCAGATGAGTGGACAGGGTCAGAGTGGTGATCTTGAAGCTTTAGCAAAGGGAGGCTTCAGTCAGAGAAAGCAAAGGAAAGAAAAACTCAGGGTTGCTTTTTTCCCCTTCCCTTTATATCTGCTCAGCTGGGAAAATAGAAATGCCAGGCAGAATAGTTGAATGCACCTCTTGCAGGATGTGAGAAGGCAGGGAGACCTCCAGTGTCCCTGATGACTACAACTGCAAGAGGTGCATCCAGCTGTAGCTTCTAACAATCCACGTTAATGAGTTGGAGCTGGAACCGCGTGAACTCTGGATCATTCGGGAGGGTGAGAGGATGACTGGACATATAGAAAGATAGTTACACCCAAAGTGCAGGACACAGGAGACTGGGTGATGGTCAGGAAGGGGAAAGGGTTAAGGAGCCAGTGCAGAGTATCACTGTGGCCGGCCACCCCCCCCCCCAACAACAGGTATATCACTTTGGATACTGTTGGGGGTGTGGTGGGGGGAATGACCTAACAGAGGAAAGCAACAGTGGTCGGGTCTCTGGCACTGAGTCTACCTCTCCAACTCAGAAGGGAAGAGGGTAGAAGAGGCACGCTGTGGTGATAGGGGATTCATTAGTTAGGGGAATAGACAAGAGGTTCTGTGGGCGAGAATGAGGTTCTTGGATGGTATGCTTTCTCCCGGGTGCCAGGGTCCAGGATATCTTGGATTGAGTTCTCAGCATTCTTAACAGCCAGAAGTGGTGGGCCATGTAATGACATGGGTAGGATGAGTGACAATATTCTGTATGGGGAGTTCAGGGAGTTAGGTGCTAAGTTAAAGGGCAGAACCTCCATGGTTGTGATCTCAAGATTGCTAGTGAAGCTAGAACTAGGAAGATTATACGGTTTAGTACAGTATAAGCAGCTGGTGTAGGAGAGAGGGCATAAGATATTTGAATCACTGGGTTCTCTTCCTGGGAGGTGGGACCTGCACAGACGGGACAGTTTGCACCTGAACTGGAGGAGGACTACTACCCTAGTGGGAAGGTTTATTGATGCTGCACAGTGGGGTTTGAACTAGAGTTGCAGGGGGATGGGAACCAGAGAGCCAGAATAGTGAGTGGAGAGGTTGTGGAGTCAAATGTTGGTAAGACCTCAGACAAAGTTAGGAATCAAAATGTTGGGCATGGTGTAACTAGTGTCCTGAGCTACATATATTTCAATGCAAGAAGTATCGTTGGAGAGGAGGATGATGGTGCTGAATATGAAGTAGCTGGTTTACAAACAGGGATAATAAGGAGAGGCTGTTGATAGGCAAAATTGCAGTCAACAGGATGAGTTGGAACATAAAGGGTGGACAAGATCAAAAAGGGTGAATGCAGGACTGAAAGTGTTATATTTGAATGTGCAAACACAAGGAAATCTGCAGATGCTAGAAATTCAAGCAACACACACAAAAAATGCTGACCCACATCAGGACGAAGGGTCTCGGCCTGAAATGTCGACCAACCTCTTCCTATAGATGCTGCCTGGCCTGCTGTGTTCACCAGCATTTTTTGTGTGTGATATTTGAATGCGTGCAGTTTACGGAATAAAGTGGATTAACTTGTAGCAGATTTACAGATTGGCAGGTATGATGTTGTAGGCATCACTGAATCATGGATTAAGGAAGATTATAGCTGGGAGCTTAATATCCAAGGATAAACATTGTATCGAAAGGATAGGCATGAAGGCAGAGGGGATGGTGTTGCTCTGTTGGATAAAAAATTAAATAAAACTATTAGAAAGAGGTAATATAGGGTCAGAAGGCATTGAATCATTGTGGATAGAGCTAAGGGTAAAAAGACACTGAAGCAAGGGTAAAAAGACACTGATGGGATTTGTATATAGACCCCCAAACAATAGTTAGGATTACAAGGGGACATAGAAAATGCATACCAAAAGGGCAATAGTCATGGGGATTTCAATATGCGGGTAGATCGGGAAAATCAGGTTGGTGCTGGATTCCAGGAGGAGAAATTTCTGGAGTGCCTATGAGATGGCTTTTTAGAGCGGCTCGTGGTTGAGCCCGCTACGGGATCAGCTATTCTGGACTGGGTGTTCAGCAATGAACTAAAATTGATTAGAGAGCTTAAGGTAAAAAAAAATCCTTAAGGGCAAGGGATCATAAGATGATTTAATTCACCCTGAAATTCGAGAAGGAGAAGCTAAAGTCAGATGTCTCTGTACTACAGTAGAGAATGGGAATTGCAGAGACATGAGAGCAGAGTTGGCCAGAATTGATTGGTAAGGAACACTGGCAGGAATGATAGCAGAGCCGTAATGCCTGGAATTTCTGGAAGCAATTCAGAAGGATCGGGATATATGCAGTGGTGCAGTGCTAGTCGGAGCGCACTGGAGTGCGTCTGTCACATCTTTAAGAAAAAAGCTGAAATAAACAAGTTAATTAATTAGGTGCCGCCCAGGGTGATTTGAGTATCTCGGAAACTGCTGATCTCCTGGGATTTTTACGCACAACAGACTCTGGAGTTTACAAAGAATGGTGCTAAAAACAAAAAAAATCCAGCGAGTGGATTTAGCAAGATGTTTTTGCTCACAGAACAGCCACTCGGTGGATGATTTTTTTGTTTTTGGCACCATTCTTTGTAAACTCCAGAGTCTGTTGTGTGTAAAAATCCCAGGAGATCAGCAATTTCTGAGATACTCAAATCACCCTGGGCGGCACTTAATTAATTAGCTTGCTTATTTCGGCTTTTTTCTTAAAGATGTGCCGGCCGCGCTCCGGCTAGCACTACACCAATGGATACGTATATATATATATATATATATATCCCAAAGAGGAAGAAGTATCCTAAAGGAAAGATGACACAACTATGGTTAACTAGAGAAGTCAAAGCCAACAGAAAAGCCAAAGGGAGTGCATATAATAGAGGAAAAATTAGTGGGAAGTTAGCGGATTGGGAAGCTTTTAAAAACCAACAAAAGGCAACTAAAAAAAAGTCATTAAGCAGGTAAAGATGGAATATGAAAGTAAGCTAGCCCATAATATTAGAGAGACTACCAAAAGTTTCCTCAGATACAGAAAGTGTAAAAGAGAGGCGAGAGTGGATATCGAACTGCTGGAAAACGATGCTGAGATGTGGTAATGGGCGAACAACGAAGTGGCGGACAAACTGAATAATTATTTTGCATCAATCTTCAACGTGGAAGATACTAGCAGTATGGTGGAAGTCCCAGTTGTCAGGGGTCATGAAGTGTGTGAAGTTAACATTGATAGAGAGAAGGTTCTTGGGAAACTAAAAGGTCTGAAGGTAGATAAGTCACCTGGACAAAATGGTGTACACCCCAGGGTTCTAAAAGGGGTAGCCGAAGATATTGTGGCAGCATTAATAATGATCTTTCAGGAATCACTAGATCCTGGAATGATTCTGGAAGTCCAGAAAATTGCAAATTTCACTCCACTCTTCAAGAAGGCCAGTTAGTCCGATCTCTGTGGTTGGAAAGATGTTGTAGTTGATTATTAAGGATGAAGGCTCAGGGTACTTAGAGGCACATGATAAAATAAGCCATAGTCATCATGGTTTCCTCAAGGGAAAATCTTGCCTGACTAATCTGCTGGAATTCTTTGAAGAAATAAGAAGCAGGCTAGACAAAGGAGAGTCGCTTGCTGTTGTGTACTTGGATTTTCAGAAGGCCTTTGACAAGGTGCCACATATGAGGCTACTTAACAAGCTACAAGCCCATGGTATTACATGGAACATTCCATGGATAAAGCAGTGGCTGATTGGCAAGAGGCAAAGAATAGGAGGGAACTGAGCCTTTTCTGGTTGGCTTCCAGTGACTAATGTGTTCCACAGGGATCCGTGTTGGGACCGATTCTTTTTACATTATTTGTCAATGATTCGGATGATGGAATTCATGGCTTTTTTTGCAAAGTTTGCAGACGATATAAAGGTAGATGGAGGGTCAGGTAGTCCTGAGGAAGTAGAGAGGCTCTAGAAGGACCGAGACAGATTAGGAGAATGTACAAAGTGGCAGACGGAATACAGTGTCGGGAAGTGTATAGTCATACACTTTAGTAGAAGAAATGAAAGTGTTGACTATTTTCTAAATGGAGAGAAAATCCAAGAAACTGAGGTACAAAGGGACTTGGGAGTCCTCGTGCAGGATTCCCTAAAGGTTAATTTGCAGCTTGAGTCTGTGATGAGGAAGGCAAATGCAATGTTAGCATTCATTTCAAGAGGACTAGAATATTAAAGCAAGGATATAAAGTTGAGACCTATAAAACACTGGTGAGGCCTCACTTGGAGTATTATGAGCAGTGTTGAGCCCCTTATCTTAGAAAGTATGTGTGGAAACTGGAGAGGGTTCAAAGGAGGTTCACAAAAATAATTCCAGGATTGAATGGCTTGTCATATGAAGAGCGTTCGATGGCTCTGGGCCTGTATTCACTAGAATTCAGAGGAACGAGGGGTGACCTCAGTGACACCTATTGAATAGTGAAGCACCTTGATAGAGTGGATGCGGGGAGGATGTTTCATATGGTGGGAGAGTCTAAGGCCGGAGGACACAATGTCAGAATAGAGGGGCACCCTTTCAGAACAGAATGAGGGGGAATTTCTTTAGCCAGAGTGTGGTAAATCTGTGGAATTCTTTGCCACAAGCAGCTGTGGAGGCCAAGTCTTTATGTTCAGTATACTTAAGGCAGAGGTTGATAGATTCTGCATTGCTCAGGGCATGAAGGTATGTGGGGAGAATTCAGGAGATTGGAGCTGAGAGAACAACTGGATCAGCCATGAGGAAATGGCGGAGCAGACTTGACGGGCCAAATGGCCTAACTCTGCTCCTATATCTTATGGTCTCATGATCCTTCTTCTCTTGCTATATCATTGCAACAGCGAATGGCATTGCCTTCGAGTACTTCTGAGCCAAGCTCTAAGCTCGACAGCACATGTTGTGCAACAAACAGGAGGAGCCCAGGCTTTGGCCTGGTCGCCAGTTTTACACCCAAAGTAGAGTTCATAGGCTTTCTTAATAAGAGAAGTCATGCTCCGTCTTTGAGATTTAAGCGTACACTCACGACAAATATAACCAAATATATTTGGGTCATGGCTGTTGCAACATTGGCGAGACATTTTGCTATCACAAATACAGCTAAAAATACAATTGCTATATTATAATGAGTACATACAATACGCTATGCATGTAGAGCATGCACATCAACTTGATAGTAAACTGATATACATGTAAACACAATGAATCGAACAGTGTGTGTGTGTGATGCTTTTATAGCCTTTCTAAAACCTGTCCTGCCATGCAGCATCCACCATGCCTAAGCATACACAGGCATGCCTGCACAAGGTAGAAAACTTTTCAGCTTACATTGTGGGCAACATTTTAATTGAATTGAATTATGAATTGAAATAACAAATATTGGTGATTTCAAAAAAATGGCATGTGATATTGGCATTTCATGATCAGCGGCCAAAATCCATCAGATACACCTGAAAGTATTCAAGAAGCAAGATCTTTGTTGTCCAGTGTAATTTCAACCCGTAAAACTGTCAAAGCATTCTGAGTGTATTAACTCTGAGGATCTCCCATATACTGCCACCAACCTCATAGCTCCCTCACCCCACACCCCCCGTTTCTACCTCCAATGTAAGATCCATAAACCTGCCTGTCCAGTTGGACCCATTGTTTCTGCTTGTTTCTGCCCAACTGAACTTATATCTGAATACCTCAACTCAGTTTTATCCCCCAGTGGTCCAGTCCCTTCCTACCTACATCCGTGACACTTCATACGCTCTTAATCTTTTCAATTATTTCAAGTTCCCTGGCCCTGGTCATCTTATTTTCACTATGGACGTCTAGTCCCTATACAGCTCCACCCCCCACCAGGAAGGCTTCAAAGCTCTCTGTTTCTTTCTAGACACCAGACCCAACCAGTTCCCCTCCACCACCGCTCTCCTCCATCTGGCAGAACTTGTCCTCACTCTTAATAATTTCTCCAACTTCCTTCAAACACAAGGGGTAGCCATGGGCACTAGCATGGGTTCCAGCTATACCTGTCTCTTGGTGGGCTATGTGGAACAGTCTACATTCCAAGCCTACACCGGTACCACTCCCCAACTTTTCCTATGCTACATTGGCGACTGTATTGGTGCTGCTTCCTGCACTCATGGGGAGCTCGTCAACTTTCTGACACCTCCCTTCCCTTTCTCAATCTCTCTGTCTATATCTCTGGAGACAGCTTATCTACTGATGTCTATTATAAACCCATTGATTCTCACAACTACCTGAACAATACCTCTTCCCATCCAGTTACTTGTAAAACACCATCCCCTTCACTCAATTCCTCCATCTCCACCACACCTGCCCTCAATATGAGGTGTGTCATTTGAGAACAAAGGAGGTGTTTGCCTTCTTCAAAGAAAGAGGCTTCCCTTCCTCCACCATCAATGCTACCCTCAACTGCATCTCCTCCATTTCACGCATGTCTGCCCTCACTCTATCCTCCTGCCACCCTACCAGGGATAGGGTTCCTCTTGTCCTCATCTACCACCCCACCAGCCTCTTTATCCAACAGGTAATTCTTTGTAACTTCTGCCATCTCCAGCGGCATCCTGCTGCCATCTCAAGCACACCCTTTCCTCCCTCCATTTCTGCTTTCTGTGGGGATTGCTCCCCATACGACTCCCTTGTTCGTTCATCCCTCCCCACCGATCTCCTTCCTGGTACTTATCCTTGCAAGTGGAACAAGTGCTACACCTGCCCCTACACCTCCTCCCTCACTACCATTCAGTGCCCCAAACAGTCCTTCCAGGTGAGGCAACACTTCACCTCTGTCTGTTGGGGTTATCTACTGTATCTGGTGCTCTTTGTGTGACCTCCTGTTTATCAGTGAGACCTGGTGTAGATTGAGAGATCGCTTCGCTGAGCATCTACGCTCCGTCTGCCAGAAAAAGTGGAATCTCCCAGTGGCCACACATTTTAATTCCACTTCCCATTCCCATTCCAACATGTCAGTCCATGGCCTCCTCTACCATTGTGGTGAGATCACACTCAGGTTGGAGGAGCAACACCTTATATTCCATCTGGGTAGCCTCTAGCCTGATGGCATGAACATCGATTTCTCAAACTTCCAGTAATGCCCCCCCTTCACCAGATCCCATTCCCATTTCCCTCTTTCACCATATCCTCTTATCTCCTCATCACCTCCCTCAGGTGCTCCTCTCCCTTTTCTTTCTTCCATCCTCTCCTATCAGATTCCCCCTTCTTCAGCCCTGTATCTCTTTCACCAATCAACTTCCCAGCTCTTCACTTCACCCTCCCTCCCCCCAGTTTCACTTATCACCTTGAGGTTCTTCCTTCCCTCCACCCACGTTCTTACACTGACTCCTCATCTTTTTTTTCCAGTTCTGATGAACGTCTCATCCCGAAATGTAGACCGGACTCTTTTCCACAGATGCTGCCTGGCCTGCTGAGTTCCTCTGGCATGCTGTGTGTGTTGCTCGGATTTCCAGCATCTGCAGATTTTCTCTTGTTTGTGATTCTGAGTGTGTGCCCTGGCTCCTTGATTTGAATGCAAGAGGGCCTAATTATAGTTCAAGGTCACCTCTGGTCAGATATACATTGAAGTAATGTTTGAGATCTGGTCAGGCCTTGTTTAGTACTTTATCCAGGTTAGAAAGATTTACTTAGAATTACCATTTTTGTGAATTGTTCTTGATCAGTATTTAATATCAGTATCGGTGTTTAATCTTCAAGCAGGCAGATAGGGATGCTTAAGATTATTGCACTTGCTTTGCATCAGGTATGGGGAATGAAAGTACTCAGGCTCAGATCAGTTTTGAATGGGCATGGTTCGGTTGAGTTTTAATTTTGTAAAAGCAAGTATAATGTAAAATAACTCAGTTCAGCTTTAATATGTTCCACCTTGTTGCTTTTAATCCTGGTCTCAGGTCTCCCTTTGATCTCCGGATGCCCTTACGAAGCACAAAAAAAAAATGTTGGAAAAACTCAACAGGTTAGTCAGCATCTGCAGAAAGAGAAACAGTTAATGTGTCAGATTGAACAGCCTTGTTTGATTTCAATCTTACGAGGAAGCTTCTTTTGTTGACAGATTATCCACATTTCTGGCAAAGAATAGTTAATTTATGGTTCTCTGAGTGAAGAGTAAAACTGTGCATCATCCTTGTTAATTGGATCATAAAATACAAAGTTTAATTTTCAACCCTTGCACATGTATTTAAAGGAAGGAGGATTAAATTCTAACCAACTCAATATATTATAAATCAACCATTAAAATGAATACGTTAGCAGTTTGGAATAGGGAAAATTTAAACATTTACTTAAACTGCCAAACATCAGAAAATGCTGGAAGCATTCATCAGCTCAAACAGTATCTGTAGAAAGAGAAATTGAGCTTCAGGTCATCAGCTCATTTCAACTCTGAATCACCCTGTGTGGAACTGAGGTCTAGAGTGTCAAACCGAGGGGTGACGTACCTTCATCCTTTAAGGGTCATAGAGCACAAATGCAGGTCCCGAGCTTTCCGGATTCTACAACTCACCTCCAAGGTAAGAGCAAGTTAAAGTGGCCAAATTAACCTATCGAACCTCATATCTTTGGGAAGTGAAATTACATCAGAACACCAGATAAATATTGTGGTATAAAGTGTAAGTGGGATATGAGAAGAAGTTTTAGATAGTAGCCTACAATCACTTACCTGGTCTCAGCCCTTTAATCTAGCCATGGCAACTCCATTTATGGCAAGAAACATCTTTTCAAGCACAGGTATGCAGCCAGACAGCTGGTATTACCATCAGTTGCGTGCAATCACGTTGAGCCTGTTAGGGCTTCTTGAGGCTTGGCTCCTCCCTTTTTCAGAGTGTGACAGGAGGGGTTTAGCACCATCTACACTGGCGGACCCCTCTCTCCAGCATTTGAGAATTGTGGAGCCCATCATCTCCCATGTTGTGCCAATGAGCCTTCTGTCAAGCTACAATCACCTCCAAAATGAACTCCCCTACCTGTTGCAATCACAGAGTACCTTCCGTTAAGAGGTGCGGACTAGCTTTTAAATTTTGTCTGATGAAGGCCACTCAGAAAATTGGTTCCCATGTTGGCATGAAGACAGGCAGAAGCATGATTACTGCTGGTAGACTGCAAAATTATTGTTATGAGTCTATTCGAATGGCTTGGAGGCCTGCGCAAGGTCATCTAGGCATATGGGTTACATGAAACATCACCTGTTCTTCAGATCCTGCTGAGCAAACTGGTCAGAAAGGCAGGGTTAAGAAGAGTCATGAATGTGGAAATGGAAGTAAGGACTTGGAGTATAAAATGGTGCCTTGCAAGAATGAAAATATTTAATTCCTCAGCTGCCTTTCGTAAGGAATCTGCACCTTCTAGAAAAAGCCATTTTTAGACTGCCACATTCGAACTTAGAATGTCAACCCTGCCCACATTTTCCAACCCAATTTTGATTGGTCCTGGATCTCTTCAACAGACTTGAGTTAATTTGTGTTGCGGAAAATGAACATCTAATGACATGCATTCAGAACCTGAAGATTGATTCAAGTTGACCAGCTGTGAATAAGAGGAGGTTCTAAGAAATTTAATTAAGGCATTCAAAATTATAAATAATACATAATAAAGTATTAAAAATGAAGTGTTACAATTGGTCAGCAAGCTGATAAGATAACAGAAATCTAAGATCATCACTGAAAAAATGATAGGAGACCAATATGACACTTTCTCGTGAGGACTAGATATAGGCGCACATAACAGGTAAGTGTGGTATCCAGCATGGACTTGGAAATCCAAAATATTACAGATTGATAAACAATACCTCCCCTTTTAGTCACACATCTTACAACTTGTTGACCTTAATGATAATTTTTATCCTTTTGGATGTTAACTATTGCTCTTATTTCTTATGAACAGCCAGTGTTCATAATGAAGAATAGCTCCACCAGAGCTATTGAGAGTGGCAGAGAAATGGGTTGTGCTTGCAGTGGTAATTCACTATTAATTCACAAATTGTCCTCATGATCTAATGGCATTTCTCCTGCCTCAGTCCTGGATAATAGAAACATTATTTTTGTCAGATTCTCAACACTTTCATCTCCCTCTGCTACCATTAACTATTCAGACATCTTCTGGACCAGCAAGTGATCATTTCTGACTTGGTCACTTTGCACTGTCAGTGCTTCAGTCACTTTGTCCACCAACCATTACAAACCTCACTGCTTTGTTCTTTGGTAAGCTCAAACCTCTTTCCAAATGCTGTTGCCCATCACTAGCCTTTCCCAGTTCTGATGAAAGCTCATGGACCTAAATCATAAACTCTTCTTTCCTCTTCACAGGTGCTGCAAGCCCTGCTGAGAGAGGCTACGTTTTCTGTTGTTAGTGGAGATGTACAGTGCTTTACTTTTGGAAACTTGGTGATGTGCCAGCCCTGGACAAGTGCTGACAAGTTTTTTCATTGGAGAGGGAAAAAAAAAGAATGCATTGAACAGCTTTTATTTTGTTCAGCTGTGTGTGGCAGTCATTCCTGGAGGCCTTCAAGCAATGGAGTAAAAAATTTTTGAGGTGGGGTGGAGAAAATCCTCTTTACTGATTTTGCTACAGCCCATTGCAATTCCCATGACCACTCAAAACTCACTTGGACATGTGCTAATTATTTCAAAATCCTGGTGAGATCCTAAATCAAGGTTTATGCCACAGCTGAATCAAGTGGGCCTAGGATAAGATAAAAGTGGTAACATTTTTAATAACATACTCCTTATATGAAAAAAATGAGGCTGTAGGTTGACAGAAACACGTCATGAGAAGTCTTCAGTATTGTTTAAGCTGAGTCAAATTTTAAGATTTAATACAGAACATTGTTATACAATGAGTGATTATAAAATTGCACTTGTCACTTAGTGTAAGAAGAACTAAGGGTAAGAAGTCTTGCACTTCAGATCAGCCTGCATCCATTTTAATAGGGCTCCTTCTGACCACAGACTTATATTCTTCTGTACCACCAGAGGGCAGCAGTGTGCCATCTTTCATCAGCAAACACTGCTATCAAGTCACCAATTTCCTGCCACTGGTGCATTACATAAATGAAGTAAATATCAGATTTAATCAGTTAGTCATAATAAATATCTGTCAACATCTAGCCTTTAATGCCTAAACCACTGTACATTTACATCTCAATTCAAACAGTATACTTGGGAAAATGTTTTCATGCCAATTTGATTATGAATTACCAATCATTGCTGTGTGATTTCCTTCTTGTTAAAGTAACTGTTCTATAATTTTAAAACTACAAAAAATTATTTAAAAATGCACAAATTATCTTCAAATAACTGCTTTTCTTCATTATTTTGTCAATTTTAGTGTAAAATATTTTCTCATCATTAAATTGAATAATATACATCTACTGTATGACAAAACATAGGGCAAACAGAGATATCTAGTTGAAAATCTGACAAAGTGCAAAGAGTTTCCTCTGTGTCCAAGAATGTTTCTATGGCATTACACAGAGGTGACAATCTTGGGGAATAGAAGCTTAATGTTACCCTTGGAAATTACTCAAATGATGAATTCAGTACTAATCCACTATACTGAATGCAAAATGACAAGTCACACTTCACTTTAGAACGTTACAATACAAAGCTAAATTCATGAGAAGTTAGAATGCTCTGTTGGTATAAAATATATTCATTTAATGCATTTCAAGATCAGTTCACATCTCAAACTATTTTACAGCATTTGAAATAGTTGAAAAACACAGTCCCAGCTGTAATAACTAAATATATTTGGCCAAAAGAGTATTTTACTTCTCCCATAAGGCTGTTATTATATTTGTATTTGATGAGAAAACCTAATCAGCTGTTTGTACACATATTATTCAGTATAAATAGTTTAGTAACTCCCTTTTTATGGAGATATCATCAGTGAGAATGTAGATTAAATCCACTGACAATAGTCCATGATTCTTTCATGGTCTTGAGGTTTACTTACAATTATTACAAACATCATAGAGTTTTCCAACTAAGTATGTTTTTACATGCCATGATTAAATGGAATAGACATTTTAGCAGGCAAGCTAAGTATTATTGCTCATCTCTCTTTTGTTTCATTCCTTCACATGTGGAATACAAAAGCAATTCTTACATCATATTAATTTATTTTTTATTCCATCATTTCTGTTTTAACATAATTCTTATAAAAGATGACATCTGAATGATTTGCACTTAATGATCTCAAACAACTGATAAAGCTCCGAACTCTAAATAATTCAATTAATCAATCTGTTCCAGACTTTTACTTTATATTTGAAATTGCAATGGGTCTCTTTTCTTTCAGTCCTTCTGAGCTGCTTATTTCCAGGAACCTGAAATATATGCATCTTTCCCATGAGAAGAAATTGGTTTGACCTTTGACCTTAGAGATACAATCCAATAGAATTGCACCAAGCAGTTTCTGATGACACTTCATTAGAAAGAGAGAATAGGAAAGGTCAGGCAATTGTAGCTTCTCCTACTCTAGGGAAAAATTAATTTAAGTGACTGTGCATTTAACAAGGCAATATTACATGTGATCTTCCTAAGTATTGTTTCCCACATTCTAATGCTGATACAGATTTAGTGGTAGTTCCCAGTAAGTAAACACTAATTTATTTGTATATGCTAACACTTTCCCAAGAAAGATATTTACAGCACTGACAGAGATAGATACAATTTTAAGTTGCCTGATTATAATGAGTTTAACAGATGTATCACTCTGGACTGTCATTTGCTCGTTTGCCAATATCAGTCAGTCACTATCACCATTATACATACAACCATTATATGTGCAGAGCATTACCTTTACACTGGTTAAAAAGTAATGTATTATGTATGGTTCTTTGTTATTTTTTATAATCATCGATATGTTGTGTTAGCAGTGGAAATAGTGTCTGCATTAGACTGCAAAACGAGTTGTGCAGAACAATCTATCATTAGTATCAGAAAATTAACATTTTTTATTGCTGTGACATATTAAAAACAGTTTTTTATGAGGTTAAGGAAAGGAATAATGCCAAACACCTGATTATTTTCAAAGAATTTCATTCATCTGCCATGTTGACAGCTTCCATACCGGGGAAACATTGTTTCTCTGTAAAAACACATTAAAAAAATTATATTCAGCACTTTTAATGTCTTTAATTGTCTTATTGTTTCTTTGAAAGAAATGTGATATCTTATTTCAAAACATTAATTCAACTTCCTATAACCAACACTTTACAGTTATGAAAGCTGGAACCCTGAGAAAATTGACTTTAGTAATGTCAGACAGGAAAATGAAATGATAACGCAGATTGCATTAAAACCCATTGTCCTGCATTAGAGTATAAACAATGAAAACACAAGTTCCATATGGGTTTTTGGTACCTAGGTAACTGATGCTGGTCTCCAGGGTCAGAGGAGGACAGTATATTTCTCCACTTCCCCTCATTGTTCAAAGCTTCTCTCTTCCTTTAGACCAGGGGTGGCCAACCTTTTACATTCCAGGCGTCAATTTTTTCACGCACAAGTTCAGATGCGATTTTTTCAGTACCAGTTCTATATTAACATATTTTTACCAGAATTGAATGGGGGTACAAGAGTTGTATGGCGCATCTGAACTCGTGAGTGAAAAAATTGACGCAGGGAATGTAAAAGGTTGGCCACCCCTGCTTTAGACACCTTCATTCCCAATCCGTTCAATTCATGAAAATTATCGTCTTCCTGCAATTTGCCGGAGAAACTCAGCAGGCCAGGCAACATCTGTGGAAAGGAATAAACAGGTGATGTTTCGGGCCGAGATGCTTCATTAGGTCCTGAAGAAGGGTCTCGGTCCAAAACGTCGACTGTTTACTCTTTTCCATTGGTGCTGCCTGGCCTGCTGAATTCCTCCTGCATTTTGTGTGTGTTACTTTGGATTTCCAGCATCTACAGATTTTCTTGTGTTTTTGCTCCTCTGACAACTTACAGCTTTTAGGAGTCTGGGACAGGTTTAACTGCTTCTTCTTTGCAGATACCATCTTCTCTGCCATATTTTCCATCTGAAGTAGAGATCATGGCCTTTCACTACATTGTATCAGTTACAAAACAGATCTTTTGTCACGAGCTCCACCTTGAGCTTACTAATGCTTGGATGTGGAATTACTCTAATGTGGTTCAATAGGATAAGACTGAACACATTTGTTCCTAACTATGCTTGACCAGTGTGCATTCTCCAAACACACGCGTCAGACAAAAAAATGTACACCCATTAATAGCTTCTTCTTTTCACCTATTTCTGTCTTACGTCTTGATTTTGCTGAAAAGGTCAATATTTATTCCCAATATGTGCCGTACCAACAGGTAGAAGCAAAGCATTATAACAAATGCTGTAACCCTCAAATTTTTAATTCATTCCAAGTTATGATGGGGATAAATTATGAGAAGTGCCTGTGTAATGTAAAATGCTGGAGTCTTTACGGGTGGTGCAACAGTGCACTGGCAGAGCTGCTGCCTGGCTGTTCCACAAACCCTCACTAGATCCAGACCTCTGGTGTTGTCTGTAGTTTGCAGATTCTCCCTGCGACCAAGTAGGTCTCCTCCTATAATTAGTCAGTTATTAAACCACTGTAAATAATCTATAATGTGAAGTGAACCATGGAATCTGGGCATATCTGATGGGAATATGGAGAGAATAAAATGGGATTAATGCAGGATTAATATAACATTTGATGGTTGACATGGACAAACGGTGCCAAAGGGTCTGTTTCTCTGTTCCATGATTCTCTATAATGTGAGGAGTTCACCATCTTTGGCACCACAGGGTAAGGGCAATAACATTGTGTCAGATATCTGGGTGGACCATGCTTGATATGGCCCACAGTCTGTGTTTATAAACCCCTCCTTGCTTTTCCTGCAGTCACACTTCCAGCTGCCCCGTAGATCCAGTCCCCCTAGAGGTGCCACAACTCCAACTGTCCTGCATGGTGGAATACTCCACAAATGACCATGAGCCCTCAGATGGAGGATCTGACACCAGGCCTCAATACTCCTCTGATGACTTTTAGCAGCTTTCTGCTGCCTAAAGGCATTTAATCAAATTCAAATGTCCCTGATCATCAAAAGCATTTGATAACAATTAAAGCAAATTTACATAATTTATAAATAATTAAATTTACAAAATATTTTTGTGATGGAAATTAATTTAAAACATCAAAGTTCAAAGTAAATTTATTATCGAAGTAAATATATGTGACCATATACACCCTGAGATTCATTTTCTTGTGGGCATTCACAGTAAATACAAAGAAACACAATAGAACCACAGAAAGACTGTCCCAACAGGACAAACAACTATTGTGCAAAAGTCAACAAACTGTGCAAATCCAAAAGAAGTAATAATAATAATCATAAACAATTAATATCGAGAACATGAGACGAAGAGTCCTTCAAAGTGATTCCACAGGTCATGGGAACAGTTTAGTAATGAGGTGAGTGAAGTTGTCCCCTCTGGTTCAAGAGCCTGATGGCTGAGGGGTAGTAACTGTTCCCGAACCTGGTGATGTGGGACCTGAGGCTCCTGTACCTTCTTCCAGATGGCAGCAGTGAGAAAGGAGCATAGCCTGAATGGTGGGGATCCTTGATGATGGATGCTGGTTTCCTGTGACAGTGCTCCATGTAGCTGTGCTCAATGGCGGGGAGGGCTTTACCCATGAAGTATCCACTACCTTTTGTCGGCTTTTCTATTCAAGGTTATTGGTGTTTCCATACCAGGCTGTGATGCAACCAGTCAGTGTGCAGTCCACCGTACATCTATAGAAGTTTGTCAAAGTTTCAGATGACATGCCGAACCTTCGCAAACTTCTAAGAAAGCAGAGGTGCTGTCGTATTTACTTTGTAATGGCACTTACATGCTGGATCCAGGACAGAATCCTCTGAAAGCCAGTGGATGTAGTGTACCTGGACTTTCAGAAAGCCTTTGATAAAGTTCCACATAGGAGATTAGTGGGCAAAATTAGGGCACATGGTATTGGGGGCAGAGTACTGACATGGATTGAAAATTGGCTGGCTGACAGAAAACAAAGAGTAGTGATTAATGGCTCCCTTTCGGAATGGCAGGCGGTGACCAGTGGGGTACCGCAAGGTTCAGTGCTGGGACCGCAGCTGTTTACAATATATATTGATGATTTAGGTGAGGGAATTAAAAGTAACATTAACAAATTTGCCAATGACACAAAGCTGGGTGGCAGTGTGAAATGTGAGGACCCAGGTCAGAGCCTCTGAAATTATAACACTGAGGAATTTAGTTTTGGACCCTCTCCATCTCTGATCCCTCGATGAGGGTTGACTCACGAACCTTTGGTTTCCTCTACCTGAAGTCAATAATCAGCTCCCTGGTCCTTGCTGACATTGAGCGAGAAGTTTTTGTTGTACAACCATTCAGCCAAATTTTTAGACTCCGACATACTGATTCACACCACACTTGATTTGGCCAACGACAGTGGTGTCAACAGCAAACTTATTATGGCATTGGAGCTGTGCTTCGCCTCATAGTCATGAGTATAAATCAAGTAGAGCGGGGTGCTAAGCACACAACCTTGTGGTGCACTTGTGCTAATTGTAATTGTGGAGAAGATGTTGCCAATCTGAGTGAAGGATTCAAGGGTCCAGTTGCTCAAGAAGGTATTCAAGCCTGGGACTTGAAAATTATTGATTAGGTTCGAGGGAATGATAGTATTAAATGCTGAGCTATAGTCAATGAAGACCATCCTGATATATGCATCTTCACTGTCCAGATGTCCCAGGGTTGAATGAAGAGCCAATGAAATGGCATCTGAAGTTGATATGGCAAGAGCTGATATGTTTCATCACCGGCCCCTCAAAGCACTTCATCACAATGGATGTAAGTGGTACTGGATGATATTCACTGAGGCAGGTTACCATGTTCTTGGGCATCACTGAATTGTAGCTGAAAGAAGATTATAGCTGGGAGAATAATATCAAAGGAATACAAATTGTATCAAAAGGCCAGGTAGGTAAGATAAGGGTGTGGGGTGGTTCTGTTGGTAAAAAATGAAATCAAATCATTAGGAAGAAGCGACATAGGATTGGAAAGTGTAGAATCATTGTGGGTAGAGCTAAGAAGCTGCAAGGGGAAAAAGAATGATGGGAGTTATATACTGACCTCCAAACAGCAGATGTGGGTGTGGTCTACAAATTGCATTGGGAGACAGAAAATGCACATGAAAATGGCAATGTTACAATAGTCATGGGGGATTTCAATATGCAGGTATACTGGGAAAATCAGGTTGGTGCTGGATCCCAAGGAAGGGAATTTCTAGAATGCCGATGAGGTGCCTTTTTAGAGCAGCTCATGGCTGAGCCCACTGGGGGATCAGCTATTCTGGATTGGGTGTTATGTAATGACCCAGAATTGATCAGAGAGCTTAAGGTAAAGGAACCTTAAGAGGATAGTGACCATTTCGTCCCTCTTCCCGCTGGGAGAAGGCTCAGGAGCTTGGAGACTTGTACGGCCAGATTTGGGAACAGCTTCTTTCCAACTGTGATAAGACTGCTGAACGGATCCTGACCCGGATCTGGGCCGTACCCTCCAAATATCTGGACCTGCCTCTCGGTTTTTTTGCACGACCTTACTTTCCATTTTTCTATTTTCTATGTATGATTTATAATTTAAATTTTTAATATTTACTATCGATTTGTAATCCAGGGAGCGGGAAGCGCAGAATCAAATATCGCTGTGATGATTGTATGTTCTAGTATCAATTGTTTGGTGACAATAAAGTATAAAGTATAAGTACTCTTCCAATCAGCCTGGCTCACTAATGGTACTCTAAATGACATAGGTTCAAAGTAAGTTGAGCAACCTGTATATATATCGCTGAGAATTTTTGTGGGCATACTCAATAAATCTATAGAATAATAACCATATTGAATACTGAGGTAAAGCATCTATTAGATCTCAGGGCTAAACTCATAGTCATAGTATAGTCATAGTCATACTTTATTGATCCCGAGGGAAATTGGTTTTCGTTACGGTTGCACCATAAATAATTAAATAGTAATATGTAAATTATGCCAGGAAATAAGTCCAGGACCAGCCTATTGGCTCAGGGTGTCTGACCCTCCAAGGGAGGAGCTGTGAAGTTTGATGGCCACAGGCAGGAATGACTTCCTATGACGCTCAGTGTTGCATCTCGGTGGAATGAGTCTCTGGCTGAATGTACTCCTGTGCCCAACCAATCCATTATGTAGTGGATGGGAGACATTGTCCAAGATGGCATGCAACTTGGACAGCATCCTCTTTTCAGACACCACCGTCAGAGAGTCCAGTTCCATTCCCACAACATCACTGGCCTTACGAATGAGTTTGTTGATTCTGTTGGTGTCTGCTACCCTCAGCCTGCTGCTGTAGCACACAACAGCAAACATGATTGCACTGGCCACCACAGACTCGTAGAACATCCTCAGCATCATCCGACAGATGTTAAAGGACCTCAGTCTCCTCAGGAAATAGAGACAGCTCTGACCCTGCTTGTAGACAGCCTCAGTGTTCTTTGACCAGTCCAGTTTATTGTCAATACGTATCCCCAGGTATTTGTAATCAACACCATGTCCACAATGACCCCCTGGATGGAAACAGGGGTCAGCGGTACCTTAGCCCTCCTCAGGTCTACCACCAGCTCCTTAGTCTTTTTCACATTAAGCTGCAGATAATTCTGCTCACACCAGTGGGGGACAAGGAAATGGCGGATGAACTGAATAAGCATTTTACGTCAGTCTTCAATGTGGAAGACACTAACATTATGTCAGAAGTTTCAGAGTGTCAGGGGACAGAAGTTATGTGAAGTTGCCATTACTGAAGGTAGATAAGACACCTGGAACAAATGGTCTACACCCTGTGGTTCTGGAAGAGGTGGCTGAAGAGATTGCAAAGAATCAAGAAGCAATGGATTCTGGCATGATTCTGGAGGACTGAAAAATTGTGAACGTCACTCCACTGTTCAAGAAGGGAGGCAGGAGAAAGGAAATTAGGTAGTTAGTCTGATCTCAGTGGTTGGAAAGGTGTTGGAATCGATTGCTAAGGATGAGGTTTTGTGGTACTTGGCTGCACATGATAAAATAATCAGCATGGTCTCCTTATGGGAAAATCTTGCCTGACAAATCTGTTGGAATTCTTTGAAGAAATAACAAGCGGGTTAGACAAAGGAGAATTGGTGGGCGTTCTGTACTTGGATTTGAAGGCTTTCAACAATATGCCACCCTTGAGGCTGCTTAACAAGTTAAGAACCCATGGTATTACAGGAAAGGTACTACCATGGATAGAACATTGGCTGATTGGCAGCAGGCAAAGAGTGGGAATAAAAGGGACCCTTTTCTGGTTGGCTGCTGGTTACTAGTGGTGTTCCACAGGGGTTTGTGTTGGGACTGCTTCTTTTTACATTACATGTCAATGATTTGGATGATGGAAATGACAGCTTTGTTGCCAACTTGGTGGATGATACAAAGATAGGTGCAAGGCCAGGTAGTTTTGAAGAAGCAGAGAGGCTACAGAAGGACTTAGACAAATTGGGAGAATGGAGAAGGAAGTGGGAGATGGAATATAGTATCGGGAAGTGTATGATCATTCACATTCATAGATTCATAAATTAGACTATTTACTAAATGAGAGAAAATCCAAAAATCTGTGGTGCAAAGGGACTTGGAAGTTCTCGTAAAAATTCTCTAAAATTTAATCTGAGGTTGGGTCAGTGGTGAGGAAGGCAAATGCGATGTTTGCATCGATTTTGAGAGGACTAGAATATAAAAGAAAGGATGTAATATTGAGACTTTATAAAGCAATGGTGAGGCCTCACTTTGGGTATTGTGAACAGTTTTTGTCCCCTTATCTAAGAAAAGGAGGTTCACAAAAATAATTCCGGGATAGAATGGCTGATCATATGAGGAGTGCTTGATGGCTCTGGGCCTGAACCCAGAGGAATTCAGAAGGAAGAGGGGTGACCTCATTAAAACCCAGTGAATGGTGAAAGCACTGCAATAGAGTGGATGTGGAGAAGATGTTTCCTGTGGTGGGGGTGTCTAAGACCACAGGACACTGTCTCAGAATAAAGGAGCATCCTTTCAGAACAAAGATAAAAAGATAAGGAGGAATTTCTTTAGCCAGAGAGTGGGAAATCTATGGAATTCATTGCCATACGCAGCTGTTGAGGTCAAGTCATTTGGTATATTTAAGGCAGACATTGATAGTTTCTTGATGAGTCAGGGTATTACGGGTTATGGGGAGAAGGCAGGAAATTAGGGCTGAGAGGGAAAATGGATCTTATTAGATCCCCATGATGAAACGGTGAAGCAGACGCAATGGGCCAAATGGCCTAATTCTACTCCTATATCTTATGGTCTTATGGTTCTTATTAGGCACCAATATAATTGAAGCTTCCCTGAAGTAGGAGGGTACCTCAGACTGCCAAAGCAAGTGGTTAGAGATTAAAGTAAAAACTAAATATAAGTGCTATATCTGCACTTACCTTTTCAGTCCTGGTTGGTGACTCCATTTGGGCGAATGGACTTGCATCAGCAATTCTGGTCATGGCTGACATAACAGTGAAGGGCTTGGCAGAAAGTGTACCCAACCCCATTGAGTCCAGAGGAAGAATGGGATCAGATGCAGCATTCGTCTTACAGCTTGTCTCTAGCATCTGCTTTTTACCCCATGTGTACAGAAACCACGAACACTGCCTCACCTGCCACACTTAGCTACTGGGTCTGCACATAAACAGCTCCTCCACCGTGAGAGTTAGGAACACCAAGTTTCTGGGAGTGTGCATCACCTGGTCCGTCAACACCACCCTTTCATTCAAGGATGCATAGCAGCGTATCCACTTCCTGATGAAACTGAGTCGAGCAAGGCTCTCCCCCGCAATTCCGTTCTAACCAGTCTTTACAGGAGCACCATTGAGAGTGTTCTCACCAGCTGCAACACCATATGGTTTGGAAATTGCAAGGCATCTGACTGCAAGGCCCTACAAAGGATCGTGAGGACTGCTGAGAGGATCATCAGGACCTCTCTTGCACCCATCCAAGATGTTTACCGGGAGGGCTGTGTATGCAGGGCCCTTAACATTGTCACGAATCACTCCCATCTGTCCCACAATCTCTTTAAACCCCTACCACTGGGCAGGAGGTACCATAGCATTAGGACAAGGACTGTTAGGATGGGAAACAGTTTCTTCCCCCAGGCTGTGAGACTACTGATCTTCCTGACACCACCCAGGTCTCATCACATATGAAGCAACAGTAGTGTTATGCTGTTTACTTTTTGAATTAATACATTTTATGCTAAATGTCAATCTTCTGGAATATATTTTATTTTATTTATTTGTGGTAGTATTACTTTATGTGTTGTGTATGACTTAAATGTATTGTGTTCTACACCTCAGTCCAGAGAGATGTTTCCTTTGGTGGTATACACGTATTTGGTTGAATGATGCTGACCTTGCACTTGGACTGCCAGTTGGAGATGAATATATTTTGAACCTTAGCATTGCCACAGATCACTACTGAGAGCAGCCGGCCTTACCAAAATCCACATTCCATGCTCACCCAGGAAATTACCCTACATCACTTCTGCACCCCTCAACTATCTTATTATTGATTTTCGAGACTGCCTAAGAAGAAAGGTATTTGGAGATTGGAAGGATTTTATGTGTGGCAAGAAAATAGGTAAGGCTGTCTGAGCTGTCAAAAGGGAATATGATTGTTCTCTTAATGTAGTAAAACTGCTTCAAGAATTCCTTCATGAAAAATGCTGGTCTCTCTAGGGTTATGACCTCTTGGAAGTCTCTCCTTCAAAGGGTGATAGTAGCAGGACATCTGAATACTTTTAGGGCAGGGGTAGATAAATATGTGATAGGATTGGGGTGAAAGATCACTGCAGGTGGATAGAATGTCAAGTAAATCAAATAATCAAATCAGTTAAAATACAATGAAATGTCGGTGCAGGTTTCAGGGGCCGAGAGTTCTCCCACTGCATCTAATTTGCACAAATTTTTCCTAAAATTGAACATCTTATTCCCTTCCTCCCTTTCTCCCATGGTCAAATATCCTCTCCTATCAGATTTCTTCTTCTCCAGTCTTTACCTTACCCACCCACCTGGTTTCACCTTTAACCTTCTAGCTTCTCCTCCTTCCCCTCCCTCCACTTTCTTATTCTGTCATCCCTCTTTCTCTCCAGTCCAGATGAAGGGTCTCGGCCCCAAACTTTGACTGTTTGTTCATTTTCATAGATGCTGCCCGGCCCGCTTTGTTTTCATCTGTATTTTTATCCCCTCAGGGAACAGGCAGAAGATATTCCTTGTATCTTCACATGATGCTGTGTGATGTATCTGAGTAGTGTTAGTGTACAAAAGAAGGCACTGCTAAAATAAATCTCCTTATTGATTTAAATACAAAACTAGAGGACTGAAAAGAGCTGCAAGGCTCATAGCTGCACTTCACTTCCATTCAGCAGACTGCAAAGACCCCACATATTGTCAACTTACAAGGGTACTTAAAGTACAACCAGTGTTTTACAAAAAGCTCAGTCTCCTCCCCATTATCAGTAAAACTGATGAAGCAGCCTGCGTCTGCTTACTGGCAACAGCCATGCTGATTACCATAACAAACTGCAAAGAGAACTGAGGTTAAACTGGAATTGTGCAACCTTGCTGTTTAACCTGGAATAAATAAAATTTACAATAGGCATGGATTTTTAATTTAACTAAACAAAACTCAAGTCATGTTTCTTTGGCCAAGGGCCATGAAGACAGATGCAGGTGCTGGGAACTAAAACTCTCACACATAAAATTCTGTTTTACATAATCACTTTGGACCCCTTTGTTGTGGGATTTTTACAGACAAGCAAAACTGAATGCATTTCAATTTGGTCATTGGGGGGTTCTGAGGTGATTATCTTCTCAATAAAAAACACTATACAGTAAAAGAAAAATTAAAAAGTTCCCCATCATTGAGCTGGGTGACACACTTGCCAAGTGCTGAATGTGAGAGCATGGATTTAAACTGATGCCTTATCAAGGACAGCCTCCCAGGGGAGCTCAGGCAGAATTGACTGAATAACGGCAGCAATCTCCACTGTGTCACATACTGTAGGCTTCGGGAACATCCATGGCCTCCAGTGAATAGGCTTCAAGGGCAACAGAGTCAAAGACCTGTGAGAGAACACATTCCCTGAGAACAGAAATCCCCTGAAAGTAGAGGGGTAGCTACCTTTGTTTCAACTCCTGTCATTTCGTGGGAATATTCACCTCCAGAGATTATTAGTTGCTAAATTGCAAGTGGGAAGAACAGACACGATGATTACTGTTAGCAATAAATTTTTCTCACAGCGACAGTCTCTGTATACTAATCACAAAGTGAAGCTCCTCATAGACATCAAAGTTGCCAATGTTTAAATACACCATCCTACCTAACTAATAGCTTCATCATTTTAAAACCTGAACCTATTTGTGAACCAGTGCATGAACTGAATTTGTTTCCTTTCTCGCTTAATAATGTTTCAATTACATATTCAGCTCCATGCAGTCCGGTGCCATTTACATCTTGTGAAATCTTTGCTGGTCTGATTTGCGCCTGTAACGATGTACATGTACCCTATTTGCCTATTAAACTTTCAGGGGGAAATCATATAAAACCTACGATGAATTATTGTAAGAATGAGCTTCAAACTACATCTGCCAGCCTGCTCTCTGAAGAAGAGCTCTATTCTGAAAAGGTTTTAGTGGGTGCATTATTCACAGAACATTAAGTGTGATGCAGTGGAGTGAATGTCCTTTTGACATCACTGTTACCATTTAAAAACTGGCTTGGTATATAAATCCAGTAATGCTCATGACTACTGGTAAACTGGCTGGCTCACCTCATTTACATTTATTCAGTGAACTGGGAGCTCAAGGGCTCCAGTTGCAGATAGGGTGCAAATTCTTCAGCCTCAACTGCATCAGTAATGCAGACCTGAGTCTGACAGCAGGAAGCAGGCAGGATAGTACAGAAGGTAACGAACGCAACAGTGGCTTGCCAATTTAATGGAGAAAGAGCACCCCTATTTTTAACAGCTTTAATATCAGATAATTGAACCTTAACTTTCAGGTGGCCATACCTGGATCCTTTCAAGGACTATGGTTTGACAAGCTTGCTCCTGAAGAAATTGACTGGTACTCATCGACCAATACATGGTCAATTGCTTTTCGATTGAACTGCATACAGTGACACTGTGAAAGCCAGTCAACATGGTAATTGTCCTGTCAATCAAGCTTGACAGATTAATATTTTACACATAATTTATATGCAAACTATCCTTCACTCATTGTATTTTTTTCTAACAAATTACCTTACCTTTATCGGGAGAGATTGCTGTAGTTTCTGTTTTCATCAACTATGTAACTACACAATGTTTTCTGAGAAAGTTAGCTTTGTTTACTAGACAATAAATAGTGTGCTATCTGTCATTTGCCCTGTTCGCATTCAACTCATTAGATGGCAGCTCTGTCAATAAATTCTTGAATTAGGTTTTGCATATGAGGACAAAAGTAGCAATTAAACACTTTGCACTTGGAATGAGACATAACATCTCCTAAAAACTGGCACCTTAAATGCTATGGAAGATCTCTAGCCAAGCTGTTTGGCATCACATTAGTACCAAATAGGGATTTATATTTTAAAAAGATGCCACAAGGTTTGAGAAAACCTGGACACTTTGGGCTAGTGAAATGAACAACAATTAGAAACAGCCTTAGTATCACTTCTCCTAAAATAAATATATTGCAGTATTTCCCATTTTCTCTTTTCCCTGAACTCCAATACATTTCAATAGGTTCAATATCATTTCACCTTTCATGATCTTAGTTACTCACTGTTATGATTTTAAAGCAAAAACTTATTTGAATAATCTATTCTCTTATTTTTCTATCATTCTTTGTTTTCAGTATTATCCATTCTTTAGTTGAGAGCCAAATCCAAGAACAGAGTTATACGTGAAACCTGATTCCAGCTACAATTTTTAAAAAGCTATTAAAAGTAGATCTGAATTAAGCCCCCCAAATGGATACTGTTGTTTTTGGGCCGGAGGTTTGGAAAACATAAGCACACTATCTAGCACATATCATTTTTGCTTGATGTGGCTCATGTGATCACACCCAACATACATACTGTGCAGCCACCGCAGACAAAATTTAAGTATGAAACACAGCTACATTTAAACTTCAATCCTAATAAAATGATACCATTTTCATAAGAACATCGTTAACAGTATTCTAAAGATTTTGTCACCATTGAATTTGGACTCTTTTCAGAAATTTAAAAAACCTCCTAGAAACTGAATTGAAGTCATTGGAGTACTAAGTGCTAGAAATTAACAAGTTGACAATACACTTCTGAGTGACTGGTAAAGTTCCATTGTACTGGGAGTGGTAGACCTGGAGTGCATAAGATAAGAATGCTTAGATATCCCCAGTGCATATTGCATCTAGGATATTTCTTTTTACTTTGCTCACATTCAGATGAATTGAGAGAGATGCTCATTTCATTCCATGATGTTTATATTTTGTGGATGAACTGAGGCAGATTCGCATGTTTTACCATTTCTAAGGGTGCTGCTGTTCGGTCTTTGGAGATGAGGTTTGTCTCAGGAAGTTGCACAATATTGCTAATATTGCATTAACTGCTGATTTTTATGCAGTTTGATTTTTGTTTCCTTTCATTTAAAATCATAAAATATGCAATTATACATATCTGGACAGTGATCTCTCATCTTTCACTGCATAATATCTCTTACTGTACAATATTTACTGTATATTATATTAACATGGTATTGTATTCATTCCCAAACAATCATATGTTTAGGAGGGTAATATGCTGAGCCCAGTCCAGTATTCAGTGGCAAGACACAGAGCCTTTATGACAGCTTTTCAGCAAGAAGAGCTTCCCTCAGCAAGAAGCCATGAACTTTGAGAAGTGCCAGTTTGTAGCATTCAGTTTCAGACATCTTATAACATTGGTTGACTTATAATGATGTACAAAAGGGACAGGTTACACCTAAACCGGAGGGGGTCCAATATCCTTGCAGGAAGGTTGGTAAGAGTTGATTGTCAGGTATTAAACTCATTTGGCGGGGGGGGGGGTGGTGGGAATAAGAGTGATGGTGCTGAAGATGAGGTAGTTGGTTTACAAACAAAGGCAATGTGTAGTGAGACTCCTAACAAGGAGAGAATGATGATAGGGCAAAATTGCAGTCAACGGGATGAGCAGCAATGAAAAAGATGAACGATATCGAAAAGGGGTGAATGCAGAACCGAAGGTGTTATATATGAATGCATGCAGTATACGGAATAAAGTAGATGAACTTGTAGCACAGATACAGATGTAGGCACCACTGAATCATGGCTGAAAGAAGATTATAGCTGGGAGCTAAATGTCCAAGGATACACATTGTATCAAAAGGACAGATAGGAAAGCAGAAGGGGTAGTGTTGCTCTGTTGGTAAAAAATGAAATCAAACCAATAGAAAGATGTGACATAGGGTTGGAAGGTATTGAATCATTGTGGGATAGAGCTAAGGAACTGCAAGGGTAAAAGGACCACGATGGGAGTTATATACAGACCCCCGTACAGTAGCATAATGTAGTTTACAAATTACAACAGGTGATAGAAAGTACATGCCAAAAGGGCAATGTAATAATCACCCTGGGGTTTTTAATATGTAGGCAGATTGGGAAAATCAGGTTGGTGCTAAATCCCAAGAGGGGTCATTTCTAGAATGCCGATGAGATGGCTTTATAGAGCAGCTCATAGATGAGCACTTTAAGAGATCAGCTATTCTGGATTGGGTGTTGTGCAATGAACCAGAACCAGAATTGATTAGAGAGCTTGAGGTAAAAGAACACCTAGGGGAGAGTGATCATAATATGATCAAATTCACCCTGAAATTTGAGAAGAAAGAACTGAAGGCAGATGAATCAGTATTACAGTGGAGTAAAAAGAATTACAGAGGCATGAGAAAGGAGTTGGCCAGAATTGGCTGGAAAAGAACACTTGCAGGGATGACAGCAGAACAGCAATAGCTGGTATATCTAGAAGCAATTTGGAAGGCACAGGATATATACATCTCAAAGAAGAAGTATTCTAAAGGTAAGGTGACACACCTGTAGCTAACAAGAGAAGTCAAAGACAACAGAAAGCCAAAGAAGGGCATATAACAGAGCAAAATTAGAGGAAAATTAGGGGATTGGAAACTTTTAAAAACCAACAGATAACAGCTAAAAAAGTCACTCAGAAGTAAAGATGGAATATGAAGCCAATTATATTAAAGAGGATAGCAAAAGTTTCTTCAGATACATTAAGTGTAAAAGAGAGGCGAGAGTGGGTATCGAACCACTGGGAAATGATGCTGGAGAGGTAGTAATGGGGGATGAAGAAATAGCAGACAAACTGAATAAATATTTTGCATCAGTCTTCACTGTGGAAGACACTAGCAGTATGGTGCAAGTTCTAGGAGTCAGGGGGCATGAGTGTATGAAGTTACCATTACAAGGGAGAAGATTCTTGAGAAACTGAAGGGTCGATGGATAGGTTAGCTAGACCAGATGGTGTACACCCAAGGGTTTTGAAAGAGATGGCTGAAGATATTGTGGAGGCATTAGTAATGATTTTTTGAGAATTAATAGATTCTGGAATGGTTCTGAAAGATTGGAAAGTTGCAAATGTTGCTCCATTCTTCAAGAAGGGAGAGAGATAGAGGAAAGAAAATTATAGACCAGTTAGCCTGACCTCAGTGTAGGAAGATGTTGGAGTCGATTGTTAAGGATGCGGTTTACAGGTGCTTGAAGGTGTATGATAAAATAGGCCATGTTTCCTCAGCATGGTTTCCTCAAGGGAAAATCACACCTGGCTAATCTGTTGGAATTTATTGATAGCAAGCAGGATAGACAAAGGAGAATCAGTTGAAGTTGTTGTCTTGGATTCTCACAAGGCCTTGAACAAGGTGCGATGCTTAATATGATATTGCAGGCCCATGATATTACAGGGAAGATTCTAGCATGGATAAAGTAATGTCTGATTGGCAGCAGGCAAAGAGTTGGAACAAAGGGAGCCTTTTCTGACTGGCTGCTGGTGACTAGTGGTGTTCCACAGCAGCCTGTGTTGGGACCAATTCTTTTTATGTTATATGATAATGAATTGGATGATGAAATTGATAGCTTTGTTGAAAAGTTTGCAGATGATATGAAAATAAGTGGAGAGTCAGGTAGTTTTGAAGAAGTAGAGAGGCTACAGGAGGACTTAGATAGATTAGGAGAATGGGCAGTGAGGTGGCAGATAGAATACAGTGACAGGAAGTGTATGGTCATACAAATCGTTAGAAGAAATGAAAGGGTTGACTGTTTACTAAATTGAAAGAAAATACAAAAAACTGAGACTCAAAGAGACTTGGGAGTCTTGTGCAGGATTCCCTAGTGGATATTTTGCAGTTTGAGTCGGTGGTGAGAAAGGCAAATGTGATGTTAGAATTCATTTCAAGAGGACTAGAATATAAAAGCAAGGATATAATGTTGACACTTTATAAAGCACTGGTGAGGCCTCACTCAGAGTATTGTGAGCAGTTTTGGGCCTGTTAGCATAGAAAGGACATGCTAAAGCTGGCGAGGGTTCAACAGAGGTTCACAAAAATGATTCCAGGATTGAACAGCTAGTCATTTGAGGAGCATTTCATGGCTTTGGACTTGTATTCACTAGAATCTGGAAGAATGAGGGGTGACTTCAATGAAACCTATCAAATGGTGGAAGTCCTTGAAAGAGTGGACGTGGAGGGGATGTTTCCTTTGGTGGGAGAGCCTAAGACCAGAGGTCACAGCATCAGAATAGAAGGGCATCCTTTCAGAACGGAGAGGAGAAAGAATTTCTTTAGCCAGAATGTGGTTAATTTGTGGAATTCTTTGCCACAGGCAGCTATTGAAGCCAAGTCTTTATGTATATTTAAGGTAGATGTTGATAGATTCATGATTGGTCAAGGCATGAAGAGATACAAGAAGAAGGCAGGAGATTGGGGCTGAGAGGGAAAATGGATCAGCAGTGATGAAATGGGCCAAATGGACCAATTCTGCTTCTATATCTTTTGGTCTTATGGTCTTATTAATGCACACTGTACAACACACACAAAATACTGGAAGATCCCAGCTTGTCAGGTGGAGTCTATGGGCAGAAATAAACATTCAGCATTTCAGACTGAGACATGAGGCATCATGAAACTTGGTGAAGGGTCTTAGCCCAAAAGATCAACTGTTTATTCCTTTCCATAGATTCTGCCTGACCTGCTAAGTTCCTGTAGCATTTCATGGGATAAGGTGCCAGTGATAAGCCTTGTGGATGACAAACTTTCCAGATCCTTTTGCCAGATGCAGACTCCAGAAACTGTAGTGCCCTGTTACAGGTGTGCTACAGCTACAGGGCCATTCACTCTGGACGCAGGAAGGAAACTGAACCATGTGGACATAGTTGGTTCTGTAATGGATGGAAGATTGGGGTGGCAGGATGGGCACTTGATGAGGGCGAGGAGGACTTGATCTCCTGAGGAGCAAGCCCTGGATTTAGAGGTTGTTACCAAGGATCTGGATTTGAGGGCATTGGGTCAGTGTGCATACTACTGGTGGCAGTGGGTGCCTTCTGATGATCAGGATCAATTATTGGAGGTGAGGATGGAAGACTCCAGTGGGAGCTCTGAAGTGTTTGGACATTTGAATCTCTGGACATCAGTGTATCAGAAAGAGAGCTAAATCATTGCTGAGGGTTAATTGATTAATGACATCAGTGGGTGGGGCAGGGGCAGAATGCTGGGGTGGTGAGAGGCAAGGCAAAGGTTCAAAGGGAAGATTAATGAGCCCATTGATAAATTGTGTATCTGATCCATTTGTGCCTATCAGACTAAACCCTGAGGCAGAGCTGTTGGTCTTTCCTTAATTGAGATAAGTAAATGAATATAGCATTGTGCGCCAACTTAGAATTCTATGTTGTGCAGGTCTTTTGGAGCATTTCTCAAACCCACAACAACTGTCTCAGAGGTTAGAGGGATGCCAACTTAACCACAGCTGACACACAAGGAGATGCAAACAACAGGAATTCTGCAGATGCTGGAAATTCAAGCAACACACATCAAAGTTGCTGGTTGAACACAGCAGGCCAAGCAGCATCTATAGGAAGAGGCGCAGTCGACGTTTCAGGCCGAGACCCTTCGTCAGGACTGACGAAGGGTCTCGGCCTGAAACGTCGACTGCGCCTCTTCCTATAGATGCTGCTTGGCCTGCTGCGTTCAACCAGCAACTTTGACACAAGGAGATGTATGGGTTGCTGGCTCTCAGGTTGGGAAAGGATGAAGAGAGTGTGGTCAGCTATTCACTCCATGGTGTTGTGCTAAACAACAGCTGTTATAGGCATTTGTTTCCTGGATGGAGATGAGCTGATGTAGGTCTGGAGCTGGATGATGTTGACACAGAATAAACAGTCTAGTGATGGTCTGATAATGGGATCCAAAACTCAATATATGGTCAAGTGTAACAGTCTGGTTTTGATCCAGATAGTTGCCTAGGAGGAAATACAAGAGAATGCAAATGCTGGAGCATGGAACAAAGAAACGGAACACTGGAAAAACTCAGCAGGTCAAGCAGCATCTCTCGAGGTGAAAGGTGAAAGTTGATGTTATGGATTAGCATGCTGCATCAGGATTAAATCCAAAATATCAATGTACACATTTGCCTCCTAAGGTGTTGCTTGACCTCCTGAGTTCTTCCAGTATCCTTTTTTTTCGTTCTAATTGCCTCAGAGAAGGTTGGAATCAGAAAGTGGCGAGTAATATTTATGACTAGGCCAAAATACAATGGCTTCATTCTTCCCAATATTTAGTTAAAAGAATTTTTCCTCAATTGTCATTGAATATTGAGCAAATGTATAACAACCTACAGAAAATGAAAGGGTCACAAAAGGTGGTGAAGAGAACATCTCCAGTGAAGACTGGCACATATTTGTGAGTTGGTATATGTTCAAGGGCCTTGGAGATGAAAAGAAGTTTGGAGAGAATACTAGTTTATATAGGTTGTACAAATTATGCAGATTGATCCAGAGTTAATTTTATATTGAAAATAATGAGAATAAGCTTGTGACTTCTACTGCAGATCACTGAAAGGAACAATTATTTTTATCAGAGTGTCAGTAACTAAAGTTGATGAAATCCTAGGACAGGCTTTGTTTTCTTGAACAATGCTAGTTATTTTTAACAAAGCCCTCAGAAAACTAACAATGATTTCTGTTACTTTTTGGTATTGTTGCTAATTGTGTATGTAGTAACAGGTGTTCAGTCAATGACAGTGGCTCCATTCTTCACAATGTTTAGTCAGAAGAATATTGTGCTCAGTTGTTAGTTGATATTGCATGAATGTCCACAGACAAGGGAAGCGTCAAGGAAGTTGGTGCAGAGCAGAGGTCAGCTCCTCCACTTAAGAAGCCTATATTTCAAAAAAATGCTTAGGAAAACTTTAATTCTTATTTGCTGAAAGAGCAGCTAAAAGAATGTTAGCAAAAGTAATTGATTTTCATACTGTTAATATTTCTGGAAAAAGACAGTAACTGTTTGGTAGTGCATATAGTAAGTGGCTTAAAAACGTGTATTGGTATCATCCTCTTGGATAATTTGAAAGGACTTTTTCACCACAAGTTTCTAATTTAACTAGAGTGAGCAAGTGCGATACTGGGTCTCCTGCGCCTGTTACTCTAAGGCTGTGGGATAGAGAGACTCAAAATATTCCATTTCCGTTATTTCTTTGATGACCTAAACAACAGAAATAGACAAATAATGATAAAAATTCTGAGAAAGCAATGTCAATTAAAAGTGTAGTACTTTTTTCTTCTTCTTGAAATAAATGCGCGCGTGCGTGCGCACACACACACACACACACACACACATTACTTTGGCACATTTTGACATGCAAAATAACCTGCTCCAAAATGAACTTCAGTGTTCCTCTAAAAAAATACTATCAACTCAAGTACATTAGTCCTATATAGTCTATTAGTAAAGAAACAATTAGCTAGGTTTATTATTCAAATTTTTGCTCATTTGTGCAATGATTTAAATTGCTCCAAATATTAACTCCGATATTATGTGGTAATACATTTCCTGGAGTATAACTAAAAATGATTTTAAATGAACTTTTTAATCCTCAAATAAGCACAGAGGAATTTCATAGTTCAATAGCCTCAATATTCATTTAATGGCTGAGTACAAAGATCACGATAGTGACCCGTGTACTTATGCCTGAAATTTGCCATGCAGCAAATTTTCAAATATGTCCACAAATTTTGAAGAGGTTCCTAGCTAAAGCAGGGACTACCAAACAAAAGGCAGGAAACAAAGATTATATGATGCTAAACTGGATTGTTTAAAACATGTAAAATAGGGGGAATGGAAGACTGGGAGAGCTACAGATTTCCACAATTTAAGTTTCTTGATAACTCTGGTGTAGTGACAAGATGGCAGTTCTGCACAGGGGTGTGGGCACAATGAGCTCAGCATGGTCATGTTATCAGCTTCCATGCTTCCTCGCCCATGATAAAATTTAACGACACTAAATATATATATGAGTGTGTGTGTGTGTGTGTGTGTGTGTGTGTGTATGTGTGTGTGTGTGTGTGTGTGTATGTATGTGTGTGTGTGTGTGTGTGTGTGTGTGTGTGTGTGTGTGTGTGCTTATTTCAAGGAGAAGAGAGTATAAAAGCAAGGACACAATACTGGGCCTTTATAAGACACTCGTCAGGCAATACTTGGAATATTATCAACACTTTCGGGCCCCATATCTCAGAGAGGATGTGTGTGTTGTCCTTGGAGAGAGTCTAGAGGAGGTTCACATGGATGATTCCGGGAATGAAGGGATTAACCTATGAGGAACTTTTGGCAGCTTTGGGCCTGTACTCACTGGAATTTAGAAATATGCTGGGGGATCTCATTGAAACCTACCAAATGTTAAAAGGACTAGTTAGGGTGGATGTGGAGAGCATGTTTCCTATGGTGGGGGTATCCAGAACTAAAGGGCACAGCCTCAAAATTGAGGAGCGATACTTTAGAACAGAGGTAAGGAGGATTTTTTTTTTAGCCAGAGAGTAGTGAATCTGTGGAACGTTCTGCCACGGACTACGGTGGAGGCCAAGACAAAGATGGAATTTGATCATTCCCTGATCAGTCAGGGCATCAAAGGAATGGCGAGAAGGCAGGTGTATGGGGTTGAGTGGGATCCAGGATCAACCATGATGGAATGGCGGAGCAGACTCGTTGGGATGAATGACCTAATTCTGCTCCTAAATCTTATGGTTTTATGGGGCAGAATTTTTAAAGTCCATTTAAGAGAACTTTTTGAGCCAATATGTAGATGGCTATGCTGGACCTAATCTTAGGGAATGAAGCAGGACAGGTAGTTAAAGTGTTAATGTATGTGTGTGAGCATTTTGTAGATGTAACTCATAGCTCTGCAAATTTTAAGGTAGCTATGGAAAGGGAAATAGAAAATCTAGAAAATAAGGTCCTGAATTAGAGGAAGACTGATGTCAATATAATTAAACAGGATGCAGCAAACATACACTGAGGACAGCTACTTGCATATAAACCACAACTGAGAAGAAAGTGCCCTTGAAACTGAAACAGTGAAAGCTCAGGGCCAATTATTCCTGTTAGGGTGAAAGATAAGTAAGGCAAGCCCAGAGAATACTCTATGTCAGGATTTCAAAGGCTCGATAAGGGAAAAATAAAGCATATGGATAATATAGAGAACTGAAAACAGGTAAAGGCCGTACAGAAGCATAAAACATAGAGGTGGATACCTCCAAAAAAGGAATTAGGAGGGCAAGGAGGGGCTACAAAATATCACTGCAGATGAGATTAAAGAAAAGTCCAAGGCATTTTATGTTTATTAAAGGATTAATTATGGAGAGACTAGAGCCTGTTCGGGAGCAAATGGGCAAACTATACATTGAGTCAGAGGATGTGGTGAATATCTTGACTTAATTTAATACCGCAGTGGGAGGGAAGTGACTGATAAAACTTCTGAGAGGAATGACAATAGGAGATCATGGATATTCAGAAGGGCTTTATCTGGTAATTGGTTTATTATTGTTGAATTATTGTCAGTAACTGGTTTATTATTGTTGGATTATTGTCGGTAATTGGTTATTATTGTTGGATTATTGTCGGTAACTGGTTTATTAAGGGTGCCATGGTAGTGTGGCAGTTAGCACGATGCTATTACAGCTCAGGACATTCTGCACTTTGAGTTCAGTTCCGGTGCTGTCTGTAAGGAGCTTGCACGTTCTCCCTGTTAACCATGTGGGTTTCCTCCAGGTGCTCCGGTTTCCTTCCACAGTCCAAAAACGTACTGGTTAGTAGGTTAATTTGTCATTGTAAATTGACCTGTGATTAGCCTAGTGTTAAATAGGTAGGTTGCTGGCAGGTGCACCTTGTTGGGCCAGAAGGGCCCGTTCTAAGCTGTATCACTAAATAAAAATAAAAGAAATAATGTACCAAGATAGAGTTAAGAGCTTTTGTTTGTATGCTATCCAGATTCATTGTTCCATGCATAACTACACTGAAATATTACAAAAGAGAAAAGAAAACAAGTTTGCAGAACACATTATAGAGTTATATATAATGTGCTGTGTAGGTAGACAAATAAATTATAAGGGCTATGATATGGTGGATTGAGAGATCGAGAGCTTATCTTTATCATATTAGGGGTCATTTCGATGGTCTTATAACAGCAGATCAAAGCTGTGCTTGATCTTGTGGTACAAGTTCTCAAGCTTTTGTGTCTTCCACCTAGTTGGAGGGGGAGAAAAGTGAATGACCGGGGCAGAAGGTTTTCTTGATTTTGTGAGGCAGTGGGAAGTACAGACAGAGTCAATGGAGGGGGGATTGATTGTCATGATAGATTGACTTGTATTCACAACTCTCTGCAATTTCTTGTGGTCTTGGGCAGAGCAGTTGCCATACCAAGCTGTGATACATCTATGGTGCATCTGTAAAATTTGGCAAGCATCATTAGAAATCAGGTAAATTTACCCAGCAGTCTGGGGAAGTAGAAGCACTGATGTATTTTGTTGGCCATAGTGTTCACGTAATTGGACCAGGTCAAATCTGGTGGTGGGTCCGCTTCTTTTCACATCATATATCAATGATTTGATGATGGAATTGATGGCTTTGTGACCAAGTTTGCAGATAACATCAAGATAGCTGGAGGGGCAGGTAGTGTTGAGCAGGCAGGGAGCCTACATAAGCACTTAGACAGGTTGGGGGAATAGACAAAGAAGTGCCCAATGGAGTATAATGTAGAGAAATGTATGGTCTTGCACTTTGGTAGAAGGAATAAAGGTATAAACTATTTTCTAAATGGGAAGAAAATTCAAAAATCCAAAATGCAATGGGACTTAGGAGACCTCTTGCAGGATTTCTTAAAGATTAACTTGCAGGTTGAGTCAGTGATAAGGAGGGAAAATGCAATGTCAGCATTCATTCAAGAGGACTAGAATATAAAAGCAAAGATGCTTTATGAGGCATTGGTCAGACTGCACTTGGAGTATCGTGAGGAATTTTTAGGCCCCTTATGTAAGAAAATATGTGCTGGCATTGGAGAAGGTCTTGAGGAAGTTCACAAGAATGTATCTGGGAATTACAGGGTTAATACATGAGGAGTGTATAATGACTCTGGGCCTGTACTCGCAGGAGTTTAGATGAATGAAAGGTGATTTTACTGAATCCTGTCGACCACTGAAAGGTCTAGATAGAGTGGATGTGGAGGGGATGTTTCCTATAGTGCTCATCATTCTCTTCCCAGCTGCTTAACTTATCACTTACCAGCCTCTGTCTCACCCACTTTTGTCCTGCTATGTACTGGCAAACTTTTCAGTTCTCTCTTGGTATTGATGCAGGGTCTTGAGGGCTGAAATGTGGATTTCTACCTTTCACCTCCACAGAGGCTGCTCAATCTGCTGAGATTCTTACGTCTTTACCTTCCAACATCTACCATCTGCTGTCTTATTTGTCTTTGTTGAGGCTAAGGATACTGCAGGAGGTAGGGGCTTAGTAGCTCAGTTGACAATTTAACTTTTACAGTGCAAATGTGATGGTCTGAAATATCGCATATTTGTAGCACTTGTTCTTGACATTTTTTTTTGCCATTTAGAGTATTTATAACCCACAATGGCACTTAGAGGGGGGATGGAGATTGTGGCCCATAAGAAACAGCCAACTGTAAAGCAAACCAAGTAAATTTACTTAGTGCCTAGCAGTAGAAACAAACTATACCAACTTCCCTCAAAGGTGCAGTGCGATTTCTACAGGAAAAGGTGAATGTGGGAATTAGTTACTTGTAAATCACGTGCACAAAATCGACTACAATCATTTCCATCTGTGAAATTTCTGCTTAAGTCATTATTCAATTTATTAAATCCCCATCAATCTGGCTGATTGTGGAGGTGTCACTCTATTTTCTCCATCTTAATCAGTCCTTTGGGATGTAGCCTCATATGTTTGCACTCTGGTTTTGTGGGTTCTGAGGCAACTGCTGAGGTCAATGAGGGAACCACAGACTGTTCTACAGATGGCGCATGCTAGGGCAGGCGGTTTGGTCATTTGTGAAGTGGTGTGCTGTTTATATCATTTATAGAGGATGTGGTCCTGGTGCACGAATTCTAGATTCTCATTGCCGTCCTGAATGCTCCTTCTCCAACTTGAGCTGTCATGTGCTGCGGATGTTGCTAGGGGTCAGACAGAATGTACTAGGTCAGAGGGATTTTGAGCATATGCTTGAAACTTTCTTCTCCTGCACATGACCGGGCTCAGAACAGAGTGTCTATTTCAGGAGTGTAATATCAAGCATATCCTCACAGAGCTGATGGAGTGCAATTTCAGCCTTGGTGCTGGAGATACTAGGTCACTTTTATTTGGTTGCATCACAGTAACAATTTGTGACAGTCAGAGTAAACTTTCTTGCTAAGATCGGCAGGATGTCTTCAAATGATGTCACAGGAGTCCAGTTTCCTGCACATTCCCCTACTGGAGAGCAGCCAATAAAAAGCAGGAGTATTGCTGACTACACAGCATTCATAATCAAATCACGCATAAGTGTTAATGTGATTCTTGCTTCTTGCTGATGTAATCAGCATGTGGAATAATTACTATAACCCCCTTTTTAAATCCATTTTTGGTGCCAGTTCCTTGGAGAACTCTATTGTTAATTTTTTAGCCAGACTGGTTGGAAACTCCGCGTACTGTAAGTAAATCCTTAGAGTGCGACTCCTAGCACCCACAGTATTATAACTTGCATTATAACTTATAATAAATAATAAAATGCTGCAGATGCTGAAAATCTGGAAAAGAAATCAAAAATTCTGAAAATAGTCATAAGGACAGGCCACATCTGAGAAGAAGAAAAAAACATTTTGGGTATTTTGATAATGATCTTTCATCAGTATGTAAATATTGGCACGATAAACTGAAGAAGCAGATTACTTCATCATCATAAGATCTTAATTATCATTTTGTTGATTTCAGTGGAGCATAAATGCAACTCTACAATGGGCCAAAGTTCTTCTGTAACAGGTTATAACTCAACAATGAAGGAGAAAATTACCTCTCCCCCCTTCCTCTGCCAGTCTGAGGAATGAAAGACCTAGCATTGCTGTTCTGGAAATACTAGTTGCTCTCCAATCTCTACAGAAAAAAAAATCTTATCACTTTAACTTTCACCAAGCTAGAACAGAGATAAAATGTTTCTTCTTAGCTTTCATTTTAATACAGTGGATTCCAGCTAATTAGACCATCGGTTAATTGGGGCAGCCGCTTATTTGAGACCACACTTAAAGAACAAAAACTGATCGAGAAAGTAGTCAGGATTCCTTTCGAATATTTGGAGAACGATGCAGCTAATTTGGACAGGTGACTCAATCTTTAACTCGCGTCAGACTATGGTGAGAAGGCAGGTGTATGGGGTTGAGTGGGATCCGGGATCAGCCTAGATGGAATGGTGGAGCAGACGCGATGGGCTGAATAGCCTAATTCCGCTCATATGTATTATAGTCTTATGGTCTTATGGTCAGATACATGTACTTGTGTGGCCATTACACTGCACATTGCTTACAGCGAACAGTTTTTAAGTAGTGTCAGTTGCATTTTTTGTGTTCATTAGGCAGCAATTTTTGTTACTGATAGTTGGCGAGAAATAACTGTAAGACAATTCAGAAATACTTTGCTTACTGCAATTTCAAATACTAAGGCTTGGAGATGCCAGAGACAGCCAGGAGTGGAAATGAAACAATTTCACTACTTGAAGATTTGGTGGATGCATTGTCAAAAGGGTTGCACGAAGGCAGCTTATTATCTGTTCTAGGTGTTTGGACTGAGTTTGTTCAGTTACAGTTAATCAAAAGAACATGGCAGTGTACACTAGATGAATTCCTCAGTCAATTACTATTAGGAAGTAATACACAGTTTTATAGTACTATAGTAGTATTTGTAGCATTGTAATTTGTTCTGTATTTCATTTAAATATAACACACAATTTATTACTCAGTTAAACAGTAATTTGTCTTTTTATGCAGTTTTAACTATTTCCATGAAAATTTTGGCTAATTTGTCCTGTTTCAGATGTGTCCCAATTAACCAGAATCCACTGTATTTATCATTCCATTATACTTAAACCGAGGATTCACTGATAGGTTCTTTTTATCTACCAACAATGGGATAAAATTCTGGGGTAAACGCAGAGATTAAAGCCGGAAACCCAGTGCATGATTTTGAACTGTACATTTGAGAGAAGCAAATATTAAATATTAAGGAGGAAGGTTTAGGAAAAGTGTGAATTCTACTTGAGTATTAAGCATTTGTGCAGATCATTTATATTAGAATAAAACGTTTCTAGGAAAGGTTTGCTGATGAAGAACTACATTGAGTACATTGAGAAACTAACGACTAGGGATTTAATATTCTTGATGAAATTGTTCCTTTATTTGAAATACTGCCAATGTCTTTTAATGCTGCATTTTCCATCCTACAGAATTATTCCCTTGAGGTAGAACATTCTCTCCTCTGGATGGTGGTGGGAGAAGTTTTGAGCTGCACGGGCGGTATTTAGTCCACTTTTTAGAGTTTCCAAACTATTCTCTGAAGTAATAGCTGAAAAGTGAGAGAGCTTTATAAGAATCGATCCCTTGAATGGACTTATTGATTTCTAAGCTTGGCCGAAAAGTCCGTAAGAACGTGAAATGTCGCTAAAATAAATTTACGCATTATCTGGGTAGACACTTCAATTACAATTCTCAAAAGTTAACAATTGCCGTACTGCAAAATATGTTTCGATTTTATGAAGTCTTCGCTGGGGTGTCAGAAAGATATGAAAATTTGGTCGTCTTACACCTACGCCCATAAATGTACTTTGTTGAATAATTTGTAGAAATCTGTGGGGGGGGGGAGGGATTGGGGAACAGGGGCGGGGAAATAGCAAAGACCTCCCAACTTCCTACGCACAGGTCAGGCTTGATTTAATTATCAGATTAGGTGTTTAAGAGGCGGAACAGTATACATCACACGGATAAAGATAAACATGTGCTGCCATTTCATAAATGTGTTCGCTAGCATGGTAGAAATCACGTATTGTATCTTAACCAAGGAGTAAATTATAAAACTTGGAATGCTTCCTGGTATATTGGTCCTCAGCGTGGACACATCTTTATATCTTTGGCAGAATGTAAATGCATTCTCTGAACTTTGTAGTAGATAGATCCAGAAAAAAATCCAAAATCAAATTTAAAGATGTCTCTTTAACTCGTAAATTGGATTATGTAATCCACTTCCTTGATTTAAGGAATTGGATTTAAAGGTGTAAGCTAGGCAGAGGAGGCTATTAAGTTAAATTGTATACAATTTATTAAAAGTAAATTCTTGGTAATATAACATTGCATATATTTTACAACAATACGTGATATACATACTGCACGCAAACTTTGCAGCCACATTAGGCTTTACAAAGGATACCAGTGAGAATCGCCCTGTCAGAATGTACATTGTAGTAGTTAACAGGTTTCGTTACCCAATCTCTGCTAACGCAGAAACAAAAAGAAACACATACAAAATATACTGAAAGTGCAGCGTGAATTATATACTATGGTATTCACAATACATATAGCAGGCAAAAAGCGAACGTGGAAAATAAGGAGTGTACCATGCCTTTTATAGTTTAAAATTAACAACACATTGTCCATCGAATTATTAAATACATGAATTTCTCTTTTGCAGAATGGTAAAGTACTTAGGAAAAATGTCACAATCTGTACCCATAAAAATGCCTGATATTCTAGTTGTTCCGTTGCGCTTAAGTATTGAGCACATGGAATAAATAATAATCATTTTCCATAAGAAATAGAAAACAGGGACCTGTAAATAGCTGCAACAACTCTGATAATACACAGAAAGTGGTTCATTGTTCACTCAAACCACGAAAATATACAAAATAGTTATCCTAGGAAATTTAATTCTTCAAAGATTTAAACCCTCGGTTTCTTTTATTACTTAAATTACAATATAGCTCAACAATTCACGTGTTTTGTTTTTATTTTGCTTCGTCTTTTAATTTATGAGCTTCCTTATTTCCGCTTAAAGTCCTGGGATCCCTTTTCGGACGCCCAAATTTTAATGTAAAACAAAGTACCTCTCCCCTGCTCAGTGCTTCTTTGATAAATGATTAGTGTGTCCCGGCTGGTGTGTATGAACTGGTTGTGTTGATATAAAAAGCCTAACATGGGGGAAAATTTTACTGTTTTAAATAAAACTAATCCGGTCGTTTTAGGTTTTCCATGACGTAGCCGCCTTTTCTCTCCATAGACGGTGCTCGAAGCTCGTACAATATTTACATGTACCACGATTTTAGGAAATATTACATTGTCTTTAAACAGATTCATTGATAAATCCGGTAAAATTTAAATCCGAAAGGATAGTCATTTTGTTTTTTTGTACCTGAAAATGTTAGTGATACAGAAAATATCAGAAAATAAAACGCTAATCGATTCGGCAGGCGGTAGTAAGAGTAACAGTCTGTGTTATCTTTCAGCTGCAATTTTCCATTCCCCTTGTCGGCTCTTTTTTTTTGCAAGGATATCACCGTTGTCCATTGACATCTGGAGGAAGTATGGAGTGATGGTGGTTTCCGTGTCGTGACTCGAGGTGATCGTGCTCTTCGCTTAGACTTCCCGGGCTTCCTGTTCCATCAAAACAGCTTCCACAGCTCGAGTCTGGAGACATCTCCTGCATGTCATCGCTGGGCAGCCTCGTACTGTCCGCCTCTTTAATCTGTAGCCCGCGCTGTTCGCCCTCCTGTTCTTGATCACTCAGGAGTTTGGCCAAGAAATTTATATATTTCATGGCTAGGCGCAGGATCTCGTTCTTGCTCAGTTTCTTATCGGGTGGGTGTGTCGGGATCAGTTTGCGAAGTTCAGCAAAGGCGCCATTGACATTCTGTTGCCTCCACCGCTCCCTGCTGTTTGTGAAAATCCGCCGGACGATTTTGGGCTGCGTGGTACCTGGAAGCAAAAAAAAACCTGGTTTTAACCAAATGCGTCTCAGACATGTGGAAGTGGTCGCCATGACTTAGAGAAATTTAAGGAACTTTATATTAAAGCCGAACGGTCTGTCGTGACTGTCGGATTATGTGCGCGCACACGTGGCCCCGATTCTATCCCGTGCTTTTTCGGCGTAAATGCACAGAATGTATATGTGAAAACCTGTTGACAGGCGTGAGCGACAAGGAAACAAAATAGGGGCTGGCTGAGATAGATTTTAGATGACTGTTTTATTAAAGCACGACTTTATCCTCCTACTGTAGTGCTACACGACATTAACTATGAGCCTTGTAGCTTCCGCAGTTTTCCCCTTTGCAAAATAATGCACGACAGACTACAAGACATTTCCTACGGCAGTCGCAGTCAGGTGCCTAGCAACTGTATCAACACTCGAGCAGCGATGTGTACGGTTAAAAGATGTGGTAAATCGAAGGCTGAGTGATTGTCCATACCAGTAGTGACTTCCACTTCGTAAGGAGCTGGCCTTCGTTTCGCTCTGTTACTGGGGAACATGTTGAATGGTTCTGGATCACTGGTGTAGCCATTAGAACAAGAAAGGGACATTAGTGATGAGAATCCGGAATCTTATTTATTAAACGTCGACAATCATTTAAAAGAACATGTTCCGAGTAAATAAAATCTAATCGCACAGGTTATTATTTCTTGTATCGATCAACATAATCATGAATAGCGTACATCTGACAGTAAAGATTCGGTGACAAAATTACCACGTCTAAAGCAGTCCTTATTGAATGATCATTACAACGAATAGCATTTTATAAATCACAGTTTGCATTAACTCAATTTATCATCATTTGCTAATCGGAAAGCAATTTTGAACGCGGGTCACATCAATTTGCAATTCAATTGTTGTCATGTACTTGTTAAGCTCCACGATCTTAAAAAAAACTTAGAAAAAATGGGGTTTTCGGATCTAACCAGCTTCCACAACGAGACTGACCTGCTTAGAAGAGGCAGGGTCTGATACTGGGACGTGCTGTTGTACAGCATCGCTCTGGCTGCAGGCAGAGTGAGGTGAGCTGCCGTTAACTGGACCATCCGATTCTCACTGACTGGGCTCTGAAGAGTCAGAGGCACCGGGGGTCTTGACAACTCGGTGGTCGGCACTAAATGAGTAAACGTGCCTTTCTGATCACTCTCATTTATAGGCTGGACCCCTCTTTGCATCAGGTTTATGACGGGCACTTCCGATAGGGGATCAGGGGAGTCGTGCCTTGTTTCCTTGGAAACCCCATCACTTGACGCAGTTCGCTGCTCAGCTTGGACCCGGTGTCCTTCAGTGGATTGGTCTGCAGGCTCGCTCGTGTTTTCCGGTGCCTGGCTGGGGGAATCTTTCTGAACGGGGCTCAGGTCATCGCTGTCATTTTCACCATGATCCAGTCCGACCTTTTCCATCATCGTGTTGAACAGCGGAAATCGTCAATGTCTGAGCTGAGTTCGCGTCAAAGGTTGGAAGAAATGCCGAAGCAACTTCATCTGAAAGAAACATTGCCGTAAGACACAGGGGGAAACAGCAATCGCGAAAAAGGCGACCTCAATTATTTTTTTTGCACAATAAAGTAAACGCTCTGGCGACTTCGCCAGTACATTTACTGACTTTATAGTCCAACGATCTTTAGGCGCATTAAATGGGAGTAACTACGAATATTATCACCAGCTGTACAAAATATCAAAGCCGCTGAAAATGATTTAAGCGTTCTTGAGGTTACAAATATTGATCTGAAGCTAAATATTCAACACAAGCGAATGCAATATACAAATTAACAGTTGCAATTTGCTTTAAAGGGGGAAAAAAGAAGTCAAGTTTCCGTCCGCTATGCGCATCAAAACTGAATGTAAATATAAACTTGGTCATTTCGCCAAGGTGAAAATGTGAAGCGATGCGAACTATTCGTGTGCATTTGCTTCAATCGAATTAAATAAGAAACTGCTGTATTCTCCCATTTATAAAACGCATTATATTTCATTACACACCCAAAGTCAAACACTCACGTTGAGTTATAGGCTACTGGGAGTTATATTCGTTTCTTGCACTAAAGTCGATAGAGACTATCCAGCACCTGCAGCATTCACGTTCTTTTAATCTTCATAGAAAATAAAAGCTCCTTAGACGGATTGAGCTTTTCACAGTTTATGGAAAATCAACCGAGATACGTAAACAGTTGATCAATTAAAGATTAGGTTTAAATAGTCCCTGAATTCTAAACATGCAGGACACGTTGTAATCTTTTCAAAATTAATTGTATACGAGCTCAGAAATATATATGTAATTGTACCCTAAGACCGAACTACTCCACTGTCCAAGGTATTTAAAAGGAGATTAGGATGGCAATTCCGGTTGTAACTGGCACACTTCATGCCATCAGAAAAAGAAACATTCCCTAGAAAGAAAACTGGAAGACAATACTAGCTACAATTATATAATTTACATATATTATATAATAAAATGTGGAGTTTGGTGTAAGGTAACACGAATACGCCCAGCAAAGGAAACACTTCCATCACGTATTTGTTTCGATTTAAAAAAAACATCTTAGAAATATGCGGTGAGCTAACTTCTGTCCCATTAAAATGACATCCAGTCTGACGGTGCCGCATTTAGCAGTTCCGGGCTATGTGTGTATGCCCAACATGAGGCCTCAACGGAATGGAAAGGACAAAATAAACATACGAGCACAATGGGACGAAATGAGTATTTCAGGGGAGCCGGTACTTGTTACCAATATCGATGTTATGATCACAATATTTTACTGCATCTAAATAGGTTTGTTCATCTGAAGTGAACACCCAATATTGGGAAAAGTCCAAGCTAAGACAATAATCTATATTTATTGAAACTTTATTTTGTACTGAGTTGTGGCGAGGATGGAACAGGAATAAATCACCTTTAAGATTTCATAACGCTATTCATTAAAAATACCCCCAATCTAATTAAATGTATGATAGTCTGAATCCCCATCAGTTCTCAGAGCGAATTCATAAATAGTGGGCAATTTGTTTATACATTCCTGGAACGAATCCTAGCGAAAACAATCGTCGTATGAGCCAGATAAATGTTTATAAATGCCGTTGTTTTTCTCTCTTTCTTCTGGCACTTAATTACTGTTGGGATGAACGGTGAAAACCTTCAGATGATCAAAACGGCAATTATGAGAAACTGTTGGATCATAATGCTAAAGAGGCTTCATCTATTTCTGTTACTGCACTACTTTTCCATTAGAAAAATCATCTCTATTTACACAAATCAAATTAAAATATCATTAAAGATTTCATTATACATAATCCATTAGGCAATTAAAAATGTCCCAAGAAAGACTCCGCACTCCTGGGATTATTGCAAACAATGCTTGCAGCCATTTCTATTTTTGATTATTTATTTCGTTGCAATTTTAAAAAGTACTTTTATGTCGCAATTATTTACGTTCCATTCGAAATTAGTTATAATTCGTCATCTTAAAGTGTTGAAGAATAAAACGCGCCCTTAAGAGCCGACAATTAGATAGATACTCACCATCCTCGCTTATTAGAAAAGCGTTAGCAGCCATTTTCAGCCCCCTCCATGGCTGATCTTTGTGCTGTATTAAGTTTTTTTGGCAGCTTATGCTTGGAGAGTGGAGTAGATTTTACATCACGTTCGATTTCCTATTTAGTATGGAGAGCGGAACACTACAGCAATGTGGCCAGGCGAGATAAGAAACCAGCCCAGGCCGCCCTGCCCAGATAAGACAGCCAAGCCATTATTTATGAAATGATTCATTATTATTTGGCAATTTTATCGAGGGAAAGCGGAAAAATATTGCATGGATATGCATAGGAATAACTTTGGAACGCAAGGCATAACAACCTTATATAGATTTTTTTTTGTGGCACTAAAAGAGATTGCAGAATAGCAAAATACTCTTGCCTGCCTACCTGAATTGTAATTTATATATGTTTTCTTTGTGGTAATTATCCCATGTTTTCATTAAACTGGAAACACCTACTCAGCCTTTAATTAATTTTAATGACGAATTCAAAGCGTCCACGGGACTGTTCTTTCCCCTTTCTATATCTCTCTCTCCGTGATGGAACCAAACAAAGCCGCTGTTAAGGAAGGACATTGGGTAAAATAGTTTCCCATGTTTCCTCGCCATTTGGAAAATATAGACATTTCCTAGACAGGCATTTTACCATGAGCGGTGTTGAAGGCCGGTATATTTTAAGACTTAAGAGAAATGATTCCCTATCAGAGATGTGATTACACTGCGATAGGCTAGGACAAATTTAACATTAAGACCAGGAGTGAAAATACTTTATCAAAACCTTAAAGATCACTACAAAGGCAGATTGCTTGATTCTGTTTTAATTACCCGGAATGGCTTTTTGGGGTTAAAATCGTTTATTTCAAAAATGGCAGTTTAAAAAAAATAATCGGAATGAAGCATTCTTAAATGTATTCTGTCAATTATTTTTATTGTACACTTGATTACTGAACACAATTAAGCATGCGATATCAATTAATTATCAAAGCGTAAATTATATAGAATTGAAAGATAAATTTCACATTAGAAACGTAAAGCTTTGAATATAGTGCTGAGATGAAATAATTTTCTGAAAGTTGTCAAAGCTGTTTAAGTTAAAGGCGGCCACCATTAGCTTCTAATAATTGGATTTGATGGACGCCTTCATCCAATAATAGGTTAATGGCAAGTCGAGTTTGTAACACAAGTAATCTTTAAAAAAAAGGTTGGATCCGATCTGAACTGGTAAGATTACCTTGATTTATAGAATATTTTTAATGTGTAATTAAGTTGCTACACCAATAATTTATATGGTTGCTAAGGCCAACACGGCAATTTTAACGATGCCCCAATGAAAAGTAACCCGTTTTTTTGCTGCACTATTATGAGCACAGCCAGCATGAACTTGTAAGTATTTTTTAATCTGTAGGACACGTCGTGCCCATACATTTCTTTATCCAATTTCGAGTCCATTTATTTACTTGTTATAAATATTAATGAGTATATGGTAACTTGGATCTTCTAACAAATTAATGTCCTAACTATTTATTGGAGATTGAAACCTTAGTTTAAAAGAGCCAGGTTCAGCGGCCTGTCTGCTAACATCTGGCATCAAGATCCTAAAAGTAAATGAAACCGCGAACACTTTACCCCCCCCCCCACCCTCATCCCTCCACTCCCAAGCCAGAGATCCGCGTCGCCATATCGCGCTCCATGACTGATGTAGCCTACATAGGAAATTTCATGTTGGTTTATCTGTACATTCATATTTTCTGCGTGGGCAACTGCAGCAAAATACAAAATAAAATAGATAGCTGTAAATACAGCTACAGCTTAGCGGGGCTTGTTCCAAAAAGTAATGAATAACTATGAGGTGTAACTGTCTTGAATATCTGGCAGGGTTACCTTATCGCGAATAGCTGTATTTGTAATACCGATGATGCCCATAAGAACTGGGACTAGAGTTATAAATACCATTGAAAACGGGCTTTATTAGGACTGAGAAGGTTTATGTTGGTCCTGTTCTTATTTTTTGCTCTCTGATAAATTGTTGAACTGATTAACTTTGAGAAATATTTAAGAGTCTGACACAAAAGTGACCAATACTTATGAAAAATAAAATTGCCTATCATTAAGACATGAAAACATTGCGTTGCTATCAAATGCTGTAAATTACCATTTTTGCAGAATAACTAAATATTTTCAATCAATTTACTGAAAGAGTGTAAAGTCTATTGTGTTTTCCATGAAGTAAGTTGAAATTAATCGTGAAGATCAATGATTGTGTCTCTAGAATTTGTATTATATTGACAATGGCGTAGAGGAGAATTTCTTATTATTTGTATTTATAATTCTCCATTCCACTTGTCGGATTCAGTAATCTAATTGGAAGCCAACCCTTTGCACGGGCAGTTACAGTCATTTCGATACAGAATCATTCTGCTGGCTTTTGGGAGATTGCACAGTAAAAATGTTTCACGCATTCCAAGAAACGGATTGGCTCTACGCTCAGCGTTTGCTCTCTGTGCTAGATAGGAATATAGATAAAGTATTTAGTTGGTTGTATCTTCTAAAAATGTGTTATTAATTTCGCGGTATACGGCACGAACAAACTGACATTATTACCCCACAGAAAGAACAGTTGTTCTACACTCCAGGAGAAAACGGAGATCGACATTGTAATTCTCTGTCTAAACAATGGGATGGATCCCTCAAAGTAGCTTAGCCGTCTTTAAGAAATAAAGGCGTTTATAAAGTGTTTCTTCCACCACGAACCCGACCCTAGAGGAGCTTGTATTGAATAAGTCCAATCATTTTAAACCGCTGTTTGACTAATATTGGTTTTTCGCGATGTGGGTATCTTTGCAAAGGTTAGTAATGATGACCCATGTCTAATTGTTCTTGGTAAGATGATGGTAGCCGCCTTCTGAAGCCACTGCAGTTCTTTCAGTTTAACGTACCTTCACGAAGCTGTTGTGGAGATCCAGGAGACAAGACCATAAAGCTAAAAGATATAGGAGCACAATTAGGCCGTTCGGCCCATCGAGTCTATGGCTACAGCTGCTCAGACAAATTGGCTGGGGAATAGCAATCCAGGTTAGAATTAGGATTTGCAGTCCAGAAAAGAATATTTCCAGGTTAGAATGGAAGTCTGCTGGTGTTCCTTGTAGCTGCTACCATTGCTCCTTCTGGTAGAGGACATCGAAGTTTAGGGTGAAGGTGTAGGAGTAGCTAAGTGAATAATTGTGGTATATTTTGGAAATGCACATTTCTCTGCCAGCATGGTCAGTTAAGTATTTAAATTGCTTTGGATTGTAAACAAATAGGTGGCAGTAACTTGAGTTGTGTTGGGATTCCTCAGTGTTTGTTGAAGTGCACTCATTCAGGAAAGTGGATTTCCTACGTAGAGCTGGTGCTCCATCACACTCCTGACTTAAGCCTTATAGATACTGGAAATGCATTGGGGTGTGAGGAGATGAATCACTCACTCCAATATACCCGCCTCGAACCACCTCTTGTTGCTAAAGCCTTTATGTAGTTCAGTTTTACAGTCATGGAGTAATTCAGCTTGGAAATAGACCCTTTAGCCTTTAGCCCAACTTGCCCATGCTGACTATAGTGCTCAATAAGCTAGTCCCATTTGCCCTCCTCTGGAACTGCTTGGCCAGAGATGTGGCTAGTTTTGAAGCACCAGCCATCAATGCCATAGACTGGATATCATCTAATTCCCTCTGTTATGTTCAATCCATCACTCTCAAACTTTATCTATAACCAATGAAAATCTTTGGAAGAAACTGCAATGGGTCTTCCATTCACTGAACATGGTTGCAAATTCTTCATCCTTTTCTTCAGCACACACATGCTGGGCTCTGCAGTAGCTTGGATTGTCAATGCTCTTGGATCCATCTCCTCTTCCCTTTAGCTGATTCATTTTCCATCACAGTTCATGACTGATGTGGCAGCTTTATCTCATTCATTAATTGTGTGAATGCTTGGTTCTGTCTATTGCATGGTGCGTTTACTCTTTATCATAGAAATAGTTCTGCATTGTTATCTCATAAGATTGACTCTCCATTTTTACAAAACCCTGATGCTGCTCCAAGTATGTTCTTTCACCCTCCTCATTGAACCAGATGGGTTTTGGCTTGCTAGAAATGGCAATGTGAAGGCTATTCCAGGCCATCAGGTGGTCTACATTTTTGCTGCTGCAGATAGTCAACACCTCCTTAAGGTGCTAGGAAATCAGTTGTGAATGGTTCCCAATTACCATATTAGTTCATACAACACAATGGAGTTAGTGTAATGCTGAGACTTGTGCTGCAATGGAATGAATATCTTTGCCACCTCACAGGACTGTGGCCCATTCTATTTGTATTACTTTCAAAGCTGAACTTTAACATCTCAGTCATAATCACAAGTAATTTTATTTGAAGAGGTGCAGTCGACGTTTCAGGCCGAGACCCTTCATCCTGATGAAGGGTCTCGGCCTGAAACGTTGACTGCACCTCTTCCTAGAGATGCTGCCTGGCCTGCTGCGTTCACCAGCAACTTTTATGTGTGTTGCTTGAATTTCCAGCATCTGCAGAATTCCTGTTGTTTTAATTTTATTTGAGCTCTGTTACATGATTATCCTGTATCCTTCAATATGTTTGTCTTTTTTTGTCTCCACAAAAAGATATATTTTATCAATATCTCATGTAGCCTGCCAAGTAGGGAGGAAATGCTAAACCATAATATTACTTACTGAGTCATAAATGAATTGGCAAATATACAACAATCTGTGATGGAAGGCAAACCATGTTTGATTAGCTTAGGCAATGGACTGGCTAAAAATGGATATTTCTACCAACATGTGCATAACAAGACTTGAAGTGGCATATTGGTGCAATATGGCAGGATTGCTGATTTATCAAAAGTACCAATATTAGGAAGTAGTGATAAACCCTGAAGCCGTCTGGTCCACTTATGTGACCACCTGGTCACCTGGCACTAATGTAAAAGATAGCAGAAATCTGCTGAGGGCCCAGCAGGCACAGAGTCTTCAACCATCAAAGCACTTAACTGGTAAGGTCATCATTTATGCCTATTAGATTTTGAATAAAGTGAAACCATATAGGCTAAAATACTCAAAATAAATTCAATGAATAAAGTAATTTTTTGTTGAGTACTTTGGAATATTTGAAGAACATAGAAAGCATGCTTGTTAATGTAAGTACCTAACCTACCAATCATGTGGTAGCACTCCAATGCATAAAAGCATGCAGGCATAGTCACAAAGTTCAGTTGTAGTTCAGACCAAGCATCAGAATGGATGTGATCATGACTTTGACCATAGAATATTATTGGTGCAAGACAGTGATTTGAGTATCTCAGAAACTGTTGACTCACTGGGATGTCCATGAACCACAGTGTCCAGAATTTGCCGAGAATGGCACGAAAAGAAAAATAAATCATCCACTGAGCAGCAGTTCTGTGGGTGAAAATACATTGTTAATGAGGTAAGTCAGAGAAGAATGATTAGACTGTTTCAAGCTAACAGGAGGGTGACCATGTAGGATAACATAATTGTGAGAAATGTACATAACTCACACCACAGACATTGAGTTGGGGTTTTGCTTTAAGGGGCTTGTTTGACATAATTACATTTTTACATAAAAAAGTTTTTTAGCGTGGTTTTCTCTCCCTCAGTAAGCCTGGTCAACAAGGCCCCTAACACAAGGATGCCCATGGCTGTGAAACAGACATCGGTGGACCTGTACTTCTACCGTGCTGACTTTGGTAGGAATGCTGGGAAGTGCTGACTGCCATGCAGCTTTAACAGCGCCAGTGCATCGGGACCTCAGAGGTCTGTGAACTCCATGGGTTCCAGCTGCCAGGGTCATCTACTGTTCATTATGGACACCCTTTTAGGGCGATGTTTCCTGTGTGACTTGGGTGCTCAAGTGAGTGTTGCCTATTGATGAAAAGGCAAAGAGTGACGAAACCTCACTGGAAACTGTCAACGGCAGTAAGATCCAGACTTATGGGGCACAACAGGTGAATTTCTGCTTCAGTGGACAACGCTATACGTTGGGCCTCATCTGGCTAAAGTGCCTAGTCCTCTGCTCGGTGCAGATTTCTGTGTGTCCAAGGACTATGAGTCGATCTTAAGAACTGCTGGCTTGTGGTTGTCAAGGACTTTGGGTTGTTACCCTGCTCCCCCAGTAAGCTCCCCACAACAACTCTGTCAAGCACATGAGAGCTTACTCGACCGCTGGGTGAATTCCCAGACCTCACCAAGCCCATATTCCCCACTATAGTTGCAAAACATGGGGTTCAACACCACATTTCCACAACTGTCCCACTAGTTCATATATGCATGTTTAGACTAGACCCAGAAAATCTGGCAACTGTGAAGGCTGAGTTACCAACATGTAAAGACTTGGCATTGTATGCCAGTCGAATAGCCCCTGGGCTTCACCCCTCCATATGGTTCCTAAGTCTGATGGTGGTTGCTGCCCTTGTGGTGATTACCGATGCCTTAATGAGACCACTACCTTGGAGATTGTCACCCAGTCCTACTCATTCAAGACCTTTCGGCACGTATGATGGAAAGTCAATTTTTTTCAAAGTCAATCCAGTTAGGGGCTACTATTGGGTGCCTGTCTGTTCAAAGGATATTCCCAAAACAGCTGTGATAACCCCATTTGGCCTTTTTGAGTTTCTGTGTATGCTGTTTGGATTGAAAATTGCAGCACAGACTTTCCAATGGCTGATGAACTCTGTATATAAGACAGATTTTCTTTTTGTTTACCTGGATGACATACTTGTCGCCAGTGCGTCTAAATCCGAACACGTATCTCATCTCCATGCACTTTTCCAACACTTAAGCCGACACGGGTTGATTATTAACCCTGCTAAATGCCAGTTTGGGTTGTCAACCATTGACTTTCTCAGCTATCACATTTCTGCAGAAGGTGCAAAGCCCCTCCCGTCAAAGATAGCTTTCCCGTCACCCCATACTCCTAAAAAAACTACAGGAGTTTTTAGGCATAGTGAATTTCTATTACTGCTTCATTCCATGAGCAGCTGAACCTATGCTGCCCCTGTAGAGTGTACTAATCAAGTGTTTGACTGGTCAGGGGATATAACCCAGGCATTTGATGATACCAAGCGAGTTCTTTCTAACGCGACCCTAATGGCATATCAACTCCCCAATGCATCCATAGCCATCATAACTGAAGCCTCAGACTATGCTACGGGTGCTGTGCATGAGCGGCTAGTCAGAGGTGTGTGGCAACTGCTCACCTTCTTCAGTCAGCAGCTCTGTCTACCCAAAAGGAAGTACAGCATGTTTGACCATGAGCTTCTCGGTCTCTTATCTGGCTGTCTGCTATTTTCATTTTCTTCCAGAGGGTCACCATTTCACAGTGTTCATTGACTACAAAACCCCTCGTGCACGTGATGGCCAAATTAGTAGACCCTTGGTCTGCATGGCAGCAATGCCACCTGGCCAATTTAACAATGGATGTACAACATATCAAGGGTAAAAATAATACCATGGCCAGTTGCTTCTCACAGCCAGCCACTGAGACTGTATACATAAGGGTTGACTATGCCGACATGGCAGCTGACCAAGTTCCTGACCCAGAGGTCCTGTCTTACTGAACAGCAGACATGAGCATGCAATTGGCTGACATTAAGTTTGGGAAGCTGGGGTTTCCCTCCTGTGTGATTTCTCGCCTTCCTCCTATTGTGCCTGCATACTGGAGAAAGACTGTTTTCAACTCCTTACATGGCCTCTCACATCTGGAGTAGAAAGCCTCACAAAAACTGCTTGCTCTAAAGTTTGTTTGGCATGGCCTCCCTCTTCCCCCTTCCCACGTTTTCACGCACCTTCTGACATTGAAACTATGCCACCAGATGGTCAGAGGTCATCCCTCTAGTATTAACAACGGCCGCAGATGTGGCTTGGGCGTTCATCAGCACCTGGGTTGCTCAGTTTGGCACCCTATCTGATGTTTCCTCTGACTGTGGACCTCTGGGCTGCAATGGCCCAGAACCTTGGCGTTAGGATACATCACATCATGGCTTATCACCTGCAGTCCAATGGCGTATGCAAGCAGTCTCACCGCCCCTTAAAGGCTGCTCTGCGGGCTTCCCTGACCGATGAGTGTTGGCATGAACATCTTCCATGGGACCTGCTGGGGCTCAGTATTGCTCCAAAAGAGAACCTGCAGTTATTCATGGCAGAGTCGGCATATGGGCAGCCATTACGAGTTCAAGGTGATTTCTTTCCTGATGCCATGACTGCCTGGTCAGTCTCTCAACAGCGTTCCTTCCTCCTTAGTAAATTCAATTCCTTTTCACCTACTCCTACCTCCCATCATAGCGTACAGCACCCTTGGGTCCCTGTTGATCTACGTTCCACCTCATTTGTTTTTTGTCCACCATGACACACACCATCATCGCCTTAGGCCCCCTTATGATGGCCTATTCTACATTTTGGAACAGGGCGACAAGACTTTTATCATACATAAGAAGGCTAAACCTGAGCAGATTTTGGTAGATCACCTTAAACTGGCCCAATAAGATTTGGAGTATTCCGCAGCCCTGCCCCTGACATCATAATGTGACCATGTGAGTGTTAATGCACCTCTGCATGAGACAGAGGCACTTGCTGTTCCTTCACCCATGGAATCCAGGACCCAAGTGGGCTGGGGTGGGGGAGAGCTGTGTAGGGTAGCATAATTCGGAGAAATGTACATAAATCACAACTGCCATTGAGTTGCAGTCTTGCTTTAAGAGGCTGGTCTGACATGATGACATTATTATGTAAAAGATTTTTTAGCATGTTAGTCCTGACGAAGGGTCTCGGCCTGAAACGTCGACTGTACCTCTTCCTAGAGATACTGCCTGGCCTGCTGCGTTCACCAGCAACTTTTATGTGTTTAGCGTGTTGTGTAGGTTTTGGAGTTATATAGTATGTGTAATGGGTTTCAGTAAACATAAAATGCTTCAAATTGTTTTATCTTTGGAAACCTAAAACAGTAACTCAAATAACCATATGTTACAACAGTGGTGATTAGAAGAGCATCTCGGAAGGCATAGCACGTCAAGCCTTGAAGTGAGTGGGCTACAGCAGCAAAAGACTACAAACATACACTCAATGGCAACTTGATTACATATGGAGGTACCTAATACATCTGCCAGTGAGTGTAGATGTACATTGATTATCTAAGTCTTTGTCAGTCTAATAACATGAAGAGGATGTTTTCATAATGGGGAAGTCTAGGACCAGAGATCCTCAGAATATGACATCCCTTTAGAACACAGATGAGGAGGGATTTTTTTAGTCTAACTTCATTGCTGTGGATGGCTGTGGAAGCCAAGTCATTCAGTATCTTTAAAGTGAGGGTTGAAATGTTCTTGATTAGTAAGGGCATCAAAAGGTTGCAGAGAGAAGGCAGAAAAATGGCGTTGAGAAGGATAATGAATCTGACATGATGGAGTGGTGGATCAGACTTGATGGGCCAAAAGGGCTAATTCTGCTCCTGTAATGTCTTTATGGTCTTATAGTTTAGAATTATTGACTCAGACTTTGTAGATAACAACCAAGGACTGCTGCCCATAAAAATTTTCTATCTGTGCAACATAGATTTTCCTTAATTCAAAGTAACTTTTAATCTTGCCATTTGTGACAGCAGCTGAGAACTCTTCAATCAGTTTGAAGAAATCTCAGAAGTAGCAAACCAGAATGTAGAAAACAAGTATCATAATTCATAGTAATATCAATTTCTAGAAACAGCATTAGTAATTGAATTAAGATGAAAGATGAAACGTGCTAGTTTGATCATATGAGAAATCAGGTAATGATGGACTGATTGCTCTGCAATCAAGCTTGACCTCACTTCTGTATGTAACATCGATCGATTTTGTATACAGTTTGTACTTAACTATCCTTCCACACTTTGCAATTTACTAAAGAAATTTTCCTGGATTTCCTTTTATTTTGAAGAGATTGCTTAAATTTTTGTCATTAATCTGATTTTCTCTCTTCCATTAATGTAAATGTTCTAATTAATTTGCCTTTTCTTCTACGGATGACAGTTTGTCGTGAGTCCAGACGTGCACCCATCCTGTCTCCAATGTTGCGATGAAAACTTCTAAAAATTGTAGAATTTTAAAATGTCATCCTGATAGGAACTATTATTTTTTTCAGTGCCAGTGAGAGTGGATGAGTGATAGGACAGGAAGGAGGTCAGTGATTATTAAACAGAAATTAAAACTAAGTAAACTATTAAACATCTGAGACCTCGAGCATAATACATTCAGTGAGAATAGGAGGTGATGTTCACATCTAACCAATGATTTGTGGTCAATTTCATCTGCAATAACTGCAGTTCCATTCCCTGTGGAGCAAAAATGGATCATTGGCATCAATAATAGGATCTCTGCATTTAATTGTGCAGGCATGGATGCCAGAAGTTGTTATCAATTTCACACAATAACACTGGTGGGTACAGATAGTTACACTATCAATGTAACTGCAACTCCAGGCTAATGTGTTATCACCCATTTCACCAATGAACATGTTGTAGTTCTATTAACTGTTCCCTTCCCCATTAGGTGTTATACACATTCAAATCTCAGCAGTATTTGTCAGCAGTCTAGGTAGATCACAGTTAAAACTCTGCCTCTCACATGCTCAAGCTTGGGCACACACATGCACACAACTCCGTAAGGGAGGAGGATTCTGATACTTTTTATTGCGAATCCAAACTTGCCAAGCCACCTGTGGGATCCTAATTGCACTCTCAAGGTTAGATGAGCACAGACCAGAGATCAAATCTAAACCTTCTTAACGTCAGCTTTCTTTCTCCATTAGGGATTAATCATGAGCCTTCATATACTGTTGAAACAATTACATTTTGCACATATATGTTTCAAGAATAGTCTAAATGTCTTCAGTTATTATAACTTCATATTCATAAGACACTCCCATCAAGAAGTTTGGAATGATAACTACTTTCTTGTTGTATCACTTGGAGTACCTGTTAAAGTCACATCACAAACAAAACCCTTAAATTTTCCAGCTTGTCAGTCAATCAGTGTCAAAGGCTCTTGTTTCCCAACCCAAATGTACGAAACATACAGTGAAAGAGACAGAAGATAAGTTAACATATAAAAGCGTGAGTTCCATTCCAGTATAGTGGAACCTTCACAGTTCCCGACCAAAATCTCACCCTTCCACCCCTGCAGAACAGAAATCTTCTATTGGAAGCAAGAAGCGAAAAATGATTTGGAAATTACTGGAGTATCACATCTTATGACAGGTGTTATCAATTAGTATTGTGTTCCCCTTTCTCTTTAGGCAGTGTTAATTTTGAGATGTAAGCTGCTGGAAGCTTAAATTGATAATGGCACTGTATTCAGCAGGGAAAATGGCCCTTTGGTCCCCGACTGTGTCAAAAATAAAGACAATTTAAATCGCACAACTGCCTGCATGAGGTCTACATCTCTCAATTTCCTGTCTATTTGTGTGCCTCAAAGTATTTGTTTCCAACACCCTCCCTGGCAACATGTTCCAGCAAATTCCACTTCCAATTTTAAAAAATACTCTGTAAATTTCCTATAATTTTCCCCTTCCCCACAACCACCCCCCCCCCCACCAACCCCACTTCCCAGCTTTAACACTCTACCCTGTAGTATTTGAGAATTCCATTATGGGAAGAAGACTATGACTATCTACCCTATCGCTGCCTCTCATCATTTTTTATACCTCAATTTAATCATCCCTCAGCCTCTGACACACCTAAGAACACAATCCTATTTTGTTGAACCTGTCATTACAGTTAATACTCTCTGATCTAGGCAACATCCTGGTGAACCACTCCCATACCCTTCCCAAAGCCTCCACAACTTTCCTGTAATGTGGTAATCAGAAATGTATATACATTACTCCAAATGTGCCTAACTAAAGTTTTATATGGGTGTAACATGACTTTCTGAATTTTACACACAACAACCTGACCAGTAAATGAAGGAATGTTGTATCCCTTCTTTACCACCCTTCCTACTTGTATCGCCACTTTCAAGGTGTTATGGACTTGCATTCTGGAGTTCTTCAATGCTCCTAAGGATCCTGATACGGACTGTATGGTTTCCTCTTAACTTTCACTTCCTACATTTCACTTCCCCACACTCCTACAGATTAAACTCGATCTGCCTTTTCCCTTTCTACATTTCCAGCTAGTATATATCCTGCTGAATCCTTTGACAAACTTTCTTATTATTATCCAGCATTCTGCCAATTTTCATGTTGTCTGTAACCTACATTTTCATCCAAATCATTTATATATATTACAAACAACAGAGGACACAGTACCGGTCCTTGTGGGACACCACTGGTCACAGTCAGAACAGTAGCCCTCTATCACTACACAAGAGATTCTGCAGGTGCTGGCGATCCAGAGTAACACACACAAAATGCTCGGTCAGATAGCAGCTATGAACAGGAATGAAGGGTTGGCATTTTGGGCTAAAACCCTTCAAGAGAAGGGTCTCAGCCCGAAACATCAACTCTTTATTTCTCCCCATAGATGCTGCCTAAGCTGCTGAGTTCCTCCACCACCAACCTCTGCCAAGTTCATTTCAAACACATTCTTGTAAATCTCCATGGATCCCATCAGCCCATCATGAGCGGCCTTGTTGAAACTTTACTAAAGCCCATGTGTATATCATCCATTGTCATACCCTTATCAATCATCTTCGTCACCTCCTCAAAAACTCGATGGTTTACAAAGAATAGAGTAAATGATGAGGAAAAAAACCAAGTTTAACTGAAGTCAATTTATGTGCTTAAAGAGCAATGGGTGGGGAGGGGAATTGAAGGCGGAATTTATGGATTTGGAACTGGGTTGGAGGTTAACTACTTTTAGTATGAATTCACATTGGAAGCCTGAAGTCAACTTGTTGGTCTGGTGGAGTTTGGGTTGTCACCTTCAATAAGACAATCACTCATTAAGGACAATATTAATTGAGGGACTGCGACCTTTGATGAGAGCAGGCAGATTTCCCAGAACTCACCAATGTAATCACAGCCAGAGTGTACCACTGGATTGCTTTAGTGTAATCCAACCTCAAGTCACATTCTATGTTTACACAAGGATGTTGTGCGAGAAGGATGATTAGAAAACTTGGAGATATATTTTTAGTCAATGGAGAAAAAATCGATAATGCTGTTCAGTTGCCTAACTTTAAAATTGACTGCCTTAAAGTGTAGGTCTCTGTGGCCAAATAAGAAAAATTGTTATGTATGGTGCCTTCCTTTTGCCTCAGAGGGTGACACAATTGCGACGGTCAACTGGCAGACTATCCATCAATGACCCACAGCTGCACTGAAGGGAAGTGTGCAGTTCCCAGCACAAATGTAGAAGATATGTTCCTCAAATACATCTAAGCAGTGTTACTTCATCACGTTGCATGAGTTGCAGAGAGGCATTTGTAGCTGGGATAAGATGTCTGTATAATGAATGGATTTAGTAGTCACAATTTTGCATTGATTATCAAAGCATTCCCATCCCAGGACCCTAACAGGTCACAATTAGAAACCTCTACATGATTTCCCATTTATTGGTATACTCTTGTACAAGATAGGAACTCAAAGGATTTTCTTCCAGAGAAGCAAGTTAGACAACTTTGCCTCTAATGAAACCAGATGGGATAGGCAAATGTGTGTGTTCACTACACCAGCTGAATTACAATGAGTGCAAGGACTCATTGATTATGGGAACACCACTATCTGAGTGTTCTTCATCTTTCTGTGCAGATACAGATGTGCACATGGTTGCATGGCAGCTGGCTTGACTTTTAGCAATTCACAGGTAGATAGATAGGGTCATAATCTTTCCTGGAGATAGGTGACCAAAACTGCACATAATGCTCCAAATTAGGTTTCACCAACATCTTAGAAATATAGAAACATAGAAAACCTACAGCATAATATAGGCCCTTCGGCCCACAAAGCTGTGCTGAACATGTCCTTACCTGAGAAATTACCTAGGGATACCCACAACCCTCTATTTTTCTGAGCTCCACATACCTGTCCAGGAGTCTCTTAAAAGACCCTATTGTATCCACCTCCACAACCGTTGCCAGCAGCCCATTCCACGCACTCACCACACCCTGCATAAAAAAAATTCCCCTGATATCTCCTCTGTACCTACTTCCAAGCACCTTAAAACTGTGCCCTCTCGTGCTAGCCATTTCAGCCTTGGGAAAAAGCCTCTGACTATCCACACAATCAATGCCTCTCATCATCTTATACACCTCTATCAGGTCACCTCTCATCCTCTGTCGCTCCAAGGAAAAAAGGCCAAGTTCACTCAACCTATTTTCATAAGGCATGCTCCCCAACCCAGGCAACATCCTTGTAAATCTCCTCTGCACCCTTTCAATGGCTTCCACATCCTTCCTGTAGTGAGGCGACCAGAACTGAGCACAGTACTCCAAGTGGGGTCTGACCAGGGTCCTATATAGCTGCCACATTACCTATAGCTCCTAAGCTCAATACCATGATTGATGAAGGCCAATGCACTATATGCTTTCTTACCACAGAGTCAACCTGCACTGTAGCCTTGAGTGTCCTATGGACTTGGACCCAGTTGTATAATCTTGTACAACTTCAACATAACATCCCAACTCCTGTACTCAATATTTTGATTAAATAGAATCAGAATCAGATTAATATCACCGGTATACGTCATGAAATCTGTTGCTTTGCAGTACAGTATATTGCAATATATAATCATAAAAAAACTATAAATTACAATAAGAAATGTGTATTGAAGATTACATTAAGTCAGTAGTGCAAAAAGAGAGCAATAGAAAAAAAAAGTGTGGTAGTGTATATCGGTTCATTGTCCATTCAGAAATCTGATGGTGGAGGAGAAGAAAACGTTCCTGAATTGTTGAGTTGTGTCTTTGGGCTCCTGTACCTCCTCAATGATGGTAGCAATGGGAATAGGGCATGTCCAGTATGATTGAGTTCATTAATGATGGACCCTACCTTTTTGAGGCATCGGCTTTTGAGGGTGTCCTCAATGCTGGGGAGACTAGTAGCCATGATGGAGCAGGCTGAGCTTACAACTTTCTGCAGCTTCTTCCAATCCTGTGCATTGGCCCCTATAAGCCAGGTGAGATGCATCCATTTAGAATGCATCTGCAGAAATTTGTGAGAGTCTTTGGTGACAGTCTCCTGAAACTCCTAATGAAGTATAGCCACTGTCGTGCCTTCTTTGTAATTGCATCAATATGTTAGACCTAGGACACCCAGGAACTTGAAACTGCTCACACTTTCCACTGCTGATCCTTCAGCAAGGATTAGTATGTGTTTCCTCAAGATCCCCTTCTTGAGGTCAACTGACATTGAGTGTAAAGTTGTTGCAATACCACCCAACCAGCTGATCTATCTTGCTCCTGTATGCCTCCTTGTCAGCTTGCGAAATTCTGCTAACAATAATTGTGTCATTGGCAGATTTATAGATGGCACTTGAGCTCTGCCTAGCCACACAATCGTGTGTGTAGAGAAAGTAGAGCAGTGGGTTAAGCATGCACCATCCTTGAGGAACACCAGTGCTGATTAGCAGCGAGGCAAAAATGTTATTTCTGATCTGCACCGACTGTGGTCTCTCACTGAAGAAGTCCAGGATCCAGTTGCAGAGGCCCAGGTTTTGGAGTCTGTAGATTAGAACTGAAGGTATGATTGTGTTGAATATTGAGCTGCAATCAATAAACGGCAGCCTGATGTAAGTATTGCTATTGTCCATGTGACCTAAGGCCAAGTGGAGAGCCAGTAAGACTGCATCTGTTGTAGACCTATTGTGGCATTGGAAGCTACTGTGCCAAAGCTCTCTTTACAACCCTACACACCTGTGATGCCACTTTCAAGGAATTATTGATCTGTATTTCCAGATCCCTCTGTTTCACCGTACTCCTTAGTGCCCTACTGCTCATTGTCCTATCCTGATTTGTCCTTCTAAAGTGCAACACCTCGCACTTTTTCTGCATTAAAATCCATCTGCCATTTTTTAAACCCATTGTTCCTGCTGGTCCAGATCCCATTTCAAGCTTTGTTAATATTCTTCACTGTCCAATTCGCCCCCAATCTTGGTGTCATCTGCAAATTTGTTGATGCAGTTAACCACATTAACATCCAAATCATTGGTTATAGATAACAAAAGCAATGAACCCAGTTCCCATGATGGACCTTGTCAAATGCCTTGCTAAAGTCCATGTAGACAACATGACTGTCTCCATTAACATTTCGAGTAACTTCCTCAAAAAACTCTATAAGATTGATTAAACACAACCTACCATTCACAAAGTTATGCTGACTATACCTAATCAGTCTCTGTCTATCTAAATACTATATCTTGTTCCTTAGAATACCTTCCAATAACTTGTGCACTACTGATGTCAGGTTTACCAGCCTTTAATTTCCCAGCTTATGCTTTAAGCTTTTCTTAAACAATCGAACAACATTAGCTATCCTCTAATCCTCCAGGATCTTGCCCATGGCTAAGGACATTTGCTATGAATACCTTTGCTATGGTTCCTGCAATGTCTCCACTAGCCTTCCAAAACGTCCGAGGGAACACCTAGGGCTAATTTGAGGAAACCTTGTAATCTGTAGGGTAAAGTCTAAGTCAAATGGCTCTCCATCCCCAAACAAAAAAAAAAACAGAAATAGCTGATGAACTTAGTCTGTAAAGCAGCATCTGTGGAAAGAAGAAATAGTTAGCCTTTTGGGTCAGTGGCCGTTGCTCAGATCTCAATCATCATTCTTTGCTGTATCAGGAAACCAAATGTTTCCCAAGTCCAAGAAAAGTGCCCAAGATGTGATTAACATTCTTTGGGTTATTCATTGAATCCTTAGGTTGCAATATACCATCAGAACCCTGCACAATAGTTGTTGAAACTGTAAACAGAGTTAAATACTTTGAGCATTTTATAAGCTGAATCATGAACTATTTATTTTCTGTAGTCTGGCAATATTGCATATGAGTTTCTGAAACAATGAACTTAGGAACAATAGAAACTGAAAGCATGCACCTAACAACTATCGGAAAGTTGAATGTGTCAGGGCTTTGGTTCAGGCTGATATTTCCTTCCTTCTTCTGGGGCAGCCTCCCACAATTAAGGATGGCCTGCTTCCACTCAAGTTTTGAGGTGACTGATGAGGCCAATATGGGAACTACAGATTCTTCCACAAATGGCAGGAAGTGGCTGATGGAGCAAGTAGGTAGATAGTTTGTGAGGTGGTGCAACTATGTCTGCCAATTGTATAGAAACATAGAAACATAGAAAATAGGTGCAGGAGTAGGCCATTCGGCCCTTCGAGCCTGCACCGCCATTTATTATGATCATGGCTGATCATCCAACTCAGAACCCCGCCCCAGCCTTCCCTCCATACCCTCTGACCCCTGCAGCCACAAGGGCCATATCTAACTCCCTCTTAAACATAGCCAATGAACTGGCCTCAACAGTTTGCTGTGGCAGAGAATTCCACAGATTCACCACTCTCTGTGTGAAGAAGTTTTTCCTAATCTCGGTCCTAAAAGGCTTCCCCTCTATCCTCAAACTGTGACCCCTCATTCTGGACTTCCCCAACATCGGGAACAATCTTCCTGCATCTAGCCTGTCCAATCCCTTTAGGATCTTATACGTTTCAATCAGATCCCCCCTCAATCTTCTAAATTCCAACGAGTACAAGCCCAGTTCATCCAGTCTTTCTTCATATGAAAGACCTGCCATCCCAGGAATCAATCTGGTGAACCTTCTTTGTACTCCCTCTATGGCAAAGATGTCTTTCCTCAGATTAGGGGACCAAAACTGCACACAATACTCCAGGTGTGGTCTCACCAAGGCCTTGTACAACTGCAGTAGTACCTCCCTGCTCCTGTACTCGAATCCTCTCGCTATAAATGCCAGCATACCGTTCGCCTTTTTCACCGCCTGCTGTACCTGCATGCCCACTTTCAATGACTGGTGTATAATGACACCCAGGTCTTGTTGCACCTCCCCTTTTCCTAATCGGCCACCATTCAGATAATAATCTGTTTTCCTATTTTTGCCACCAAAGTGGATAACTTCACATTTATCCACATTAAATTGCATCTGCCATGAGTTTGCCCACTCACCCAACCTATCCAAGTCACCCTGCATCCTCTTAGCATCCTCCTCACTGCTAACACTGCCACCCAGCTTCGTGTCATCCGCAAACTTGGAGATGCTGCATTTAATTCCCTCATCCAAGTCATTAATATATATTGTAAACAACTGGGGTCCCAGCACTGAGCCTTGCGGTACCCCACTAGTCACCGCCTGCCATTCTGAAAAGGTCCCGTTTATTCCCACTCTTTGCTTCCTGTCTGCTAACCAATTCTCCACCCACACCAATACCTTACCCCCAATACCGTGTGCTTTAAGTTTGCACACTAATCTCCTATGTGGGACCTTGTCAAAAGCCTTTTGAAAATCCAAATATACCACATCCACTGGTTCTCCCCTATCCACTCTACTAGTTACATCCTCAGAAAATTCTATGAGATTCGTCAGACATGATTTTCCTTTCACAAATCCATGCTGACTTTGTCCGATCATTTCACCGCTTTCCAAATGTGCTGTTATCACATCCTTGATAACTGACTCCAGCAGTTTCCCCACCACCGACGTTAGGCTAACCGGCCTATAATTCCCCGGTTTCTCTCTCCCTCCTTTTTTAAAAAGTGGGGTTACATTAGCCACCCTCCAATCCTCAGGAACTAGTCCAGAATCTAACGAGTTTTGAAAAATTATCACTAATGCATCCACTATTTCTTGGGCCACTTCCTTAAGCACTCTGGGATGCAGACCATCTGGCCCTGGGGATTTATCTGCCTTCAATCCCTTCAATTTACCTAACACCACTTCCCTACTAACTTGTATTTCGCTCAGTTCCTCCATCTCACTGGACCCTCTGTCCCTTACTATTTCTGGAAGATTATTTATGTCCTCCTTAGTGAAGACAGAACCAAAGTAATTATTCAATTGGTCTGCCATGTCCTTGCTCCCCATAATCAATTCACCTGTTTCTGTCTGCAGGGGACCTACATTTGTCTTTACCAGTCTTTTCCTTTTTACATATCTATAAAAGCTTTTACAGTCCGTTTTTATGTTCTCTGCCAGTTTTCTCTCATAATCTTTTTTCCCCTTCCTAATTAAGCCCTTTGTCCTCCTCTGCTGAACTCTGAATTTCTCCCAGTCCTCAGGTGAGCCACTTTCTCTGGCTAATTTGTATGCTTCTTCTTTGGAATTGATACTATCCCTAATTTCTCTTGTCAGCCACGGGTGCACTACCTTCCTTGATTTATTCTTTTGCCAATCTGGGATGAACAATTGTTATAGGGCTTGTCTGTGGATTTACTACATGCATCAAGTTTCCTAGGATTCAGTGTGAATGCTGAACTTGTTCAAGGAAGCTCTGAGCGCATCCTGCAATCTATTTCTCTTATTTCCTAGTAATCATCTTCCACAGCGGAGACTGGAGTAAAGGATAGTTTTTGGAGATTGATATTGGACATTGTGAACAACATGGCCTGCTCAGACAGCCTCATGAAATTGACTGGTTACTGCAGGGATGTTGGACTGGAAAATAATACTGACAATATTTGCATTTTTTTCCAGTGAACTTGGAGGACTTTGTGGAGACATCAGTATGTCCAAGCAGTTTTATGTAATTCAAGGTTACTTAAAGCACCTTGCTAATTATTTTTGTTTGTCTATCTTGAACATAAAAGGTATTTTCTTGCAAAATTGCCTACCTTTTAAATTCTAAAAATATGAAATTCAGAGCTTATCAAAATCTCTCTGTACTGGTTGTTTTATTGGTCATAGGCTGTCTTAGCTAGTTGATAAAAAATAGTAAATTCCCTTTGAGAGACTAAGGAGATTCTGTTTCTGTCATCATTATCCCTTCTTAGAAACTAGAAGCAGTACTTTGCTCTTCAATAACTTTTATCTTTAGCTATAAATTTGTGAAAATTAATATTCTACATTTTATGGTTTTCATCTCTTCAATTTAATCACTTTATGTAAAACAATGCAAAAAGTAGTACTTAAGGTATATGCAATGAAGCTGCAGGGGTTATAGTAATATGCTCCAACAAGTATGCCGAAATACAGATACAATAACTCACTTAATTCAATAAAACCATGAGCTGATCGGTATTTTCAAAGAAAATTACAGGAAGTCAAAGAATATCTACATTCCCTAAGGACTCTGAAGGACTGATATTATTTGAATCTGCATCAGTAGCTGGATTTAAGAAGTTATTCTTAACCATTCTGATGTGTTGCTTGCAATAAAGATTAAAAATAACCTAACTGCCCAACTTCTATGGGTATCCTTTTGACTTTAATCTGAAAACGTTTTGCATCCTGGAAATGTTCAATGCCTTTGCTGCACCTAGAGAAGTCAAAACATAGAGATCTTTAAGTTATGAGAAACAAACTTCACAACATTGCTATTTTAATTTCTGGATCTTCCCCGAGATCCTCATCAGGAATCTGGAGCTTCTCTTACGTTCTGCATGTAAAGCTTCAGTCCTCAGCTCAGTATAGGCTGCAGACCACTGCAATGCTTTCAATTTAACTTTTGGCTCTTCTTCCCCTTGAACTTGAGCAGTTGATGGGTGCACAGCATCAAAAAACAAACTTTTTTTTCCCCGAGCCATAATTTCTAAGGGCTTCTATTATGTTCATGTAGACAGCATTAAATCTCGTTCTAATAATCTGAGTACCTCACCAGACCATAAGACATAGGAGCAGAATTAGGTCATTCAGCCCATCGAGTCTGCTCCGCCGTTCTATTATGGCTGATCCTGGATCACACTCAATCCTATACACCTGTCTTCTCGCCATGTCTGTTTCAGAAGATCAGCATTTGGACATGATTAAGGATTTTTTGCACTACTTGAAGAAGGAGTCTATTTCAAATTTCAGGATGCCCCAAATAAAGGAATAAAGAGCAAAATATAATATATAAATAATATTGTTTATTTGAGATTCAAAGTCTTCAGAGGCTGATGGGTCAAAATGCTGGGTGAAACTTCTTCCAATATTAACTACAAATCAATAAAACATACATAAAGAAATTTTTCCTCTCCAAATGTTCCACTGAAATATTGCCCCTCTTTTGAGGTAAGAAAAGCTGTAGTCAATGTGCACAGACCAAGCCCATGTTGAGCAAAGTGATTTTAAAAAAAGCACAGATAATCTGTTTTGGTAATGTTGAGTGTGGGAATTTTAAAAATTAGACAATTCCTCTGCTGTTCTTCAAAACTGGGCATGGATCGTTTACATCCACCCGAGAGAGCAAAGAGTGTCTTTGTTTAATGTCTCATCCAGAACTTCCTACCCCTGGCAGTGCAGCAATCTCTTAGTGCTAATCTGGAGTGTCAGCCTAAACCTCCATGTTCTCATTCTAAACTTGAGCTAGATAAACCAAATGAACTCTTGGTTTCCGAGAGCCTCGCTTACTGGTGAATTTAATTAATGTTTGTCTCTAAAGCTGTTATGAATACTAATAAGCTGCTAAAATTCATCATTCCCACCTGTTGTTTTAAATTAAGTATTCTTCAATACTTATTGCAGCTGGTTTTTGAGATAAGGTGCAAATTCCCTTGTGTGAACGCAAATGGCTTTATTTGACAATTAATGTCACTGTACATGCAGAATTGGCAAGGTTTAGAAATAAAATAAAGAGTGGGGTCAGAATGATGTATTATACTTCATTTGACATGCAGGAATTTTGTATCCCTAGTCAACAATCCTGTAGCTGGCAATTGTTAACACAAAGAACTTTCACAAAAAATGGATGGATGAAGGCACGAAGTTAAAATGATCTAAAGCACACTATAAGGAATACTTCTGAGTTGCCAATACTGCCAGTGAATGAATCACCTTTAACCTTACAGTCGTCATTTTTAGGGCTGATAATGCTAAGTTAGAGAGCAAAACAACATGAGGTGCAATTCACGTTAATTGTAGAGAGATTTTAATGATAGAGGTGGAGTTATACCAGGTGCATGGTGCTGAATGACAGATAGCTGTCATGTCAAAGTAGCAAAGTGACATCAAAAGATGCCCTCGCTGGAAATGGTTCACGTTTCTCTGTTCAAAAATTTCTCATGCTTATTGTTAACCTATTTCATCTAAATTTCTTTCTATTTGTCTGCTAACCGAAAATTGCAGAACCTCGCATTTGCACATAATAAGCAATTTGACAGACGTTATAGTTACACAACGTAGAGTAAACCCTTATATTTCACCATTCACCAAAACTTTTACATTATGGATTTTGTAACTTGAAATTGTGGGATGAAATATATTTGTGAAAAAGGTGTTGTAAGCTTTCTTTTAATTATAGTGACACAGCTTTGGTAATGTTCTAGTCCGTTGTGTGGAAATAAAGAAGTTATATCATTCTTACTGATAAACCAGTATGTTGCTGAAATGCTGGCTCTCAGTGAGAGGATATTCATTTTCTGATCTAGGCTACATGAGCTGTGGCAATGCTAAGTCTGCCTGTGCTCTTTCTAATTGGAGGAAAGGTGAATTCCTCTAGGTAATCGGGCCGGACAACAATTCATGATGATTCAAACAACAGGAATTCTGCAGATGCTGGAAATTCAAGCAACACACATCAAAGTTGCTGGTGAACGCAGCAGGCCAGGCAGGACTAACTTAGTCCTGACGAAGGGTCTCGGCCTGAAACGTCGACTGCACCTCTTCCTACAGATGCTGCGTGGCCTGCTGCGTTCACCAGCAACTTTGATGTGAATTCATGATGATTAGAAGTTTTGTATAGGGGACGTTGGTCAATGTCACTTCTAAGCCACTTTGGCAGTTGAAGAGACTATTGACAATCAATCTATGAATGAATGAAACAAAAGAGAATTCATTATAATGGGTTTCATCTTTTCTAAAAAGAAATACTTCTGGACAGCAGTGTGAGGATATTTGATTTTGGAGCAATTACCTTAAGATAATATTCATTTTGGGTTTATTATTAGTATCACATGTACCGAGATATAGTGAAAAGCTTCTCTTGCATACTGTTTACACAGATCAAATCATTACACCATACATTGACCTTTGAGATAAACAATAACAATGCAGAATAAAGTATAAAAGCTAGCAAAAAAGTGCAGTGCAGATAAACACTAAAGTGCAAGATCATAAGGAGGTAGATTGTGAGGCCAAGAGAGCATCTTATCATACTGTTTAAGAGTCTGATAACAGTGGGATAAAAGCTGCCCTTGAGCCTGGCAGTATGTGCTTTCAAGCTTTTGTATCTTCTGCCCAATAGGAGAGAGGAGTAGAGAGAATATACAAGTTGGGTATATAGGTCTTACAGGTTTACTGAGACAGGGTTAAGTATAGATAGAATTCATATCAATCATATTCAGGAAACAAAATGGTCCCTGAGCTTCTTGGCCTATCACCTATACATCTGCAAGTGACCACTGTTCCTATCAATACTCATTGAACTGTGAATATTAAATAATAAGAATAGGAAGATGCATAAAATTAAAATTATCATATATCAGCAAAGAACTTGGTGAACATTGTCACATTTTCTCATTTACAATCAGTGGCCATTTTTTTTAAGGTTTCACCTGCTGTCCAAAATTATTGGTACTTCGGTGCTTTTCATGTCAATAAATACCTTTTCTCTAACATGTTTCTGAAAGAATATTTTAAAGACACTATTCATTTCAGTTATTATACTCACACAGATGTTTTTCAGTCTGAGTAGTGCTCTCTGGGATAAAAGATATTTCTGGCATATTTGCATATTACCTAGCTAATCTGAAGGAAACCAAAGAGAAAATAGTCTTTAAGGTAGCTGTTTAATTAATTAATAGTGGAGATATTTCCATACAGGAGTGATTAGAACAACAGTGAAACTGTAAAAGTAGGTTGACTACTCATGTATGACCTGAGGCATTGACTGTCAATGTAATTATTACAGTGCTTTTGATTATCTAGCATTCTCTGTGGGAAAGTCTTGCATTGTTCTTTCATGTTTGTACATATTCTTCATTTTCTAAATTATGGTTGCTGCTAATAATTGAACGGATAGACAAATTATGATTTTTGCCCTCATTTAATAGTGATGACTTACTTAGGTATAAGTTAGCTAAATGTGAATCAAAGCTGCAAAGAAGTAGAAAGGCTTAATTCCCAGTTTGTTGCCTAAGTGGATCTAGCTCAATTTAAATGGGTCTCAGTAGGACTCTTTTTGACTTTTGAATTCACTGTTCTTTAGTGTCCTTCGTTACAGAGCGGTTATGAATTTATATCACCTGCATTGTGTTAATGAACTGTTGAGGTCAAATAAATGGGTTGATCAGCCTTGAAGGCAGGCACTTCTTCATACCTGGCCACTGCAGTCACTTGCAAACCAAAGGGGATTTGTGGTGGCGATTGTTCTGTCACAATCCGCGTGATTGCTTAGGGATATAGAGCAGTACAACGGTTCCGTCATCTCCTGCAGGACAAATTTCAAATCTACATTGTTGGGGCTCTTGGTGCCACTAGGTAGGAATGGAACTATGGAACTGAATGAGCCTGTCATATGTCCTGATCATTTCTAATATATTGGGTCCTCTTCCACCAAATGAAAGATATTCTTATATGGGTCTACCTTCTCTACCTTGTGGCCCTATATCTCAATAGAGGGTGAAATCTGCAAGTAATCCTTCCTCTGTCATTAGTCCATCATTATCAATATCCGTCACATTAGCTGAGGATGAGATTTGGCTGATTGTGATTACTAAAAGAAGTCTATACCTTGCATCCAACAACATTCCCTTTTCAGGTGAAAGGTGGACACTTCCGTCCATCAGCAAAATGATTTGTTTTAGAGCCAGTTTTGAGACTACATCCTCATTGATGAGAACAATGATCCCTGTCCATTTATCACATCTGGATTGGTCATTTAGAATTTAGGATCTAAATGTATGTGTAAATATAAATCAGTACATAACTGTGCATAGGGCACTTTCATAACCATTTTGTCAATTGCACTAGAATATGTGACGACAGGTTGGTAAAATCATCAGTTATATTAATTGAGTATTGGATTTTATAACAACATGCATAGATTATAAAAATAAATTGTAAATGATAAATTTGTACAAAAAATTTATTAGGCCTCATTAATAGAGTGGGCAACTCCAGGTAGTTCAATATAAGGAAAGCATTAATGTTTGTAGCAGTTACTTGAAAACAAACCAAAGCTGCTGGGAGACTATTCGACACTGTATGACACACTTCCAAATAACAAATTTCCAAATCAAAAAAGGTACACTTGATCCTTTATTACAAAGTCACCAAAGACAAACATCTTGTATTGGTAAAAAATGAACAAACCTAAATTAGCGATTTTAGCGTTCAAATCAGCGTAACTAAGCATTCTAATTAGCACTATAACTAAGCGTTATTAGTGAATGAACTAAATTAGCATATTTAAGCGAAGTTACCATATCAGTGAGTGGTCAAACTAATTTAGTGTTCCAATTAGCAATCGAATAGCAGTCAACAAAATAAATATAATTCCTGTACCTCACCCCACTCCACTACTAACTAACTGATGTAAAGAGTGAATATGTAACTATATTCATTTGCTACTACATGCTCAACTCACATGTCAGATTACTATAAAAATGCACCACAAAATGCAAAACAAACAGAAAATAGATACATGGCTCCTACGTCACAGTTCTTTAATTATTACACTATAGTAACTACAACTACATACTACAAACACAATATCTCCAAGGAGGAAATTGCGCCTTAACCCTGACCACTTCTGACATTCCTGTAACTGTGATAAATATTCCTTGACCGACCCACCATTTCCAAAACAAGTTTGACATGTCTTTCTTTTGGAACTTTCCTGGTGGTAAGGATGGTGAGGTCTTCTGAAGCAACAGATGGTTGGGTGTTAGTGCTTCCAAATCATTGGGATTGGAGGATGCTTTAGTAATTGGACAACCATTGATAATAGCCTCTACTTCACAAGGGACTGTGTGGAAACCATCTTCATAAAGATTTTGTACCTCCATGGTGGAACTAAGGACCTTTTGCATAGACCTGATCAATCTCTCCCATGTTCCTCCGTGATGTGAACAGGACAGAGGGCTAAAAATCCACTTAAATCCTTTTTGAAGAAGGACACCACTGATCTGTGAATGATTCTACTTCTCAATGGCGTCTCGCAACTCATATTTAGCTCCAACAAAGTTTGTTGCATTATCAGAGCGCAGTTCATGAACTTGTCCTCGTCTTGCTATAAAACGTCGAGGTGTATTAACAAAGGAATCTGTGTCTAAAGAAGATGCTATTTCAATGTGAACAGATTGTGTATCTAGACAGATAAATATGACCCCAAACTTCTTCACTTGCTCTCCTTCTGCTCTTCATCTCAAAAGGACCAAAGTAGTTCACTCCTACGTGTGTAAACGTAAGTTCTTCTGGAGGGACTCTGTCCAGAAGCAGATCTGTCATGTGCTGGCATCCTGTGTGCAACCATTGACAAACACCACCCTTATATAGGATTCTTCTTACAGCTGAACTAGCACTGGGAATCTTGTATTTTTGGTGCAACTTTTGGTTACAGCCACCATGTACAACCTCTTGATGGACATACCTCAGAATGAGGTCTGAGATATGAAGATCCTTTGCCAGTATAGCAGAAAGTTCAGACTCTTCAGGCATGGCTGCCCTACTAAACCACCCACCAACTCTCAATACACCATTTTTCAAGTACTGCACTGAGTTTGAAAATAAGGCCATTCCTTTCTACACTTTCTCCTGTTTACAAATGAGAATTCATCTGGAAATCTCTTTATTTGGCAAAACCCAATGATCTCTGTTTCAGCCTTTCTGAGCTCCTCCACTAGGAGCCAATATCGGCTGATCCGACCTTTGGCCTTCTCAGTCACTCTCTCTCCAAAGCATATCCTTGTTTTTCTGCATCTAAGTCAGACTGAGCAAGAGTGATGTTCACTTGCTTCCTCTTCTGACTAAGAAAAAAAACAGGTTCTTAGTTCTATGACTTCAGGCCACTGCCTTCCTCAAATAGGTCCAAGATGAGAAGTGATGGGTTATACATGTTATTGTGTCCAGTTTCTCTTCAACCTACATTGCATTCATTGTAACTCTCCCCTTGAGCTCAGGAACATCTAGCAGAAGTTCTCCAGAGCAATTGGGATTCACAGGGTGAAGAAGATACTGAGGCCCTGACACCCATGTCTCTTTCTTCATCAATGCTTTGACCTTCAACCCTCTTGAGGCCTCATCCACCAGTTTGCTTGAAGTGTTTCCATACCTCCACTGAGATGCTTGTGAGACGTTAAGAGTTTCTGAAACTCTGTTTGCAACGAAGGTTTAGAACCTGGAAGTTTCATTCTTGATGTACTTCAGCACTGAAATACTATCAATCCAAAACACTGAGTTATGAAGCTATATGTGCAGCCCCTTCCTCCTCAATGTGTCCATACGGTTGACATTGTAGCAGTGGGGAGCTCCATATGAGGGACACAAGCTGACCTCAACAAAGCTACTCTAGATTTTCCCATGATAAAAGCACTGTGAATCCGAGAGTGTGTGTTGTGCAACAATAGGTAGGTCACTGCTCCATAGCCATCTTCATTTCTGTCTGTAAAGAAGTGTATCTGTGCAGCAGTAACTTCTCCAAAATACAGGGGTTTCAAACTTCTAAACAACCTTGAAGTCTTCCAACAGGCAGAGTTCTCTCAGTCAGCTTGTCCACTCATGAACAACTGATGTTGGTACAGTGTCATCCTAGACAAGCCCTTTCTTACAGAGATCATGTAGGATCTTATTATCCATTAGCACCACTGGACTTAAGATTCCTAAAGGATCATAGATTGAACTAGCTGGAGAGGATCTCCCTTCTGGTGAGTGATCTATCTTGGATCATGATCTTAAACTTAAATGTATCAGACCGCATGCACCATTGCACACTCAGTACTCTCTCCACTGAAGGTATATCTTGATCCAAATCCAAATCCTTCATGCCCTTTGCTCTTTGCTCTTATGGCATCACAACAGATACCACGTTCGGTATCACAACATATGTATGTTGCTTATCCACTTTGTCAGTCAAAAGCTGCCTTTAGCACAAATGGATATAAGGTCATGATAGCGAGACACTGATTTCTCCTCAGAGGACACTGACACAAGGCAGTCATCAACATAGAAGCAATCCACAATCTGCCAGCTGAACTGTTCTTCATTATCTTCTGCATATTGCCTAAGAGCAAAGCTGGCAAAGCTCGGTGATGAAGTTGTTCCGGAGCGATGTACCGCCTTTCTAAAGTCCACCATATCTTGGCTGAGGTCACCATCAGACCACCAGAGATACCTCAGCAGATCTGTATCTTCTACTGGTGCTTAAACCTGATAAAGCTCTGATTCAATATCCGCTGTGATCACCACTAGTTCTTTTTACAATCTGGTTATGACTCCAATCAGTGAGCTACTAAGATCTGGTCCCTGTAAACACTGAACATTAAGTGATATTCCCTGAAAAATAACTCCATAGTCAAACACAATACAAAGTTTCCCTTTTCTGGGGTGATAAACACCAGACTTGCCCATCACAGCATTTCAGATCCTCTGTAGGCACTCTTTCGGCATAACCTTTAGAGATGACACCCTTTAGAGCACGCTGTTCAGCAACCTTCCTATTATTTAGCATGTTAACCTCCTTTCTCAAAGGTAAACCAATCTGGTAGTGGCCATCCACCAGTTTTGCAGAATTTGCAACCACCTCCATGAACTTGTGGTCTTCCCTTGACAAAGCGAGTTGTTCATTTTGGGAAGTCTGTCTTAAACTGCTGCTGCCAAAGCTCGTTCAAGTTCAAAACTGAGATCTTATTAACTATCAGCTGTGGCTGTGCACAGTTTCTTCTATCACCATTGTCTTCTTTCAGTGGTCCGTTCACAGTCCAACCCAACATTGTTCTAATTGCATAAGGCCCATTATTAACACTGCGAGTCACTTCCAATGGCTCCAATGCTTTAGGCACATTTATCCCTATCAGCATCTCAATTTCTGAATCAGTCTCTGGCAAATGGACATGTTTTAGGTGAAACCATCCCTGGAGATCCTTCTGATGTGGAATGTGGACCCTACGTGGACAAGCATACTTTCCTGCATATGGATGTTACATAGTTCACTATAGTTTTCACCATCTTAGCCAGCCACACCAATCATGAAACAGGGTAGCTACTCACAATCTTTTCTTGACCCATGGTGCGTAAGATAATGCGTGTCCCTCTTCCTGTGAGATTGAGTTTGTTCATGAGGCTCACCGTGCAGAGCACAAAATGACACCTGTACCTGGCAAGAAGCCTGAAAAGAGTTTATGCAAAATAGAGGCAACCATTATAGCCGTCAACACTACTTTTAAAGCCCTCATGAATGCATGATACTGCAATAGATCTCCATCAAAGATTTGAATCTTTCTTTTAGGCAAAGATGAAATGCTTTGCTGTTGTACCAATAAGGTTGTTATTTCTTTTTGCTTCCTTATATCAATAATAATGGTTTGACATCTCTGTCTGAAACAAGAGTGTTTCCATGATGTACGTGAATGTTCCCATGAACCCTTTAGATATGACATATGTTCAGCATGCCTCATTAGTGCAGGCAGAGAGTGAATACCCTGAACTACCGCTTGGTGGTTTTGTACGTGCATTTCAAACGTTTGAGGAACAAATTAATCAACATTGACATTAAACGTTTGTTTATTTTTCTTTGTGCATTTTCAATATAGGAACTCACAGCAGAGGACTGTTCTGCTAGAGCACTTTCACCATTCACCACACTTGAAGCCTTTAGCACATTAACTTTGGTCACTTGTGTGGCAATCTCTTCCTCCAACTCAAACTGTTTCTTCTTTTTCTGGAACTGTTCCAAGAAGAAAAGCTCTTGCTCTTCCAGCGCATGTTTGTCTTTCAATAATCGTTGACATACCTGCTTCTTCAACCTCTGATTTGATGCATGTAGAGGAGGTATTAGGTACAGAAGATGCTCTGCTTGCAATAGAACTTGGAGCACTGCCATTTAACACACTGCCTTGTGGGTCTACCTCATCCTGTGTGTCCTCTGCTCTATGTGTAGTGAAAACATGCCCTGGAATTTGAGAAACATCATCTGATGGAAGGTGAGCCACATACTTACTTGTTGCAGCAACATGAACTTCAATATAACATGTTTGGGTCGACTATTGTTTTGTATCTCCTATGACTGCATTGCAATAGTGACCAATGTTTGAAAACACTGGTTCTATTTTTCTTCTTCGGCCTTGGGAAATAATGAGATTAACATGTGATGTTGCTTAGCAACAGTTTCACAGAGATTAGTCAAGTCCTCAAGACAAGATTGAACTTGTAAGGCATTTTCTTTAATTTTCATAAGTTCATTAATTGATGGTATTACACCTTTAAATTTGCTCACATTTGTTTCATACTTCTTTTGAAGACTTTCAATTGGATTAGTCTTAGCTTTAGCAGTAATTTCCCTTTTGTAAGCCCCAACAGCAGAGTCATTGGCACCAATTCCATGCTTCGATACACTCATGTTACTTTCTCTAGTTGCATAACTTAAAATTAACTGCTTGTTCACCTGCAGCACTGGCGATATTCTACTCAATAAACGTAGTCAACAAACAAATTGTCTGCACATCCACAGTGCTTAATATAATTAGCTATATTGCTAATTTAGTTTTGTTAGTTTATTATCAATACAAGGTCGTTCGTCTTTTTGTGTTTCACAATAAAGGACCAAATGTACCTTTTATGATTTGGAAATTTATTATTTGGAAGCATGCCTTACAGTGTCAAGTACCCTGGCTTAGACTCTCAGCAGTTTTGATTTATTCTCAAGTAACCGTTACATTTTGTCAACAAAGTAATAGTTATACCAAACAAACACCAGTCTATGGCAAAGGCCATAGTGACCAGTGGTGTGCCTCAGGGATCTGTTCTGGGATCCTTACTCCTTGTAATTTTTATAAATGACTTGGATGAGAAAGTGGAGGGATGGGTTAGAAAACTTGCTGATGACACAAAGGTTGTGGGTGTTGTGGATAGTGTGGAGGGCTGTCAGAGGTTACAGCGGGACATCGATAAGGTGCAAAACTGGGCTGAGAAGTGGCAGATGGAGTTCAACTCAGATAAGTGCGAGGTGGTTCATTTTGGTGGGTCAAAAATGATGGTAGAATATAGCATTAATGGCAAGACTCTTGGCAGTGTGGAGGATCAGAGGGATCTTGGGGTCCAAGTCCATAGGACATTCAAAGTTGCTACGCAGGTTGACTCTGTAACTAAGAAGGCATACGGTGTATTGGCCTTCATCAATCATAGGATTGAGTTTAAGAGCAGAGAGGTAATATTGCAGCTATATAGGACCCTGGTCAGACCCCGCTTGGAGTAATACTGTGCTCAATTCTGGTCGCCTCACTACAGGAAGGACCTGGAAACCATAGAAAGGGTGCAGAGGAGATTTAAAAGGATGTTGTCTGGATTGGGGAGCATGCCTTATGAAAATAGGTTGAATGAACTCAGCCTTTTCTCCTTGTAGCGACAGAGGATGAGAGGTGACCTGATAGAGGTGTACAAGATAATGAGAGGCATTGATCATATGGATAGTCAGAGACTTTTTCCCAGGGTTGGAATGGCTAGCACAAGAGGGCATAGTTTTAAGGTGCTTGGAAGCAGGTACAGAGGAGATGTCAGGGGTAAGTTTTTTCACTAAGAGTGGTGAGTGCATGGAATGGGCTGCTGGTGGCGGTGGTGGAGGTGGAAACGATAGCGTCTTTTGAGAGACTCCTGGATGGATACATGGAGCTTAGAAAAATAGAGGGCTATGGGTAAACCTTGGTAGTTCTAAGGTAAGGACATGTTCAGCACAGCTACGTGGGCCAAAGGGCCTGTATTGTGCTGTAGGTTTCCTATGTTTCTAATAAACATGCCAAAAAACACAATACAGATAGAAAATAGATACATGGCTCCTACAATGTCTAAAGTGGAACACACAACATACAGGAAAAAAAAGGTGGTACCAGAAATGAGAGGTAATAGCTATGAGAAGGCTTTTGAGATAATGGGATTATTTCTAAGGAAGCTGAAATGGATGAGAGAATATTTGATAACATTTCTTGATTGCATTCTATGCCACATAGATAAGTTGAGACAAGTCCTTTGCATCTTTTAAAGACAAGTTAGATATTTATGATAGGTTTAAAATGAAAAGCAACATAGAAGTATTAGTTCCATGTTGATCAATCAAAAAATATAATCAATGGAAGTATATTGTTGATAATTGTATTGAAATTTTAATATTTCTCTGGTTCTGCATTTTATTCCTTGTTCATGGGCACTCAAATATTGTTTTGCATTAGTGTTTTCTCCAGATGAATGTTAATATTCATTAATCACATTTCTAGTTTATAAACTAGAGCTAATAGAAACATTACTGATTCAGAATAAATGAAGTTCAAGTCTGGGGTGTCTCACTTCCCTCGTAGGCAAAGCTGGCTAACCTGGTTGCCAGAAGGGCTACTATATTTGTGTCCAGACTTTATATATTAAAAACACTGAACGAGCAGATATCATTATGTCTCAAAGTACAGCAAATCCCTAATTTCAGGCTTGTATATGTAACCCTCAGGTTCGACCGGTGGTGTTAGTCTTGGGAAGACAGGCTCTGGTCCCGCCAAACGTGTGAAATCTGAGGTACAAAACCCCTTGCTTGAGTGGATGCTGTGTGATGTGTTCCCCGGTTACAAATCAGTACCATGAAATAACAAACAGTAAACCATGTGCAATTAAATGATTTAGCTTTATAATTCCTAATTTGACTAGAGGGTTAGTAAAGAAAAACGAAAAGAAAAGGACCTATTTTAATGAAAAAGTCTAATGTGCACATTGGAGCTCACGGTTTCCCTTCCGGTTGTCCTCCATCGATATCCCCGGGCTTCGTCGACTTCCGGCCCCACTCCAAGTCCACTCCTTTCAGGCATCTTCTCTCTTCTTCTTCCACTGAACAAAAGACCCAGATCACCTCGTTCTCAGGCACACTAAAAGAAAAAGACCCTCCCTTCATTGGATGGCACACATTCCAAAGCCCCCCTTATCTCTAATCGTAACCCAAACACTGCTGCTACAGAAAACCCATTACATTAGCAGTGAAACCTTTTCCAGGCGTTACCCTCTCCCGCCACCAAATTCAGTCATGTCCTCATGATGTTGAGATAATTTGCTAACCCTTCCTGCAAAGCAGAAAGTCCAACCCAGGTGTAAAAGGCAGTGACATAGTTCCCCAAAGCGGTAGGGGCCACACTCTGTCCCCCAGTGCTACATAGGCCAGCCTATCCAGCGTTCTCCTGATTCTTTGAGACCTCTGTACCCCCTCATCTACTTCTTCATGTTCCATCACTACTGGGGATACTTCTGGTCGACCTGGCGAGGCCTCCCCTGATCTATCATCCGTGCCCTCCTGCAACTCAGACCCCTCTGTCCCTTGGCTGAGCCCCGTTTCATCCTTGCAAGGACCCGCTGAAACCCAGGCATTCCACAGATAGCCCCCCCGCCCCCCCCCCCCGATTTCACCTGACTCGGTGTGAGAAGGGTTAGGAATCTCCTCCTCAATCAGTGGGGAGTTAGCAAAAGGCAGCATATACCACACCCCCATTTCCTCATCCTCCAAATCAGAATCTCACTCAGGGGCGGGGGCCAGTCTAATTTCTCCCGCTGTTGGTCCTTCAGTCACTTTGCGATGCTGCACAGTTCTCTTACTAGGTGTAGGCTCCAGGTCGAGCTCTGGGTCAACCCTTTGTCCCAGAGGCAGAAGTTGGTTCCAATGGAGAATTTTGACAGGCCCATTCCCATCCCCTGGTTTCACCCAGAAAACTGGTACATTTGGCATCTGACTCTCCACTATGCTTATGCTTCCCGGGTAGCCCCAAATTCCTTATGAGGACTCAATCTCCTGGCATGGGTTGGGCAAACCTAACCTTTTGATCATACCTCCTCTTATTTCCTTGATTCTGCTTGGCAGCCACGACCTCAGCTAATTCATAAGCCTTTTTCAGCTCCCTTCTGATATCAGACACAGACTTTTGATAAGTCTTTGGCGGTATGTCATCCTCGTCAGTCCTAAAGCAAGGGTCAATGGGCAACTTCGCCTTGTGCCCAAACATCAGATAATATGGCGAGCCTGGTAGCTTCATTTCGGGTACAGTTGTAGCAGTGTTTAATATGTTGACTCCACCTGCTCTTCTTGCTGATCTCCAAGGTTCTGAGCATGTCTAGCAAGGTCTGATTAAAGCCCTCAGGCTTGGAATCACCCTGCGGGTGATAAGGAGTAGTCCTCGACTTCTCTACTCCAAGCATGCTCAGTAACTCATGGATGAGCCTGCTCTCGAAATCCCGTCCCTGATCACTATATATCCACCTGGGAAGGCCATAATAAATGAAATACTTCTCCCATAACACTTTGGCCACCGTAAACGCCCTCCGGTCCTTGGCAGGGAAGCCTGTGCATATCCGGTGTAGCGATCCGTGATGACTAAGACATTCGCCGTGTTGCTGGCATCTGGCTCTGTTGACAGGAAATCCATGCACACCAGGACCAGGGGCCCCGCACTCTGCAAGTGGGATAATGGAGCTGCCCTCGGAGGCAGCATCTTCCTCCGTATGCATTGAATGCATCCCTGTCCAGCCCTTCATGTGTCCCTGTTCCTACTTCCTAGCCGGTACTTCAGGCTGAAATCATAGGCAGACAATGACCAATGGCCTGTGGCATCCAATTTCGCTGAGGTCAGGATATAAGTTAGGGGATTGTTGTCCATCCTCATCTCAAATGTGGCACCATAGAGGTAGTCACTCAGCTTATCCACCACAGCCCTTTTCAATGCCAGAAACACCAACTTGTGAGTGGGATATTTTTTCTCAGGGGCGACAGACTCTGGCTGACAATCGCAACAGGTATCAACCCAATGCCCTGATACTGATACAGGATGCCCCCTAAGCCCTCTCTGCTGGCATCTGTATGCAGTACATATGGCAATTGGGGGTCTGCAAAAGCCAGCACAGGCACCAGGGTCAGCGTCTCATCAGCGACTGAAAGTCCTCTTCACATTTCGCATCCCATCAAAATAAATGCCAACAGGCTCCGAAGGGTTAAGATACTCTTTACCCTCCTCTTCTTTTGTCCCCCTCCCTTTCTTCCCCAAGGGAGGGTAATTGCACAGAAAATGATTTAAAGAGTGACTCACTTTCGCCTAACCCTTCATGACCCTCCGATAGTAACCACAGAACCCAAGGAATAAGAACAAAGCACTCATAGCCGGGGCCCTTGGTCATGTGATCACTGCCTCCATCTTAGCCAGATCGTAGCTACTCCATCCCGTGAAACTGTATGTCTAACATAGTTGATAGACATCTTGCAGAACTGGCACTTGTCCAGGGAAAGATTTAACCCTTCAGCTTTCAGGCGGCCCAGCACCTTCAGTAGTCTTGCTTTATGCTCTTCCAAGGTGGATCCAAACACTATGAGGTCACCCAGATACACCAATACCTCAAGCAAGTTCATATTCACCCACTGCTTTCTCCATGACATGCTGGGACGTTGCAGGGGCTCCTGATATGCCATGGGGCATCCATTCGAACTGGAAGAATCCCAGTGGAAAAATAAATGCCGTCTTCTCTTCGTCATACTCACTCATGGGGAACTGGTAATATCCACTCCTCAAGTCCAGCACACTGAACCACTTTGCACCACTCAGACAGGCCAATGCGTCTTTGATCCTTGGAACTGTATACTGTTCACGGATGGTACGCCTGATCAGAGTCCTATAGTCCACACACATCCGTACCTTCCCATTCTTCTTCCTGGCCACTGCTATTACGGATGTATAGGGGCTTCTGGACTCAGTGATGACCCCAGCTTCCCACAACTTACACAAATGCTGCCGACCGACTTCCACCTCTGTAGGGGCCAGTTGTCGCGACCTCTCTCTGAACAGGGTGTCCTTGATCACCTGGATAGTGTGATGAGTGCTTTTGGAACAACCACATCAAACTCGTCAGTGGAAAAGACACCTTTCAGCTTCAGCATCTTCTCTATCAAACTCCTCTTCCAACCTGCAGGCACTGGGGAGTCCCTGAAGTTGAATGACTCAGCGGTCATCTTTCCCCCTTTTTCAGATAGTTTCTCCCTGGATAGTCTCACAGGGACACTAGACATTACCCTCTCTGGGAACAGGTGTGCCGGGAGCATTCCCCACTTGAAGGAGACTTCTATTTTCACAGTGTTCCTGATAATCACTGCCATCCTGCTCGCCTGTACAACTGAGGGCTTCTGCAATTCGGGCCTCACCAGTAGCCCAGCAGAAAATCCCGACTCCTCCTCGTGATCTTCTGGAACATCCACTAAGAGGGCCTCACCCTCAGGCAGTTCAGGAAATTTGGGGGTCCCCATCACTGTCGCTACTTCCCCAGGCCACAATTGGCTTTGACTGGGTGAACCACTCAGTCCCTTGTCTAACCTAGGTATCTGGCCCAATGCAGCCAAGCACTTCCTCAAAAGCAGCTCGAAACACCGGGTGAACGGACAATGTTCTCAGGAAGCTCTCTCCAGCTTTCTCCTTGTAGGCTCCCAGGAGCCTCCTCACAATAGGAGTGCTGCTCCCCACAAGAATTGAAATGCCGCCCTTCTTAACGGGGTCCAGACAAACTAGCGCTAATGTATCAAGAGCCTCAGCCAATCCCACATCAGCCTCCGAAAACTCCATCTTCACCGACAAGTAACCATCATAGTGCACTGAATGGTATCAATGATAAATGCTTTAAATACTGGTTGTAAAATGAACGATACAGCAAAGTGACCTGCAACCCTGTGTCAAGTGTGGCTCTGGTATAAATGCCCTCTATCTGTAGCGATACACTGTAGCTTGGCCCCACTAAGCCTTCAGGAATGGTTTTTCTTTCCTTTAGTGTGTTCCTTGATATACCGCTGTGAATGTGTTCCCCTGATACACCAAGCCATCCCCTCACTGGGTCTCTTGTAAGTTTTCCCAATGACTCTCTGCTTAAGTACCTGCGGGCTCACTCTCCGAGGGGTTTCCCGTCGTTCACACAAACATGAGTGGCAGCAGTAGCAAGGGAGTACTGGGACTTTAGCGCTCTCACGACATCAGCAGCCCATCTCCTCAAACTTTCAATCAATTGCTGTTGTTTTACATCATCAGAGCACTGCCACTCTTCTAACAACCGAGAGGTCTGCTTCATCCAAGTCTCATACTCCTCTTCCCCTTTAGGAGTGGGCATTATTCCAGAGAATAAGTGGGGCCTACCGTAGCTGGAACTTTGGACCTGGACATTTTTCCATTTATTTGCCAGAGAGATAAGGGTGGATATGAACTCAGAATTCTCACTCTTCACTGGGGGACAGGGACTCATTAGACATTCCAAATCAGACCACTCCTTCCCCTCGCTAAGCAGAAATGAGAAAACCCTGTCTTTGAAGTCTCCACCTCCACCTACAGGAGACTCGACTTGAGATTCAGCCTGCTCCCCTACACTCTCCTCCTCCCAGAAAGTATGGACAATCCTTGCCCCCCATCTCCTGGGTCCCCCATCGTACCAAGCAGTTCCACTGTTGTTAGGTCAGTGCTAGTCTGAACTAAAACAAGGTCTGTGCCCACCATTTTATCAAATCTCCACCCCAAAATCAAAACTTTGCCTACAGCTTTAACAGTACTTAAAAGTCAAATTAACAATTCATCAGGAGTACAAACATCTAACCCACTCAACACTCATGCATTTGTTACCGGTAACCCCGTGGATGCACACCACCACGCAACCCCAGCAGCATCCATACTAGCACAGACTTAAACACAAAGCCCACTGGTTTAATGCTCAGGGCAATCACACAGCATCCAATGAAATCAATCCCGGACGAGCCCCCACAATTGTAACCCTCAGGTTCGGCCGGCGGCATTAGTCTAGGGAAGGCAGTCTCTGGCCCCGCCAAACGTGTGAAATCTGAGGTACAAAACTTCTTGGTTGTGTGGATGCTGTGTGATGTGTTCCCCGGTTACAAATCAGTACCACAAAAGAACAGACGGTAAACCATATGCAGTTAAATGATTTAGCTTTATAATTCCTAATTTGACTAGAGGGTTAGTAAAGAAAAACAAAAAGAAAAGGGCCCATCTTAATGAAACAATCTAATGTGCACATTTGGAGCTCATGGTTTCCCTTCTGGTTGTCCTCCATCCAGTTGGGATCACAGAGACATGGCTCCAGGGTGACCAGGGATGGGAGCTCAACCTTCAGGGATATTCAATATTCAGGAGGGATAGACATGAAGGAAGGGGAGGTGGGGTGGCGTTGCTGGTTAAAGAAGAGATTAACGCAATAGAAAAGAAGGACATAAGCCGGGAAAATGTGGAATCGATATGGGTAGAGCTGCGTAACACCAAGGGGCAGAAGACGCTGGTGGGAGTTGTGTACAGGCCACCTAACAGTAGTAGTGAGGTCGGAGATGGTATTAAACAGGAAATTAGAAATGTGTGCAATAAAGGAACAGCAGTTATAATGGGTGACTTCAATCTACATGTAGACTGGGTGAACCAAATTGGTAAAGGTGCTGAGGAAGAGGATTTCTTGGGGATGTATGCGGGATGGTTTTTTGAACCAACATGTCGAGGAACCAACTAGAGAGCAGGCTATTCTGGACTGGGTTTTGAGCAATGAGGAAGGGTTAATTAGCAATCTTGTCGTGAGAGGCCCCTTGGGTAAGAGTGACCATAATATGGTGGAATTCTTCATTAAGATGGAGAGTGACATAGTTAATTCAGAAACAAAGGTTCTGAACTTAAAGAGGGGTAACTTTGAAGGTATGAGACATGAATTAGCTAAGATAGACTGGCAAATGACACTTAAAAGATTGACGGTGGATATGCAATGGCAAGCATTTAAAGGTTGCATGGATGAACTACAACAATTGTTCATCCCAGTTTGGCAAAAGAATAAATCAAGGAAGGTAGTGCACCCGAGGCTGACAAGAGAAATTAGGGATAGTATCAATTCCAAAGAAGAAGCATACAAATTAGCCAGAGAAAGTGGCTCACCTGAGGACTGGGAGAAATTCAGAGTTCAGCAGAGGAGGACAAAGGGCTTAATTAGGAAGGGGAAAAAAGATTATGAGAGAAAACTGGCAGGGAACATAAAAACAGACTGTAAAAGCTTTTATAGATATGTAAAAAGGAAAAGACTGGTAAAGACAAATGTAGGTCCCCTGCAGACAGAAACAGGCAAATTGATTATGGGGAGCAAGGACATGGCAGACCAATTGAATAGTTACTTTGGTTCTGTCTTCACTAAGGAGGACATAAATAATCTTCCAGAAATAGTAAGGGACAGAGGGTCCAGTGGGATGGAGGAACTGAGCGAAATACATGTTAGTAGGGAAGTGGTGTTAGGTAAATTGAAGGGATTGAAGGCAGATAAATCCCCAGGGCCAGATGGTCTGCATCCTAGAGTGCTTAAAGAAGTAGCCCAAGAAATAGTGGATGCATTAGTGATAATTTTTCAAAACTCGTTAGATTCTGGACTAGTTCCTGAGGATTGGAGGGTGGCTAATGTAACCCCACTTTTTAAAAAAGGAGGGAGAGAGAAACCGGGGAATTATAGACTGGTTAGCCTAACGTCGGTGGTGGGGAAACTGCTGGAGTCAGTTATCGAGGATGTGATAACAGCACATTTGGAAAGCGGTGAAATGATCGGACAAAGTCAGCATGGATTTGTGAAAGGAAAATCATGTCTGACGAATCTCATAGAATTTTTTGAGGATGTAACTAGTAGAGTGGATAGGGGAGAACCAGTGGATGTGGTATATTTGGATTTTCAAAAGGCTTTTGACAAGGTCCCACACAGGAGATTAGTGTGCAAACTTAAAGCACACGGTATTGGGGGTAAGGTATTGATGTGGGTGGAGAATTGGTTAGCAGACAGGAAGCAAAGAGTGGGAATAAACAGGACCTTTTCAGAATGGCAGGCGGTGACTAGTGGGGTACCGCAAGGCTCAGTGCTGGGACCCCAGTTGTTTACAATATATATTAATGACTTGGATGAGGGAATTAAATGCAGCATCTCCAAGTTTGCGGATGACACGAAGCTGGGTGGCAGTGTTAGCAGTGAGGATGATGCTAAGAGGATGCAGGGTGACTTGGATAGGTTGGGTGAGTGGGCAAATTCATGGCAGATGCAATTTAATGTGGATAAATGTGAAGTTATCCACTTTGGTGGCAAAAATAGGAAAACAGATTATTATCTGAATGGTGGCCGATTAGGAAAAGGGGAGGTGCAACGAGACCTGGGTGTCATTATACACCAGTCATTGAAAGTGGGCATGCAGGTACAGCAAGCAGTGAAAAAGGCGAATGGTATGCTGGCATTTATAGCGAGAGGATTCGAGTACAGGAGCAGGGATGTACTACTGCAGTTGTACAAGGCCTTGGTGAGACCACATCTGGAGTACTGTGTGCAGTTTTGGTCCCCTAATCTGAGGAAAGACATCTTTGCCATAGAGGGAGTACAAAGAAGGTTCACCAGATTGATTCCTGGGATGGCGGGACTTTCATATGAAGAAAGACTGGATGAATTGGGCTTGTACTCGTTGGAATTTAGAAGATTGAGGGGGGATCTGATTGAAACGTATAAGATCCTAAAGGGATTGGACAAGCTAGATGCAGGAAGATTGTTCCCGATGTTGGGGAAGTCCAGAACGAGGGGTCACAGTTTGAGGATAGAGGGGAAACCGTTTAGGACCGAGATTAGGAAAAACTTCTTCACACAGAGAGTGGTGAATCTGTGGAATTCTCTGCCACAGGAAACTGTTGAGGCCAGTTCATTGGCTATATTTAAGAGGGAGTTAGATATGGACCTTGTGGCTACGGGGGTCAGGGGGTATGAAGGGAAGGCTGGGGCGGGGTTCTGAGTTGGATGATCAGCCATGATCATAATAAATGGCGGTGCCGAATGGCCTACTCCTGCACCTATTTTCTATGTTTCTATGTTTCTATGATATCCCCCAGGCTTCGTCGACTCCCGACCCCACTCCAAGTCCACTCCTTTCAGGCATTTTCTCTCTTCATCTTCCACTGAATAAAAGACCCAGATCATCTTGTTCTCAGGAACGCAAGAAAAAAAGACCCTCCCTTCATTGGATGGCACACATTCCAAAGCCCCTGTTATCTCTAGTCATAACCCAAACACTGCTGCTACAGAAAAACCATTACATTAGCAATGAAACCTTTCCCAGGGTGTTACGTGTATAAATGTGCTAAATTATTACCTGCTGATCTGGTTATACTTATAAATGTCGCTGTAATATGTGTTCTTAACATTGAAAGAACTGTCAACTGAATGTTAATTGGACGAGGGATGATTGATAAGTTCGTGGCCTAAGGTAGAACGAAATGAGTTATACAGCTCTCATTACCCGCACGTGCAGTTCAACTCTTTGAGTGAAAATGCAGAAAGTTTGAAGTTAATAACTCATCTCCTTCTACCTTAGGTCATGAGCTTATCAATCACCCCTGCTGTGGACCTCTTCTGGAGGTCCAAGACGCCGTCTTCTACAAAGAAGGGATCCGTATGCTCCACGACCACTGGACTAAGTGTGTACATGTAGGAGGGGACTATGTTGAAAAATAAATGTGCTAGGTTTTCTAAAATTGACTCCTTCTAGCTTAGGCCACGAACTTATCAATCACCCCTGATATATCCCTTCTGGGTACTGATTGTGGCCCTGGGTCAGAAGGTGTGTGAGCTTGTAATTGTATTACAAATCCACTAGGTGGCAGTACACGACTGTGTTTACTTTCATCACCATCTCTCTAAGTCAGGCTAAAAATTTTCTGCAAAAGTCAGCCTGATCGTTCATTCCCTTACATTCCTAAGCAATGATCATGATTGCAGAAGAAGCCTGAGTTTCTTTTCCTGCACATTCCCCCATTAGAGCTCCTACTTTCAATCTGAAGGGTATAGATTTAAATGGGTCTATGAATCACTTAGTTTATAAGTTCAAAGTAAATTTATTATCAAGGTACATATATGTCACCATGAGATTCATTTTCTTGCAGGCATACTCAATAAATCCGATAACCATAGTCGAATCAATTAAATTCTGCACCAATAGGGTGTGAAAGACAACAAACTGTGTAAGTACAGAAAGAAAACAAATAATAATCATAATAGCAAAATAAGCAATAAATATTGAGAACATGAGATGAAGAGATATTGAAAGTGAGTCCATGGGTTGTGGGAACAGTCCAGTGGGGGCAAGTGAAGTTGAGTGAAGTTATCCCCACTGGTTCAAGAGCCTGATGGCTGAGGGGTAATAACTGTTCCAGAACCTGGTGCTGTGAGTCCTGAGACTCCTGTACCTCCTTCCTGATGGCAGCAGTGAGAGGCAACCATGACTTGGGTGGTAGGTGTCCCTGGTGATGGATGCTGCTCTCCTGCAGCAACACTCCATGTAGATGTGCTCAGTAGTTGGGAAAGCTTTAGCTGTGATGGACTGAGTCTTATCCACTACCTTTTGTAGGTTTTTCCATATCAGGTTGAAATGCAGCCAGTCAATATACTCTCCTTCACACATCTATATAAGTTTGTCAAAGTTTCAGATGCCATGCCAATTCCTCACAAACTTCTAAGGAAGTGGAGGCACTGCTGTGCTTTCTTTGTAATTGCATTTATGTGCTGGGCCCAGGACAAGTCCTCTGAAATGATAATACTGAGGAATTTAAAGTAACTGACACACTCCGTCTCTGATCCCTGATGAGGACTGGCACATGGACCTCCGGTTTCCTCTTCCTGAAGTCAATAATCAGTGTCTTGCCGACGCTGAGTAAGAGGTAGTTGCTGTGGCAACACTCAACCAGATTTTCAATCTCCCTCTACTGATTCATCACTGCCTTTGATTCGGCCTACAACAGTGATGTCATTTGCAAAGTTAAATATGGCATTGGAGCCCGTGCTTAGCCAAGCAGTCATAAGTGTAAAACAAGATTTAATTTACTCCCATATCTGGTTGGAATACAGCAAGTATCACTGGAGCAATTTTTTGCAAATTGTTTGAGAAAATTCTACAGGATAGGACTTGTGTACATTTGGAATGAGAGGGGCTGACGAGAACAGTTAACATGGCTGTCTGCAAGGAAAGCCCTGTGACACAAATTTGATTAGAGTCTTTAGAGGAGATAACCAACAAGACTGATAGAGGCAGGGTGATAGATGTTTGCATGGAATTCAGTAAGGTTTTTGATAAGGTCCCATTGTAGAGTAATGTAATTGGGAGAAATGTACATAATTCATAACCACCAACATTGAGTTGGGGTTTTGCTTTAAGAGGCTGGTCTGATGTGATGACGTTGTTACTTAAAGGGTTTTTAGCACGTTTTGTATTCAATATTTTTTGATATTCAATAAATGAGTTTCTATGGCTTTCCTAAAACATAAAACAACTCTACCATTTTATTTGCAAAACCTACACTGGCGACTACAATGCTCCAGGATGATTCTAGAGTTATTGAACATGTCACTTTGAAACTGCTGGAGTTTTTTGAGAAAAACGCCTCTGCTTGGTTTGCACAAGCTGAGGCCTAATTTGTTCCTTGAGAAATCTCTGCCGACGACAGCAACTTCTACTACATGGTAGCATCGCTCAGAATTCTGCGGCTCCAAGAGGGGTGAGTCTACTGGAACATCCGCATGAACATGATGAATACTGATCACTGAAAACTTTCCTTTTATAGACGTTTGGACTATCGGAGTCTGAACGCGCCAAAGTTGCTCTCCTTACCCAGTCTCAGTGATGCTCGGCCTTCTGAGCTAATGGACCACATGCTATATCTCCTGTGAAATCACCATCCTTGTTTTACTTTTAAAGAACTCTTCATGCAGCAAATGTCTGATCAAGATCATATAGCCCTTGCTTATGCACCCATGAAGTACTATAGGGAGTTTGCTTAAATGGCTGACAGTCTACACTCAGCTGTGCAGTGGTAGCTTATTCTTCCTCCCTTCTGTACCTCAATAAACCCGGTCAGCAAGGCCACCACCATAAGGACACTGGCAGTTATGAATCAGATGACACCGGGCCTGATTTTTATCACACGTGCTTTGGTACCAGCCACCTTGCAGCTTCAACAGTGCCAGTGCAGTGGGACATCAGAGGTCTGTGAACACCGCGGGTTCCAGCTGCCAGAGTAAACTACTGTTCATTACGGACACTCTTTCAGGGTGACGCTTCCTGTGTGATATGGGTATTCAAGTGAGTGTGCTGCCAGCATCACCTACTGATGAGAAGGCAAAGAGTAACAAAACTCGCTGGAGGCCACCAACAGCAGCAGGAATCAGACTTATGGGACATGACAGGTGATGCTCTGCTTCAGTGGGTGACATTACACATGGGACTTCGTCCTGGCTAAAGTAGCTAGGCTTCTGCTCAGTGCAGATTTCCTGCATGCCCAAAGACCATTGGTCGATCTTAGGATGCTGGCTTGTGGATGTCAAGGACTTTGGGTCATTACCCGCTCACCTAGAAATTTCCCCACAACGACTCTTTCAAGTTCATGACCACCACATGCGAGTTTACTCAACTGCTGGGCAAATTCCCAAACCTCACCAAGCCCACATTCTCCACTACAGTCGCAAAACATGGGACTGAGCAACAAATTTCCACAACTGGCCTACCAGTCCATGCCTGCGTGCTTGGGCTGGACCCTGAAAATCTGGCAACCATGAAGGCTGAGTCTGTCGACATGGAAATACTTGGCATTGTACTAGGATTGAATCACCCCTGGGCTTCACCCCTCCATATGGTCCCAAAGTCCGATGGATGTTGCCACCCACGTGGTGATTACCAGCACCTTAATGAGGCCACCAGCCAGTTCCACACATCCAAGACTTTACTGCATGTTTACCTGGAAACTTAATTTTACCAAAGTCATTCAGGTTAGGGGCTCCAGGCCTGTGTGCCTGGAGGATATTCCCAAAACTGTGGTGCTAACCCCATTTGGTCTTTTTGAGTTTCTTCTCATATTGCTTGGACCGAAAAATGCAGCACAGACTTTCCAATAGCTGTTGGACTGTATTAAAAGACTTAGATTTTCTTTTCATTTACCTAGATGACATACCTGTCACCAATGCATCCAAATCTGAACAAGCATCTCATCTCCACACACTTTTCGAGCGCTTAAGCCAACACAGGTCGATTAGTAACCCTGCTAAATGACAGTTTGATTTGTTAACCATTGACTTTCTCAGCCATCGCATCCCCACCAAAGGTGTGAAAGCCCGCCCATCAGATATAGACACTATTATGGACTTTTCACTGCCCCACACCACTAAAAAAGCTACAGGAATTTTTAGGCATGATATATTTCTATCAATGCTTCATTCCACGAGCTGCTGACTTATGCTCCCCTTGTATACTGTACTCAAAGACAATACCACTAATCAACACCTTGGCTGGTCGGTGGACATGACCTGGGCATTTGATGATACCAATTGAGGTCTTTCTAACGGGACCCAACTAGCACACCGGCTCCCCAATGCACCCATAGCTATTACTACTGATGCTTCAGACTATATTGTGGGTGCTGTTGGAAGCGTGTGGTAGCTGCTCGCGTCCTTCAGCAGACAGCTCTGTCTCCCCGAAGCGCAGTACAGCACATTAGGCCGTGAGCTTCTCAGTGTCTATCTGGCTGTCTGCTATTTTTGTTTGCTTCTAGAGCATCGCCATTTCACAGCATTCATTGATCACAAGCCCATCATGCATATGTTGGCCAAAGTATCAGACCCTTGGTCTGCACGGCAGCAACCCACTGGGCGTACATATCCGAGTTCACAACTGATATACAGCATATCAAGGGTAAAAATAATGCCACGGCCAGCCACGGAGGCTGTACACATGGGGTTGACTATGCTGGCATGGCAGCTGACCAAGTTACTGACCCAGAGGTCCAGGCTTACCGAGCAGCAGTCACAGCCTGCAGTTGGCTGACAGTAAGTTCGGGGAAGCTGAGATTTCTTTCCTGTGTGATGTCTCAACCAGTCGTCCTCACTCCACTGTGCGAGCAAACTGGAGGCGTACTCTTTTCGACTCCATACATGCCCTCTCACATCTGGGTTGGAAGACCTTACTGAAAATGCTTGCACTAAAGTTTGTTTGGCACGGCCTCAGAAAGAACAACGATGATCGGACTGCAGCCTGTGTGGAATGCCAGCAAGCAAAAATGAATCGTCATGTTCAGGCACCATTGGCGCCTTTTAAGGTCCCTGAGCGACGGCTTGACCATGTCAATGTGGGCCATGGTGGTGCTCTTCCCCCCTCCCGCGGTTACACACACTTTACCATGACGGGCCACACCACCAAGTGGCCAGGGTTCACCCTCCAGCATCGATGATGGCCGCAGACGTGGTTTAGGTGTTCATCAGCACCTGAGTTATTTGGTTTGGCATCCCATCTGATAGATCCTCTGACCATGGTCCCCAGTTCATTTCAGACCTCTGAGCTGAGATGGCCCAGAACCTTGGCATTTGTACATCACACCATGGGGTAGCTGTTACGAATGCCAGGTAATTTCATTCCTGACGCTACAACTGCTTGGTCCGCCTCTCAACAGCATTCCCCTTCCTCTATAAATTCAATTCCTTTTCACCTGTTCCTACCTCCCAACATGGTATACAGATCTCTTGGACTCCTGTGGACCTATGTTCTACCTCATCAGTTTTCGTACACAATGATGCACACCAACATCCCCTTAGAACTCCTGTTCTGCATTTTGGAATGGGGAGAAAAGCCTTTTATTATAGATAAGAGGGTTAAACCTGAACATATTTTGGTAGATCGCCTTAATCGGGCCCATCAAGATTTGGAGTATTCCATTGCCGTGCCCCTGCCATCACAACATAACCAGGAGCATGTTAATGCATCTCTGGACAAACCAGAGGCACCTGTTGTTCCCCCACCCATGGAACATAGGACCCAAGCCAGGGGACTTGTCTGAACTCTGGACAGGCTTACAATGCCGGTTTCAGTGAATTCTTGGGAGTGGGGGGGTGCCTGTGTAGGGTAACCTAATTAGTGGAAAGGTACATAATTCACAACCACCAACATTGAATTGGGTGTTCACTTTAAGAGGCTGGTCTGATGTGATGACACTGTTACGTAAAGGCTTTTAGTGCACTTGGTGTTCAATAAATGAGTTGCTGTGGCTTTTCTGAAACATAAAACACTTCCACCATTTTATTTGCGAAACCTACACCATGTGGTAGGGTTGCTCAGAAGGATAAGGCACATGGGATCCAAGGCAAGCTAGTTAACTGGATCCAGGACTGGCTTGATGTTAGGAGGTGGAGGCAGAGGTAGTAGTGGAGGGATGCTTTTCTCACTGGACATCGGTGATCAGTGGTGTACCCCAGGGATCAGTGCTGTGACCTTTGTCGGTTATGACTGTGAATGTAGAAGGTATGACTATTTTTTGCTGCTTCTGTTGTTCTGTGTACTCTGTAGGTGCTGGAATGAGGGGCAACACTTGCAAATTGCCCCCAGCACATCCTTGGGTGTGCTGTTCGTTAACACCGCATATTTCAATGCACATGTCATAAATAAATCTGAATCAGAAATCCGGACCTGAAGTTTGCAGATGACATGAAAATTGGAAGTGTCATTGGGAAAGAAGGAGAGATGATAGAAGGTTGTCTAAAGCTACAGCAGGATATAGCTCAGTTGGAAAGTTTGCTGGAACATTTGGTAGATGGAATTTAATCCTGACAAGTGGAAGGTGATGCATTTTGTGCAGGCAATCAATGGAAGGACATGTACACTAAATAGTGAGGCCCTAAAAAATGCTGGCGAATAGAAGAGCATCAGGTTACAAGTCCATATTTCCATGAAAGTGGTAAAACAGGTAGATGGAGTGGTGAAGAAGACTTATGACATGCTTGCCTTCATTTGTCAGGGCATTGAATCTAAGAGTTGGGTGATCATGTTACAACTTTATAAAATACCTGGAGTTTTGTTCTTCACCGCTATTGATGTGGTTGTGCTGGAGAGAGGGCCAAACTGATTAACCTCCCTCATTAGATGCTACCTGATTTGCTAAGTTCCTCCATAATTTTCTCTATGTTCACCAGGATGTTGCCTGGATTGAAGGACTTCAGTTATGCGAAGAGTTTTAATGGTCATGAGTTGTATTTTCAGGAGGGAGGGAAGCCAAGGGATGACCTGACCAAGTTATATAAAATTAGGAGAGGAATAGATAGGGTAGATAACCAGAATAATTTTCCATGGTTGGGCTATTAAAAACAAGATATAAATCTAAGGTGAGAAGGAAGAATTTTAAATGGAATCTGAGGGGAAATGTCTTTGCTACATAGAGCAGTGGATTAGTGTAGATAAACAAAACGATTGGCGTGGACATGTTGGATTGAAGGGCATGCTTTTGTTCTGTATGACATTCTCTTCTCTGTGAAAACCATTCTTTGCACCAAGATAATCCATGCATTATTTACTCCACTGCTTGAAGTCCTTGTACTTACACTCCATGGCCACTTTATGAGGTACTCCTGTATACCTGCTCATTAATGCAAATATCTATGCAGCTGATCATGTGGCAGCATAAAAGCATGCAGATACAAGAGGTTCATTTGTTCAGACCAAACATCAGAATGAGGAAGAAATGTGATCTAAGTGACTTTGATCATGGAATAATAGTTGGTGCCAGATAGGGTGGTGTGAGTATCTCAGAAACTACGACCCACTGGGATTTTCACATACAACTTTCTCTAAGTTTACGGAGAATGGTGTGAAAAACAAAGAACATCCAATGAGCAGCATATCTGTTGGTGAAAACATTTTGGCAATGAGAGAGGTCAAAGGAGAATGGCTAGACTAGTTCAAGCTGACAGGAAGGTGACAGTTACTCAAATAACCATACATTACAACAGTGGTGTGCAGAAGAGCATCTCTGAGTGCACAACACATTGAACCTTGAAGTGGATGGGCTACAGCATCAGAAGACCACAAACATACAGGAGGTACCTAGTGAAGTGACCACTGAGTGTATATTATCAAGTCTGAGCTCACCTATTCACCAGCCTCCTCTGCATCAGTGATAAAAGCTATTCCAAATTTTCTGGCCACTGACATACAATTTCCACTAGCTTTTCTCTTACTGGCCTTCATGTCCTCTTTAAGTTCAGCTGTTTATTAGATCCACATCCTGATCTCTTGATTTGATTCGCAAAACAGCTCCAGATGATGCAGTTCCCCTTCTGGTATTGTTGATGACTTCCTCATCACAGGGTACTTTTATCTTTCCCTTCTAGACTGCCATCATTATTCACTCCTGAGAAAGCCGTACTTAGATATCTACAGAATCTTTGTAAACTATCATTATACATTTTCTCTTTCACCCACACAGCTTTTGAACATGCTATAAACTACCAAATCAATGTCCATTTATCCCAACTGCATTTTCCCTTCATCTTTCTTGAACCCCTCAGCAGACTTTTAACACAGTTGCCCACTGCTATTTTTTTCTTCTCATGTTTAGCTGAGAACAACTATTGGTTCCTGTTTCAAGGTTACCTATTTACTTAGTAGTCATAGTCATACTTTATTAATCCCGGGGGAAATTGATATTCGTTACAGTTGCTCCATAAATAATAAATAGTAATAGAACCATAAATAGTTGAATAGTAATATGTAAATTATGCCAGTAAATTATGAAATAAGTCCAGGACCAGCCTATTGGCTCAGGATGTCTGACTCTCCAAGGGAGGAGTTGTAAAGTTTGATGGCCACAGGCAGGAATGACTTCCTATGACGCTCTGTGTTGCATCTCGGTGGAATGAGTCTCTGGCTGAATGTACTCCTGTGCCCACCCAGTACATTATGTAGTGGATGGGAGACATTGACCAAGATGGCATGCAACTTAGACAGCATCCTCTTTTCAGACACCACCGTGAGAGAGTCCAGTTCCACCCCACAACGTCACTGGCCTTACTTGTCCCCAGAGAAACTGCTTAACTGGTTTCTTTTACCATAATCCCGTTTCTGATTTCATACCGCACCCCATTTTATTCTAAAGCTAAATTAGGCTGCTCACAAACTCAGCATCCTCTTTAGATATGAAGCTGAGTCTTAGATATGAAGCTTTTAATAAAATATTTCTTGCAATTGATAAACAAATTAAATATTCCCTTTTCCTTAATATTACTCCCTAAATATGAACATTTTGACAGTGAACATGACCTTGTTTATCCATAAACATCTCTGTGTAATCCTCAATGAGATTTTGAAGTTTGTCTCTCCTGTCTTGAATCATAACAGAAGTAGTCTAGAATGCAAAACATTTTAATGCTTGTCAACAATCTCCCCACTGCCTATGGCCTTTCTTGAGTTGTGAGTTTGCGAGTTTGATAGAAATTTTATGATTTGGCAAGGATTTTGCTCGCCTAAAAACAGCACTGCATGCAAAGTATCTCAATCTCAAAAGCACCTTTCCATTTCTTTAATTGACCCTAATGCTCTTTCTTTTGCTATCTTCTCTCCCTCAACTCTTCTCTGCTCCATACTGCCACCTAATACAGCACTCAGAACATGATACTGTCAGAAACTCTAGATCTATAGGCTTTCAATACTGCAGCCTAAACAGCCTGTTGTCAGTGATTGTTTGAAAACACTGGTTGATGATATTTGAATAGGTGACCCGTTTCTGCAGGATTTCGATTCATATTTAATCAAATATAGAACTGAAAAGCCTTTGTAGATGAAGTAACAGACAATCGGTTTTCCCCACCTGTGAGTTTGGCAGAACTTCTAACTGTGATTGTTGAGAGGTCCTGATGACGGTATTTATCCTTGCACCACACACCAGGCCAATCAATTTGGAAAAGTCCCTTACAAATTTGATCCGGTCCACACCTATAACCATGGGATCTATGAATTTCAGAATGCCCAACCCTTCTGAAATCCCCAATGGAATTATAAAACTGAAACCATCTCCAAAGTAATTCCCTGCCTGATGTGTAACACACTCATGAGTAGAAACTGAGGAACATTTCCCACTGGGGAGTAAAACTGCAACACCTCCCCATCAAAGAATTTGCCCCTCTCCTAACAAAAGCAGATTATCTTCCTGACTCATTGCTTCTCCCTTCTATCAACCCTATTCTCCAATTCACAATCCTTATTTTCTTCTTTGCATGCTCTTTGTCTTTGTTTTCAATCCCGGAATCTCTTTTCTCCTTATAAATCCGGTAACTTTCTAATCCCACTTAATATATCACCCCGGGCCCCCATTTCTTCTGATATGGGACTGCCCTTGACCTCTGCTTGACTCATAGAACATTCATGGTCTTGATTTTTTGTGTGTAATGCTTTAAAAAAAACGCTCCAGCTTTGATCTCTCAGAAACAGTTGAATTTCCCAAATTGTCAGAATCGGAATCATGTTTTTTGTCACTGGCATAAGTCATGGAATGTGCTGTTTTGTGGCAGCAGGACTGTGTAGAGGCATGCCATGAAGAATGCCCAGTATAGCTAAAGCCTGTAAGAACATGCAATGATGCTGATATTTTGTGATATCAATTTTGAATTCTGCAAAAAATTTTAACTATATTTTCTACGTTTCCTCCACATCATTGTGGGTTGAAAGGCCTGTACTGTGCTGTAATGTTCTATGTTTAACTATCTTATAAGTTTTGGTTGCAAAATGTATCTGTCTTTCACAACAGCATCGTAAACTCAGACTACATTATCTTCTCAAATACAGAATATCTGCTAGTAAGAAAGATTAAAGTAGAATGAGCTGTAAGAATTATTCTTAACACACAATTCATATTGCTGTTACCTAATTGTTTAATCTGTGTAATTGTATTTGTGGGTATCCTATCATGATCACTGTGATTTTGCTGTTCACAAGCATCATTCAGGATTTCTACTGTTGCCCTGTTAAAGGTCCAATTCAGAACAGTTTGAGTCAAATGTGTATAACGCCCTGGGAAAGGTTTCACTGCTAATGTAATGGTCTTTCTGTAGAAGCAGTGTTTGGGTTATGGTTAGAGATAACAGGTGCTTTGCAATATGAGCCATCCAATGACGGGAGGGTGTTTTCGTGTTATGTACCTGACACCAGGGTGATCTGGTTATTTTGTTCGGTGGGAGATGAAGACAGAAGATGCTGGAGTGGAGCCATGATCCGACGAAGGCTAGGGAGATCAAAGGAGGATTGGCGAAGGGGAAACCGTGAGCTCCAACTTGTGCACATTAGACTGTTCCATTAAAATGGGCTCTTTTCTTTTTTTGCTTTATCTTCACTAACCCTGTAGTCAAATTAAGCATTATAAAGCTAAATCATTTAATTAGATGCAGTTTACTGTCTGATATTCCATGGTACTGATTTGTAACAGGGGAACAAATCATGCAGCATCCAGCAAAAAAGGGGTTTCGGGGTGGACTCGCATCTCAGTCTCCCCCATTTGGTCGAGCCAGAGATTGTCTTCTCTGGACTTACGCAGCTGACAGAACTTCAGGGTTTATGTGTTAGATGATGGCTCCAATTATTCCCAGCGTGTTAGATTTGTGTGTTTTACTCTCAAAAGAATTTTTTTTTCTTCTTAAGTTAAGAAATCTATATTGCATTAGCTACCTTGGTGGATTGCCACATTAGATCAAATGACAGAGAACAGGTGGGGGTATACCATAGAGGTTTGAATGCAAGGAGAAGAATTTGCCCATCTTTCTCGCACACGCTGACAACCTCCCCACCAGAAATTAATGCAGCACTCAGCTTTGGGTCCACGCAGCTGAGTTTTGGATGCATTCTGGTTCATGAAGAGTGAGAGATGAGAGACCTGATAGAGCAAACAATAATAGTGTCCAAGCAAGTGAGCAAGGGTGATATCTCAGCCAAATTGGCTGAGTCAGGTGTAATGCTATAGATGTGGAAAGTCAATGGAGCTTTGGGATTCACAGTGTTTTGTGTCAAAAGCACAGGGCAGACCCAAATGGATAGAACTCTTTATTCTGTATAGAAACCCAACTGTTTGCATCAATATCGTAACATCAGATTTACAGTGATTTAGATCAATGATGATGACTCAGTGACATTGTCAGCTGAATATAGCAATGGTAACGTTTTCACTAGCCAGATGAGCATAATGAAACGATATGGCAATATAAGATCTCACTTTCTTGGAGCAAAATAATACAATGAAATAATCCATTTGAATTGTTTCAGACTATATATCAAATGTCATGATCAGAAAATAGCATGGCGTGGAGAGAGAAACATGGCACAGAACACTTTAAATCAGTTGGATGTTTAAATAATTAGCAAAATGAACTAAACACAGCCCATAGTTAATCTGGAGAATTCTATATGCAACTTGGCTGTTGTATAAATTTTATGGTTACTCACGCATAAGGAGCAGAATATTATTTATAAAAGTGTGCCAATAGATAACTTGCCACATTGGCAGGTTAATTGTTCACCGTAAATGACCTGAGAGACCATTCATAAGAACTGTTCTGATGAGTGGTCTTCAGTCTGTAACATTGACATCATTTCTCTTCCCACAGATGTGGTCTGACCTGCCGACTATTTCAAGCACTTTTTTTTATTTTAGGTTTCCAGCATCTGAGGTTTTTCTTTATTTTCACTGTATGTTATCTCGAGTACGTAGGCAAGTTATAGATTTGGTGGTCGTTGATAGGAATGAGAGAAGAATTAAATGGGATTGTTGTAAGTAAGTGCTTAATGGACAATACAGTCCCTTGAGCCAATAGGCCTTTTTTCAAGCAAGATTACTCGATGAAAATTACTTCAGGGCTTGGAATGCTGCTTCTATTGTGGATAATTGCTAATCATGACAGTTAGTGTGATCTAGAGAAAGGATTAGCTATCACCCATTTCTGTTGGTTATGCTTAAGATTATTATCAATTTTTGTGTCCAAGGAAACATAGAAACATAGAAAATAGGTGCAGGAGTAGGCCATTCGGCCCTTCGAGCCTGCACCGCCACTTATTATGATCATGGCTGATCATCCAACTCAGAACCCCACCCCAGCCTTCCCTCCATACCCCCTGACCCCTGTAGCCACAAGGGCCATATCTAACTCCCTCTTAAACATAGCCAATGAACTGGCCTCAACAGTTTGCTGTGGCAGAGAATTCCACAGATTCACCACTCTCTGTGTGAAGAAGTTTTTCCTAATCTCAGTCCTAAAAGGCTTCCCCTCTATCCTCAAACTGTGACCCCTCGTTCTGGACTTCCCCAACATCGGGAACAATCTTCCTGCATCTAGCCTGTCCAATCCCTTTAGGATCTTATACGTTTCAATCAGATCCCCCCTCAATCTTCTAAATTCCAACGAGTACAAGCCAGTTCATCCAGTCTTTCTTCATATGAAAGTCCTGCCATCCCAGGAATCAATCTGGTGAACCTTCTTTGTACTCCCTCTATGGCAAAGATGTAGCATACCATTCGCCTTTTTCACCGCCTGCTGTACCTGCATGCCCACTTTCAATGACTGGTGTATAATGACACCCTGGTCTCGTTGCACCTCCCCTTTTCCTAATCGGCCACCATTCAGATAACAATTTGCGTGTCAATTCATTCAATGTGATAAAGTATTCCAAGGGCACTATAGTGACAGAAGTCAATATAATAAGCTCACATCCAAAAGAAAGGTAAACAAATACATCTTATGAAAGATTTTAATGATGGAAAGAGCTGACGAGGAACTGTGGAAGTAGACAGGGCAGAATTAGAGTGGTAAAGGATGCATCAGTTTGTACATTCATGTTGAAAGTATTAAACGTTTAAAGATGTCTGGTGTTCAGAATGAATCCATAGAATAATGGAGATCAGGTGCATGCGGTGAGTATGGACAGGAAAAAAATTAAATAATGGTAAGATTTTGATATGGGAAATGATGTGCAGAGGGGAATATTAAATGAATTAATGGAAGAAGAAATACATTGGAGAAAAAACACAAAATATCTAGAAATTGGATTGCATGATGTCTTCATTTTAGGTATTAATCGGATAAAATTTGGACAAAATTTTTCCCAGAGTAGATTGCTCTTTAAACAAGTCCACCTGCCCTACCATTAGTTGAAGCCAAATGCTTCACACTATAACCATTGTGGAATGGTCTCATTGAAACTATCTAATTGATTTTGATTTCAGTGAGCAGTGGTTAGAAGCTTTGATACGATCAGATCTTTGAGGCCTGCCAGCGTCAGTTTATTTCATTCATACCCATAGGGGTTCCCTTTAACAGCTGGGATCTTTTCATATGCAGGAAAAGTTCCCATTCACTCAATGTGCAGTTCTTAGTGGAACGTTGAAAGAACTTCCTTATATTGAATGTCCTGTTTAGTATTCCTGAGGGAATCTGCTTTGCAGGAAAATTTTCAGCAGTTGGCACTCCCCAGAGGAATGGATTCTGGGGGAGAGGGCTACTTCTTCTTTGTATGGCTGTTCAGTGAAGCGTGCTTTCTAACCACTACAGCTGAGCACAGGTAAAATGAGTGTTTTGCAAACACCAGGTAGTGGAGAAAAAAATAAGTTTTTTTTTGTCTGTGTTTGCCCTATAGTGCCTTGCATTACATTCCAAGCAAATGTGGAGACAAGAGTGTACTGCTTGCTGCATGAACAACAACAGGTGAAGCTTTTGGTTCTCATTACAAGCCAACTGATCCTCTCCACAAGGACTTGTATCTACATTGCTCCACTGTACAGTGAATCACATTTATGGAGGAAGGGATGTTGGGAGCTTCCTGCCTTGACCAATCAGTCCCCTCACCTCTGTCCCTACCACTATTGGTATATGGAATACAAGAATTTCAAGCAATCCTTTCTAGTGGTTGTCTTGTACACATTTAGAGGAAAATGGGGATCTGACTTTTTCTCTCTCTCTCATGCCTACATCTTCCTGGCAGTCATGTGTATGTTACTGTTGTCCTCCTTCAAGGAGTAATGTGCCTTTAAGGGTGAATGGCTGCTCAAGACATCGTTGATGTGTTAAATTGAGTGAAACCTTGTTTCAATGGCTGTTTCTAGATGCAAATCACACTGTCTCTGGTTTTGAGCTAAATCTACTATATTCTCTGGGGACGTGATTCATTGTTAGTGCTAAATGTAATCATCTTCAATTATTTTTGAGAAATCAGATTTCTAGGTAAAGTGGGAGCAAACAATTTTGAAAAAATGGTTAAAATATGATGTTTGAATCTCAACTCTGTCTGAACATGCCCAGTCTAAGAAAATCTTCAGTGGATGGAATGAAACAGTGGGAAATGAAATGTACAGAAGGGGCCAAAATTGATGATTTTTGTTTTTGTGGTGTTGAGTTGGGGAAAGTTTCCATGGAATTGGGACACAATGTCAAGCTGGCAGGAATATCACAGAGGTAGCATAGCATCAAATGAACTGTTGGATCCGTGTTCTGCATGCAGACTGTTCCCACTCCCGTGCACAGAGAAACTCGACATTTTTGCAAGTGAGGATTAAATATTTGAGATTTTCTCTCTTTGTATGTTAGGGATTATTCTGTCTTTGTGAAGATCTTACTTTTTGATTCACTTGAAAGCTGCAATTATCTAAATCATAAAAAACTATTCATGTTTTGCTACATACATCAGGCCCACTCCTAAATGTTGGACATCCTGTTCTAGTTTGCTTTTCAGTGCAGTCCTGTATAAAGCTGTAACAACCTTACATGGAAGGAAGATTTTTTAAAAAACTTATTCCCTTCACAGGTCTACCAGCAAATTCATATAAAATGAAAATCTCACAAGCACACTTTGTAACTGAGGTGGCTTGCTTGGTGGGGCTATCAGAAGAGTCCTTGGTTTTCTTGTGAATCACTTAAAATGTTGGCCTGGGTTCTCACCTTTTTATCTGTACTGTTGTTTATTGTGTAATCATCTTTCCCTGAGATAGCATTTGAAATAACTGCCTAAACTCCTTCCACCAAAGTTAGCTGACATTTTACACAATATTATGTAACAAAAGTAAAGTAAGTTCCTGTTAATTTTGAGAAGCGTTTTACTTCAGGAAACTTTGAAAAGGAAGAGGAGAAATTGTATAACATACTGGTAATTTTTGCAATGGGTTGGGTAAAGCACAATTTGATTGATAACGGATTAAATCAATCACAAAAAGAATCAGGGTGGATGTAAAATTGGCTAATCATTGAACAAGAAACCATAATTGTTAGTCAATATGTCCATTAAAAGCTTCTTAATCCTATCTTCATATCTTGTATTTAGAAAAGATAGTAATGAAGGTCCCTTGTCTTCTTTTTTTCATCTAGTTTATCAGTTTCATTAACATCAATTGGTTTAGAAGTACTGTTTTACTTTATTCACATTTTTGATGTTGCTTTAAAACAGTTAGGTTGTGATTCATACTATTACTAGGGCATTCACATGCATTATCTGAGTTGACTTAAACATTTCCACTGCTGTACCCTGAAAATGATTTACTGACTGCCCTTTCTGCATGGGTTGACTTTCTCGTCTACATATTCTGTTCATCTTTTGTTTCCATTATCAGAGCAACCAGTTAAAGAGAAGGTGTTTCTGGCTCCCCCAATCTTGCCTTTTTCCTTGCATTCTGCCTTTTATATATACATGACTTTGTGTATATGTGAATTTTTCTAATACCCTGCAATTTTGTCTTTTCACCTGTGTCAGTGTCATGGTGCACATGTGGGCACACACACCTGTGCATGAGCATGTCCGTCACTGTGCGTGTGTTTCCACCACTGTACACGCACTTACTGCATCTGGAAGAGCTCACACTTTCTGTGAAGCACTTATGCAAGTCCTTCTGGCAGAAGTCTGAGTCAGAAACATAAGCCAAGCCCCTGGACAAGTTCAATGACATCACAGTAAGCAGCTATAATAGGACTCGACACAGGTATCACTAAATGCCACCTATTCTTTGTTCTCTTCATTAAGAAAATCATTAAATAAAGCTGAAACACCTAACAATCAACTATTGTCAATGGTTACAGCCTGGCACAAAGAGCCTCAACTGGTCTTTCCTACACAAGTGCAGCATAAGTACATTTCCTTTGGCCCATCAAGACACACCATCCATGAAGCACCCATTCTCCCATCTTACCCATACCCATTTTGCTTCTCCCACATTCCCATCAACTTTTCCCTGGATTCTCTCACTTATCTTTACTAGGGCACTTTAGAGAGGCTGGTTAACCTTCATGTCTTTTAAGATGTTGGAGGAAACCAGAGGAACTGGAGGAAATCCGAATGGCGTCAGGAAGAACCTGTAAACTCCACACAGGTGTCTGCTATTCCTCACAATTGGCCTTCGGCACTCTTCATTGAATTTGCAACTCATGGTCATTTTCACGTCTTGTATTGCTCTGCTGCCACAAAACCACAGATTTTACAACCTACATCAATGATGATAAACCTGATTCTGATTCTGCAGAGGTCACATTTGAACCTGGCTCACTGGAACTCTGTGACAGGCAGTAACTCTGTGACAACAGAGCTTTAGGAATAATCGTTTACAAAGTACCTCCATATTTCAAAGCTACCATTCACTCATTCTGCATTTTTCTTCTCCGTCACCCTCTCAGTTTTTTCATTACATCTGTATTGTCAGATTTATTCTCCAATAATTTTTGGATGAAACAGAATTTTCACAGCTAAATACTGGGGGAGTGAAGAGAGGACTGAAGGGAAATTCCTTTGCTACATTTGTGGCATGATTACCATCACAGACCTGAGTCCTCCTAATGGCCCAAACTAACACTGACTCGCGCTCTGTTGTAAATTTAATCTCAAACTAATGCTTCTAACACAAAAAAACTACAAATGCTCAAGTATGAACTAAATGAAGTTTAGTAAATACATCAGAAAACACTAAAAACATTTAGCATGTTTGAAGGGGTATGGGCCAAATGCAGGCAAATATGGGACAAGCTTAGATGGGCATATTGGTCAGCCTGGACAATTTGGGCTGAAGGGCCTGTTTCTGGGCTGTGTTACTCTATGGTCCAAAGTCAGGCAGCACCTGTGGAAGGTGAAACAGAACTACCATTTTAGGCTGAAATACCAGCTGTGTGCTATATGAGAGGATCTGATAAAGGATCCTCAACTTCATAATTTTAATTTTTCTTAGGTCAAAAATCATCTATTTCTGCCTCTATACTTGATCCGCAATGATAGCAGAAGAGCTTCTAGAACAATATTTTATACTTAATCAAGGTAGAAATCCTAAGAAATTTAGTTGTCTCAGACGTTCTAGGAAATTGATAAAAAAAAAGCAATCAGGAAGTCAAAATGGATACAAGTTAAAAAAAATAAAAATTCAAAGACAAAAAAAAAGAGGAGTTTTTAAAAGTTGAGCTGTAATGATATTAAAAATGATCAGAAACAATGGAAGTGTTGCTAAAATAACTAAGAGCTGGAATGCCAAAACACAAACTAACCAGAAAACTTGATCAGCAGAGCAATGTTTTAAAGAATGGTGGAATTAAGAGTTGAAAGGAACTGGTTGTTACAAAGCAAAGTATAAATATTGGGAATAACAATTCATGAAAGCATATAAAACAAGCAAATCGCTCAAAATTAATGTAGCCATTTCTCAGAAAGCTGTCTAACTGCTCATTTGCATTGTGGTGGGGATGGTAGGTGGAGGCAAATACCAAAGTATTCGGCTCATTGCAGTGCAAGGACCAGGAAATGTAATGTCCTGAGCCTCATCTGCATAATCTTTATCTATTCTCCAGCAAAAACTACAGCAAACATAACTGAATGACAGCCTGTTGGAGAACATGAGAAACTGTTCCTAGAATGCTTGTAAATGCCTTGGTGGGAAGTTTGTGTGTAGCAGTGGGAGAGGGAGGGGAATCCAAGATGGAGAAACCTGAGACTTTTTGACTTGAAAGAAAAAAATACTCAAAGATAGAATGAAGATCATTACAAAAAAATGTCATTGAAGATCATTCTATTCCATTGTATTGTATCTGAAATGGAAAGAACCAAATTACTGTAATTTTCTGACAATTAATTTGAACTTCGACCAAGGTACAATTTGAGCCTTTCATTTTATTATAAAACTCAAATATTTGCTTTCAAGACCCCAATTGTCTGCAAGAGATGTTTTTTAATTGAAAAACTCCATCTCAATTGAGTTCACATTCAAAACTTGAGCAACACACATAAAAGTTGCTGGTGAACGCAGCAGGCCAGGCAGCATCTCTACGAAGAGGTGCAGTCGACGTTTCAGGCCGAGACCCTTCGTCAGGACTAACTGAAGGAAGGCATAGTAAATGAGAATCTATTTGTATAATAATTAGATAAATTGATGTGAAAGTGACAGTCATGGTTATAAACTTCATCAACACCAAAGGAGAGTTGATTGTGCATTGTAGTCTATTCTTTCCCATATTTGATGTTTCATAAAACAATAATAACGAAAGGTGTAAACTCAGCAGCAAATAAGAGCCAGGTTGCCCCCTGCTGGCTAGAAAATGAATTATGTAAACTTGTATAATTCAGTTTGTATTGTCATTGAAAATCAGAATTAGATTTATTACTTCTGACATATATCGTGAAATTTGTTGTTTGGAGTAATGCAATGCAATAAATAAATTATAAGTTACAATAAGAAAAATATATAATATAAATAGTGCAAATAGAGAGCAAAATAGTCAGGTGGTCATGGGGTGTTTAGAAACCCGATGGTGGAGGGGATGTAGCAGTTCCTAAAATGTTGAATGTGCATCGTCAGGCTCCTGTACCTCCTCCCCCATAGTAATAATGAGAAGGCGGCGTGTCCTGGGTGGTGAGGATAGTGATGGACATTCCAGTTTCATACAGATGGAAACAACTCACATCATGCCAATCTTGTTCGGAACCATTTGTGCTGCCTCCTAAATGTTTAAAGTCATCAGGTTAAAAAAAAACCTACTGTGGATTTATAGGAATTTACCAAACAGGATCTTCTATGCTGCAGAGTAACCACACACCTAACTTGCTGATTGAGGAATTCCAGAGACAAAATTCATTCTTTTAAAACCAAATCAAGAAAGTGCTTTTCCTCCCTCAGATTTTTGGGCATAAACAGAGAAAAAAAAACTCAGCAGATGTGTCTCAAAATCTGTTAATAGTTTTTGAAGGGTAACCAAGGGGATTGATGAGGGTAGAGTGGTGGACATTGTCTATAAGAGCATTAGCAAAGCCTTTGACAAAGGCCCCACATGGAAGACTAGTCTGGAAAGTTGGATCACATTGGATCCAAGCAGAGCCAATCAAATGTGTACATAATTGGTTTGATGGTGGAAGATTTGTTTTTTTCTCCCCCTGATTAGAGGCCTGTGACTCATGGTGTGCCACAGTGCTGGGTCCATTGTTTATTATTTACCTAAGTGATTTGTATGAAAATGTACAAGGCATGTTCATTAAATTTGCATTTGACACAATGTGCTTTTTTTTGCTGGTGGGGGGAGGGGGGATCGTTGCTCGCTGCCGCTTACGTGCAGGAGGGGGCAGCTGGGCGGTACTTTGGGGTTCTTACGTTTAACTGTCGTTCATTCTTTGGGGCACTTCTCTGTTTTCGTGGATGTTTGTGAAGAAAAAGCATTTCAGGATGTATATTGTATACATTTCTCTGACATTAAAATTGGACCTTTGAAATAGGTGGTATTGTTTTAGTGAAGAAAGTTATCAGAAATAGTAGGGCAATCTTGATCAGCTAGGTAAGAAGCAAATCAAACAGAGTCAAGTTTAATTCAGATAAGTGTGTGAAGTTGCACTTTGGGAGGTCGAAGCAGGGTAAGACCTTCATGGTGACTAATAGGGCCCTGGAGAGCGTTGTAGAATAGGGCAACTTAGGAGTCCAAGTACATAGGGTAGGAGTACAAGTACTCCTGTGAACATGGTGTCAGAGGGTGGTGAAGGTAGCAATTAGCATGCTGGCCTTCATTAGTCAGGGCACTGAGTACAGGAGTTGGATTGTTATGTTGCAGCTGTATAAGACATTGGCCAGGCGGCACCTGGTGTATTGTGTTCAGTTTGTGCTGCTGTGTTACAGGAGTGACATATTAAGTTGGAAAGAGGGTAAAGAAGATTCATGAGAACATTGCCAGGACTCAGGGGGCTGAGTTACAGAGAGTGATTGGGCAGTCTTTGTTCCATAAGAGTGTGGGAGGCTGAGGGTGATGTTGTAGTGGTTCATAAAATCATGCCGGGCATGGATAGTGTGACTGCACACTGCCTTTTCCCTCAGGATATTGTTTCAGAAACTCAAAAATATAGGTCTCTTAATTTTTCCCCACCCACCTTAAACCCGAGGGATGATGCAGCTGTGGAGTGGAAGGGATTGAGCAAGTACAATAACATTATGTAAAAGACTTTTGGACAGGCTCGCGGATGGAATGAGTAAAAGGGTGTGGGCCAAATACAGGCAGATGTCACCAGCTTAGATGGGCATCCTTGTCAACATGGATGAGTTGCGCTGGGGGCCCAGTTCTGTGATTAGTTACTCCTTGATTCTATGACTAAATTTGATCAGAAATTATTTCAATTATATTTTGCAAAGGAATGATTTCTTTGACCTGTTTTTTGAGCAGAAATAGCCTTTGCCCAATCTATACCTACACAAGATCTTGTTCAGATTTAAGCTTGAGTTAAAGGGTTGCTAATATTCAGAAGCCAAGTGGTTGATATTTCATACTTATCTGGGAGAAAATTATGTCAGAACTTGGTATAAATTAAATTTGACTATATATGTATTCATCTTAGTTAATTATTTCAGAACTCAAGTAACTGCTCTCTGTGGACCTTCACGGTACCAAAAATAAAATTTTACATTTATATTATGATGTCAATGGCCCTTCTCATGAATATCAGAAAGGTCTTTGTTATATCAGACAATATTAACATTTGAGGGTAAGAGGCAATAATACCAACCTGATTCTCTCTTTGCCAGCAACCTTATTTGTACTAGGAAGTCATCAAGTTCTTGGTGAAGGGAAGTTCAAATGAATATTTTAAAGTCGCTATCTGAACCTTTCATCAGTAAGACCAACTGCAGCATCCTGCTGCCTACTGAGTTATGCACTTTTGTCAGGATTTTACCTCATTTTATGTTATTGATCCAAGAGTGTCTGAAATAGTGCTGTAAAGTTTCAGTGCTGTTACCATTAAAACAATGTGGACTTTCCAAGAAAGTACGGTGGGTGACCCAAATACAGAAAGAGGTTGGTGAAGAGATAACAGATTAATTGGTCATGATCTTTCAAGAATCACTTGATACTGGCGTGGTCCCGGAGGACTGGAAAATTGCAAATGTCACTCCACTCTTTAAGAAGAGAGGACAAGAGAGGAAATCATAGGCCAGTTAACCTAACCTCAGTGGTTGGGAAATTGTGGGAGTCCATTATTACGAATGAGGTATTGGGGTACTTGGAGACTAAAGATGAAATAAGTCAATGTTAGCAAGGGAAATCACAGATTAGGAATCTTTGAGGAAGTAACAAGCAGGGGGACAAAGGAGAGGGAGTAAATGTCATTTACTTGGATTTTCAGAAGGCATTTGATAAGGTGCCTCACATGAGGCTGCTTAATAAGATAAAATCCCATAGTGTTACAGGAAATATACTGGCATGGATAGAGGAATGGCTGACTGGCAGGAGGCAGCAAGTAGAAATAAAGGAAGCTACTCACTGGTTGGCTATCAGTGACTAGTGGTGTTCTTCAGGGGTCAGTATTGGGACCGCTACTTTTCACATTGTTTGTCGATGATTTAGATAGTTGTATTGATGGCTTTGTGGCAAAGTTTTCAGATGATATGAAGCTAGGTGGAAGGGTAGGTAGTGCTGAGGAAGCAATGCAATTGCAGAAGGACTTAGACAAATTGGAAGAATGGGCAAAAAGGTGGCAGATAGAATGCAGTGTTGGGAAATGTATGATAATACATTTTGGTAAAAGACACAATAGTGCAGACTGTTATCTAAATGGGGAGAAAGTTCAAACATCAGAGGTGCAGAGGGACTTAGGAGTCCTTGTGCAAGACTTCCAGAAGGTTAATTCGCAGGTTGAGTCTGTGGTAAAGAAGGCAAAAGCAATGTTGGCATTTATTTCAAGGCAAATAGAATATAAAAACAAGGAGATAATGCTGAAGCTTTATAAGACAATAGTCAGGCTGCACTTGGAGTATTGTCAACAGTGTTGGGCCCCTTATCTTAGAAAGGATGTGCTGTCATTGGCGAGAGTCTAGAGGAGGTTCATGAGGATGATTCCAGGAATGAAAGGGTTAACATATGAAGAGCATTTGGCAGCTTTTTCATCATGGTTAATTCACTAACCCTCTCAACCCCTCTCTCCTGCCTTCTCCCAGTAGCTTTTGATGCTAATCTGTCTAAATGTTTCTGCAGACTCTCTGCTTCCTCAACACTACCTAGGCCACAAACCCATCAATTCCATCATCCAAATTATTAACATGCAATATGAAAAGAAATGGCCCCAATACTGACCCCTACAGAACACCAACGGCCATAGACAGCCAACTAGAAAAGGCCCTTTTTATTACCCAACTTTGCCTCCTGTCAATCAGTCAATTTCCTATCCATGCTAGTATCTTTCCTTGAATACCTTGAACCAGCTCTTATCTTGTTAAGTAGTGTCATGTGTGGGACCTTGTCAAATGCCTTCTGAAAATCCAGTAAACAATACACTGACTCTCCTTTGTCTTTCCTGCCTGTTATTTCCTCAAAGAATTTCATCTGATCTGTCAGGCAGGGTTTCTCCTAATGGAAACAATGCAGACTTTGTCCTATTTTATCTTGTGCCTTAATAATAGGCTCTAACATTTTCCAACCACTGAAATCAGACTAACTGGCTTATAATTTTTTCTGCCTCCCACCATTCTTAAAGAACTGAGTGATATTTGCAACTTTCCAGTTTTCCAGAACCATTCCAGAATCTGGTGATCCTTGAAAGATCATGACTAATACCTCCACAATTTCTTCAGCTACGTTTTTCAGAACCCTGGGGTAGTCTATCCAGTCCAGGTAACTTATCTACCTTCAGAACTTTCAGCTTCCCATGCACCTTCTCCTTAGTGATAGCAATTACACTCACTTATGCCACCTGACACTCTTGAATTCCCAGCATACATAGAAACATAGAAACATAGAAAATAGGTGCAGGAGTAGGCCATTCGGCCCTTCGAGCCTGCACCGCCATTTATTATGATCATGGCTGATCATCCAACTCAGAACCCAGCCTTCCCTCCATACCCCCTGACCCCTGTAGCCACAAGGGCCGTATCTAACTTCCTTTTAAACATAGCTAATGAATTGGCCTCAACAGTTTGCTGTGGCAGAGAATTCCACAGATTCACCACTCTCTGTGTGAAGAAGTTTTTCCTAACCTCGGTCCTAAAAGGCTTCCCCTCTATCCTCAAACTGTGACCCCTCGTTCTAGACCTCCCCAACATCGGGAACAATCTTCCCGCATCTAGCCTGTCCAATCCCTTTAGGATCTTATACGTTTCAATCAGATCCCCCCTCAATCTTCTAAATTCCAACGAGTACAAGCCCAGTTCATCCAGTCTTTCTTCATATGAAAGACCTGCCATCCCAGGAATCAATCTGGTGAACCTTCTTTGTACTCCCTCTATGGCAAAGATGTCTTTCCTCAGATTAGGGGACCAAAACTGCACACAATACTCCAGGTGTGGTCTCACCAAGGCCTTGTACAACTGCAGTAGTACCTCCCTGCTCCTGTACTCGAATCCTCTCGCTATAAATGCCAGCATACCGTTCGCCTTTTTCACCGCCTGCTGTACCTGCATGCCCACTTTCAATGACTGGTGTATAATGACACCCAGGTCTCGTTGCACCTCCCCTTTTCCTAATCGGCCACCATTCAGATAATAATCTGTTTTCCTATTTTTGCCACCAAAGTGGATAACTTCACATTTATCCACATTAAATTGCATCTGCCATGAGTTTGCCCACTCACCCAACCTATCCAAGTCACCCTGCATCCTCTTAGCATCCTCCTCACTGCTAACACTGCCGCCCAGCTTCGTGTCATCCGCAAACTTGGAGATGCTGCATTTAATTCCCTCATCCAAGTCATTAATATATATTGTAAACAACTGGGGTCCCAGCACTGAGCCTTGCAGTACCCCACTAGTCACTGCCTGCCATTCTGAAAAGGTCCCGTTTATTCCCACTCTTTGCTTCCTGTCTGCTAACCAATTCTCCACCCACACCAATACCTTACCCCCAATACCGTGTGCTTTAAGTTTGCACACTAATCTCCTGTGTGGGACCTTGTCAAAAGCCTTTTGAAAATCCAAATATACCACATCCACTGGTTCTCCCCTATCCACTCTACTAGTTACATCCTCAAAAAATTCTATGAGATTCGTCAGACATGATTTTCCTTTCACAAATCCATGCTGACTTTGTCTGATCATTTCACCGCTTTCCAAATGTGCTGTTATCACATCCTTGATAACTGACTCCAGCAGTTTCCCCACCACCGACGTTAGGCTAACCGGCCTATAATTCCCCGGTTTCTCTCTCCCTCCTTTTTTAAAAAGTGGGGTTACATTAGCCACCCTCCAATCCTCAGGAACTAGTCCAGAATCTAACGAGTTTTGAAAAATTATCACTAATGCATCCACTATTTCTTGGGCCACTTCCTTAAGCACTCTGGGATGCAGACCATCTGGCCCTGGGGATTTATCTGCCTTCAATCCCTTCAATTTACCTAACACCACTTCCCTACTAACATGTATTTCGCTCAGTTCCTCCATCTCACTGGACCCTCTGTCCCTTACTATTTCTGGAAGATTATTTATGTCCTCCTTAGTGAAGACAGAACCAAAGTAATTATTCAATTGGTCTGCCATGTCCTTGCTCCCCATAATCAATTCACCTGTTTCTGTTTGCAGGGGACTTACATTTGTCTTCATCAGTCTTTTCCTTTTTACATATCTATAAAAGCTTTTACAGTCCGTTTTTATGTTCTCTGCCAGTTTTCTCTCAATCTTTTTTCCCCTTCCTAATTAAGCCCTTTGTCCTCCTCTGCTGAACTCTGAATTTCTCCCAGTCCTCAGGTGAGCCACTTTCTCTGGCTAATTTGTATGCTACTTCTTTGGAATTGATACTATCCCTAATTTCTCTTGTCAGCCACGGGTGCACTACCTTCCTTGATTTATTCTTTTGCCAAACTGGGATGAACAATTGTTGTAGTTCATCCATGCAACCTTTAAATGCCTGCCATTGCATATCCACCGTCAATCCTTGAAGTGTCATTTGCCAGTCTATCTTAGCTAATTCACGTCTCATACCTTCAAAGTTACCCCTCTTTAAGTTCAGAACCTTTGTTTCTGAATTAACTACGTCACTCTCCATGTTAATGAAGAATTCCACCATATTATGGTCACTCTTACCCAAGGGGCCTCTCACGACAAGATCGCTAATTAACCCTTCCTCATTGCTCAAAACCCAGTCCAGAATAGCCTGCTCTCTAGTCGGTTCCTCGACATGTTGGTTCAAAAAACCATCCCGCATACATTCCAAGAAATCCTCTTCCTCAGCACCTTTACCAATTTGGTTCACCCAGTCTACATGTAGATTGAAGTCACCCATTATAACTGCTGTTCCTTTATTGCACACATTTCTAATTTCCTGTTTAATACCATCTCCGACCTCACTGCTACTGTTAGGTGGCCTGTACACAACTCCCACCAGCGTCTTCTGCCCCTTAGTGTTACGCAGCTCTACCCATATCGATTCCACATCTTCCCGGCTTATGTCCTTCCTTTCTATTGCGTTAATCTCTTTTTTAACCAGCAACGCCACCCCACCTCCCCTTCCTTCATGTCTATCCCTCCTGAATATTGAATATCCCTGAACGTTGAGCTCCCATCCCTGGTCACCCTGGAGCCATGTCTCTGTGATCCCAACTATATCATAATCATTAATAACAATCTGCACTTTCAATTCATCCACCTTATTACGAATGCTCCTTGCATTGACACATAAAGCCTTCAGGCGCTCTTTTACAACTCTCTTAGTTTCTTCCACAGTGAAGACTGACACAAAATCGCTTTGTCTCTCATTACTACCTCTTCAACATCATTTTCCAGCAGTCCAATATCCACTCTCCTCTTCTTTACTCTATGTATCTGAAAAAGATTTTGGTATCCTCTCTTTATATTATTGTCTAGCTCAACTTCATATTTCATCTCATCTCTCCTTACAGCTTCTTTTTAAAGTTGGTTTCTGTTGGCTTTTAAAACCTTCCAAATCCTCTAACCCAAAATTACAATGGCAAAGTAAGTTGGGGGTCTGTTGCACAGACTTAATGCACTTAGAACGAAACTCACAGATGGGTATTTGCACCCAAGCTCCTTACACACACACTGAACACAGAATCCTAACCAATTGTTTCTCATCTTTTCTGTTATATGCAGATCAGAACTGTCCAAAGTACTACACAAGACCAAATGACAGTAGATTAACATCCACAATGGAAATCTACACTTTGCAATTCTCCCTTAGAAATGAAACAAAACTTGTTTTAAAAAGATTTCCTCGTAACCTACTTCATCAGTTCTAACGCACCAAGTATAAAGCTTTGGAAAACTGTGATCCTGATCTCTCACCTCATTTACTGTAGTATTAAACAACATGTGGCCTCTTCATTTCTTCTAATAAACTACAGGATATACATTTATTTCTCTTATTAAAATAATTTCTCTAGGCCTAGTGAAGGAAGAGCAGAGGTTTGAGGGAATGGACATACATGGACCCAGTGTGGAGAGGAATGCCTCTGGCAAAGCAGAGCGATGCAGGTCTGAAGTGGAGAGCGGGAATCTGGGACAGTAAGAACAACAACACAAGGAATTTGCAGTGAAAGGTTTCAGGTAAAGCAGGTAAATGGCCGGTGTGAATATAGGCTAGTTTTAAATTAACATTTTGGTTAGCATATACTTTTTTTTCCCCAAGAACTAGAAAAAAAAGAGTCCATTTAGCTCAACTCCTCCGTTGCGATGAGTGGGAACCTTTCCGTACTAATCCCATCTCCCAGCACTCGGTCCATAGTCCTCTGTGCCAAAGCAATCAAAGTGTTCAATTCGACCATTAAATGCCTTGATGACCCAACTCCAATCACTTTCTCAGGAGAGTACTCCAGGTAACCTCTCACTTTCTGGGTGCAGCAGGTTCCCCCTCATATCCCCTTAAAATGTCTTCCCCATTTCCTAAACCTATCTAATACCCCGGTTCATATTTTTACTGTTGTGCTGTATGTATTTAATTTTGGCAGTTCTGTAAGAGCAGTCTGTTCTGTTTTCATGCTTGTTTGGGTTACTCAAGATAAGAGATGTGGAGAATTGTGTGCCATCCAATTAGGATGGTCGATTAAGGGGAAGTTTCTCTGGTGAGGGACACTAAGGTTGGGCTTGGGGCTTTTGTTCGAAAGGAGATGAAGAGAGAAGATGCTGGGGAGAACCGGTTGTATCATATGAACAAGTGGGAGACCAGTTTGCTCATGATGGATTGCGAGCGACGGTCGGAAGGTGGTGTGTGCTTTCACATTGACCGAGGGCCCAAGTGTGTAAGTGACAGAGAAGTTCCAGATGAGCTCCAACTTGAGCACATTTGACTGTTTAATTAGAATGAGCCATTTTCTTTTCATTATTCTTTACTAACCCTTTAGTTAAGATTCTTAAACATAATTCCTTTAATTGCATGCACTGTGCTGTCTGTTATTTCGTGGCATTAATTTGTAACAGGGCAGCAAATTACACAGCATCCACACAAACCAGCGTTTGGGGTGGGATCGAGCGCGCCTCAGTCTCATGGGTTTGGCAGGACCAGAGGTCATCTTCCCTAGACTTACGCAGCCAGGTCATCTTCCCTAGACTTAGGCAGCCAAGGAAATCAGGGTGTTTCACCTGTATCCTCCAGTTTTATCACCCTCCAATATGGTAAAGTTTCCTGCTTACTCAATCTTATAAATAGTACCTCAATCATATCCTCGGTTAACCTTGTCCATTCCAGGGAGAACAGATCTAGCTCTTCCAGTCTCTCCTCATACCAGAACTGCTCCACTCCAAGCCACGTTCTGGTCAATTTTCTCTGCACCCTCCCCAGTGCCATCACCTATTTTCCATACCTTGGCGATCAGAACTACACCGTATTCCCCAGCTGATGTCTGATCAAGGTTTTATAAACTCCCAGCATAACCACCCTACTTCTGTATTTGATGACCATATAATGAAGGCCAATATCATATTTATCTTTCTAATCACATTATCTGCCTGCATTGCCACCTTTAGGAATCTACGGATTTATACTTCAAAAAAAAACTTTGTTCCTCAATATTCCCAAGATCACATCCTTCATTGTATATGTATTAGCCTCATTAGTGTTCCCATCATTGTTAACTCTTCAAATAAGGAGACACATCTTTCTCCCTTATTAAGCAGAGAGAGAAGCTGTGGTATGTCAAATGCTGGGTGAACAATGTAGTCTTTGGGGTAGCTGTTGTTTTGCTCATGGTTGAGTGCTTGGTGGTGAGCGCCGATGCTTTTTTTGCCGGTGGGGGGGGGGGGATTGTTGCTTGCTGCTACTTATGCACAGGAGGGAGGGGAGCTGAGAAGGGACTTCGGAGTTCTAACATTTGACTGTCATTCATTCTTTGTGGCACTCCTCTGTTTTCATGGTTGGTTGCGAATAAAATGCATTTCAGGATGTACATTGTATACATTTCTCTGACATTAAATTGCACCTTTGAAACTCTTTGAAGTCAATTAAGTTGGTGAGAAAGGATCTGCCCTTGACAAGGCCATGCTGTCCATCTCAGATTGGTCTATGCCTTTCCAAATGAATCATTAATTCTCTCCCTGAATTTTTTCAGTTCTCCCCTCCTCCCCCAATATTAGGCTCACGGGGTTCATCTTGTTGCCATTTTGAAAAGGGGGACAATACTTACTGTCCTCTAGTCATTTGTAACCTTAAGTCCAGCGGAGCTTTAGAAATCTCAGGTTGAGCTCCTGCAATCCTTTCTTTACAGCTTTTAAATAAAGAAGAAGAAGAAGAAGAAGAAGAAACATGGAAACAGAAACATAGAAAATAGGTGCAGGAGTAAGCCATTCGGCCCTTCAAACCTGCACCGCCATTCAGTATGATCATGGCTGATCATCCAACTCTACCTCTACCCTGTACCTGCCTTCTCTCCATATCCCCTGATCCCTTTAACCACAAGGGCCATATCTAACTCCCTCTTAAATATAGCCAATGAACTGGCCTCAACTGTTTCCTGAGGCAGAGAATTCCACAGATTCACCACTCTCTGTGTGATGAAGTTTTTCCTCATCTCGGTCCTAAAAGGCTTCTCCTTTATCCTCAAACTGTGACCCCTCGTTCTGGATTTCCCCAACATCAGGAATAATCTTCCTGCATCTAGCCTGTCCAATCCCTTTAGGATTTTATATGTTTCACAAGATCACAAGACAAAGGAGCAGAAGTAGGCCATTCAGCCCAGAGTCTGCTCCGCAGCTCCCCCATGAGCTAAACTATTCACCCATCTAGTTCCAATTTCCGGCTTTTTCCCCATATCCCTCGATACCCTGACTAGTTAGATACCTGTCAATCTCCTCCTTAAACACCCTCAATGATCGGGCCTCCACAGCTGTACGTGGCAACGAATTCCACAAATCCATGACCCTCTGGCTAAAAAAATTTCTCCTCATCTCTGTTTTAACTGGGTACCCTCTAATTCTAAGACTATGGCCTCTTGTCCTGGACTCACCCACCAAGGGAAACAACCTTTCCACATTTGCTCTGTCCAACCCTTTCAACATTCGAAATGTTTCTATGAGATCCCCTCTCATTCTTCTATACTCCAATGAATACAATCCAAGAGCCGACAAATGCTCCTCATATGTTAGCCCCTGCATTCCAGGAATCATCCTCGTAAATCTTCTCTGAACTCTCTCCAACATCAGTACATCCTTTCTAAGATAGGGGGCCCAAAACTGCACACAGTATTCCAAATGAGTCTCACTAATGCCCCATAGAGCCTCATCAACACCTCCTTACTCTTATACACTATTCCTCTTGAAATGAATGCCAACATAGCATTCGCTTTCCTTACCGCTGATCCAACTTGGTGGGTAACCTTTAGGGTATCCTGCACGAGGACCTCCAAGTCCCTTTGTATTTCCGAGTTTTGAATTTTCTCCCCATCTAAATAATAATCTGCCCGATTATTTCTTCTTCCAAATTGTACAACCGTACATTTGTCAACGTTGTATCTCATCTGCCATTTCTTTGCCCACTCTCCCAAACTGACTAAGTCTTTCTGCAACCTTTCCGTTTCTTCCACATTTCCTGCTCCTCCACCTATCTTGGTGTCATCCGCAAACTTAGCCACAAAACTATTTAATCCATAATCCAAATCATCGATATATATCGTAAAAAGAGGGGGCCCCAACACCGACCCCTGCGGAACACCACTAGTAACCGGCAACCAATCAGAATAGGATCCCTTTATTCTCACCTTTTGCTTTCTGCCCATCAGCCAATGCTCCACCCATTTCAATATCTTTCCTATAATTCCATGGGCTCTCATCTTATTAAGCAGCCTCATATGCAGCACCTTATTGAAGGCCTTTTGAAAATCCAAATACACAACATCCACAGCCTCTCCCGTCAATCTTATTCGAAATTACCTCAAAAAATTCCAATAGGTTGGTGAGACAGGATCTTCCCTTCATGAAACCATGCTGGCTTTGGCCTATCTTGTCATGCACCTCGAGGTATTTCATAACCTCGTCCTTGAGGATTGACTCCAATATCTTTCCAACTACTGATGTCAGACTAATAGGTCTGTAATTTTCTTTCTGCTGCCTCCTTCCTGTCTTAAATAATGGAACTACATTTGCAACCTTCCAGTCCTTCGGAACCATGCCAGAGTCTATTGATTCCTGGAAGATCATTTCCAATGCTTCCACAATCTCCAAAGCCACCTCCTTCAGAACCCTTGGGTGCACCTCATCCGGACCGGGAGACTTATCTATTCTTAATCCATTTAGCTTCCCAAGCACTTTCTCTCTAGTAATCTTGACTGTACCTAGTTCTATTCCCTGATACCTCTGGCTATCAGGTATATTGCTCATGTCTTCCATTGTGAAGACTGATGCAAAATACTCATTCAGTTCCTCTGCCATCTTTGTTATCCATTATAATTTCTCCAGCATCATTTTCAATCGGTCCCGTATCTACCCTTGTCACTCTTTTACTCTTCATAGGTTTAAAAAAAACTCTCAGTATCCTTTTTTATGTTAATCGCCAACTTCCTTTCATAATTCATCTTTTCTTTCCTAATGACTTTCTTAGTTTCCTTCTGTAAGTTTTTAAAAGTCTTCCAGTCCTCATTTTTCCCACTAATTTTTGCTTCCTTGTACGCCGTTTCTTTTGCTTTTATTTTTGTCTTAACCTCTCTCGTTAGCCACATTTGTGCCATTTTTCCATTCATGATTTTCTTTTTTCTTGGAATATATTTTTCCTGCATTTTCCTTATTTCTTGTAGGTATTTCATCCAATTCTGCTCTGCCGTCCCTCCATTTAGCTTACTTTTCCAATAGACTTGGGCCAGTTCCTCTCTCATACCACTGTAATTTCCCCTGTTCCACTGAAATATCAATACACCTAATACCAGCTTCTCCTTTTCAAATTTGAAACTGAACTCAATCATATTATGATCACTACTTCCAAGGGATTCCTTTACCTCCAGCTCCCTAATCGCCTCAGGTTCGTTACACAGCACCCAATCCAAAACAGCCAGTCCCCTGGTGGGCTTCTGGACAAGCTGCTCCAAAAAGCCATCCTGTAGGCATTCTACAAACTCCCTCTCCTGAGATCCATTACCTTCCTGACTTTCCCAATCCACTTTCATATTAAAATCCCCCATAATTATCTTGACATTTTCCTTCTGACACGCCTTTTCTATTTCCAGCTGCAACTTGTAGTCCACATCCCGGCTGCTGTTTGGAGGCCTGTATCAATAAGATCCCCCCCCCCAATCTTGTAAATTCCAACGAGTATAAGCTTAGTTGATCCAGTCTTTCATCATATGAAAGTCCTGCCATCCCAGGGATCAATCTGGTGAACCTTCTTTGTACTCCCTCTACGGCAAGGATGTCTTTCGTCAGATTAGGGGACTAAAACTGCACACAATACTCCAGGTGTGGTCTCACCAATGCCTTGTACAACTGCAGTAGTACCTCCCTGCTCCTGTACTCAAATCCTCTTGCTATGAATGCCAGCATACCATTCACCGCCTGCTGTACCTGCATGCCCACTTTCAATGACTGGTGTATAATGACACCCAGGTCTCATTGCACCTCCCCTTTTCCTAATCGGCCACCATTCAGATAATAATCTGTTTTCCTGTTTTTGCCACCAAAGTGGATAACCTCACATTTATCCACATTAAATTGCATCTGCCATGAATTTGCCCACTCACCTAACCTATCCAAGTCACCCTGCATCCTCTTAGCATCCTCCTCACAGCTAACACTGCCGCCCAGCTTCATGTCATCCGCAAACTTGGAGATGCTGCATTTAATTCCCTCAAAGAAGAAGAAATAGACAATCTCAGATGCTAAAGGATATCTGTACTCTTTCCCATAGATACTACCTGGCCTGCTGAGTTCCTCCAATTTTTTGTGTGTGTTGCCTGGATTCCCAGCATCTGCAGCTGTTCTCGTTTGTGACTGGATAAAAATCAACACTGGTTCAACACAGTGAAATATTTAAATAAATTCTGAATCAATATATCAATGTTTTGCTTAAAATTAACTTCCACCCTAAAAAACAGGTGATAATGGCTATCTAAACACATACAGTCGTACTGGAAAGTTTGTGAACCCTGTAGAATTTTCTGTTTCTTACAAAATATGATCTAAAATGTTATCAGACCTTTATGCAAGTCCTAAAACTAAATAAAGAGAGCCCGACTAAATAACAAAAAACATTATACATCCATTTATTTATTGAGAATTATTATCCAATATTGCATGTATTTGTTGGAAAAAGTATGCAAATTTTTGCTTTCAGTAACTGGTGTGACCTCTTTGTACAGCAATAACTTCAATCAAATGTTTCCAGTAACTGTTGATCAGTCCTGCACATTGACTTGGAGGAATTTTAGGCCATTTCTCCTTATAAAACTGCTTCAACTTTAGGATGTTGGGTGGCTTCCTTGCATGAACTGCTTGCTTCAGGTCCTTCCACATTTCTATAGGATTAAGGTCAGGACTTTGTCTTGGCCATTCCAAAACATGATTTTTTTTAAACTTTAAAAACCATTCTGTTGTTGATTTACTATTTTTCTTTCGGATCATTGTCTTGTTGCATTATCCAACTTCTATAAAGCTTCGAGTGACGGACTGCTACCCTGACATTCTCCTGTAAAATGTCTTGATACATTTTGAATTAATTATTCCCTCGATTGCAAGCTGTCCAGGCCCTGAGGCAACAAAGCAGCCCCAAACCAGGATGCTCCTTCTATCTTCACCCTGAGATGAGGCTTTGGTGTTGGTGTGCAGTGCCCTCCTTCCTCTAAACATAGCAATATGCCTTTCTGCCAAAAAGTTCAATTTTTGTCTCATCTGTCCACAGAACATTGTTCCAGAAGCATTGTAGAACATCCAGGTGGTTTTTTGCAAACTTGGGACATGTAGCAATGCTTTTTTGGAGAGCAGTAGTTTCCTCCTTAGTGTCCTTCCATGAACAGCATTCTTGTTCAGCATTTTTCTTATAGTTGACACCTGAATAGAGACTTTAGCAAGTTCTAAAGATTGATGCAGATCTTTTACTATTACCACTGGGTTCCTTTTCACCTGCTTCATCATTGCACATTGTGCTCTTAGTGTGATCTTTGCAGGATACTCTAAGGAGAGTAGCAACAGTACTGACTTTCCTCCATTTGTAAGAAAAATTGTCTACTGTGTTATGATGAACATTCAGGTCTTTAGAAATGCATTTGTAACCTTTTCCAGCTTCATACATCTCCACAACTCTTCTTCTACAGTCCTTTGAAAGTTGTTTTGATCGAGGCATGGTGCATGTAAACAATTTTTTCTTGAGAAGAGCAGGCTCCGTTAGTAACTTGATTATCTTATTTTTATTGGGCAGGGCACCTCCACAACCCGCACCTCCAATCTCATCTCATTGATTGGAACACCTGACTCCAAATAGCTTTTGCAGAAGGCATTGCCCCAGAGATTCATACTTTTTTCAACAAACACATGGAATGTTGGATTTTTTTTCAATAAATAAATGAACAAGTACAATGTGTTACTTATTTAATTGGGTTCTCTTTATCTAGTCTTAGGACTTACATAAAGATCTGATTACATTATAGTTATATTTATGCAGAAATAGACAAAATTCTAAATGGTTCACAAATTTTCTAGCACCACTGTATAAAGTGCTTACTTCCTAGTACCCAAGTTCTACTGCAATTATTTGAAACGTAGCCAAAGCAGACAATGAATTTGTTCAGAGTTGGGTCTTACACAGCAAAACTCTTTCTCGGGGTATTTAGTTAAGGACTGAATTAATAAAGGCATTGGAAGAACGTCCCTTGCTTTAAGCAACGTAAACAAAAATCTAATTACATCTACTGAACATTGAAAAAGGTCCAATTCTGAAGAATTCTGAAAGCAATCAATTTTAAAACCTCAGGATATAAAGGGTACCATTGACAATTGAACACATTTAATTAGTGTATTTACTGTAGACCGGAGATCCAATGTGTGTGTACATCGATTCCATTGATAATAATCTGAGACAATTTAAGACATTAAAATACTGGTAGAGGTGTAAAAGTTGGTTTGGTTTTAAAAGTATCATTGGATTTTTTCATGTTTAAATATTCTATAGAGTAGGCATGTCCTATGCATTAACATCAATTCTGACAGTGGAACATTCCCTCAACGCCTATGTTGTTTGCTCAGGTCTGTAGCAGGAAACTCAGCTGTATGCCTGGAGGTTAAAGCTGCTATCACCGAGTCATAGCTTTGAACTCCCTCAGTTTGCAGTATGGGTGATATACTCAATTCACAGGTGATATGCATGGAAACCTTTTGTCTTGCTTTCCCCACCTCTCTATTGTGCTGGGGTTGGGCCCATCCATACTCATCAAAAAGATCAGAAATTTCACTTGGATTTCCATGTCAATCAGCTGGAAGTAACTGGAAATTTAACTTTATTTGCCCAAAATATTTCTACATCCAACAAATTCACACAGTCCCCAATCATATCAAATTTCCAGCAATGCTGGAAGCAATGGGATCTTGCTAACTTAGAGGCTTCTTACCATTCAACCATTCAGTTGCATTGAGCTCTGAGCAGAACTAGAGTATCACATGTTGAGGCTGCCTGGTTATACAAAGGCCAGGAATTCGCCACCCAATGGCAAAAAAGCAATATCATTAATGAGCAGGTAGTTGGAAGATGAGCTGCACTGCAATTGATAACCATTCTGCCTATCTGACCACCCTTCTATTAGATAGATAGATAGATAGATATACTTTATTGATCCCAAGGGAAACTGGGTTTCGTTACAGCCGTACCAACCAAGAATAGAGCATAAATATAGCAATACAAAAGCCACAAACAATCAAACAACAAAATGCAAACTATGCCTGATGGAAAATAAGTCCAGGACCAGCCTATTGGCTCAGGGTGTCTGACCCTCCACAGGAGGAGCTGCAAGTTCGATGGCCACAGGCAGGAACGACCTCCCGTGCCACCCAGTGTTGTATCTTGATGGAATATGGCCGAAGACCAACAAAAAGTTCAATATCCGGTCTACAAACATGTTCCTCGATCGTAATATGACCTGGATTGCACCATCTGTTGTTAACCAGAACAGTAAGCACCCAACTCCTTTACGCTTACTGCTCTCAGTGCACTTCCGGTCAGCCTGGACGGTCTGGAAGCCGTCCATGGAGAAGTTTTGATCGGGTATGTCCTTGTGCAGCCCCGTTCCAGTGAAACACATAACACTGCACTCCCGAAATATTCTCTGACGCCTGGCTAGCGCCGTGAACTCGTCCATTTTATTACCCACCGAACTCCTCTTCTCCATAAGTCTCTGTTGTCTTGGCCCAGTCCTCTTTCCTCGACTCTGTGATCCCCCTCTGCATCCTCTGTGTGTTTTCCTCCAGATTTCAACAGGGGTGTCCACCGCTCTACTCGCTAAACCGGCTGGCATAAGCTCAATCAGCTGGTCCCTGGAATACACAATGCTACCATGCTTCCGTCCCGCTAATAGACGTGTTGGAATGTAACTACTTCCAGCACTAAAAACCCAAATAAAACTCTCTCTACCAGCATGTTAGAGAGGGTGCAGCTTTGCCGTGTTACTGTGCAAAAAAAAATACAAAAAATAACGCAAGTTAAAAAGTAAGAAGAAAAAAAAGTAAGAATACTGGTCGGAACGGCTGTAACAGGCCGCATGCATGATCGGCACATGCGCACTATGAAACAATGTTGTTCTCCTAACATCTGCTTTAAGAAATTCACTTCCGTCAGTGGCTAAACTGTTTTGTATTATGAATTAATTTTGAAATTATGAGTAATCACCTTTGGTTTAATTCTGTTTGCTGAGCATGAATTGCTGAAATCAAATCGAATAACACACGAAGTGCTGGAGGAATTCAACATGTCAAGCAGCATCTTCAGGACTTCATCAAACACTTTTCTGTTAAAATAGTAGCTTCAGCTAAACTGAATAGATCACTAAAAGGCATCTTTTGAACTAGTCAACAATCAGTACACAATTCAACTACAAAAATGTACTGAATGTCAATAAATTCAAAATAGACAAACTATGTGGAAATTGTGCTAGTGTTTTATTTATAAACTGTTCACAAAAGTCCAGTGATTGAATAATCAAACAAAAAAACTGTGCAAAAGCCAAAGATTAAATGGCATTAATGGCAAGATGACAAAAAACAATATCACATTTCAAAAGGAAACACTGGTAAACATTCGTAAAGAAAAAAGACAATATACTCAATTCATGTAAACTTAATCTTCAAGACTTCAGCAAAAAGAACACAACTCAAAAGCAGATATTTCTTAGGAGATTGGACAGCTGAAACAAGCACAATTTCCTCATTGCACCAATATCATTTTTATAAGCTTGCTACAATTTTTATACTTACCCTGCCCCATGCTCAAAGCAAACTTTCATCCCTCCTAACTGATGAAATCCTTTCCCTTGCTGAACATTGCTTAAATATTAGAATGCACTTTTAGACTTCACACTATGTTGGAATTTCCAGATTATGAGTGTTTCAAAATTAATCATTAAAGCACTCATCGAATGAAATGAACAACTGAAGTAAAAATTTACCAGCCTTCATTAAATTTTGGAAGCATTCAGCTCAAAAAGATAAATCTTTGTATGTTTCTAATAGATGGAAAGATGATAAATATAAATGTGAACATAGGTGGGCTATTAGCATTGTGTGATTAATAGCATAGACCAAGCAGGTGAACTTGATTCTAAACATGAGCTACCAGCATTTTGACTGCTGTAGCTGATGACTTGAAGGGCAAAGCCAGTACTAAGGTAAACATTTTTGTCTCTACAGTTATCTTATAATTGTAATTTCAAGACAGTCATATCACACTTTCTGCCAATGAGGAAAATTGCAAAATTCAGTATAAAACTTTATACAACTGGTACAGAATTCATTAAGAACTGATGATCTGCTGCAGCCTTGAACCAAATGATGATAATTTAAATTGATTGACATGGTAATACTTTACATTATTCAAGTTGAACTGATGTAAAAAAATGGCACTGTGTACCAAATAGCTGTACTGTATATACTTTCGATATTACCAATGCTTCTAGATCAAGGTCATGAATCATCCTGATTGTTAAAACAGTTTGGGTAGCTGTCGGAGCCTATTTACATCCAGAATGTTACCTATTGCATTACTGCTTTCCACCACTTTTTTCCTTTCTGGAGCGTTTGGTACTAATTTTTTAGAAAACTGTTGAATTTCATTTTCTTTGTCAGAGTGTTCATTGCAACCAATTTCTTCAGTAACCTGCTTAATTTTAGGTTTTGATTTTTTTAGAATTTGATGAGCACCTTGACTCCAGGTATTCATATTCTGTGGTACTGAGGAAACAACTTCATTAGTAATGTTTCTTAAAATAATTTCTTCCATCTTGGAGTGAGATTCAGAGGCACAGTAGTCTTTAATTTTCCTTTGGCTTTCAACCACTTTTTCATTTCTTGCTTCTCCAAAGGAAAGACTTGCTGAATCAGTTTTTGTGGCCTGAAAGGTGGTGTCCGGCAATTCTTCATCATCACTGCTATGGTTATCCTCCACCAGTCCATATCTCTTCATGTATTTGCGTGTGGCAAATGACATATTGCTGGGGGAAATCAAGCTTAGACCTACCATGCTTCTGTCCGTGTTTAATTCGGGTAGACCGTTTAGGGATGTGGATTCACCATTATCATTCACCCTGTTGAGAGACATCTGGGACAGCTGAGCATCATTCAGGTACTTGAGAGCTATAGCATTGGCCTCCATGCTAAGGTCAACTCCACTGGTTCCAAATCCACTTGTGCCAATGTTGACAAATGACATGTAGTTCAGCCTTGGAATAACTGCTTCTGGGCTTATGCAAGCCAGTGTGCTTCAGAAAAATGAAACAATGTTGTTACTTATCAGGGAAAGGTTATTACTTTTTATTTGGCAAAATTCTTTGCTACATTGCCCCGTACACTAACAAATATTATTGGCAAATTTGGGCAGAAGTAGTCCTAGGTCATTGTTTAAATATATGAAATGCAGCATAGAACCCTTGTAAAATCTGGAACTGCATTTCAGAATAGTACCAAGGCAATAGGCTACAATATCACAAGTTAATTCCATGCAAAAAAAGTCTCAATCCCTAATAAATATAATCAAAGTCATAAAATTCTTCAAGATCACCATGTAAGCAAAATCTATTTTGCACTAATATAATATTTATTTTCCAGAAAAAAAATCCTTTGTTTTTAATTATCTAAAGAAAGAAATGGACTAAACCTTTGATATGTAACACTCCCAGAAGATTAGGCTGAATTATGAACAAATATTGAACACACAGGTAACCCAAATTAGAAAACTGCCAAATAATCTAAAAATCAAAAAGGTATACATTCCTAAATTACAGGTTACAAAACATTTGCTTACAACCAGGAAAATTTCTAAGCACCATATTCTTGGATTATTTACTGGAAACTCAATTATTAACAACAGTGGAGTTTGGTGGTGGATGGAGGTGGGGTGGGGGGGGGGCAGGAGATGTAATTTCCAATGGTGGAAGAATACTTAATAAACAAGACCATGATGATTTTTGAAAAAACTATTAGTCCCAGGATTTCAATTCTATAACCCTAAACTGAGGCTTTGTAAGGCATTAGTTTGATCGCACTTAGAGGATTGTGAGCAGCTTTGGGCTCCTTTATCTAAGAAAGAATATGCTGGCATTGCAGGGTCCAGATGTGGCTCACAAAAATGTTCCCAGGAATGAAAGGGTTACATATGAGGGGCGTTTGATAGTTCGGTGCCTGTACTCACTAGACTTTAGAAGAATGTGGAGGGATCTCATTTAAACCTATCGAACCAATATAGAGTGAATGTGAAGAGGATGTTTCCAAGAATGGGGCAGTCTAGGACCAAAGGGCACAGCCTCAGAATACGAGGACATCCCTTTAAAACAGAGATGAGGAGGAACTTCTTTAGCCAGAGAGTAGTGAATCTGTTAAATTCATTGGTATATGCGGCTATGGAGTGCAAGTTACTAGGCATATTTAAAGCAGAGTCCTAGAGTCAGAACACTACAGCACAGAAACAGGCCCTATGGCTAATCCAGTCCATGCCGAACTATTAATCTGCCTAGTCCCATTGAACCACACCTAGACCATAACCCTTCATACCTTCTCATCCATGTACTGATCCAAATTTCTCTTAAATGTTGAAATGAACCCACATCCACCTCTTCTGAGTGAAGAAATTCTCCCTCATGTCCCCCTTAAACATTTCACCTTTCACTCAATCCATGACCTCTTGTTCTAATCTCACTCAACCTCAGTAGAGAAGCCTGCTTTGCATTTACTCTATCTATACCCCTCATAATTTCGTATACCTCTATCAAATCTCACCTCAGTCTTCCATGTTCCGAGGAATAAAGTCCTTACCTATTCAACCTTTCCCTACAACTCAGGTTCTCAAGTCCCAGCAACATCCCAGTAAATTTTCTCTGAACTCATTCAATTTTATTGACATGTTTCCTGTAGGTACTGTAGATGACCAAAACTGCACACAATATTCCAAATTAGGCCTCACCAATATCTTATACAATTTCAATACAACATCCCATCTCCTGGACTCAGTATTTTGATCGATGAAGGCCAATGTGCCAAAAGCTTTCTTTACAGTCTTTCCTACCTGTGATGCCACTCTCAAGGAATTGTCAATATTCCCCAGATCCCTCTGTTCTATTGCACTCTTCAGTGCCCTATCGCTCACTGTGCAAGTCCTACCTCTGGTCTGTCCTCCCGAAGTGCAACACCTCACATTTGTCTGCCATTTTTCAGCCAGTTTAAAGATTCTGCTGCAAACTTTGATGGTCTTCCTCTGACCACTAAGCCTCCAGTCTTGGTGTCATTCGCAAATTTGCTGATCCGGTTCACCATATTATCACTCAGATCATTGACAGAGATGACAAACAACAACAAACCCAGAACCAATCCCTGCAACACACCACTAGCCACAGACCTCTGGTCAGAGAGCCAACCATCTACTACCACTCTCTGGCTTCTTCCATAAAGCCAATGAATAATCCACTTTACTATCCCATCTTGAATGCCCAGTCACTGAACCTTCTTGACCAACCTCGCATGTGGGTCTTTGTCAAAGACCTCGCTAAAGTCCATGTAGACAACCGCCTTGCCTTGGTCAACTTTCCTTGTAACATCCTCAAAAAATACAAGTTGGTTAGACACAACCTACCACACATAAAGCCATCGACTATCTCTAATCAGTCCCGATCAATCTAGATATCAGATCCCCAAGAAACTTTCCAATAACGTACTGCTGATGGCAGCTTCACTGGACAATAAATTTCCTGGCCTATTTTTAAACAATGGAACAACATTAATTATCCTCCAATCCTCTAACACCTCACTGTGCCCAAGAACATTTTATATATCTCTGCTAGGATCCCTCCAATTTCTGAACTAGCCTCCCACAGGGTCTGAGGTAATAACTTTTCAGGTCCTGGGGATTTATCCACCCTAATTTGCCTTAAAACAGCAAACACCTCCTCCTCTGTAATCTGTATACGGACAATGACCTCGCTAAAGGAATTGCCTCACATCTTATGACTGTCTCCTAAGTAAATACAGATGCAAAAAAAATCTATTCAAGATCTCCCCCAACTCTTTTAATACTCTCTGATCTTTAAGAACACTAATTTTGTCCCTTGCTATTCCTCTATAAGTCCTTGGGGCTCGCCTTCACTTTGTCTGTTAGAGCAACCCCATGTCCCATGCCTTCTTTTAGCCCTCCTGATTTCCATCTTGAACGTTCTCTTGCATTTCTTATATTCCTCACATATTTCATTTGCTCCTTCCTGCCTATACCTGCTAGACACTGCCTCATTTTTTTTTTAAACTAGGGCCTTGATCTCTCTCAAAAACCAAGGTTCACTAAACCTGTTATCCTTGCCTTTCATTCTGACAGGAACATACAAACTCTGTACTCTCAATATTTTACTTCTGAAGGCCTCCCGCTTACCAAGTACACCTTTGCCAGAAACCAACATGTTCCAATCCACACTTGCCATATCCTTTCCGATACCATCAAGATTGGGTTTATTCAATTTAGAATCTCAACCCAAGGATCAGACCTAATCCTTTTCCATAATTATAAGACCATAAGATATAGGAGCAGATAAGGCCATTTTGCCCAACGAGTCTGCTCTGCCATTTTAGCACAGCTAAAATATTCCATCTCAGCCCTGATCTCCTGCCTTCTCCCCGTATCCCTTCATGCCTTATTTTGTTGAAGCTCAACCTTTCTTCAGTTTTTCATGGTTCAACTCTGGAACATTGTTGAGTACTTATCAGACATGTAAGAAATAACACAACCTGACCACCACATTCAGCTTGACTGAAATTCTGCTTTGACCTTGTAATGATTACTTCCTCAACCACAGCAATATGACTTCTGCAGCAACTAACATTAAACTAATAACATCTCTCAGTGCCACAACTACCAGTAGGACATGCAGCAGTATTATGGTAATACAGCCAAAAAGCATCTCTTGAACTGAACACAATTCTCCTTTATCATCGTACTCTAAACTGTGGAATCACTCAGCCTACACTGCCCAGTTCATCAAGGCATCATTCATCTGCTATCTACTCAATACACTGAGATATATGATAAATGCAGATCCACTGCAACTCTGATGTCAGAAAGAAAATTAAGATTATCAATATATTTTTAAAAGATTCTAATGCATTACTTATAGACAAGTTGGGGTTAAGAGATTTATCTGCAAATCTGTTGTTTTTTTCTATCAGTCTCAGGGTGAAAAGTGGCTTATAAAGGGAATTTCAGTAGACAATTATAATCAATAAGTATTGGTGCTATTGAATATACCCTTAATTGACAAACATGCAGCATTCTACCTTGGAAGGATGGCATTATTTACAAAAAATGACTTATTTTAAGACCTTTAGGTTCAGATACAGATTTCTTCATTATCACAATTAATTTCCAATACCTTGCATTTTCAACTTTGCTTTTGGTCTTGACAACATTGGAAGATTCAGGATTGATTTTCACTCCCATCTTCTTCAGCTGCTTCAAGGTAGCATTCAGGACGTTATTTTCACCTGCCTGACTGTTTTGGAGGTGCTTCTTCCTTCTGTCAGTATTCTGTGGAGGGGACACTAATCTGGCATCTTTGTTTTTTGTTTCCTGACTTTCCTTTGAATTACAGGATTCTATGAGTTGGTTGACCTGGCCCTTTTAGAAAAAGTAAGCAATTGTTTAAATAACTATTCATTGTCTTTTAAATTGTTACAAACTGCATACACATCTTAGTGGTAATTTCAACATATTGCTTTATATCTGTGTATTATGATATACCTTTGAATAATTCTAACCCAAATATATGCAGCTCCAATGACATTCCGTTAGACCTTGTGCAAGTTAAAGCAGCCTGCTTAACTAATATCCCACCTCCCACCTGAGCACTATTTACAAAATACACTCCAATAAGTAAAAGATTCTACAACAGCATCTTTCAGATCTTCAGCTTCCATCACAACTCAAGAGCAGCAGATACAGAACATAAAAACATTACTTCCACCAAGTCACATACTTTCGATATTTGGAATTGCATTCTTTATTATGTAGCTTCATCATTGCTGGGTACAAGTCCTTACTGAACAATAGTGGCAAGCCTTCAGCCAGAAGAGTTCAACAGTCATGAACACAATCAATCTAACAACTTCTGAGTGCAGAGAATGCCAAGAGAGGACTTGCCAAGTGTCAAAAAAACATCTACATCATTCAGGATTTTATGAGTGAATAAGCTGCAAGGTGATTGGTGAAAGAACCAAAGGTAGTATGAGAGAAATCTTCTCTGACAGTGCAACAAATGATAATAGTTTTTAAATTCCTTGCCCGATAAGTCAGTTAAAATAATAAATAGTAAATCTTCAAAGGGTATTTGTCCCATTTTTGGAAGGAAGTGCTGTCAGGGTAATGGGAGAAACCAACAGAACTTAACTGAACTGTTCAAAACAATGAACACAACACGATGAGCTAATCTCTGTATCAAACCAGAAAATAACTGAAAATAAGCATGGACTTAATTAGCTTCATAGTTGGTTACCCGTTAAAGACATATTTTCTTGGCTGGCTCATTCAAAGTACTTAATAGAGTACTAGTCACCTGGGTGCACGGCAGTTACAAGCAAGCTAAATTTTAGCAAGATTAACACTTCAAAAATATAAAACAGAGAAATATCCATACATTCCTTTAAGAAGAAATGCAGCTAGTAAAATCTAACTGAACACTCACCATTAAATTCTGGTAAAATTTCTGCTCAGTTAGCAGTTCTGTGGTATGTTCCTCAATTTCTTTTTTAGCAATGTTACACGATACATCAGGTTGATTAGTTTTCAAATGCATACTTGCACTCTCCCCAAGCACTGGGCTCTGAAATCTCATACGATGATCCCAGCAATTTTTTGTACTGTCAGTTGAACAGCTGAAAAGTCAACAAATGAAAGTCTTCAGACATCATACAAGTTTAGTCACATGCAATCTAGCAATTAGCAAGATGATCTCCAAAATGTAGTAAAAGTATTAATACAAATAATATGGATGAGTTCAAAATAAAATCATAAATGGAAACTGTAAACATCAATTGGAAACTGTAGCCATCATAAAACTGACAGGCTAGAGATCAGAGGCAAATATGAAAAAGTCTTATTGTAAAAATATTTTTACAGTATACAAAATCTACCATAGACCACGTTGAAATTTCAATTAAAAATTCATAGTCATTTTGCAATGTCCCAAAGTTAGTGCAACTGAATTTCTGCATACCTCTTGTCTGCTAGTGCACCCCATACTGAAGTTCAAATAACCACAAGTTTTGGGCAGTCATAATGATGATATTACTATTCAGTTTTCGCAAAAAATGTGTAAACCAACAGGGTTGTTTGTGGAAAGATTATCAGAATAGTACAGTACTGTGCAAAAGTCTTAAAGAGATCTACACCTCCTTCTTGTTTTAATGGTTTTTCTACTTTGTCATTTATTACACTATTTTCATTCCTGACTACACATTTTTGAACTGGTTGAAATTATGCCTAATTAATCACACACAACAGCAAATTCAGAATGTAAGCAACAAAAAATTGATGCATGTTATGGAAATGTTTAAAATTAAACTCCTCTCAGGCTTCCAGCCAGGTACAGGTATCAATTTTTACCGATGTTTTGATGACAAACTCTGCCATCTTTATCATGAACATGGCAGTTTATCATCAACAAGTTAGTTAAAATCAATACCCGTACCCAGTTGGAAGCTAGGGAAGAGTTTATTTGTCATATACACTGGGAAAGCAATAGATCCTTTTCCATGTTTAAAATGGTTTACTTTCCTAGTTCCCAACAAAAGCACTGATAGAAATTTACAGCAGAGACAAACTAGAAAAAAAAAATTCACTATACTTTCCCAAAAACTATACACATTGCTTTTCTTCGAAAAAATACTTCAGGTTAACCTTTGGTAAATCTGTATAACTAGGAGTGAGATCAAATATGATTTTTCATTTAAAATTTTAATGACACTCAGCCTGTATCCATGTTTAATTATTAACTTACAGAAATATGAATTATTAATTATAGAACTACAAATTACTATGTTATTAAGACTTTATTATAATCTTACTTCTGAGCATCAGTAGCTTGATCAGAAGTATTTATTGCAACCTGACTGTCCTCCACAAAGCTGTGAATATCCACTCCATTCAGCGAAGAGGCAATGCTGGCGTGGCTGGTATCCTTGGTTGTAATAGAGGCAGTCATTTCTTCATTGCATGATTCAGAGTCATTCAGCTTAAGGCTGGAGAGTGATTGGTTCTCATCTTGCTTCTCAGGTGGACTCCAGAACAAACTGGCACCTAGTATTGAATTTGCAATAAATTCAATACAATACAAAGAAACAGCAATGTAGTGAAACAAACAATCAGCTGGAGGAATTCAGCATTTGTGGTGAGGGTGAGAAATGCAGAGGAACTACTGACATTTTGGGTCACAACACTAATTCCAAGGTATGTCAGTGTTAATACAGTTCCACTTTCATGAGGTATGTAACTGGTACCACAGCACCATTAAACCTCAAGTGAACGACCAGGACAAGCAGGTTTATGAGAGGACATCTCAAAGCTTCAGTGTGACATTAACTAATGTCACACACTCTCAGAATGACAAGAGTTAAGTTGATGCTCTCAAAGCCAAAATACATGAAAGGGCACATAATGGAAACCCCATTATAGTAAGTTAAATCATTAAGTCTGGTTTTTAAAGGAATGCAGTTTGTTAAAGGACATGGAATATGCAAGGGTCCTCAACTCCAGACATTAACTGAAAGTTGTATGCAAAGAACTGGAATTACTTGTCATAGGAAGATAAGATGGAAAATTGAGGATGAGGAAGGGGGTCTTTTAACATTAAGAAACTTTACTCATACTTTGTGTACAAAATATTTAGTTATACTGAGATCGTTAATAATTTGCTCGTACTTTTTTGTTCATAAAGTAACAGCTAAGTTTCAATAAAGGTTCATTTTTATCTAAAATTGTAAAATACCAAACTAACATTATTGAATCTTATCCTTATTGAAATTAGCTGTGATACATACAGCCATTAAACAGAAAGCGCATTCAGAAATCAGAAGTGCAAAGGGATTTGGGAGTACTCATGCAGGATGTTCTGAAGGGTAACTTGCAGCTTGAGTCGGTGGTGAGGAGGGCAAATGCAATGTTAGCATTCATTGTAAGAATATAAAAATAAGGATGGTGCAGAGAATGAAAGGGTTAACGTAACAAGAGCATTTGATGGCTCTGGGCCTGTACTCACTGGAATTTAGAAGAATGGGGTGGGGGGGGGAATTCATTAAAACCTATTAAATATTGAAAGAGTGGATGTGGAGAGGATGTTTCCTATAGTGGGGAAGTCTAGGACCAGAGAGCACAGGCTCAGAATAGAAGCATGTCTCTATAGAACAGAGATGAGGAGGAATTTTTTTAGCCAGGTGGTGGGAAATCTGTGGAATTCATTGATACAGATGGCTAAGATGGACAAGTCATTGGCTATATTTAAAGTGGAGGATGATAGGGATAATAAATCAGCCTAAATGGAATGGTGGAGACGACTCGATGAATCAAATGGCCTAATACTGATTCGTGCACCATGGTCTATTACTTCCTTTTCAAACCTGTTACGCTCCATGTTATGTCTCAGTAAATGCCTAGATAGACATCCTGGCCTATCAACTTGTTCATCATGACCCTTACTTTTGATAAAACTTCCTAAACCTCGTTTCCGTCATCTGCAAATCTGAAACTTTAGTATGAAAGCACCTAGAACCATATGCATTCTAGTGAAGCAATCTGGAAACAGCATTTACTGGAACACTGCATTTATGTACTTTTATTACAACAGGAGAGAGAAAATGCGTGCCAAAAGGGCAATGTTACAATAGTCATGAGGGATTTCAATACACAGGTAGATTGGGAGTATCAGGTTGATGCTGGATCCCAAGAGTGCAAATTTCTAGAATGCCTACAGATGGCTTTTTAGAACAGCTTGTGATTGAGCTCACTATGAGATCAGCTATTCTGGATTGGGTATTGTGTGATGAACCGGAATTAATTAAAGAGCTTAATGTAAAAGAACCCTTAGGGACAAGTGGTCATAATATGATTAAATTCACCCTGAAATTTGAGGAAGAGAAGCTAAAGTCAGATGTATCGGTATACAGTGGAGTAAAGGGAATTATAGAGGCATGAAAGGAGTTGACCAGAACTGATTGGAAAAGAACACAGGCAAGGATGATGGTAGAACAGCAACGACTGGAATTTCTAAAAGCAATTCAGACTAATGGATATATGCATCCCAAAGAGGAAGTAGTATTCTAAGGGCAAAATTACACAACTGTGGCTAACAAGAGAAGTCAAACCCAACAAATAACCCAAAGAGAGGGCATATAATAGGGCAAAAATTAGTGGAAAGTTCAAAGATTGGGAAGCTTTTAAAAATCAACAGAAGACAACTAAAAAAGAGTCAATGATAAAGATGGAATACAAAAGATGATATCAAAAGTTTCTTCAGAGACATAAGGTGCAAAAGCGAGGCAAGAGTAGATATTGGACCGTTGGAAAACGATGCTGGAGAGGTAGTAATGGGGGACAAGAATGAACTGAATAAGTATTTTGCATCAGCCTTCACTTTAGAGGACACTAGTGGTATGGAGGAAGTTCTAGAGTTTTAAGGGTCAGAAGTGCGTGAAGTTACCATTCATATGGGAACTGGAAGGTCTGAAGGTAGATTAAGTCACCTGGACCCACAACTTCAGGGTTCTGAAAGAGGTGGCTGAAGACACTGTGGAGGCATTAGGAATGATCTTTCATGAATCACTAGATTCTGGAATAGTTCTGGAAGACTGGAAAATTGCAAATCTGACAAATTAGTTGGAATTCTTTGAAGAAATAACAAGCTGGATAGACAAAGGAGAATCAGTTGATGTCGTGTACTTGGACTTTCAGAAGGTCTTTGACAAGGTGCCACACATGAGGGTTGAGAGTTGAGAGCCCATGGTATTACAGGAAAGATACTAGCATGGATAAAGCAGTGGTTGATAGGAAAGAGGCAAACAGTGGGAATAAAGGGAGCCTTTTCTGGTTGGCTGTCAGTGACTCGTGGTGTTCCACAGGAGTCTGTGTTGGGACCAATTCTTTTTATGTTGTATGTCAATGATCTGGATGACAGAATTGATAGCTTTGCTGCAAGGTTGTGGACAAAGCAAAGATAGGTGGAGGGGCAGGTAGTTTTGAAGGAGCAGAGAGGCTACAGAAGGATGTAGAGAAATTAGGAAAATGAACAAAGAAGTGGCAGATGGAATACCATGACAGGAAGTGTATGGTCTTGCACTTTGGTAGAAGAAATAAAAAGGGAAGACTATTTTCTAAATAGAGAGAAAATTCAAAAATTTGAGGCGCAAAGGGACTTGAGAGTCCTTGCACAGGATCCCTAAAGGTTAACTTACAGGTTGAGTCTGTGGTGAGGAAGGCATATGCGCTGTTAGTATTCATTTCAAGAGGACAAGAATATAAAAGCAAGGACGTAATGTTGAGGCTTTATAAAAAACTGATGAAGCCTCACTTGTAGTATTGCGATCAGTTTTGGGCCTCTTATCTTAGAAAGGATGTGCCTGTGGCAATGAATTCTACAGATTCACCTCTCACTAGCTAAAGAAATTCTTCCTCATCTCCATTCCCTCTATCCTGAGGCTGTGTTGTCTGGTCGTCTCTCCCAAGATAGGAAATATCCTCTCCGCATCCACACTGCCAAGGCTTTTCACCATTCGCTGAGGTCACCCCTCATTCTCCTGGATTCCAGTGAATACAGGGCCATAGCCATCAAAATCTCCTCATAATTTTTGTTAACCTTCTTTAAACCCTCTCCAGAGGCAACGTGAAATATGTATAGGCCAAGAAAGCAGAGCGAAGTGTAACAAATCACTTTGGGCACACAGCTAGCGTGTGGCAGGGAGAAGCGAATAATCAGGAATGGATTTGGCAATCTGTGTGTAGACTCACAAGGGTGAAACTGAAAAAGGATCAGGAAGGGCAATATTCCAGCAGACAATGTAGGATGAACCAGAAGAAAAAATGGACAGAATGAAGGGGCAACTAACCAAGGAATACACTGCAGTAATAAAAAGTAGGGCGAAACTGAGAGCAGAGTGATTGGTAGTGCACCTCAAAATATGATAGTGTGGCTACAGCAGGGCGAAACTCAAGTAAGGAAGGAAACCAATGATTTAGGAGGGGACTGAGTAAAGTGGGTGCAGACCTGGCAGGACAAATTAGAAGTGGTCCTGACAGGATATCAGAGCACACCAGGCATTGGGGGAAGTAGGAGTGCAAGTGGATCTGAAAAGGGAGCGAGGAGGACTGAGCACAGGTGGACCTGTAAGGGCTAGTTTTTCTGCTGTAGGAAGTTATGCTATATTTAAAAATGGGATTGATGTAAGATTAGTGTAAAATGGGAGGTGGATGGCTGGTGTGGGCTAGGTATGCTGAAGGACTTGTTTCTGTATTGTATCATTATAACTTTCTGACAATGCACTTTACTATAGTTCTGTGATCTGAAGAATATCTATCAATATTGACAAATATTTTGTTTAAAAAAAGGTACATTCAGCAAGCCAAAAAAGTCAGCTTAGACAAAATTTGCAAAGCAAAAGAGAATATTTTCACTTAAAAATCCAAGATCAACTGGTAACTGGTGAACACGAACTCCACCGCCGCCCCCCCCCCCCCAGGCCAAAGGTGTCAAATGCTTGGTCCATATCTATGGCTTTCTGAAGTAGTTATCGCCATTACCAGGAAAATGTATTAATTTTCAAAGAATTTTGACAGAAGTGTTTTCTCTGAGGGAGATACAGCACAGAAAAAGGCTTTGACTAACCAAGTCCGTGCATTGAACATTAACCACACAACTTACTGCATGAATGGACTCTAAATTTTAAATTCCAAAACAAAAAAAGTTCAGAAAAAAAAAGCATAAAAAAAAAATTCTGATGGCATATACCAGCAGTCCCAGCCTTCTGCGCACCGCGGACCGGTTTAATATTAACAATATTTTTGTGGACCAACTGACGGGGGTGGGGGGGGGTCAAGTTCAACAGTGCGTGACAGGGAATGAGGAAAGGTGCAGCTGACTCATATCGTTTCATATCGCCAAATCATATAGTTTCCGTGCGGCCCAATAGCACATGCTATTGGTTGGGGACCACTGGCATATACTACAACCTCAAATTAGGTACTGTAGTAAATATCCAATTATCTGCAAAACATTTATTGCACAAAATAAAAGTAGTACTAAAGTATTTTGGATATGCAATGTTGCTCACCTGTGCTCACTGCAATGCTAACACTTTTCTTCATTTGAATTGCAGGAGATGTCTGGGTTTCCATTGCAATAAATCCCAGTTTTCTTTCTGACTGCAATGCTGGATCAGCATTCTTTGAAAAGCAATGGGTCATAGGGGTTGATGCTTCACAATGCTGTGTATCCAAAAGCTGTTGTATCTGCATGTAGCAAACAAACATTAAAATGCAAATAACCTATTAGGTCTTCCTAAAATCTCAAATAAATATAATTTTTAAAAAGCCTGCAATTGTTGCACAATAAATAAAAGAAAATAAATACTGGAAATGGCAGGTCAAGCATTGACTGTCTAGAGACACTGATTGGTGTTTGCCTGAATTGAGAAAGAGAAAAACAAGTTACTTTTCAATTCCAGAGGAGGGTCGTTGTAACATGGCTAAAACAAAGGGAATATGCTGATAGGGCAGGGCCAGGGTTGCCATGGGGTTAAGCTGTTACTGAATTTATTTGGTTGATAATTTAATAAGGGTAAAAAGAAAGGGATAACATCATCAATGGGATGTAACAGTTGTAAAGTGCAGAGCTGTGGGAAGTGTTAATCATGTTAGGCCACTGTAGTGGGTAACGAAAAACAGTGATGCCCTGCAACAAAACTGGTCAGTTCTCATACAAAAACAGCTATCATGTGACCTTAAATTATTGATTTTGATATAGAGGCCAGAAAGCTGCAACATGTCCATTTGGAAGAGAGGGTTCTATCCCTCAGAGTTGTACTGGGTCTCATTAGAAATATAGAAACACGAGAAAATCTGCAGTTGCTGGAAATCCGAGTAACACACACAAAATGCTGGAGGAACTCAGTAGGCCAGGCAGCAACTATGGAAAAAAGTACAGTCGACGTTTTGGGCCGAAACTCTTCCGTAGGACGGGTCAGAAATATACGAGGGGTGATTGATAAGTTTGTGGCCCATGGTAGAAGGTGTCAATTTTAGAAAACCTAGCACATTTATTTTTCCTACATTTACATACTTAGTCCAGCGGTCGTGGAGCATACTGATCCCTTCTTTGTCGAAGTCAGCGTCTTGGACCTCCAGAAAGTGGTCCACAGCAGGGGTGATTGATAAGTCCGTAGCCTAAAATAGGCGATGAGGAGAAACTTCAAACTTTCTGCATTTTCATTCAAAGAGTTGAACTGCATGTGCATGTAACGAGAGCTGTATAACTAATTTCCTTCTACCTTAGGCCACGAACTTATCAATCACCCCTGTGGACCACTTCTACAAAGGAGGGATCCGTATGCTCCATGACCGCTGGACTAAGTGTAGGAGGGGACTATGTTGAAAAATAAATGTGCTAGGTTTTCTAAAATTGACTCCTTCTACCATAGGCCACGAACTTATCAATCACCCCTCCTATAGGAGGCTAAACAAGTAGGTCAGAGATGGAGTGGAATGGAGCTCAAGGCCACGCCTACAGTCTTATCACCTACTTTTCTTTCCCCACCCTCTCAACCCTTAAAAGCGCTAATTGGTTAGAAATCTGGAAGGCGTGTAATATCCAGCAAGAGCTCAAATTTCTTCAGATTGTCCCAATGCCTTTTGCCCTGGTCAGTTGAGTGCTTTTTGAACTATGGTACCATTTAATAGTAGGGATACAAATCAACCAATTTACATATAGCGAGACTCTACACAAAAAAGTCTTTTTATCCATTTAACTAAATTTAGTTAGGAGATAACATTGTACATTAGAACTGTCTCACTCTTTGGATGGTGATATATCTCTTATCATTTTGGTGCTGACCAATAAAACTTGACAATTGACAGAAGGACAAACATCTGTGGTGCAATACTCGTTTGTACATTGGTGCTGGAAAGATTGTGAACCCAGTAGAATTTTCTCTATTTCTGCATAAATATTACTTAAGATGTGATCAGATCCTAAAACTAGATAAAGAGAACCTAATTAGATAAGTAACATAAAAAGCCTTATACTTGTTCATTTATTGATTGAGAAAAATGATCTGCCAACTCGTGTTTCTCCCCCTATGCTTTTATTCTGATTTCTGCCCACTTCTTTTCCATTCCAGATGGTAGGTCTCAGCCTTGAAGCATGGACTGTTCATTTCCTTAACTGCTGAGATTCCCCAGCATTTTGTGTGTGTTACTTCAGCTACATCCATATCCAATCGTAATGACAGACTTAGGGAACTAACTCCTACTATTTTCTGATATCGTTATATTCTTAATATAACTTCTTGCCCATAATGCACATAACTCACAAGAACTGCTGTTATAGTATGCTAGGGAAAAGGAAAATAAAGAATATTAAAAAAAAAAGGAACTTTTTGGAATGGCTTACTTGGGCCTGAAGGAGTTTTAGCTGCTTATCCTGTTCTACAAGAATCTTGTAGGCATCAAAAGGCAATCCCATTGTTACACCTTCCTCTCGGTCACTGTCTGGTCTGTTCAGAGGAACATGCGAACCTGTAGAAGGTCCTAAACACATTTTGCACCAATTTGATGGTGGTGTGTGGGAGGCTCCAGGTGATTTTACCAAACTACTGTTTGGAGGTGACGTGCTTCCTGCTTGTCCAGGTGAACACTGCTTCAGTGGACTGGTGTTCAAATACAGACCACTACAATGAGAAATTGGCAAATATCCTAGTGCTTGTTGGCATGTTGCAGTGCTGCAGTCATGACAGGTAGGCGAGTGGACACCTTTGGAACCAAATGTTGAACAGGATCCTTGCCAATTAGTATTCAATGAAGATCCACAGCAGGGTCCATGGTGCTGGCAACAATTACAGTATCTAGGTGGATACGCTGTGTGAAAATGTGCTGGATGTCCTAGTAATTGCATTTCAGACGAAAGAGGTGGGAAATTAGGAGAGTGCTGATGCGAATGCTTGCTTGATTTGTTGGAAGATGATGATAGTCCTTGTGGCTGTTTTGTGTTGGATATGGATTGCTGGCCTCCAGCAGAAACTCCTCCTTGACCTACAACAATGTTTTTCCTTGAATCAACTACTTCAGCAGGAACCCCCATTTCAGGCTGGTCTATGGAAGTATCAGGTGAAGACCCATTTATTGAAGACGAAGATGATGACCCTGAACTCTCCCTCACAAAATTACTCCCCTTTTGAGGCTTCAATACAGTTTTTCCTTTATAGGACTTGAGCATTGGTGCAGGTTCATGTGAAATAGTCACATTTTGTTTCAAAGTAGGAGATACATCTTGAGATGGCAGTGCAAGCTGTCCATTTTCAGAATGCTGTTTCATTGAGTTAAAGGTTCCAGATGTGTCACAGGTTCGGAGAGTCTGTTGCTTTAGTCTTCTTGGAGCATTTTTTGAGTCTACAAAACTTCCATCAAATACAAGTGATAGCTCAGGTACAGAAGGATAAATTCTTGGAAACTAAGGCAAGAAAGGAAAAATACTTTAGTAATTTGAAGGTGTGCTTGAAGTTGAGATATTCCACTCAGAAAGAGAATTCGAAGATGGAAATTAATCTTATATTCCTTATAATTTAACAGAGTATGCAAGGTTAAGTCATATAATGCCAGATTAAAAAAAAAACACGTTAAATTGTACAGCACTACATTGCATCATGGTCTGCTTTACAAAGGATCAGTACTGGGAATTGGGGACAAACACAGGTGAATATTTTTCAAATTACAGGATTGGACTAACATCAAATATTCCTGTGCAATTATGCCTTGTGTGCACAATTTTAACTATTGGTTAGTTCTTCAACCAGTTGAAGAACATGGGGGTTAACATTTTGCAAAAGTATATTGTATTTTAAAATCTGTAATTGCAAATTAGAATTACCAATGTCCTTGAAAGGAACAAATCAGAGAAAGGAGAATAGTCCCAGTAATACTGAATTATGCTGGCAAGTTAGACTTGAGACAACACATGGACAATGGAGCCCAACTGTTTGTCTAAGAAACTAAAAGAATCTTGACATGTCTTTGCTCATTTATGAAGAGAAAGGTAAAGATGAGTTAAGTGTACCACTTATACCATTGCTTGAAACATGTGTTTATTAGTGCATCCACATGCATTTTTATCTTTTAATGTTGGATTAATTAAATGTGATTAAATTCTCCCACAATTACTGTATTTAAAATAATCCATGCAATGAATATTAATATGCACTATAGTACTTAAGTGCTTCTCCTTAAAATACAGTAACCAAACCTTTTGTCCAACTGGATGTGGACTTGGTGTTGGTCTTGGAGAAAGGTCCTCTTCCTCTACACCACAGTCATTGTCTCCAATAGCTACCTTGTTTGCAAATAATCCACAGTTAATTCTGAAACAGAATTAAAAATTAAATGAACCAAATTATACGTAACAATGGAGGTATCTACTTAGCTAGGGATATACATCAAGCACAACCTATTAACTAATTCATTACAGAATTAGACAGTACTGAAATGGACATTTTTGGTCCATCTTGTCCATGCCAACAGTGATGGCTATCGACACTATTAACATTAGGACCCTTAATCCCTCTACATCTTAGCCTAAGTACCTGTCCAAATGCCCTTTGAACATTATAATTTAGTCATACAATTCTAATGTTTTAAAATGACAGTTCATAAAATTATGTTCAAATCCCATTTTAGTTGATGACAAGCATATTTTAATTATAGAGAACTTAGGACCAATTCTACTGTAATAATATACCTTAGTGGGAGCTTTCCAACTAATATTTTTTTATGAACTTTGCTAAAACTTTTCTTCATTCAAGTTTAAATGCAGGAAGCTTGACAGACAAGGTTGATGAACTCAGGGTATGGATTGGATCTGCAGACTGGGATATTATAACCATAACAGAAACATGGCTTAGGGAAGGGCAATACTGGCAACTCAATGTTCCAGGGCTCAGATGCTACAGGCATGACAGAGGTACAGGCAAGAGAAGAGGGGGAATTGTCTTCTTGATGAAGGAGGACATAACAACAATTCTTAAAATGGATGTTCTCAGGGATTTATTCAGTGAGCTCATGTGGATAGAACTCGGAAGCAGAAAAGTCATTCTGATTGGAATGGACTATAGGATCTCCAGTGGTCAGTGAGAATAGGGGAAGCAGAGATATAGAGAGATTGCTGACACTAAGCATTATAGAATAATATTCGAGCAGGGGTTCCCAATCCTAGGACCTCTTGCTTAATGGTATTGCTCCATGGCATAAAAAAGGTTGCGAACTCATGTATTAGAAGATTTTAACTTACCTAATATTAACTAGGCCAACAATAGTGTGAAAGACTTGGAGGGGGATTGGTGAAATGTGGTCAAGAAAGCTTCCTTAATCAGTACATATCCCTTTGCCTATTTATTTATTTTTGTAACATAGCAAGTTTTATATGTTGCACTGTACTACTAGCACAAAACAACAAATTTCATAACATACACTATGTCAATGATAATAAAAATAATACTGATTGTACAGGAACCTATTAGAGAGGATGCAACACTGGACTTCCTCCTGGGAAATGGGGTAAGGCAAGTGACAGAAGAGTCTGTCAGTGAACACTTTGGTTTCAGTGACCATAACTGTTTGTTTTAAAATGGTTATGGAGAGGGATACGACTGATTCACAGGTTAAGGTCCTGAATTGCAGCCATTAGTTGAGATCTTGTAGTAATAAAGCTTGCAAGAAAAGTGTATCTATGAAGTGGGAGGCCTTTAGAAGTGTGATGTCAAGAGCTCACGGCCTGCATGTTCTTGTTAGGAGGAAGGGCAATGCTGGCAGGTTTAGGAAACCAGGAATGAGAGAAGATATTGAAGCTCTGGTAAGAAAAAAAAAGACAATGGCATGCATTGTGCATAAGCAATTAAGAACTAGTGAATCGCTTGATGACTACAAGTGCAGGAATGAACTTCTCATAAGTTAGAAGGGCAAAAAGACAATATAAGAAGGCTTTGGCAGGCAAGGAGAAGCACAATCCCAAGGATTCTATAAGTATATTAAGAGTAAGAGGGTAGCTTGGGAGAGGTAGGTCCCTGCAAAAAAAAAAAATCAGATTGTCTGAGTGTGGAACCAAAAATAAAAAGCGTGAGATTTTTAATGAATTTCTTCACAGCAAAAATTGAAGAGCGATAACAACGGAAACTAAGAAAATGGGGAAAATAATTGATGACATCTTGGACCACATAAGGATTAAATGGGCAAAGAACTGGAGGCTATGAAGTGCATCAAGTTGGATAAGTCCTCAAGGCCTGACCTAGTGCATTCTTGGATCTTGTGGGAAGCTACAGAACAAACTGCAGAGGCCCTTGCAGAAATTTTTGCTTCATCTCTGACCACAATAGAAGTTCCATAAGAACTGGAGAGTGGTTAATGTAGTACCATTGTTTAAAAGGGTAACAAAAAACAAGCCAAGAAACTACAGGCCAGTGAGTCTGACATCAGTAGTGGGAAAATTGCTGGAGGGGATTCTGAGCGACAAGACCTACCAGCATTTGGAGAGATTGTCTGATTCGAAACAGCACAGCTTTGTACATGGGAAATCATGTCTGACAAACCACCTGGACTTTTTTGAGGAGGTAACCAAGAAGGTACATGTGGGTAGGGCAGTGGATGTTGTCTATATGGATTTTAGCAAAACCTTCGGCAAGGCTGCTTACAGTAGGTTAGTCACGCAAGATCATATGGGATCGAAGGGAAAATAACTTATTAGATTTGTAATTGTCTCAGTGCTTGGAAGCAGAGGATGATGTTTGAAGGTTGTTTCTCAGTCTGGAGACCTGTGAGCCACAGGGGTCAAGTGCTGGGACAATTGTTGTTTGCAATTTATGTAAATGATTTGGATGTAAATGTACAGGATATGGTTAGGAAGTTTAGAGATGATACTAAAGTAGGTAATGTGTAGATAATGTAGAAGGTTATGAAAAATTAGAGGGATCTTAATCACAAACAAGAGAAAATCTGCAGACACTAGAAATCCAAGCAACACACACATAAAATGCTGGAGGAACTCAGCAGGCCGGGTATCTATGGAAAAGAGCACAGTCGACATTTCAGGCAGAGACCCTTCATCAGCTAGGTATGTTGGGGGGAGGGGTGAAATTGGCGAACAGCTTTCAATCCAGATAAATGTGAATATTCTATTTTGGGAGATTAAGCCAATATAAGATTTATACAGTGAATCCTGGGTAGTGTTATGGAATAGAAGAACTGGGAGTGCAAATGCATAGTTGACTGAAATCAGCATCAACAGTAGATAGGGTAGTGAAGAAAGCATGTGGCACACTGGCCTTCATCAATCAGGGTAATGAGTACTTGAGTTGGGAAATTATGATGCAGTTATACAATTCATTGGTGCGGTTGCACTTGGAGTACTTTAAGTTTGGTTGACCCTATTACAGGAAAGATGTTATTCAACTTGACAGAGTACAGAACGATTTACCTGGAAGTTGCCTGGACTTGGGGGGGCCTATGTTACAAAGAGAGATTGCACAGACAAGGATTTTACTCTGTAGAATGTAGGAAATTTGAAGATAACCAAATAGAGGTTATAAGATTATGAGGAGCAGACAAGCTGAAAGCAGTCTTCTTCTTAGGGTGAGATTGATAAAAACAAGAGGGCATAGGTTTAAGATCAGAGACAAGATACTTAAAAGGGAAATCAGGACCAGCTTCTTCATGCAAAGAGTTGAATAAGCTGCAAGAAATAGTGGTTGAGGTGGGCACACAAGCAACAGTGATAGGAAGTATGTAAGATGCTATGGGCCAAAAGAAGACTGATAGGACTAGGTGCTGGGCAACAAAGTTGAAGTGGACAAGATGAGCCAAAAGACTTGCTTCCATGCAGTATGATTCTATGACAAGGTTTCTGCCCCCCAAAATTATCTTGACTACAAATAATTTCAAGAGACATGCTATAAAAAGTGAAGTTGTGATACAATGGGAAAATAAGTCAAATTAAAACGCAAAATGGGATGCACTTCCATTCAGAAATAAATACAGGTGTTTTATTAGTGATATCTTCTCATTTACGAAGATAGCGAACAGAGTTTTTGCATTGTCGTTCAAGAAAGGAGGCTTCCTTGAAACAAAATCTGCCCAAAATATAAGAGGAATCTTTGAAGAATGAGCAAGCTTAGACTTAAGGTGTGCTGTTAAAAAAAAAACAGGCTACCACCAGGGCTCCTCTGAAAGAAGAAAAGTACTGACTTGCCATTATGCCAGGAGTATAATAATGTTGCTTTAGTCAAAGGGGGAAAGCAGACTAATTATTCAAAAGTTGCATCACATAGATTTACATGCAAATATGCAGAAACAATGTTAGTACGTTTTATATTTTGAAATTAACTTTATTCACAATAAAAATATATACAAAACAAAAAACAGGGCAAAGAAAACTTGGATATTCATGGCATTACATTCAGTCCTTTTTTTAAAAAAAAAATCAATGCACTATTGAAAGCATCCTATCCAGATGCATTAAGGCTTGGAATGGCAACAGCTCCGCCCGTGACTACAAGAAACTGCAGAGATCAGCGCATCCCAGAAACTAGCCTCCCCTCCATGGACTCTCTGTCTATGCTTCTTGCTGCCTTGGTAAAGCAGCAGCGTAAGCACAGACACCCTATCCTACCCCCCCCCCCAGACATTCTCTCTTCTCCCTCCTCCCACCAGGCAGAGGATATAAAAACCTAATAGAACGTAGTATCAGACTAGAGGACAGTTTCTTTTCCACTGTTATAATGCAGTTCCTTAGTACAATAAGATGTACTCTTGACTTCACAATCTACCCTGTTATGACACACACTTTATAACTGCAATACTATTTTGCACTGTCACTGTTCTTGCCTTGTAAAACTGCAATGCAGATTTTATTAAATAGATCCATATAAATTGCATTCAAGATGTTTTCACTGTACTGTACCTCAGTACCAGTGGCAATAATAAAGCAATTTACCATTAGTTCAAGTTTTTTTTAAAGAAAAAAAGAGCAAATAAGCAGAGCACCATAGCACTCATGCCCCCTGATGTGATACACCATTTTCATTGTTCAAGGGACTTCACCACCCAACTCTACCACTCTATACTGCAACATCTATACTGTGGTCTTTTCCCATTGACTTTGTATTAGCTGCACCAAACTTCAGTGCATTCCTCAGCATGTAGCCCTGTAGCCTGGACTGTCAGGATGCAGCAGTTCCTTACCGACATTTCGCTATGTTGGAAGACCAAGGGGGGTCTTTCACCAAGATGATGACCTCCAGCAACACTTGATATCAGTCTCTATGTGTGACCCTGAGAACAGCAGAGTCCTCTGCTTTGCAGCTGCTGAGGACCCTTATATCTGTCTCCAAATTCTCTTAGCACATCCAGTCTGCAGAGGTGGGTTACCATCTCTTCCACACTGCAACTGTCCTGAGGGCTTCACCTTTGGGTAAGCAAGGTCTCACTGCTGGTTGGCGAGTCCTGGTGATGAGGCATTCTGCAAGATGGTTGCCAGTCTGCTTGGGAACCACCCACCGTATTCATAGTGTCCTTGTCCTACAGTATCTGCAGGACGTTCCACACTGATTACTGCTTGATGGATGTGATCAAAGGTGTTTACTTGTAAGTACTCTCCCACAATGGACAGGTAGTGATTAGATTAGCTTTATCTGTCACATATGCATGTGCAGCAATTCCAGTAGGCTGGGGAATTGAATGATAATGGGTTCAGACCAATCTTCTGCAACACCAGGAACATGCAGAACCTTAGCACATAGTGACATATTGTCTGACGCATCCACACATTGAAGTGATCATAAGCGCACATTGGGTACACATGACCCCATCCTCCAAGGACCTAGACTTGCTCCATCTTAGATCCCAGATAAAATGGAAGACATCCGGGCAACTATTAAGGCAGAAGGGTTAGGAACAGGCCACACCTGTATCAAGTACAACAGTCCCAAGAGCATGTTATACCTGATAACCAAATTCTACTCAGTTATTTCTACAGATCCAATTTTTGTTTTACCTTCCCAATCCGCTCCAGTAAATTCCTGTTATATACCTCAGCCTCTCTGAACCAGATTCCTTGGCAACTTCAGGTCATCACACTGAGCAGAAGATAGCAACACTGTTCACATACAGGGAAGTTTTGAATTGTGCACCTCCACTGCCTGGCATCATCACTCTACTTATACTTTTGCTGTTCCTAAGAGATACAGCAAAGGACTCTATGCAGCACACATACAAGAGGGGTGAATGGACAATCCTGCCCAACTCTGGACTTGATGACGAGCAAACTATCTGTCTGTCATCCATTAATTTGGATTGCAGTATAGAAATCCGTGTAGAACAATTGGATCCAATTCTGATTTCCTCCCCAAAAGCTGTTTTGGTAAGAATGCCCATCATGTGCATGTGTGATATCCTGTCAAAGTACTTTTCCTGGCCCAAACTAACAAGGCAGCCATCCTCTGACATGCACGTATGGTCTAGGAGCAGAATTGACCTGGTGTGCAATGGCTTTGGACAGGACCTTCTGGTCCACATTCAAAATAAAATAGGTCTCCAATCCCTGATGTCCTCTTCCTCTTGCTTGCTGATGAGGGCAATGGTACCTTCCCCCATGGAGTCTGACATGAAGCATAACATATTTTACTTGCAGTAGGTCAGGGCCCATCTAGACCCTCAAAGCCAAGTGCAACCCTGCTGGTATGTTGTTGCTTCCAGTTGTTCTATTTATGCCAGAGGAATAGATGGAACCGATCAGCTCCTCCAGGATCAATGGCTCATCCAGACTCTCTTACTTGCTATTGCCTAACTCTGCCAAAATAAAGGACAGGATGTTCTGAGAGGCACTGCTGTCTTGATCTTTGTCATACAGATCCTCAATATGTCTGTCTGTGAAAATGTTACTGAATTGTCTTCTTCCTTACGGTTGTAGATCACAGAGCTTCCTCGGAGAATCTTTCGGAAGAAGCAGTGTAAGTACGTCTTATTCTGTTTCACAAAGCAGGCTCTGGATCTGAAGATGATCTTGGAAGATCTTAAGGTACGCAGCACAGCTTGCTGACTCTTCATCTCTCGGGAGTTCCCTCTCAGAGGGAACTTGCTGAAAGTCTGTCTAGAGTTGGCACAATTCTTCTGTCCTGCTTTCTGAACACCTTTGTTGACGAAGAACCTCTTGCTGCTCTCCTTGGTTTCTTCTCACTGGTGAATCAGAAAGTCAAAGAGGGGCCTCACTGTTCTCCAATCTGTGTAATCCCTCTGATTTCCTAATACTCTTTGGCTTCAGCAGCCTGATGGTCTACTTCCGCATCTTCATCTACCTTTTTGTCCTACTGTAGGACAGGAGACCTGAAGGAGGCAGTGATCATAGAAAAACGCCAATGCAGCATCAGTGAATCTGAGCCTGATTGCCTTCGACATGAAGAGGAAGTCTATTTGGGAGTATCCTGAGCTGCCCAGTCTAGTCCAGTCCAGTCCAATCCAATCCAAGTGTATTATCACTGTGTTTCACCTGCGGGGGACTGAAGGTTTGCACAACTTTGCACCTTTAGCTATTTCCATCAGGAGTCTGAAGCTGCTAATAGTCCACCACGTATGGCTACTGAAAATGTAAATAATGATGCTTCAGATCTCCTCTGAGGTTCCCATGATCTCATATGTATCTATGACAATCAACAGAGTTAATTCTGTTTGATAACAATACAACTGCGCATTCTAGATGTAGCAAAGGGTTGGCGACCCAAAATATAGGAGTTAACTATTGAAGACCCATGCACTTGAACATGATTAACTCTTGCCAGAGAATATAAAAAGCAGGAGCACAAATGGGCCAATCAGCTGTTGTGTTTGACCATTTAGAAAGTTTGTACCTGACCCACTCTTAACTTCAACACCACCACCTTCCCACATTTTCCCCATATGCTGCAGAACTGTCTTATCAGTGATGTTTCGGATGCTCAGTCTTTAATATATTGATTAATGACTCTACTTTCGGGATACAGAATTCTAAAGGGTTCACAACCATCAGATTCGAAATTCTTTTATCTCGATATTGAATGGGCAATCTCCCATTCAAAAACTACACTCAGTGGCTACTTTATTCGGTATACCTGCTCGTTAATGCAAATATCTAATCAGCCAATCATGTGGCAGCAACTCAATGCATAAAAACATGCAGACATGGTCAAGATGTTTAATTGTTGTTCAGATCAAACATCAGAATAGAGGAAGAAATGTTATACAAGTGACTTTGACCATGGAATGATTGTTTGTGCCAGATGGGCTGGTTTGAGTATCTCAGAAACTGATGATCTTCTGGGATTTTCAGGCAAAAGTCTCTAGAGTTTACAGAGAATGGTGCGAGAAACAAAAAACAACCAGAGATTTAGCAGTTCTATGGGTGAAAACACCTTATTATTGAGGGCAGAGAACAATGACCAGGATGGTTCAAGCTGACAGAAGGCAACAATAACTCAAATAATCACATTATAACAGAGGTGTACAGAAGAGTATCTTTGAAAACAAAATGTTCAGGTGTGTAACAAGGTGGCCACTACATGTACATCCACCAGTTCTTGCTAATTCCATAGAGCAAGAAGCTTCTTAATACCTCATCCCAAATCTGTGTTTGAATAAAATCTTTCATTCTATGTGTAGGCCCAATCTTAAACCTCCTCATAAAGCAACCCTTTATCTCAGCAATCAACCCAGTGGACATTTTTGGTCTCAATGCTGATGCATTTCCATAAACTGAGACTTATAGTGCATGCCAGAAACCCACCTGCATCCCATAAAATTGTGTCAAAGTTTTACTGTTATACTTTCCATTTCTTCTCACTAGTATTAACTTTTCTGGTTACTCATTATAATTGTATGTAAATGTCTCATGGACTACCAACCACTCATTGCCTTCATCCAAATTCATAAAATAGAGGGCAAATAGTTGAAGTCCTAGCACTCATCCCTGTGGCATTGCATTGATTGACAATCCAAAAATGATTACTTTATCCTTATTTTATGTTAGCTAGACAGCATCCAGTCCATACCAACCTGGTGTCCTATTTGGTAAACTTTTGAGGCATCTTACTAAGTGCATTCTGTAAGTGCTTTCTAAATGGGGATTCGATGAAGTAGTGCAACTTCATCGAGTTCCCATTTCACATTTCCCTTTCAAAAATGCTTGACCCTTACGATTTTTTAAATATTTTGCTTTTAACTCCTTAATAATGAATAGCGGAAAGTGGCAAAGAAACACCTCTCAAGTCAGTAAATTTTATAATGGAATTATGAAGACAAAGGCACCAAGAGAGTGTGGATCAGTTGAGCCAGGATGTAGGAAGAGACTGATTAGATGTTCAGAGTGTGGCTTCAGTCTTCTTAACAACTGACATACAATAATATTTTAAGCTATCTGCCCAATTGTTTATGGCTTTCTAATTATTTGGGATCCCCCCCTCCCTCCAAGAACAAAGAAATTTTAATACATTACATCTAACTACCTATACAGCCATTTTCTTAAGGGCCCCAAGATGCAGATTATGAGGTCTTTAGCACTATTAATTGACAGAGTGCATTTTTTTCCTTCTGGTAGATTATGTTAAGAGCTTTCTTTCCTATAAACGTTATCTACCATAATCGAGGTATGAAAGACTGATCCAAAATCCAGCATCCCTTCTATTTCCCATGATTAATTATTCAGTCACAACATCTGAAACATCTAACTATTTCAAGATATCTACAATACTAGCACTTGGGCAAATTCCTTCAATGCATCTAATTTCATCAGTCTCACTTCCTGCTTCTCCTCTGTTTACAAGGAACAAATTAAACTTTATTGTCTAGATTGATAACAACTTCAAATATTCAAAAAGCTCAACACAATTTGGCACAAAGCACTTGTCATAATTTAAAGCCCACTTACTGGTTTCAAACTTAACTATAATCACCAGCCTTTGGAACACACTGGTTCCAGTGTGCTATTTACACACTGCAGTGCCACCTCTAGAATACATCTGAAGAATCTGCCAATGCAGTTTTTACATTCCCTGGAAGGAAGTGGTCAAGAAATAACTGGGAACATGATTATATCTATATCACAAACTCTTCTGCCCTGAGAACATATCAATTTTTTCATAACTTTTCTACATTCAGATTGCAGGTGCTTCAAAAAGTAAAATCAAGAACGGATAATAAATGTTAGCCTTGTTTAAGGTTGCATAACCCAAGGATGAACTTTGATTTTTGTATATCTACTGTATGCAAACTAAATTTAGATTGCAGTAAACAATCATACTTCTTAATAGATCTTCCCTATTTTGGTGGGGGGGGGGAAGAGAGGCTATTTTGCATAAACTTAATATTGTGAGCTTTCTGATAATTAAATCAATCTTTGGACGGATTTGTTTTTCTATAATCAGGGCACAGAGCGCTTTGACAATGAGTTTTCAAATCCACTACCAAATTTGTAAGATTCTGTCTCTGTAAGTGAGTATGGCAAGGTTAGTACCCCTGAATCATGTATAAAGCTACAAATACATTGTTTATACAAAATGGAAAATTGACCTTCATCAGCATTTAGATTTTTTAAAAATTCCTGTAAAACAGAATTAAGTAATAAAGTGTGACTGTGGAGAAGAAGATAATCAATAGAAGAGATTCCAAGATGAAACACTTTGCATTAGTATGTTCATATTAAATGGAACCAATCTCCAAACGGCCACTTGTAAGTGTACATTGTATTTTGCTGATCAAAACTTACGAGGTCCCCATGACATTGTTAACCACCTCCTTAAAGAAATCATTTTCTGGACTTTTATTTCCATCACTGAGCTCAAATTCAATTGGCCGTTTTCCTGAAGACTCAGAGTTCTGAAAAAAAAATTGTTAAATTGCTCAATTAACTTTCTATGAAAGAGCAGAGTGATCAGGTAGATTTAGTATTACCAGCAAATCAACATTTACTGAGCTGTTACACAGTTAGAATCTACAATTGATCATTCATAATTACTTGCATTCATAGTTAACTTTAAAATGGAAAGACATGTCAAATCATTTTCATTATAAGTTAAGACAGCATGGGAAGGTGGTTAAAATTTCAATGATGCGGTGGATTTTCTAAAAGCTTTCAAAAGGGAGTTGTAGGGACAAGAAAGAAGGGAGGTGACATTGTCAACTTAATAGAGTGAGCAGAGACTAGTAAAGAAGCAATTTTAAAATCAGCAATTTTTTTCAATGCAGAAGGTAAGACATGAAGATATAAACCATCTGATTGAGTGAGAAGGAAGAGATTGATTAGAAGTTTTTGTTATGGTTTCAGTCCTCCCAGTTGTGGAGAACATAAACACAGCAGCTAAATGTCATCCAAATAGATGGTTAACTTTGTATTTGGCTAATCACACGAGGCAGTTGTATGTAAAGGAAAATAAGATGGAGGTTGAGAGCAGGCTGGGCAATGAATGATTCATGCAAAAGAATTCTAAAAGAACTCACTCTAAATGTGAGTTTTTGAGTCAGGAACTGAAAGAAACTTTGATGGACATACATTAAGCATATTGGGCCTTCACCAGTCAATTGTAGTCAAACAGAGAGCCCTGCTTGAACAGCAATTAGTTTCCTAATAGCTCCAAATTTGGTCTTTGAGTACAGATGGATAACCCAGGAGTAGTATAGGTGTACAAAATGGTATACCAACCAAACAAAGCTACCAATAGGATTACATGAAGTAGCAAAAACAGTATATCGAGCAACAGAGATTAAAAACCTCCACAATCAACAAATCAAATCAAACATCTGCAGCCTTGTTACATTTAATCTTAAGCAGTGATGGACATTAAACGGTTATTGGGAAGAGCAGAATATCAAAAACATCCTCAAAGGTGATGGCCAGTATTTCAGTGCCAAAAGACAAGGAAGGAGCATTTACAACCGTGTTACAGCAAGAGCTCATGAAAAGGCAGGATCCTTGCAGCAGCATCAAACCTGCACTTTTGATCCTGCTGGTCTTTACCCAAGCTATAACTGGTAAAGTAACAACACAGGCACCATGCATCCTCCAGTATTGCAATATATGTCGTTTTATCTGTATTCAAGGTGATTGGGAAATAAATTTACCAGGAGGACTATAGTGTTTTCAATAATGCCACCTTTTCAAGGGAAATTAAGGATGGATAATCAATGCTGGACTTTATCAAACATATGAAAAAAAAAGTAAACTTCCTTCTCCTTTGTGGGAGTTTTCCATCAGTTCCACAACTCCCTGCTTCAAAAGCAACAATCATGAAACCAAAAGCTACTGCATACTCTAGAAAAGCAAAATAAAAACAAAAAAAATGCTCAAAAAGTCAGGCAGGAACCATGAAAAGTGAAAAAACACAGGAGCTTATATTTCATGTCAGTGAATGGAGAAAAGTACTAAATTTCAGAGAAGGGGAGGGAAAACCATAAGATGGAGATCAAAAAAAGGAAAATAATTAATAAGGTTCAATTTGTCTCTGACTGTGGGGTCAACAACTGAAATTAAAGCTGAAACGTCAGTGTAATTGTGTCAGTTTGTCACCAGGTGAAGGCCAGTTAAATTGGTTTATGCTAACAAAACTAATACGTTAATGTTAGGTTCTAACATTTTAAAAAATTCCAGGTGTTGAAAAGTGGAATGCTTTCTATGAACAAACCATTATACTTACAGTACACAGATTTAATATTTCAGTACTGGTAAGTAGTTGGAAATCCAATTTTTCTTCACCACAAGGATAGCATTCATAGAATTCTGGCTGCTTGTGCGTAATTGAGTACAGAACTAGAAGAAAACTTCTCTTCTCATTTGTAAAAATCCTATTAAAGAAATAAAGTTATTGCAAACAGAAATTTATATAAGAATGAAGTGCAATAACATAGTTCAAAATAAATATGGCTATGTAATCACAATATTAATTTTTGCACAATAGCTTGTTAAAAAATAGTTTGTCGCCAAGTGTGGGTAGTGTGCAAATTGGAAGGAACTTGAAGTAGGTGAGATCTTGCTGATCTGGTGCCATGTTCTGTATTAGAATAACTTCTTTTAAATGAACATAAAAGATACAAATAATCAAAATGATTATGACATCTCAAAACTTTGACAAATGTCTATAGATGTGAACTGGAGACTATATTGACTGGCTACATCATAGTCTAGTACAGAAGCACCAATGTCCTTGAATGGAAAATTCTCCAAAAAAGTAGTGGATACAACCCAGACCATAACGGGTAAAGCCCTCCCCACCATTGAGCACATCTACGTGCAGCGCTGTCGCAGGAAAGCAGCATCCATCATCAAGGACTCCCACCACCCAGGCCACGCTTTCTTCTCACTGTTACCCTCAGGAAGGTGGTACAGGAGCCTCAGGACGCACATGGCCCACACCACCAGGTGCAGAAATAGTTATTAGCTCTCAACCATCAGGCCCTTGAACCAGTGGGGATAACTTCACTCGCCCCATCACTGAACTATTCTCACAATCTATGGACACACTTTCAAGAGATCTTCATGTAATGTTCCTGATATTTATTGCTTCTTTATTTAAAACTATTCATTTTTCCTTTTGTATTTGCAGCTTGTTGTTGTTTGCACATTGGTTGTTTGTCTGACCTGTTGGATATAGTCTTTCATTGATTCTGTTAGTTTCTTAGTATTTACTGTGTATGCCCACAAGAAAATGAATCTCAGGGTTGTATATGGTGACATATATGTACTTAGATTATTTTAATTTAAAAGTTCTAATTAAATTTATTATCAATGTCAAGAAGAGAGTATAAAATGATGAAATCTCAACAAGCTCTGGCTTTCTAAATATTTAAACTTTGGACTTTGGTGTTAGATAGTCCAGGCACAGAAATCCAAGACATACTGACAATTAATCAACTAGGCTAGTATTCCCTTTAGAATTGCCAGTAATAGCTGGCGAGATCTAGTCTATTAGACAGTTCCTGTCATTTTCAGTGTTAAAGATCGCAGGCCAGAGAAGTGCGATGAAAATAATAAGGTTCAGGGGAACCCCGAAGCCAGGGCATCAAAGGGTATGGGGAGAAGGCAGGGGAGTGGGGATGGCTGGAAGAATTGGATCAGCCCATGATTGAATGACAGAGCAGACTCGATGGGAGAAATGGCCTACTTCTGCTCCTACGGCAGCGGTCCCCAACCACCGGGCCGCGGACCGGTACCGGGCCACAAAGCATGTGCTACCGGGCCACGAGGAAACAATATGATTTGGCGATATGAGTGAGCTGCACATTTCCTCATTCCCTGTCACGCCCTGTTGGGCTTGAACGCATGTGCAGTCATTACCCGCGCGTTATCCATGTCAGCGAGGGAAGGAGATCAACTCCTCGAGCTTGCAAATGATGGCGGGCTGGAAAGTATGTTTGACATAACATCTGTCGGCATTCTGGATCAAAGTCAAGGCTAAAAATCCTGAGATAGCCACGAAAGCACTGAAAACGTTGCTTCCATTTCCAACATATCTCTGCAATGAATACAACGAAAACTAAATTGCGGAATAGACTGGACATAAGGAACCCCCTTCGACTATCGCTGTCTCCCATCACTCCTCGATAGGACCGTCTTGTTGCAGGAAAACAAGCCCAGGGCTCCCACTGATTCAATGATATTGGTATGTTGCAATGATTTTATATGTTCATACGGGGAAATATGTGGTGTGTTTAATATACAAACGTTATTTAAAATGTTATGATGCTATTGACTTATATAACCATATAACAATTACAGCACGGAAACAGGCCATCTCTCCCCTTCTAGGCCATGCCGAACGCTACTCTCACCTAGTCCCACCGACCTGCACTCAGCCCATAACCCTCCATTTCTTTCCTGTCCATATACCTATCCAATTTTTCTTTAAATGATAATATCGAACCTGCCTCTACCACTTCTACTGGAAGTTCGTTCAACACTTACTTCAAGCTCCCCTGTCCTCCCCTGATAATTGACTTATCACTATATTCATGCGAGGAAAATATGCACTGTGTGTTTAATATTAAATTCGTTAGATAAACCCTTTTAGAAAGGAAATTGAGTGTACTAGCCACTTTTCACTGATATTCCGGTCGTGATTAACACTTCCCCCCAAACAGAATCGCCAAAAACGATTTGTTGGAAAAAATCGTACACGCATGCGCAAGTCACGCGTGCACACTGGTGCCTGCACAAGGCTTCATGGTTATTGTAGTCTTTCTCAGGGTAAACACAACGTATTTGACTGCTACTCTTGTCCGTTGGCAACCCTACCAATCCCCCAATCCCTCCCCCCCGCCCCCCCCGGTCGACCGGTCCGCAAGAATATTGTCAATATGAAACCGGTCCACAGTGCGATAAAGGTTGGGGACCCCTATCCTACAATAGATCTTATGGTCTTATAATACAGGCACAGCACTGCAAAGGTTTCCATGAGAAGCACCCCGTGAGAATATTAGTTTAGTTCTTAAATTCAACAGGTAACATTATTTTCTTTTTAAAACAGTAGAAGTTGTAAAACTGTACTTCAATTACAGACTGATTTAAGTTGTTGAACCTTACCTCTCTTGAATGGAAGAACTGAAAAGATATCTCAAGCAGTAGGCCCAAACTTGAGGACTATGTACATGAGTAGCACCACTCAACCAGCTAGAATACCAAAGGTGTAAAGAATTAGAGCAGCACTTCAGTTATATAAAATAGCACTATTGACAGTCTAATATTAATATATGCAAATCAAAATCCAACATACTGAAATATTCCAATTCATAATTTTGACTGAAGATTAGTGAAAGCAAATTCTTAGTATCAAAGTATAAAAATACCTCAGAATATCTATTGTAAAGTATTGAGTTTCACCATTCCCGTACCACCACAAAGCACCCATCAGAATTTTGTCATTCAGATAATGAAACATATCTCAATTTCTCATTAAGCGAAATATAGGCTAAGTTTTAAACTTCACTCAAAGATCCCTTAACATGGCTTACCATATTATACTTACATTCCTACAAGAGGCAAAGTGAGCACTTTCGGATCAGATTCAAGTATCAATAGAAGCTTGCGTGTCTGATCCATTGTAAGGTATCTGTAATTTAAACAACATCTTTTCACCAGCTGTTAGCACAAAATATATTTAAAAACTTAAATCACTGTAATTAAATACTCTTGATATTATACAACACCTTGTAACAGATACAAAATACAAGAGTCGTAACTATCATCCAAACATGTATAAATAATTACAAAAAAGCTAAGAAAATTACAAAAAATTGAGAAAGCTTGCTAATAATCAAGTGAAATATATAAGATGTATATTAATGTCAGTAGGTGACTCCTAGTCTCCTGCCATAACTACTTCTGAAAGCAGTTAAGTTACAATGAACAATTAGAATCATAGCAAAAATCCCAACAGTATCTGAATGTTTTAGAGCAATGTAGCAAACACCTATAATAAATTGGACGTTTAAACCCTTTATAACAAGACTGAACTGTGGATTTATATTTTATTTTTAAACCTATTTTGGGGGTGAACAAAATTATTTTATAAAAAAGATAAAATGATGTGATCAAAGGTCATTAATCCCACAGAAACATGTCATAACAATGGCATTTGTATTTAACAAATTATTAGAGTACTAGCCGTAACTTCTTCCACCATTGGGGTTAGCAGCATCATATTCAAAATTACAATACCTGCACTACAACTACAATAAAAGCAATCACCCTTTTTTAAACAGGCCTTCATTTTGTACGCCGATTTATAAAACACAATTTTTTTTATATTTTCTTGTGAGTCAACTTACAATTTAAACCACAAAAATTTTAAAATATCCAAACACGAGGAATTCTGCAGATGCTGGAAATTCAAGCAACACACATCAAAGTTGCTGGTGAACGCAGCAGGCCAGGCAGCATCTCTAGGAAGAGGTATAGTCGACGTTTCGGGCCAAGACCCTTCGTCAGGACTAACTGAAAGAAGAGCTAGTAAGAGATTTGAAAGTGGGGGGGGGAGGGGAGGGGGAGATCCAAAATGATGGAAGACAGGAGGGGGAGGGATGGAGCCAAGAGCTGGACAGTTGGCAAAAGGGATATGAGAGGATCATGGGACAGGAGGCCCAGGGAGAAAGAAAAGGGGGGGGGGGAAACCCAGAGGATGGACAAGGGGTATAGTGAGAGGGACAGAGAGAGAAAAAGGAGAGAGAGAGAAAGAATGTGTGTATATAAATAACGGATGGGGTACGAGGGAGAGGTGGGGCATTAGCGGAAGTTTGAGAAATCAGTGTTCATGCCATCAGGTTGGAGGCTACCCAGATGGAATATAAGGTGTTGTTCCTCCAACCTGAGTGTGGCTTCATCTTTACAGTAGAGGAGGCCATGGATAGACATATCAGAATGGGAATGGGACGTGGAATTAAAATGTGTGGCCACTGATATTTTAAAATCAAATTTTAAAATATGATTATATCTGGTATGACTCATTCCCAACAACTGTGGAAAAAAAAACAATTACTAAAATATTGCCTCCAATGGAAATTCCTTGTTTACTGAGATAATTTTCCAGGCAAGTACTTTGATTTACAATGTGCATTCTTTGCAAGTTGGCATTTTTATGCAAATATAGCAACATCATTATTTGCCACAAAACAGTTCTCATTGCTAATTTCTGGCTGTTTATTTTGAGTCAGCTTCCAAAGCATTTCTAAAGTTAGATCAAAGAGGTAGATGAGATAGCAAGTATAATACTTTTCCTCTAAGTAATGAGAATATCATTCTCTGGTAATAGCAGTTAATGCACATAATAGATAATTTCAAATTCAAGGCTTTCATTCTAATTATCAGTTGCTTACTAACACCCATCGAAATAGATTCTGTGTTTCCTTAATATGAAATGACCTGAGGCAAGATTGAAAACTGAAACACTGCAGGCTTATGAAGTTATTAAAGTCTCCAAAAATGTAAACTATATACACATTATAAAACCATCCTGGGAATATCAGAATCAAGCTTATTATCACTGGCATGCGACATGAAATTTGTTAACATAGCAGCGGCAGTTCAATGCAATACATAATATAGAAAAGAAAAAATATAATAAATAAACAATACATATATTGAATAGATTTTAAAAAAACATGCAAAAAACAGAAATACTGTATATTAAAAATAGTGAGGTAGTGTCCAAGGATTCAACGTCCATTTAGGAATCGGATGGCAGAGGGGAAGATACTGTTCCTGAATTGCTGAGTGTGTGCCTTCAGGCTTCTGTGCCTCCTACCTGATGGTAACAGTGAGAAAAGTGCATTCCCTGGGTGCTGGAGGTCTTTAATAATGGACGCTGCCTTTCTGAGACACCGCTCCCTAAGGGTGTCCGGGTACTTTGTAGGCTAGTACCCAAGATGGAACTGACTAGATTTACAACATTCTGCAACTTCTTTCGGTCCTATGCAGTAGTGCCTCCCAACACCAGATAGTGATGCAGCCTGTTAGAATGCTCTCCACGGTAAAACTATATAAGTTTTTGAGTGTATTTGTTGGCATGCCAAATTTCTTCCAGCTCCTAATAAAGTATAGCCGCTGTCTTGCCTTCTTTAAAACTACATCGATATGTTGGAACCAGGTTAGATCCTCAGAGATCTTGACACCCAGAAACTTGAAACTGCTCCCTCTCTCCACTTCTGATCCCTCTATGAGGATTGGTATGTGTTCCTTTGTCTTACCCCTCCTGAAGTCCACAATCAGCTCTTTCTTCTTACTGATGTTGAGTGCCGGGTTGTTGCTGTGGCACCACTCCACTAGTAAAGCTAAAGATAGTAAATTTAACTGCTTCACTAATAGAAGTGAAAGTTTATTTTCCAAAACACAAGTCAATGGAATTTTTTATATTAAATTGATTAACATAATTCCTGGCAAAATGGTTTTAATGCATTTAGTTCTGGTCTGGATGGACTTTTTCTAGCAGCAATTATTGCAAAGACCATTTCCAACTCCACCGATATTCTCTGTTTACTCTTCATTGGTTATATTTCATTCTTGCAGATGCTAATGCCTTAGATGTGTAGTTTCCATAAACTTTTCTGACTTGCCAATATTTTAGTGCAGGGTACTGAATTAGCACTCCAGTAATGGGAACTCATAAAAACAAATTTATGTTCCAGTGCTGAGAGAATAGTGTCTTTTGGACTGTCTCAAAGGCTTTGTGAAATTGTTTACTTGGTTGAGTGAATACAAAATATTTCAACACTGTCGTACAAACAACAGCAAACTAATACCCATTTTTAAAGAATTTTTGAATTATTACAGCACAGGAGACTTATCTTCTTCATGGAGTTTATGCCTGCTGTCAATACAGCAATTCTTTCCCCACTGTTCTAAAAACTCTCTCTCAACTGCCGTAGCTCTCCTCCCTAACACGATAAAACTGTTCTCTGGGTAATTACCATAGTGCTGTGAATATAATGACCATTTTCTATATTTGAGCTTACATCTCTAAAAGTACATTGTTAGCTGTAAAACATGATGGGACCCCACAAAAAGCAGGTCTTTTTTTCCTTAACCATTTGCATCCTAATATCACAAAGCCTGTTTCTCCCTCAAAACCAGATTAAATATCTTGTTAAATTGCTTGATGATACTATTGCAAAGCACCACCAGATGCTTACCTATATTCATATAATGCCTTCAGCAGCAAATTTCTTTAAACAAAAACAGGCTTTCAGAATCATCATATGTGAACAAATGCAACAAATTTGAATATGGCATCTTAGAATTTCCCATAAGTGCATATATTTTCAATGTTTTCATGCCCAACTCACCCAAATTTGTATGTTCCTTGAATCTGAGCAATATTAAGTGGGCTGGTTAAATTTCTTGCCAAAGCTGTAGGGATTATGGGAATTTTATTGATTGGAGTAGCTTCAAAGACTATTGCTATTGTAACAGCTGCCCAGCGAAGTTCCAGGGTTAGGTTATCCAATTGGTTCATGCATGTAATATGTCCTCTCATTGTAAGAAGTCTAGAAGAGTCGATTGTTTCCTTGCCACTACAGTAGTAGTGTAGTGCCTGGTAAATTAGAATAGACACAATTACTAATGTCCGTATAGACTTCAACATTATCATTCTAACCCAAAAAGATGAGTTCAAATCCATAAAACTATGTCAAAGCACCATGCATTCAGAGTAAGCTACATTGACTCCAGTAGTACATTATAAAATATAAAAAATAAGTTTGCAAAGGGATGTAGAAAGAAATCAATCATTTGATGTAATTAATATTTACTATACTTTGACACAATTATCAAAGCCTGGAAATGAAAACAAGAGATCACATCATAAAATCTGAATGTAATATACAAAACTGAAAATCATATGAATGAACCACTGTTCCACCAGGAAAGTGTGTTTAAGTTGCTGAAACATCATAGGCAAGATATAAAATGATAGGTTACATCTCAAAGAGAAAATTCACAGTAGAATACAAAAAAAAAAGCAGAACAACCCAAATAGTTTTCTCTCATATAGGAAACCAGAGTTTGTAGCCAATGCCAGATTAACAAAAGTAGAAAAAGAGGGATGTGAAAAAAAGAAAATCTTTGAGTCATTTCAGAAAATGCCTACATAAGTATTCTTAAAATTCAATATTGTTCTGTCATTCATATGTAATTACCTTAAATGCAGCATGGAAATCCTCAGATGTATAGACATTGATGTCTCTAGAAGCAGGTCCTTGAGTATCAACTGTACATGGAATCAGGAAATCACCAGGAAGAAGTGCTGTGGGAACCTTGTCAGAACGCCCAGCAACTTCTCGTCCAGGATCAATGCGATCTATAGTCAGTGTAACACCTTCCTCATCTGCATTGAGACAAATTACACTCACTTAACCAAGTAAATAATTTCACAAAGCCTTATTTAAATAAAAGTTTCTCAAAAGGCCAGTTCAGAAAATGTCATTTTGTGAATGAAGTTTAATAATTTTGATTAATTAGAGGTTGATACTGCTGGTTGCTTAAATTCCACTGATCAACAACGTGACAACATATACACAAGAAATAGAATGCAAATGAAATGAAACATTGAACAAAAAGAAATTCAAATTCGACGGATATTTTAAGACATTGAAAGGCATAAGATATCAAAGCAAAGCATTTCAATGGCATGAAAGTTACGTTCAGCTAAGTTGCAGTGATGAACATCGACTTGCAACAATGCAGCAGGAGGAAAAAGTAATAGAACTACAGAGAAGAGATGGAGATCAAGTACAAGTTCAGTTTATTATCAATTAACTGTACTCATTGATATTGCCAAATGAAACAGCATTCTTCCAGACCAAGGTGCACAAAATAGTACATATAACTCACACACAAAGTAACATTACCAAACTAAATTAACAAATAATAAGGTGCATATATGATACAAGTGAAAAAGTAAACACATAACTGGTGTTCCATACATGATTAAACCTGAGTGGTAGCAGGGAGTTCAGCAGCCTGGGAGAGGAAGCTGTTTCCCATCCTAACAGATTTAGTCCTAATGCTACGGTACCTCCTGCCTGATGATAGGGGTTCAAAGAGATTGTCGGATGGATGGGAGTGATCACTGACAATGCTAGAGGCACTGCGTACACAGAACTCCTGATAAATATCTCTACCGGATTGAGGGGCGAGAGAAACAGAGTCCTTGATGATCCTCCCAGCAGTCCTTGCCAAATATTGCAGGGACTTGTGGTCAGATGCCTTGCAATTCCCATACTAAATGGTGATACAGCTGGTCAGGATACTCTTGATGGTGCTCTTGTAAAAATCGGAGGGGGTTGACGCAGGTTACTGTCACCCTCTTGGGCACCAGGATGATGGTGGCCACCTTGAAGCTTCAGGGGATAGTAGACCATGCCAAAGGTATTGAAGATGTCTGTTAGACTCTCTGCATGCTGCCTCAGCATCAGACCACGTACGTTACCAGGCTCCACTGCTTTAAGTGACTCTGGCTAGGGTCTTTCTCAGATCAGCTGTGGCCAGACAGAGTACTTGCTCCTCAGGGGAGGAGGGGGGGAAAAAAAAAATCAAATCGCCAATGCATTGTCCTATGCATCAAACCAAGCGTAAAAAACGTTCAGCCCATCAAGAGGCGTCACTGTCTTTGATGTGCAGCATGGACTTGTAGTCTGTTATTATTTGAATGTATTGCCACATGTGCCTCGTGTTTCTGGTGTCACAGAAACATTCTCTGTGAACAATGCCATTTACCTTCTTGGTGGCATGAGAAAACTCAGCTCTTGCTGACCTGAGGACTGTCTTATTACCTAGCAAGTTACACCTTTAAATATTATGCCAAGAAATGTGAAGACAAATGAAGGACTGTTATAGCAATATGAGATGGCTCCAGAAGCATTAAGGAATGAAGTTGTATGGTGCTGAGCTCCAAGCTTCATTGATCAACACAAAGCAACTGAGCTCCTCAAGGAAGACGGCAATTGGGCACAGGCACACAGAATGATCCTGGGATAAATTACATGCAAATGATGCCACCTTGAAATGGGAAAATATGATAACTGTTGGGATGTATGGGTACATAATTGTGGGAGAGATCTAGAAGAAATGGAAAGGAGCAGTCACTGGAGTGTCAGAGGAAGAGTCTAGCACATAAGGAAGGGAAGGAGTCTGAACAATGCAATCCAAATTCTTTCATCTTGAAAAATCAAGATCCACACCAATGCAATTTAGGTTGGGTCATTGTCATTTCAAATCAATCGAAACATTTCTCTAGGATCTACTTAAAAATATTGGTTTGCTTTTAGAGTTTTAGCTTCTTTTCCATTAAACAACTTTTTTTTAAATTAAAAACTCAAAATAATGGAGGTCTAGAAGTATGAGACTTTTTAAAAAAACTGATTGTAGAGTCATTGAAAAGAAAAGCATATATTGTTCAAACTTTTCAGATAAAAACCACATTAGAATAGCTTCTTCCTGACAACAGCATTATTTGACCAAGTACAATGTGACAAATTTTGCAGACAGGAACTTACGTACTGATAAATGATTGCCAGATTTTAAATTTTGAATATTTTAATCATTAACGTGATTAGGTGGAGAGCAGAGACTTACAAAAGGTAAATAGTGTTTCAGAAATGAATGAAACTTTTTTTTTGAGGTTTTAACCAATAGAACAGTTAAGGGAAAATTATTCTATTGGTTGCAAATGCAGTTTACATATTTGAAATTTCAGATGATCTTCGATAAGGTGACACACAAGAGGTTACAAAACAAAATTAGAACATGTGGGATTCAAGGCAATGCACAGATGTAAACTGAGGACATTTATTCCTGCTATTTTCAGAAGAGAACCTGTAGTTTTGGAGGCTATGACTAACAAATGGATTGGTTCTGGAGCCTCAGGTATCCAAAATTTCTTTCAGGAATTTGGATGAGGAGACCAAGTGCAATAACCAAGTTTACTGAAGATACTAAGGTGAACTGCAGGGTGGGCTGTGAAAAGGATTTTGATAGACTACACCGCGAGCGTCAAGTGCTGTTTATATTCCGATCAATATATTTTTGACCACCAATGGAATTAAATATTTATGAGATTGGTACAGAAAATGTAAAACTTCTGTACACATTGCCTAGAAGTAGATATAGACTCCAAAAATTACAATAAAAATAACTATAATTTTGCTTTCAGAAATTGGTTTTAATGAACTTACCATCATCGACTACTACAGAGCCAAGCAGGAAACAAGAGAAAACTTTGCTTTCACTCTGTTTGGCATGGCGATGGACCAGACGCAAGGTCTTCTCCAACACACGCAGCTTCGGGTTTCTGTGGAATGGGATGTATTTACTAAACATAGAACTACAATAGTAAAGGCTCCTAACCTTTTCACAAATACATCAGTTCTTAAAAAAATTATGACAGCAATATCTAATTTTCTAAAGTAAACCACTGCAGACTCTAAAAGGATGTAAATACAAAATACTATAAAGACTAAAACTACTTTATTTGCCAATGAAGGGTCTCTGGCCACAACACCAACTGCTTATTCTCCTCCATAGATGCTGCCTGAATTGCTGAACTCCTCCTGCATTGCATGTGCATTTTTCAGTTTACTGCTTTAATCCTTAGATCAAAAAAAACTGCCAAGAGTTATGGACTCACCCAGCTCCACTGCAGGTAAAACTCTCCCCACCACTGAAGACATCTTTACGAGACAGTGCCTCAAAAAGACAACTTCCATCATTAAGGACCCTCAAAATCCGAGCTGAAATGCCTCTCATTACTATCATCAGGGAAGATGGAAAGCAGCCTGACTCAACATTTTAAGAGCAGCATCTCCACCACCCCCCGCCATCATTTCTGAACATTTCCTGTACACTACCCTTGTTATTCTTTAGATGGCACCATTTCTGTAATGTATACATTTGTCCTTGCACTGTACTGCTGCCACAAAACAAATTTCACATCATATATCAGTGATAATAAACCTTAGTGTGAAACCAATGTAAAAATTAATTCAAACAGTACAATGCCACACAACATCAGCTTGCAACTTGTAAGAAAATAATTGCGAAAATTAAGCCATATACAGGGAAAATAGAATCTGTCATTCCTACCTGTAGTATGCAAGTTGAAGGCTAACTGCATCACCAAGAGGTGTTGGATCCCATAAAGCTATCTTTGCCTTAGGAAAAGTGAAAGGCATTATTCCATGTTCCAAAGACCTGCAAAGAACATGAATGCATCTTTGAGGAAATATACATCACATCACAAAAGAAAACATTTTCAGAACACCAGTTGCGGCTCAATATAAATTTGTATTACTTACTTTTGGATCCGCTGGCTTTCAGCTTTATATGAAAATTCCATTAGATGAGACGGGATGTTTGTCAAACTTATTTTCAATGTTTTATTCTGAAAAAAAGTAACAACTTCAAGAATTACAAAATGCTCTCAAATATTTTTGGTTTAAACAGTTGATAAAGTGACATTTTTACTGATATCAACTTTTCAAAACCAAGGAACATCTACTAAGGTAACAGATGAAAGATGAATACATAAAATATCATAATAATTTTTCTTTACATATTGGTTGGTTTCATTAATGAAGGTATCACTACTTGCTAAGGTCTACTCCAATCCATCTACTCTTCTCCATATCCTTTCAAAATTATACATTGTTGAAAATTATATACATATTTGTGACTCAGAAAATGTCATGATGTTAAACCACAGTCTTGTGTTCCAAAACCAGTAAATGTTGCAATCAACAGATCAGCCAACATTGTTGGAAAGAGAAACAGACTTAATGTTTCAGTTAACTGTTTCTCCTTTCAGATACTACCTTACCTGCTGAGTGTTACCAAATCTGATTTTCACATTGTTTTCTGTTGACCTGTATGAAAAATATCTGGACAAACTAGTTTCATTCCTTATTGTAAGTCCTTAAAAGTCTGTTGTATTCCTTAAAAGTCTATACCCTTTGTTACCAACAAGTTAACATTTTTATTCCCCATGCAAGATGGTGCCGTGCTAGTGGCAGCTCGTTGCAATAGCTCCTGTGCTTGCCGTTTTCATATTACTTCAAGTTATTTTATGTTTTCTTGTGTGTCATTCTGGATTATTGTGTGCCAGGACCATTTGTGATGGCTACCTTGTGCATGAAGTAAAGGTTGTGTTTATTCCAGATTCCAGCTGATTGAGCGATGCAAACCGACACTGCTGCTGGAGTACGACCTGAGATCCCGTGGAAACTTGGGGAGGCGACACAGAGGTTGCAGACCCAGAGCGGAAGTTGAGGCTGGGAGGAGGAAACATAGACCTTACATTCCCCATGATTGACATGTGATGCGTGGGGTCCTTGAGAAGTAAAATGGATGAGCTTGGTGCACTGATTGAGACCCAGAAGCAATACCAAGAGTGCAGTGTTTTTGTGCTTAACTAGTGTGACGAGAATACACATAGATTAAGATGTTAGCTGTCTTGTGGTGGCACCAGTGGGATCAGCAGTTGGTCTGCCACCTGTCTTCAGGAGAAAGAGAGATAAGGAAAACAATGGAGCAGCATTTGGAGATGTTAATGAAGGGACGGAAGGAGAGCTGTCAAGATCGGCTCCCCTTTGAACCCTGAACTGTTTGAAGTGATGGACAGGCGATACCCCAGCAGGGGGATAAAAAGGGACAGGTTCGCTAAGGCAACACACACACGACACCACAAGGTAACGAGACCCTGGAAGCGGTGTGCCTCCCACACGTCAGTGGGAGTTTTGGAGGGCTGGTCGCGGGACCAAGCCATAGACGCACAGGGTGGAAAGGTACGATCGGCGGGAACCTGGTGTGTGTCCGCCCTTGCCTGGGTGCCAGGTTCACCGCAGAGAAACGATCGTATCTGGAAATGGAGGGGTCACAGTCGGTGACCTCAGAAGACATCACAAAGGGCTCGCCCGAAAGCTGACTGCGAAGAATATCGAAGGTCTGTGTGGAACCCGTTTGAATATTCATTCGTTTTTGCTCTGTCTCTCCTTCCCCCCACTGTCCATCGCCGCGACAGTGATTACTGTGAACTGAAATGAACTCAGTTGAACTGAACTTTGCGTCACTTTGAAACTGGCCATTTACCCCTAGACGACGATAGAGCTTGATTGATCCTGTTATCCTAATTCTGTGTACATGTGTGTTTATCATTGCTGAACTGTTGCATTTATTATCCTTTTGATTAGAGTACTGTGTTGCTTGTTTCTTTAATAAAACTTTCTTAGTTCTAGTAATCCAGACTCCAACTGAGTGATCCATTTCTGCTGGTTTGGCAACCCAGTTACGGGGTACGTAACACTAGGAGCTGGCTACATATGCAGTTCCTGGACTGTGGTGCTACCATACCCAGGTTCAATACCGCCTGAGCAGACAAAGCCGTACAGTATTATTATTAGTTAAATCTGCACATTGCCAAGTATGTTTTTAAATGTTGCTGCTGTAATGAGGGAATTTTAGTAAACACAAAACACACAACACACAAACAAAAAACAAAAGCAATAAATTAGGAATTCGAATGCATCAAAAACAAAAAAAAATTGTTAAGATATAATATTGGACGATTTTGTATTAACATATTAATGTTGCAAATAAGACCAACTAATTACTGATCTGAGTTCGCATGTAAAGCTATGACAGTTGCTAAATCAGAGACAAGAGTAAACATCAGCTGAGTGTGAACAAAATACCCCTAATGGACGCCAGGGGGAGTGAACTGGAGCGAAGGGACTCAGGATAGGATGGATGGTAAAAAAGCAAAGAGAACATGCATGCAGACAGACAGTCAGGAGGGCTGCAGAGCACAGGACAGAACTGCAACCAGTAAGATGAGTATTAGTACACTGGGGATGCAGAATCAAAAACGGTAGCAAATGCTGCCCTCAAAGTGTTATATCTCAATGCACAGAGTATAAGAAATAAGGTGGATGACCTTGTTGCACTATTACAGATTTTGTGGCCATCACTAAATCATGACTAAAGGATGGTTGTAGTTGGGAGCTGAATGTTAAGGTTAGACATTGTATTGGAGATATTGGAAGGTAGGCAGATGAGGTGGCATGGCTCTGCTGGTGCGAACAAAAAATGGCATCAAATCAGTAGAAAGATGTGGCATAGGATCAGAAGATTTTGAATCCTTGTGGGTTGAGTTAAGAAACTGCAAGGGTAAAAGGACCCTGACGGCAGTTACAAAAGGAAATGGAAAGTCGTATCAAAAGGGCAATGTTATGATAGTCATGGGAGATTTCGACATGCAGGTCAATTGGGAAAGTCAGGTTGGCAATGGATCTCAAGAGACTGAGTTTCTTGAACGCCTACGAGATGGCTTTTTAGGGCAGTTTGTTGTTGAGCCTGCTAGGCGATTAACTATACTTGATTGGGTGTTATGTAATGAACCAGAGGTGATTAGGGAGCTTAAGGTAGAAGAACCCTTAGGAGATACTGATCATAATATGATTAAGTTTCTTTTAACTTGAGAGAGAAAGTAACGTCTGACATAGCAGCATCTCAGTGGAGTAAAGGAAATTACAGTGGTACGAGAGGAGTTGGCCAAAGTCAATTAGAAAGAGATGCTGGCAGGGATGATGGTAGAACAGCAACGACTTGAGTTTCTGGGGAAAGTGAGGAAGGTGCAGGATAGGTGTATTCAAAAGAGAGAAACACTCAAATGGCAAAAATTGTACAACCATGGCTGACAAGGAAAGTCAAACCTAATGTGAAAGGAAAAGGGAGGGCATACAACAATGCAAAAATTAGAGGTAAGACAGAGGATTGGGAAACTTTAAAAAACCTACAGAGAGCAACTAAAAATCATTAGGAGGGAAAAAATGAAATATGAAAGCAAGCTAGCAAAGAATATCAAAGAGAATAGTAAAAGCTTTTTCAAGTATGTAAAAAATAAAAGAGAGATGAGAGTAGATATAGGACTGCTAGAAAATGAGGCCAGAGAAATAATAACAGGGGTCAAGGAGATGGCAGATGAACTATGAGTATTTTGCATCAGTCTTCACGGTGGAAGACACTAGCAGTGCGTTAAATGTTGACGGGTGTGAAGGAAGAGAAGTAAGTACAGTTACTGTTACAAGGGAGAAGGTGCTCAAAAAGCTGAAAGACCTAAGGGTACATAAGTCACCCAGACCAGATGAACTGCACCCTAGGGTTCTGAAAGAGGTAGTGGCAGAAATTGTGGACGCATTAATAATGATCTTTCAAAAATCATTGGACTCTGGCATGGTGCAAGATGAATGGAAAATTGCAAATGTCACTCCACTCTAAGAAAAGAGGAAGGCAGTAGAAAGGAAATTATAGACTAATTAGCCTGACCTCAATGGTTGGGAAGATGTTGGTCATTTGTTAAGGATGAGGCTTTGGAGTACTCGGTGACACAGGACAAAGTCAGCACAGTTTCCTTCAAGGAAAATCTTGCCTGATAACCTGTTGGAATTCTTTGAGAAGTTTACAAGTAGGATAGATAAAGGATGTAGTGGATGTTGTATATTTGGACTTTCAGAAGGCTTTCAACAAGGTGCCACACATGAGGCTGCTTACTAAGTTAAGAGCCTATGGTATTACAGGAAAGTTACTGGCGTGGTTAGAGCATTGGCTGACTGGTGGGAGGCAGCAAGAGCGAATAAACAGATCCTTTTCTGGTTGGCTGCCAGCGTCTCGTGGTGTGCGGCAGGGCTCAGTATTGGGAACGCGTCTTTTTATGATGTACATAAATGATTTAGATAATGTAATAGATGGCTTTGTTGCCAAGTTTGCAGATGATACAAAGATTGGTGGAGGGGGCAGGTAGTGTTGAGGAAACAGGTAGGCTGCAGAAGGACTTAGATTGGGAGAATAGTCAAGAGAGTGGTAAATGAAATATGGTGTTAGAGAATGCACGGTCATGCACTTTGGTAGAAGAAATAGACGTGCAGACTATTTTCTAAATGTGGAGAAAATCCAAAACTCTGAGAAGTAAAGGGACTTGGGAGTCCTTGTACAGAACACCCCAAAGGTTAACTTGCAGGTAGAGTTGGTGGTGAGGAAGGCAAATGCAATGTTTGCCTTCATTCCAAGAGATGTGGAGTACAACAGCAGGGATGTGACACTGAGGCTTTATAAGGCACTGGTGAGGCCTCACCTTCAGTATTGTGGACAGCTTTGGGCTCCTCATCTGAGAAAAGATGTGCTGGGAAAGGAGAGGATTCAGAGGAGGTTCACAAGGATGATTCTGGAAATGAAAGGGTTATAAGACCATAAGATATAGGAACAGAAGTAGGCCATTCGGCCCATCGAGTCTGCTGCACTATTCAATCATGGGCTGATCCAATTCTTCCAGTCATCCCCACTCCCCTGCTTTTACCCCATACCCTTGATGCCCTGGCTAATCAAGAACCTATCTCTGCCTTAAATACACACAATGACTTGGCCTCCACTGCTGCTCATGCAAAAAAATTCTACAGATTTACCACCCTCTGACTAAAGTAATTTCTCTGCATCTCAGTTCTAAAAGAACGTCCTTCAGTCATGAAGTTATGCCCTCTTGTCCTAGAAACTCCTACCATGGGAAATAACGTTGCCATATCTAACCTGTTCAGGCCTTTTAACATTCTGAATGTTTCTACGAGATCCCCCCTCATTCTCTTGAACTCCAGAGAATACAGCCCAAGAGCTGCCAGACATTCCTCATACAGTAACCCTTTCATTCCTGGAATCATTCTCGTGAATCTTCTCTGAACTCTCTCCAATGTTAGTATATCCTTTCTAAAATAAGGAGCCCAAAACTGCACACAATACTCCAAGTGTGGTCTCACAAGTGCCTTATAGAGCCTCAACATCATATCCCTGCTCTTATATTCTATACCTCTAGAAACGAATGCCAACATTGCATTCAACTTCTTCACAACCGACTCAACCTGGAGGTTAACCTTCAGGGTATCTTGCACAAGGACTCCCAAGTCCTTTTGCATCTCTGCATTTTGAATTCTCTCCCCATCTAAATAATAGTCTGCCTGTTTATTTCTTCCACCAAAGTGCATGACCATACACTTTCCAACATTGTATTTCATTTGCCACTTCTTTGCCCATTCCCCTAAACTATCTAGGTCTCTCTGCAGGCTCTCTTCATATGAGGAACATTTAATAGCTCTGGGTCTGTACTCGCTGGAATTTAGAAGGATGGAGGGGTGGGGGGGGGGGGAAGATCTCATTGAAACCTTTCAAATGTTGAAAGGCCTAGACAGAGTAGATGTGGAAAAGATGTTTCCCATGGTAGGGGAGTCCAAGACAAGATGGCACATCCTCAGGATAGAAGGGCGTCCATTTCAAACAGAGATGTGGAGAAATTTCTTTGGCCAGAGAGTGATGAATTTGTGGAATTTATTACCACAGGCAGCTACAGAGGCCACATCATTGGGTGTTTTTAAACGCAGAGCTTGATAGGTTCTTGATTGAACACGGAATCAAAGGTTATGGGGAGAAGGCTGGAGAGTGGGACTGAGGAGGGGGAAAAAGATCCAATATGATTGAATGGCAGAATAGACTCAATGGGTCAAATAGCCTAATTCTACTCCTATGTCTTACTGTCTTATGTAATATTTGTTAGAGTGAAGACAGTGTGGCATGGGAATACCATTCTGTAATAACATAGCTAATTCCAGCGGTGCAATTATGAAATTATGAAGACATCAGTAGGTCATTTGACAAGTTTCAGTGTGACGGGTTGGTCCAAAAGGTTACAGCACATGGAATCCAAGGCATTCCAGTTTCTAGAGGAATAGGTCATTCTGTGTGAACATTACTTCCTGTATGTAAGCTGCTTTTGTCCATCATTTCCTATACAGGTTAATTTGGATTTTGTTTTGAAGCACATGTGGAAAGACATCCACTCTTTATTTGCCCTTTTCACAAGTAAGATATCATTAAAAATCTTGAAGGAAGCTGTCGTCTCAGGTAACTTCTGAGATGTTTAACTTGCTGCATAGCTTTGTATTTATGCACTGCAAAGGCAGTAGAGAGAAACGATAACTCATTTTCAAAAGGCATTGCCCACGGACTGGAGACATGTCTAAATGCTGTACACAACAATGTCAACTTCCAGCTCGAGCAACGTCGATCGCCGAGACGTGGAAGTCAGGTCAGGATTTGCGAAACTCAAAGGAGTCCACAATTAGCATAGCTGCAGCATGAGCCTGTGGCAGAGCCGAAGTGGCAAGAATGAGCATGGGTTAATCTAAACGCAAAGGTGAGATGCAAATTGAGAAAGCTCACACAGACATGGAGAAAGCACATGTAGAGGCTGCACCAATTAAGCTCAAGGAAGAGCATGAGGCCAAGTTTGTCTCAGCAAAGGCAAAGGTGTATGAAGCAGCAGGTGACAGTGGTGAATCTGCAATTAGGTTCAGTCATGCTTTACCATCACAACAGCCAAAACAGCTTACTAAAGAACATGTCCAAATACATCTGAGCCATGAAAAAAGACAGCTCTCCAGCACTACAAGGAATGGTTGTCCATACAATCAACATGCCTTTCACACAGTCCAGATGTTGACAGTCAAGGCCTACAGCAGCAAGGAGCCACAACACCCCTTCTGCAGTTTCATTACAGCAAAAACTTCAATCAAGAGTTGCTACTTCCCTCCATCCCAGGACACACGATTGCCAACCAGTCTCCACAATGCCCTCATTCAAGAGCTGCAAGTGCATTAGATTTGGCTTGGCATTTAGCTAATCAAGACCAGGTCACATCAGAACTTAAGTGTTTGACAACCAGCCTGCCAGTTATCTGTCCCGGAAGTCAAGTTTTTGCAATGTATTAGAAGAAATAAATCTCAATCCTAGTGAAGAGCCCAACATTCTCTGTATGTGACTTGTCGGGGAGTCGCTACAACATTGAATTGACTTTATTACTTACATCCTTCATCTACATGAGTAAAACTCTTTACATTACGTCTCCATCTAAATGTGCAATGTGAAATTTATTGTAATTTATAATAAAGTGTGTACAACAATATAACATAGAAATACAATTATGTCAGCATGAGTTAATCAATCCAATGGCCTGGTGGAAGAAGCTGTCCCACAGCCTGTTGGTCCTGGCTTTTATGCTGCTGTACCACTTCCCGGATGGTAGCACCTGGAGTAGTTTGTGGTTGGGGTAACTCAGGTCCCCAATGATTCTTCGGGCCCTTTTTACACACCTGTCTCTGTAAACGTCCTGAATAGTGGGAAGTTCACATCTATAGATGCGCTGGGCTGTCCGCACCACTCTCTGCAGGGTCCTGTGATTGAGGGAAGTACAGTTCCCATACCAGGCAGTGATGTAGCCAGTCAGGATGTTCTCAATTATGCACCTGTAGAAAGTTCTTAGGATTTGGGGGCCCATACCAAACTCCTTCAACTGTCTGAGGTGAAAGAAGTGCTGTTGTGCCTTTTTCACCACACAGCTGGTATGTACAGACCACATGAGATCCTCGGTGATGTTTATGCCAAGGAACCTAAAGCTGTTCACCCTCTCAACACCAGATCCATTGATGTCAATAGGGGTTAGACTGTTTCCATTCCTCCTGTAGACCACAACCAGCTCCTTTGTTTTTTGTGACATTGATGGAGAGGTTGTTTTCTTGACAGGGTGATGACTTCTTCCCTGTAGGCAGCCTCATTATTATTTGAGATTAGGCCAATCAGTGTAGTATCTTCAGCAAATTTAATTAGCAGATTGGAGCTGTGGGTAGCGACACAGTCATGGGTATACAGAGAGTACAGGAGGGGGCTTAGGACACAGCCCTGTGGGGCACCCGTGTTGAGGGGCAGAGGGGCAGAGATGAGGGAGCCCACTCTTACCAGCTGCCAGCGGTCTGACAGGAAGTCCAGGATCCAGCTACACAAGGCAGGGTGAAGGCTGAGGTCTCTGAGCTTCTTGCTGAGCCTGGAGGGAATTACGGTGTTGAACCTGAACGTGTAAGCAGGGTTAGAGCTGTGTACATTAATAACCCAACTAAGGATTTACAGTTGCAGTGGCAGAGGCTGGATAAATGCCATGACTCTCCAGAGGCAATTGAAGAATCTCCCTTCAGTAAACTCAATAGTTTTCAAAAGCCCTCACACCAAGAACTGCAGAAGCTACTGGCAAAACTGTTGTCAGAACTGCAAGCAGTGAAAAAAACTAGGACTGAGGTTCTTGGATACAAGAGGAGTAAAGCCTGTAGTGGAGAAATTACCAGCCAATATCTAAGAACACTGGATAACTGAAGGGTTCAAGTATAAAACAAAGCATCATATCCCCATCTGGCATTTTATTTCTTTGTGGAATTTGTCTACACCACCAAGATGTAAAATAACCCTAGTTTTATGCTGTCAACTTCCGGCAACTCGTCATTCAAAGAGAGGTCTCTAGCAAAAACATGGAAAACCAAAACTCCAGTCACAGTCAACAAAACTAAAGTATAAGACTCCAACAAGAACACCAACAGACAATGTCCTGTCCATAAGAAAACTCACCCTTAAAGAAATGCAGAAGATTCAGAAAAAAAAACACTTGCAGACTGGAGATGCTTTCTAAAGGAGCACTCAATGGGTTTCAAACATTGTGCTTCAATAGAGCTCTAAGCAAAAGACTGTAAAGCTATCATACACTGCAATGAGTGCAATAGTGACCAACACATATCAGCACTTCATTCTGAGCCAGCAGCTTAGGCTATGATGGGTTCCAACACACCCACAGCAGTGGACGGCGGGGAGCCAGCTGAGCATCCATCAGATGTGGTTACTTCATCATACAGAGGTGTGTGGGAACAGCTTCCAAAGCAAATCCTGCTCTAAAATACAAAACATATACTCAAAAGCCAAAAAAAAAAGGGGGGGGTGTGAAAGAGTTAGTCTGGTTATCTTGCCAACACCTGGAGGAAAAGGGCTTGTTTTGCCGTTGTTTTGTTGCTTGTTGTGTTCTGTTTTGCTCTTCAGAACATTGTGGGCATGCCATGTTGGTGCCAGAGCGTGTGGTGACACTTGCAAGCTGCCCCCAACACATCCTTGGGTGTGCTGGTTGTTAACATAAATAATGCCTTTCACTGTATATTTCCATGTACGTACATATAATAAAGGAATCCAAAAAGGTATAAAAAGTTATTTTCTTTAAATGGTGCTATTTTAAGGGTGAGAATTGCAAGAATGACATAGGGATGGTTATTCATAAACCGACAAGTAAAGACAGTCTGGCTGTCAGGGAAATATGTTATTGGTCTTCAGTATATTGCTAAGCGACAAATCAACATACAAACAGCATGGATAGTGATTCATTTTTGGGTCACATTTTAAACATTCAACAAACAAAATAAAGTTTGAGACATATACTGTATGTAGGAACCTATATTAAAAGATACAGAATTCAAAAAGTGTATTCTTAAGGACTTCGCTAACCACATGCAAACTCTCCTTTCCCCACAGTCTGACTGTACTGAAGTAATTATGCACAAGCTATTAAGGACTTAATTGACACTTCATTGAAAAAGGTTAACATTTTTAAATTGTCCAGATTTGAAATTGTAATGATAGCAAAGCTGTGAACATTCACTGTCATTATACTATGAAGCTGACAGTAACTTCCTGGAGTATGCAAATACAGAAATTGAGAAATCATCATCGGCATTATCCTGAGTGTTATCCAGAAGATTTGGCAGAGAGAAATCTTTTTAAAGGCATGTATTAACTTTTCTGCATTATATTGGCACCAAAATATTATAGAACAAGAAGTAACAACAATCAACTGAAAATATTTGTTAGATATGTCCATCTTAAACCAGTTCTTCTGAATATACCAATTATTTTGCTCTCCAAGTTGATTAAGGGATCAGTTACAGACAGCTTTCTTACGATGATTTATTTTATGTAAGAATTGTGCAATGTAATTAGATGTAGAACCTGTCTAAAGGCATTTTCTGGACACCACAGAGATCTATATTATGATGATACCAGAATAAAATCAATCTGGATAAGGCAATGGCATACCAGTGCTAAACTCTTGCATGCAGCATTCCTCAGAATCAGGTTTAATATCACTGGCATACTTCATGGGTGGTGGGGTGGAGATACATCTCTACTAAAGGTTGCAAGTCACTCTCGGTCAACATGTAGAATGGTTGTATGAGCCCCTGGTGCATAACACAAGTCCTGGTTATGCAACCACTGTTGCCAGGCAGACAATCTCTGAAGAGAATTGATAATGGCTGGGGACACCCACCTTGTAAAGACACTGCCCAGGTGATGACAAAGGCAAACCACTTGTGCTGAAAAATTTGCTAGGAATGTCATACAACACAGCACATAATGATGATAATGAGTTGTGAAATTTGTTGTTTTGCAGCAGTAGTATATTGTAATACACAATAACTATAAATTATATTATATAAAAATAAATTGAATAAGGAGTGCAAAAAGAAGAAATAGTGAGGTAGGGTGCTTGGGTTCATTGTCCATTCAGAAATGTGATGGTAGAGGGGAAGAAGCTGTTCCTACAACATTGAATGTGCCTTCAGGTTTCTGTACCTTCTCCTTGATGGTAGCAATGAGAAGAGGGTGTCAGCCCAAAACATCATCTGTACCTTCTTTTCCCATAGATGCTGCCTGGCCTGCTGAGTTCTTCCAGCATTTTGTGTGTGTTGCTCAGATTTCCAGCATCTGCAGATTTTCTCTTGTTTGGAAAGAGCGAGCAGTTTCAAGTTCCTCGGTGTCAACACCTCTGAAGTTCTCTTCTGGGTCCAACATATTGATGCAATTGCAAAGAAGGCACGGCAGTAACTATATTGCTTTAGGAGTTTGAGGAGACTTGGTATGTCACCAAAGATGCTTGCAAATTTCTACGGATGTGCAGATGCTATTTCTGATCTCCAGGTTCTCGGTACAGAGGGAGTGCATAGGCCCAGGTTTTGTAGCTTGTTGATTGGTACTGAGGGTATGATGGTGTCGAATGCTGAGCTGTAATCAATAAATAGCAACCTACTGTTGGTATTGCTATTGTCCAGATGATCCAAGACTGAGAGAAGAGCAAGTGAGATCTATTATGGCACTGGCAAATTGCAGTCCTTGCTTAGATAGGAGTTGATTCTGGTCATGACCAACTTCCCAAAGCAATTCATCACAGTAGATATAAATGCAACTGGATGAGGGTCATTGAGGCAACCCACCACGCCCTTCTTGGGCTGTGGCATGATTGTCACCCTTTTAAAGTAAGTGGGAATTTCCAACCACAGATGTGAGACCATGAAGATTTCCTTGAACACTTCTACAAGTTTGTTGTAACTGGTTTTCAGTGCCCTACTAAGTATACCACCAATCTTGCTAGGGTTCACCCTCTTGAAAGATGTTCTGATGTCAGACTTTGAGGTAGGGACCACAGGGTCATCAGACACTGCAAGGAGTTACGCAGGTGTATTTTTATAATATCTTTCAAAGCATGTATAAAAGGCATTGAGCTCATCTGGGAGTGAAACATCACAGCCATTCATGATGTTAGGTTTCGCCTTGTAGGAAGTCAGCCCTTAGGTTACGGGAACAGTTCAGTGATGGGGTAATGAAATTGAGGGAAGTTATCCCTTCTGGTTCAAGGCCCTGATGGTTGAGGGTTCCTGAATCTAACTGTGTGGGTCCCAAGGCTTCTGTACTTACTTCCTGACAGCAGCAGAAGAGAGCATGTCCTGGATGGTGGGGAGGGATTTACTCATAACAGACTGGGCCTTACCCACTTCTCTTTGTAGGATTTTCCATTCAAGGACACTGGTGTTTCCATACTTGGCCATAATGCAGCCAGTCAATATTCTCTCCACCACACATTACAGAAGTTTGCAAAGATTTGGAAAGGCATCTAAACCTTTAACAAACTTCTAAGGAAGTAGAAGAGCTGCTGTGCTTTCTTCATAATATCACTTATGTGTTGGACCCAGGACAGATCTGCTGAAATGATAACACCAAGGAATTTAAAGTTGCCTACCCTCTCCACTTCTGATTTCACCCCCCCCCCGCCCAACATGAACTGCAATCAGTAATTGGCTACTTGGTCGTGCTAACACTGAGTGAGAGGTTGTTGTTGTGGCACCACTCAGCCAGATTCTCAATCTTTCTCCTACTCACCACCTTTGATTCAGCCAGTGACAATGGCATCATTAGCAAATTTAAATAAGGCATTGGAGCTGTGCTGAGCCACACGGTCATAGGTATAACAAGCAGAGCAGGGGACTAAGCACACAGCCTTGTGGTGTACCTGTGCTGATGGAGATTGTGGAGATGTTGTCACCAAACCAATCAACTTCGATGATATCTATTCTAATACATCTATGGATCCCAGAAGTTATGTTGCTAAATAATTCTCATGTTTACATCATTTTTTTTCCCTCATGTCTTGAGAATATAACAGGCTGCCATTCAGCCAACAAGACTATACAAGCTTTAGACCATGGCCCAACTCATTTCCCTGTAAACTATTCGCTCTCAGAACTTACCCACTCAACTTTCTGCATTCCGATAATTTCACCATCTAAACATCTACATATTGTGGACATAATTTATTACAGCAGGTTTATGTTGCAGTATACATTTCACAAAAAAAAACTTCAATTGGAGAGAAAAACAATAGAGTTAATAGACAATGGATATCACGGACCCAGTGAAGGGATCACACCTGACAATTGTGGCAAAAATAGATTTGTTGTTTTGAGAGTAGTGTCGAATGGACCAAGAGAGAAAGGCACAGCCGAAAGGAATGTGCAGCTAATTAGGCAACATGAGCACAAGGATGAATACAAAGGAAAAAGACATCGCAAAGCTACTTTAAATCACTCCTTCACAATTTTTCTGCACAATTGTTTATTAGTTGCTACAAAGGACGTAAATGCTCCTTAACATCAGATTATGGTATAAGCATCAATTTAAACATTCATTATGTGCCACGGCATATAATGTGGGCAATCATGGTCTTGACCATGAAGGCTCTTGGCAATTTTTTCCTACAGAGGGAGGGGAGGGAACGTCGACTCAGACCGTGAGAGGCCTGCATCGGGCATTTTCGTGCCTTACAAGGCACAGATTGGAAGTCTGTGAAGGGGGCCACTCCTCGCACAGACTAGAGCAGTGTGTGATTAAGTGCCTCGCTCAAGGGCACAAACATGCTGCCAGAACTGAGGCTCGAACTAGCAACCTTGAGGTAACTAGACGAACGCCTTAACCACTTGGCCACGTGCCCAACACTACTTCCTACAGAAGTAGTTTGCTATTGCCTTCTTCTGGGCAGTGTCCTAACAAGATGGGTGACCCCAGCCACTATCACTACTCTTCAGAGATTGTCTGTCTGGTGTCAGTGGTCACATAACCAGGACTTGTGACATGCACCAGGTGCTCATTCAACCGTCCACCACCTGCTCACATGGCTTCACCTGACCCTGAAGAGGGAAGGAGTGCTTACATCTCTTTTGGTAGAGACATATCTCCACCCTGCCAATCAATTTAAACACCTTCAAAAGAGGGAAAAAAAATTGTCAAGCAGTGGGTACCACTGCACACAAATGTAAGTGACTAAAGATAACCAGGGCTGCAAATCAAAAGTGCATTGAAGATACTACTCATTGTATTGTAAGTCCATGGCATGCTCAGTCTGCCAACTGAAATAATGAATTCTCCTTCATTTATGAAACAGCTGTTATTAGCAGGGTGAAACTGGGCCAGATCCAGCTAAAACAGATGGAAATGAAAGGATACTCTATAATGGTCACTTAAAGAGAAACCAGGTTGGTCACGTGCCAACTCCAAACTAGCTGCTTAACTTCTTGCTTTTCAAATTTTCAATTAATTCATTTCCTATTATATCCATTACCACATTGGCGATTCATAACTCTTTAAGATGCCTAATAACTAAATATTTCATAGCATTTGATGAACTGCAGAATTGGATTATAAACTAGATCTGTGAAAGCATCGAAAGTGGAAATCACTGTCAGCTGGCTGCTGTTGTTATCTCACAGTGGTACAGGCTTCAATCCTGACTCTAGGTGCAGATAATGCAGAGTTTACATGTTCTTTTTGTGACTAGTTAATTTTGGATGTTCTGGGTTCCACCCACCCATATCCCAAAATACAACCTGTTGGCATAGCCTTCGTTGTAACTTGTCCCAACATTAATAGCTGGTGGATGAATAGTTAAGAGAATAGATGGCATGGATAAATAAGAGGTAAAATAAGTAAACCGTGCGCGCATAGGTATACAGGTATTAGATAAAAAGCACTAAATTTTCCATCCTAGGTACCCGACCGAATGTTACCCGGCATTTAATTAAAATTGTAGGTTGTCTGGTTGTAGAAATGAGTGGTTGGTTGCAAATGGAACTGAAACCATTGAAATTGACAGTTCAATAAAACAATAAATTATCTGGGATCGAAAATTCCAAATGTGCTACAAGAGAACGTGCTGTGAACCTGGGAACCAGCAGTTCTGTTGCCCTCGTCTCTTTAAAGACAGGCAGATCCTACTGCCGAATGTAAAACATCCAACACTGGTCAGGGAACGTAAAGTCAATGATCCCAAGTACCTTTCTCTCAATTCACAAGTGAGGAATAAATAAATAGTGGGACGGATTGCCGCGGGGGTCACAGCGTGAAACTTCACTCGGCTTCACTTGGACAACAACACCGACCACCGCCTCTTCTAACCCCAAACAGCTTCCTTCCGGATTCGCTTAACGCTCGCCTAAACCGACACGATCACCCACAATTTAACCATAGAATTCAGCGCAACATCTTCCCCAACACTTCCAATGACAGTAACACTTACAGAAATACCGTGGCGAACGTCCCGTCTCTTCTCCGAACCTTCACCTTTACTATCACATCTATTTCGCCCATGCAATCATTCAAAAGTAAATATGGCGCCACGCTCCTGCCAGGACGCGCGAGCACCAATCACGCGCCGCTACTCCCGCCCTGTCCAATAGCCCGCCGTCTCTCCCGCCATATCCAATCCCCCGCTGCCTCTCCCGCCCTGTCCAATCACCCACCGCCTCTCCCGCCCTGTCCAATCACCCACCGCCTCTCCCGCCCTGCCCAATCACCCGCCGCCTCTACTGCGCTGTCCAATCCTGCGCCGTCTTGCTCATCTCTCCTATTCCGCGCTGTCTTTTGTTCTCCGTCTAACCCGGCATCCCTTGCCTAGTGTGGGTCGGAAGCTGTCTCTCGCGTCTCTTTCAACAATCGTAAACAATGAGCTTTCGAACTTTTCCTCCTTCGATGGACAGCTATTGCTTCAGAATTATGTTTTTCGCATTGTGATACCGTTCATTTAGTGTCTATCGGTATTCTATTTTAGCCATGACCAAACTGCCTGTTGTGCGCATGCGTCCATCAGCCTCGGCGCATGGCAGTCAAAGCTGTTGTCCCACTCGATTCTGTTGTTTGCTCTGGGACCAAGCTTTCTTGTTGTAAACTATCTCTCTAAGATCCCCCAGGGCTATACGCACTTTAACCGGTGTAGTCATGGTGACTACATGAAATAAGAAACACAAAGGCAGTGGCAGCCGTTATGAAATAATCGGCTAATTTAAAACACAGAATTTACACAGGAAAATGGGTTTGGGTTGAGGTTGCGCGTCCACATAACTTCGCACGGCTGTTAACGCCTCAAGGAATGTAGTGGTACAATAAGGAAGTATAAAACACAATGCCAGATATTAGTTTGTAATTAAACAGAGCTTCTTAAAGATGGATAGTCTTAGAAGAAGTGGCGGTGAATTAAGTCAGTTCCGATGTAAGGTCATTCACTTAACGAGTACAGCGCTTCTTAGTACATTTAGGATGCCTGATCTGAATATTTATATTTATTTCAAATGCTTTTAAAAACTGTAAAATTAGGTAAAGCGTTGGCTTTAAAAGTTCAAAGGTTAGATATAGGAGGACAATATTGTCCATTGAATCTGCTTCAGCATTCATAGGTTCAAGTTTAATTGTCATTCAACCATGTATGAATACCCATGAATACAGTCAAACAAAACAGTGGAGCTAATTCGGGCAGCATCTCTAGGAAGAGGTACAGTCGACGTTTCAGGTCTCGGCCTGTACCTCTTCCTAGAGATGCTGCCTGGCCTGCTGCGTTCACCAGCATCTTTGATGTGTGTTGTTTGAATTTCCGGCATCTGCAGAATCCCTGTTGAGTGGAGCCAATTCTTTAATTTGTCAACTTTCTTGACGTACCCCATGATTCCTCTAATGTCCATAGAAAGCCACAAGCAAATTATTCCAGCATATGTATGTACAGTATTTAAAATATTTTCTTTTTCTGTTTGGATTAAATTATTGGATAAATGCATCCATCTTTTCTACAATGATTTGCATTTTTATTTTTAGCTATGAAACTCTGATTCAAGCCCAAATCTTACAAGAACATTTCTACATCCAGATTTGACTGCAAAACATTTTTGCCATAAGTATATTTTTTTGTGATTAGAATTGCATTGTATTGATTTAATCTTGATTGTAAAGACCTACACTGCCATGCTTATAATTGGGAAATTGACAAATAAATTTAAATATATTCTGTCTAATTTGCAGGATATCAAAATATTCATTCATCTATCAGAAATAGTCTGATAATCGCAGTTAATCAGTATATAGGTTTCCTCCAGGTGTTCTGGTTTCCTCCCACAGTCCAACAACGTACCAGTTGGTAGGTTAATTGGTCATTGTAAATTCTCCCTTCATTAGGATAGGGTTGAATCAGGGGACTGCTCTGCAGCCAAGCTTGAAGAGCCAGAAGGGCCTATTCAGTGTTGTATCCCAGTAAACAAAAAAAAGTATAAACAGCACCATTTACAAACATCAAATTAGTCTCAGAACCACATGAGAAAAAAAATTGAGTAGACTTAAGATGATTAAGAGATTATTGAAATTTAGAAAGAATGCCCACAAGAAAATAAATCTCAAAATAAATATGGTGACATAAATGTACTTCAATAATAAATTTACCTTGAACTTTGTAATTATAAGATAAATAAATAAATAGCTACATAAGTTATTTCAAGGCTCAACAAGCTGGTTGCAAGCAGAAAGTTTCATATATTTCTGAAATGTAGGATGAATGATAGATGTTTTGGAATTAAGATGAGGAGACTTCTTCACTGGGAGATACATCTTTGGAATTATCTAGACCACTGGGCTGAACACTTAGCCATTGAGAATCAAAACAAAGATCAATAGAAGTCTGAATATTAGGGGGAATCAATGCTGTTGAATAAAGTAGAGCTCATTGGATATGAGCCAGATGAAGTGTGAAACAAACTCAAACCAGGTGCCCTGATCCTGCTCCTAATTTGTATGTACTTTGCAGAACAGACAGACATTTTTTTTTGTAATTAGACAACGTTATTCACTCTGGTATCATTGTTAAGATGGGCTGAGATAGAGGGGGAGCTGAAAAATTAAGTAGGTTATGGGATTTGATGCTGTGCCCAAATCAGATAGGAGATTGTAGATGGGATATGATAGACAATCTTCTTTAACCTGAAGCACTGACCAGGGTGCAGAAGAAATCAATGCAGAAGTATAGAATTTTTGGTTTGGTGAAATCCTTAATTGCATAAAGCAGCCCAATCCAAGATCTGTTTATGGATAGTAATGGAATCAGGGTGTTTGCAGAAAAGTGGACAAGGTAGGGAGTCAACAACAGTCTTACTGATTTACAGGATAAGCCTGAGATTTGGTACGGCCCGCTCCTGCTTCATAACTTGGATTCTTATTGCCAGCGCCTTCTAATATTTGAAATAAAAACTGAAACTAATGAAAAATCTTTGAGGGGTAGAAAATGTGATTCGAATATTTACAAAAGGAGGGACATGGTTTATGAAAGGAAAATGCTGTTGACTAGTCCTTGAGGCTGTGATGAGTAGAATAGATAAGGGGGACAATGGATATGAATTTTTGAAATGTAATTGCTAAAAGTCCTGCACATTAAACTGATTATCACACTGAATTTTGGGTAAAATACTGACATGGATTGATAATTATTTATCTGAATGAGTAGAATAAATGGATCATTTTCAAACCAGCAAGCTTTTTATAGATGTTAGAGTTGATTACTAAGGATATGATCTCGGGATACATGGAGGCACATGATAAAGTCAGCATGGTTTCCTCAAGGGAAAATCTTGCCAGACAAATCTGTTGGAATTCTTTGAAGAAATAACAAGCAGGATAGTCAAATGAAATTCAGTTGATGTTGTGTACTTGGATTTTCAGAAGGCCTTTGACAAGGTGCCGCACATGAGGCTGCTTAACAAGCTGCAAGCCCATGCATGGTATTACAAGAAAGATCCTAGCATGCATAAAGCAGTGGCCCATCGGCAGGAGGAAAAGAATGGGAATAAAGGAAGCCTTTCGTGGTTTGGCTGCCAGTGACTAGTGGTTTTCCACAGGAGTCTGTATTGGAACCAATTCTTTTAAAGTTATATGTCAATGATTTGGATGATGGAATTGATGGCTTTGTTGCTAAGTTTGCAGATAATACGAAGATAGGTGGAGGGACAGGTGATTTTCAGAAAATAGGCTACAGAAGGACTTAGATTAGGAGAATGGGTAAAGAAGTGGCAGATGAAGTACAGTGTCGGGAAGTGTATGGTCATTCACTTTGGTAGAAGAAATGAAAAGGCTGACTATTTTCTAAATGGAAAGAAGATACAGAAATCTGAGGTGTAAAGGGATTTGGGAGTCCTTGAGCAGGATTCCTTAAAGGTTAATTTGTAGGTTGAGTCTGTGGTAAGGAAGTTAAATGTGATGTTAACATTAATTTCAAGAGGACCAGAATATAAAAGCAAGGATGTAATGTTGAGACTTTAAAAAGTTACTTGGATACTACTCAGTTGGAGTATTGTGAGCAATTTTGAACCCCTATCTTAGAAAGGATGTGCTGAAACTGGAGAAGATTCAAAGGAGGTTAATGAAAATGATTCCAGGATTAAACTAGAATGGTTGGGGGGTGGGAATCAAATTAAAGAGGCTAGGCGTGAGGAGGTTAGTTCACGACAGAGGGATGGGAACCAGTGTAGGGAGACAGAGGGGTGTAAAGTGAGGGTAGAAGCAAAAAGTACAAAGGAGAAAAGTAAAAGTGGCAGGCCGACAAATCCAGGGCAAGCATTAAAAAGGGCCACTTTTCAACATAATTGTATAAGGGCTAAGAGAGTTGTAAAAGAGCGCCTGAAGGCTTTATGTGTCAATGCAAGGAGCATTCGTAGTAAGGTGGATGAATTGAAAGTGCAGATTTTTATTAATGATTATGATATAGTTGGGATCACAGAGACATGGCTCCAGGGTGACCAGGGATGGGAGCTCAACGTTCAAGGATATTCAATATTCAGGAGGGATAGACATGAAGGAAGGGGAGGTGGGGTGGCGTTGCTGGTTAAAGAAGAGATTAACGCAATAGAAAGGAAAGACATAAGCCGGGGAGATGTGGAATCGATATGGGTAGAGCTGCGTAACACTAAGGGGCAGAAGACGCTGGTGGGAGTTGTGTACAGGCCACCTAACAGTAGTAGTGAGGTCGGAGATGGTATTAAACAGGAAATTAGAAATGTGTGCAATAAAGGAACAGCAGTTATAATGGGTGACTTCAATCTACATGTAGACTGGGTGAACCAAATTGGTAAAGGTGCTGAGGAAGAGGATTTCTTGGAATGTATGAGGGATGGTTTTTTGAACCAACATGTCGAGGAACCAACGAGAGAGCAGGCTATTCTGGACTGGGTTTTGAGCAATGAGGAAGGGTTAATTAGCAATCTTGTAGTGAGAGGCCCCTTGGGTAAGAGTGACCATAATATGGTGGAATTCTTCATTAAGATGGAGAGTGACATAGTTAATTCAGAAACAAAGGTTCTGAACTTAAAGAGGGGTAACTTTGAAGGTATGAGAAGTGAATTAGCTAAGATAGACTGGCAAATGACACTTAAAGGATTGACGGTGGATATGCAATGGCAAGCATTTAAAGGTTGCATGGATGAACTACAACAATTGTTCATCCCAGTTTGGCAAAAGAATAAATCAAGGAAGGTAGTGCACCCGTGGCTGACAAGAGAAATTAGGGATAGTATCAATTCCAAAGAAGAAGCATACAAATTAGCCAGAGAAAGTGGCTCACCTGAGGACTGGGAGAAATTCAGAGTTCAGCAGAGGAGGACAAAGGGCTTAATTAGGAAGGGGAAAAAAGATTATGAGAGAAAACTGGCAGGGAACATAAAAACAGACTGTAAAAGCTTTTATAGATATGTAAAAAGGAAAAGACTGGTAAAGACAAATGTAGGTTCCCTGCAGACAGAAACAGGTGAATTGATTATGGGGAGCAAGGACATGGCAGACCAATTGAATAATTACTTTGGTTCTGTCTTCACTAAGGAGGACATAAATAATCTTCCGGAAATAGTAAGGGACAGAGGGTCCAGTGAGATGGAGGAACTGAGCGAAATACAAGTTAGTAGGGAAGTGGTGTTAGGTAAATTGAAGGGATTGAAGGCAGATAAATCCCCAGGGCCAGATGGTCTGCATCTTAGAGTGCTTAAGGAAGTAGCCCAAGAAATAGTGGATGCATTAGTGATAATTTTTCAAAACTCGTTAGATTCTGGACTAGTTCCTGAGGATTGGAGGGTGGCTAATGTAACCCCACTTTTTAAAAAAGGAGGGAGAGAGAAACCGGGGAATTATAGACCGGTTAGCCTAACGTCGGTGGTGGGGAAACTGCTGGAGTCAGTTATCAAGGATGTGATAACAGCACATTTGGAAAGCGGTGAAATGGTCGGACAAAGTCAGCATGGATTTGTGAAAGGAAAATCATGTCTGACAAATCTCTTAGAATTTTTTGAGGATGTAACTAGTAGAGTGGATAGGGGGGAACCAGTGGATGTGGTATATTTGGATTTTCAAAAGGCTTTTGACAAGGTCCCACACAGGAGATTAGTGTGCAAACTTAAAGCACACGGTATTGGGGGTAAGGTATTGGTGTGGGTGGAGAATTGGTTAGCAGACAGGAAGCAAAGAGTGGGAATAAACGGGACCTTTTCAGAATGGCAGGCGGTGGCTAGTGGGGTACCGCAAGGCTCAGTGCTGGGACCCCAGTTGTTTACAATATATATTAATGACTTGGATGAGGGAATTAAATGCAGCATCTCCAAGTCTGCGGATGACACGAAGCTGGGTGGCAGTGTTAGCAGTGAGGAGGATGCTAAGAGGATGCAGGGTGACTTGGATAGGTTGGGTGAGTGGGCAAATTCATGGCAGATGCAATTTAATGTGGATAAATGTGAAGTTATCCACTTTGGTGGCAAAAATAGGAAAACAGATTATTATCTGAATGGTGGCCGATTAGGAAAAGGGGAGGTGCAACGAGACCTGGGTGTCATTATACACCAGTCATTGAAAGTGGGCATGCAGGTACAGCAGGCGGTGAAAAAGGCGAATGGTATGCTGGCATTTATAGCGAGAGGATTTGAGTACAGGAGCAGGGAGGTACTACTGCAGTTGTACAAGGCCTTGGTGAGACCACACCTGGAGTATTGTGTGCAGTTTTGGTCCCCTAATCTGAGGAAAGACATCTTTGCCATAGAGGGAGTACAAAGAAGGTTCACCAGATTGATTCCTGGGATGGCAGGACTTTCATATGAAGAAAGACTGGATGAACTGGGCTTGTACTCGTTGGAATTTAGAAGATTGAGGGGGGATCTGATTGAAACGTATAAGATCCTAAAGGGATTGGACAGGCTAGATGCAGGAAGATTGTTCCCGATGTTGGGGAAGTCCAGAACGAGGGGCCACAGTTTGAGGATAGAGGGGAAGCCTTTTAGGACCGAGATTAGGAAAAACTTCTTCACACAGAGAGTGGTGAATCTGTGGAATTCTCTGCCACAGGAAACTGTTGAGGCCAGTTCATTGGCTATATTTAAGAGGGAGTTAGATATGGCCCTTGTGGCTACGGGGGTCAGGGGGTATGGAGGGAAGGCTGGGGCGTGGTTCTGAGTTGGATGATCAGCCATGATCATAATAAATGGCGGTGCAGGCTCGAAGGGCCAAATGGCCTACTCCTGCACCTATTTTCTATGTTTCTATGTTTCTAAACGGCTTGTCATATGAGGAGTGTTTGATGGCTCTGGGCCTCTTTTCACTGGTATTCAGAAGAATGAAGGATGACCTCATTGAAACCTATCTAATGGTGAAAGGCCTTGATAGAGTGGATGTGGAGAGGATATTTCCTAAGGTAGGAGTGTCTGAGACCAGAGGACACAGCCTCAGAATAGAGGGGCATCCTCTTAGAACGGAGATGAGGGGGAATTTCTTTAGCCAGAGAGTAATGAATCAGTGAAATTCATTGCCAAAGGCAGCTGTGGAGGCCAACTCTTTATGTATATTTAAGGCAGAGGTTGATTGATTCTTGATTGGTCAGAGCATGAAAGGATGCGGGGTGAAGGCTGGGAGGGAAAATAGATCAGCCATGATGAAATGGCAGAGCAGACTCGATGGGCCAATGGCCTAATTCTATTCATATACCTTATGGTCTTATATTTTGAACTATTTGGGCTTTGCATTCATTTTAACAACTGTTAATTTTATAACGGTTCAGAGGTTTAGCATTATCTTTGTAGATGCAAAGGTAACTAAAGGTTATTTTCTGGTGTTCCAGCAATAATCCTGTAACAGTTATTAGTGTCTATATGGCAGTGACAAGCAAGAACTTGAGTAAACTAACTCAGAATACACACCCACTTACTCTATTAGCACAGAAAATTTTAAGAATGTGAACCAATATTTTCTTGAAATTAAGATTGTCAAAATATTTATTTATTGCATACAATAATGGGTTAGTATTAGGATTGTAATCTAACCTTCTTGGATTGTGAACCCACTATTAGATAAGTGATTATCTATAGTTGTTTGTTAAGCACTCTTTTTTTGAAAGTGAATGAGTAGCAAAGAGGGTAGGAAACACTGCAGAAGGATTAATTCCACAGACACAAGTGATTTCATTTTTTTTGAGGTGAGAACAATATTTATAGTGCAATGATTATATTGTAAATCAGAGGTTTGGACCCTACAAAACAGATGTGAATTCGAAGAAATGAGATACATAACTACAGTCAATGCTGTTCATTGCGATATCTTGGTAACCAAAATAACCAGATAAACAGCATTTCATTTGACATTTTACTTGTTAATAAACTTAACAACATTTCAATGTTTGTCTGATAGTTATGCCCTTAGCTCTCTTTTACAAGCAGGCAACAGGGGTATCTGCTGAAATCCAGAGGATACCTTCTTCATTATGCAAATAAAGATCTTTTATCATGATTGGGACCTAACCACTTTAATCCAGACCATGGGGAAGCCGTTGTTGATTATTCCACCAAGCACATTTAATGGGAGTATAATAACACTGGACAACAAATATTTTGCTTCCTGAATACTTTTGTATGCGTCTTATGGATCTTGGACTACTGATCATAAAAATCACCATGAAATTTCCCTATCACATACCAACTTTTTGAAATAACCTATATTTGTTATTTCAATTCATAACCCAAGTCAGAACACCCGATGCCAAGGTTAAGGAAGGCATTTGTGTTGGTCCACAAATTAAACAGGTCATCAATGACAGGCAATTTGAAGAACTTCTCGTGGGACCGAAGAAAATCACATGGAAGGTATTCAAGGATGTTCTTCAAAATTTTCTTGGCAACTAAAGCGCATCAAACTACATGCAGCTGGTTGATAATATGCTTCAAGCATACAGAACCATGAAGTGCAACATGCCACTAAAGATTTATTTTCTGCATTCCTATGTAGACTTCTTCCCTACAAATCTTGGTGCTGTCAGTGACGACCATGGTGAAATATTTCACCAGGACATTGTGGTCATGGAGAAGCAGTAACAGGGCAACTGAAATCCATCAATGATGGCTGATTATTGTTGGACACTTATGTGCAAAGCCTTACGCACTTGAGTACAAATGAAAATCAGCAACAAAACATTTTTAGCTTGGTTGATCTATTGCAAAACATCAGCACTATTATACAATTATACACATTATATTCAATATAACTTAATTTCTTTTTTTCTCCAAATTCCTACGTGATACAAATAGTCTGAAATTAGATTCATGTTCTGCATCATGGTCTATCTTAAACAAAAAATAATTTCTGAGAAAGCAACGCTTTTGAAAAATTTGTTGTCTAGTGTAATCAATAGAAGAGTTGCATCCTTGTGTTTGGACTGATGCATTGAGACTTAATAGGAATACAAAAGTAATCTTCTGGTTTATTATTTGTAAATTCTGTTTAAAAACAGAACAAGATTGGTATACACATTCTGTTGAGATTGTGCATTTACAAATTGTATCAATGCAATTACTCAAATGGAATTTCTAATTCTCATTCAATAGCCTTATAGAATTATGTCATCCCAGTACAGTGAAGCTATGACTTTTGATGGTTCAGAAAATCCTGAAGGTCTGTCATCTGGCTCATTCATTATTTTGGAATGTGAGCTGAGGTTTAGATTGCAGGCAGCGTATGTGGCGGGAGCCAGGGTCTATATCGTGGGTCAGTGGAGCCAGGGTCTATATCGTGGGTCAGTGGAGGCAGGTCTATATCGTGAGCCAGTGGAGCCAGGGTAAGGGTGCAGAACAGCAAAAGTCAGCAACATGGGTAGGTTTGAGGTGAAGCTGAAGTTTATAGGTTTCCTGACCCTTTTAAACTCACAGGATGCCCTTGAGTATTGTGAGCAGTTTTGGGCCCCTTATCTAAGAAAGGATGTGCCAGCATAGAAGAGGGTCCAGATGAGGTTCACAAGAATGATCCTGGGAATGAAAGGTTAAATATATGAGGGGCATTTAATGCATCTGGTCCTGTACTTGTTGAAGAATAGAAAAATGAGAGGGGATCTCTTTGAAACCTATTAAATATTGAAGGGCTTAGATAGAGTGAACATAGAGAGGGTGTTTCCTATAGTGGAGGAGCCTAGGATCAGAGGGCACAGCCTCAAAAATAGAAGGACGTCCCTTTAGAACAGAGATGAAGAGGAATTTCTTTAGCCAGAGGGTAGCAAATCTGTGAAATTTACTGCCACAGATGGCTGTGGAGCCCAAGTCAGGATATATTTAAAGCAAAAGTTGATAGATTCTTGATTAGTAAGAATGTCAAAAGTTACAGGAAGAAGGCAGGAGATGGTGTTGAATGGGATAATAAATCAGCCGTGATGGAATGGCAGCGCAGACTTGATGGGCTAAATGGCCTAATTCTGCTCCTACACAATACCTTATGGTCTTATTCACTGAAAAATTTATGGTACTATTCTGTAACATGTGAAGATCAAAGTGAAATATATATATACAACACACATCAAAGTTGCTGGTGAACGCAGCAGGCCAGGTAGCATCTCTAGGAAGAGGTACAGTCGATGTTTCAAGCCGAGACCCTACGTCAGGTCTAACTGAAAGAAGAGCTAGTAAGAGATTTGAAAGTGGTAGGGGGAGGGGGAGATCCAAAATGATAGGATAAGACAGGAGGGGGAGGGATGGAGACAAGAGCTGGACAGTTGATTGGCAAAAGGGATATGAAAGGATCATGGGACAGGAGGCCCAGGGAGAAAGAAAAGGGTGAGGGGGGGGGAACCCAGAGGATGGGCAAGGGGTATAGTGAGAGGGACAGAGGGAGAAAAAGGAGAGAGAGAAAGAATGTGTGTATATGGATGGGGTACGAGGAGGGGGTGGGGCATTGGCGAAAGTTTGAGAAGTCAATGTTCATGCCATCAGGTTGGAGGCTACCCAGATGGAATATAAGGTGCTGTACATTCTTTCTCTCAGTTTACACAGTTTGACTCTGAAATATGTAATAGAGATTTACTGTAGCTCTGTCCTTGGGGATTTGGGAATTCTGCACTGTCACACTTCAGCTGGTGAGCGAGATTCCAAAGAGTAAGTCCCTTTTATGACTAATTATCATTTGAGGCCATTCCTAATAGTAATTAGGGCGAATCAGGGTTTTGTTTGCTCTATTAATTCTGATTTCCAATCCAGTAATTCAGAGAAAAAAAAATGGAATGTTGGGATATATTTATGAGATTATTAACTATAAACCAAACAATTCTTTTTTATATGATTGTACAAGACGTTGGTTAGATCTCAAAAGGTATACTGTGTCCAGTTTGGTCTTCTATTTTTATTTAGTTTTAATTAACTTGATTAATAAATACTTATAAACCCTTGGTAAATTGTACTAATGTAAGTGAGGTAATAGTGACTGTTTTGAACATTCAAACAAATTAATATTGGTCCGTCTACAATTAATTTTAACAATGGTTTTAAAGAGAACCATCTGCAAGATGCACAGCAAGAGCTTGCCAAGATTTTTTTGACAGAACTTCTCGGGTACCAGGCAACAAGCACATTAAGACAGTACTCTAATTTCCCTTTCAAGTCACACATCATCTGGATTTCAAAAAATATTGCCTTTCTCCTAGAACAAGTGGCCACCCATTTTAATTCCATTTCCCATTTCCGTTCAGATATGCCCATCTATGGCCTCCTCCACTGTCATAATGAGGCCACGCCTAGGCTGGAGGAACAACACTTGTATTCCATTTGAGTTGTCTTCAATCTGATGGCATGAACATCAATTTCTCAAATTTACGGCAATGTCCCTCAAACACCCCCTTCACCATTTCCATCCCCTTTCCCTTCCCTCACCTTATCTCCTTGCCCACCCATGGACTCCCTCCATCTCTCCCCCCCCCAGTTTTCTTTCTTCCATGGCTTTCTATCTCTTTCACCAATCAACTTCCTAGCGCTTTACTTCATCCTTCCTCCTCCAGGTTTCACCTACCACCTAGTAGTTCTCTCTCCCCCTCGCCTCACCTTTAAAATCTACTCCTCAGCATTTTTTCTCCAGTCCTGCCGAAGGATTTCAGCCCAAAATGTCGACTATACTTCTCTCCGTAGATGCTGCCTGGCCTGCTGAGTTCCTCCACCATTTTGTGTGTTGCTCAGATTTACAGCATCAGCAGATTTTTTTCTTGTTTGCCTTTCCTTCATTGTCATTGTAGCAAAATCTGTCACTTCTTACCTAACACTATTATAAAAATACTTACATTATATAAAATGCATTGGTTAACAAAGTCACTGGAACGAAATAAACCATAGACTTGCCAGTCATACTCATATCCTGTGAATGAATATTCTGGACAAGAACTTGTGGTGCAAGACATTAATAAACTTGCAGAAAGTGCAAATAACTGGCAAATGAATTTCAAAGATATTTGAGAGGTAATATTTTACAAGGAAATGGAGGACATTTGTTATTTGGGTGATGTGACTTTAGAGGAAAAAAGTATCGCTGTAAATTGCACTAAGAGCAGAAAATGTTGGAGACATTCTGTAGATTAGATAGCACCCATGGAAAGAGAAGAAAAGTTAATGTTTCAGTACCAAGATCGTTCGTCAGAAGTGTATAAGTTGTGCTGCAGGCATCACGTAAAGGTGATCGAGTATGAAGATTTAACTCTGGAGGGATGCAAGTGAAAAATGGGGACCTAATTCTAAACCTTTTCTGAGCTTTGATATTGCGTAGATTCCGTCATCATGATAAATATCTGATACTGCAGGGCATATGTTTTAACTACGATACCGCATATGTGGTTATACATATCAGGAAGGGATGAAGGAACTATAATTTCTTTTCTTCTGAGAAAAGCTTGAGGGCGGACTTAAGAGATCTTTAAAATCGTGGAAGGTTTTGGTAGAATAAATACAGTGAGAATGTTCCCATTCGTGAATAAGAACGCAAGTGGGGGAAATTAGTGTATAAGTAATGCAATAAGATACTTAGAAGAAACTTATTTGCCCAAATTGCAATTATAAAGCGGGATCTTCTACTACAAGTGTGACTAAAGTGGACAGTTTAGAAACAAAACAACGAGAGAAGGAAGAAGGTTACGGAGGTTTAGCTGAGGGAGCGTGGAAAGAGCAAAACGTGATGTTCAAAGATCCAAAAGGTTCATTGATGTTCCGGGAAAGTTAATACCCGGACGTTTGGGGATTAAACAATAAAGATTGTATTTATTTTAAGGGTGGCAAACTTGCTCATTACTTTAGATTTCATATGCAAATATCAAAAAATATCCTGGTTGTAGCCTTCCCTTCCTCCGAACTGAACAAAGATTACAGGCGTGCAGCTCACACCCGGAAGCAGTCGTTCCTCCGGGTGAGTTGTCTCAAAAGGCGGCCCGGCTGTGGACCAGGGACGTGGAGGAGTGGTGGTAGACGGTATATTTGAACAGCAGCGTTTCTATTTATCGGTGGGAGAAACGAGGAGGAGTCGCGTTGCTTCTCGTCGTATGGTCATTAACTGTTTGGGATCTCTAGTCCGGAAGCTGCTGCAAATGAAGCCCAAGGTGGTTTTTGTGCTTGGTGGGCCGGGAGCCGGCAAAGGGACCCAGTGCACCAACATCGTCAAGGTGGGTGGATAGGTAACAACTGGAGCCGGAAGGAGGGAGGACGAGCTGTCAGCTCCGCTAGGAGAAGCCGTGGGCCGATCACTCCGGCCAGGAGAAAATAGCAGGTCCATGTGGCTGAACTGATTTACTTTTGAGGAGGGGAGTGTATGTAGATCTGAGCAAGTCTTTAGACGTGGACCCGCGTGGCAGGCTCTTTTAAAAAGTAAAAGCCCTGGAGGTCTGAGGTGGACTGTCAGATTGCATTTAAACATGGCTTCGTGGCAGGAAGCGGGGGTCCCGGTCCGAAACGTCCACTGTTTATTCCCCTCCATAGATGCTGCCTGACTTGTGGAATTCCTGCAGCATTTTCTGTGTGTGTGTGTGTGTGTTACTCAAGACTTCCAGCGTCTTCAGAGTTTCTTATGTATAAGATAACAATAACAATTGGCGGGTGTATTTGGGACCTATTGTCAGTGGAATTCCAAAAGGCGTATGATGTAGAACTGATTTAGTTAGAAACAAGAAAGTCTTTAAACAATAAACATATTGGTAATCTTTTAAAAAACGAGAAATGTAGGAACTACTCATTAGGTCACTGTTTGGAGAGAGAGTTTCCGGTTTATGACATTTTATCTTCCGCGTCACTGCATGCAATTAAGTCAGTTTCTGTCCATAGTTGCTATCTGATCTGCTGATTTACAGCATCTGGTGTTTTTTTTTGTTTGCTTTTCATTCCTAAATTAGCTGTGTGATTTACACTGAGGAGAAACGCTTTCAATTGGAGAATATAAATGGTGTGGTGATTTGGGGTAATGCATTGAAGTAACAGTGTGAAGAAATATACAGTAAATGTGTGAATACCGAATGGCGTAGGGACCTTGGTGTGTATATTCACAGATCCTTAAAGGTCGCATAACAGGTCAATGTGTAGTTAAAAATGCTGCACTGTACTTTCTATGTAACTTTATATAACGTTCTTTGTACTACTTCAACAATGATTTGATCTAATGAAATTATCTATATACATGACATGCAACACAAAGTTGATTCATTGTACCTTGGCAGATGCAATAATAAACCACTTCACCAATTTTAGCATAGAATATCAGGACAGTGATGATGTTAGGCTAGAATTACATGCACATTGCTGCAAACAGTTCAGGTTATCACATTACAGGGAAAATATGATGGCACAGGAGTGGCTTTTAAGGATATATGCAAAGATGTTGTCAGGACTGGAAAATATTAGCTGTGAGGAATAACTGGATAAAAGCTATCCTCTTTTGGAAATGACGAGGCCAATGACATATTTAATCTAGAAGCATAAAGTAGGTGGATAAATAAAAAGGATTGATTACACTTAGAGGGGGCAAAATCAGAGGGTATATATTTAAAGTATTTGGGAGAGGAATTAAAGTGGAAATGAGGAAAATATTTTTTGCTGAAGGATGGTAGGGTTTTGGATCTCACTCTTTGAAATAGTGATAGGGTCAAAAACTCGAACCACACTTAAAATGTATGTGGAGATGCACTCGAATACAGAACTCAGAATCAGGTTTATCGTCATGGATATATGCGGTGATTTTTTTTTGTTGCACTGGATGGTGTAAGACATAAATATTATAAGTTGCAATAAAAATAATTACAACAATAGAGGGATGCAAAAATTAAAAGGGATAACATAAAAATCTTTTTTATCTCTTGGTGGGGATGTCTAAAATGAGAGGGTATGAATCTCGGGTGGGAGGCAGCTGGTTTAGAGGGGATCTGAGGGAACTTTCTTTCATAAAGGGAGTATTTGGAATCTGAGCTTGCTTGAGGTGGCAGTGGAGGCAGATATTCAAGCAATATTTAGGAAGCGTCTAGGCAAACCCTTGAATTGCCATGGTGTAGCTGGCTATGAACCAGTTTAGCTAATTGAAGTGGTTAATATGACCGGTTTCTGTGCTGAAGGCTATGACATTTTGTAAGTGCTGTGAGGTGCAATTAAGTTGGGTAGGTCATTTTTTTTCTCAGCATGGACACAAGGGCTGAATAGCCTTTTTATTGTAACTTTTCTATGATGATTCTTCTCTGAATGTTAGACATTTGAATGTGAAAACTTTTCTGTCAGTCTGATCACATTTCTAGTCAGCTGAGTTTCTGAAATCAAGTGTGTATGAATCATTAAGTACTAGCATTTTAGGACATGGACATGTTTCCAAATTTATGAGAGATGACCTGGTGAATTTGAGTCATTAGTAAGATAAATATTTATATTAAATGGATAAAATGTGCCTTTTCTGGAGAATATTTTACTTATCTGTAACTGCATATCTCTTTTCCTAACTTAAATACACTGACAATACTATCAGCAAAACTGAATTTGCTTTTTTTTTGTTAATTGGTGTTAACAGAATGCTGCCAATTCACTTGTATTTTGGGGAAAGAACCTTTTCATTTTTCTGGTATAGTTAATAGACCAGCTAAATTCATTTCTCATTTCTGCATAGAGAATACTGAATATGGGTAGAATACAATCATTTACCAAAATTTGAAAGAATTAATGTAACAAACTGCATTATATGAAACAATTTTTTTAAGGTGAAGTCTACAAGTTCTATTTCAAACCAACATTAAAATTTAACATTATTACAATAGTTTTGGTGTTCCTTAGCATTATGGGGTACTCATTTACACAGGTTTGATCCATTGTTTATGGAACTGGCCAATTAGATGAGTAGAATTTTGTTGGAATTTACAATGAGAATAGATATGTCTTTAGAGGATCTATTTAAATACAGAGACATTTTAGTCTTTACTTTCTAACAAAATTATTAAAATTGCTGTCTAATCTTGCTTGATCTCAGCTTCCCATGTGGAACATCCAAGGAGAGCATCCAGTTTATAATGGAAAATGATTCATTTTAGTGATAAATTAAGATTATATCTAAGCAGAATACATTCTGAAAAACATGCTGTTGTCCTAAGAGTAAGAAAATATTAGACCACAACTGAATCATGAGTGTGGTATGTCTTGAATTTTTATGCTATTCATCATGAATGAAAGGCATGAGTTATGGAATGTTTCTAGCAGATAATTCAGTTGAAAACCACAAAAATTTGAAGCTGACGTCAGCAATCTTTTAACCATATGAAAATTGTATGAATTGCTATAAAGTATAATTCATTCTGTACCATTTTTTACTTTGCTGCAGAAATATGGATACACTCACTTCTCTGCTGGTGATCTACTTCGTGCCGAACGGAGCAAAGAAGGTACTCAGTATGGAGAACTTATTGACAACTACATAAAGGAAGGAAAAATTGTACCAGTGGAGATAACTATTAAACTTCTTAAAAGGGTAAGCTTCCTTTCAATATCCTACAGAAGTTTAAAGTTTCAGGGCTTGGAATTCCTAGAATAATAATTTACTGTTGTAGATTCAATGGCATCTGTGGCAAAGTTGCTGTATTTATGCATTTCAGTTATACTGCAGATTTATTTTAGTGCACTGGTGTGGTTTCTGTTTTGCAAAGCCTCCAATCCAAAGATTTGGCATTGAGAAGGCTTCCCAGATGAATTAAAAATACATGTTGTTTTAGTATATTGAATACATGCAGCACATAAATTTGTAATTTCTCCACATTAAATCTATTTAGTATAACAGTTACTATATTTTAGAAGTGCATAACATTAATGGCTTAATTCTGGTGTTAGCAGCAATGCAGTCTGTGCTTTGCCTTTTTTTTTCACTTCAATTACTAACAGAAGTTAGTTCGCAGAGTTATCCCTGGTGAATGTCATATTAGTTGAGCAGCCAGTCATGTTGAAGAATTCTCACACAATTAAAACAGGAAGAAAGAAGCATAGTTTTTGAGCAAATGTTCTAAATGTTTTGCAGAACAAGAAACAAAAACAGGAATATTGAGAAAAACTGATCTGAAACAGCAAAGATATATTTTTAATAAATACTGTTATTTTAAAATCCAGTATGTTCTGAAATATTAATGAATTGTAACTATTTTAATAAGGGGCAGGAGCTGGTCTTGGTTTATGATATTTAAGCAGTACTTTGAAAAGATGAGTGAGCTGAGGGAATGTATAAAATGCACACTATCCAAACTGTTAAATTTCAGCTCTTTCATTGTAGTCCAGGTATTATGGAAAAAATGGCAAAAGTAAGTTTGTGTTCTTGCTCATTTCAGATGACCAGCTTCTGAAGTGGCTTTATGATCAGAATTTGAAAATTGTCCAGCCAAGTGTTTGCATTACATTTCTTGCTTGTTTTTCAGGCAATGGATGACACAATGGCTGAAGATGCCTCGAAGAACAAATTTCTTATTGATGGATTTCCTAGAAATACAGACAATCTTGAAGGCTGGAACAGGATAATGAATAGTAATGTTGATGTCAAATTTGTCCTTTTCTTTGACTGCAGCAATGAGGTAACTAAACAGTCATTGGCTTGATTGCTTATCAATGGATGAATGTTTTAAATATTTTCTGGCATTCCTTGGTGCCTTCCCTTGATTATTAAAATGAGCAGTAGAATTCTGGAGAGTGAATTTAGCAAGGTTTTGCAGATGCTGGATATCTGAAATAAAAAAAACGTATTATTAATACTTAATACATCAAGTAGCATTATTGAACAGGGAAGTGGAAGTAAGGATTACCTTGCCTTTGAACCATAACTAGTACTATTACAGCAGGTTTTAAGTATGTATGAGATGGGGAAAGGAAAAAAGAAAATAGATATAAGACCATAAAACATTGGAATAGAATTAGGCCATTCAGCCACTGAGTCTGCTCCGCCTTTCCATCATGGCTGATTTATTATCCTACTCAACCCCATTCTTCTGCCTTCTCCTTGTAACCTTTGATGCCCTGACTAATCAAGAACCTATCAATTTCCACTTTAAATATACCCAATAACTTGGCTTCCACAGCTGTCTGTAGCAATGAATTCCACAGATTCACTACTCTCTGGCTAAAGAAGTTCCTTCTCATCTTTATTCTAAGTGGACACCCTTCTATTCCATGGCTGTGCTCTCTAGTTACAGACGTCCCACCCCCCCCACCCCATAGGAACCTATAGACCTGCCTCAATGACTATCGTACAATTGCACTTAACATCCATAGTGATGAAGTGCTTTGAGAGGTTGGTGATGAAACATATCAGTTCCTGCCTGAGAAGTGACTTAGATTCACTCCAATTTACCTACTGGAGCAACAGGTCCAAAGCAGATGCCATCTCATCGGTTCTTCACTCATCACTGGAACAGCTGGACAGCAAAGGTGCATACATCAGGATGCTTTTTATGGACTACAGCTCAGCATTCAGTACCATCATCCCCTCAACACTAATCAATAAGCTCTTAGACCATGGCCTCAATATTTCTTTCTGCGATTGGATCCTCAATTTCTTCACTTGCAGACCCCAGTCAGTTTGGATGAGAAACAGTATCTCCTCCACAAACTCCATTTGCACAGATGCACCACAAGGCTGTGTGCTTAGCCCTCTGCTGTACTCGCTTTACACTTATGACTGGCTAAGCACAGCTCCATATTCAAGTTTGCTGACAACGCCACTGTCATAGGTCGAATCAAAGGTGGTGACGAATCAGCATATAGGAGGGAGACTGAAAATCTGGCTGAGTGGTGCCATAACAACAACCTCTTACTCAATATCAGCAACACCAAGTAGCTGGTTATTGACTGAAGGAAAAGGAAACCAAAGGTCCATGGTGCATCCTCATTGGAGGATCAGAGGTGGATAAAGTTAGCAACTCTATAATCCTCAGTGTTATTATTTATGTGGACCTGTCCTGGGCACACACATAAGTGACATTATGAAGAAAGCACAAAATGCACCTACTTCCTTAGGAGTTTGCAAAGATTCGGCATAAAACTTTGATAAACTTCTATAGATGTATAGTGGAGAATATATTGACTGGCAGCATCACAGCCTGTTATGGAAATACCGATGCTCTTGAATGGAAAATCCTACAAAAAGTAGTGGATATGGCCCAGTCCATCACAGATAAAGCCCTCCTCACCGTTGAGCACAACTACATGGAATGCTGTCGCAAGAAAGCGGCATCTATCATCAGGGACCACCACCACCCAGGTCATGCTCTCTTCTCATTGCTGCTATCAGGAAGAACATACAGAAGTCTCAGGACCCACACCACCAGATTCAGGAACAGTTATTTCAACCATCAAGCTCTTGAGCCAGAAGGGATAACTTCACTCAACTTCACTTGCCCTATCACTGGACTATTCCCACACTTTCAAGGACTCTTCACCTCATGTTCTCAATATTTATTGCTTTTTTATTTATTATTTCTTTTTTTGTATTTGCACGGTTTGTCTTTTGCACATTGATTGCTTGTCTGTCCTGTTGGGTGCAGTCTTTCATTGATTCTGTTATGGTTCTTGGATTTGCAATGTATGCCCGCAGGAATGACACTGCATGCTAATAACCGTTCTTGTAATACCATGAGCTCTTAACTGTTAAGCAGTGTCATGTGCAGCACCTTGTCAAACGTCTGCTGAAAATCCAAGTAAACAGCATCCACTGACTCTCTTATGTCTATCCTGCTTGTTATTTCCTCAAAGAATTCCAACAGATTTCTGAGGCAAGATATCCCTTCAATGGAACCATGCTGACTTTGGCCTATTTTATCATGTGCTTCCAAATTTCCTGAAACCTCATCCTTCATAATGGACTAACATCTATTCAATCACTGAAGTCAGGCCAACTAGCTTACGATTTCCTTTCTTCTGCTTCCCTCCCTTAAAGAGTGGAGTTACATTTGCAGTTTTCCAGTTTGGAACCATTCCAGAATCCAGTGATTTTTTTTTTGAAAGATAATTACTAATGCCTTCATAATCTCTTCAACTACCTCTTTCAGAACCCTGGAGTGAGTCCATCTGGTCCAGGTGCTTCATCTACCTTCAGAGGTTTCAGCTTCCCAACCAGGTTCTCCTTAGTAATAGCAACTGCACTCTCTTCTGCCCCCTTACACTCAAATTTCTGGAATACTGCTAGTGTCTTCTACAGTGAAGAGGACACAAAATAATTATTAAAATTCCTCTGCCATTTCTTTGTCCCCCATTACTACCTCTCCAACGTCATTTTCCAGGGGTCTGATATCCACTCTTGCCTTTTTTTACTTTTTTTTTCTGGAAAAAAAAAACCCAGCTTTCTCTTTTATATTACAGGTTTGCTTACCTTCATATTTCATATTTTCTCATGGTTTTTTTTAGTTCCCTTCTGTTGGTTTTTAAAATCTTCCCAATCCCCTTAACTTTCCACTGTTTTTTGATATGTTATATACCATCTCATTTGCTTTTATGCTGTCTTTGATTTCCCTTGTCAGCCATGGTTGCGTTATCCTCCCTATAGAATACTTCTTTCAGCTTTGGGATGTGTCTGTCCTGCACCTTCTGAATTGCTTCCAGAAACTCCAGCCATTGCTGTTTTGCTGTCCTCTCTACTAGTGTCCCCTTCCAATCAATTTTGGCCAGCTGGACTCTCAATCCTTTGTAATTCCCTTTACTCCACTGTAAGTATGATAGAGTTGAAGTGGGAGAGGTTAAATGATAAAACTTCAGAAGTGCAAAATAATGATACAAGGGTTTGTTCTTCCAAAAAAGGAGGTTGAATTCTAGAAATATGTTTTAGTCTGTCCTGTCTCCTGTTTAATATTTTCTTCTTTTTTCCCTGCATCTATCTTTATCAGCTATAAAGCTTTTACAGCACTGAGCTATAAACTGAACTCTCTTCCAGTCCAGATGAAGAGTTTATACATGTTGTGTTTCACTTCTTTGTATCTTTTTTTTTTACTTTTAATAGATTCTGTATATTATATTTTTCTTTTTATACTTGTATATGGCTGATCTGACTGGATGGCACACAAACAAAAACTTTTTGCGGTATCAGTGCATTGACGATAATAAACCAGTAGCAATAATTACTGAAAATTAATCTTTTTTTTCTCTTTTGCCAAAGATATGTATGGAACGCTGCCTTGAAAGAGGAAAAGGTAGTGGAAGAACAGATGATAATATCTCGAGTCTGCAGAAAAGGTAGAAATTAAATTTGTTTTATAAACATTATCAGATTGGAGAGAGGCTATTAGGCCTATTTTATCTGTGTTCTTTTTATTCTGTTTGTTTTTAAAGTTATCTTCCCGTACTATTGATACCTATTTGTTGTACCTCCTCCAGGATTCAGACTTATATGCAGTCTACTAAACCTATTATTGAACTATATGCAAAAGAAGGAAAAGTAAGAAGAGTTGATGGAGCCAAAAGTGTTGATGAGGTGTGTAAAATGTAATCAAAGCAAAAGATTTCATGCAGTAACTCTTCGATATAGAGCAAGTATTATACATGTTTTAGGAAGTTTCTTTTTAATTATAACTTTTTTCATAAATGCTGAGCATTCTCTGTCCCATATAACCCACTTTTTGGAATGATTTCTTTTTCCAAAAATGATGTCTTTTCTTTCATTAATTCCCATGGTCGTTCTGTATTGCATGGCTATCTGGAGAAGACAAATATCAGAGTTGTATTGTACATGCATACTTTGACAATAAAATGAACCTTCAACCTTTGAATCAAACTATAAAGGAAATAAATAGAAGTTCTTTCTTGAAAATTATTATTCTGATATTGCAAGGTATCCCTTGACATGACTTGTAAGGGTTTCAAATTATACCTAATTTAGATTAGGACAGGTGACAGATTCCTTTCCATGAAGAATAATAAGCCAGCTAAAAGCCAGAGGATTCAAGAAGTTTTACAACATTTTAAATGGTTTTTAAACTCATGACTTCTGTGTGCTAACCCAATACAGTAACAGCCCAAGCCACACATTAGGAAGCAGAAAAATAAATAGGGGAGGGAGGTGGTGGGAATATCTTATTTGGATTCTGAATCCATAATCATTGATTTACTTTTTGTGCATCAGAATCTTCAAATAAAAAGTACTTGCATGCTTTGTTGGAGATAGTCTTTTTTCAATTATCTCAGGCATAGTAACTTCCCTCTATTAAAAATCTGTTATAGATGAAATAGTGTTGTATATGATTAGTGGGTAATATATTGAAAATGTTGCTAGCTTTGAGAATTTATTCTTTAATTTCTTTTCAGGTTTTTGTTGAAGTTCAGAAAATCTTTGATGCTGAAAATGGAGTCGACAACATTTGAAGTTATATAGACCTAATGCTTGTGCTTAGTTAGAGTAACTATTGTATTCTATCCTTGTTTGTTTTAAATTACTGTATTTTTGGGTACAAGTATTTTATGTTTTGATGCATTCATTACTTTTGTAAAAATTATTTGTTAAGGTGTAATGAAGACATGCTACATTTTCAAATTTGTTTCACAATTTTCTTCCAAATTCAATTTGTTATTTGTAGAGTAAAAATGTTCATCTGAAATTTGTCCTTGCTTAAGGATGTATCCACATGCTCTTGAAATGCAGTGACTTGTGACTGATTGTTTTCATACCAAATGAGATCATATTTGACATGCAGCGGGTGCACAATTCAATATTTTCAAATTAATTCGTGCAAATTAATTTGTCATTTTTAGTATCAACTTCCCCCACATTTTAAAATTTAAATGCATATTGACAGAACTTAAAGGAAATACAGAGAGTGAAGTATTATGTTAAATAATACTATTCGTTAATCCTTAAGTACATTTTTTTCTAGAGGAACAACCAATTTAGAAAGAATTACCATTGAAATCACATTTGCACGCGTTCATTTATTTGTGTACTTTTGAAAGTAAATTCATGCATTGGAATTTTTAATGTGTAAAAATGACAAAACATTTTTATGTACATTGCAGTATAGTTTCCCACAGGTCGAACATTTTTAGAGGGCAAGGAGTTGACTCTGGAAGTGGTAGCTGAGAACTTTTTGCAGGCTGGTATTACGTTGGTTGAAGATCTTGGTAAAGAAATCTTTCAAGTCTAAATATTAGATCTTGAAATGGTGAGAAAAATCAGAGCAACTGAACTACTATCCTGTATAAAAACGATGACAAACACTGTCATTTTCTACCATTCTGAAACTTTGATAGGACACTTCCTAATGTGACACACATAAAAGTTGCTGGTGAACGCAGCAGGCCAGGCAGCATCTATTGGAAGAGGTACAGTCGACGTTTCGGGCCGAGACCCTTCGTCAGGACTAACTGAAAGAAGAGATAGTAAGCGATTTAAAAGGGGGAGTGGGAGGGGGAGATCCGAAATGATAGGAGAAGACAGGAGGGGGAGGGATGGAGCCAGGAGCTGGACAGTTGATTGGCAAAAGGGATATGAGAGGATCATGGGACAGGAGGCCCAGGGAGAAGGAAAAGGGGCAGGGGGGGAACCCAGAGGATGGGCAAGGGGTATAGTGAGAGGGACAGGGGGAGAAAAAGAATGTGTGTGTCCCTTGTACCCCATCTGTTATTTATTTATTTATATACACACATTCTTTTTCTCTCTCTCCTTTTTCTCCCCCTGTCCCTCTCACTATACCCCTTGCCCAACCTCTGGGTTCCCCCCCTCCCCCTTTTCCTTCTCCCTGGGCCTCCTGTCCCATGATCCTCTCATATCCCTTTTGCCAATCAACTGTCCAGCTCCTGTTTCCATCCCTCCCCCTCCTGTCTTCTCCTATCATTTCGGATCTCCCCCTCCCCCTCCCCCTTTCAAATCTCTTACTAGCTGTTCTTTCAGTTAGTCCTGACGAAGGGTCTCGGCCCGAAACGTCGACTGTACCTCTTCCAATAGATGCTGCCTGGCCTGCTGCGTTCACTAGCAACTTTTATGTGTGTTGCTTGAAATTCCAGCATCTGCAGATTTCCTCGTGTTTGCACTTCCTAATGTGAGTTAGCATAGTCTCAAAGTATTTTCTGCAGTAGGCGTATGGGATCATTTTACTCGCAGGACAGCAGTTCTTTTGGAGCATTGTCATCTAAGCAGCTATTGTTATTTCATTCACCATACAATGAGATCTTTCAAACATAGCTTTTCTCATTGTCCATTGTTTCTTTTTCTCTGCATCCCTCACTCCACGATGAAAGTTCTGATTTCCAGTAATGCTGCATACCACAGTGCTGGTCCTGACCACATTACTGTTCTTCCACTTACTCCTTCCCTTTGCGTATGAAGTATCTAATAACTAATTGCAGTGAGGGCTAGGTGGGGCCACAACTGAAATAATTGAATATCCTGCTGGAATGTCAATCCAATGTACAGTACCAGTTAAAATGTTATAAATATATCGAGGACGCTAAAGAATATTTTCTAAAATCAAGACAGGTTCTGTGCATTGGAAATCATTATAAACACTGGAAATATGGAACAGTTCAGCTGCCATTGGTAAAGTGACAGATTTACATTCCTATTGCAAAGATTCTGTGAGAACAATTCACCTAAATTTTGACCTTCCGTAACAAATGCCGATTAAATATCAGGATTTTCAGTACTTCATCAATTTGTGTTTGAGAACATCAAATAAAAGTTTTACTTGAATCTCTAATTCCAATCCTTCTAGTTTGAACATTGAATTCTGAGAAATTTGTCCATTTATTTAATATAAGAATGACCAGAATACCTCATTTCATTTAACATTCGTCTGCTTTTGTATACTTTTTGTTATTTTTCTAAATAATAATTAACTAAATAATTAAATCATAATTTGAATTTCTATTATAATTGATAGCATTCTCCTCAAATGTAATAAAATAAGGACTCCTGCTTGCAAAGGTGCAGTAAATATTATTAGAAACAAAGAGATAATTAATAATGTACTCCAGATGTGTATTTTGAGCTGCCAAGGCTTGGAAGGTGCTTGCAATTTGTATTTTATGATTAGCTGACATTTAATATTAAATAATTACAATTCATTCCATTTCTGTAGGTATGACTAACTTCTTTTGCAGCATCTTTAGCTTTTGTATCTGGTCATTTCTGACTACATGAAAGCATTTTCAAATCATTAGCAATATTAGACCTCTGTATAAATGTAGATTATCTATTTGGTTATTAGTATTGCAGATTAAAAGAAGTAAAGAAAAATTGACTGCATGTTTGTGTTTGAATTTGAAGAAAAATCATATTTTAGCTTGTAGCTTGGATTTGTAGTTGGCAGATAAATCCCCAGGGCCAGATGGTCTGCATCCCAGAGTGCTTAAGGAAGTGGCCCAAGAAATAGTGGATGCATTAGTGATAATTTTTCAAAACTCGTTAGATTCTGGACTAGTTCCTGAGGATTGGAGGGTGGCTAATGTAACCCCACTTTTTAAAAAAGGAGGGAGAGAGAAACCGGGGAATTATAGGCCGGTTAGCCTAACGTCGGTGGTGGGGAAACTGCTGGAGTCAGTTATCAAGGATGTGATAACAGCACATTTGGAAAGCGGTGAAATGATCGGACAAAGTCAGCATGGATTTGTGAAAGGAAAATCATGTCTGACGAATCTCATAGAATTTTTTGAGGATGTAACTAGTAGAGTGGATAGGGGAGAACCAGTGGATGTGGTATATTTGGATTTTCAAAAGGCTTTTGACAAGGTCCCACACAGGAGATTAGTGTGCAAACTTAAAGCACACGGTATTGGGGGTAAGGTATTGGTGTGGGTGGAGAATTGGTTAGCAGACAGGAAGCAAAGAGTGGGAATAAACGGGACCTTTTCAGAATGGCAGGCGGTGACTAGTGGGGTACCGCAAGGCTCAGTGCTGGGACCCCAGTTGTTTACAATATATATTAATGACTTGGATGAGGGAATTAAATGCAGCATCTCCAAGTTTGCGGATGACACAAAGCTGGGTGGCAGTGTTAGCAGTGAGGAGGATGCTAAGAGGATGCAGGGTGACTTGGATAGGTTGGGTGAGTGGGCAAATTCATGGCAGATGCAATTTAATGTGGATAAATGTGAAGTTATCCACTTTGGTGGCAAAAATAGGAAAACAGATTATTATCTGAATGGTGGCCGATTAGGAAAAGGGGAGGTGCAACGAGACCTGGGTGTCATTATACACCAGTCATTGAAAGTGGGCATGCAGGTACAGCAGGCGGTGAAAAAGGCGAACGGTATGCTGGCATTTATAGCGAGAGGATTCGAGTACAGGAGCAGGGAGGTACTACTGCAGTTGTACAAGGCCTTGGTGAGACCACACCTGGAGTATTGTGTGCAGTTTTGGTCCCCTATTCTGAGGAAAGACATCTTTGCCATAGAGGGAGTACAGAGAAGGTTCACCAGATTGATTCCTGGGATGGCAGGTCTTTCATATGAAGAAAGACTGGATGAACTGGGCTTGTACTCGTTGGAATTTAGAAGATTGGGGGGGGATCTGATTGAAACGTATAAGATCCTAAAGGGATTGGACAGGCTAGATGCGGGAAGATTGTTCCCGATGTTGGGGAGGTCTAGAACGAGGGGTCACAGTTTGAGGATAGAGGGGAAGCCTTTTAGGACCGAGATTAGGAAAAACTTCTTCACACAGAGAGTGGTGAATCTGTGGAATTCTCTGCCACAGCAAACTGTTGAGGCCAGTTCATTAGCTATGTTTAAAAGGAAGTTAGATATGGCCCTTGTGGCTACAGGGGTCAGGGGGTATGGAGGGAAGGCTGGGTTCTGAGTTGGATGATCAGCCATGATCATAATAAATGGCGGTGCAGGCTCGAAGGGCCGAATGGCCTACTCCTGCACCTATTTTCTATGTTTCTATGTTTCTATGTTTATGGGTGGTATGAGAGAATATATTTTTATGTTTGGCTCCATATGGTAGATCCATACTTTATTTTTATCTACTCTCTGTCCCCTGAAGAAGGCTTTTGAATAGTGTGCCTTAGAGTTTGCAGGTGAAGCATGGTGAACTACTTGACTGGTTACTGACACATTTGGGGAAGTTGTTACTGTTTCTTGCATCATCTGCTTCATTAGCCATAAAGCACTTTGAATTCTATGAAGGGGATGTGGGAAAAGCTGTGTAAATGCAATATTTTTTTTTTATCTTGAATGGCGAGGAGGGAAGCAGAGACTGACTCTGTGATCATCTGCAATCCAGTCACTATTTTACAAAGTAGAATGGTAATTTTGTTTTTTTTTCCCTCCCCAAGCCTGAGCCAGGATCTTAGAAACAAGTTGGCTCCACTATACAATGCAGTCACGATTGATACCTTTTTTTGTGTACAGGTCTATTTATTTCTTTCCTAAATATACTGTATTTCGTGAACTTGATCTCCACAGCCTTCTGTGGTGGAGTGGTGGAGTATTTCACAAATTCACCACCCTATGAGAGAAGAACCTTCTCATTTCTAAATGTCATTTTGCATAGCTGGTTCAAGACCCTGTATCCAGAGAAAATCTCTTCCCTGCATCTATGCTGTTGAGTCCTGTCAGAATTTTGAACATTTCAGTCAGATCTCTCATTCTTCTAAATCCGAGGTGATACATTCTCTCATATAACAGACTTGTCATCGCGTATTCAGATTGATGATTGCATTTCTCTATGGCAAACATTTCCTGCCTTTGGTAAGGAAATCAAAACTGCACAAATGACTCCAGGTGTTATCTGGCTACAGCCCTGTAAATTGTAGCAAGACGTCACTGTTCCCTCCTAGACATGGGGAGTGTGCTGACGCACAGTGCTCCCGAGCATGTAACCTTTGTTGCCATGCAGCTGAAGTTTCCTTACATTTAAACCTTTAAAGTGCTGCTTATTTTTCAGGTTATGTAAAAATTTCCTGCTTAGAACAATGGCTGGTCCACACAGCTGTAACAAAAAAATAGAGGGAGTATTGCAAGACATTCTTGCTCCTGTATTCAAAACTTTAATGAAGGACTGTATGTAATTTTTTGATGTTCCTGCTGATTTCTTTGTACATCAACATTTCCCAATCTATCATCTGTTAAAAGATCAGATGCCATTACATTTTCCTACATATTTATCCATGTTATAGTGCATCTGTTATGTATTTTAACTTGGCTGGAAGCCTGATTTCATTCTGCATATAACTTGCATCCCAGCCAAATTTTGTGTTGGGGATAGACTTAAAAATTCTGCATTTAGTTCCTTCAATGAAATTATTGATGTACAAATTGAATATCTGTGGCCCAAACACAGATGCTGTGTTCCTTGCTAGTCATCGCCTTGCCTTGAAAAATACTTATTTATTCTTGATCTTTTTCCTTTCTGTTAATTCCTCTTAGTATTATTTGGCCCTTGGCTCTATGCTTGTTGTAGACTTTAATTCAACTATACCCCTTCTCCAGTTCTGTTTCACCTTTCTCCACTGCTTGTTCATGTGTGGGTACGAAGCGATAGAGGATGAATGGACAAAATGTTGGACTGCGAAGCAATGGGAACTGCATCGTTAATATTCTGATCATGGAAACAAGCAGGTATTGGCTCGGAAACATTCAGGTCAGTAGCAGAATATCAGCTGAGAGATTTAATATGCTTCTTTAGGGCATTTTTGATTTAGTATGCTTGTCTTCATAGCCTGAGGAATTTAGTATAAGATAGTAGTCATGTTGCAGTTATACAATAAAAACATTGATTAGACTGCGCTTAGAGATTTGTGCACATTTCTGGTCACCACACCACAGGAAGGATGTGGTAGCAATAAAAAGTGTGAAAGAGATTAACCAGGATGTTAGATAGGTCAGGTTTATGTTCACTGGAATGTAGAAGGCAAGGTGGTGACCATATATCCCAGCCATTGAGCACATTTACATGAAGCACTGTCACAAGGAAGCAGTATCTATCAAGGATTTTCCGGGTTATACTCTCTTCTCACTACTACCATAGGGCAGCAGGTACAGAGGTCTTAGGACCCACACCACCAGGTTCAGGACAGGTACCACCGACAACCATAGTCTCCTGAACCATCTTGGGTAACTCCTCCACCTCAACACTGAACTGAGTCTATTACCCACAGACTCACTTTCAATGTTATTTTTTTATTTGTGCAATTCGTCTTCTTTTGCCCATTGGGTATTTGTTTGTCTTTGTTTCTGTATAGTTTGTATATGTATAGTTTTTTTTTTACAGAAAATTAATCTCAAGGTAGTATATGCTAACATATGCCTATTTTGATATTAAATTTACTTTGACTGACTTTAATAGAATTGTAGCAGGCCGAACAACAAGAAGTAGGTTACAGACGAGAAAATCTGCTGATGCTGGAAATCCAAAGCAACATCTATGGAAGAGAATAAATAATCGACAGGTCAGGCTGAGACCCTTCTCCAGTCTTAAAGAAGGATCTTTAATGGAATGTTGACTGTTTACTCTTTTCCATTGATGCTGCCTGACCTGTTGAATTCCTCCAGCATTTTGTGTGTGTGTTGCTTAAGTAGGTTAGATTCAGCTAGGTGCACCTAACACTTTTCAGAGTATGTTTATGACGTCAAATAATGCTTTTCCCTTGAGCAACAAAAGATTGCAAACATTCAAACAATTAAATCATTTGATACAGTTCTGTTACATAACTTGTATATAAACTTCAATAATTTTGTTTCATTATTTCAGTTTCACCACTAGGTGGATGTATAGGTTCATGTTCTTTAGTCTTTCCATCCTGCCTCATGTTGATCTGTACAATAATAAAATTATTGATACAGTACACTGAGGTCTCTGAGATTGTGTCTTAAAGCAAAGCCTCGTTGTAATGTAGCTTGAATGAAAGTACAGTTCACAAATGAATGTTTAGAATTTTGAAAAAAATGCTGGTTTCCAAAATTCTGCCTCTAGCTACTTTTCCTTCATAAGGATATTTTGATATGTGTCCTTTCAGGCAGGGTCTGTAGGAGGAGGCACGTAATGTTGAGTATGTCTTAGCTTGGAAGGTGATGAAAAGTCAGAATGGTCTCTGCCATTTACTGGTCTGAAATTTTGTTTGTTGACCTTAGCAGTTTATTATTTCTCTTGTCTTTTCTCCCATCATGCAGAAGAAAAATAAGTCTGACAGGCTCAAGGACTGTTATAGGATAATCACGTGGGTCCCTAGAATAAATTAGACACTTGACCTCATAAGTTACCTTTATGACCGCACACCTTATTGTCCACAGGCATTGTATTTTCTTGTGGCTATTATACTTTATTCTACATAGTAATTTTTTTTATCTCATACTAACTCAGTGTACTCTGTAATGAATTTATCTATGTGAACAATATTCCAGACAAGCTTTTCACTGTACCTCAGTGCACGTGACAACAATAAACCTTTTATCAAATGTTTTCTGTAAGTGCCAGCTGGATCCTTGCCTATATTAATCTCACATAATTTTCCCACTCTTTTGTTCAATTGTTTCAAGGTTACTCTTCCCTTAAGTTTTCTTTCCTATATTGTCTGTTACATGCTTACACTTAAATTATTTATGGGACTGTAAAACATTTTACATACTATATATTATTCTCAAATCTAATTTGGAGTTCAGGCTTTAGTTCATCAAGGTTTTGCTGAGGAGAGAGCCATAGGATTTGAGTAGATATTGTTCCGTTATTTATTCCTTCCTTCTTTCTTATTGCACATTTAGAGCAGTGGGGTTCCCAGGCAGGACAGTGGAATGCTCCTCTTGTAGGATGTGGGAAGACAGGGAAACCTCCAATGTCCCCGATGACTACATTTGCAAGAAGTGCATCCAGATCCAGCTTCTAACAGGCGGTGTTAAGGAGTTGGAGCTGGAACTGAATGAACTCTGGATAATTCAAGAAGCTGAGGGGTTGATAGACAGGACGTAGAAGGAGGCAATTACAGCCAAGGTGCTGGACACAGGTAACAAGGTGACTGTCAGGAGGAGGAAAATGGATAGGCAGCCAGTGGCTGTTCCCCTCAACAACAGTTATATCACTTTGGATACTGTTGTGGGGGGGGGGGGGGGTGAGGTGATGACATAGTAAAGGAAAGCCACAGTGATCAGGTCTCTATGTCAGAGTCCAGCTCTGTGGCTTAGAAGGGAAGGGAAAGAGAAGATGCAAGCTGTACTGATAGGAGATTCATTGGATAAAGTAATAGAAAGGAGGTTCTGTGGACTAGAACGAGATTCTGAGGTGGTATGTTGCCTCCTGCATGCCTGGATCAGGGGCATCTCAGACTGAGTCCAAAGTATTGATAAGTGGGAGGGCGAGCAGCCAGAAGTCATGGTCAACGTCAGTACCAATGAAATGGGTAGGAGGGTTGCCAAGGTCCGTCAAAGTGAGTTCAGGGAGTTAGGTGCCAAGTTGAAGGACAGGGCCTCCAGGGTTGTGATCTTAGGATTGTTACCTGTGCAATGTGCCAGTGAGGCCAGAACTAGGATGATCATACAATTTAACCCACAGCTAAGGGTTGCTGCAGGAGGGAGCTCTTCAGGTTTTTGGATAAAAGGACTCTCTTCCAGGGAAGGCGGGACATGTACAGGAGAGATTGTTTGCACCTGAACTCGAGGGGGACTAACATCATAGCAGAAAGGTTTGCAAGTGTTGCATAGAAGGGGATGGGGTGGTTTAAACTGGAATTGCAAGGGGATGGGAACCAGAATGCCAGACCGCATAGTGGAGTGGCTGTAGAGAAAGATGCTGTTAAACCTACATAAAAAGTCAAGAATCAAAAGATTGAGCATGGTGGGACTACTATTCTGAGCTGCGTATATTTCAGTGCGAGGAGTATTCTAGGAAAGGTGGATGAGCATAGGGCATGGATTAGCACGTGAAATTATTTAGTGAGACTTGGTTGCAAGAGGGGCAGGACTGGCAGCTCAGTCCTCGAGGGTTCTATTGCTTGAGGCTTGATAGAGCAGGAGGGATTAAAGGGAGAGGGGTGGCATTACTAATCAGGGAAAATGTCATAGCAGTGCTCAAATAGGACAGACTGGAGAACTCATCTAGTGGGTAGAACTGAGGAATAAGAAAGGTAAAACTACATTAATGGGATTATATTATAGTCCACTCAACAGTCTGCAAGATGTAGAATTGTGATGAAGAGAAGCAAATTTGTAGAGTGATCGCAGACTGTTGCAAGAAACATAGGGATGTGATAGTAGGTGATTTTAACTTTCCACACATTGACCCAACTAGGGAGAGTGTGATACTAGATCTCCTATTAGGGAATGAGACAGGGCAGGTGACAAGTTTGTGCAAGGGAACACTTTACATCTAGTGATCATAATGCCTTTAATTTCAATGTAATTATGGAAAAAGATATGTCTGGTCTGTGGGTTGAGATTCTAAACTGGAGAAAGACCAATGTTGATGGTATCAGAAAGGATCTGGCAAGTGTGGATTGGGACAGGCTGTTTTCTGGCAAAGGTGTACTTTGTAAGTGCGACTCCTTCAAAAGTATTATTTTGAGAGTACGGAGTTTGTATGTTTCCTGCCAGAATCAAAGGTAAGGACAACAGGTTTAAGGAACGTTTGTTTTTTGAGAGATTTTGAGGCCCTTGTTAAGAAAAAGAAGGAAGTTCATAGCAGGTCTAGGCAGTAGGAACAAATGAGGTACTTGAGGAATATAAGAAATGCAAGAGAGTAAATCAGGAGAGCTAAAAGAACTCAAGACATTGCTTTAGCAAACAATGTGAAGGAGAATCCTAAGGGTTCTTACAGATATATTAAGGACACAAGGATAGCAAACGACAAAATTTGTCCTCAGGAAGATCAGAGTAGTAATCTATGTGTGGAACTGAAAGAGATAGGAGAGGTCTTAAATGGATTATTTACATCTGTATTTACTCGGGAGATGGACACAGAGTCTATAGAAGTGAGGCAAAGCAGCAGCAAAGTCATGCACCCTATACAGATTACAGAAGAGGAGGTGTTTGCTGTCTTGAGGCAAATTAATGTGGATAAATCCCCAGGGCCTGACAAGATATTCCCTGTATCCTCTGGGAGGCTAGTGCAGAAATTGCAGCAGCCCGAGCAGATATATTTGAAACTTCCTTAGCCATGATGAAGTTTGGAGGAAAGCTATTGTTGTTCCATCGTTTAACAAAGGCTCTAAGAATAAGCCAGGGTATTATAGGCTGATGAACTTGAAATCAGTAGTGGGAAAGTTATTGGAAGGTATTCTAAAAGACTGGATATCCAAGTATTTGGATAGACAGGGACTGAATGGAGATAGTCAGCATGGCTTCGTGTGTGGTAGGTCATGTCTAACCTATCTTATAGAGTTTTTTGAGGAAGTTACCTGGGAAGTTGATGAAAGCAAGGCAGTTGATGCTGTCTACATGGACTTTAGCAAGACCTTTGACAAAGTCCCACATGGGAGGTTGGTCAGTCATTTGGTATTCAAGGTGAGGTAGTAAATTGGATTAGACATTGGCTTCATGGGAGAAGCCAGAGAGTGGTAGTAGATGGTTGCCTCTCTGACTAGAGGACTGGTATCTGTTGTTGCTTGACATCTATATCAATGGTCCGGATGATAATATGATAAACTGGATCAGCAAGGAAGACTATCAGAGCTTGCAGCAGGATCTGGATCAGCTGGAAAAATGGGCTGAAAAATGGCAGATGGAAATTAATGAAACAAGCATGAGGTGCTGTACTTTGGGAGGATTAACTAGCATAGGTCTTATTCGGTGATTGACAGGGCACTGAGGAGTGTGGTAGAACAGAGTGTTCGGAGAATACAGATCTATAATTCCTTGAAAGTGACATCACAGTTAGATAGGGTTGTAAAGAAATCTTCTTTCAGATTGGCCTTCATATGCCCATGTACTGAGTACAGAAGTTAGGATGTTATTTTGAAGTTGTATAAGATGTTGGTGAGGTCTAATTTGGAATATTGTGTGCAGTTTCAGTCAACTACTTACAGGAAGAATGTAAATAAGATTGAAAGAGCGCAGAAAGAACTTAGATGGAAGTTGCTGGGACTTGAGGACCTGAGTTATAAAGAAAGGTTGAATAGAACATAGAACATAGAACAGTACAGCACAGTACAGGTCCTTCGGCCCACAATGTTGTGCCGACCCTTAAAAACCCTGCCTCCCATATAACCCCCCACCTTAAATTCCTCCATATGCCTGTCTAGTAGTCTCTTAAATTTCACTAGTGTATCTGCCTCCACCACTGACTCAGGCAGTGCATTCCATGCACCAACCATTCTCTGAGTAAAAAACCTTCCTCTAATATCCCCCTTGAACTTCCCACCCCTTACCTTAAAGCCATGTCCTCTTGTATTGAGCAGTGGTGCCCTGGGGAAGAGGTGCTGGCTGTCCATTCTATCTATTCCTCTTAATATCTTGTATACCTCTATCATGTATCCTCCCAACCTCCTTCTCTCCAGAGAGTAAAGCCCCTAGCTCCCTTAATCTCTGATCATAATGCATAGTCTCTAAACCAGGCAGCACCCTGGTAAATCTCCTCTGTACCCTTTCCAATGCTTCCACGTCCTTCCTATAGTGAGGCGACCAGAACTGGATACAGTACTCCAGGTGTGGCCTAACCAGAGTTTTATAGAGCAGCATCATTACCCCGCGATTCTTAAACTCTATCCCTCGACTTATGAAAGCTAACACTCCATAAGCTTTCTTAATTACCCTATTTACCTGTGAGGCAACTTTCAGGGATCTGTGGAAATGTACTCCAAGATCCCTCTGCTCCTCCACACTTCCAAGTATCCTGCCATTTACTTTGTACTCTGCCTTAGAGTTTGTCCTTCCAAAGTGTACCACCCCACACTTCTCTGGGTTGAATTCCATCTGCCACTTCTCAGTCCATTTCTGCATCTTATCAATGTCTCTCTGCAATCTTCGACAATCCTCTACACTATCCACAACACCACCAACCTTTATGTCATCTGCAAACTTGCCAACCCACCCTTCTACCCCCACATCCAGGTAGTTAATAAAAATCATGAAAAGTAGAGGTCCCAGAACTGATCCTTGTGGGACACCACTAGTCACAACTCTCCAATCTGAATGTAGTCCCTCCACCATAACCCTCTGCTTTCTGCAGGCAAGCCAATTCTGAATCCACCTGGCCAAACTTCCCTGGATCCCATGCCTTCTGACTTTCTGAATAAGCCTACCATGTGGAACTTTGTCAAATGCCCTAGTAAAATCCATGTAGATCACATCCACTGCACTACTCTCATCTATATGCCTGGTCACCTCCTCAAAGAACTCTATCAGGCTTGTTAGACATGATCTGCCCTAGGTCCTAACCTAATAGGTTAGGACTTCTTTTCCTAGAATGTAGAAGATTGAGGTGAGATTTGTTAGAGGTACATAGGATAAAAGCAAGCAAGCTTTTTCCACTGAAGTTGAATGAGAATACAATTAGAGAGGATTGGTTAAGGGTGAAAGGTAAAATGTTTAAGGGAAACATAAGGGGAAACTTCCTTGACTCAGAGAATGTGGAGTGTAGAACAAGCTGCCAGAAAACATGGCGGATACAGGTTCAATTTCAACATTTAAGAGAAATTTGGATAGGCACATGGATGGTGGAGGGGGGATGCAGTATGGAGGGCTTTGGGCCGGGTGCAGGTCGCTAGGGCTAGGCAGATTAGTGATTCAGCATGGACAAAGGGCTGAAGGGCCTGTTTATGTGCTCGAGTGTTCCATGGCTCTATAATTACTCTGTGACTCTATAATATCCCTTCTCATTGAACAGAAAGGAAGAAATGCATTTGTCCACAAGCATTTTAAAACTTCGTGGTATTGTCTTGCAACTAATAAGGTACTTCTTTAGTTATGCATTAAACAGTTGAAAGCAAGGCTATAATGTCACAAGTGAAAGACTTATTTTGCTCATTAGCTTAATTCTCAAAGGACTCAATATACTCTGGATTTTCTGATTAATTAAGATGACTACATGTAGAATTTATGAGACTGATATCACAAACTCAGAATTGTTAGATTTTCATGACTAGTTGTGGTAAGTTAATACATGAGAGTTCTACATGAAGAACCAGGTCGTAACACGGCTAAACTTGCAATTTCTGTTGATTGCTGCTGACATGACTGCTTCACTTGCAGTGCTTATGCAAAAAATCCTCCTGAACGCTTTTTCACCTGATCCCTCAGTTTACTACGCTAGAGGATTATTTAGTCATCGAGCAATAGAGCATGGATACGGACTCTTTAGCCCAATGAGTTCATGCCAAATCTTGTATCCACCCATCTAGTCCCGATTTCCTGCATTATCCCTCTCAGACCCAACCTTCCACATAATATCCATTATTAATTTAGAAATTCACGTCTGTAAACCAGAGGTCCACGTGTCAGTCCTCATCAGGAGATCAGAGGTGGAGAGAGTCAGCAATTTTAAGTACCTGATTGTGATGCACCCAGCAGGATGCTCTCCACCGTGCATCTATAGAAGTTTGTCAAAATTTTAGATGACATGATGAACCTCCACAAACCTCCAAGAAAGAAAAAGCCCTGTAGGACCTTCTTTGAGATTGCACTTATGTGCTAGTCTCAGGACAGATCCTCTGATCTCAGAACGTCAAGGAACTTAAAGTTACTGACACTTTCCCTCTGATGCCCTAATGAGTATTGGCTCATGGACCTCTGGCTTCTTCCTCCTGTAGGCAATAATCAGTTCTTTGGTTTTTCTGATATAAGTGCAAGGTTGTTGTTGTGCCACCCTTCAACTAGACTTTCAATCTCCCTCCTATATTCTGTTTCATCACCACCTTTGATGAGGCCAACAACAATGATTTAATCAGCATACTTAATTATGGCATTAGTGTTGTACTTAGCCACACAATCATAGGTATAAAGTGAGTGGAGCGGGGGCTAAGCACATCGTTTTGTAGTGCACCTCTGCTGATGTTGAGGAGAATATGTCATTGCCAGTCTGTACTGACTGGAGTCTGCAAATGAGGAAATCGAGGATCCAGTTGCATCTGAAGGTATCAAGCCCAAGGTATTTGAGCTTAGTGATTAATTTCAAGGGGATAACAAATTTGAATGCTAAGTTGTACTCAATGAAGAGCCAAGTGATAAATGCATCTTCATTGTCCAGATGATTCAGATGATTAATAATGGATATTATATTAACAGCATCTACCACTGACCTGTTATGATGGCAGGCACATTGGAATTGATCCTTGTCACTCCTCAGGCAGGAGTTGATATGCATCATGACCAACCTCTCAAAGCACTTCATCGCAGTGTATATAAGTGGTACTGGACAATAGTCATTGAGGCAGATTGCCAAGTCTTTTTGGACACAGTATGGTTGAAGCCTTCTTGAAGCAGATGGGTACCTCAGACTGCCAAAGCGAGAGGTAACCCTTTAGTTAGTTGATTAGTGCAGGCCTTTAGTACTCAATCAGCTACACTATCTGGGCCATATGCTTTTCATGGGTTCACCTTCCTGAAGGATGTTCTCATGTTGGCCACAGAGACTAAAATCACAGGGGTCTCAGACCATGGTGGTTCGTGAAGTTGCTTCCATGCTCTTGTCAGTCAAAATGAGAATAAAAAGCCTTGAGCTTATTTGAAAACAAAACTTTGATGTTGCTTATGTAGCTTTGTAGGAGGTGATAGCATTCAATCCTTGCTACAATGGTCAAGCATCATTCTGTGATTCCAGGTTGGTCCAGAATTGCCACTTTGCATGCAAAATGGCTTTCCATAGGTCATACCTGGACCTCTTGTATTTTCTTGCAAAGCCAGTCCTAACATCACTGATCTAGCCCTCAACGGATTGTGGATTTCTTGGTTCATCCAGGGCTTCTGGTTGGGGAAGACTCAGAATGATTTTGTGGGTACACTTTTGTCCATGTGAATCTTTATAAAGTCTGTAACAACTGTGGGACATTCACTTAGGTCCTCTGATGAGTCCTTGAACATGGCCCACTCCATCTAATCAAAGAAATCCCATGGCCACTCCTCTGCCTCTCATGGAGGCAGAGGAGTGGCCATGGGATTTCTTTGATTAGATGGAGTGGGCCATGACCAACTCTTTGTTGCCCTTACTTCTGGTGTCTTGCTTTTTAATCACTGCCAATATACCTGGAGGAGGTGTTCAGATTTTCCGAACTGAGATGGAGATGGAACAGTAGGGATCTTCTATCCAATGATGGCCAACTGTGATGTCAGTAGTGGCTCTAAGAAGGTTCTCTGATGAAGCAAAGATGAAAGTTGGCAGCAACCCTCCATAGGCTCAAGTTTTTTTCTGTTATACAACTCTTACTGAAAATGGAGTATCACTTCTCTTCATCAGCAAGCCTTCCTATATGTTGCTGGAAAGAAATTAATTTCCTTCCACCTTCTCCTGTGTGGTCACAGGAGAACTCTGGTATGATTAATAAGGATTTTGACATAAAATGGTGGAGCACATTTTTTTCCAAAGAAATGCACCATCAGCATCTTTCAAACTCCTATCATTGCAGAGCCAGTGCTCAACTGCACTCAATTTAGAGCTAAGACTTTCAAGTTTGGGGAGGTGGGCGGCCTAAAAATGAGTCAATCTATGGGGGGAAGGACTTGAAATGTTCAAAAATTCTGCATTACTGTCTTTTGAGGAACATTTATTTGTAACTATGGTTGTTAGTTACTTTACTGTATGAATACTGTGTGTATTCAAAATGTAAATGTCATTTTAACTGTGCGTCTCAATCAGTTTTTTTGCCTTTTGATAACGACGATTTGCCATCATTCACATCTGTTTCTTTTCTTAAATGAAAAGGTATAAATAATCCGGAGGAAAAGGAATTTGTAGCCATCTAAAATTTTGAACTGTTCAGTACAGTGGTAAAATCAGCAAACAATAGAATGTTTCTCTGACTGTTAGAACACAGCACAATTTGCTCTTAAACTATGTGGTAAAACTAGGAGAACCACTGTCAAATGTTTAAGGGTTGTGATATATTCCTAAGTGGCTGCTTGCACAATGACACAGCCCCAATATTAAATTAAGCAAGTACTGTAACTAATTCTAGATGACAAAAAAAGTTTTTAGTGACCTTTAAAGACATGCTCAAAGAGATATTTGTCCTTTTGCAGAGAAGGTAAGATGTCACGTCGTGCACAATTTAGATTCTCCAAATGACCTTTACCAGAAGATATTGTAAAAAGGTGCACCTCATTAACTTCAGCAAAACTACTGACAATAATTAAACAACAAAGGCTGTATTGGAATCATGTCTTGTTCTTTAAATGATATATAATTCATAAATGTTTTATGAACAGATGTCATAACACAGTGCATCACACAAATCAAAACTGTATGTATAAAGGAGTGGATGGAAACATAAAAGTTTCTGATAGACATCCCGAAAAAGAACTTTAATGAGAAGTACGGTTTGACTGATTGATAAATGAAGATGGTTGAAATATTCTTACTTGGTCTGTCAGGAACTTTTAATTTTAGCGTGAGACCACATCTTTTTTTTCAGGTAATATCTTGATAGAAAATGTCTGTATGATTCAGCATAATATAGTAATTAACACTGTGGATTTAGTGTATGTATATCATAGAACTGAGATTTTGCCAAGTTTCAAAGAAAATAAAATCCTAGGCCTTTTTTTTTCACTTTAGGTAGCAAATCTAATTTAACTTTCCTCAAAATAGCAGCACCTTTCAAATCTTTAGTTGACAACTAAAGATAAGCATTTTTGCAAAAATATGCTTAAGTCATCAATTATACAGTATATACGATTGGGACATATGTTTTCTTTGTTCATTGTACTATCAATTCAATACAGTGTGTTTTCTTACATTGCATCATTGCTGCCTCCTCTCCCCTCACCCCTTGAACAATGCACTCATGAAGCAAGTGAGAAGCTTTTGCAGAATAGATAGATAGATATACTTTATGAATCCTGAGGGAAATTTGGTTTCGTTACAGCTGCACCGACCAAGAATAGAGCATAAATATAGCAATACAAAAAAACCCAACAATCAAACAGCAAAATGCAAACTATGCCAGATGGAAAGTAAGTCCAGGACCAGTCTATTGGCTCAGGGTGTCTGACCCTCCACGGGAGGAGCTGCACGTTCAATGGCCACAGGCAGGAACGACGTCCCGTGCCGCCAAGTGTTGTATCACAGTGGAATGTGGCCGAAGTCCAACAGTAAAAAGTTCAGTCCTTAGTATGCCCAGCTCCTTAGTATCTAGTGGCAAAAGGAAGCTTAAACTGTGGTAATTTCCCACAGAGCCTTTGTGGTGGCTGCACAAAAATTTAGATTGTCACTCCCATCTCCAGTCGTCTCGACTCTGTCTTGCCATTGGATCCAGATGGGAATTGGGAAGAGAGAGTGAGGCTGACGCTGCGCAACTCTCCCTCACTTAAATCCAAACCACGTGCTAGTCTCGACACCATAATAATGGTGTCGAGGTCCTCATCGACGTCCACGATAGACGAACACTCCTGTACAGTGTAATGTGTTAATAGGCAGCATTTGCTTATGGAGATCGCCTTCAACTGAAAGACCAACAAATTATGAGTACACAAAATTGCATTTGTCATTGAGTCCTGCCAAAGTGTCTCAGCCCAAAGTATTGACTGTACTTTTTTCCCTAGATGCTGCCTGGCCTGTTGAGTTCCTCCAGCATTTTGTGTGTGTTCCTGTAGAGAAGAGAGAAGGCAATAAATTAAAAGTCCTCCAATTAGCTGTCTGGAATTAATAAAAAGTTGCTTAAGTCTCATGTCCATGAGAAGCAGTACTGAGGCATCCTAGTTAGGAATGTTATCAAAATAATTTGTGACGTCTATTGTTATTTATACTCAGACCAATTGACTTCATAAACCTCAGTGCCTCTGAGATAGAATGGGAATGTAAATTAGTCATAGATTTTCAGAGTTATACAGCACAAAAATGGGGCTTTCACCTCACTGGTGAACATGTCAATCTTTTAGAACATCTATGCTAATACCATTAAATCCGTATCTTTATATGCCTTGTCCATATAAGTGCCCATCAGCATTTTTCTTAAATGTAGTTATTGTTTCTGATTCCATCACTGCCTTTGACATGCCATATGCCTTTTACACCATCCTAACTATTGCATTACCACTTTCTGGGAATTATGGACTTGAATCCTAGATTCCCTTTCCTTAGGAAGCTACTATTTACATTGTCTACCACGACTTGACTTGATAGAATGTGACACCTCACAGCTGTTGGGATTAAATTTCATCTATCAAAGTTCAAATTAAATTTTATTATCGAAGTACATACTGTATATGTCACCATGATCTCAGTGAACGTACCAGCTAGTTGATCAGCACAGGTTTTTAGTATGTGGCTGGGTACCCTGTCCAGTCCGGATGCTTTCTGTGGTTTCACCCTCTTGAAGGCAGCCTGTATGTCACCTTCAGAGACTGAGATCATGGAATCATCAGAAGATGTAGGAGTTCGTGATAGTTCCTCCATGTTCTGCTGGTCAAATTGACACTCTTTCAATACTCCACCAACTGTTCCTTTTGATCAACAGGCAATCTGCTGGAAGAACTCAGCAGGTCAGGCAGCATCTGTGGGTGGAGAGCATCAATATTTCAAGTTAAAACTGTAGTGTAGTGTTTTGACCCGAAACAGCGTAAATTTTCCCCTCTCTCTAATACTGCTTAAGTCGCTGAGTTCCTCCAGCAGATAGCTTGTTGCTCTAGATTCCAGCTTCTGCAGACTCTCAGCTGAACTACTTTCTGCTGTAACCTTACTCATTACCCAGAACTCTAGCAATTTTGTATCATCTGCAAACAATGGAGGTCCCAGCATCCATAGCTGATGTACACAGATCTTTAATCAGAAAAACATCCTTCTTCCATCACATGCTAATTTTTCATTCAATTAGCCAGCTTGCCTGGATCCCATGTGCCTTCAACTTCTGGATCAACCTACAATTCAGGACGATACCTTAATGAAGTTACTACGGATAATGTCTACCACCCTGCCTTCCACTGCACTAAGATTTGCCGACTACCCTTCATCAGACCTAACTTTTTGATTATACATAAACCATTAGAATTTTCTCTAGTAACTTCCCTACTACTGACATTAGGCTCACCAGCTTGTAGTTCTTTGGTTTAATTCTATTGTATTTCGTAAATAAAGGAACAGAATTAGCTATCCTCCAGACTCCTGGGATATCACTTGCGGCTAACTGGATGCAAAATCTCTGCAAAGACCATCTCCTCCCTTGCTGGGTAGATCCAGCCCTAGGGACTTATCAACCCTTACATGTTCCGTGGCATCTAATTCTCCCTTTTTAATACCGACAAGATCTGCACTGTCAAGATAGATACGTTATTGATCCCAAAGGAAATTACAGTGTCACAGTGGCATTACAAGTGCACAGATATTAAAAGAGAAGTAAGGAAGAATAAAAAAAAGTTACCTCAAACAGTCTAACAAGAGGGAGTAATACTTTCCCAGCTATAGGTTGACTCATTATAGAACCTAAAGGCTGAGGATAAGAATGACCTCGTAAATTTAGATATATTTATAAAATGCCTTGGTTTTTGTTCACAGTATTGACAGCTTTCTAGAGAGCACTTGATCAATGGTTCTTATTTGTTGTCATCAAGTGTGAACGGGATTGGACATGATTGTAATATTCTCATTAATAAAATAGGCACTCACTTTCTAGTCCTGAATTCAAGAAACATCTTTGCTACTGTGGAGCTGTGAACAAATGTAAGACATTATCTGCATGACATTGCTTGCAAAGAGAGCATTTATTTGATAATCAAACTTATTTTCATTTTTGGTTTCTTCCTTCTAGCTTTTGTAATAATTTACTCTTGCAGTTGAATCTTCCCAAACTGGTTCCTTCTAATTCTCAGTTCACCTATTCGGTGAGGACTGATAGCAGTTTTTCTCTAATATTTTCTCAGACTAAGTTGAGTTCTGATAAATCAAATATTCAATTATTCCTTGACTAAGGAAGTATCTTACCATTATTTCTAGATCAAAAGAATTCACAAAGTTGAATTCCTAATCCGTACAATAAAATCTTTAATAAGATAAATATGTCATGATTTGAAAACTGAAGCTGTTTTAGCCAAATTCTTTTGTGTGAACATGATATATGTGCAAATTATATAGCTCACATCATGAATACTTGCATTCTTTTACAGTAGACATTGTGGTGCTCTGACTGTTTTCTTGACCTTTATGGACAATATTGCTAACACACACTAGAAGTTTATATGTTTCAGTGAGGATTTATATTTTTGTCTCATGCTGCTTTTTTCTATAATGGCAGCTGTCATCACCGTTTAAAATCTTTTAAGCTTACTTGAACACTATCTGGATGTTTTGCTTAATAAAAATTAAACTACCAGTATTAAGCATTAGGTCACTGGACTATTTTAGGACTCATCTTGGGTCACACAAAATCACTACAGTCAGTCAAAATTCCTAATGAAAGGCACAGTTGTGTGGAAGAAAGAGTAAGCTCCAGACGTGAATCAATGAAGTTTTTGTTAGGTTTTAAAATCAACCATCCTATTGGAACCCAATTGGATTTAAACTTCTCTTCAGGATGAATTGATGGAGGTATGAATTAAATAGCATTTTTCTTCAATGAAAGTGGGCTCAAATTCAAAGCCAATGAGTGAAAACTGCATCTATAGATTGCATGACATCTTGCAATTCTACATCATATGTTTCAACTTTTAAGAATTCTGCTTTCTGTATCTTAATCACACAAGGTTCCATATATTCCCATCCCAACTTTATAAAACTTGTTCAGTTGTCAATCTCCATTAACCCAGGATCCTACTGCCATTTTTGAATGTCCTTCTGTCTTTTTCTTGATGATATTCATCTTCATTTTGGTGCTGTTTCGTAAAATTTCTTCCTGTCCTGCTTATGTTTCTCCAACTTCCATTTTATTAGGCCCTAATGTTTTAACCTGGCTTTTGCCCAAATGTCTTCTAAACATCTTTCAAAACAATGCATTACATTCATCTCCACACTAAAAATCAAGAAGATAGTTTTTACACAATCATCGAAGAAATTTTAAATGTTTCAAAATTATTTTATTCTGGTTCATAACAATAACAATCTGTGAATTATTTCAACCAGTTTCCTTTGTCTCTATTGTCAGTGTGTGATGGTATTAGGATCACTGTCCACAAAAACCCTGAACACAAAAGGAGACATTACGCCCTTTCCAATAAGGGTATCTATAGTACCCTCACTAGAGGAAGGTAATGATGTATCTAGCTACTCTTCAAAGGCTAGGTTACTTCCCTGTCGAGTTTCTGTGGTGAGATCTAGATGCCAATACCCATTATTTGAGTGGTATAGTAGGTCTCCCCTCTCAAGGAGGTACTTCCAGATAATGAAGTAGTTTAATCGCAGTTTATTTTATTTTTAATTATGTGTTAAAATTTAGACAAATAGATCTTAACACACATTTTAATCTCACAGAGGATTTCTGATTGATAAGATATCCAAATTAGAAAAGATTTAGAAACTACAAATAATTTTGAAAGACAGGTCCAATTCTTACGAACTGAAAAACAACGTACCAATGAGTTGCAGATGGATGAATTGTCCATCACAGAAACCAAAGAATGAGGAAAGAATTCTAGTTCTTCTTTCTGTCACCTGGTCTTTTTGTCTTTCACCTTTTCACTCCTAAGAATCCAAAACCTTTCCTAATATTTATTTTGTTTTGCTGCTCATTGACATTATCTATAGGTGATGTTTTCTCAGATAATTTTGCTGGGACAAAGTAATTCACACGGATGATCTAAAAGCTTCTGGGGACAGAGAGCCCAGATACTCAAAATTGAGGGCTGACTCTCGGGTACACAAATATCCCAACTTTTAATTGATCAACCATACCTATGGTCATGTTTGACAAAATCAGCCTGGTCTTCAGGCTTCCTTGATCTTCATTGCAATGGTACAAATAACTTAGCTAGTGTTGCCTGGTTTGATGCAGACCAATTAACATAACCCTATTGTCTTAAAATTGATTAAATATGGGCCTACAAGACCTCACTGTCTAATTGTTTACAAGAAGCTGAGCAAGGAATATTAATTAGAGGTTTAATTTGGTCAGAAACAACTCTGGCCCTTTGGAAGGGTAATGCTACTGTGCTAGAAAGCTGAGGTTTGCAATAAGCCTTTTGGGCCCTGGAAAGTGAATATCCATTACAACCTACTTTATTTGTGGTTGCATTTTGATCAATGTTAATCGTTAGCTAATCATGAATGTTATATTTATGGAGCACTGAATGAAATTCATGACTTTAATAGAGTCTGAATAAAGTCCATGAATAATAATTTAATTAAATTAATTGAACTCACTGGCATGGCATGCATGTGGGAAATTATGAAAAACATATATAATTCAGGTAGATAGGTATCCATCAGGAATTCAGCAAATCCTTGGAGCTGAACTTGCAAATGTAATTTAACCTCTATTTTAAATTTATGCTTTCTGCTTATTTTAATAAAATGTATATAACACTGGACAACAAAGATACTGCTTCCTGAATACTTTTGGGTGCATCTTATGGATTTTGGGCTGCTGATCATGAAAATCACTATGAAATTTTCCTATCATGCACCATGTATTTGAAATCACCTATGTTTGTTATTTCAATTCATAATTCAAGTCAGTTAAAATGTTGCCCACAACGTAAGCTGAAATGTTTTCTACCTTGTCCAGGCATGCCTGGGTATGCTTAGGCAGGGTGGATGCTGCATGGCAGGACAGGTTTTAGAAAGGCGATACATTTCCACAAAAGGATTTTGATATTTGGGACAGGTGTTTCCTAGAATAACTGATACCACGATTAAGGAAGGCATTGTTGCAGGTCCATACGGGTCATCAATGACCAGATGATTTAAAGAACTTCTTGTGGGACTAGAGAAAATCGCATGGAAGGCATTCAAGGATATTGTGGAAATTTTCTTGGCAACTACAGAGGACCAACTACGTGCAGCTGATTGACAACATGCTTCAAACATACAAAACTATGAAGTGCAACATGTCACTAAAGGTTCATTTTCTGTATCTTCATTTAGACTTCTTCCTTGCAAATTTTGGCACTGTCAGTGATGAGCATGGTGAAAGGTTTCACCATGACAATGCAGTCATGGAAAAACGGTATCAGGGCAACTGGAATCCATCAATGCTGGCTGATTATTGTTGGACATTTAAGCGAGAAGCCTCAAACACCGAGTACAAGCTAAAGTAATTAACAAAACATTTTTTAGCTTAGTTGAACCATTGCAAAGTGTCAGCACCATTTTGCAATTAAATGCATTATATTCAAATAAAAGTTAATTTCTTGTTTCTCCAAATTCCTATGTAATACAAATAGTCTGAAATTATATTTGTGTTCAGCTTCAAGTGGTCTATCATAAACAAAAAACATTTTGAGGAAGCATTACTTCTGAAGAAAAAGTGTTATTAGAATGTAATTTATTAATTCCATTGTCTTTATTTTTCATGGAAACCGCTTCAGGTAAATGTCATGGTGTTTCTAACAGGGAGAATTGCAGAGATGAACAGACAATCTGTGATAAAATCAAACTATCATAAAGGATCACTGACTGAGGAGTCTGGGTCCCTAATTTAAAAAGTAAAGAGGTTCAGAATATTAAAGTCTATATTGTGTTTGCTGGTCCACCTGAAATCATCTTCAACTCCTGGAATGGACTGATACCAGAGGTGAAAAGAATTATACATTCAGTTAAACCACCCTTTGTTTGTGGACTGTACATCAGTCCTTAAAGTATGCTATGGATTTGGGATTTCTGATGCGCAAAGTCCTTAATCTATGTTTGACCTAACTCTCTTAAAAACGAGAGACTGCAAATAGAAACCATAGAAACCATAGAAACCATAGAAACCATAGAAAAACTATAGCACAGAAACAGGCCTTTTGGCCCTTCTTGGCTGTGCCGAACCATTTTCTGCCTAGTCCCACTGAATAGAAACCATAGAAAAACTACAGCACAGAAATAGGCCTTTTGGCCCTTCTTGGCAGGGACTTCAGCACTAAGGCATTTAGGAATCTTATGCACATATATATCTTAATGCCCACAGCTGCTGATTTTATTTCTATTTTTTTTGGTGGAGATTATATAGGTAACTGCCATCCACAGATAATTTGGTGTTTAACAGTAATCAGGAAAATTAGCAATCCTGAGATTTAGAGGACCTAGGGGTGGGAGTGGGGGTGGTCCTGATTATCTGTAGATACTGGGGAGTAGGATCATAGAATTTTTGACAAGGAAGGAGGGCATTTATTCCATTGTGTCTCTTCTGAACAAATATGATTTGCCCAGTCTAATATGACCTTTCATCCCTTGCTCCATATTGTCATAGCTTGCATCTCTTTAAGTACAAGTGCATTTCTTAAATGTGATGAGAGATTCTTTCTTTACCACTCTTTCAGGCAGTGAGCTTCAAGCCTCTTGAACTGACTAGGTGAAAAAGCTTTTCCTCATCTTTTATTCTACAAATGACTTAAAGTTGTGGTGGCTGGATTTTGGTCAATCTACTTGTTACTATTTACTTGACCTACCTACATGACCGTAAATTTATGCCTCTTATTTAAATCTCCAATCAGTCATCTCAGTTTCAATGAAGGCAATCCTAGATAATCAAACTGTTCTTCAAAACTAGAATTTTCCATACTTGGCAATATTTTTGAAAATCCCTTCTGTACCCACTCCAGACAAACCAATTTCTCTTTTGGTTCGCAGTCAAAATTGTGCACAGTATACTAGCTGTGAGTGTGAGCAAAGTTATCTCATCTTCTAGCATAACTTCACAGTTCTTACAGATGCTTAGGTGCCATTTTGGCTGGTAATCAACTTCCTGAATACCTTTCAATGAACTATCTCCTGGAGCTGTCCCATCATATTTAGGGATCTGAGGTTGTGGATTGTAAGATCCCTTTCTTCTTCTACACTATTCAATATCCTCTCATTTATTGTATTCATTGCTATATTGCACCTCTCCAAAGCACTGCTTCTGAATTAAATTCTATTTGTCACTGCAAAACTCCACAGACCATCTTAGTTCATGCATTCTAAAACATTTCTCCTTTTGGTCATTCCATAACCAGTTTTTATGTCATCCATAAATTTATTTATTATCACCTTTGCAGTTGTCTAAGTTATTATTTTATATACAGTATATGTATTGGAAAAGAGGTCTTGTGGAATTCCACTGGTAGCAGCTTTCCAGTCTCAAAATCACCAGTTAACCATTACTTCTTGTTTTCTGCCACTGAAGCAATAATGGATTCAACTTCTCACCCTTCTTTATGAAGATAGAAGTATATAAATTAGGAGTAGGCCTCTCGACCCCTCAAGCCTGTTCTGCTGTTTAGTTTGATCATGGCCAGTTTGACAGTGACCTCAGCTTTACATCCCTCTCTACCAATAGTGACCTTTCACCCCCTTGTTTACTAATTATCTATCTACCTCCATCTGAAAAACAGTCAAAGATTCTGCATCACAATCCTTTAAGGAACAGAATTCTACAAACTCATAATTCTTTTTGTCCCATCTTTATCTTGTAATCGGGCCTTTATTTTTTAGACAATGATTCCTAGGTCTAGGTTCTCTCACAAGAGGAAATATTCTATCTATATAGACTCTGTCAAAATCCTTTAGCACCTAATATGCTTTCAGCAAGCCTCCTCCCATTCTTCTAAACTTCACTGGATACAAGCCTGCCTAGTCCAATCTTTCCTTATAAGGCAAATAGCCTTTCACTGAACTGTTTCTAACACACTAATATCCTTCCTTGAGTAAGGATACTAAAATTGTATTCAGTAGACCAGATGTGTCCTCAACAATGCCTTTATATAACTGAAGTATGATTTCCTTACTTATGTGAAAATCAAAAGCAAAGCCAACAGGAAGTCTGAAATAAAAACAGGAAGTGCTGGAAAAACTCAGAATGTCGGAACCTATCTGTCTATGTACTTGGCACATTATTTCACATATTAAAACATTAGGTAGTAGAGAACTTGGAATGGATGGAAGAACATTCCCCTTGTTTCAACCATTCCACCTTCTCGTTTATCTAGAGTCTAGATTCTAAACTAACTTGATTCTCTTTCTCAGTTCTGATGAAGAGTCCCAGATCTGAAATGCTAATTATTTGTTTTCCCACCGATGCTATCTAATTTACTGAGTTATTTTCAAGTATTTCCATTTTTATTCCTTTTTATGTATTCAATTAGTTAAACAAAAATATTCTTTCATCTTTCTTAATTATTTATAACATAGTAGCCTTTTCTTTGCTCTTTTACACCTGAGTGCTCTGCACTCTTTCACCATTTTGTCAATCTGCATTTTTTTCCTGACAAAAATTTATAATTCCATAGTTTTCCATTTGCCAGATTGTTGCTCAGTTTTGCAAGCTCCAAAAGAAGGCAAAGTGTGGGACGTTAGCAATTCGAAGTTACTTATCTATGTTCCGGGCCTTGTCCATTATTGAGACTTATTGGGACAATATTATTTAATCCTTCAGTGCAGGTTGTCAATATACAAGATTTGCTGAAGCTCAGTTGATGGGATTTCCCTTAGTTCAGAAATATTTCTAAACAATTGACTGCCTCGTCTCAAGAAATTCAAGAAGCTACAGATGCCGCAAACTCCCCTCTTCTATTTCAGTCCAGATGATGACTTTTAACCTAAAACATAGCCTGCCTCCTTCCCTTTAAAGATGTAGCTTGACCTACCAATTTTCTCCAGCTTTTTTTTTTACAAGAATATTCACTTGGAGCCAAGATTGACTTTCAAACCTTTGAGTTATTCAAAAGCCTGACTTAAGGAAGATGAGTCATTTGCAACACAATGAATCATAATTTCAACATAGCAATTCAGAGATACACATTTATTATTAATATGTACTCATACAGTTCTATTGCCCAAAGTACACATTACTGCTGAGAGTCTTGGGTGATAGTGATCTGTAGAATAACTTCTCATATTATACTTGAGTGCTTGAAGAACATGCTGCATGATATGTTTGGATTGTTTCTGATTGCAAGTTTAACAAAAAAAGTCAGTGTTCCTGCATAGATTCTTTTATTAATCCATCCTTAATTATGTTTTACAGATTGAAAATGCTTAGGCTAGAAATATTCAGTTTCCTTCATTTAATTCATCATAAATAAATGTAAACATGGATACCTGCCAAAGGTTAATTAATTTCATATTATAATTTTAAAACCTTTCAGTAAATGTTTTCCTTGCTGCCATCACAAATATTCAAAAAGATTAACTAACTCTGTCAAGACATCAGTAGCTTTATTTGTCAATGTTGCAGTGGAGTGATCTTAAATTCAGATGGGAAAATTGTTTTAATCCATTCCATTGCGTTTTAAATTAACACTGCGCTCTTGAGCATTGTGTTACACTTGATCCACTGTTGAAACCTTGTCTGGTCCAGCCATCACTTTTGAGACACTGTAGAGTTATTATCCTGATTAGTTTACAAGAATTACAGTGGGAACTGGCATGATTGATAGTTTTTATCTAGCACAAGCCCCTCCCTCTACTCATGATCTTGGGATGAGTGATCTGGTGGGGAGTGTTGAGAGGGGGCAAAGGTCGCCAGCGAATTAGGTAGTTTTCAGGGATTGATTCAGAATATTTGGTCTCCGAAAGACCTTGAGCAAGTCAGAATGCAAGAAATTAGATAGAAGTTAATTGCTTTACGTCAAATACTAACTAATGTGAAAAAGAGTCATGCGTTTATTTCCTCTGTTGTAGTTACTGAATCAAGTAAATCCTGTGGTAATCACTGTTCTATATGTATAGTTACTCTCTGCGAAAAGAAACAACTTATTTGGCTACATTTTCTCTCACATATAAAATTTTAGGTCCAGGTTTGAAAAATTGGAGCTGAAAGAGGTATTGAATATTTAGTTTTGATGATAAGGGGTCTGGCATTATTTATACCAACGTTTATTAGTCAGTTAGATATTGAAGACATCCTTAAATGCAAAAATGTTCTGACCATGAAAGATTGTAACCACAGCAATAATAACTGTATTTTATTTTTATAACCAATGTTTATCAATACTTCAATAATGGTTGTTACTACTTTCATAAAATGATATACTAAACAGCTAGAAATTGTACCATCTCCTCAAAGCATCTGTGTTAAATATTTCAAAATGGATACTCACCTGATCAAGTGAACCCACTTCATTGCCATAGCAGCCAGAATCCTAGAAGGTTACTTTTTGTCATTGCACAGAATAAAACCTTACCTTTCATTGGCTTCATGCACTGTTTGTAATGAGGAACAGAATATCGCTGATGTGTTACTCTATAGAAAGCATTCTTGTAGCTCCCTCCCTGCTCTACAATTCCCTGACAATGCTTGATTATAGGGTATAAGTGTGCACTCAGTTCAAACCATTCCCCGCTTCATTGTGCACTCAACAGGCATGAAACTCTGTTAGTGAGAGTGCACTTTCAGTCTTTTTATCCTCTCTGACAGCACTGGCACAGCACTTATAGACCTGGCTGGACTGTTTTGCTTTTCAATAGGTTTCTTGTGATGTTAAAGGATTAAGTAAAAAGAAATATAGCCATGATTGAATTTAATAAAGATCTAGAGAGATGTAATTTTTTATTACGAATATTTGAATGACAATATAAGGGGGACCTTTCAATTTTCTTTAATGTTTACGTTCATTGTCCATTCAGTGGGAAGTTGGAAGAAGGGAAAGGAAGTTTTTTGCTCTACTGTTTTATGGCCTCTGTTACTTACTCTGGAAAATGCTGGAAATATCAGCAAGTCAGGCAGGAGTCTCAAAGTGAGAAACAGAGTTAATATCTCAGGACAATGATCTTTTATCAAATGAGGGGAAAAAGTCCAAATGATCAATATAGAGGAAGGTAATTCATTGGTAACTTAGTTTTACAGTTTTTGTTGAGCTAGAACTGACCTATGGTATGTGTATAAAGGTGTTAAATAAAACTAATAATTTAAATAAGGTTATAAAGGAGGGAGTAGAGTTTGTTTTAACACCCACTGTTTGCTATTCATAGATAATGAGGGAGCATTGGTGCAAGGAATAGTGTAAAGTAGTACTTCAAAATGGGAAGATGGTGAATTTCTGTGGGATAAGAGGACAGCTAAGGAGGTTGAATTAGAGCCAGAAATTGATAGGAAAAGATATATGACATAGGAGAAGTCAGAAGAAGAATTAAAAGATGGAGGAGATATTTTGGGTACAGATGATATACATTAAATGAGGAGGAGAAATAGAGTAAAGCAAAACCGAGGCTTCTTGGATGATGAGGGAAATAAAAATTTTCAGGGTGGGAAGGGGCTGGGCACAAAAAGACGGTGCATGAAGCAGAAACTGATAAGAGAAAGCACGCGAAAAATAAAAATGGCAAAGACAATAAGACTGGAATGGCAGTTCATATTCAGATCTTTACACATCTTGTAGAATCTACTACATTTAGATTAATGTTTACGCATTGGGTTTAATTGAATCTAACCCACTCCAGGCTTCATTGAGGGGTCAGCTGTTGAAAGGGCGAGCAACTTCAAGTTCCTAAGTGTCAACATCTTGGAGGATCTAAATTAGACGCAGCACATTGATTCAGTCATGAAGAAGGCATGCTAGTAGTTCTACTTCATTAAGTGTTTGAAGAAATTTAGCATGTCACCAAAAACGCTTGCAGCTTTCTACAGATGTACATTGGGAAGCATGCTGACTAGTTGAATCACAGCCTATAATGGAGGTTTCAATGCACACGATCACAAGAGGTGGCAAAGGGTTGTATGCTCAGCCAACTCAATCACGGGCACAATCCTCCTCGTCACTGAGGACATCTTCAAGAGGAGATGCCTCAAGAAGGTGGTATCCATTACTAATGACCACATCCTCCAAGACATGCCTTCTCTATACTACCATCAGGGAGGAGGTACAGGTGTCTAAAGACCCAGTGGTTCACTTTAGGTGTCTAAAGTCACTGATTTAGGAACAGTTTTTTGCCTCTCCACCATCAGATTTTTGAGCAGCCCTATTAACACATGAACGCTACCTTGTCATTCTTTTTTTTGTGCTATTTAATTTTGTAACTTATAGGGATTTTTAATGTCTTTTCACTTCCACAGAATAAATTTCATGTATATATGACAGTGATGCTGAACCTAATTCTGATTATGTCTATGTCAGATTGTAGTAAGTTGTTCATTTATTTGCTTTGTATTTATTGAGATACAGCGTGGAATAAGCCCTTCTGGCCCTTCGAGCTACACCACCCAGCAATACCCTGATTTAAAGTGAGTCTAATCATGGGACAATTTACAATGACCAATTAACCTAACAACCAGCACATCTTTGGACTGTGGAATGAAACCGGAGCACCTAGAGGAACCCCATGTGGTCACGGGGAGAACATACAAACTCTTTCCAGGTAGCGGCAGGAATTGAACTTGAATCACTGGTACTGTAAAGCATTCTGCTAACCGCTGTGCTACCTTGCTGCCCTGTTACAGGTCTCGATTTAACAACAGGACATGAGGTGCAGTTCTTCAGGCTTTTGTCAGGCTTTATCAAAACAGTATAAGACAAAATCAGAAAAGTCAGCATTGGAGTGAGATGGGGATCAAAGAGACAGATAGCTGGGAAGCACAAGATCACCCTTGCAGACTGAACACAAGAGCTACGAAAAGCAATTATCCAATTTGCCTTTAGCTTCTCCAGTCTTGAGGAAGCCACATTGTGATCAGTTAGTGCTGTGCCTGTGATTGGAAGAAATACTTCTACTGGAAGGAGAGCTGGGGTCCATGAATGGCAGGGATAGAAGAATTAGAATAGCAGGTACTGTATCTCTTGCTGTGGCATGGACAGGTGCTTAACTGCTTTACCACAGTAAACAGAGGATAAGAGAGACAAACTGTGATAATCTGGCTCAAGAAATAGTGTAAGGACATTTCCAATAAGTTTAAGCAAGAGGATTTGACAAAAGGTTTGTCATCTATACCATAATCTGGATAATAATGGATCAGCAAATTTGCAGATAACACCAAGAGTGGGGGTGTGGTGGACAGTGAGGAAGGCTACCATGGCTTGCAGTGGAATCTGCATCAGCTGGAAAAATCGGCTGAAAAATGGCCGATTGAATTGAATGCAGACAAATGCAAGGTTTTGCACTTTGGCTGGACCAAGCAGGATAGGTCTTACACAGTGAACAAAAGGCCACTGAGGAGTGTGGTAGAACAAAGCGATCTGGGAATGCAGGTACATAATTTGTTGAAAGTGGTATCAAAGGTAGATAGGGTCATAGAGAAAACTTTTGGCACATTGGCTTTCATAAATCAATGTATTGAGAACAAGAGGCAGGATGATATGTTGAAGTTGTAGAAGACGTTAGTGAGACCTAATTTGGATTATTGTGTGCAGTTTTGGTCACCTACCTACAGGAAAGATGTAAATAAGGTCGAAAGAGTACAGAAAAAATTTACAAGGATCTTGTTGGAGTTATAAGAAAAGATTGAATAGGTTAGGACTGTGCTCTTTAGAATGTAAAAGACTGAGAGGAGATTTGATAGAGGTATACAAAATTATGAGGGGTATAGATAGGGTAAATGCAAGCAGGCTTTTCCACTGAGTTTGGATGAGATTACATGGATGGTAGGGGTTTGGAGGGCTATGGTCCCAGTGCAGGTCAATGGGAGTAGGCAGTTTAAATGGTTTGGGTATGGACTAGATAGCCCAAAGGAATTGCTTCTGTGCTGTACTTCTCTACGATTCTATGACTGTAGGTAAAAGTTAGAAACAAAGATCATGGAATAGAATAACAGGCACTTGAAGAAATTTCAAGTCGTTATAGGCAAGCCTTTTTAAAATGTAAATTATATTGAATTTTTTGATGAAGTAAGGAAGAAGGTTGATGAAGAAAATGTGATGGGTGTTCTCTATTTGGATTTTAATGAAATATTTGACAGAATACTATATTAACAGCTGGTGATCAATAATTAGGCTCATGGAATAGGAGAATCATTTTCAGCTCTAATAAGATAAATCAGCTTAAGGACAGAAAATAGTGAACTGTGGTGAATAGTTATTTTTTATATGGGAAGCTGTCAGACATTGGTGACCCAAATGATCTTTATAGGAATCACTGCCTTTTTGGATCCACAATAATGATTTGGATTTTAGAATCCAGAGTGAAATTCCTAATTTTGACAGTGATATAACCTTGGAAGGGTGGTGGGGGTGAATGTACATCTCTTACAAAGGAGGTATAAGGCGCACTTTCCCTCCGCTAGCCTGCAAGTCACCCTTGGGCAAGCTGTAGCTCTTCCTTAGCTCCCCACTCAGGGTCATGGGAACAGCTGGTGCATACCACAGGTCCTAGTTATGCACCCACTGACAGCAGGCAGACAATCTCTGAAGAGCATTGATAATGGCTGGGGTCATCCACTCTTGTAAAGACACTGCGCAGAAGAAGGCAATGGCAAACCACTTCTATAGAAAAAATTGACAAGGACAATCATGGTCATGGATAGAGAAGAACTTCTCAGATTAAAGATAAATGGAAGACCAGGACTATCCGCGTCATACGACATGGCACATGATGATGACGATGATGATTGATGATCCACTTGGAAGTTTTGCTGTGAGAATGCAATCAACTGCAACAAAACATAGATGGACTAGAAAGATGGGCAGGTAAGTGGTGGATAGAATTTAATACAATGAAATGTGTAAGAATATATTTTATCAGAAAGGATGTGACAAGGAGATATAGATAGTTCAAAAGTGTGTGCTGGAACAGAAGGATTTGGGGATCATTTGAATTAATCTTTAAAGGTAAAAGGTGCATTGACAGAATGATTTCATCTAATAACTAAAACCAATATGCAATAATAAATTTTGTGGCTTTCTGCTTCTGCATTTTGGTATTACAGTTATTTGAAATGATTGTATTCGATCTCTTGCATTGCATTGGGACAAAAGAAAGCAGGGACTAGAAGGAAATAGATTTGATCATTATAGTCTCTTCTCATGTCAGCACTGTGATGCAACACTATAGAAGTTATTACAGCTTAGCAAAGACTTTCTGCTGACACAAAACCTGTGACGATATTTTCCAATGGCAATGATAGGTACATGTAGTAGTGATATTTTGGACTGAGTGATTTGTCAAATTTAGCTTGCTGCTGATCAGATTTGCACAGTCATCAATATTAAAAGCAGTAAGTGCTTGAAGCACTCAGGAGGTCCTGACCAGAAGCTCTGTCCCAGAAAACAGACCAGAGCCTCTACTTCTTCAGAAGGCTAATAAAATTTCCCATGCTCACTATCACCCTCACCAGTTTATATTAGATGATGATTAGATTAGATTAGATTAGATTAGATTAGATTAGATTATGAGGACACACAGTCCTCTTTTATTGTCATTTAGTAATGCATGCATTAAGAAATGATACAATGTTCCTCCAGTGTGATATCACAGAAACACAAGACAGACCAAGACTGAAAAACTGACAAAAACCACATAATTATAACATATAGTTACAACAGTGCAAGCAATACCGTAACTTGATAGAAGAACAGACCATGGGCACGGTAAAAAAAGTCTCAAAGTCTCTCGAAAGTCCCAACATCTCATGTAGATGGCAGAAGGAAGAAAGACTCTCTCTGCCATGAGCTTCCAGCGCCACAAACTTGCTGATGCAGCATTTTGGAAGCACCCGACCACAGTCCGACTCTCAGTCCGTCCGAAAATTTCGAGCCTCCGACCAGCCCTCCAACACCGAGCACCGAGCACCATCTCTGCCGAGCGCTTCGACCCCAGCCCCAGCCACCAGCCACCAGCAACAGGCAAAGCCGAGGATTTGGGGCCTTCCCTCCAGAGATTCTTAATTGCACAGTAGCAGCAGCAGCAAACTGTGCATATAGATGCATTACAGAAAGCATCCAATCCGAATGCATTAAAGTTTGATATGGCAACTGCTCTGCCCAAGTCTGAAAGAAATTGCAGAGTATTGTGCACACATTTCAGTTAACCACGGAAACCAATCTTCTCTGCATGGACTGTGTCTACACTTCTTTCTGTCTTTGGAAAACCACCAATGTAAGCAATGACTCCACCCATACCAGTCATTCTCTCTTCTTCCCCTTCCCATTAGACAGAAGAAAGCACCTACCACCAGGCACCAGCACAAAGGTAGCATCTATCCCACTGAGAGGGAAAAAATTAAAAGGAATCTGAGGGGCAACTTAGTTCTGGATTCCCCTATCCTAGGGAAAACAATATTACTGTCTATTTTATCTAATTTTAAATATTTCCATAAGGTCACCCCTTGTTTTCCTACAATGCAAGGAATAAAGTTGTCAGGACTAGAGGAAGAGTTTAACCTGGACAACCCTGCCTAATGCCCTACTATATATAGTATAATTTCTACTCTGATTTGACTTTTTAAAAATACATCACCTCATGCTCATCTGTATTGAAAACTATTTGCTATTCCTTGGCTTATTTCTCCAACTGCTCAATATCCCTTTGTAATTTGCAATAACCATCTTCACTATCAATATCTCCTAATTTTGTGTCATCTGCAAACTTGCTGATCAAGCTTTGTGCAATCACATCCAAAGCATTTATATAAGTAACGAATAACAAGGCTCCCAATATTGACCCCTGCAGATCACCATGATTCACTGGCCTCTAATTCAAGAAGTAACCTTCTTACCTCTTCTTCTTAACTACGAGCTAATTTTGAATCCATCCAGCTAGCTGTCCCTGGATTCCATGGGCCCTAACCTTCCAGACCAGTCTACCATATGGAACCTTATCGAAAGCCTTACTAAACTCCAAATAGACAAAATCCACTGTCCTATTCTCATCTACCTGGTTATCTCTTCAAAAGGTTCTAAAATGTGTAACAAACATGACTTTACATGAACAAAGCCTGGCTGACTCCTCCTAATCAGGCTTTGTCTACCCAAAATTTGGTAGATCCTGTCATTCAGCATTCTTTCCAGTAACTTCCCCAATACAAATAACAAGCAACACACATCAAAGTTGCTGGTGAACGCAGCAGGCCAGGCAGCATCTCTATTAAGAGGTACAGTCGATGTTTCAGGCTGAGACCCTTCGTCAGGACTAACTGAAAGAAGAGCTAGTAAGAGATTTGAAAGTGGGAGGGGGAGAGGGAGATCTGAAATGATAGGAGAAGACAGGAGGTGGAGGAATGGAGCCAGGAGCTGGACAGTTGATTGGCAAAAGGGATATGAGAGGATCATGGGACAGGAGGCCCAGGGAGAAAGAAAAGGGGGTGGGGGGGAAACTATCCAAACTCATTCACAGAGAACCTTTACAATCAACAGGTCCTCTGGAGAATATTTATAGTATCAGTATTTTAGACCTATGGTTGTCAGGCACCCTTTTCAACTGTGGCATGGTTGGGGTAGAAAGCTTTGGGAGGGGCATAAGAGTGAAATCAAACAATTCATTTTTCATTTTCAAATATTTTAATTACCAAGGTAGGCAAACAGTTAAGTCTCTATACTTAGAAATGCAGGGTCAAAAGTGTAATTTGGTCAATATTTAGAAAATGCTAAAGTAAATAGCTTGGGCCTCTGTAGATAGTTTGTCGAAACAAAATACCTTATGTGAAAATAGGTTAGATTTTCAGAAATGGGTCACATGTAAGAGAAAAATATATCAGTGACTCACAGTGAATGCTAATTCACTGAATTGTTTCATGTGAAAGCCAGACCTGACCTTGACTGTGGTAAAGGGCAAGGATCATCTTCTGCATGATTTAAAACCGAAAAATATTGATACTAGTTCCATGATACTTTTAAAGCTTATTTTATCTACCTTCCTTTGATTGGTCTTCTGATCAGTTTAGATATTTTGCTCTTAGAAAATGTAAATTTTTGGCATAAAGCAATGCCATTGGCTAGGGCAAGCTGAACAAATCAGCGGGTTTACCTTTGATCCTTGTGTGTGGAAGAATGCATGAGTAAAGAAATGGGAAACCACTTTATCAAATCTTGAATTATATTAAGTTAGAACTTTGTGTACACAGATTTCCAATTAAGTTGGAATTCTGAGTATTGTCATTTATATTTACATACTGATTGCTAATAGGTATATGTAATTAAACTAATACATTCTGTACAGTAATAAAGTAAAACTTAAATATAGATTTTAAATCCTTTCATTCTCCATAGTGATTGCCTGTTTGGCGAAAAATCAAAGTGACACCACATCAGAGTATCAGATGTTTTATCTAGATGTCTGGTATGCAAGTTAGAATCCTTATCAACAGACAAATCAGACAAAAAAAAAGTCTATGGATCACTGACCCTGACTTTAAAGTGACTGCACCACTCTGCTATTAGGTTTTCCTTTATTTTCTGGTGAGACGAACCTGGGACAACCCAACAATGCAGTCAACCAATGATCTCCAAATCCCAAGTGTGGTTATTCATACCTATAATAAGGTGTATGGTGAAAAGAAATATCCAGTTACTACTTGATATTTGTAATAATTCATTCTTTTTACACTACTCTCACTGAGAATAGGAGTGAATTATCAGTGTGACTTATGCTATCTTTGACAACTATAAGCCCTTTACAATCTGATGTGATGTGCTGTGACAACTATTAGTCTGGCAATTTGAAAATGTCACAGAGATCTCGGTATAATCCTTGAGTTAGACATGCCTCCAGGAAAATTATCAGAAATGCATCTCAATTAATATTGAAAGATACTCAGCAAATATTTGTATATGCTCTATATTTGTAAAATAATTTCCTGCTCTGGCATAAATTATGTAAACAAAAGGTCTGCATAAAATGTTTTGTTTTTGCCTCCTCATCAGTCAAGAATTATTAATTGTGTCTTTTATTGATAACATTTTAATCTATCAAATCAATCTTTCTGTTACTTTTCACTTGTTGCTGCTTACAGCCCAGCCACCATAGCTCAGGCCTAATGAAGCTGTCTTTACACATTTAGAACAATAACCAATATTGTTTGATTAGATTGTACTTGACTAAACTCAACTGATAGAAGCCATGGATTTTAACAGGATCTTTAATCATATTGTTCCATACACATGAATGAATACGAGACTAATATGTTATAATTTTGAAGAAAAATAATAAAAATTGGAGGATTGTAACAGATTTTAGGAGAAAATGTGCCCAAGACCTTTAAGGTGTTGAGCACATTTCCTATTGTAACTCTAGCAAGTGCAACAGAACCCAATGGCAGATATTTGATCAGTGGGGCTTGAATTCCCCTTTTAAGAAGAAAGGCCTCCTTACGAGAAGTAATAGCTGCCATTGCAGGGGAAATATTATTTGGACTCCAGACTCAGGTCTGATTCCATGAGAAAAGTGCAAGGCCAAGGCAAAGAGAGAACTTCTTTCAAAAACATTGAATTAAGCCTTTAAATTGGGTGGATTGGATGATATATCCAGACTTAGAAAGTGGACTGGGAAAGATATCTTCAATAAGAAGCATGTTCTTCTTTATCCTTCTGCTGTCTAATGACGGCAATTATAGAGGTGTTATATTGCTCCTTTCTCCTTTGATAATTAGGTGCCAACCTGCTTCATTATTTGTTTCATAGACTCAAAGTTCAAAGTTAATTCATTATCAAAGTACGGTTGTTAGCATATACCACCTTGAGATTCATTGAGATTCTTGCGACATTTACAGGAAAAGAGAAACATAATAGAATTTTATGAAAAACTATACATAAACAGACAAAGACTAACAAACAATCAATGTGTAAAAGAAGATAAATAAAACTAATACTGAGATCATCAATTGTAAAGAGTACTTGAAAGTGAATCTGTAGGTTGTAGAATCAGTTCAGAGTAATGGTGAATGAAGTTATCCATGCTGGTTCAGGAGCATGATGGTTGTAAGGTAATAATTTCTTGAACCTGATGTAGGAGCTAAAGTTCCTGTACCTTTTTCTGTAACTCAGTACAGGTCAAGATCCTTTGGCAATTATTCCAGTGGAGCAATTGAGAACATTTTATCTAGGTCCTGCATAATCTTATATAAAGGAAAGGTACTTTGCATCCGGAGTTTCTCCGGTTAGCGGACAATTTCCCTCCACGCCACTCTGACGTAGTGGGGAACCACGTACGAGGCAAGTTACAGCAGTGGTTTGCCATTGCCTTCTGCCGGGTGAGTTTCCAAAGAGATCATCAGCTCGTAACCCAGCACGGATGGAAAGCGTGCAGGGGAGCCGGCTGGCTGGATTTGAACCCGGGACCTTTCGTCCCAAAGTCCAACGCTAATGCCGCTACACAACCAGCCGGGTATACCTCAATTAAAACACTCCTCCACCTCCTTTGCTTCTGAAAAGGAGTCAACTCCAGACTATCCAAATTTTCCTAATGTTAGAATTGGCAACATCTCTGTAAAGCTTCCCTCTACACCCTCTAGTTTTATCACATCATCCTTGAGTATAACAAACAGAACTGTACAGGGTCTTTACGTTTTGTCCAAACCACGGTTTCATTCTTTTTCTGTGCTTTAGCTTATTATTTCATAGATGATACATCATTCTGTTCCACAAGAGAGAGGGTAAGTGGATCTAGAGGTTGCACGCAGCACACTACAATGAATGGTATTGGATGCAAGCTGCATGACTATTAAATTAGTGGACAGTTATTGTGCTGGTCACATCAGAAGCAACAGACATTAAATTGATCTCAGATAATAATCTCTGATTCTGTTCTCATACTGTTGCATTTATCCCTCTGAAGGAAAATTAATGGAATATGTGAAGAAGGAGCAAATGGAATTACTAATGCACTGAAAGTTTCATATCGAGAACGCTTCATCTGAGTGTTTGCAAAGTCAAAATTTACAGCCAGCCTAGACTTTCAGGAAATTGGCACTCAAAACCTTCTTATCTTATAAATAAAATACAGCTGAATTTATACATCTGACATGAACTGGTTGGTTTATATTGCTCATGTCTCCAGAGGTAATGCAGAACGATCATTAAAGGATAAAAATTAGGGCTCTATGATCCCAATGGTTCTTAGTAGTGATAGTCCTGTGAAACAGATTTTTACAGGCAACCTTGATATATACTGCAGAACTCCATCAATGCCTTCCTCATAAGTCTAAGCCAAATACCTGAGAATTCCAATGTCCAATATTCTACGGCAATCAATGAAGTGAGGTGCAATTTACTTTAAGGATCAATGAGTGATACTTTTCTTCCAAATCTCATTTTTTATTATTTGTTTTATTGACATCCAGCATGGAATAGGCCCTTCTGGCCCTTTGAGCTGTGCTGCCCAGAGATCCCTCGATTTAATCTTAGCCTAGCCATGGGACAATTTCCAATGACCAATTAACTTACCAATAGGTACATCTTTGGACTGAGCAAAAACCGAAGCGCCTGGAGGAAACCCACGCAGAGAACATTAAACTCCTTGCAGGCAGTGGCAGGAATTGAGCTGGGGTCACTGGTACCTTCAAAGCATTATGCTAACCACAATGCCACTGTGCTGCTCCATTTGTACATAATGTACAATGGTGTATAGGTTATTTTTGGTGTTGTGAAAATTAAGATTGTGTTATTTATTTAAAACTATAAATATAGTGGTTGTAAATATGTTTGAAGCTTACTATTGCATGAACTCTTGTGTACATACAACTTTCCATAAATTATAAATATTTAGTTTTATAAAAGGTAAGTAAATCTGAATCCAACATGAAATATCATAAAAGGGAAATTATTGGATGTTTCTGAGCTAAGGATATTTCAAGCTGTTTTACAACCAGTGAAGTACTGTTGACAAGCATTTACTTTTGTACCTTCGTGAAATATGTCAGCTAAATTGCTAATATTCCTTAAGTGATGCCCTTGGATCTGTAAATGTGACAGATAAAAGTGTGCCACAGTCCATTGATACAAATAATGGTTCTGTTGGGATGAGTGGGGTGTTGGCTGGTGCACTATTAATGTAGTGTAAATCGATTTCCAGAGGAAAGCTTTATATTTTGGCTCCTGATTTTTGACAGAAATGTTAGAAGACCAACGACAGATACAAAACAATTATCTGAATAAAATACAGTAGGTAGAAAGTTTACTCACAAATCCTACGTGCAAGTTTGACAAAACCCAGTTTGGTAAATGGCTCAGAATTTCAAAGTCCTGAACTTCAGTGTTGTGTTTAGTCTGGTCACCTCATTATAGGAAGGACATAGAAGATTTAGAAAGGGCGTAGAGGAGATTTACCAGGGTGCTGCCTGGATTAGAAAACATGTTTTATGATGTAAGGTTGAGCAAGCTAGCGCTTTTCTTTTTGAAGCAAAGGAGGATGATAGAAGATGATAAGAGGCATAGATAGAGTGGAAATCCAATACCTTTATCCCTGGGGGGCAATGACTGTAATGAGTGGACATAATTTAAAGGTGATTGGAGGGAAGTATTAGGGGGGATGTCAGGGGTAGTTTTTATTTACACAGAATGATGGTGGTAGAGACAAATCTATTAGGGACATTTAAGATGAACTTAGATAGGAATATGGGTGAAAGAAAAATGGAGCGCTATGTGGGAGGGGAGTGTTAGTTTTTTTCTTGGAGTAGGTTAAAGGGTCGGCACAATATTGTGGGCAAAAGGCTTGCATTGTGCTGTACTTTCCAAAACTTCCGGTTAAGTTAGTGCTACCGAACGCATACGACAGCTCTCGGTGGTTAAAAACTTCAGAAATCCAACTAAAAACATCACTAACGATACCTCTCTGAGGCAAATTATGTTAAATTATTGCCGCAAACAGTGAAGGGGCACGTGATGGCGAGGCAAGTTTGGGGGATGAGCTGAAATGGTGTGTAGCAGAATCAATGCAGATGGAGTTTCGATATCCATACAACTGCCCCATTGCGTGGTTGGGCTGTTCTGGGTGCTGAGAGAAGTCGGGGCCTGGGTAGGGGAGATTTGATGCCTGTTAACTGGCCCATGTTGGATTGTTCTGGGCATTGAACTGATTTGAAGAGCTTGAGAGCAGCTTTGGGCTGGGCAGTGAAATCTGGGCCTGGTGTGAGTCATTGGGCAGCGTGGCCCAGGTGTGGAGCCTTTCACTGCAGCAGTGCCCATGTCCTCGTGTGAGGTATGATACGCCAGCCCAAATCAGGGTGAGAACTGATTTTGCTCGCTCTCCTCCATGTTCACTCTTCTCTCAAGGGCTCTGGAGCTTTTTGCTGTTCTGTTTGGACAATTTAAACACTGGCTCAGATAGACTGAAAAGGTAAGTGTTGGGATCCAGGGCGAGAGCCAGTTTAGCTCGTTCTTCCCAATGGTTGTGCAGACGACCTGGCCGATGTGCTCCATGCCAGCTAATATGATGAACTTCTAGGCTGCTCTGGGATACGGATCTGTTGACTTAATTTTTCATTCGGAACGTTGTTGTTCGCTTCAATTGTTTGCATGATTTGCATTTGGGTTCTTTAGGGCTTCTTGCTTTGTGGCTAACTGTGAGTAAGCAAATCTCAAGGTTGTATAATTTATGCATTCTTTGATAATAAATGTACTTGAATCTTGAATTGTGTTCTATGTTCTGTTCTTTGTATGTTCTTTCTTAATTAAAAGGTAAGTGAATGTGCAAGATGAAATTAAAACATCTTTTTAAAAAATTGTCATCTGCAGGCTTCCATTTGTAATATCCGTGCAACTTAATATAGTACAGGGCAAAATTCCAATAACCATCCTCTTTTATAATCAGCATTGCCCTATGGAGGTAGCCAAACAAAAGCCTTATGGTAGTTATTCCAAATGCACATATCAAACTTATGCTGAGATTGAGTACCCATTAAGTTAGAGATTTTTTTTCGACGTGGCTTGATGTCATTCAGGGATTAGGTTAAACCTAAATTCTCAATGACCCCAGTAATCCTTAAAGAAAGAAAAATGTCATCAATATCAATATCACAAATGTGAAAAGTTTGCTTCCCAAACACCATCCAATCATCTGTATTTCTTATAACATATGCTACAATTTTCCCTGATACCACGAATAGTTTTTTCTTGACAATTTGGGAGTCCAGTTATTATCGTGATATATTTTAATATAAACAATAGTTTGATTGGTTCTATACATGAATGGAACACTGAAGGAAAAGTTACCTATTGGTTTTGCAAAGTACAAAATCCTTCAAGACATCTATTGCATTTAAACCTGTGCAGACACTAAACATCCAAGACCAAACTTCCTGGTAAGTAGCATACCTTGTAAAAGAGTTCAATACATCACATTATACACTACATTTCTCAAATTAATACCATAATGGATCAAAGTTATGTTTGCCAGTGTTTTCTGTCAATACAAAACTGAATAAAACATAAATTTGAAAATATGCATATTATGGACATATATGCAATACCTGGACAATGCAAATACCTATGTCAGGATGCTGCTTAATGCCCATAGCTTGGCGTTTAACATCACCATTCCTACAGTCCTGATCAAAAAGCTACAGAACCTAGGCCTCCCTCTGCAACTGGATTCTCGATTTCTTAACTGGAAGACCACAATCTGTGCGGATTGGAAATAACATCTTCACCTTGCTGACAATCAATATTAGCATACCATAGGGATGTGTGCTTAGCCCACTGTTCTACTGTCTCTATACCTATGACTGTCTGGCTAGGCATAGCTCAAATGTCATCCATAAATTTGCTGATGATACACCCATTGTTAACAGAATTTCAGATGGTGATGAAAGAGCGTACAGGAGTGAGATATACCAGTTAGTTGGGTGGTGGGTGTTGCAACAACAACCTTATACTCAGTGTCAGCAAGACCAAAACGTTGATTGTGAACTTCAGAAAGGATAAGATGAGGGAACACAAACCAATCCTCATCAAGGGCCCAGAAGTGGAGCGAGTGAGCAATTTCAAGCTCCTGGGTGTCAAAATCTCTGAGGAACTAACCTGGATGCAACATATTGATGTACCTATAAAGAAGGCAAACCAGCGGCTATATTTCATTAGGAGTTTGAGGAGATTTGGTTTGTCAACTAAAATACTTGAGCACTTCTACATATGTACTGTGGTCAGCATTCTGACTGCCTGCATTACATCCTGGTATGCGGGGGTGGGGGCTACTGCACAAATAGGAAGTAAGTTGCAGAAACTTGTTAAGATTAGTCATCTCCAACATGGGTACTAGCCTTTGTAATATCCAAGTCATCTTCAAGGAGCACTGCCTTAGGAAGGAGGCGTTCATCATTAAGGACCCCCACCACCCAGGACATGCCCTCTTCTCATTGTTACCTTTGGGAAGGGGGTACAGAAGCCTGAAGGCTCACTCTCAGTGATTCAGGAACAGCTTCTTCCCCTTTGCCATCCAATTTTTAAATGAACATTGAACTCATGAATAATACCTCACTACTTTTTATTTGCTTTTTTGCACTATTTATTTTAAATTAACTATTTATAGACACGTACCATGTATACTTTTTCTCTATGTTTATTTATAATATATTTCATTGCACTGCTGCCGTAAAATTAAAAAACTTCATGACATACTATATGCCAGTGATATTAAACCTGATTCTGATTTTGATGACTATTAACTAATATTTTGGGAGCATTTTTCAGTCAATATTGGTGTTCAAAATGACTTTTCTAGGGTGGTTTATCAAGTTTTCTGACAACTCAGTTAGACACAACAATTCCCATGTATTTTTAAATTCATAAGTGAAGCACATATCATTCTTTTCACCTTTGTGAAGTCATCTGTAGGATCACAAGCTTATTATTAAAGCAACTTAAGTTTCCTCTGTACGTCTTATCACACTGTGTCAATGCCTAATAAGAAAAGACTGCTTTGCAGGGAAATTAGCCAACAGCTAGTCCATGTTTCTTTTAGTAAACTTGACAGATAGGAAGTTGATTTTTGCCCTTCAGGGTGAAAAGGTTTACAATGACATCCAGTTTCCGTTCCTGACACAGCTATTAACCTTTGTCTTGATCATTTCTGCAATAGGTTACCTGTGAACAAACTGGAGACATCCTGTAGATTATTGTCCTTCTGGTCTCATATGTTTTCAGTGGTGTGTGTAGGTGGTGCGGATTATATTTTTGCTGGTAATGAAACTACTGGTGCATTGTCTTTTCTCTTGGGTGAGAAGATGGGCAGTGACCCACGGGGAGGAGCTGAAGACAGCTTGCTGTGAGATAGGAAGGTGGCATGCATTTCCCCTAGAACTCACAAAGTAGGAAGGTTAAATAAAATGCTGGCAGCAAGTAATCAAGTAAAGTCAAGTCAAGTCAAGTCAAGTGAAGTCTATTGTCATTTAACTACATACAGTGCATGTATATAACATATATAATGTCTATAGAAATGAGATGCTTCTTTGATCCATGGTGCAAAACACAGAATACACATAACACACAATAACTTATGAAGGTAAGGATAAAATTTACAGATGAATCACACCTAAGTAACAAACTTAAGTGCATTAATATTAAATATTGTAGGGTACGGAACAGATTAACCAGTGACATTTTGAATATGATGCAACTGGGAGTTCAGAAGCCTAATGCTCTGGGGGAAGAAATTGTTTCTCATCCTGACCGTTCTTGTTTTTATGTATCATAGTCTCCTGCCTGATGGTAGAAAGTCAATGAGATGCTGGATGGATGGGTGGGATCCTTAATAATACTCAGGGCCCTGTGCATGCAGCACCCTTGATAAATGTCCCCAATGGATGGTAGGGAGACCCCTATGATCCTCTCAGCCATTCTCTCTTAGGCAGTGCTATCCAATCAAAGCCAAATTCTGAAAGAATAATATTGCGCAATCTTCCTTTACTTATTTTTTACCATTTGCTTTAATAAATTCCTACTTTCTGACTGTTCTACACAATATATAATATAAATGCCCAAATGCTTTAATGCTAAGAAGACCAAGATATTATATAATCTTGGTAGAAATTGACATTAAGACTTAAATATTTTATAATATTGGTGGTGTCCTGTGTACATATCCAGTATATTAAAATAAATTCCTGGCTCAGACCTTGTTCATTGTGAATGGGCACAAATCTTGAATACTTTCATGAACATTTAGTCAAACAATAAATATTTCTATTTTCTCATTGTCACTGTTATTGTAATTTTTATAATGCAGCAGAATCAGTGACCTCTTGCGTCACTAATCCTGGATTAATCCCCAAATTAAGCTTGTTACGATTAAACAATGCATTAAGTATTGCATTTTAATCATACAGTTATGGCGGTACAAATGATATACCAGAATACTACTGAATCACAGCAAAGCATTTCCTATTCATACATATTGTATTTTTGATTCTTCTCGGTGGATTGTCACCTTGTCGTGGTGGAGAAGCTTGTGTGATCCTGTGATCCCGAGAGCAATGCCGTCTGGAGCTATGCTCCTGGTAGGGTCACTCATGGCAGTCAGGTCGAGGGTGAGGTCCCTGACAAAGAACAATCCAACCAAGACCTCAACGGTGGAACAGGCGGACGAAGTTACTTTGAAATCAATGGCTGTGAAGGCGGATGAAGTCTGCAACAAATCCATCAGCTTCAATCGTCGTGGTTTCCATGCCATTGGAATCAGTTGGTTGATTTGTGAAGTATCGTGTGCTTCTTGGAGTGCAACATCGAGTACACGTTAAACAAATACATGCACAGGCATCTTCGCTCTGTGGGCCACTTGATCAATAGAATGAAGACCATCATCCTCAACCTCGAGGGATAGCCATCATGATTTTTGATTCCAATTGAATGTCAACCCATTACATTTGCTGCTAATCCTGAATAGTGACAATGTATTTTGCCTAAGGACAAACAAGAATTTCGGAACAAGTTGACTAATTTTTTGACAAGTCAACATTATATATATTTAAGTAGACTTACAAATTAGACTACATGCAAAATTTGTTAAAACATTTTCTTTAGAGGCTTTTCTTTGTTGCTTAATAGTAAATTGTATTCAGGTAGCATGTATGCTGGTACTGAAGAAATGTCAAGTTGACAAACATAATTGTCACCCATGAGTGCATTTCATTGAAGAGTCTCCAGGCCAGGTTATCATTAGATTAACTAGGTTGGCTTAATTTCTCCTTAAATCCTTTATCCCAGGTCACTGTGCAACAGATTTCAATTCTTGTAATTTGTATAGCCAGTACTGTACTTTGATTTTAATTTTGATTTACACAGCCATTGAAGTTTAACCGTAGACTCCTCACAGCTTATAGAGAAATGTTCCAATAAACCTGCTTTGCTTAAAATCTAAGAAGAAAATTAATTAATCAATTCATTTAATGAATCGACAAACATTAAATTGTAACATTCCCATTCAATCAGTCCTTCATTAGAATAAAAAATACTCTTTAAGTAAAGTCTATTAGCTTCATATATTATTTTAAAAAGTGCATTATTATTAATGTTCAGAACAATTATTTTTTTCTTTATTCCTAATTCCAATTTTGTGAGTTACATTTTTCTCTCTGTAAGTGTTTCTGAACAGAATGTACAAATATCTCTTTTGGTGAATTGGTAAATTGGTTTACAATTGTCACATGTACCAAGGAACAGTGAAAATCTTGTCTGTTCATATAAATTCATTCATTCATTACGTTTGTGCATCATGGCAGTAGAAGGTAAAACAATAATAGAGTGCAGAATAAAATGTTTCAGTTATAGAGAAAGGGCAGTGCCGGTAGACATTAAGATGCAAAGTTATTACAAGGTTTAATATGAAGCCAGGAGTCCATTTTTTTGTGGTCGGGAACCACTCAATTGTCATGTAACAATGGGATGGAAGCTGTCCTTGAGTGTGGCGATATGCGCTTTCAGACTTCTGTCTCATAAGAGAAGGGAGATGAAGAGAGAATATCCAGGCTGGGTGGGGTCTTTGACTATATGGCTGCTTTACCAAGGCAGGAAGAATTATAGACATGGAAGGGAGGCTGGTTTCCATGATGTGCTGAGGTGTGTCCACAACCCTCTGCAGTTTCTTGTGTTACGGGCAAAGCAGTTACAATAGCATTCTGATCAGATAGGATACCATTCAGATAGGATGTTTACTGTGATGCATCGATAAAAATTAGTGAGGGTCAAGGAGGCCTGCCGAACTTCTTTAGCCTCCTGAGGAAGTAGAGGTGCTGTTGAGTTTTCTTGACCATGGCATCAATGTGGTTGGACAGGGCCAGGCTACTGGTGATGTCCATTACTGGAAACTCTCTTGATCTCAGCACCGTTGATGTAAACAGGAACATATATACTGCCACCCCTTCCTGAAGACAATGATCAGCTCTTTTGTTTTGCTGACATCAGGGGAAAAGTTGTTGTCATGACACCATGTCACTCGGCTCTTAATCTCCTTCCTGTTCTCCAACATTATTTGAGTTATAGTCCACTGTGGGGGTATTATCTGCAGACATGGATGGAGTTAGAGCAAAATCTGGTCATGCAGAAACTTGCCTACAACATTCTTTACCCAGTAGCTAGACTACTACAGATTGAGTTTCTCCTTAAGTACCTTCTTTAAATTTTCTCTCTGGAGACTCAGCTTTCCTTTATTTGGGTTCCTTTCTCAGGTTAGCTGGTTAGTTGGATATAATGAAGTTAAAATACGAGGAATTATTTTTCTGATCTGTTGCATCATAATTCTGCAAAAGAAAGCACATTTATTTACACAATTATAAACGGGAAAAAAAAACAGATTTCAAAGCTAATTCTATCAAAGTGAGAGATAGGAATGAACCCAGTGTGTCAGTCACTTCATTTACAAATATTATTTGGGGTTTTGTGCATACATTTAAAGATGCCCTATGGAATATAAGGAGGGATTAAATACAGATCATCTTTTTACCAAATGACATCACTGCACTTCAAAACACTGCTCACAATATGTGACATCTGACAAATGATAATCACATTTAAAATAAAATATGGGGAATTGAGTCAACAGAGCACTTGCGAATGAATGACATGCTGAATATGTTAAAGCTTTCAAACCTGTTTTCCTTTGCAAGCAGGCATCCTAGGAGTTACCCACCACAGAATAGGGATTATCTGAGACTATTTTTGACCGGACCTACCTCAGTGCTGATGGAGCAGGTTAAACAGAGCAGTTATACTGATATGCTCACAGACCTGTATCATAAAATGAATTGTAATGGATAATTTTGAAATAATGTGCAGTATTTACTTTTAAGTGCAAATTTGTAGGGTGCGTTTATTGGAGGTAGAATAAAATAGAAACAGCATTGCTAATTTCTTAAAACAAATTATCCAATTGAATTGACTTTATTTCTTACATACTTCACATACATTATGAGTAAAAATCTTTATGTTACACCTCTGTCTAAGTGTGCAATGTACAATTTATAGTAATTTGTAATAAATAATATGTACAACAGGACAGTCAATATAGCATAGAAATACAATTGTATCAATGTGAATTAATCAGTCTGATGGCCTGGTGGAAGAAGCTGTCCCATTCTCTGTTGGTCCTGGCTTTAATGCTGTGGTACCATTTCCCAGATGGTAGCAGCTAGAACAGTTTGTGGTTGGGCTGACCTGGGTCCCCAATGATCCTTTGGGTCCTTTTTATGCACCTGTCTCTGTAAGTATCCTGAATAGTGGGAAGTTCACATCTACAGATGCCCTGTGCTGTCCGTACCACACTCTGTAGAGTCCTGCGATTGAAGGAAGTACAGTTTCCATACCAGGCAGTAACACAGCCAGTCAGGATGCTCTCAATTGTGCCCCTGTAGAAAGTCCTTAGGATTTAGGGACTTAGGCCAAACTTCTTCAACCGTCTGAGGTGAAAGAGGCGCTGTTGTACAGACCATGTGAGATCCTTGGTGATGTGTACGCCGAGCAACTTAAAGCTGTTCACCCTCTCTATGCCCGATCCATTGATGTCAATAGGGGCTAGTCGATTTCCATTCCTCCTGTAGTCCACAACCAGCTCCTTTGTTTTTGCAACATTGAGGGAGAGGTTGTTTTCTTGACACCATTGTGTCAGGGTGATGACTTCTTCTCGGTAGGCTGCCTCGTTATTATTTGAGATAAGGCCAATCAATGTAGTATCATCAGCAAATTTAATTAGCAGATTGGAGCTGTGGGTGGTGTGACAGTCATGGGTATACAGAGAGTAAAGGAAGGGGTTTAGGACACAGCCTTGAGGGTCAGAGGGGCGGGAGCCACTCTTACCACCTGCTGGTGATCTGACAGGAAGTCCAGGATCCAGCTGCACAAGGCAGGGTGAAGGCCGAGGTCTCTGAGCTTCTTGTCAATGAAGGTGTTGAATGTTGAACTGTAGTCGAATAACAGCATCCTCACATAAGCATCCTTCTTCTCCAGATGTTTAGAACTGTGGCTATTGCATCGTCTGTTGATCAGATGTGTCAGTAGGCGAATTGTAGGGGGTCTGGTTTGGGTGGTAGCAAGCTGCAGATGTAGTCCTTGACCAGCCTCTCAAAGCATTTACTTATTGTTGAGTTGAGTGCAACAAGACGCCAGTCGTTCAGACATGTTACCTTGGTCTTTTTTAGGTCCAGGAACAATGGTGGATATTTTGAAGCAGAAGGGCACTCTACACAGGGAGAGGGAAAGATTAAAAATATCTGTAAACACACCTGACAGTTGTACCGCGCACACTCTGAGTACCCGCCCTGGGATGCCTTCCGGTTCGCAGTCTTGCGGCTGTCCACTCATTGGAAATACCTGCATACTTCAGCCTCAGAGATGACCAAGGTGCAGATTGCTTTGGTAGCTCTCCTCGGGGGCTCAGTGTTGGCGACATCGAATGAGCATAAATAAGATTTCGCTCATCTGGGAGAGAGGCAGTGGTGTTGGCAGCACTACTGTGCTTAACTTTGAAGTCTGTGATGGTGTGCAGACCTTGCCATAAGCTACGTGTGTTGTTGGTGGAGAGTTGTGTCTGGATCTTGTCCCTGTATTGTCGTTTTGTTGGCTTGATGACTTTGCGTGGATCATAGCTGCATTTCTTGAGTTCCTGTTGGTTACCGGCTGTGTAAGCTCTGTCTCACACGGTAAATGCAGCTCGCATCGAACTGTTGATCCAGGGCTTCTGGTTTGGATAGACCCTGACAGATTCTGGGGGGATAACGTCCTCGATGCACTTCCGGATGAAGCTCATGACCTCCTTGCGAACTTGGAGACATCCAGATATCCTCATCATGAAAGACATTCCAGTTGATATCATCAAAGCTAAATATTTCAAATGAACTTAAGCTACAGATTTAGTTTTTTTCTAAAATGAGGTACTATAGGAAATGAAAAGTTTTTTTTCTAGATGCAATGTATATAATGAAGTAGTCATTTGGAAAATGTTTTGTGCTTCTTAGAGGTACTTTAGGTACATGTCATCATAGCTAGATTTCTATGTACAGAGAGTTTTCTTTTGGAAGTAACACAAAGTTCTATAAAAAGGAAAGTTTGAAACTGAAATATTGAATCACCACGCAGAATCACTGAGAATGATTTGCATGATTATTATCGCAATTCATTTTCTTTTGCATTGAGAATTCTTGGTGTAGGAATTGCCCTGTTGCGCAAAAAACCTTAAAAGTAATAGTTAATATAGAAGGAAAAATATTTTAAAAGATGATGCCATGATGACATTAGGCTTATTGGTTGAGTCTTGAGAGTTGAAATGCTTATCAAATTCACATATTAAGGTTAATGAGTAAGGATAGTTCAACTCAGGGGAAAGCTACAGGAATTTCAGTGTACAACTGAAGTGAAAGAGATTCTTTTCTCTAATACTGACATCATTCCTTTTGCTGAAAACAACTTTTAAATAAAGATTTATATATTGAGATAGCCTGTCCAGCAATCCCCAATTTAACCCCAGCCTTATCATGGGACAATTTACATTGACCAATTAACTTACCAACCACTATGTCTGTACTGTGGTGGGAAACGAGCACCTGGAGGAAACCCATGCAGTCAAGGGGAGAATGTACAAACTCCCTACATGCAATGGCGGGAATTCAGCCCAGGTTGCTGGTACTGTAAAGCATTGTGCTAACTACTACACTACCGTGCCTCCCAATAAAGATTTTTTTAAAATGGATTAATACATTCATATTCTATGGAATTGATTCATAAAAATCTCACTATATTTTAAGAGATATTGACAATGAAAATTAAGGTATGTAATTCCCTACAATGAACATGAGCTTTAGTTATTATCTATGGAGATACCACTAAATATCTAGTTCAGCACATGTGGAGGCTATTAGATTACACAAGGATTCTGTGGTGAGCTTAAAACAAGTTTATAATTACTTGTTTGTTTTGTCTAGACAGGTTTGTCTTGCATCAGTTGGCCCAAAGTAACTCTTGTAGTTTGATCTCAATTAGCTTCATTGGATTGGGAAGATTTTGTCAACATATGTTGAAATGAGGCAGGCAAAGCCATTGACTAGTGAAAGCAATAGACAAGAACTGATCACTAATGATGTGATACCATTTTACATTATATGTGCATTTATAAGATGCATTATCATGGCAGTAAATTCAGAAGAATAGCTGATTGAAAGATAATTATTGGCAGTTACTTATTGTTCATTAACACTTTGTTTTCCACAATGAACTAACAAAATATAGCATATTAAAACAGAAATTTAAACAAAATATTTCATTTTTGGGTTAATATGAACATCATGATTTTTTGACTTATATTGCTTTATTTTTCTCATGCATATTATCTTTACTTTGTGATATTTTGGACCAAAGTGAAAGATTTTCTCCTAGCTTTCACAATTAAAATGACAGTGATAAAGGGCTAATAATTAAAAACCATGAGCTAGGTATTTGAAATGGAAAAAGAACATGATTTCCTTTTTAAAGGAGCTTTTTTTAAATGCAGTATTTCATCTTACAGGGGGGCATGGCAGGATATCTTTCATCCTTACCTGGGGTCTGGCTTAGGTGTGACTCCAGATCAGTACAAATATTGTTGACTTTTAATTATCCTCTGAAGTATCCTAACAGACTATCAAGCTGGGGGTCAATTCGGGATGGGCAATAAACGCTGGGCTTGGCAGCAAAGCCCACATTCTGAAAAAATGAATAACTAAACAAAAGTAAACAAAATTATTGACAATTTGTTTTGAAGAACAGATAGAATGATGGTGATATTACATGTGCTCTTGATATTTCAGTTCAGCCAAAGTAGGGCTAATTCATTAATATGACATTATAATCTTACAATGGAAATTTCCATTATTTCCTTCAGTGGCTGATTCCTCTGCCTGTGAGCTCAAGAACACATGGGACATTAGTAATTAAATACTACTTAAACCTTTAATTTGTCTACTGTTCTTGGCCAATTATGAGGGGACTAAGTATGTACCTAATGGGGAGGACTGGAAAGGGTCATGGTTTTGAGGGCAGTAGCTTTCAAATTGATAAAGCTGCAAAAGATCAATGGATTACAGAATAAACAATGCCTGTTAAAGGAATGATGATGGAACAGGTTCATACTTGATGTGCTAGGTATAAGCTCCTGATGCAGAGAACTAAACTTCACACTGACTGTCGCAATACCCATACAAAGCTATTGCTCACTGAGTTTGTGTTCTAGTGAGGAAAATAAAATGAGGGGCAAGTCTTTTCTAGAATTTTTTGAGAAGGGAAGAAAGTCGTCAGACTCAGTGGACTTACTGATCATTTATACTGTATGTATGAAATTAATTTACTGATTTTGGAGATTTCATCTTTTCTTCTACATTCCAGGTGCTGCTGCAGAGATTTGCTTTGTGGTTGACTCCACTTTGGTATGTTTGCCTTTGCTTGATACTTGCTGACAGTATAGGCCTTGAGGTGGAGCCTGACCTTTTCATGATTTGCTAAAGGTTTGAATACTAATTGGCATATCTCTCCTTAAAAGCATGGGATTTATTTGAAAGCCTTTGCCTAGAATGAAAAAATAAAATAAGGACATTGAGACTTTCACAATCTTCAACATCTTAATTTTCTAGAGCCACAAAGTTGTTTTGAATTCCAGTCCTTGTTGTAATGTCACAGAATGGCAACTAATTTATGTATAGCAAACTCTCTTTGACAACCATGCATTAGTGACCATGTAATCTGTCTCTTCTTTTATGTACACCTGACTTCAGTTTAATCTGATCTAAAAAGCAGCACCTCCAACAGTGCGACACTCTCTTGGTTCAGCATAGAAGTGTCAAGCTAAATGCATTATTTCAGGTTTATGGGGTGATACTTATTCCTACAGCCTTGTAATCCCTACAAAAGTGCATTGCCAACTGAGTCACTGTTGACATCTCTGAACAGAATCCAGCAATATGTATCAAGAGAAAATTTCCACATAAAAGAACAAAGCTCATTGACAGAAAAATAACCAGGTTAATTTCTAAGTCACAAATTATCAAGGACCCTCTGAAGAGTAAATAACCATAATTAAGCCAAAGCACTGATCATTTGTTCTGAGCGTTAACAGACTTTAGAAAACCAAAGGTAGTCTGTTTCTTTTTAGGTTAATATTTCAGAAGAGAAAATTGCTTGATTATCACTTTCTATGCTTTCCATCTGTTTGTCTCCTATGAACAATTACAACAAAAGAGATGGTTGTTGACTTCAGGAGGACACAGAGCGACCACTCTCCACTGAACATCGACGACTTCTCCATAGAGATGGTTAAGAGCACCAAATTTCTTGGTGTTCACCTGGTGGAGAATCTCACCTGGTCCCTCAACACCAACTCCATAGCAAAGAAAGCCCAGCAGCGTCTCTACTTTCTGCGAAGGCTGAGAAAAGTCCACCCCCCATCCTCACCACATTCTACAGAGGTTATATTGAGAGCATCCTGAGCAGCTGCATCACTGCCTGGTTCAGAAATTGCACCATCTCGGATCACAAGACACTGCAGCGGATAGTGAGATCAGCTGAGAAGATCATCAAGGTCTCTCTTTCTGCAATTACGGACACTTATACCACATGCTGCATCTGCAAAGCAAACAGCATTCTGAAGGACCCCACACACCCCTCATACAAACACTTCTCCCTCCTGCCATCTGGCAAAAGGCACCAAAGCGTTCGGGCTCTCACGACCAGACTATGTAACAGTTTCTTCCCCCAAGCCACCAGACTCCTCAATAACCAGAGCCTGGATTGACACCAACCTACTGCCCTCTACTATGCCTATTATCTTGTTTATTATTTATTGTAATGCCTGCACTGTTTTGTGCACTTTATGCAGTCCTGGATAGGTCTGTAGTCTAGTGTAGTTTTTGTGTTGTTTTACGTAGTTCAGTGTAGTTTTTGTATTTGTCATGTAGCACCATGGTCCTGAAAAATGTTGTCTCATTTTTACTGTGTACTGTACCAGCAGTTATGGTCAAAATGACAATAAAAAGTGACTTGACTTGACTCAACTTGAACTGTAAACTTCAATGGCTTCTTCCACAGACACTCTGTGGCCACTTTATTAGGTACACCTGTTCAATAATGCAAATATCTAATCAGCCAATCATGTGGCCGCACCTCAATGCATAAAAACATGCAGACATAGTCAAGAGGTGTAGTTCAAACATCTGAATGGGGAAGACATGTGATCTGAGGTGACTTTGACCATGGAATGAGTGTTGGTGCCTGAGGGGGAGGTTTGGATATCTCAGAAACTGCTGATCTGCAATTTTCACTGACACTAGTCTTTGGAATTTACAGAGAAAGGTGCAAAAAACAAAAAAAAAAAATCCAGTGGATGGCAGTTCTGTGGGTGAGAGAGTTCAGAGGAGAATGGCCAAACTGGTTTAAGCTGACAGGAAGGCGAGTGTAACTGAAATAACCATGTGTTACAACAGTGGTGTGCAGAGGAGCAGTTTTGAATACACAACACATCAAACCTTGAAGTAGATGGGCTACAGCAGCAGAAAACCATGAACATACACTCAGAGCCCACTTTGTAAGCTGCACGAGGTAGGTATGGAAGAGAATGTATTGGACACTGAATTGCGTAGCACAGTGTCCTTTCATCCTAGAAGAGCCGGAAGGTAGTGTTGCAGCTCTTGGAATATTGTGCTCAGTTCCATTATAGGAATGACATAGAAGCTTTAGAGAGGGTGTATAGGAGATTTACCAGGATGCCTCCTGGATTATAGAGCATGTGTTACGAGCATAGGTTGAGCAAGCTAGGGCTTTTCTCTTTGGAGTGAAGGAGGAAGAGAGGTGACTTGATAGAAGTGTATGAGATGATAAACGGCATAGATTGAGTGGATAGCCAGAGAAATTTTCCCAGGGCAGAAATGGTTAATACCAGGGTGTATAATTGTAAGATAATTCGAGGAAAGTACATGGGGATGTCAGAGGTAAGTTATTTACACAGAGAATGGAGAGTGCATGGAACACCCCACTGGGGTTGGTGGTAGAGGCAGATACATCAGAATCAGAATCAGAATCAGGTTTATTATCACAGGCATATGACGTGAAATTTGTTAACTTAGCAGCAGCAGTTCAATGCAATACATAATCTAGCAGAGAAAGAAAAAAATAAATAAAATAAAACTTAGTAATAAATAAACAAGTAAATCAATTACGTATATTGAATAGATTATTTAAAAATGTGCAAAAACAGAAGTACTGTATATTAAATAAAGTGAGGTAGTGTCCAAAGCTTCAAAATCAATTTAGGAATCGGATGGCAGAGGGGAAGAAGCTGTCCCTGAATTGCTGAGTGTGTGCCTTCAGGTTTCTGTATCTCCTACCTGAAGGTAACTGTGAGAAAAGGGCATACCCTGGGTGCTGGAGGTCTTTAATAATGGACGCAGCCTTTCTGAAACACCGGTCCCTAAAGATGTCCTTGGGTGCTTTGTAGGCTAGTGCCCAAGATGGAGCTGACTAGACTTACAACCTTCTGCAGCTTCTTTTGGTCCTGTGCAGTAGCCCCTCCATACCAGACAGTGATGCAGCCTGTCAGAATGCTCTCCACAGTACAACTATAGAAGTTTATGAGTGTATTTGTTGACATGCCAAATCTCTTCAAACTCCTAATAAAGTATAGCCGCTGTCTTGCCTTCTTTATGACTACATCAATGTGTTGGGACCAGGTTAGATCCTCAGAGATCTTGACACCCAGGAACTTGAAGCTGCTCACTCTCTCCACTTCTGATCTCTCTATGAGGATTGGTATGTGTTCGTTCGTCTTACCCTTCCTGAAGTCCATAGTCAGCTCTTTCATCTTACGGACGTTGAGTGCCAGGTTGTTGCTGCGCCACCATTCCACTAGTTCAGCAGTCCCCAACCACTGGGCCGTGGACTGGTACCGGGCCACAAAGCATGTGCTACCGGGACGTGAGGAAACGATATGAGTCAGCTGCACCTTTCCTCATTCCCTGTCACGCACTGTTGAACTTGAACATAGGGTTGCCAACTGTCCCGTATTTGCTGGGACATCCCGTATATTGGGCTAAATTGGTTTGTCCTGTATTTCCCCCACTAAGGTAGAGCGTTCTTATGAAACCTTTCATGCCAAAATGGTGTGAATTGAAGAAGCAATTACCATTAATTTATATGGGAAAATTTTTGAACATTCCCAGACCTAAAAAATAACCTACAAATCATACCAAATAACACATAAAACTGAAAATAAGTAACACTAACATATAGTTGAAGCAGGAATGATGTGATAAGTACACAGCCTATATAAAGTAGAAATAATGTATGTACAGTGTAGTCGGGAAGATAAAGGCAAAACCAATTTGTGGGGAAAAAATCCGACACGTACGCGCATGCGCACACAGGTGCCTGCCCAAGGCTTCATTGCCATGGTACTCTTTCCTGGGGTAAAGTGTCTCGGGATTTGACTGCTACTTTTGTCCCTTATTTGGGAGTGAGAAAGTTGGCAACCCGAACTGTAAAAGACATGTTGAGGTGAGTTTAACCCCATTTGAACACCCCCACCCCTGGTTGGCTGGTCCGCAAGAATATTGTCAATATTAAACCGGTCCACGGTGCAAAAAAGATTGGGGACCCCTGCACTGGTTGGCATATCTCACTCCTGTATGCCCTCTCGTCATCACCTGTGATTCTACCAACAATGGTTGTATCTTCAGCAAATTTTTAGGTGGTTTCAAAGACATTTATGAAACTCTTCGGCACATGGATGATAGAAAAATGGAGTGTTATGTAAGAGAACAGTTTGATTGATGTTAGAGTAAACTAAGAGGTTGCCACAGCATTGAGGGTGAAGACCCTGTACTGTGATGTAGTGTTCTACGTTCTAGGTTCAATTTCATAACTTTAGAACGGCTACTACTGCAAGTGCACTAGATAAAGTTCATAGGAAGTTCTTACAAAATTTTGCTACCGATGGGTGAAACATTTTTTCAATCTACCCTTCTTTCTGTGAATCAATTGGCCATTGACTTTTAGCAATGGCCAATAAAAAAAATTTCCATATACCTCCTCTGCTCTTGTAAGGGCTATTGAGTACAAACCTGTATGTCAGGTATAGCCAGTCCTGATGCCAAACACTTATTATTGCCTGTGCTGTACTAATCTAGGGATTGTAATTCCAAGTGGTCAATAGCACCTGATTATTCTTTGAAACATCCGGCTGTTCCTGTCCATTTCATTAATTGCTGGATGATCATGCCTTTACTGGCATGTTCCACCTTCCCCCTCCCCCACCAACCGTCCCACCGTTAACTTCATACGATTTATCAAAACGCCTGAATACCATGGCTAGACTTGACCTATTGTAAAATGTAAAGAGTTTAAAAGAGCTCAGAGCATTTGCTCCGGGTGGTTGTAGACGAGGCTGTCTCAATCCTACACTCACCTGTAACAGAGAATGAATAGAATGGATCTCTTTGTTCTTGCAATGCAAACAGATCCTTGCACTGAGCAAAACTTAAGGACTTAAACATGCAGGATAGTTAAAAGGTCTGCAACCGGTTATTTAGTGCTTGCTTAGCAAATACTGTGGAAATCCCAACAGAAGGTCTTGCATTTATATAGCACTTTTCACAGGTCACCCTAAATCACTTTCTGCAGCCAGTTAAGCATTTTCTGAAATACAATCATTGTTCTAATTAAGAAATGTGGCAGCTAATTTCTGGATGATAAACTTCTGCAAACAACATTATAACAATGACCTGTGGTCTGCATTTATGTTTATTGACTGTGGGGTAAATGTTGGCCAGGCCTCCCAGGATAACTTGCAGCTTTTCACTTCAACTGTGGGCACTTTCTGAAGCACTTTCATATGCAGATTATGGATCATCTAAAGCAGGGGAGCCCTTGTGCTAGAGAGAGAGAGACTTAATGTGTTAAAGCGAAGATCAATGGGAACCATGTTAGCATTGTGGTTAGTGCAAAGCTAATGCAGCTCAGGGTGTTCTGGAGTTTGGAGCTCAATTCTTGCACCATTCTGTCAGGAGTGCATATGTTCTCCCATGGAATAGGTGGGGTTTGTCCAGGTCCTCTGGTTCCCTCTTACAGTCCAAAGATGTAACGGCTGGGTTAATTAGTCATTGTAAATTGTCCCATGATTAGGTTAGGGTCATTCAGGTTTGTCGGGGGTTCCTGGGGCTGGAAGGGCTTACTCCATGCTGTATCACTAAATTAATAAAATAAATACATCATTCATCAAGAAAAAATGAGCTGGAGAAGGCCACCAGGCCCTTCAATCCTGTCCCACCATTCAATATCACTATGGCCTCTACTCTGGTATGCCAGTAAGATATATCTACTCAGATCTGTCTCTACTGATATTGGACAACTTGTATTCACAGTATTTTGCTCTTGTACTACTTTTTAAATGTTTCATTGATTTATCTCCTGCATTTATGCTTTAATTTTACCCTGGAAGATGACAGTATTGAATAGAGGAATATAAAGAACAAAATACAGCTATTTTTCCTACAACCATTGATTTCTTGAATAGGTGTGCACAACCCTAACCCTACCTGGGCAATGGAGCTTTACAAACGATCTCTTGCACTACCATAGACTTGACTGCTATTGTATGTTTGCTTTTTACACTAAATCTTGTTTTTGCAAAGTATTTTTCTCTCTTCCCATTGTGTGTATAATTTATATTCTGTGTTGTCTGTTCTTGTACGTTTATGATGCTGCTGCAAGCAACATTTTCATTGTACCAGTACCTCAGTGTACTTGTACACACGCCAATAAGTTCAACTCAACTTGACTTGAATCTGAAGCTGCCATCATACTCTAGGTTTTATTCTAGGAATAGGATTTCAACAAAGCAATTGACAATCATAAAATGTAAGAACGTTGACAAGTTCTGTGGGGATAATGATGTGCTTAAGCAGGTGGCTTTAAACATTAAGTTTAACAAGAATATCTATTGTCAACACTCCTTTCTCAAATTGGTTGCATTGCTGTTGGTGTAGTAACAAGAAATGGAGAATTAGAGCTGGAAGTTAAACTAGGACAGGACTTGTATTGTTAATGACAGAGCCCTATTTTTTAGGCACAGAGACCTAGGGGTAAAACTACATAATTCATACTTTTTTCCATAGATGCTGCCTGGCCTGCCAAGTTCCTCCAGCATTTTGTGTGTGTTGCTCAGATTTCCAGCATCTGCAGATTGTCTTTTGTTTATGATATAGCATATTTGCCTCCATCAGACAGGGCAATAAGTATAAGAACTGAGATGTCATCTTATTGCAGTATAGGACATTGGTGAGACTGCACCTAGAATATTGTGTGAAGTTTCAGTCGCCATTCTATGAGAAAGATGGGACTAAGCTAGAGAGGATGCAGAAAGGATTCACAAGGATGTTGCTGGGACTGGAGGGCTTGTGTTATAAGGAGAGACTGGATAGGCTGAGACTGTTGTGAAAGGGCCTGAGGGGTGACCTTATAGAGGTTCGCACTATAATCCTGAAAGGCATCGATAAATTGGATGGTCAATGTTAATTCCCTGGGATAAGCAAGTATAGCGTTAGCAGGCATGGGTTCAAGGTGAGAGTGGAAAGATTTATAATGGATCTGAGGAGCAATTCCTTCACTCAGAGGTTAGTGGACATATGAAGTCAACTGCTAGAGGAAGTAGTAGTAGGTTTCGGATAGGAAATGTTGAGAGTGATACAGACCAGATGCTGGCAAGTGGGACTAGCCTAGGTGGAGTTTGGTTGACAAGTATGGGTTGGTCTGAAGGACATATTTCCATTCTGTATAACTCTGGCTCTAAATAGGCTCTTTTATTTGCTGTATTAATTCCGGAGATTTAAAAGGGTATGATTTCTTCTTGCTCTATCACTGCACAGTTAACACTTGCCTGTTTTTTGAGGTCATAATAAAAATCCTAATTTACAATACACTTCAATAATTTAAATTTATTTGATTTTTAGTGGCATATAACAACACTGGAGGTCAAGAATAGACAAGCACTTGTTTAAATTAGCAGGTGAAAGCTTGAGTTCTTTGTCATTTGAGCCTAATCATGATTTTCAGATACGTGTGTTAGGTAATTTTATTTCCAGACAAAAATCCATCACTGCCATTGAAACACAAGAAAACTGCAAATGGAAGTTATCTATGTACAGACATTGTAAATCGGGAGTTTTATATCTTAGAATCTGTGATTAGAGATGAAAATATTCTGAATTATAATCTCTGCACAAAGAGAGGTGTTAATCATTATTTTTGTTTTGTTCTCTGAATGATAGCCAAATTTTCAAATAGTTCTTCAGGCATTTGAGGAGGGAGCACCAATGAAAATTTGCTCTCAGATGAATATTGGAGACTTAGAGACCTATGCACTTAGATTAACTGGGTGTAGTTCAGGAGCAAATTTCAAAATCAAATTGTGGCAACCCCTGGAGAAATTACAGGAATGAGCCTTAGTGGCTTAACTCCAGGGTTCACTTGTCAAAGTACAGTGGCAAATTAAGAGAACCTCTTGGAAATACTATCCACTTTACTTTTAGTTATCTGAGATAATGAGCTTCATACATCAGAAACTGCTGGATGGTGATAGAACTCACAGCTTCACTCTAATGAATACCATTTGGTGTAATGATTCTTCTGTGATACCAACAACTATTACATAACATCTTGATTGAATCTGAGATGAAGAGCAGCAAGGCTTCTTAATAGTTGTTGATATTTTCCTAATGCTTTGTTAGTTAAAATTAACTGCTTCATAATCTTTCAGAATCAGAATCAGGATTAGCATTATTGATATTTGTCATGAAATTCTCAACCCATGAACCTCGTCAAAGAATGGAAAAGAAATGCTCTTACACCATCCCATATTGAGTTCCAATTTAGGAATGATTCAGGGAGTATCCCAGATAAACATACTGTTCCAATAAAGAGTCTTTGACCTTAAGTATCACTATAGACACAGACTGACTTGCTGATTGTTTGCTTCATTGTCTGTTTTGGTTATATTTCCAACATCTGTAGATTTTCGAGTTTCAAATATACACGGTGCTTTAGTTTCTAGACATTCAAACTATACTTTCACACTTGTATTCCCAGTTTATCTACAAAAAAAAAACAGCAAATGGAGTAGATTTCAAAACCCAATAATGACACTGCAAAAAATTGTCCCTTTGGTTAGCTATTCTTTATCACCATGGGTCCATACCTGGCCATAACTTTTATGATGCATACTTCAGCAAACCTGGTATCATTTCTAAGCAGACTCTGATGACATTGACCTCTGATATGTCAGTGCTAGTGGGGAGAGATGTAACCATTATTCTGAGTTACTGCTTCCCATCCCCATGGCTTAATACACTCTGCTCTGTCGCTTTACAGGTTTGGTGACATCAGTGAGGAGAAGTCGAACTTCTCTAACTTCTGCTAATGCCCCACCTCTCCCTCGTACCCCATCCATTATTTATTTTTATACACACATTCTTTCTTTCACTCTCCTTTTTCTCCCTCTGTCCCTCTGACTATACCCCTTGCCCATCCTCTGGGTCCCCCCCCCCACCTTGTCTTTCTCCCTGGACCTCCTGTCCCATGATCCTCTCATGTCCCCTTTGCCAATCACCTGTCCAGCTCTTGGCTCCATCCCTCCCCCTCCTGTCTTCTCCTATCATTTTGGATCTCCCCCTCCCCCTCCCACTTTCAAATCTCTTACTAGCTCTTCTTTCAGTTAGTCCTGACGAAGGTTCTCGGCCTGAAATGTCGACTGTACCTCTTCCTAGAGATGCTGCCTGGCCTGCTGCGTTCACCAGCAACTTTGATGTGTGTTTCAAGAAGGCATTAGATACTTTATACTTTATTGTCGCCAAACAATTGAACGTACAATCATCACAGCGACGTTTGATTCTGCATTTCCCGCTCCCTGGATTACAAATTGATAGTAAATATTAAAAATTTAAATTATAACTCATAAATAGAAAATAGAAAAATGGAAAGTAAGGTAGTTCAAAAAAAAAACCGAGAGGCAAGTCTGGATATTTGGAGGGTACGGCCCAGATCCGGGTCAGTATCCGTTCAGCAGTCGTATCACAGTTGGAAAGAAGCTGTTCCCAATTCTGGCCCTACGTGTCTTCAAGCTCCTGAGCCTTCTCCCGGAGGGAAGAGGGACGAAAAGTGTGTTGGCTGGGTGGGTCATGTCCTTGATTATCCTGGCAGCACTGCTCCGACAGCGTGCAGTGTAAAGTGAGTCCAAGAATGGAAGATTGGTTTGTGTGATGTGCTGGGCTGTGTTCACGATCTTCTGCAGCTTCTTCCAGTCTCGGACAGGACAACTTCCATACCAGGTTGTGATGCACCCCAGAAGAATGCTTTCTATGGTGTTGAAATGATGTTTTGATGTTAGTGTCCAAGGAGGTAAAGGGATAAGGGGAAAACAAGGTACTGAACTTGGATATTCAGTTATAATCATGTCAGAATCAAAATTAGAATCGCTTTATTGCCAGTGTACGAAACATACCACAACCGATTATGTAGCAACAAACAATTTACAAGACAATAGTGCAAACAGTGATGAGCAATCAACGATTAGCATTCTGCACAAATGTGAATAATAAAACTTAAATAAATGTGAACAAATGAACGGACTCAATGGTTATCAATAGAATAAGGAAAGACCATTTAATGAATGTTGTGCAGGGACAGTGAGGGTATTACACCTGAGTGAGTTTTGTTGACAGGCTGGATACCTACAGGAAATAAGCTCAGAAATGACATGTCGCCTTGGTGGTGATGGAGTTGTCGTGTTTCTCGGATGGAAATTTGGTGAATAGGTGACTGCTAGGGTGGGTGGAGTTAGCAGTAATTTTTTTCAGCTCTGTTCGCTCTAGCAATGAACAGGGCTTTTAATGTCGGTCACTGACAGCCGGTGATCTGCTCTGCTGAGTGATCCCCGCTGAGTGGACCACTCGTTGCAACCTGGACTTGGAGAGGGAGGAGGCAGGAAACCGAACAGTCACAACCCTCTCATCAGGATACACCCTGAGGTGTTAAGTTTCCTAAACTAGAGTAGGAAGAGCAATCTCTGCTGGGTTTTCCTAGTGATGAACGTAACATTTTTTTAATGACAGTGCAAATGATAGCCTGACCAGCATAGGCCTACTAATTTTTATATATCTTTGAACGTTTTCAAAGTCGTTATTGATTTCATTGCTGTGTAAATCAGGTTAGAGAAGGCAAACTTGCATTTAAAGCACATTTTCAATTGAGAAGCTCATCTACAGGCAGGGACCTGGGTGTCCATGTACACCAGTGAATCCCATGGGGGGTGGTTACATTTCCTCAGGAGCTGTTTGGGGAAATAGAAGTTATCGGGGGTTGGTAAGTGGCATGAGACCTGACCGACTGTGTCAACTCCTTGCTGTTGTCAGCATCCGATAGACATCCCCAGTTTGTCTTAATTTTTAATTTTAATTTAGCCCCATTAATGATGGATAAATATGTATGCCGCGATCTCTATGAGCCTGAAGGTGGCAAAGCCTTGAATTCTAATCCTGCTGAGAACCAGAAACTACAGAAAGCACGTCAATACAATGTTACATACCTGGAGTATGCAGGAACACTTCTGTAAAAGACACCCTGAAAAAGCGACTTATGGTATTACTCAGTTCCAGAAGATGAAAGAAGCGTTTGAAAAGTGTTGCACACTCGAGTCATTTGGCAAGAAAGTTAAAAATAACCTTGATAGTGTTCTCATTGCTTCTCATAATGTTTCCAAAATGATAGCAAAGTGTGGAAAACCTCATACAATTGGTGAAAGATTAATAATGTCTGCTGTATCAGAAGTGCTCACCACTTTTCTCAAAATGGATACCAGTATTTTAAAATCAATTCCTCTGAGTAATAACTGTGTAGCTTGTTGTATTGATGAAATGAGTAAAGACATTGAGCATCAACTAAGCGCAGAGCTAAAAAAAAAACAGAATTTGAGATACAACTGAATGAGTCAACTGAGCAAGGCGAGGCATTGGTAATGGCATATGTATGCCTTATCAAAAATGGAAACATTTATGAAGAGATTCTCTTTTGTAGAAAGGTAAAAACTAATATCAATGGAGAATCAATCTACATTGAGATCAAAATGTATATTGAGGATAAATGTATTCTGATTAGGAACATGATTTCTTGTGGAACTAAAGAGGCACCATATATGAGAGGTCGCCATGCTGGTTTAGTGGCATTTATGAAAAAAGAAATTCCAACTCTGTTTGCAATTCATTGTGCAATTCATCGTCAACATCTTGGAGCCAAAAATCTCAACTAGCACCATTTTTCAAGCATGACTCTTGTACTATCTGTTATCAACAGTATTAAAGCTCATCCATTAAATTGCAGAATATTTCTCCAGTTGTGCCAAGATAATGATGAAGAGTTTGAACACTTCCTTCTTCACACTGAAGTGCACTGGCTGTCAAAAGGCTGTTGCTTAAAACATTTCTTTGATCTTTTTGCCACTGTGGTTGAATTTTTGCTCAAAGTCAACAAGATTGAACTTCTGTGTGGAGATGTGGCATACCTAGCCGATATGTATAACAAAATGAACATTCTAAGTATGAAAATACACGGTGAGAATTTCAATTTAATTCAGGCAAAAAGTGCACTTCTATCAGAAAATTGAAATATATAAGCAAAACACTGGGAGAATACAGTTTTCCTGCATGGAAACTATGCCACTCTCTTTCACAAATGATTATTTGCAAGACTACTGCTCAGACTTGCAGTCACTGAAGAAGCATTTTCAGAATTGATTCAAGGATTTGAATGATCTGGAAATTCCGGACGGGGTAATTAACCCATTTCTTTGCAAGGTGGAAGAACAGGAAGACAGATTGCAAGAAGAAATTATCAAAACTCAGAATGATGAACACGCTAAAGTGCTTTTCAAATATGTAGGCTTTTGTGGTATATGCCTACATTGTCATACAAAATTTCCTAATCTTTGGGGAAAAGCCAAACTGCTCTTCATTGCATTTCCATCCTCCTACCTTGTTGAAAGAGGTTTCAGTACAGTGAACCACATACTCACAAAAACAGAAACCACTTGGACATTGTTACGTGTGGGGGCTTAAGACTTTTGCTGTCACAACTTGAACCAGATATTTCAACTCTTGCTAAAAACCATCAAGCTCAAGGATCACATTGATAGTGATTTTGCTGTACAGAGCACAGGTACTGTGTAAGTAAGGTTTAAAGACAAATAAAAAATTAAAGCAGAATTACTTTTCTCATGTCAACATGTCTTTATACTATGCAGGCACTGGCAAGTATATTGTGCCTCAGAAGGGTGTTTGCAAGTATGAAGGTGCTTTAGGAGGGTGTTGGGCTAAAAAAGGTTGGGGAACATTGACGTACATTAATTACTGAAAAATAACATTGCAGATTCAGCAGGCAAATGGGAAGCCAAATACTTTTTGGACTTTATCACAAAAGGATTTGAGTGCAAGTGCAAATGCATCTCATTGCAAGTGAATGAGTTCTAATGGAACAGCAGGTGGAATATTGTGCAGAAGTCTGCTCTCCCTACCATTTGTGATCTGCTATCCTTATTCACCTTGGTGATAGAGGCCATTGGTTTGGGAGGTGCTGTAGGAGTAGCCTGGGTAAGTAACTGCAATACCTCTGTAGGTGATATACAATGCAACAACATCACATTAGTGCTGGAGGGGATGAATGTTTGGGACAGTTCTCCTGAGAGTTGTTGGCACTGCACTCAGCTGGGAAAACAAACATTATTCTATTATGCTCCTGATTTGGGCCTTGTACGTGATGAAGATTTAGGGTGTTCGGAGGTGAGTTACTTACCACAGGATACCTAGCCTCTGATGTGCTCTTGTTTCCCTTGGTTGGGTGTCTAGAACCAGGAGTCAAAGTACCACAGTAAGGGCTCAGCCTTTCAGGAATGAAACAAGAAGAAATTCTCATTTTGAGAAGAGTGAGTCTGTTTAAAGTTCCCCAAACTAAGTCAGTGATGGAGGCTCATTCAATGAATACCTTCAAAGTAAAGACTAAACTATTAAAGGTATTAAATGGTTTGGGTTAGTGCAGGGAAGTTACACTGAGGTAAAAGATCAGTTGTGATGGAGAAGACCCAAAATTCATCTTCTTCCTGCTTCAATTTATATGTTCTTATGATAGATATTACATTCATCAGGACAGAAAATTATAGGGAGGTGAAATATCTTGGAAACCAGTAGACCAGCTCATTTTAATCACAGTAATGTTGTTTTGCTCATAGTAATGGTATGTCGCTTAATATTTCCAAAAATAGTTGGGCAAGTAACTGAAATAAAAAAACAAGTGCAAAAATACTTAGCAGGTTGTCAGCATTTGTGAAGAGAGAAACAAAGTTAATGTTTTAGTCAGGTTGGGAAGGCCTCTGGGTTTGGAGAATACATTTTAGAATCCAGAAGCAAAGTATTATGCATTATGAGATAATATTTGAAGGAACACAGTTTTTTCAGGTGAATAGGATTAAGAAAACTGGAAGAATTTGAACATAATGAAGGAAATTTAGTGGTCAATAAACAAATATAGATTGCCGGAAGCACAGGAACAATGAAATGACATTTGATGTAGATTAGGTAGCAGAGAGGAGTGTTTTAAATGGTTTGAAATTTAGATTTGAAGTTTAGAGAATGAGACATTGAAGACTAACCAAGAAAAGATTGAAGTACTTCAGCAAAAATGAGACCCAGGCATGGATAATAATTGTAATAGCAGATGGGCCACACCATGGTTGACTATGGGTAAGGTGTTATAACCATCTGTATGAGAAAGACAGGAGTTTGAAGGGTCCTTCAGGGTCATAGAGGCAGCTCTAGTTTTTAGCAGTTGATTTCAAGCTGAAAAAAGTAATCAGAAAGAAAGAAATTAATTTCTTGTAACACGGAGGAGGCTCTGGTACGACCCAAAGGCATTTGACTTCAGGTCTTCCTAATTGTTGAATGAGTAAATTATCATTAAAGCAGTATTTTGTTTTTTTTAAAATTATTATTGATATACTGTTTAGTTTGGTTGATAGTTTAACTCTTATTCTACAGATGGATATGTTGTCTTGATTATCTTGATGTATTTTCCTTTGTTGTTGATTTTCAATAATTAATAAAAAAGATTTAAAATCATTAAAGCAGTACTAGATTTCAGAGGTAGACTAACAATACAAAAGCAGCAGTTGGATCAAGAGATAAGAGTCCAACAATGTTGATGTAAACCAGGGACTCAAAGTCTTTGGACGATGTTGGCTTTGACTCCAAGAATGAAAACTCCTGAGGTAACATTGTGAGGGCTATGAAAACAATGGACTATAATGCAAATGCAGTCATATCCCTCTGGACATCACAACGGAAGCAAAGGAAGAGAAGGATAGATAATGGTTTATAATTCTGAATTTGATTAGGCCTTCTACATGCATGATATCTTCTCTTTGGAAAAATGACAAATCGTTTGTATGTATAGAACTGACTTTCATAGGAAATTAACCGTATTTTCTCATACATTTTAACAGTTATTTACTTGCCTGGCAAATGCCTCAAATCAATTGTCCTTTGAATTTCAATCCATGGTTAATAATACTGGACAAGAAAGATTTTACTTCCTGAATACTTTTATGTGTGTCTTATGCATTTTGGGCTGCTAATCATACAAATCATCATGAAATTTCCCTATCATGCAACATTTTTATTTGTAATTGCCTCTATTTGTTATTTCAATATATATTTCGTGTCAATTAAAACATTGCCCACAATGTAAGCTGAAATGTTTTCTATCTTGTCCAGGCCTGCCTGGGTATGCTCACGCAGGGCGGATGCTGCATGGCAGGACAGGTTTTAGAAAGGCTATAAAAGCATCACACACACACACACACACACACCGTTCTATGCATTGTGTTTACATGTATATTAGTTTGCTATCAAGTTGATGTGTGTGCTCTACATGCATAGCATATTGTGTGTACTATTAATATAAAGTAATTGCATTTTCAGGAGTATACGTGATAGCAAAATGTCTCGCCAATGTTGCAACAGCCACAATACCTTCTGTGATATTTGTGTCAAGTATAGGCTTAAATCTCAAAGAAGGAGCATGACTCCTCTTATTAAGGGGTCCCATGAGCTCCGCTTTGTGTGTAAAATTGATGACCAAGTCAAAGCCTGAGCTCCGCACATTTGTTGCATTCAAATTTAGACTTCTTCCCTGCAAATCTTAGCACTGTCAGTGACAAGCATGTTGAAGGGTTTCACCAGAACATTGCAGTCACAGAGAAATGAAATCAGAACAACTGGAATCCATCAATGCTGGCTGATTATTGTTGGACACTTAAATGAGAAGCCTCAGGCACTGAGTACAAATGAAAACCATCAACGAGAATCATAGTTGAACTATTGCAAAGTCTCAGCACCGTTATGCAATTAGACACCTTATATTCAATAAAAGTACATTTCTGGCTTCTCCAAATTCCTACAAGATACAAGTAGTCTGAAATTATATTTGTGTTCAACTTCAAGCAGTCTAACATAGCCACAAAGTATTCCAAGGAAGCAACACTTTCAAAAAAATCTGTTGTCCAGTGTAGATATTCAGGACTTTTATTCTCTTACCATAAAAGGTCAGCTGCAAAAGCCCACTAACATCTGTCATATTTTCCAAATACCAAGTTTGGTGCTTGTGTGTCAGGCTGACTGAGTTCAGTCAGCCTGACACAGAGCCAAGTTAGATACAAGGAGGTGAAATGTAGATAATCCATGTTTTTATCATTCACAGGCCACTCTTTTCACAGCACATGGGCCGTAGTTTATTAGGTTGAGCAGCTCTGTGACTGCAAGAAAGGTTTGGGCTTTCTCATCGCCATGAGAACAGTGCAATGAATGCTTTCCAAGTGTTTACTCAGCATTTGTCTTCTGTTTCATCAGAGGAATTAGTGACGCGGGGTATTCTGACGATCAAACGGCTTGATGTGTTATGACAATGTTCCATTAATATGCAGAATGGCATAAGGGATTATACTCAGTGCGAGTGCTTCAGGCATTTCACTGGGATATTCAGACTTTTTAAGGATGACCTGTTCACAGTCAGGGCATTGAAAATCAGATTTCCCAGGAGATCTTTTTTTTGAAAATCACACACTTGTCCAAAGCATTTAACGTCTGGCTTTGAAAACACAATATGTAGTATTTCTGTATTGTTGTCCAAATTAGACACTTTGTTTATGGTCATGTAACTCATTGACTTCTAACCTTTGGTTAAGTTTTGCCTATAGGAATGTTAATTTGGAAAGGACTATCAAACTAAAAGCTTACATGTTAAAAGCTAATTATTTGTTTAAATAATTGATAAATACTTGTTCATACTTTGCCCCAGATATTATATTAAATATTATATTTGGTATTGCATATGTAACTACCAGTTAAAAATGCTGATAATTCTGCAGTCAGCCTATTGAAATGTTACGCTTCTTTCAGGACCTCTTTAAGCATCAGTATCTAAAAAACACTTCTACAAAAGTAATAACTGTTTTGCAGATACCAGCCATCAAAAATCTCCATTGTATTTTCTCATGTTCTTTACATTTTCCCAATATTTTTTATTTCTTGGATGAAGAAATCAGTTGTTCAATACTTACCTCTATAGTTCTGAGGGAATATCTGACATTTGCCCTGGAAGGTGACCTCCATCTTCTAATGACAAACTCACACATCCTTTCACATCTCAGCTGAGATCAGAATTCTACATATGGCACATTAGGGACAAAACTTTATTGGGCAGCATGGTAGTATAGAGATTAGCGTGATGCTATTACAGTGCCAGTGACCCAGGTTCAATACTACCACTGCCTGTAAGGAGTTTTTGACTGTGTGGGTTTCCTCCAGGTGCTCTGGTTTCCTCCTACATTGCAAAGATGAACAAATTAGTAGGTTAATTGGTCAATAGATATAATTGGGTGATGCAAACTCATTGGGCTGAAAGGAACTGTTACTGAGCAGCATCTCTAAATAAAATAAACAAACACTCAAGTCAACCGTATGGCACCAAGACGGAATACTTCTATAATTTGACATTAATATTCCTGCAAAATGGATTGTTAATAATGTGGGTAATTAATAACAAATATGTTTATGTAGTTTATTTGGCAATTCACTTTTTTTCAGTTTATTCATAGAAAATTTGAATGAAATATTTACCTTAAGGAAAACATTTGGCAACTTTAATTTATTAATTAGAGCTTGGATGCAAATATTAAGTTGTGGACATGACAAAGTCTTGGTTGTCAAAATGGTAGGAATAGCTCTTGGATATTCCAGAGTTCAGATGTTTCAAAAAGGACAGGGATGGAGATAAAAGGAAGGCGGGGGAGTAACGTTGCTAATCAGGTCTCATGGTCCGGTCCATGAAGTCTGTGTTCTGGTTCATGGTCCGGTCTATGGACTCCAGACTCCGGGTCTTCCGGCTGTCCCTTGTTTCATTTGGACTTAATCATAGGCACCTGATGCTCGTCTTGGAGTTGAGAATATAAGTGGCCCTGGGTTCAAGTGTGGTTGCTGGTTCATCTTGTCAGTATCCTGTCCTTGCCTCTGTGGGGTAAGTCAGGCTGTCTTTGCTGCTACCCAGTGGTTGGATCTGTCCCTTCCTGTCAAATCAAGTCACTTTTTATTGTCATTTCAACCATAACAGCTGGTAGAGAACATAGTAAAAATGAGACAATGTTTTCCAGGACCATGGTGCTACATGAAACAATACAAAAACTACACTGAACTATGTAAGAAAAAAACACAAAAACTACGCTAGACTATAGACCTATTCAGGACTGCATGAAGTGCAAAAACAGTGCAGGCACTGCAATAAATAATAATAATAAACAAGACAGTAGGCACAGTAGAGGGCAGTAGGTTGGTGTCAGTCCAGGCTCTGGGTATTGAGGAGTCTGATAGCTCGGGAGAAGAAACTGTTACAGGCCCTGATGCAGCTACTGAGGATGCTCTCAATACAACCTCTGTAGAATGTGGTGAGGATGGGGGTTGGGAGATGGACTTTTCTCAGCCTTCGCAGAAAGTAGAGGCGCTGCTGGGCTTTATTTGCTATGGAGCTGGTGTTGAGGGACCAGGTGAACACCAAGAAATTTGTTCTTGCCTCTGTTGGGTAAGCCAGGCCATTTTGCTATTACCCTGAGGCTGGACTGTTCCCTTCCCCTTCCTTCTGAAGCCTTGCCCTGCAACCTTGTCAAGTTCTACCACCGGAGTGAGACCGGAACCTTGCTGTGTCAAGATAAGGAACTGTCTATTGTTGAGTTGGAACTGTCTGTGTCCACGCCTTTGCTAGGTAGGTCGGGCTATTTGCCGCTACCTAGTGTTGGGAACCGTCTCTGTGTCCACACCTGCGCTAGGCAGGTCCGGCCGTTTGCTGCTACCTAATGTTGGGAAACATCTCATTGTGTTCGGCATTCTGTGTAGAGTCCCAGCCCCAAGTCCTGTTCCCAAGGAGGGGTCCTGGCTCTGTGTTCTGTGTATGAGTCCCGGCCCTAAGTCCTGTTCCCAAGGAGGGGTCCCAGCTCTGTGTTCCATGTCCCTGTTTTCCTGTCTCTCAAGTCCAAGGCTCCGTGTTCCTATCCTCCCCAAGACCAAGGCTCTGTGTTCTGCGTTCCTGTTGTCCCAAGTCCAAGGTTCCGAGGTTCCTGTCGTCCCAAGTCCAACGCTCAACTGTTCCTGAGTACTAAGTCAAGGCTTCGTGTTCTTGTCCTGTCCATGTGCCTTGTCCTGTGCTGGAGTTCCCTCGTCTTGCCCAGGAATCTCTCGTTCTGTCCTGTAACCTCGCCTAGTCCTGTCTCCCAAGACCACGTCATGCGTTCACCGAGTTCCGGAGTCTGAGCCCGAGTCAAGACCCAGGTCCTTGTCCAGTCTCTGGCTCGGAGTCCGAACCCAAGCCTCATCATGTCCTCACCTCGAAGAACCCAAGCCTCATCATGTCCTCACTTCGAAGAACCCAAGCCTCGTCATGTCCTCGCCTCGAAGAACCCAAGCCTCGTCATGTCCTTGCCTCGAAGAACCCAAGCCTCATCATGTCCTCGCCTCGAAGAACCCAAGCCTCGTCATGTTCTCACCTCGAAGTACCCAAGCCATGAAGAACCCAAGCCATGTCCAGTCCTGTAGCCACGTCATGTCCTCGCCTGGTTCCGGGGTCCGAGCCCGAGTCAAGACCTAGGTTCTGGGTCTTTGTCCAGTCTCTGGCTCGGAGTACAAGCCCAGACTCCTAGTTCCCAGTTCTTTGTCCTGGTCCCGCTTGCCGAGCTAATGTCCTAGCCCAAGTCTGTGTCCTGTCTCGTCCCTAAGTCTAGTCCTGTCCTGTTCCTAGTACTTCAGTGTCTGTGTCTTGCGTTTGGGTCTGCCACCACCAATGCCCCCGTATGACATCAGGAATAGTATCACAGCTGTAGAAGGGGAGGATGTTGTGGAGGGATTGTCCACTGAGTCAGTGTGGTGGAAGTCTGAAACAGCAAAGGAGCAATTATATTGATAGGAGTATTCCACAGACTTCCCAATGGCAACAGAGATACTGAAGAGTAGATCAGGAGGCAAATTTTGGAAAGGTGAACAAGTAACAGGATTGTTATCATGGGTGATTTCAACTTTGCTAATATTGGTTGGCGACTCCTCAGTGAAAAAGGTGTAGATGGGGCAAAAGGTCCAGGAAGGATTCCTGACCCAATATATAGATAGGCTGACTAGAGGAGAGGCCATCTGGATCTAGTACCAGGCAACAAACTTGGTCATGTGATAGACCTTTCAGTGGGTGAGTACATCAGAGTCACTGACCATGAATCCCAGTGCTTTATCACAGCCTTGGAGAGAATAGGAGCAGATGTTATGATGAAGTATTTAATTGAGGGAGGGGGCATTATGATGCTATTAGGCAGTAACTTGGGAGTGTAAATTGGGAACAAGTGTGCTCAGGGAAATGCACAATAGAAATGTGGAGATTGTTTTGGCAGAAGTAGCATAGGGTTCTAGATAGGTTTGTCCCATTGAGACAGGGAAAGGATGATAGGGTGAAATAACCATGGCTGACAGCATAGTCAAGAGGAAGAAAGAAGCATACTTAAGATTCAGGGAGCAAGGGTCAGATAGGTCTCCAGAGAGTGACAAAGTAGGCAGGAAGGAGCTTAAGAATGGACTTAGGAAATATAGCAGGGTATATGAAAAGACATTGGTGAGTAAGATTAACAAAAACCCAAGATGTTCTACAGATGCATGAATAGGATGACTAAAGTGAGGGTAGGATCAATCAGGGATAAATGAGGAAAAGTGCCTGGCATCAGCGTCGCTGGGGGAGGTCCTCAATGAATGCATTGCTTCAGAATTCATCAGTGAGAGGGACCTTGATGAATGTGAGGACAGTGTAAAACAAGTTGATATGCTGAAACATATTGACATTAAGAAAAAGTATGTGCTGGAACTTTTGAAAAACATTAGGCCAGGTAGATCACCTGGGGTCAGACAAGATATCCTCCAGGTTACAGGAAGTGGGGAAAGCGATTGCTTCACCTTTGGTAATAATCTTTGTGTCCTCATTGGCCACAGGAGTAGTACCAGAAGATTAGAGGGTGACAAATCTGTCACACAACATGATATGATCAAAGGGTGATGTTAAATAGGACACAGAGCCCTATTCAATAGGAGAACTTACAGTGGCATGCAAAAGTTTGTGCACCCCTGGTCAAAATTTCTGTTACTGTGATTAGTTAATTGAGTAGAAGATGAACTGATCTCCAAAAGTCATAAAGTTAAAGACGAAACATTCTTTTCAACATTTTAAGCAAGATTAGTGTATTATTTTTGTTTCGTACAATTTTAGAGTGAAAAAAGGGAAAGGAGCTCCATGCAAAAGTTTGGGCACCCCAAGAGATTTGAGCTCTCAGATACAGTTCAAGTCAGAAGTTTACATTTAAACTCAGTTTTTCACAATTCCTGACATTTAATCCTGGAAAACATTCCCTTTCTTAGCTCAGTTAGGATCACTATTTTAAGAATGTAGAATGTCTGAATGTCAGAATAATAATAGAGAGAATGATTTATTTCAGCTTTTATTTCTTTCATTATTTTCCCAGTGGGTCAGAAGTTTACATACACTTTGTTAGTATTTGGTAGCATTGCCTCTAAATTGCTTAACTTGGGCCAACCAATCTGGGTAGGCTTCCACTAGCTTCTCTCAGTAAGTTGCTGGGATTTTGTTCCATTCCACCAGACAGAACTGGTGTAACTGAGTCACGTTTGTAGGCATCCTGGCTCGCACACACTTTTTCAGTTCTGCCCACAAATCTTCTATTGGATTGAGGTCAGAAAATGATGTCAAGTCTGGTTCATCCTTGGGAGCAATTTCTAAAAGCCTGAAGGTACCACGTTCATCTGTACAAACAATAGTACACAAGTATAAACACCATGGGACCATGCAGCCGTCATACCGCTCAGGAAGGAGATGCATTCTGTCTCCAAGAGGTGAACGTACTTTGGCGCAAAAAGTGCAAATCAATCCCAGAACAACAGTAAAGGACCTTGTGAAGATGCTGGATGAAACAGGTAGACAAGTATCTATATCCACAATAAAATGAGTCCTATATCGACATAACCTGGAAGGCTGCCCAGTAAGGAAGAAGCCACTGCTCCAAAACTGCCATAAAAAAGCCAGACTACAGTTTGCAAGTGCACATGGGGACAAAGATCTTACTTTTTGGAGAAGTGTCCTCTGGTCTGATGAAACAAAAATTGAACTGTTTGGCCATAATGACCATCGTTATGTTTGGAGGAAAAAGGGTGAGGCTTGCAAGCCAAGGAACAACATCCCAACCGTGAAGCATGGGGGTGGCAGCATTATGTTGTGGGGGTGCTTTGCTGCAGGAGGGACTCGTGCACTTCACAAAATAGATGGCATCATGAGGAAGGAAAATTATGTGGATATATTGAAGCAGCATCTCAAGACATCAGCCAGGAAGTTAAAGCTTGGTCGCAAATAGATCTTCCAAATGGACAATGACCCCAAGCATACCTCCAAAGTTGTGGCAAAATTGCTTAAGGACAACAAAGTCAAGGTATTGGAGTGGCCATCACAAAGCCCTGACCTCAATCCGATAGAAAATTTGTGGGCAGAATTGAAAAAGCATGTGTGAGCAAGGAGGCCTACAAACCTGACTCAGTTACACCAGTTTTGTCTGGACAAATGGAACAAAATTCCAACAATTTACTGTGAGAAGCTTGTGGAAGGCTATCCAAAACGTTTGACCCAAGTTAAACAACTTAAAGGCAATGCTACCAAATACTAACAAAGTGTACGTAAACTTCTGACCCACTGGGAAAGTGATGAAAGAAATAAAAGCTGAAATAAATCATTCTCTCTCCTATTATTTTGACATTTCACATTCTTAAAATAAAGTAGTGATCCTAACTGACCCAAGACAGGTAATGTTTTCTAGGAGTAAATGTCAGGAATTGTGAAAAACTGAGTTTAAATGTATTTGGCTAAGGTGTATGTAAACTTCTGACTTCAACTGTAACTTTTACCAAGGTATCAGACCTTAATTAGCTTGTTAGGGCTATGGCTTGTTCACAATCGTCGTTAGGAAAGGCCAGGTGATGCAAATTTCAAAGCTTTATAAATACCCTGACTCCTCAAACCTTGTCCTAACAATTAGCAGCCATGGGCTCCTCTAAGCAGCTGCCTAGCACTCTGAAAATTAAAATAAATGATACCCACAAAGCAGGAGAAGTCTAAAAGAAGATAGCAAAATGTTTTCAGGTAGCCGTTTCCTCAGTTCATAATGTAATTAAGAAATGGCAGTTAACAGGAATGGTGGAGGTCAAGTTGAGGTCTGGAAGACCAAGAAAACTTTCCAAGAGAACTGCTCATAGGATTGCCAGAAAGGCAAATCGAAACCCCCGTTTGACTGCAAAAGACCTTAAGGAAGATTTAGCAGACTCTGGAGCAGTCGTGCACTGTTCTACTGTGCAGAGACACCTGCACAAATATGACCCTCATGGAAGAGTTATCAGAAGAAAACATTTCCTGCATCCTCACCACAAAAATCAGTGTCAGAAGTTTGCAAAGGAATATCTAAACAAGCCTGATGCATTTTGAAAACAAGTCCTGTGGACTGATAAAGTTAAAATAGAACTTTTTGGCCGCGATGAGCAATGGTATGTTTGGAGAAAAAAGCGTGCAGAATTTCATGAAAAGAACACCTCTCCAACTGTTAAGCACAGGGGTGGATCGATCACGCTTTAGGCTTGTGTTGCAGCCAGTGGCACGGGGAACATTTCACTGGTAGAGGGAAGAATGAATTCAATTAAATACCAGCAAATTCTGGAAGCAAACATCACACCGTCTGTAAAAAAGCTGAAGGTGAAAAGACGATGGCTTCTACAATAGCATAATGATCCTAAACACACCTCAAAATCCACAATGGACTACCTCAAGAGACACAAGCTGAAGGTTTTGCCATGGCCCTCACAGTCCCCCAACCTAAACATTGTCTAATCATAATCGAAAATCTGTGGATAGACCTCAAAAGAGCAGTGCATGCAAGACGGCCCGAAAATCTCACAGAACTAGAAGCCTTTTGCAAGGAAGAATGGGAGAAAATCCCCCAAACAAGAATTGAAAGACACTTAGCTGGCTACAGATAGCGTTTACAAGCTGTGATACTTGCTAAAGAGGGTTTTACTAAGTACTGACCATGCATGGTGCCCAAACTTTTGTTTCAGGCCCTTATCCTTTTCTATTATTTTGGAACTGTAAAAGATGGAAAGAAAAAAAGGAATCTCGCTTAAAATATTAAAGAAATGTGTCATCTTTAACTTTATGCCTTTTGGAAATCGGATCATCTTTTACTCGCTTAGTTATTCACAGTAACAGAAATTTTGACCAGGGGTGCCCAGACTTTTGCATGTCATTATATGTGCCCAAGACCTTTGCACAGTTCTGCATTTACTGTAGTTTATAGATTTTTATTATTATGTATTGCACTGCTGCTACACATCAACAAACTTTACTGCTGGTGGTATTAGACCTGATTCTGATTCTGCATAATTCACAGTGATCAATTCATCTTCCAAGCAGCATGTCTTTTGGATGTTTGTGCCAATCGGACACTTGTGAGGGAGGGGGGAATGCATGCACCCAGAAGGAGAATGTGTCAATTCCACATAAACAGCATCAGATCAGTATTGAACCTGGGCTGCTGGAATTGTAAGGCAGCAGTGTTTTCTGCTGTATCACTATGCCATCCACACTTTGCAACAGCTCCAAGTACATGGAAGAATACTCTCCACTTTCATATATGAATACTGATCCAAAGATATCAGCGAATTTAAGTTATTTGGCATAAAGCAGCCTGCGACCTCGCCATGCCCAATTATCAGCTTGAAGTATGACAGCAGAACGTTACTTGGAGTATCAATACTTTCTCCCACCACCCTTCAGCCTGGAAGGACGAGCAATAGCGTTTGGTCCCAAGCACGATGTTGCTTGAGTGATAATATCTATTTTACCTTTTGCTCACTCATTGTGTCGGAGAAGCTCCTATTAATGGCAATGGCAGTTTCCTTATGCACTGCAGCTTGTGTTAAGAAGTCATTGATTGGAGTGCTGTGCAGACGCAGTAGAAGCATTCCCATGCAAGTCCAGCGAAGGGCTTTAAGAATGCAGACTCCAGAAAAGAGAGGTACTGTCAAGCAGAGCAGTCATTGTGGGAGCAGTCTGAGTCAGAGCGGTAAGGCTTCGGCTCAACAAGCCTTCAGTGAGAACAGGCGAAGGGAAGGTGAGAAGATAAGTAAAACAATAAAACATGAAATCTTTCAAGGAGGGTGATGGTCATTGGTCTCTAAGGTGCCAGGGTTTGCGGTGTTTCTGAACACGTCCGCAACATCCTGAAATGGGTGGGTGAGCAGCCAGAAGTCATGGTACGTAATGTATTTATACCAATGACATAGATAGACAAAGGGAGGAGGTCCTGAAAAAAGAATACAGGGAGTTAGGAAGGAAGCTGAGAAGCAGGACCTCAAGGATTGCTGCCTTAGCCATGCTACAGTGAGTATAGGACTAGAATAGTGTGGCAGATTAATGCGTGGCTGAAGAATTGGAGCTTGGGCAGGGGTTCAGCTTTCTGGATAATTGGGACCTCATCTGGGGCGGGTGGGACTTGTACAAAAGGGATGAGTTGCACTTAAATCTGAGGGGGAACAATATTCTTGTGGACAGATCTACTAGAGCTATTGGGAGTGGTTTAATCTAATACGACAGTGGGATGGGAATCAGTATGATAGACCTGAAGATCAGCCAGCAGGCTTAAAAATAGATGCTGGATATAATATGAATGTAAGGAAGAACAAGTCAATGATTGGGTACAAATGCAGACAGAGCAAAGAATTAATTTCTACTACAGAGGCAAAATACAAAAGAATGAAGAATGCAGGACTGAAGGTGTTGTATTTAAATACGTGTAGCATTTGGAATAAGGTGGATGAACTCGTGGTGCAATTAGAGATTGGTTGGTATGACGTTGTGGGCATCACTGAATCATGGCTGAAAGAAGGCCATAGTTGGGATCTTAACATGAAAGAATATACTGTGTATTGAAAGGACAGGCAGGGAGGCATGCATGGTGGTGTAGTTCTTTTGGTAAGAGATGGAATTACATTTTTAGAAAGAAGTGACATAGGGTCAGAGAATGTTGAATCTTTGCGGATGGAGTTAAGAAACTGCAAGTGTAAAAAAACATTATGAGAATCATATATGTACAGGTCTCCAAATAGTAGCCAAGATGTGGGGTTGAGATTGCAAAGGGAGCTGGAAAAGGCATGTAATAAATGTAATGTCATAATTGTAATGGGAGACTTCAATATGTAAAGGAATTGAGAAAATCAGGTTGGTGTTGGATCACAAGAGAGAGAATCTGTTGACTGCCTATGAGATGGCTTTTTAGAGCAGCTTGTGATTGAGCTACTTGGGGAAAGGCTACCTTAGACTGGCTGTTGTGTAACAACCCAGATCTTATTAGGGAACTTAAGGTAAAGGAAACCTTAGGAGGCAGTGATCATAGTATGATTGAATTCATACTGCAATTTGAGAGGGAGAAGCTTATGTATCATGTATCAGTATTGCAATGGAAAAAAAGGGAATTAGAGGCATGAGAGAGGAGCTTGCTCTGGTGGATTGGAGGAGGATGCTGGCAGGGATGATGGCAAAGCAGAGATGGCTGAAGTTTCTGGGAATAGTTTACAAGGTGTAGGATAGATACATCCCACAGAAGAAGAAGTTCTCAAATGGCAGGGGTAGGCAACCGTGGCTGACAAGGGAAGTTAAGGACTGCATAAAAGCCCAAGGCATATAAGGTAACAAAAGTGAGTGGGAAGTTGGCTGATTGGGAAGCTTTTAGAATCCAACAAAAGGCAACTAAAAAGGCTATAAGAATGGAAAAACTAAACTATGAGGGCAGACTAGCCAATAATATAAAGCAGGATACTAGAAGTTTTTCCAGTTATATAAGGAGTAAAAGGGGGGTGAGAGTTGATATTGGACCACTAGAAAATTATGCTGGTGAGGTAGTAATAGGGGACAAAGAAATGGCAGATGAGCTTAATGGGTATGTTGCATCAGTCTTCACCGTGGAAGACACTACCAGTGTGCCAGAGGTCTGTGAGTGTCAGGGAACAGGAGTGAGTGTCATTGCTATTACGAAGGAAAAAGTGCAAAGCAAACTCAAAAGTCTTAAGGTGGATAGGTCACCTAGATCAGATGGACTACATCCCAGAGTCCTCAAAGAGGTTGCTGAAGAGATAACAGATTAATTGATCATGATCTTTCAAGATGGTCCCAGAGGACTGGAAAATTGCAAATGTCATTCCACTTTTTAAGAAGGGAGGAAGGCAAAAGAAAGGAAATCATAGGCCAGTTAGCCTAACTTCAGTAGTTGGGAAAGTATTGGATTCTATTATTAAGGATGAGGTTTTGGGGTACTTGGAGAATAATGATAAAATAAGTCAAAGTCAGCATGGATTCAGTGAAGGGAAGTCTTGCCTGACAAATCTGTCAGAGTTCTTCAAGGAAATAACAAGCATGGTGGACAAAGGAGAGGCAGTGGATGTCATATACTTGGATTTTTAGAAGGCATTTGATAGGGTGAAGCTGCTTAACAAGATAAAATCCTATAGTATTATAGGAAAGATACTGGCATGGATAGAGAAATGGCTGACAGGCAGGAGGCAGTGAATGGGAATAAAGGGGGACTTTTCTGGCTGGTGCCAATGACTAGTGGTGTTCCTCGGCAGTCAATATTGGGTCTGCTACTTTTAACACTGTTTGTCAATGATTTGGATAATGGAACTGATGGTTTTGTGGCAGAGTTTGCAGATAATATGTAGCTAGGTGGTACTGAAGAAGCAAATTGGAAGAATGGGCAAAAAAGTGGCAGGTGGAATACTATGCTGGGAAATGTATGATAATGCATCTTGGTAAAAGGAACAATAGTGCAAGCTATTATCTGAATGGGGAGAGGGCTGAAACATTAGAGGTGCAGAGGGACTTAGGAATTCACATGCAAAACTCTCAAAAAGTTAATTTACAGGTTGAGTCTATGATAAAGAAAGCAAATTCAATGTTGGCATTAATTTCAAGGGGAATAGAATGTAAAAACAAGGAAATAATGCTGATGCTTTATAAGACACTAGTCAGGCGGTACTTGGAGTATTGTCAACAGGTATGGGCCCCAAATTTCAAGAAGGATGTGTTACCATTGGAAAGAGTCCAGAGGAGGTTCAGGAGGATGATTCTGGGAATGAAGAGGTTAACATAAGAGGAGCATTTGGCAGCTTTGGGCCTGTAGTCACTGGAATTTAGAAGAATGCAAGGGTGGGGGATCTCATTGAAATCTACCAAATGTTGAAAGGACTAGATAGGGTGGATGTGGAGAGGATGTTTCCTCTGGTGGACGTATCCAGATCTAGAGGGAAATCTGAGGTATGGAGGAATTTTTTTAGCCAGAGAGTAGTGAATCTGTGGAATGCTCTGCTACAGACTACGATCGAGATCAAGCCTGTACATATATTTAAGGTGGAATTTGATAGTTTCCTGATCAGTCAGGACATCAAAGGATATGGTGAAAAGGCAGTGTATGGGATCGAGTGGGATGTGGGATCAGCCATGACAGAGAAGGCGGAGAAGACTCAAAGGGCTGAATGGCCTAATTCTGCTCCTCTGTCTTATGGTCTAAGACAGCTACTTACACTCAGTGGCTACTTTATTAGGTACCTCTTGTATATGATAAAATGTCTACTGAGTGTCTGTTTGTGGTCTTCGGGGGCTGTAGCCTATCCACTTTAAGGTTCTATGTGTTGTGCATTCAGAGATGCTCTTCTGAACACTACTGCTGTAATGTGTGGTTATTTGAGTTAATATTATCTTCTTGTGAACTTGAACCAGTCTGGCCTTTCTCCTCTGACCTCTCTCATTATCATGGTGTTTTTGCCCACAGAACTGCTGCTCACTGAATATTTTTTTGTTTTCTGACTCTTTCTTTGTAAATTCTAGACTTCTGTGCATGACAATCTCAGATCAATAGTTTCTATGATACTCAAATTTCCCATTTGGCACCAATAACTATTCCATGGTCAGTCATGTTGATCACATTTCTTTCTCCATCCTGATGTCTGGTCTGAACAATAACTGAACCTCTTGACCCTGTCTACATGCTTTTATGCATTGAATAGCTGCCACATGATCGGCTGATTAAACATTTGTATTTATGAGCAGGTGTACATAATAATGTGGCCACTGATTGTATATCTTCAATGGCAATAATGGTTGAACAATCATTATCGATCCTTGAAGTAACATCTACCTACCCAGTATGATGATGAATAACCAGAAACTTAAATCCTCGTAGTGACATGGTTCTCATGCTCAATATTCTCTTCCATATGAATCAAGAAATCCAAAGCTAAACAAATCAATGGCAATTAACCCATTGACCAATCAACCTTTTGTATTGACACTTCTGTCTCTCTTGATATGTCTATAACTGCCTGACTACTTCTATGCAGTATTCATGTCTTTTAGTTAAAGACCCAGGAGATTGCCATGCTTCTTAACCACTTTCTCAATCTATCTGCCATCAATAAACCATGGACAATACCTAGCTTCCTATTCCTGTAAATTATCAAAATTGTGACCTCTTGTTTACATTTCCTGATATCATGATTCTTATGAAAACATAACCATTTTTTCTCAGCATTGAATTTTGCCTGCTGTCTATCTGCTCATTTCACCCAACCTGTCCATCTCTCTTTGAAATATGTAGTAATCCTCTTCATATTCAACATGCTTCCAGGTTTGATTCCTCTGTAAATTAGGAAATGTAGGTTACATGGTCGGCATAACACTCTGGGCCAAAGGGCCTGTAATGTGCTGTAGATTTCTATATTCTGTATTCTATGTTCTGCCCTGCACCCCAAGGGTAATTAATTAATATGGAATAGGGAAAGCAGTGATCCATGTACAGAATCCTGGAGAACTTTATGTATCCTTTGCTTTAGTCCAAGAAATAAAAGTTCACTACTGTTGTATGTTACTCTTACTTAAATCTATTTTATATCTGCATTACTATTGCTATCTATTCCATGGACTTCAATATTGATGCCTTTGGCCCAGAAGTCCCAAATTTGATTATGTGTGAAGCCTTCTTATTAGTTATATCTTGCTAGCCCATGTGTCAATTTTAAACTTATCTCTTTCTTGCTACTTGACAGCTGAAAAGGATCAAAGACTAGCCGACAAAACGGTTATAACATCTTTATCAACTACTGAGACAAACCAATTCATTGCCTATTAGTTACAGCTCATGAGGATACATCAGTCTGAGCTCATTAACATCTTAACTACCAATCATATCAGATCCATATTTCAGACTTGAATGAAGACACAATGTTTTAAACAGTGACAGCTTTTATAAAGACCATCTTTAAGATAGATTATATAGAAATTCACCGTTGATCACTAATATCAAACCCACACATTGCATTGTACATTGTTCTGCTCACAGCCTGACACAAGCTCCAACACCCTATGGAAACAAGAAGTTTGAACACAAAAGGCCAAAGCTCTAGGTTTGTGATTAATGTTGCCCTCTATATATTCAGATACACTAATGAAAACTGTAAAGTTTAAAAGTTATAAAAACACTGACCTGCAACGAACTTGGGGAATGGGATGATAGCACTTTGAAAAGGAGGTTGTGCATAAAGTTGGCATAATGCTGGCTACTATGTGTAACAAACAATTCAAAGTCCCATATGATCTGCTTGGAAGCTTAATAAGAATTTGCTGTGAAGTTCTACCACTTCTATTTTAGCAGCTAATTTACTATTTGTTGATGTTTAATAACATTAAGATGTATAAATGTATTGTGATATTAGTCTTTCCTGGAAGTCAGATATTTATTGCGATCCTTTTTCCTAAATAAAATGTTTGATGTACACATAACCTCCTGACATTGCATTAATTTACTCTTGCTCAAATCTGTTTCAGTGCCTTGTTATAACGGCATCCTCAGAGATTCTGACACTGATACACTCATGATTTCCTTAGGATCTATTGCAATTCAGCTGCAATTAACATTTCAATGTCAATTTGATTTGGATATATAAGAAAACCAAGAAAAAGAACAAAGCCTTCACTGTTCATAATTGATTGAATACTTGTTTGTCAAAAATATTGGGTATTCTTAATATTTTAATATAGAAACAGTGCAGTGGAGCTTCTTGTTACCCTTTGTAAAACTTAGCTTTGACTTTGAAAGGTTGAGATGCTTGACAGACCCCACTTGAATTATAACAACACAGACTCTTGGCCTGCCTTGATTAATATTCTGTCCTCTCTAAACAATTATCCCAAAACAATCCTGAAGTTTACCATGCAAATCCTTCCCTTGGACAAACTGTTTGATTTTGCTGAATCATTGCTAAACAGCCTGGAGCAATCAATTGAGAAAATAAAAACAAATAATTAAAGCCAAACCTATTCTTGAAAAATCAACAATTTGCAAAAGGAATTTAGTTGTGTGGAAACAGACCTAATTCACCATAAAGGACTTTTGACATAAATTGCAAAGAAAACAAATTGGTTTAGAGATGATCATTTCTAGGCTTTTGTCTTTAATGTTCATTAGTTGGTATATGTAGGCACACAGTTTCTTACACAACAATCAAGTAGAGGTAGTCCTTTGTGAAAAATGAAGCAAAATGGCTCTGGTAGAAATATCAGTCTTTGATTTGTCAGTAAACAAGTAGGATGCATTGTTTCTTGCCAGGAATCAGCACTTATTTTACCACATTTTAGAAGGGTAATTTGTCAATTAATTTTCCATTGCTCCTTTGGCAACATCAGAACACTTTCCCCTGGGTAATCCCATTTTTCTACCACATCCTAAAGGCATGTGGGTCAGTAGGTTAAATGGCCACTGTGTATTGCTCCTGGTGTTTATGTGTGCAGCAGAATCTTGGGGAAGTTGATTAGACTGGAGGCTGAATATAGTTGGTTTAGTGTAGGATTGGTGTAAATGGGTATTCAATGAGTAAATTGACAGAATGGGCAATGAGTCTGAGGACCAAAAGTCGTATTCCTGTGCTGCCTGACTTTATGATTCAATATCTTGATTTGGTCTACCTTCGCCATCTGACACACCCTCCACTGCAAAGTGTTCTCTAAGTGCTGGATGGCACTGAGATCAAGGACTCTGAGATTCCTACCTATGGTTTTCATTTGCATGGTAACAAAAAAGATTGTGTCATGGTCTGAAGTTTCCTCAGGTGCTGGCATTTTGATGACTTTATTAAAACAAGCCCATTATTAGTTCAGGGGAAACTTGAATATGACGATTCAATGGGATTTAGAGTGTTGGTGTCGGGAATTGTCAATGAAACATTGGATGAGAAATTAATTAAAACCAGATTATGCAATCAATTGGCCACTAGGCCTAATCTGGACACACTCATCAGGCTGCCAAAACCTATTGCACCTCCACAAGTAAGATCCTATTTTAGATCACCTCTGGACAGTGGGGTTGGGGGGATGGAGTAAACATTGTTAAAATGAACTTGTGTCAATCAAGGTGAATTATTGATTGGAGAAAGTTAGCTGATACATTCTCTGCTCAGAGCAGTACAAGTTAGTCATCTCACTGAAAATTGCCAAGAAGCAGTAAATAGAACATAAGCCACAGAGAAATTCATCACAGTAAGAGTAATGAAATTCAAATAACAGTGAAAAAAGCTTGTAAAAAACTATTGATGCTAGAAATACAAAATAGAAACAGAATATAATGGAAATACTCAGCAGGTCAGGCAGCATCAGTGGAAAAGGAAAAAGTTAATGTTGAGACGAGAAAATCTGCAGATGCTGGAAATTCAAGCAAAAAACACAAAATGCTGGTGGAATGCAGCAGGCCAGGCAGCAACTACAGGAAGAAGTACAGTCGACGTTTTGGGCTGAGACCCTTCGTCAGGACGTTCCACCAGCATTTTGTGTGTGAAGTTAATGTTGAGGAAGCCTGGATCTTAATCATTAACTGTTTATTTTTCTACAGATGTTCCATAACTTGCTGAGTCTTTCCAGCATTTTCTGTTTTGGTCTTTTGATCTAAATTGCAATATTTCTAACATTGGATGGGACTTTAAGATGAATTCTGTATGACTCATAAGAATATCATTATTTGATTAAGTTGATCCTGATACATTATTAATTCGAAGTAAATTGTTCAACTCAGTTTGTTATTAAAACAGAAGATTTTAACCCAGAAAAAAATATGCTTTTGTGCTATAAGTTACAAGAGAAAACTGTTGAAATAATTGTAACAGTTCCAGAAAAATAAAGGGCTTTCATCAATTTGTTGAGAAGATTGATTGTTGAGGTGATTTTTTTTTTAAGAATGGGGTTGGGGGATGGATGGGAATTCTTAGGATAGAATGGTCTCTTCCAAAACGAATAAACTTTACAAACATCGGTTACAGCACACTTGGAGGATTATCTGTAGTTCTGGTAACTACAGTTGCAGGAATGATGTGATTATGGTTAAGAGACTAGAGAGGAGGTCCACCAGGATGTTGTCTAGGTTGGAGGACTTCAATTATGGAATGAGATTGATAGGCTAGATTTGTTTTCCCTGAAGTGAAGGAAGTTGTGGGATAACCAAATAAAAACATATGAGAAAATGATAGATAGTCAAAATCTTTTATCCATGGCAGGGGTAACAAAAGCAAGAGGTCACACGTTAATGATTTAAAGGGTTAAGTGATTTTACACAGAAAGATTTTGCTATCTGGAAGCCATTGCAAGAGGAGGTGGTGGAATCAAATACACCTACTATGTTTAAGGTGCATTTAGACAGGCAATTAAATAGGCACGGCGTAAGAGGATAAGGCCCATTGCAGGCAAATAGGATTCGCGCAGATGGGTGAAAAGGTCAGCGTGGACATGGTGGACTGAAGGTCCTAATTGTGTTATGGCCCTATGAAGAACTTATTTACCGAGCAATAGAGCTTTTCATCAATATAATGCATTTCTAAATCTTCATATTGAGCACTGCCATGGTTTCTATTTCCATATTATAAAATGTATACAAATATGCAATAGTATTTCCATTGACTTATTGAATATATATATTTTTTGACATGCCATTTAGCATCAACACACCTGTGCAGTGTTAAATAACACTGCAACATTGTTTGAAAACTTTTGAAAGTAGCAATGGTATATTTGTGAAAATGGATATCGCTTTGTCTAATGACTGCTCTCCATCTCTGTTGATCCTGTCATTTCTATGCACCACTTGCTATAAAAGTGCCATTAAGAGGCAGGGAAGGCTATTACACAGAGTTTGTTGGGTTCAGTCAAGACTAGTCAGGGCTGAAGCTTAAAAAATACTTTGTTTCATCCTCGCTCCTTGATTTCAACATTTTATTTCAATGGTATCTTACCACAGTTGTGGAGAATCTTCTAGTTCACCAATTGTCCCTACTAATTTTTATTAAAATCTTCCATGTTAATCTCATATGCTGTTATTTATGTTCATATTGTTTAATTTCTTTGAAAAAGATGGTTTTAATCTGAAGTCATGCTTCCCTCTAAGTGCTTTGTTTCTGTCTCTGTTTAGATAAACGACTTAAAACTTTTATCATTCAGCCAAATGTGGCAATTTATCTGAGAAGCGGGTGATAGGAGTACAAAAAGGCTGCAAGAGGAACTGAAGGCGTCCGTGTGAATTGTATGTTGCAATCTATAATGAAAGACCATCACGTTCTTTTCCCTCAGAGCTCATCTTTGTCTTAACTTGGAAAGTTTAATCTTAGAGAATAGTATAAAAACTGTATGACCCTGCTTTCTAGTGATGACAGATCTTCCTATAGACCATCAAACACATAGAACAAAAATGCAATTAGGGAGAATGAAACAACAAATGCTAATTGAAAAGATAATTTTGTATGAATCAGAACTAGAAACATAGGCCTAGTAGGCAGTGTCTATGGAAAGAACAATTGAGTTCATGTTTTGACTTTCGATGCTTTGACCAAAAATTTGTTTTGAAGCTTGTGGAGTATTCTGAACATTTAGATGAGCAACATTTATTCACTGAAATGGGTTGATATTGCCTCGGTTAATTAGATAGATAGATACTTTATTGACCCCAAAGGAAATTACAGTGTCACAGTAGCATTACAAGTGCACAGACGTACAAATATTAGAAGAGAAGTAAGAAGAATAAAAAATAAGTTACCTTAAAAATAAGATGTACAAGGTTTCCAAGTCAAAGATTACAAGATTTACAAGATTTCCAAGTTTACACTGATAAGGTGGTAGTGCAAGAATTACTATAATGTTATATAGTAATGGTGCACATTCACACCCTCCAGATAAGAAGTGTTGGTAGTATTGCACAGAGTGTCCATGATAGCAGGGTATGGTAAACCTTAATGCAATTGAGAATTTGTGGCTGGACCTGAAAAGTGCTGTTCACTCACAATCCCCATGCAATCTGACAGAGCTTGCACAGTTTTGTAAAGAAGAATGGAGAAAAGTTGCAGTGCCCAGATGTGCAAAGCTGATAGAGACCTATTCACATACACTCAAGGCTGTAATTGCTGCCAAATTTGCATCTACTAAATACTGACTTGAAGGGGGTGAATATTTATGCAATCTATTATATTGTGTCTTATATTATTAATTAAATTAGATCACTTTGTAGAGATAGGTTTTCCCTTTGATACAAAAGATTCTTTTTCTGTTTTGATCAGTGTAAAAGAAAAGCCAAATCCACTGTGACTCAATGTTGTAAAGCAGTAAAACATGAATACTTCTGGGGGGGAGGGTGAATACTTTTTATAAGTACTGTATGTCGAGACTCATCAGTGTTAAGGAGGAGGCTGTACCAGCAGCACTGAATATAGTAGATGACCCCAACAAACTTGCAGGTGCAATGTTGTTTCATCTGGAAAGACTGTCAGGACCCTGAATGATGGTAAGTGAAAAGATAAAGAGGCAGATGTAGCATTTGTCCTGCTTGCAGGAGTACGTGCCAGGAGGGAAATTAGTGAGGAGGAATGTGGACAAGTGAGTCATGTCAGAAAGCAGAGAGTCGGGTGGGGAGATGTGATTGGTGGTACAATCTTGACGAAGATGGTAGGTATTACAGAGAATGATGTGTTAGATACTAAGGCTTATGGGGTAGTAGAAAAGGACCAGGGGAATGCTATCCCTGTTATGATGTCAGGAAGATAAAGTGAGGGCAGATGTCTGGGAAATGAAGGAGATGCAGCATTTATGGTAGAGGAAGGGAACCCCTGTTCGTTGAAGAAGGAAGACCTCTCAGAGTTTCAATATCCAATCTAATTAGTCAGAGCTAATTGTATCATACCTTGTCCACAGTTAGAACACAACCATGTAGAAGTCTTATTCATGCCAATTACCTTTGGCCCTAAAGGCCTCAGAAGACAGTTTGACCCCCTTTGTCTACATTTGAGGTTTAAATCCACAGTGAGTATCATAACATGCTGACTTGACTGAGGAGCTTTACATGCCTGTGGTCACTGCTGTTAGAATTCCAATTACTTTAGTCAATTATTTTCTTCTCCTTTATAGTTGTGTACTGAAAATGAGATTAAACAATCTTGAATCTTAAATGGTTGTAAGTATTGAGCTGGGAGATGGTTTGTGGCTTTCTTTCAAAAAATATAATCCTATTCTCCACCTTAACTCATATGCAAATAAATATGATGCACTTCTTTTGCTAAAGAATACCAAATTGTTATATCCGCAAACTAATCAGAACATCATGCACCAAGGAAGAATATTGTTTAAAAGGCTTTTGGTTTTCCAACTGAGGCAATGGAATTATTTTCCTTTACCTCTGAGAGTTGAGAAATATAAATACGTGAATCAGGAGCAAATATGACTATATGAGTTAGGCTGTGCCTACTGGCTTGCCATTCATTAATTTCAAAGTTGACTTGATTATAGCCCCAATTCTATACTCTCATTTATACCTGATAAATCTTCATCCTTGTTTATCAAGAATCTATCTGCTCCCACTTCAACAACACTTAAAGATTCTGCTCTACTGCTCTTTGAGGAGGATAGTTTCAAAAACTCACAAGCTTGAAGGGAAATAGAATTCACATAATCTCTGCCTTAATTGCGTGACCACTTTTTATGAGACAGTGATTTCTGGTTAGAAATTCTCACACAAGTAGGAATATCTTCTCAACAAACTGAGTTTGATTGGCCCCATAGCATCATACATATTTCAATCAAGTCACTTCTTATTAAAATTCAGGGTTAAATATATAACCAGTTTAACTTTTTTTCATAAGACAGCTCACCAACTCTGTGTGGAAGTTTGGTAAACATTGTCATAGTTTAATCATCATTTCTAGTCTGGCCACAGTCTAGTGAACATTTCCTACACAAGGAGTGAATAAAACAGCGCTTTGCAGACTGTCTAGATTTTATGCTTATCTAGATTAGAATTCAAATCTGTTCATTGAGAGGTCATAGTGAAACCACAGAACTAAGTTGTGCACGGATAACAATGAATCATTTTTGCATCATTGTAGAATTGCAACAACATTAATTCAACTTAAACTTTCTGAGAAACTTGAACAATATGTCTTCATCTGAAGTTTGATAGAGATGCAGTAGCACAAACTACAAAGAAGGATTAAATTTCCCACCATAGGAAACATCCTCTCCACGTCCACCCTATATAGTCCTGTCAACATTTGGTAGGTCTCAATGAGATCCCCCCGTTACTCTTCTAAATTCCAATGAGTACAGGCCCAAGCTGCCAAACTCTCCTCATATGTTAACCACTTCATTCCCGGAATCATCCTTGTGAACCTCCTCTGGACTTTCTCCAATGACAACACATCCTTTCTGAGATACGGGGAATAGAATGAGCTGGAAGATAAATGTGTGGCTGAGGGATTGGAGCAGAGGGCACGGATTCAGATTTCTGGATCATTGGGACCCTTTTTTGGGGCGGGTGTGACCTGTACAAAAAGGATGGATTGCATTTGAATCGCAAGGGAACCAATATCCTGGCTGGGAGGTTTGCAAAGGCTATTGGGGAGAGTTTAAACTAGAATTACTGGGGGGTGGGAACTGAACTGAAGTGATGAAGGAAGAAGCAGTTGGCTCACAAATAGAGAAAGGTTGGAGACAGTGTGAGAGGGAGGAAAGGCAGGTGATAGAGAAGGGATGCGCTCAGACTGATGATTTGAAATGTGTCTATTTTAATGCAAGGAGTATTATGAATAAAGCAGAGCGTGTATCAGTACTTGGAGCTATGATGTTGTGGCCATTGCAGAGACTTGGATGGCTCAGGGGCAGGAATGGTTACTTCGAGTGCCAGGCTTTAGATGTTTCAGAAAGGACAGGGAGGGAGTCAAAAGACGCACATCAAATTTGATGGTGAACGCAGCAGGCCAGGCAGCATCTCTAGGAAGAGGGACAGTCGACGTTTCGGACCGAGACCCTTCGTCAGGACTAACTGAAGGAAGAGCTAGTAAGAGATTTGAAAGTGGGAGGGGGAGATCTAAAATGATAGGACAAGACAGGAGGGGGAGGGATGGAGCCAAGAGCTGGACAGGTGATTGGCAAAAGGGATATGAGAGGATCATGGGACAGGAGGCCCAGGGAGAAGGAAAAGGGGGAGGGGGGGAAAAACCCAGAGGATGGGAAAGGGGTATAGTCAGAGGGACAGAGGGCGAAAAAGGAGAGAGAGAAAGCAGGATCTCCCAGTGGCCACACATTTTAATTCCACATCCCATTCCCATTCTGACATGTCTATCCACGGCCTCCTCTACTGTAAAGATGAAGCCACACTCAGGCTGGAGGAACAACACCTTATATTCCGTCTGGGTAGCCTCCAACCTGATGGCATGAACATTGACTTCTCTAACTTCCGCTAATGCCCCACCTCCCCCTCGTACCACATCCGTTATTTATTTATATATACACACATTCTTTCTCTCTCTCTCTCCTTTTTCGCCCTCTGTCCCTCTGACTATACCCCTTGCCCATCCTCTGGGTTTCCCCCCCCCTCACCCTTTTCCTTCTCCCTGGGCCTCCTGTCCCATGATCCTCTCATATCCCTTTTGCCAATCACCTGTCCAGCTTTTGGCTCCATCCCTCCCCCTCCTGTCTTCTCCTGTCATTTTGGATCTCCCCCTCCCCCTCCCACTTTCAAATCTCTTACTAGCTCTTCCTTCAGTTAGTCCTGACGAAGGGTCTCAGCCCGTAACGTCGACTGTACCTCTTCCTACAGATGTTGCCTAGCCTGCTGCGTTCACCAGCAAATTTGATGTGTGTTGCTTGAATTTCCAGTATCTGCAGAATTCCTCGTGTTTACGGGAGTCAAAAGAGGTGGGGCGTGGCACTGTAGATCAGAGATAGTGTCACGGCTGCAGAAAAGGAGGAAGTTATGAGGGATTGTCTGCAGAGTCTCTGTGGGTGGAATTTAGGAACAGAAAGGGGCCTATAACTCTACTGGGTGTTTTTTATAGACCACCCAATAGTAACAGGGATATCGAGGAGCAGATACGGAGACAGATTCTGGAAAGGTATAATAGTAACAGGGTTGTTGTGGTGGGAGATTTTAATTTCCCAAATATCGATTGGCATTTCCCTAGAGCGAGGGGTTTAGATGGGGTAAAGTTTGTTTGGTGCGTTCAGGAAAGTTTCTTGACACTATATGTAGGTAAGTCTACAAGAGGGGAGGTTGTACTTGATTTGGTATTGGGAAATGAACCTGTTCAGGTGTCAGATCTCTCAGTGGGAGAGCATTTTGGAGACAGGGATCACAACTCTATCTCCTTTACCATAGCATTGGAGAGGGATAGGAACAGACAAGTTAGGAATGTGTTTATTTGGAGTAAGGGGAAACATGAGGCTGTCAGGCAGGAACTTGGAAGCATAAATTAGAAACAGATGTTCTCAGGGAAACGTATGGAAGCAATGTGGCAAATGTTCAGGGGATATTTGCGTGGATTCTGCATAGGTACATCCCATGAGACAAGGAAAGGATGGTAGGGTTCAGGAACTGTGGTGTACAAAGGCTGTTGTAATCTAGTCAAGAAGACAAGACGAGCTTATGAAAGTTTCAAAAAACTAGGCAATGATGGAGATCGAGAAGATTATAAGGCTAGCAGGAGGGAGCTTAAGAAGGAAATTAGGAGAGCCAGAAAGAGCCATGAGAAGGCCTTGGCGGACAGGATTAAAAAAACCCCAAGAATGTGAATAGCAAGAGGATAAGATGTGAGAGAATAGAACCAATCAAATGTGACTGTGGAAAAGTGTGTTGGAACCGGAAGAGATAGCAAAGGTACTTAATGAGTACTTTGCTTCAGTATTCACTGCGAAAAAGGGTCATGGCGATTGTAGGGATGACTTACAACGGACTGAAAAGCTTGAGCATGAAGATATTAAGGAAAAGGATGTGCTGGAGCTTTTGGAAAGCATCAAGTTGCATAAGTCACGCAGATGAAATGTACCCCAGGCTACTGTGGGAGGCAAGGGAGGAGATTGTTGAGCCTCTGATGATGGTCTTTGCATCATCAATGGGTATGGGAGACGTTCCAGAGGATTGGAGGGTTGCGGATGCTGTTCCATTATTCAAGAAAGGGTGTAGAGCTAGCCCAGGAAATTGTAGACAAGTGAGTCTTACTTCAGTGGTTGGTAAATTGATGGAGAAGATCCTGAGAGGCAGGATTTATGAACATTTGAAGAGGTATAATATGATTAGGAATAGTCAGCATGGCTCTGTCAAAGGCAGGTCATGCCTTACAAGCCTGATTGAATTTTTTGAGGATGTGACTAAATTCATTGATGAAGGTCGAGCCATGGATGTAGTGTATATGGATTTTAGCAAGGCATTTGATAAGGTACCCCATGCCAGGCCTATTGAGAAAGTAAGGAGGCATGTGATCCAAGGGGACATTGCTTTGTGGATCCAGAATTGGCTTGCCCACAGAAGGCAAAGAGTGGTTGTAGATGGGTCATATTCTGCATGGAGGTCGGTGACCAGTGGTGTGCCTCAGGGATCTGTTCTGGGATCCCTACTCTTAATGATTTTTATAAATGACCTGGATGAGGAGGTGGAGAGATGGGTTAGTAAATTTGCTGATGACACAAAGGTTGGGGGTGTTGTGGATAGTGTGGAGGGCTGTCAGAGGTTACGGCGGGACATTGATAGGAGGCAAAACTGGGCTGAGAAGTGGCAGATGGAGTTCAACCCAGATAAGTGTGAGGTGGTTCATTTTGGTAGGTCAAATTTGATGGCAGAATGTAATATTAATGTTAAGACTCTTGGCAGTGTGGAGGATCAGAGGGATCTTGGGGTCCAAGTACATAGAACACTCAAAACTGCTGCTCAGGTTGACTGTGATTAAGAAGGCATCCGGTGCATTGGCCTTCATCAGTTTAAGAGCCCAGAGGTAATGTTGCAACTATATTGGACCCTGGTCAGGCCCCACTTGTGCTCAATTCTGGCTGCCTCACTATAGGAAGGATGTGGAAACAATAGAAAGGGTGCAGAGGAGATTTAAAAGGATGTTGCCTGGTTTGGGGGGCATGTCTTATGAGAACAGGTTGAGTGAACTCGGCCTTTTCTCCTTGGTGCAACGGAGGATGAGAAGTGACCTGATAGAGGTGTACAAGATAATGAGAGGCATTGATTGTGTGGATAGTCAGAGGCTTTTTCCCAGGGCTGAAATGACTAGCACGAGAGGGCACAGTTTTAAGCTGTTTGGAAGTAAGTACAGAGGAGATGTCAGGGGTAAGTTTTTTACGCAGAGAGTGGTGAGAGCGTGGAATGGGCTGCTGGCAACAGTGGTGGAGGCGGAAACAATAGGGTCTTTTAAGAGACTCCTGAATGAGTACATGGAGATTAGAAAAATAGAGGGCTATGGGTTACCCTCGGAAATTTCTAAGGTAAGGACATGTTTGGCACAGCTTTGTGGGCTGAAGGACCTGTATTGTGCTGTAGAGTTTCTATGTTTCCAGATATTTTTCTATGTTTCTCAAACTGTTGACAATACTTCGTGAGGCCTGACTAGTGTCTTCTAAAGCCTCAGCATTATCTCCTTGGTTTTATATTCTATTCCCCTTGAAGTAAATGCCAACATTGCATTTGCCTTCTTTACCACAGACTCAACCTGTAAATTAACTTTCTAGGAGCCTTGCACGAGGACTCCTAAGTCTCTCTGCACCTCTGATGTTTCAACCACCTCCCCATTTAGATAATAATCCACATCATTGTTCCTTTTACCAAACTGCATTATTGTACATTTTCCAACATTGTATTCCATCTGCCACATTTTTTGCCCATTCTTCCAATTTTTCTAAGTCCTGCTGCAATCGCATTGCTTCCTCAGCACTAACCACCCCTCCACATATTTTCGTTTCATCCGCAAACTTTGTGACAAAGCCATCAATTCCATTATCCAAATCATTGACAAAGCATGTGAAAAAAGTGGTCCCAGTACTAGCCCCTGAGGAACACTACTAGTTACTGGCAACCAACCAGAAAATGCTCCCTTTATTCCCACTCGCTGCCTCCTGCCTGTCAGCCATTCATCTACCCATGTCAATATCTTTCCTGTAATGCTATTGGATTTTATGTTGTTAAGCAGCCTTGTGTATGGTACCTTATCAAATGCCTTCTGAAAATCCAATTAAATCCACGGCCTTTCTTTTTCCACCCTGCTTGTTACTTCCTCAAAGAACTCTAACAGTTTTGTCAATCAAGATTTCCCTTCACAGAAACCATCCTGATTTTGACTTATTTTATCATTGGTCTCCAAGTAACCCAAAACCTCATCCTTAATAATAGGCTCCAACATTTTCCCATCCACTGAGGTTCGGCTAAATGCCCTATAATTTCCTTTCTTTTGTTTTCATCCCTTCTTAAAGACTGGAGTGAAATTTGCAATCTTTCAGTCCTCTGGGACCATGCCAGAATCAAGTGATTCTTGAAAGGTCATGACTAATGCATCCGTTATTTCTTCAGCAACCTCTCTCAGGACTCTGGGAGGTAGTTCACCTTTGATTTCCCCTAGCACTTTTTCCTTTGTAATAGCAAGGGCACTCATTCCTGCTCCCCAGCGTTCACGGACCTCTGGCACACAGCTAGTGCCTTCCACAGTGAAGTCTGATGCAAAGTACGAATTAAGTTCATCTGACATTTCTTTGAGCCCCATTACTACCTCACCAGCATCATTTTCCAATGGTCCAATATCAATTCTCACCTCCTGTTTACTCTTCATATAACTAAAAAACTTCTAATATCCTGCTTTATATCATTAGCTAGTTTGCCCTCATATTTCATGTTTTCCCTTCTTATAGCCTTTTAGTCACCTTTTGTTGAATTTAAAAGTTTCCCAATCATCCAACTTCCCACTCACTTTGGCTACCTTATATGCCCTTTCCTTGGCTTTTTTATACAGTCCTTATCTGCCCTTGTCAGCCACGGTTGCTTAGCCCTGCCATTGCACAGGTCATACCATCCCCAGAAGAGAACAGGAGTACATCCCACTAATATTCTGAAGGCCCATTAATTTACACCTTTACTATCTTCCTTGGTTGCTCTTTTACAAATATTTCTTACAGCAGTTTAGTGCTTTTAAAGTTGCTTTACTGGAAATGTTAACCTACATGATTAAAACATAGCCACCTGAACAGTTACATTTTTGGACCAGAGAATTTTCCAGTCAAGGTGGCGCCATCAAACAATGATTCTGTGGATGACATCTTTCAGATAGTTAATCTCTTCAATTGTGTCCCTTTCTCTACGTCTTCTGCTTGTTCGTTTATTCTTGATTGTGTTACAGAAACTGTTGGAGGCTGTGACATGCAGTTTTGAAATCGATCGAATGACTTTGCACTCAGCTGTACCCAGAGATCTGCCTCGAGGAGAAGACCAGAGACAGCGTTCCGAAAAGGACCGAGAAAATGAACTAGAACAAGCAAGAGATGGGACGCCATTTCGAATATTCAGGAAGATTGAAGCATCCAGGCGATTGTGGAGGGGGTCAGCGATCACTCGTAATGGAGGTCTTGGGGGCATTGATCAGACCCGGTGTGTTGGTTGCTCTTCGCGGAAGGTCTGAGTTCAGGTGGCTGCTCTCCTTGTATGCTGACGAGATGTTTTTGATATTCTGAGACTTATGTGATTATTGGACTACTTTATATTCGTCTCCTTCAGCTTTTCAGTGTTTTCTTTCTGGTAGCCTGTTGGCAGGTGTGCAATATGTTAGTTTTTGTGAGGGGAAGGGGCTAGGGATTTGGGATCAGATTTTCTTGGTGTTTTTCTGGGTGGACGAGTCTCTCATTTTTTTGTGTTGGGGATTTGATTATCTTGTTGCTGTTCTTTCCTTTGAGGGAAGGGGTTAGCGGTTTTGCTGCTCTTGTCTGTTTTTTTTTCCTGAGGATGAGCAGGAGGTTAGGAATTTTATATTATTGTCAATGTTTTTTCCTCTGTGAGGGAGAGGGTTTCTGGGGTTTGCAGGCTTTGTTTTGATGCTTTTTGTGCAGGGGGGTGGTTGGTAATTGTTGTCTTTTCTTTCAACAATGTCCATGGTTTTTCTGTATTTCAAGGCTACCTGGAGAAGATGAATATCAGAGTTGTATTGTACATGAATATTTTGACTATAAAATGAAACTTCAAGCCTTTTAACCTACTGATATAAACTTTGATCAAATTGCTTGCTGTGTACCAAGTCCAACTTGGATCTGCAAAGCACAATGGTAATATTGGAGCATAAATAAGACACAAAATATGCTCATTAATATTTGATTAAAAGAGATTAGAAATGTTTAGCAGGTGAACTGAGAAAAGTCTTACTTGATGCCAATTGGCCTTTGATTTCCTTCAGAAAAGTTGTGTGTCATTTACATTATATCATTAGGCCCTCTTCTGTCAGTATTACCTCAGTAGTTTGAAAGACCTGTGGTCATTCACCTCTTTAAAATTTCTAGCTTTAGAAAGAGATTACTAATTGAAACCAGAGCAGATTTCTGGATCAGTTCAAAGGGCCCTGAGGACTCCATGCAGAATGATAATTAAAATGTTGTGGAGCTTTTGTAAGTAAAAGGATTGCTTAAAAATAACCTGAGACTGCAAACACAGAGGATACAAGACTAAATCACACCTGTTGTGTATGTTCATTTCTGGACATTTTACCTCAGAATGCAACTGAATCCAAGGGTTAAAGTAAAATCAAAAATTATGGAGAAGCATAATCTCTCCTTTTATTTTAACCCTTGAAGTATTATCTTCAAGATAGGGCAGTGTTTTTTATAATGTAAAAGACTCAAGTTGATTTGTAAACCTATTTTGTGGAGAATATACAGGGTAAATGGACTGGTATGTTTTTTCTGCAGATTAGGGACAACCACACATTTTAATGCTGAATTAAGGATTATTTGTGGAAATTTCTAATTTGTCCTCAATAGAAGAATTGATGCTGCTTCTGTTGTTCATGTTACCTGATATGCTCACTTGATCATTTCTGATCAAATTACACTATTGGAAGGTATTTGCCAAGGTTCTAATAATAATTTCAGCATTTCTGTGTACTGAATCCTTTCTACATGTTTGCTGGTAGAGTAGAAACAATTGGGGCGTATGGGGTGTCCAGGGAGCGATAGGACCTCTGGTGAAAGGACTTGTCATGCCCGTTGTGGGACAGCTCACTCACCATTGGGCTTCACAGGACATCAGCTCTCACTTGTGGCTCAAGAAGCTGTTTGCATGTGATGACAGCCACACCCCAGTACACCCCTTGGACAGGCCAAGCTAAACCAGGTGAGGATAGCTTTCATAGATATGTGAAAAGAAGAAGATGGGTTAAGACAAATGTAGGTCCCTTACAGTCAGAAACAGGTGAATTGATCATGGGGAACAAGGACATGGCAGACCGATTGAATAACTACTTTGGTTCTGTCTTCACTAAGGAGGACATAAATAATCTTCCGGAAATAGAAGGGGACAAAAGGTCCAGTGAGATGGAGGAACTGAGGGAAATAAATGTTAGTAGGGAAATGGTGGTAGGTAAACTGAAGGGATTAAAGGCAGATAAATCCCCAGGGCCATGATGGTCTGCATTCGAGGGTGCTTAAGGAAGTAGCCCAAGAGATAGTGGATGCATTAGTGATAATTTTTCAAAACTCTTTAGATCCTGGATTAGTTCCTCAGGATTGGAGGGTGGCTAATGTAACCCCGCTTTTTAAAAAAGGAGGGAGAGAGAAACTGGGGAATTAGAGACTGGTTGGCCTGACGTCAGTGGTGGGGAAAATGCTAGAGTCAGTTATCAAAGATGTGATAACAACACATTTGGAAAGTGGTGAAATCATTGGACAAAGTCAGCATGGATTTGTGAAAGGAAAATCATGTCTGACGAATCTCATAGAATTTTTTGAGGATGTAACTAGTAGAGTGGATAGGGGAGAACCAGTGGATGTGGTATATTTGGATTTTCAAAAGTCTTTTGACAAGGTCTCACACAGGAGATTAGTGTGCAAACTTAAAGCACACGGTATTGGGGGTATGGTATTGATGTGGGTAGAGAATTGGTTGGCAGACAGGAAGCAAAGAGTGGGAATAAACGGGACCTTTTCAGAATGGCAGGCAGTGACTAGTGGGGTACCGCAAGGCTCTGTGCTGGGACCCCAGTTGTTTACAATATATATTAATGACTTAGGTGAGGGAATTAAATGCAGCATCTCCAAGTTTGCAGATGACACAAAGCTGGGCAGCAGTGTTAGCTGTGAGGAGGATGCTAAGAGGATGTAGGGTGACTTGGATAGGTTAGGTGAGTGGGCAAATTCATGGCAGATGCAATTTAATGTGGATAATTGTGAGGTTATCCACTTTGGTGGCAAGAACAGGAAAACAGATTATTATCTGAATGGTGGCCGATTAGGAAAAGGGGAGGTGCAACGAGACCTGGGTGTCATTGTACACCAGTCATTGAAAGTGGGCATGCAGGTACAGCAGGCGGTGAAAAAGGCGAATGGTATGCTGGCATTCATAGCAAGAGGATCCGAGTACAGGAGCAGGGAGGTTCTACTGCAGTTGTACAAGGCCTTGGTGTGACCACACTTGGAGTATTGTGTGCAGTTTTGGTCCCCTAATCTGAGGAAAGACGTTCTTCCCATAGAGGGAGTACAAAGAAGGTTCACCAGATTGATTCCTGGGATGACAGGACTTTCATATGAAGAAAGACTGGATCAACTGGGCTTATACTTGTTGGAATTTAGAAGATTGAGGGGGGATCTTATTGAAACGTATAAAATTCTAAAGGGACTGGACAGGCTAGATGCAGGAAGATTGTTCCCGATGTTGGGGAAGTCCAGAATGAGGGGTCACAGTTAAGGGTTAAGGGGAATCCTTTTAGGACCGAGATGAGGAAAAACTTCTTCACACAGAGAGTGCTGAATCTGTGGAATTCTCTGTCACAGGAAACAGTTGAGGCCAGTTCATTGGCTATATTTAAGAGGGAGTTAGATATGGCCCTTGTGACTAAAGGGATGGGGGGGCGCGTATGGAGAGAAAGCAGGTACAGGGCTCTGATACAGAGTTGGATGATCAGCCATGATCATACTGAATGGTGGTGCAGGCTCGAAGGGCCAAATGGCCTATTCCTGCACCTATTTTCTATGTTTCTATGTTTCTATGATAGCCAATGGGCCTCATATCCTGATGAGATAGGGATATGCATGTTCAAGTTCAAGTTTAATTATCATTCAACCATTCATAAATATAATCAAAACAAAACAATGTTCCTCTAGGGCCAAGAGGCAAAACACATTACTAGCAACACGCAGTTTTCTGTACATAGCATAATTGGTTATGATTTCAGAAAAAAAACATGCAGTCACAAAGAGCAACAACGAAAAATATATCCCCAGTGTCTTGAGTGACATGACTGTAGAACTGGTCGTAATTTGTCCTGGTCCAGCTTGTTCTTCTACCAAACAAACACAGGAGAGCAGTACCGACGGGATGGCCAGACCCCAAACCAAACACGGTTCCAGCGTGCCCCACGGGTGTTCTCGCATATTGCCTCAGCATCTCCTCTGCTGGTCAGCTTCAAAAGGCGACGCCGCGACCTCGACCTTGTTCTCGCCACAACCGAGGTAATGCAGCTCCCCAGCCGTCGGTCTCACCAATGAACCAGTGAACCGGACAGTATTCTAGATTACCAATATCCAACAGGTCTTCTGATCACAATAAAAAACATCCAAGACAATCACTCGAACTGCGTACCATCCAACGGTACACGGCAAGTCCAGGCCACAACACAACAATAATACGCTCCATCACTACGGAGTAACTCACTGATGGGATAGTCTTGCAGCACTTGATGTTCTTTGTATCCATCAGTGACTTGCAATCATAAAAAAGACGAACAAATGCACCTTGGATTGGACTTGGAGCAGCCACTGTGGCCCAGCGCACCGCCATCTTTACAGAAATATATGTGAAGTCCACTCCTTCGGAATGAGCTGGATAAGATCAACAGTGGGATCCAACTGCTAAGAACAAGGTTCTCCAACGCTTCATGAGAGAGTGAGGGGTATGACAAACACTGAAGATGTCATGGTCATCTACTGCAACCAAGGAAGACCCCAATTTGTGACAACTACTGGACCTGGACTTCCAAGGTCGAGACATTGGAACAGCCCCAGTTTAAAAACTTGAAAAACTTTCCCGCATAGGTCTCCTGTCATTGTTGGATACGACGGACAACTAACAGTTAAAAAGAAACCAAAATTATTTGAAAATAACAGGCTTTAAAATCACTTGCCTATTTAACGGCAGCTAAAGTCATTTAAACAACCTGTGCAGTATGTTCAACGGAGGCTCAGTATTATTTTGCATCAATTTTAATTGTACTCAGAATGATACTATGCTATCATTTTATTAAATTCTTCTGGCAGTTGGAACCGTGATCTCAGAATCATAGAAGAAACAGCCGAAATATGGCTATATTCCAACAGCAACTTTTACGGAACGTCTTCAGTTTCCTCATTCTGGAAATGTTTGAAGTTAAGATGAACAGAATGAAGTACTTTAACGTTGTATTTTCTTACTTTGCTAATCAGTCCAAAAAATTATCGAATTGTCTTGCTTACAGTATTTACTGAGTTTATGTCCACTTCAAATATGCACAGTAAAACTTACTCCCAGTAAGGTACAGACAAAATTTTCCCGGTCCTTGAATAGAAGGAAAAACCGGCCAGGTAGAATACCTGATCTAATTTGGATGTTGGAAATATAGAAATAATACGATCACAAATGTACACGAGCGAATTATGTGTTTAATGTCACGAGCACCCAAAGGATGGTTGCGACACCACTACTCAGATGAAATTTAGAATAGAGGCCATCCATAAAATTAATACCGTGTAAACATAATTGCATCATTTGCCTTTATGAGCTTAGCAAAAATATTGAAGCTGATGCTTGTTTTAAAGTATAAAACCTGTAAATGGATCGAACACAAAACATTTAATTCGAATCGTAATGGTATCTCATTTACAGGTTTCTAAAGTAAATATAATACAACGTAGAAATGAAATACAATTTAGAAAAAAGGTGTTTTCTTGAAATTGAAGTATTTAGTTTGCGCTTCAAACAACTTCTGCCTTTCTGCGGAGAGACACAGGTCAGTCTGGTTCTCTGAAGGGGAAGGTCCGATTAAAAAGCTTTGTGCTTGACTGGAGACCAGGGTCAGGCAAAGAGGCAACTTTTACCTGAGATAACAAACTCCGGAACACACCAAGACCAAACATCAGATCTTCACACTAGGGTCCACGATAGCAGCCTTAAGCCACTCGTGGCTCGACCCGAAATCCTTGGGATGGAGTTTACCACTAAAGCCACCCGCTTTCCGCGCATATTTCTGTAATTCGTAATTAACCTGTGATTATTCCTCTTTCCAAATCTTCCTGATACGAGTCGGTTGAATGTTATAATGATGCCTCAACCGGCAACAACATTGCTGTTGCAGAGATCAGCGCCGATGAACTGTCATCTTATAAAGTCTTTTTTCTTTCCCTGATAAAAGATGTCATAAAATTAACTCCAAAGAGGATGGGAAATCTCGGATTTTAACGCCGAATATCAACATTATTTTAAAATTTCAATACAGAAATGGATAAACATGAAAGGTTAACTGTAAGTTCGCAGGACAACTTTCATACAAATGCCTGAACTAATTAATTTCGTCATCTAATAATTACTTAAATAACGATGTAGAAATAACGCTCATAACATGTTCGCAGATAATTCCAATTATCCAATGCACGACAGCTATTAAAGGGGTAAACTCAACTTTTCTAAAAGTTATAAATATCCGTCCGCAATATTCGCTGCAGCAGAACTTCGAAAACCGATACACAAATGTACAACTTTCTAACGCGAATGATTTATAGGAAAGATCCCACTTCAAATGATTAAACTGATTTTAATAACTCTCAATGCAATTTCTTTGAGTAATTATAGATGAACGAAATTGCTTAATTTTCAATATATTTTTATGCAAAATAGACACATCATATAGTGATTTAACAATTTGACCATGTTGTCGAAACTCTAAGGTTAGTTAATCCATTCTTAACTTTACTCGTTTAAAACAATGCCATACGTATTTAATAAAATTAGCGGAATGTGTGCTTCATGATCTAGGGGACCGTACCGCCGCACTGGACGGCAATTACCACTCAGTTCGAAACGAAAGTCTGCAATGCAGAACAATAGTCGATATTAAATTCAGCTCCAGTCACCCTGACCTTAACGCATCCTTACGCACTTTCTAAACCGTCTCCTGGTTCTCCTTACTGACCACTTCCTATAAAGCACGTATCAAGAATTCTAAGGAGAAGCGAGTTGTTATTACATTGTGCACCTCTCTGGAGAGACCCTTTAGGAAGGTGGGTGGGCATGCTAATTGAAGCACTGACACAATGAGGGCAAATAGGGTGGCGCCAGCCTCCTTTTGCTCTGACATATAAACCAGGTGGCGTCAGTTCAACACCTGATCCCGGCCTCTTCGGTAGCAAGCATTACGCCGGACTGCCCAGAGCAGACCTCAGGCTGAAGTTTATGAATCTAACCGACATCTCGTACTTTACTGGCGCATGCACCATGACTGCAGAGTCTCAGCAGTCACCCACCGAAGCCTCCACCGCTTCGGTGCCCCTGGAGAGCTCAGCGGATATATCACTGGAGACTCCGGGGAAGAACGAGGTGATGGTCAAATCGGAGCCGCAGGGCAGCACGCCGATCACGGAGAGAGAGGACGAAGAAATTGGGGACATTGAAGGACTCATCCCCACTTCAGGAAGCAGGAGGAGGAAGCGCCCTATCCAACGCGGTAAACCTCCTTACAGTTACATCGCTCTTATCGCCATGTCCATTGCCAACTCGCCAGAAAGAAAGCTGACGCTTGGAGGAATTTACAAGTTTATAATGGACCGGTTCCCATTCTATAGGGAAAATTCCAAAAAGTGGCAAAATTCCATAAGGCACAACCTAACGCTCAATGATTGTTTTGTGAAGATCCCCCGTGAACCCGGGCGCCCCGGGAAGGGCAATTACTGGACGCTAGACCCGGCAGCTGAAGATATGTTCGATAACGGAAGCTTTTTACGTCGGAGGAAACGTTTCAAGCGCTCAGACATCACTACTTACCCAGGTTACATGCAGAATTCCAGTGCCTTCACCCCCACTCCGGTTGGGAGACCTTCCTATCCCAATGCACTGTATCCCAGCGTGTGTTCGGCCTATAGCCCGCAGGTCCACAGCAGTAGCCACAACCCGGCCATGCTGCATCCCTACCAGGGGGCAGCGGTTAGTCAGGCCCAACACAGGATGTTCAGTATTGACAATCTCATCGGGCCACAATCCGTTTTGCAGGCTTCATCGGGGATTGACTTAAACTCTCACTTAAACGGAGATATTGGACCAATGGTCAGTTGCTCTATTGGCGGAGTGGACGTTTCCAGTTTTCAACCACAGTCCGCCAGCCCTACTGGGTCCGGGGCAGGGGCCGGGGCCGGGTTGAACAGGTCTTCCAACAGCATTACTTCTAATACGACCTATTCGTATTCTGCATCCCCTCCTCACCTATCTATATCTCAAGCCAGCTACTCTGCCAATAACACCCAGATGTACTGTCCTTCCAATCGACTTGCCATGCCGCCCATGAGACCCAACTCCTGCTCAGATCACAGCGATCAGCTTTTGGGTTTATCCAACCATCAGATGAACGGACTTGCACAGTTCAATGCCAATAATTCATACATGCGACAAGCAAACTGTGCACCCGCCCTTGACAGATTCATGTAGAATGCCTTTTAGAGAAGAGAAGTCACAAAACAAAGTCATTCCTGTGCTACAATACAGGTCAAGGTTAGCTCTTTTACATTTTTATATATTTGGAAACATTGTCAAATTCATATTCACCTTACCCCTTCTGTAAATATATAGTATGTACCATTGTGCTCTTATATACATTTGCATTTCTAGAACGTACGACCTATATTTAATCTCTAAATCGAAGAGGGTCGTTGTCACAAGTAAACAATGTTACATTTGCCTGATTAAAGGTGATCAAGATTTCGTTCTGTTAATGATTTAGAAAGGAACTGTGTTCCTTGTGGTACTTTTGTATTTCAGGAGAAAACGTTAATCGTGTAATTTCTACTTTAGTTGTTTTAGATGGAAAATGCCTGGTTTATTCTTAATGTCAATGACAAAAAACAATAAACATCTGATTTTTTAAGTACAAAGAAATTGTCGTTTTTTTAGAAAGCATGTTCACACATAAAGTACGTACGAACCGATCAGTTTTCTGAATCATGCATATTAGACATCAACATTTGCACAGAAATAAGAAACTGTACAACTCTATCTGCCTTTTTTACTCGGATTGGATTTTTAAAAACAAATTAATGAAGATTGCTGTACATGAAACGTCTGTTCATGTGTATTTGTACATAGAATCTAGAATATCGTAAAGTAAGAAAATTTAGAAAAGTAGTAAAATTAATGAACAGTTTCACATTTCAAAATGAACTGATATAGAAATATATTAGTTATATGATATAATTATTTGACAAAACTTCGAAACACGACTCATTGTAGTTAAATTAGACACTGGAATTTTCCCTAATGAATAATTAGAAAAGATTTGGACAGCTTCAGTCTAGTGATTAAATTAATTGTAGGTCAAAACCTATTTGCTATCATTCAGATCACAATGTATCTGTTTATAACATTTTATTAAAACTAATCTGAAATAGTTTAAAATGCCCCCAGACGGCCTCGAGAGGAACAACTGGGAAACTCTGAAGACGTTTCACAAAGACGCAAAGTGATAATTCACTGCCACTCCGGAGAACGGCAGTGAATTATCACGTCAGACAGCGGTGTCAAGGGTTATTCAAAGTTATCCCAACGAAAACTAGGTATCTAATAAGGCCCGGGCTCTAGAGAAAATAGTAACATGTAAACTATTGAAAGAGAGCCTTGGATCATCTATACTGTACTTTTATTATTTTAAAAATATTACTTTAAAGTGGGCGCAACCTGCAAAGGATATTAATTTTCTGGAAGTGTGATGATCCAGTAAATTTATTTAGATACATGAAAGAGGCAAAATACTGTAACAGCGCGCTTACCTGGCACTGCTGTATGTATTACCATTTTTCTCCGATATGATCAACACTGGAAAAACCTGCCGTACTTTCCTTTCATTGATTTGTTTTTGTCCTCCCCCCCCCCATTTACAAAGCTATCAATCAATCTGGCAACAGATAAACTCGGTAACTTTCCGTGGATATCTCATTTTGTGCCAGTATAAAGTTCAAGCATATCAGACAAAAGTTATTGGAGATAATATTTTTCTATTGATTAGATGCTATTGAAATTGAAGTTATTTTGTTTATTTAGTGATATAAATTATACGAAATACACAAATTAGTTAGAAGTATTATGACCTATTTTACACATTTCTATTCAAGCCACTCAAAAATTTTAATTACTGTTTATTCATAAATAAAGTTTGCAATCCGGCCGATTTTATCTAGTGCGTTCAATGAAGAGACAGAAACCGCATGCCTTACTGAAGATTTTTATTGAAGGTAACAGCTCTCAGTTCTGGTTTCACCTCAAGTGGTTGTGGAGCCAAGAAAGCTCAGAATGTCTGACGGCGGCTTTCGTATCGCTGGTCACCATCTCCATCTGGCATTATTGACCGTGTTTGCTGTTCTGCATACTCTGCTACACACAGCAGCCACTTTAATAGGCTTCTTTTTGCATGGACACTCAAATCCGAAAATTCTTTTTTAAAACCTGGAAGGTTCATGTTTTATTTTGGATGGGTAACTTTTGCTGAGCAGCGTAAAAGTGTAATAGGAATATCATCAATGGATAATTTAAACAACGGTATTGGTTTTCTGAAAATGTGGTGAATTTTACAGATATACCAATACAACAAAAGGAAATATATTAATTATAATGTAATACCAATGGGTTTAAGCAGCGTTTGTTGACCTCTCCAATATCCACAACCGTCCGTACTTGAGAGGTAAGTGACTTGGTTTGAACCGCGGTTTGGATGATTCCAGAATCCGGCTAAACCACTTCTCTGATCTGCAAGAAAAAGGGCACATGGTACTAGGAAACAGTTGTGGTCTAAACACGAACCTCCTCGCTGTCAACCTGATAATCGCGTATTTGCAAACCGTAGAAAGCAAAGGAAAAGTTCGCTTTTGGAATGTTGATCATCCCCGTTACAAACGCCCAATTTCTGGACATCCTTAAGTACGAAGCAGCTCTCTTAAGATAACTAAATTCAAGAGTCTGATTTATGTATAGAAGTTTACTGCTACCAACGGCAGAAGTCGTTTCTCCTTTATCCACTATAGTAATTGTTCTTTCCTATTATTTTTTTTTGTAGTTTTGATGTCGTTCCTCACAATACTATAGAAGTATGATATTATAGAGTTACTTTTGTGTATTTAAGGACAAAATCGACTTATAAATCTAGGCAAAAATGAAACTGGGACAGTTGTTTTGCTCAAATACATTGAAATTAAAAAGTGAAGAAACTTGACTCCTTTTTATAACTAGGTTTATATTACTGTACTTAACTTTCCTAGCGTTTGGAGGAAAAATGTTATTAAGATCTACTTTCTCTTGCACTTTTTTTTTGCTTCATTGAAATACTCCTCCCCCATTCGCCAGTCCAGCTATCATCCTTGATTCATTCTCTTCCCCGGGATGCACTGCCTTCTGAAGTAGGTGACTCCTCAGCACTCCTGACATTCCTACTCACTTGGTGTCATTCCAAGCATTGATTTGATTTTAAATAAAGTTACACTACCCCTCTGCACCTCTCTTGCCATCCTTTTAAGGGTCCAAGGAGACCATCACAAATGTCTCCATCTGAACAGTAGCCCAGTGCGACAATTGTCTCCATTCAGTCCAAATCACCCCGAGAATATTGTCAATGGATGAGCTATCACAATACTTCTCTGCATTTCCCTCCTCAATTTCCATTCACCTCAGTACAAGACCTTGGCTGTTCATGAATGATTATGTCAGAAAATGCCCTTGACAAAAGTTGCAGGGAAAATACTTCCCAACTGGCTATACCTTCTCCAGTTGCCCTACCTAGGCCATTTGGCAAGCTTCTAATTGTTCAATCACAGCTTATCATTTCTCCATATCCCTTGCCAATTCTCCCACAAGAGCTTTTAATCTTTTTTTTCTGTTGTTCTCACCCTTAGATAAAAATTCTTCTTTTATATCATTCATCCAAGCCCCTTTAACGTTTTCTCACCAAGAAGCCTTCTCTTTAACTTCTGCACTTCTCATATTCACTGTCCCCAGAAATCATTAGTTTTATTTCTCAATCGCTCATACAAAAATAGGCTTTAAACCATGTTCATAATCTTCCACTTCCTTGCTGGTATGCCTTTTCCATGTACTTCCATTTTCTCTGCCACAGATAAGGACATCATGTGCTGATCCTGCAATGGAAACATGTATCCCTTCCCCTTTTCCAGTCAACTTGCTTCTGTGTTATATTTCTTCAATTCACTAAAAAATGCACATTCAAAATCCCAACTGTTTAATTCTGGTCCTTTATTCACCATGTCATTTCTGCAGCTGCCATCTGCTCAATATATGCTGTCACTTCTATCTTCTATGCCCTAGTCACAATTAAGAATATTACTCTATTTCTCCCTCTAGACCTATCTTTTGCTCCTTTAAGGAGGAGGAACGAGACTTGAAAAGATATGACAAACAAGTGAATTAGAGACAGAATGACAGATGTAGTTGAATAAAATCATGTTCCATCAAACCTATATTTCTCAAGAGAGTTAAATATTGGTATATGAAATATTGTATTAATATTGTTTCCCACAGTCTGGGTGCACATGTTTATCAATGCTTGTGGTTTTGCTCAATGGAGGCACAGATTGCTTACCTCAGCACAGTTCCTTTTGGATTCATTATTGAAAGTTAGTAGTTGGTATAAACCAAGGAACCTGTATGACATGAGTTATAAACTAATTATTAAGTTAGATCATATGTTAAATCATTGGCCCTGTTTATTTATAACGGCCCTATTTTTTTTTACATAAATCCAATGTAAAGATCATACTGTGTCCTTAATTTACAAGTGCATATATATTGTTGCCCAAGATGAGCAACATATGAATGTTGCTTACGTGCCCATTTCATTCATCAAATATTGTTTCTGCCAACATCTTTATCTTAAAACATTGTTCCACTTTTCTTTGTTGTTTTGGTCGAATCATGTTTACTAGAAGTTTTGTAGCATCCAGCCTAGAATTGACACCAAAGCGCACTGATGCTCTATTTTGTAGAAAACAATGCTTAGCTACACAAAAATTTATACATTGTGTTAGATTTGCACCTATCATTATTATATGGCAAATAGCATTCCTGATAAGAAACCTTGTAGTGTGCGGCTCAAATTATTGATATATCATGGCAAAATAAATGCTATCTTGTACCGTGCAATGGACTCAGTTCACACTAATAACTGAGAACCTGCACCAACCACACATTGTATAGTGAATAATTAGAAGATATTTGTAGAAAGGTAGCAATCAGTCGTTATTAGTATTATTATTTTTGGAATGTTTACTCAGATTTCCTAAGAGGCGATGGAAGAGGAATTGATTTGTATTATCAGTATGCATAAGGATCAGAATATTTATTATACCAATGCTATGACTTAGAACTCAAGAGTTATGAATTTCCTTTGGCTGGGTTATGTTTCTAAAGCAATGTTACAAACAAAGAGCTTAAATTGTTCAAATTAATTTTCAAACTCCTGGGAATGCACATCTTGCAGAGTCTCATGGTCTCAGAACACATCCTACACAATCAAGAAAGCTCATTAACACCTCTACTTTCTGAGGAGGCTAGAGAGTGCTGGACTATGCACATCAATGCTCAAGTCCTTAAATGGATACACAGTAGAGAGCATCCTAACATGCTGCATCATTGAATGGTACAGAAACTGCAACGTGGTGGAAACTGCAAGGCTCTATATTTGTAGCCAAAACTGCCAAACGAATCTACGGCACCAGTACCCACCATCAAGGACATATAGAAACATAGAAACATAGAAACATAGAAAATAGGTGCAGGAGTAGGCCATTCGGCCCTTCGAGCCTGCACCGCCATTTATTATGATCATGGCTGATCATCCAACTCAGAACCCAGCCTTCCCTCCATACCCCGTGACCCCTGTAGCCACAAGGGCCATATCTAACTTCCTTTTAAACATAGCTAATGAACTGGCCTCAACAGTTTGCTGTGGCAGAGAATTCCACAGATTCACCACTCTCTGTGTGAAGAAGTTTTTCCTAACCTCGGTCCTAAAAGGCTTCCCCTCTATCCTCAAACTGTGACCCCTCGTTCTAGACCTCCCCAACATCGGGAACAATCTTCCCGCATCTAGCCTGTCCAATCCCTTTAGGATCTTATACGTTTCAATCAGATCCCCCCTCAATCTTCTAAATTCCAACGAGTACAAGCCCAGTTCATCCAGTCTTTCTTCATATGAAAGACCTGCCATCCCAGGAATCAATCTGGTGAACCTTCTTTGTACTCCCTCTATGGCAAGGATGTCTTTCCTCAGATTAGGGGACCAAAACTGCACACAATACTCCAGGTGTGGTCTCACCAAGGCCTTGTACAACTGCAGTAGTACCTCCCTGCTCCTGTACTCGAATCCTCTCGCTATAAATGCCAGCATATATACAAAAGATGCTGGAAAAAAAGCCAGCAACATCATAAAGGATCCCACCCACTCTGCTCATGGACTGTTTGCCCCACTCTCAACAGGGAGGAGGCTATGTACTCTAGTATCCACACCAGGACCACCAGACTCAAAAACAGTTACTTTCCTCAAGCAGTAAGGCTGAACAATGCCTCCACGAACTACCCATTCCACCACAACTCCCACTACCACTACTTTATCATTTTCAGTCAGTCAGCTTATGTATAGACATTCCTGTGCCTAACATCATGGACATATAATCAATTTATGTATTTTGTTCATTGTCTTTTCTTATGTGCTGCATCAGATCTGGATTAACAATTATTTAGTTCTACCTTACAATTCTGTACTGGAAATGACATTAAACAATCTTGAATCTTGAATTTAAAAGTAAGTTGTAGAATTTCATTCACAAGATATGTAAAAGATTATTTTTTTCTAAAATTAATACAAAATAATGAGATGATATGATGAGCAAGACATGAAATCTAATTTTACTATTGTTACCAAATGGATTACACTCCCCAGCAACAGTAAAGAAGGTATGAAAATAGTCACAACACAGCAGGATAAATCCTCTAATCATACAGTCTAATTCAATTCCCTAATGGCAATGTTTACAGCACAAGTAAGAAAGAAAATAGCAGTTTAAAAAGTTCATAATGCCAAATGGCTTGGTTATAAAGATTGAACTAATTCAAAGGAAATTCAACTGCCCTGACATGAAATGTAACATCAGCTGCTACACTGCCATGATGTAAGAATCTGCCCAATCTGTACAACTGGGAACTGCAGAACTGAGGAAAACTGGGAAAAGCTGTTCGCTTTGAGATAATTTTAGATCCACTTATCTTTGCAGCTTGGTTTTTGTGTTATTAATCTGAATCTGTTATTTGAATATATGAATATTGAATGTGAATATGTCCTTCCCTTCTGCTTCATTTTTTGCTGCAACTCTTTGGTCGCCCACTCACTTTAATTATCCTCCATGTATAATGCACTTGAGAGTTAGCCTAGACAGTACCCAGACTGTCATCTTCTTAAAGAGCTTGAATTATTTAACTACAGTAGGGCCTGTCAAACTTTGATTCTTAATCATCCAAGTTAGATCTACCCTGGTCGTATTGAGATTGGCCTTTCTGTAACTTACTATTTCTACCATAGAGTGGTAGACATAATTATATACTATATATACTAAACCTTGACATTTTTGCCATTATTCCAACCACCAGTTCTGGGTCATTAATTTAAAAATAACTCAAGGATAGTTTCCACCCCACTGTTATAAGATGATTGAATTGTTCCCTGGTATGTTAAGATGGCCTCTTGCCCTGATAATCTACTTTGTTATGACCTTGCACCTTATTGTCTACCTGCACTGTATTTTCTCTGTAGCTGTTACACTTCATTCTGTATTCAATTTTTTTTTTTTACCCCTTGTACTACCTCAGTGCACTGTGTAATGAATTGATCTGTATGAACAACATGTCAGCTCCTCACTCTCACAGACAAACTCTCCTACTGAAACCTCAGCTACGTTTTGGATACCTGCAGTAACTTGGCTTTTATTAATTTCTCTGCGAGGAAGCTATAAATACAATACTTTTCCAACAAAGTGGTCATTTATTTTTCACTAAATTACTTTCAACTTCTTTGCTTCCACCCTCTGAGATGACATTCACCCATATATTCAAAAAAAATGTCATCGTCTTTATGTCTTCCACACAATGAAGAAATTGTATGCAAAGTGGAGCAATTCAGTCCGTTAACATTTAGGGAACAGCAATCATATGTAGAAAATTTAATGTTCAAAGTAAATTTATATTCAAAGTACATATATGTCACCATGTACAACCATGAAATTCATTTTCTGGTAGGTATAACTGAATAAATCCATAACTGAATGATAGAGTCAATGAAAAACCGCAACAACTTGGGCATTCAACCAGTGTGCAAAAGACAACTAACTCTGCAAATACAAAAAGAGGGAAATAATAATATTAATTAAATAAGCATTAAATATCAAGATCATGAGGTGAAGAGTCCTTGAAAGTGAGTCCATAGGTTGTGGGAACATTTCAGTGATGGGGCAAGTTAAGGTGAATGAAGTTATAGACCATAAGACCATAAGATACGGGAGCATAATTAGGCCATTTGGCCCATGAAGTCTGCTCCACCATTTCATCATGGCTGATTCAGTTTTTCTTTCAGCCCCAATCTCTTACCACTCCCCCCTCCACCTCACTGTATCCCTTCATGCTCTGACCAATTAAGAATCTTTCAATCTCTGTCTTAAATGCACATAAAGACTTAACCTCCACAGCTGCATGTGGCAAAGAATTCCACAGATTCACCACTCTCTGGCTAAAGAAATTCCACCTCATCTCCATTCTAAAAGGATGCCCTTCTATTCTGAGGTTGTGTCCTCTTGTCTTAGACTCTCTCACCAGAGGAAAGATCCTCTTTACATCCACTCTAACAAGGCCTTTCACCATTCGAAAACACAAACACGAGGAAATCTGCAGATACTGAAATTTCAAGCATTTCAAGCAAGTGTTAGTCCTGATGAAGGGTCTCAGCCAGAAACGTCAATTGTACCTCTTCCTAGAGATGCTGCCTGGCCTGCTGCGTTCACCAGCAACTTTTATGTGTTGCTTTCACCATTCGATAAGTTTTAATGAGGTCACCCCTCATTCTTCTGAATTCCAGTGAATACAGGCCCAGAGCCATCAAATGATCTCCACATGACAAGCCATTCAGTCCTCGAATCATTTTTGTGAACCTCCTTTGTACCCTCTTTAGTTTCAGCACATCCTTATTAAGATAAGGGCCCAAAACTGCTCACAATACTCCAATTGAGGCCTTACCAGTGCTTTATGAAATCTCAACATTACATCTTTGCTCTTATATTCTAGTCCTCTTGAAATAACATCACATTTGCCTTCCTCACCACAGACTCAACCTGCAAATTAACCTTTAAGGAATCTGTACAAGAGCTCCCAAGTCCAGTTGCACCTCAGGTTTTCGTATTTTTGCTCCATTTAGACAATAGTCAACCCTTTCATTTCTTCTACCAAAATGCATGATCATACCACTTCCTGACACTATATTCCAGCTGCCACTTCTTTGCCTATTCTCCTAATCTGTCTAAGTCCTTCTATAGTCACTCTACTTCCTCAAAACTACCTGCCTTTCCACCTAATTTCGTATTGTCTGCAAACTGCAACAAAACCATCAATTCCATCATCCACATCATTGACATATAATGTAAATAGAACTGGTCCCAACACAGACCCCTGTGGAACAACACTAGTCACCAGCAGACAACCAGAAAAGGCTCCCTTTATTCCCTTTATTCCCACTCTTTGGCTTCTGCCAATCAGCCACTGCTTTATCCACGCTAGAATCTATCCACAAGGCTCAGTGCTGGGACCCCAGTTGTTTACAATATATATTAATGACTTGGATGAGGGAATTAAATGCAGCATCTCCAAGTTTGCGGATGACACGAAGCTGGGTGGCAGTGTTAGCAGTGAGGAGGATGCTAAGAGGATGCAGGGTGACTTGGATAGGTTGGGTGAGTGGGCAAACTCATGGCAGATGCAATTTAATGTGGATAAATGTGAAGTTATCCACTTTGGTGGCAAAAATAGGAAAACAGATTATTATCTGAATGGTGGCCGATTAGGAAAAGGGGAGGTGCAACGAGACCTGGGTGTCATTATACACCAGTCATTGAAAGTGGGCATGCAGGTACAGCAGGCGGTGAAAAAGGCGAACGGTATGCTGGCATTTATAGCGAGAGGATTCGAGTACAGGAGCAGGGAGGTACTACTGCAGTTGTACAAGGCCTTGGTGAGACCACACCTGGAGTATTGTGTGCAGTTTTGGTCCCCTAATCTGAGGAAAGACATCTTTGCCATAGAGGGAGTACAAAGAAGGTTCACCAGATTGATTCCTGGGATGGCAGGTCTTTCATATGAAGAAAGACTGGATGAACTGGGCTTGTACTCGTTGGAATTTAGAAGATTGAGGGGGGATCTGATTGAAACGTATAAGATCCTAAAGGGATTGGACAGGCTAGATGCGGGAAGATTGTTCCCGATGTTGGGGAGGTCTAGAACGAGGGGTCACAGTTTGAGGATAGAGGGGAAGCCTTTTAGGACCGAGGTTAGGAAAAACTTCTTCACACAGAGAGTGGTGAATCTGTGGAATTCTCTGCCACAGCAAACTGTTGAGGCCAGTTCATTAGCTATGTTTAAAAGGAAGTTAGATATGGCCCTTGTGGCTACAGGGGTCAGGGGATATGGAGGGAAGGCTGGGTTCTGAGTTGGATGATCAGCCATGATCATAATAAATGGCGGTGCAGGCTCGAAGGGCCGAATGGCCTACTCCTGCACCTATTTTCTATGTTTCTATGTTTCTATGTAATACTATGGCTCGTAGCCTGTTAAGCAGCCTCATGTGTGGCAACTTGTCAAAGGCCTTCTGAAAATCCAAATACACAACATCACCAATTCTCCTTTGTCTATCCTGCTTGTTATTTCCTCAAAGATTTGTCAGGGAAGATTTTCCCTTGAGGAAACCATGCTGACTATGGCTTATATTATCATGTGCCTCCAAGTACCCCATAACCACATCCTTAACAATCGACTCCAACATCTTCCCACCACTGAGGTCAGACAAAATGGCCTATAATTTCTATTTTTTTCTGCCTCTCCCTTCTTGGAAGAGTGTAGTGACATTTGAAATTTTCCATTTTTCTGGAACCGTTCCAGAATTTAGTGGAGGGCCATCATTGTGGGGACCTGAGAGGCTGAGACAACTGAAACTTAATTGGAGATCCATCTACCATTTGCATGCCACATTCCCTGCAATAGTCAACTGAAAACAAATTAAGAAAGGTACTAGATGACTGTTTCCATGCTGTATACCTTGATCTGTTACCCAACAGAAGGCAAACAGGTGTTCGTACAAACCTTTGTGCCCCTGGTTAGAAAGCATACTGGTCCAAGAAAGGATCATGCTGCTCAGAGGAAGCATGAAAGTGATGAAAGCTCTGGTTTGACTCCGACAGTTTTTGCAGGCAAAATATCTGAGAAAGCTTCTGATATCTTAGTCAGGCATGTAGAAATGTAGCTTGGTTTTAAGCTGGAAGTGAGTTCAAGGAGCTTCAGGAATGTTGTGAGCACTCAGATTTTGTGAGTATAAAGAAACAGACTCCACTCGAGTGCATTAAGGTTATTGCATGACCTTCAAGTACGAGACAAAAAGCTGCTTCTAAAAGCAGATGCAAAGACCCAGCTGGATGAATGGAAGGCCAAAAAGAAAAGAGTCAATGGAGATACAAAAACAGAGGATTCATCAGATGATGTTGTGGGTGAGGAAGCCAAGAGAGATCAGATCCTAAAGGAGGCAATAGAAGGATTAATAAGAGAATACTCCAGTGAACTAAATACACTTTCCCAAGAGCAAGATGAACAAACTAGAAGAAATAAAAGGAAGGAGAAGAAAGGTGTTCAGAGTTGTCTTAACTGCTTCCTTCAGCCTCAGAATCAACTCCTACAACCACCATGAAGGAGGCCCCAGAACTTGAGATTGTTTTCACAGCCACAGGTCTCACCTGCCAAGCAGAGTCATCCCCCTTGTCAGGAAAGATGATATCATACCAGGGTGAGAAAGCCTCCACCACACCTGAATCAGGACAACTAAAAAATTTACTCTGCTGTGAATCTCTGTATAGTAGTTGTATTATATAGTATTCTCTGTATATAGTTGAGATGCACTCTTTAGTGAGTTGGAGCTTCTAGCTAAGTAGGGAGGCACGTTGTATATTTAATATTTCAGTAATATTTGAGTAATCTTGAGGTATGTTGTTGATTAAACATTCTTTGTTTAAGTAATTCATTATTGGCTGAATGTAAAAATATTTGAATTGCATATGTCATGACGCTGTCATGTGATATGTGCGCACTTCGCATTAAGTAAAAAACAAACTGAGACTCACATATCTCGGCTCTCTTATTTTCCTTTAAATGAGTTCAAAATTTTGGAGTTACAAAACAGAAAAGGCAGGAAACAACAGGAATTCTGCAGATGCTGGAAATTCAAGCAACACACATCAAAGTTGCTGGTGAACGCAGCAGGCCAGGCAGCATCTCTAGGAAGAGGTGCAGTCGACGTTTCAGGCCGAGACCCTTCGTCAGGACTAACTAAAGGAAGAGTGAGTAAGGGATTTGAAAGTTGGAGGGGGAGGGGGAGATCCAAAATGATAGGAGAAGACAGGAGGGGGAGGGATAGAGCCAAGAGCTGGACAGGTGATAGGCAAAAGGGGATATGAGAGGATTATGGGACAGGAGGTCCGGGAAGAAAGACGGGGGGGGGGAACCCAGAGGATGGGCAAGGGGTGTATTCTGAGGGACAGAGGAAGAAAAAGGAGAGTGAGAGAAGAATGTGTGTATAAAAATAAGTAACAGATGGGGTACGAGGTGAGGTGGGGCCTTAGCGGAAGTTAGAGAAATTGATGTTCATGCCATCAGGTTGGAGGCTACCAGACGGAATATAAGGTGTTGTTCCTCCAACCTGAGTGTGGCTTCATCTTTACAGTAGAGGAGGCCGTGGATAGACATGTCAGAATGGGAATGGGATGTGGAATTAAAATGTGCGGCCACTGGGAGATCCTGCTTTCTCTGGCGGACAGAGCGTAGATGTCCAGCAAAGCAGTCTCCCAGTCTGCGTCGGGTCTCGCCAATATATAAAAGGCCACATCGGGAGCACCGGATGCAGTATATCACCCCAGTCAACTCAAAGGCAGGAATTTTCATTTCTTGATAAACTTTTTGTGGTGCTTGGACATAGTGATCTTGTCGCACTCATTTCCACGACCTGGAGCATCTAATGATTGTGCCAACCATTCTATTTACCAAGAGAGTTCCCCTCCATGATCCTGACCACAGTTTACGTACTGCCACAAGCTGATATTCAGCAGGCACCCAAGGTACTGAGTGCAGTGATTAACAATCAAGAAACAGCCTACCCTGACACCTTTCAAATCATTGTCGGGGATGTCAGTCAGACTTGCTTGAAGATATCTCTGCCCAATTATCATCAACGTATCACCTGCAACACCAGGCATACAACAGACTTGACCACTGTTATATGATGATTAGGGATGCCTACCATTCCATCCCTGGACAGCATTTTGTCTGTGCTCCTTCTACCTGTATACAGGCAGAGGGTGAAGGGCAAGACTCCAGTGAGTAGAACAACAAAGAAGGTGTGTGGGCAGAGGAGTGGCTATGGGATTGCTTCATAGAAACATAGAAAACCTACAGCACATTACAGGTCCATTGGCCCACAAAGTTGTGCCAAACATGTCCCTACCTTAGAAATTGCTAGGCTTACCTATAGCCCTCTGTTTTACTAAGCTCCATGTACCTATCCAAAAGTCTCTTAAAAGACCCTATCGTATCCGCCTCCACCACCGTTGCCAGTAGCCCATTCCATGCACTCACCACTCCCTGAGTAAAAAACTCACCCCTGACATCTCCTCTGTTCCTACTCCCCAGCACCTTAAACCTGTGTCCTCTTGTGGTAACCATTTCAGCCCTGGGAAAAAGCCTCTGACTATCCACACAATTAATGCCTCTCATCATCTTATACACCTCTATCAGGTCACCTCTCATCCTCCGTCACTCCAAGGAGAAAAGGCCGAGTTCACTCAACCTGTTTTCATAAGGCATGCTCCCCAATCCAGGCAACATCCTTGTAAAGCAACACACATCAAAGTTGCTGGTGAACGCAGCAGGCCAGGCAGCATCTATAGGAAGAGGTACTGTCGACATTTCAGGCCGAGACCCTACGTCAGGACTAACTGAAGGAAGAATAAGTAAGAGATTTGAAAGGGGGAGGGGGAGATCCAAAATGATAGGAGAAGACAGGAGGGGGAGGGATGGAGCCAAGAGCTGGACAGGTGATAGGCAAAAGGGATATGAGAGGATCATGGGACAGGAGGTCCGGGAAGAAAGACAGGGGAGGGGGGGGATCCCAGAGGATTGGCAAGGGGTATATTCAGAGGGATAGAGGGAGAAAAAGGAGAGTGAGAGAAAGAATGTGTGTATAAAAATAAGTAACAGATGGGGTACGAGGGGGAGGTGGGGCATTAGCGGAAGTTAGAGAAGTCGATGTTCATGCCATCAGGTTGGAGGCTACCCAGACGGAATATAAGGTGTTGTTCCTCCAACCTGAGTGTGGCTTCATCTTTACAGTAGAGGAGGCCGTGGATAGACATGTCAGAATGGGAATGGGATGTGGAATTAAAATGTGTGGCCACTGGGAGATCCTGCTTTCTCTGGCGGACAGGGCGTAGGTGTTCAGCAAAGCGGTCTCCCAGTCTGTGTCGGGTCTCGCCAATATATAAAAGGCCACATCGGGAGCACCGGACACAATATATCACCCCAGCCGACTCCTTGTAAATCTCCTCTGCACCCTTTCTATGGCTTCCACATCCTTCCTGTAGTGAGGTGACCAGAACTGAGCACAGTACTCAAGTGGGGTCTGACCAGGGTCCTATACAGCTGCAACATTACCTCTCGGCTCCTAAATTCAATTCCAGGATTGATGAAGGCCAATACACTGTATACCTTCTTAACCACAGATCAAGCTGCACAGCTGCTTTGAGTGTCCTATGGACTCAGACCGCAAGATCCCTCTGATCCTCCACACTGTCAAGAGTCTTACCATTAATACTATATTCTGTCATCATATTTGACCTACCAAAATGAACCACTTCACACTTATCTTTGTTGAACTCCATCTGCCACTTCTCAGCCCAGTTTTGCATTCTATCAATGTCCCGCTGTAACCTCTGACAGCCCTCCACACTATCCACAACACCTCCAACCTTTGCGTCATCAGCAAACTTACTAACCCATCCCTCCACTTCCTCATCCAGGTCATTTATAAAAATCACAGAGAGTAAGGGTCCTACAACAGATCCCTGAGGTACTCCACTGGTGACCGACCTCCATGCAGAATATGACCCATCTACAACCACTCTTTGCTTTCTGTGGGCAACCCAGATCTGGATCCACAAAGCAATGTCCCCTTGGATCCTATGCCTCCTTATGTTCTCAATAAGCCTCGCATGCAGTATTTTATTGACTGCCTTGCTGAAAACCATATACGCTACATCTACTGCTCTTCCTTCATCAATGTGTTTAGTCACATCCTCAAAAAATTCAACCAGGTTCGTAAGGCACAGCCTGCCCTTGACAAAGCCATGCTGACTATTCCTAATCATATTATACCCCTCCAAATGTTCATAAATCCTGCCTCTCAGGATAATTTCCTGGGCTATCTCTGCTCCCTTTCTTGAATAAAGGAACAACATCCGCAACCTTCCAATCCTCCAGAACCTCTCCCATCCCCATTGATGATGCAAACAGCATCGCCAGCAGCTCATCAATCTCCTCCGTCACCTCCCACAGTAGCCTGGGGTACATCTCATCCAGTCCCGGCGACTTATCCGACGATGCTTTCCAAAAGCTCCAGCACATCCTCTTTCTTAATATCTACATGCTCAAGCTTTTCAGTCTGCTGCAAGTCATCACTACAATTACCAAGATTCTTTTCCATAGTGAATACTGAAGTAAAGTATTCATTAAGTACCTCTGCTATTTCTTCTGGTTCCATACACACTTCCCCACTGTGACACTTGATTGGTCCTATTCTTTAGGTCTTATCCTCTTGCTCTTCACATACTTGTAGAATGCCTTGGGGTTTTCCTTAATCCTGCCCGCCAAGGCCTTCTCATGGCCCCTTCTGGCTCTCCTAATTTCCTTCTTAAGCTCCTTCCTATTAGCCTTTTAATCTTCTAGGTCTCTAACATTACCTAGCTCTCTGAACCTTTTGTAAGCTTTTCCTTTCTTCTTGACTAGATTTATTACAGCCTTTGTACACCACAGTTCCTGTACCCTACCATAACTTCCCTGTCTCATTGGAACGTACCTATGCAGAACTCTACACAAATATCCCCTGAACATTTGCCACATTTCTTCCGTACTTCTCCCCGAGAAAATCTGTTTCCAATTTACTCTTCCAATTTCCTGCCTGATAGCCTCATAATTCCCCTTACTCCGATTAAACACTTTTTAAAATTGTCTGTTACTATCTCTCTCCAATGCTATTGTAAAGGAGATAGGATTATGATCACTATCTCCAAAATGCTCTCCCACCGAGAGATTTGACACCTGACCAGTTTAATTTCCCAATACCAAATCAAGTACAGCCTCTCCTCTTGTAGGCTTATCAACATATTGTGTCAAGAAACCTTCCTGAACACACCTAACAAACTCTACCCCATCTAAACCCCTTGCTCTAGGGAGATGCCAATTGATATTTGGGAAATTAGAAACTCCCATCAGGACAACTCTGTTATTATTACACCTTTCCAGGATCTGTTTCCGTATCTGCTCCTTGATATCCCTGTTACTAATGGGCGGCCTATAAAAAACACCCAGTAATGTTATTGACCCCTTCCTGTTCCTAACCTCCACCCACAGAGACTCCGTAGACAATCCCTCCAAAGTGTCCACCTTTTCTGCAGCCGTGACACTATCTCTGATCAACAGTGCCATGCTCCCATCTCTTTTGCCTCCCTCTCTGTCCTTTCTGAAACATCTAAAACTCAGCACCTGAAGTAACCATTCCTGTTCCTGAGCCATCCAAGTCTCTGTAAAGGCCACCACATCATATCTCCAAGTACTGATCCACCCTCTAAGCTCATCTGCGTTGTTGACAACACTCCTTGCATTAAAATAGACACATCTCAAACCTTCAGTCTGAGTGCGTCCCTTCTCTATCACCTGCCTACCCTCCCTCTCGCATTGTCTACAAGCTTTCTCTGTTTGTGAGCCAATCTCCTCTTCCCCAGTCTCTTCAGTTCGGTTCCCACCCCCCAACAGTTCTAGCTTAAACTCTCCCCAGTAGCTTTAGAAAACCTCCCGCCAGGATATTGGTCCCTTGGGATTCAAGTGCAACCCGTCCTTTTTGTACAGGTCACACCTGCCCCGAAAGAGGTCCCAATGATCCAGAAATCTGAATCCCTGCCCCCTGCTCCAATCCTTCAGCCACACATTTATCCTCCACCTCATTCTATTCCTATTCTTACTGTCGCGTTGCACAGGCAATAATCCCGAGATTACTTCCTTTGTGGTCCTGCTTCTCAACTTCCTTCCTAACTCCCTGTAATATTTTTTCAGGACCTCTTCCCTTTTCATACCTATATCATTGGTACCAGTATGTACCACAACTGCTGACTGTTCTCCCTCCCACTTCAGGTTATCTTGGACGCGATCTGAAACATCCCAGACCCTGGCACCTGGGAGGCAAATTACCATCCGAGTTTCTTTCTTGTGTCCACAGAATCACCTGTCTGACCCCCTAACTATAGAGTCCCCTATCACTATTGCCTTCCTCTTCCTTTCGAGCTGAGCCACAGGGCCAGACTCTTTGCCAGAGGCACGGCCACTGTCACTTACTCCAGGTAGGCTGTCCCCCCCCCCCAACAGAACTCAAACAGGAGTACTTATTGTCAAGGGGTACAACCACAGGGGTACCTCTAGTTTCTGACTCTTCCCCTTCCCCCTCCTGACTGTGACCCACTTGTCTGTCTCCCGTGGCCCCGGTGTGACCACCTGCCTATAACTCCATTCTATCACCTCCTCGCTCTCCCTGACCAGGCGAAGGTCATCAAGCTGCAACTCCAGTTCCCCAACTCGGTCCCTTAGGAGCTGCCGCTCGACACACCTGGTGTAGATGTGGCCGTCCCGGAGGGTGGGAGACTCCAGGATCTCCCACATCTGACACCGAGCACAGAAAAATGGCCTCACGCACAGACTTCCTCCTTTCTGTAAATAACATGGTAAACCTACCTCGCCTAGTCCCGTTACCGCCTAAGCCCATTGAGGCCAAAGCCCTATCACTCTGCTGCCCGCTGGATATGGCGGTCTTCTTTTTAAACCTTTCGTGCTCTACTGGCTGATGTCACGCGCCTGTGCAGTCTCGCCTCTCTTTTACCCCGAGTAGTAAAAAGCTGATTTTGCTCCGGAAATCAGCCATCCACTCACAGCCTTCTTGCTCCGAATCAAAAACTGTTGAAGATTCCTTGCCTTTTTAAACATTTCATGCTTGTCACGTGCCTGCACAATCTCACCTCCTTCAATTATACCATTGCCTGAGAAGAACATGGTGACCTGCCTCAATGACTGTTGTCCAGTGGCACTTACATCCCCTGTGATGAAGTGCTTTGAGAGGTTGGTGTTGAAACATGTCAACTTCTGCTTGCTTGGATCTGCTCCAATTTGCCTATCACCACAGCTGGTCAACAGCAGATGCCGTTTTATTGGCTCTTTACTCAACCCTGGAACATCTAGACAGTGAAGATACATACATCAGGATGCTCTTCATTGACTACAGCTCAGCATTCAATAGAGTCATAGAGTCATAGAGAAGTAGAACAAAGAAACAGGCCCTTTGTCCCATCTAGTCCATGCCTAAACTATTTAAACTGCCTACTCCCATTGACCTGCATCAGGACCATAGCTCTCCACATCCGTACTATCCATGTATCTATCCAAACTTCTCTTAAATGTTGAAATTGAACTTGTATGCACCACTTGTGCTGGCAGCTTATCCCACAGGCTCATGACCCTCTGAGTGAAGAAGTTTCCCCTCATGTTCCCCCTAAAACTTTTTGCCTTCCACCCTTAAGCCATGACCTCTGGTTGTACCCCCACCCAACCTCAGTGGAAAAACATGCTTGCTTTTACCTTCATAATTTTGTATCCCTCTATCAAATCTCCTCTCAATCTTCTATGTTCTAAAGAATATAGTCCTAACCTGTTCAATTTTTCCTTATAACTCAGATCCTTCAAACTCAGCAACATCCTTGTAAATTTTCTCTGCACTCTTTCAACTTTGTTTACATCTTTCGAGTAGGTAGGTGACCAAAATTGCACAAAATTCTCCACATCACTAAGCACAGGCCTCCAGTCAAAGAGGCAACCCTCTACTATCACTCTCTGTCTTCTCCCACAAAGCCAATGTCTACTCCAATTTACTACTTCATCTTGAATGCCAAATAACTGAACCTTCTTGACCATCCTTCCATGTGGGACTCTGTCAAATGCCTGATATAAGCACCTCAATTGTTCTTACTAGCCTATACCTGCTATGCCCCTCCTTTTTCTCTTAACCAGGGCCTCAATATCTCTTGAAAACCAAGGATCTCTGCAATCATTATTTTTACCTTTTATTCTGTCAGGCACATACAAGCTTTGTACTCTCAAAATTTTGTTTTCGAAGGCCACCCACTTTCTAAGTACACCTTTGTCGGAGAACAGCCTGTCCCAATTCACACTTGCCAGATCATTTCCAATACCATCAAAATTGGCTTTTCTCCGATTTACAGTCTCAACCCATGGACCAGACCTATCATTCTGCATACTTACTTCGAAACTAATGGCATTGTGGTCACTGGATTCAAAGTGCTCCTCTGCACAAACTTCTGTCATCTGCCCTGTCTCATTCCCTAAGAGCAGATTCAGTATCGCATGCTCTCTTGTTGGGACTTTTACATCCTGATGAAAGAAAGAAAGTTCCTTGAACACATTTGACAAACCTTATCCCATCTAGTTCTTTTTACAGTATGGGATTCCCGGTCAATAAATGGAAAGTTAAAATCACCTACTATAACAATCTATCATCCCCTTAAAGTTAATCAATAAGCAAAATCTGGGACTCAATACCTCCTTGTGCAACTGGTTCCTGGAAATCCTGATTTGCAGACCCCTGTTCTAACCACTTCATACATTTGATTGTGAGGTGAAGCACAGCCCTGATACCATATTTAAGTTTGCTGATGACTCCACTGTCACTGGCTGAATCAAAGGTGGTGATGATTCAGAATATAGGAGAGAGATTGAAAATCTGTCTGAATAGTGCCGCAACAACAGCCTCTCACTCAATGTCAGCAAGACCAAGAAGCTGATTATTGACCACATGAGGAAGAGATATGCCAGTCCATGTCAGGGGAATTAGAGGTGGAAAGTGTCACCAACTTGAAATTCCTCTGTGCTTTCATTTCAGAAGATCTGTCCTGAATCCGACATGTAAGAGCCACCACAAACAAAGCACAGCAGCACTTCTACTTTCTTAGCTTATGAAAATTCGGCATGTCATCAAAAACTGACAAACTTGTATAGATGTGTGGTGGAGAGTATATTGACTGGTTGCAACACAGCCAGGTATGGAAACATCAATACTCTTCAATCGAAGAGCCGACAAAAAGCCTGCTTTACTGGTAAAGTCCTTCCCACCACTGGGCATATGTACATGGAGTGCTGCCGCCAGAAAGCAGCATCCATCATCGGGGACCCCCCCACCATCCAGGCCATACTCTCTTCTCACTGCTGCCATCAGAATGGAGGTACAGGAGCCTCAGGAGCCACACCATCGGAATCAGGAACAGTTACTACCCATCAACCATCCAGCTCTTGAACCGAGGTGGTGAGGGGTGGGGAGAATACCACTCGATCTCACTCCCTCCAACAGTGAACTTTCCCCACAACCTATGGACTCACTTTCAAGGACTCTTCATCTCGTTTTTGATATTAATTACTTATTTATTTATTATCATTATTTTGTTTTTTTTGTTTCTTTGTATAGATAGATAGACATACTTTATTGATCCTGAGGGAAATAGGGTTTCGTTACAGTTGCAGCAACCAATAGAGTATAAATATAGCAATATAAAACCATAAATAATCAATAATATGTAAATTATGCCAGATGGAAATAAGTCCAGACTGAGAAAATGAATCTCAGGGTTGTATATAGTGACATACATGTACTTCAATAATAAATTCACTTTGAACTTTAGACTGGGTTTTTCTTTTGGCAACCCTGATAGCTTTAGAGAGATTCGATGGTCGTGATGGAATCTGGAACCTCAGCTCAAAGAGGCTTCCACTGGACTTAAATGTCAAATCATAACTTAAATCTCAATTTGCTGGTGCTAATATAACAGACTTTGGAGCTTTATGTTAAAATTTAGCTTCATGAATTCATCAGTGCCAATAACAGGTTTGGTGAATCTCTACACAATAATGTTTTAGTACAAATAAGCATAAATACAAATATTTCCCAAGTATGAGTGAGATTGGGAAAGAATGGCAGGGAGGAACCCAAGACCTAGTTTGCAAATCCAAGACAAGTAACAATCTGCAAGACAGATGTAATGATTTTGGATAGTAACACAATATCTGAAAACCCTATTTATTCAGTAAAATGTTGAAACACATTAGAAGAAATCACAATTGTGTGTTAACTTGTTGAATACGATTTAAAATAAATTTGTTTTGTATTTTTTAAAATAATTTAAATAAAATCAATAAACTAGGTACAAACTGAATACAGAAACATGGATAATGCAAGCCCATATTAACGGTGTCATAATAATGATCACTTCTTGTTGTATTTAGCCCTTAGGATAGAGAAGAAACCTACATATAGCACAAAAGCAACCTGTACTTTAATCAACACACATAAAAGTTGCTGGTGAACGCAGCAGGCCAGGCAGCATCTCTAGGAAGAGGTGCAGTCGACGTTTCAGGCCGAGACCCTTCGTCAGGACTAACGAAGTTTTGTGTGTGTTGCTTGAATTTCCAGCATCTGCAGAATTCCTGTTGTTTGTCTGTACTTTAATCATCTTTTTCTTGTTTACCAAAGACAAATACTGATCCGGATGGCAGACAGGAGAGAAAAAGAGTTAAAGCTCATACTGGATTTTAAGTGCTGCACACATTTCTGGCCATCATATTGCAGGAAAGATGTGATTGCATTAGAGAGGTTCCAGTGAAGTTTTACCCGGATATTGAGAAGACTTTTTTTTTTGTTAAGAGGTCTGGCTAGGCTAAGTTTATTTCCCTTGAACAGAGATTGAGCAAACATTTAATTGAGGTGTGTAAGGATAAGAGAGGCATGAAGAGAATGGTTGGAGGGATTTACTTCCATAAGCAGTGAAGTCAATAATGAGTAGGCTGAACTTTAAAATAATTGGCAGAAGGATTAGGATGAATTAAGTATGTTTTTTTTTAACCTTACCTGGTGTGCATGCTGGAAGTTTGGAACTCATTTTCTGAAAAAATTGAGTGATACAGCACAGAAATAACCTCTTCAGAGCTCTGAATCTGCACCGTAAAGTACCCTTTTACACTAATCAAAGTTCAAAGTATATAAATTATCTAAGTATGTGTACTATATATAACCTTGAGATTCATCTCCTTACAGGCAGCCACAAAACAAAGAAATCCAATAGGACCCATTAAAAAAAGACCGTCAATCAGCCAATGTGTAAAAAAAACAGATTATGCAAACAGTAAGTCAAATAATATTCAGGCCTAAAGTTCATGAAAGTGAGTTCACAGCCACGAACAACAGGAATTCTGCAGATGCTGGAAATTCAAGCAACACACATCAAAATTGCTGGTCATCACTGCAGCTAGTTTAAGAGCCCACAGCTTCAGTTCAGTACAGAGATGAGTAAACCCTGCTGAGCAGTGAGCTGAACTCTAGCCCATTCCTTGCCTCCGGCCCCAACATCCTAACCTTTTTACAAACGTAATTTGACCCAGTGCTTAAAATGGGCAAACATCAGCTGGTTCTTCATTCTCAGACCCAGGCTCTGCCACTTCAAAATGCTCTCGGGCCCAGGTCCACTGCCTTGATTTGGCAGTTCATGAACCAACTGACATAACCCTAATTATTACAGTATAGCAACATTATGACCACTTTGATCATCTCTTATTTTGGTTCTAATTATGTTCTTTCTGGTAAAATGAGTGAATAACCTATGCTTAATATCTGTTTTTTTTTTTGCAAATACTGGTTTTGTGATGTTATGGGCCTGTAATGCTGCTGCAAATAATATTTTCATTGGACTTGTGCAGGCATCTGCTTGGGCTTTGACTTTAACCTAGGCCATTATGTACCTAGGCCTTGAGATGTTCTCTTAAGTGGGAGACCAAAAATAGATCTTAAAAATGCTGTCTAATTAAGGAAAAATATTTTTGATAAATTAGACCCATATTCGAAGTGTTAAACATAGTGATATCAATCATTCTTGTCCTGCATATCCTTCAACATCTTTAATTGTTTGCAGCATGTTTGTAGGTACAATACACACAAGGATATTTTCTGATAATGACCGTGAACCTGTGCTTCCATTACATGCACCTATTCCCTTGAGTTCCATGACTTACTCAATTCAAACACTTGGATTTAGTGTAGTCCCTTCAATACTTTGGCTATTACCTTTGATTTATGTCTATGTTTTCCTGACGTGAAAAAGAATGTGCCTCAGCCTTTTCTGGCAATTATAGATTTGGGCTCTGCTCAGAGTATGATACCGATGAAAGGGTTGGTTATCAGATGATGTCATTCAGATCCTTTGGTTTATAGTGTCATGGACTATTAAGTTAAACTTCAGTGTTTGGTCTTTGTCTAAGAGTAAGTATTGCAAACAAGGCTAAAATTACAACCTTCGGATGTATAGCTGCAGAATTCATTTTAACAGCACACAAAATAAGTCGTATTGGCATAAGCAATATCTCTCCATTGTGAAAGCTAGGCTATAATATTAGCAACTGTGATACCAATCAATCTCTTCCAGCATATCCTCCAACACCTTCTTAGTGGAGTTCCCAGGATGAGTACATCGCTCAGCATTCTGCTAAAATTCCATTGGACTCCTTCATTCGGGTCCCTTGACATAATGCCTACTTAACATAAGCAGATTTAACTTTCCTCCCAGCAAAAGCAGTAAGAGCTGTAAATTAAAAAAAAAAAAAATTTGATTTCACCTTCTGTTTTATCCAGTTTCCATCCTGGGAAGGAAATTAATATTCCCTGAGCTTGTCCTCAACTTCATGGGGACTGGCTGCTGTACAATAAGAAACTAGCGCCATCAGGTGGCTATTCAAAGTACTGACCAGAGCATCACCAATATGCAAAAACTATTAAGACCACAAGACAAAGGAGCAGAAGTCGGCCATTCGGCCCATCGAGTCTGCTCTGCCATTTTATCATGAGCTGATCCATTCTCCCATTTAGTCCCACTTCCCTGCCTTCTCACCATAACCTTTGATGCCGTGGCTACTCAGATACCTATCAATCTCTGCCTTAAATACGCCCAATGACTTGGCCTCCACTGCTGCCCGTGGCAACAAGTTCCATAGATTCAGATTCACCACCCTCTGACTAAAAAAATTTCTTCGCATTTCTGTTCTGAATGGGTGCCCTTCAATCCTTAAGTCATGCCCTCTCGTACTAGACTCCTCCATCATGGGAAACAACTTTGCCACATCCACTCTGTCCATGCCTTTCAACATTCGAAATGTTTCTACGAGGTCTCCCCTCATTCTTCTTCCTCATTATTGGAATGTACTTCATTACTTTAAGTGTTTTAAATTTGTTTCTCAGAATACAGTTAACTGTCTTGAACTAAAATTCAAAATGATCACTGTAAATTCCAGTTGATGATATTCTTGACTGTAATGTCCTCTGAAAGACCCTGAGCATCCATACCCTGGGCAATATTCTGTAATGAGTGGATTCCCATAGCTTCCCCCACTACTAATAAGACATAGGTCAGAAATGCAAGGGGATAGTCTCTGCTTCATGTAATTGGTTGCAGCATTGACCACATCCAACTTGGTTCGAGCAAGATCAAATCAACCCACTTCTAAGGGGACTCATTCACCAATTTCAATACCTTTTCGTTCCACTGCTGACGTACAGTGACCACAGCTTGTGCTACCTACACAATGCACTGTAGTAGCTCACTAATGTTTCTTCCCAATCTCTCCCAAGTCCATGAACATTGATACCTATAAAGAATAACATCACCATGAACTCTTCTCCAACTCACACACCTGACTGATTTGGGCTCTTTCCCGAGTCAAACTCCAAGAGTTCCATTGCTGCCTGCACTACAGAAGTACCTTCAGCACATGGAGTAGGGCAATTCAATAATGCCACTTATTAAATTCCTAAGGGCAACCAGGGATTGACAAGAAATGTTGACCCTCCCTTCCAAATAACTGCTATATCTGGATGAGTATGCTGTAGTTGTTACCGACTTATTAAAACCATGTGTGGATGAGTGTGTGCCTTCAAAGACTTGCTGTACATTCCCAAACCAAAAACTGTGGATGAACCAGGATGTATGTCATCTGCTGAAGGCTAGATCTGGGTCATTCAAGGCTGGTGACCTAAATCTGTACCAGAAAACCAGGTCTGACTTGTGGAGGGCTATTTCAAGGGCGGAGACAATTTTGAACGAGGTTGGAGGTGACATCGGATGTACGACAACTCCAGCAGGTTTGCAAGACATTACTTCCTACAAGTGAAACCCAGTAGCATGAATGGCAGTGCTGCTTCACTACCAGATGATCTCAATGCCTTCTATGCCCAGTTTGAAGGGGAGAACATAACTACAGCTGTGAAGATCTCTGCTGCACCCAGTGATCCTGTGATCTCTATCTCAGAGGCTGATGTCAGGCTGCCTTTAAAGAGGGTGAACCCTCGCAAGGTGGAAGGCCCTGACAGAGTACCTGGTAAGGCTCTGAAAACTTGCACCAACCAAGTGGCAGGAGTATTCAAGGATATTTTCAACCTCTCACTGCAACAGGAAGATGCTCCCACTTCTTACAAAAAGGCAACAATTATACCAGTGCCTAAAAAGAATAATATGAGCTGCCTTAATAACTATCACCCAGTAGCACTCTCATCTACAGTGATGAAATGCTTTGAGAGTTTGGTTGTGACTAGACTGAACTCCTGCCTCAGCAAGGACCTGGATCCACTGCAGTTTGCCTATCGCCACAATAGGTCAACGGCAGATACAATCTCAATGGCTCTTCACATGGCCTTAGACCTCCTGTTCAATACAAACACCTATGTCAGGATGCTGTTCATTGACTACAGCTCAGCATTTAATGACACCATTCCCACAATCCTGATTGAGAAGTTGCAGAACCTGGACCTCTGTACCCCCCTCTGCAATTGGATCCTTGGCTTCCTAACTGGAAGACCACAATCCGTACAGATTGGTGATAATATCTCCTCCTCGCTGATGATCAACACTGGTGCACCTCAGGGGTGTGTGCTTAATCCACTGCTCTACTCTCTCTATACACATGACCGTGTGGTAGGCATAGCTCAAATACCATTTATAAATTTGCTGATGATACAACCATTGTTGGTAGAATCTCGGGTGGAGAGGAGAGGGCTACAGGAGTGAGATATATCAACTAGTGGAGTGGTGTCTCAGCAACAATCTTGCACTCTATGTCAGTAAGTCGAAGGAGTTGACTATGGATTTCAGGAAGGGTAAGACAAAGGAACACATACCAATGCTCATAGAGGGATCAGAAGTGAAGAGAGTGAGCAGTTTCAAGTTCCTGGGTGTCAAGATCTCCGAGGACCTAACCTGGTCCCAATATATCGATGCAGCTATAAAGGCAAGACAGCAACTATACTTCATTAGGAGTTTGAAGAGATTTGGAATGTCAACAAAACCGCTCAAAAGCTTCTACAGATGTACCATGGAGAGCATTCTGACAGGCTGCATCACTGTCTGGTATGGGGAGGCTACTGCACAGGACCGAAAGAAGCTGCAGGGGGTTGTAAATTTAGTTGGCTCCATCTTGGGTACTAGCCTACAAAGTACCCAGGATATTTTCAAGGAACGGTGTCTCAGAAAGGCAACATCCATCATTAAGGACAGCTAGCACTCGGGATATGCACTTCTCTTTGTTACCATCAAGTGGGAGGTTCGGAGGCCTGAAGGCACACACTCAGTGCTTCAGGAACTGTTTCTTCTCCTCTGCCATTTGATTCTTAAATGGACATTGAAGCTGTGAACACTACCTCACTTTGAGATATTATTTCTGTTTAATCTATTCAATATACATATATGGTCATTGATTTATTTATTATTACTTCTTCTATATTTTGTATTGAACTGCTGCTGCTAAATTAACAAATTTCACAACACATGCCAATGATAATAAACCTGATTCTGATTTCTAATGAAATGAACAGAACAAATTACCACTGTGAGTGGTGCTTATAATGAGGCAAAATTACTAAGGCAGGGTGGTATCAAACAAAACAAGCCATGTATGAGGATGTTAGATGTATGGAAAGCTGAATAAAAGCTTTGTCAAAGATGAAGGGTTTATGAAATTTCTCAAAGGAGGTGAAAGCAACATAAATGACAAGGTTTTGCTTCCAGATGAGCTCAGTGTCTTTTATGCTCACTTTGAGAGATTAAAGATGGAGGCAGCTTCATAAATCCCCACAGCCCCTGACAATCATTCAGAGGGTGAACCCATCAAAAGCATCTGATCTAGATGGCGTACCTGGCCAAGCACTGAAGATCTGTGCTAATCAACTGGTTGGAGTGATTCCCACTGCTCCTGGGAAACACTGTCTCATTCTGCCCTGCAGAGCTGATGTACAGTTAGAATGACAATAAAGTTTTTTGAATCTTGAATCTTGATTACAGACATCTTCTACCTCTTGATTTGGCAGTCAGACATACCTGCTTCAGGAATGCTTTAATTATACCAGTGCCCAAAATGAATGCAGTAATCTGCCTCAGTGACTAACATCCAGCAGCATTTACTATCAATCCACTGTGATGAAGCCTTTGAGAAGCTGGTCATGAAGCATATCAAATCTTGCCTGAGGAGAGACTTGGATCTGTTCCAGTTTGTCTACTGTCACAACAAGTCAACAGCAGATGCCATTTCATTGGCCTTTCACTTAGCTCTGGAACATCTTGTCACAATGGGGGCATTGATGGCAGACCCAAATGCAAGACACAGACACTGAAGTACAAGGAACAGGACTCGACTAAAGTAGGAATGTGACAGGATACAGACAAGGAGCAGGGCCAAGAAAGCAGACTTGGGCTAGGGCATGGACAAGACAGGGAACCCAGACAAAGAACTATGCACTAGGAGCCTGGGCTTGGGCTCTGAGCCAGAGACTGGACAAGGACCCAGAAAGGGACAGAACCAACCACAGGGTAACAGCAATTACAGCCTGGCTTACCCAACAGAAGCAAGGACAGGAAAGGAACTCAATCCAGAGTGGCTCTGAGTCTCAGGGCAGCCAGCAACCTTGGCTGGCTACAGAAACAGCCAAATCCATACCACAATGACTACTCCAACAAGTGACAACAAGGCTCCATGAAGTAGACCTAGAGATCACAAATGGTTTCACTAGCCTTCCATCAGCAGGTTACTCCAAGGGGGACTGACAAGACAAACCAGCAGCCCATACTCAACCCCAAGGCTACTTATATTCCAAGCCACAAGATGGGAATCAGGTGCCTAAGCTTAACTCAATCAAAACAAGGGACAGCTGGAAGACCCGGAGTCCTGAGTCCATGGACCAGACTGTGAACCGGAATGCGGACTTCATGGACCAGACCATGACACATCTATACAACGAAGATGCATGCATCACGATGCTCATTATTGACTACAGCTCAGCATTCAACACTATCATCCCCTTCAAACTCATCACTAAACTCTGAAATATGGGGCTCAATACCATCCTCGATTTCCTCACTTGCAGACTCTAGACAGTACAGGTTGACAACAAATTTTCCTCCTCAATCATCCATCAGCACAGGTGCACCACAAGGTTGTGTGCTTAGCTCTCTGCTCTACTCACTTTATACTTACGACTATGTGGTTAATTACAGCTCAAATGTCATATTTACATTTGCTGTTGGCACCACTGTTGGTTGAATCAAAGATAGTGACAAACTGGCATGAAGGAGGGAGATTGACAAACCTAGTTAAATGGTGCCACAACAACCTCTACCCAACGCCACTAAAACCAATGAGCTCATTATCGACTACAGCGGGGAGAAGCTGGTGGTCCATGAACTAATCCTCTTTATGGGACCAGGGGTGGAAACTTCTATAGCTGCCTTCTAAAAACTTCTATAGTTGTACCATGGAGAGCATTCTGACAGGCTGCATCACTGTCTGGTATGGAGGGGCTACTGCACAGGACCGAAAGAAGCTGCAGAAGGTTGTAAATCTAGTCAGCTCCATCTTGGGTACTAGCCCTCAAAGTACCCAGGACATCTTCAAGGAGCGGTGTCTCAGAAAGGCAGCATCCATTATTAAGGACCTTCAGCACCCAGGGCATGCCCTTTTCTCACTGTAACCATCAGGTAGGCAGTACAGAAGCTTGAAGATACACACTCAGCGATTCAGGAACAGCTTCTTCCCCTCTGCCATACAATTCCTAAATGGACATTGAATCTTTGGACACTACCTCACTTTTTTTTAATATACAGTATTTTTGTTTTTGCATATTTTTGTAATCTATTCAATATACATAATTGATTTACTTGCTTATTTATTATTATTATTACTTATTTATTATTTTTTTTCTCTGCTAGATTATGTATTGCATTGAACTGCTGCTGCTAAGTTAACAAATTTCGCATCACATGCCAGTGATAATAAACCTGATTCTGATTCTGGAGAGGGTCAATAGATTTACATTCCTTGGGACTAACCCAAAGGATGTGTCCAAGGACCATCATGTAAGTGCCATCATAAAGAAGACATTGCAGTACCTATACTTCCTTAGAAGTTTGTGTAGGTTCAGCATGTCACCAAAAAATTGGACAGCTTCTATAGATGCACAGTGGAGATTACCCGTACTGGTTGCACATGACTTGGTATAGAAACACCAATGCCCAGGGACAGAAAATCGTGCAGAAGAAAGTGGATGCAGCCCATTCCTTCACAGGCAAAATCTGCCGAGCAAAGCACAACAATGTTACGTTGCTTGCTTGCATTTAGCCTTGCCTGAGAAAGTGGACTATCGAGTCAAATGACGCTGAGGACTAGCAGTATTTGTCTTATATTCAGATGCTGCATTGTTGGTATCTAATTTTCTGTTTGAGAATTTTAGTTAATGGCCCTGTTTGGCCTAGCATTTATTGTTTTCTTTTCCCTTAAAATACTGTTCACATTACAGCCTGTGAACCATCGACCCACCTCAGTGTCTCTCTCCACACTTGGGCCATATCTGAATGTACAACAGCAAGTCTCAACCACACAAAGATGGACCCAGCAGAGAAAGAACAGCTGACCTTGGCTCTGAGATTCATCAGTCAGGTAGGTGACAAGCTATAGGTAACTGAATCTGATCTGGATGAAGTTACTGAAGCGATGAGGCAGATAATTACAGGTATCATTCCATCAGCAACTGTTCAGCGGCTCCATTCAGCCTGTTCAATGCATTATGGGAGCAAGGATACCCCACAGCCCAGGTGTTCCAGTATTTAGTTCCAGAGTTAAAGAGCATTTTTGACCTTCCGGTACAGGGTCCGGAGACTGACCAATGATTCCTGGACCTGTGCCAAGACAGGGGGATGGTGAGATCCTATGCAGTTGAATTCCGCTTGCTTGCAGAGGAGATGGGATGAATGAGAGATCTCTCATCACTGCCTTCCAGCGCGGACTGAATGCAGGGGTCGGGCACAAGATCATTGTCTATGATGAGCAGGATAGTCTGGATGATTGGTCTCTCAAAGCACTGCAAGAATGGGGACCAACATGCCTGTCTGACTGTCTGGGTCCAGTTCAAGCTCCGTTCCATGAATCCTCTGGGATTCTGGCTGAATATGCTGATCTCCTTAAGTTTTCCTGGTACTAGTCCTCCTGCAATCATATTTTCCAAAACTGATCTGCGCAATGCTTACAATCTGGTTCATACAGGTCTAATGGCCACTATGAGTACCTTGTGATGCCCTTTGGTCTCACCAACGCCCCTGCTGTTTTCCAGGCCTTAATTAACGATGTGCTCAGGGACATGTTGAACCTGTTTCTTTTGTGTACTTAGATGACATCCTTATCTAATCCTGCTCCCACCAGAAATACATCCAGCATGTCCAGAGGGTTATCAGACGATTCCTTGAAAATATCCTGTACACTAAGACTGAGAAATGCAAGTTCCATAAAGATCTGGTGTTGTTTTTGGGCTATATACTTACCCCAAGCAGTGTTCAAATAGACACTAGTAAAGTTTAGGCAGATACAGCGTGGTCCAAGCCATCTACAATCAAACAGGTATGGCACTTCATGGGGTTTGCAAATTTTTATTACCGCTTCATCCAGAATTTTGGCTATTGCAGCTCCCATAAATGCACTCAACTGGGAGGACCTTTGCATGATTCCATTGGACAGATAATGCCGACCAAGCACTTTCGGAGTTAAAGCGACGTTTCAGCACTGCTCCCGTGCTACAACACCCCAGACCCATCATAGCCATTCATAGTCGAGGTGGTTGCATTCAGTGTCAGCACTGGAGCTGTCCTCTCTCAGAGCTCTTCTGCAGATACCTGGCAGCACCCTTGTGCCTTTCTCTCCTGTCTCTTGACTCCTGCCGAGAGTAATTATGATGTTGGGAACCAGGAACGTCGGGCTGTCAAGGAGGCCCTGGAGAAATGACAATATTGGCTGGAGGGGACAAAGCATCCTTTCTTGGTTTGGACCGATCACAAGAACCTCTCCTACATTCAGGACATAAAGAGACTCAACACAAATGCAGCATGGTGGGCTCTCTTCTTCACCCGGTTAAATTTCATCTTCAGCTGTAGTCCAAGAATACCAAGGCTGACGCTCTCTCCTGGTAGTTCATGAAGTTTTATGAATCTGAGGACAATGTTGATCTAGAGCCCATCCTTCCTTGCATGTGCTTTGCTGTTCCAGTGATCTGGGAAATAGAGGTGGAGGTGAGGCCTGCCCAACAGTCGGGGACACAGGCCTGGCTAGGTGACCTCCCAACCGGCCATTTGTCCCTGCTGCGGCACACTTCAAAGTTTTGGGATGGGTTCACTCCTCCTGTCTGGCTGGACAATCTGGGAATTCATCATACTGAGGAGTTAATTAAGAGACAATTACAGTGGCCATCTATGTCCTAGGATGTCCACGACTTTGTATCTGCCTGTCCCACCTGTGCTCAGAACAAAACATCATGCCAGTGTCCTGCAGGTCTGCTACGACCACTGCTTCTGCCCCACTGCCCCTGGTCCCACCTCTCAGTGGAGTTCATCATGGGGCTGCCCCCGCCTAATGGAATTACCAGCATTTTGGTTGTTGTGAATCGATTCTCCAAGGCGGCCCACTTCATTTCCCTCCCCAAGCTCCCATTGGCTTGCGAGACTGCCACACTCATGGTGCAATGTTTATTCAGGCTCCAGGGCTTCCCTCAAGACATAGTGTCTGATTGTTGACCACACTTCACTTCCCGCTTTTGGAAGGCTTTCTTCTCTCTTGTAGGAGCCACAGCCAGCCTCTTGTCTGGCCACCCCAATCCAATGGGCAGCCTGAGAGAATGAAACAGGAGTTGTAGACAACCCTGCACTGCCTTGCCTGTTCCTACCCCTTGTCCTGATGTTCCCAACTGGTTTGGGCAGAGATTGCCCACAATAACTTTCAGTCATCCTCCATGGGTATGTCTCCCTTTGAATGCCAGAAGGGATTCCAGCCCCCGCTCTTCCCTGATCAGAGATTGATGTAGGAGTTCCTGCTGCTGCTCAGCTGGTCCAGTGCTACAAGCGCACCAGGAGACGAGCCAGGGCTTCTCTGCTGTGTGTCCAGAAACAAAATGCCTGGCAGGCTGATTTGCTCTGCTAGCAGGTGAGGCCTTTCAAGCCAGGACAGGAGGTCTAGTTGGCATCAAGGGATCCCTGAAAGTCAAGATTTGCAAACTGGCTCCACGCTATGTGGGACCATCTGTAGTAGAAAAGGCTGTCAACAAGGTCACGTATAGATTGCATCTACCAATATCAATGAAGATCCACCTAGTGTTCCATGTTTCCCGGCTCAAGCTGGTTAGTATGCCCCAGTCACCCCACCTTCTCCTCCTCCCCATTTGGTAGATGGTTCCCTGGTCTATACTGTGCAGTGCCTCCTGGCATCTTGACAGGTAGGTGGTAAGGTTCAGTACCTTGTGGATTGGGAAGGGTATGATACCTAAAAACGTTTTTGGATCCCAGTGAAGGACATCTTGGACATCCCTTATCTGGGACTTCCAGCAGGCACAGGTCTGTGGCGCCTTGGGAGCTACGCCTAGGGAAGGGGCTCCTTTCACAACCACGGACTCGGCTGTGCAGCAGGGTCGACAGTTGCGCTCTTGAATATGCACGTCAGCTAATTATTATTTCATTGTGCTGGTATTTAATTCCATTCTTTATGCTGTAGTGCTTGTTGAGACTTGAGCAAAGCACAGCAAAGTTACGCTGCCTGCTTGCATTCGGCCTTGCCTGAGAAAGTGGACTATTGAGTCAACTGAGGATGAAGACTAGTGGTATTCATTTTATATTTAGATATTCCCTTTCAGCTGCAGTGTTGGCATCTAGTTTTCCACTTGAGAAGTTTAATTAATGGCCTTGTTTGGCCTAGTGATTATTGTTTTCTTTTCCCTTAAAAAACTGTTTGCATTAAAATCTGGGAACTATCGACCCACTTCATTGTCTCTCTCTCTCTCTGTGCACTTAGGCCATATCTGAATGTAAGATATGATTGAAAGGGAGAACAAAACTACAATGGTGTGAATCCCTGCAGCATCTGGTAACCCTATGAACTTTGTTTCAGAGGCCGATTTCAGAACGTTTTCAAGAAGATGAACCCTCACAAGGTGTCAGGACTGATGGTAGGTCTCTGAAAACCTGTGCCAACCAACTGGCGGGAGAGCTCAAGGACATCTTCAATCTCTCACTGCTGCAGTTGGAGATTCCACCTGCTTCAAAAGTTCGACAATCATGCTAGTGCCCAAGTAGAGCAAGGGCAGGGTAAGCTGCCTCAATGAATATCACCCAGTTGCACTCATATTTATTGCGATGAAGTGCTTTGAGAGGTTGGTCATGGCTAGAATCAACTCCTGCCTCAGCAAGGACCTGGGCTCCCTACAATTTGCCTCTTGCTACAATAGGACTACAGCAAAATACAATCTCAGTAGATCTCCATTTGGCCTGCTCACTTGGACAATCACAATACCTACTATATGTCAGACTGCTGTTTATTGACTACAGCTCAGTGTTCAACACAACCATACCTTCAGTTCTAATCAACAAGCTCCAAAACCTGAACCTCTGTACCTGCATCTGCAACTGAATCCTTGCCTTTCTCTCCAGGAGACCACAGTTTGTGCAGATCAGATGCAATCTATAAATTTGCTGATGACACATCTATTGTTGGCAGAGGTTCAGATGGTGATGAAGAAGCATACAGAAGCAAGGTAGATCAGCAGGTTGAGTGGTGTCATAGCAACAGCCTTGTACTCAATGTCAGTAAGGCCAAAGAATTGCTCGTGGACTTCAGAAAGGGTAAGACAACGGAACACACACCAGTTCTCATTAGTGGATCTGCAGTGAAAAGGGTGAGCAGTTTCAAGTTCCCGTGTGGCAACATCTCTGCCGATCTATTCTGGGCCCAATATATTGTTGCAATTACAAAGGAGGCACAACAGCGACTACATTTCTTTAGGAATTTCAGGAGAATTGGTATGTCACCAAAGACACTTAATAATTTCTACAGACGTCCAGTGGAGGGCATTCTAACTGGTTGCAGCACCATCTGCTATGAAGAGGCCACTGCGCAGAATTGGAAAAAGCTGCAGAAATTTGTAAACTCAGCCAGCTCTATCATGGGCACCAGCCTTTCCAGCATCAAGGACACCTTCTCAAGGTGATGCCTCAAAAAGGCAGCATCCATCATTAAGGACTCCTGTCACCCAGAGCAAACCCTCTTCTCATTGTTACCATCAAGGAAGAGGTACAGAAGCCTGAAGACACACACTTAGTCTTTCAGGAACAGTTGTTTTCCCTTCCCCATCGGATTTCTGAATGGACAGTGAACCCCTGAACACTACCTCAGTAGTTTTCCTTTATTTTTGCACTACTTATTTAATTTAATTATATATATTTACTGTAATTCATAGTTTTTGTTATTATATATTGCAGCATACTGCTGCCACAAAACAACAAATTTCATGATATATAACAGTAATATTAAACCTGATTTGGATTCTGGATCTCTGGTGATACCTTTTGGACTTTCCAACAGTTCAGCCATTTTCCAAGCCTTCATTAATGAGATACTCTGAGACATGTTACACAGTTATGTCTTCTTCCACCTTGATGACATTCTCATCTTCTCCAAGGACCCCCAAGACCATGTCTATCACATCCATTCAGTCCTTCAGTGTCTCCTCAAAAATAACTGTACTGCAAGTTAGAGAAAATGCTAGTTCCACACCACAGTTATTTCCTTCCTGAGTTATATCCTTTCATCCTAAGGCATAACCCTGGACCCAGAGAAAGTGCGCATCATTGTTAAATGGCCTTGACCATGCTCCCTCATACAGCCACAGCACCTCTTGGGATCTTCTGATCCCTATCGCTGTTTAATCAGAAATACAGCCAAATTGCTGCTCCTCTCACCTCCCTTACCATGTCACCTACCTCATGGATAACCTGATCTGCTACCTTGGACCACACTTTTGAGGAGCTCACCAGATACTTCACCACCACTCCCATTTCTTGGCCATCTGAACCCCTCTGGTCCTTTTGTGGTACAGATGAATGCATCTGACAATGGGCACCAGGGCTATCCTCTTCCAGTGAGGACTGGATGGGAAGATACCTTTGTGGCTTTTTCTCGGTTAAGTTCAACTTTGCATAGTGCTGTTATGGAGGAGACAGGGAGCGACTCACCATTAAACGGGCTATGAGGAATGGGCACATTGGCTATCGGGAAACACTAGCTCATCCTGTTGTGTAGTCATGCATATGTTGATCCTTCTGGGTTGCTGCCAAGCTTCCCTGTGTGTTACGTATTGGACATAATGTGAGAGGTCATTCTGGGTACATGATTCACAAGCTAAATAAACAGCTGTACGTTTGTTCTTGACCCTGTCTCTCATGTCTGTTATTCACAGCCGCTCAGCTTCCCAGTACCACAAACATAACAACTGATGACAAGGTGACAAATCCTCACACTATGTTTATTGTTTTGTTCCCTTCGGTAAGAAAAGTCTGTGTGCCAGGCTGGCTGGGTACTGACTGTGTAGTGTGGGTGAGAGTAAAGAAACCAGGTGCAAGCTGCGTGGTGAGGGGAATCTGAGGGAAGAGAATGAGAGCAGGACAATTAAATAAAACCATAAGAGGGAGACAGCCAGATAAGACTGGTTAACTTTTCATTGTTTGGAAGTATGGCGCCGTATGGCAAAATGACAACAATGAAGTTTATATACTGAAAGATTTGAATATTTTGCACTAGCAAATCAAATTTCAGATAAGGGCAATGTGTGGTTAAGTGCCTAGCTCAAGGACACAACATGCTGCCTCAGCTGAAGCTCAAACTAGCGACCTTCATATCACTAGACCAACGCCTTAACCACTTGGCCACGCGCCAACATGGTCAACCAAGAACACTGAAATAAAGAAAAATATCTTTTGATAAAACTAAAACTTGACCAAGATAGAGCATACTGAGGATGGACTGAGTGACTCTCAGTCTGTGGTTAAAGAAGTTTGCATGTTTTATCTGCTTCAGGACACAAAGATGGCTACTGGGTGACCCCACAATTGGACAGGACCATAGTCAGGATACAGGTGGACACCAGTGCTGCAGTATTGCCGTTATCAGAGACATTTTACAAGGAGGTGACCTCTTTGCAAGATTGACTGGAGGACAGACATTTAGCAAGATTGACTTGTGTGAAGATTACTTGCAGATGCACGTGGAGCCAGAGTCACAGGAACTGTTGACCATAGTGACTCACAAAGGAATGTTCCGGTACTGAAGGCTTCTGCTTGGTATCACCTAGGCTCCTGCAGGTTTTCAGTGAGCAATTGACCAGATCCTGAGTGGGTTGACAGGGGTGCAACACTATTCTGATGACTTACTCATTACTGGGAAAACTGAGCATGAGCACCTACAAAGCTTAGATCCTACACCACAAAAATTAAAGGAATATGGGCAAAGGATCCAGAAGGACATGTTTGAGTTCTTTTGACCTTCGATTGAATATTTGGGTCATGCGATCGACAACTCAGGGCTTCACAAGGCACCATCAAAGGTGAAGACAATTGTAGAGCCTCCACCACCAGAGAATATGTCAATTAAGATCTTTCTTAGGACTACCAACATACTACGCAAAGTTTGTTCCTAACCTAATTAGCACATTGAATCCAATTGATAAGCTCTTAAATAATCATCTGGTAGTAGACAGATTGCTGTGAAGAGGCTTTTTAAAAGTCCAAAACAGCTCCGCCACAATCTGAAGCACTCACACACTTCAGCCATTCATTGCCCATACATTTGGCCTGCGAAACATCACCCTATGTTCAGGGGGCATTTATCACACACATCATGCCAATAGGTGAAGAGTGTCCAATACCTTTTGCATCAAGGTCATTAAGTAGGGCAGAAAGCTAGTAAGCCCAGATTGAGTGTGAAGCACTTGTAATTGGAGTCAGGAAATTCCTACAAACCTGAATAGACTTTGAAGCTTTGGACACTACCTCACTTTCGTAATATACAGTATTTCTGTTTTTGCACATTTTTTAATAATCTATTCAATATGTGTAATTTACTTGTTTATTTATTATAACTATATTTTCCATCTCTGCTAGATTATATATTGCATTGAACTGCTGCTGCTGTTAAATTTCACATCACATGCCTGTGATAATAAACCTGATTCTGATTCTGATTCTTTGTTCAACGATTTACACTCCTGACAGGTCATTGCCCCTTGATGTCAATTTTTGGTCTACGTGCAGGTATTTCTTCCCTGGCTGCTAGCTGAATACAATGTTGGGCTCTGTTACTATCTGCACATCTGTACGATATAAAGCACAGGTCTGAGACCCATTTGAATGCTGATGGACTATTCAGACTTCCCTTTGCTGTTCCAGATCCAGAGCTATCCCCAAAAGATTTTTTATTTCAAGGAAGTATCTACAGCTCCAATAACTGTGCTGCAAGTCTGAAAGCGCACACATAAACACTCTGTTCTACCAAAACTGGTGGAAATGGTAACTGACAAATGGAAAGGAGAGCCAACCATAGAACAGAAACCTTACTAGACTCGATAGAAGGAGCTCACAGTCCAACCAGGAAGTTTACTATGGGGTTACCATGTTGTCACTCTTCCACCATTAAGAAAGCAAGTGCTTGATGAGGTACATGCAGGAACTATGGTGTAATGTGCAGGGAAGTAATCACACACAGCTACGTTTGATGGCCAGGACTAAGTTTAAGCATTGAAGAGAAGGCTAAAGAATGCCCATATTGTCAGCAAATGAGAAATGTTCCTCAGCTTACTCTTTTGAATCCAAGAGAATTGCTTGAAGAACCATGGCAGAGGATTCACATAAGATCTGAAGAAGGCCACACGTTTGTGGTCGTAGTGGACACACACAGCAAAGGGCCCAAGAATGCCATCACGAAGAGCAGTACATCTGAAACTGAAGAGCTACGTTCCATCTTGAACAGATTGTAAGTGGCAACTCCTGTCTGAAGAGTTCAGGGCCTTTATGGAAGCAAACGGTACTCAGCACAACAAGTCAGTGCCATATCATCCAGCTACTAATAGCCTTGCTGAATGATTTGTACAAACAATAAAACAAGCCTTCAAAACTTCAGTGGGGAGTGGAACCCTCAACTAGGGTCTAAGCACCTTCTTGCTATTATACTGCAAAACACCTCACGCCACCACCAAAATAGCACCAGCTACTCCACTGATCAACAGACAGATTTTCACCTGGCTTGACCTGCTTAGATCCCCAAAGACAAAAAAGACTGCTCTAAATTAACAGAAAACCCAAGCAAAGAGATGTGCCAAAGTGAAGTACAGAAGTGTTACTTGGCCAGAATGGCATCTTTGGAACAAAGTGAATACCTGTGATAGGGCTGGAGGAAACTGGTCCTTTGTCATACACAGTGGGAACTAGTAAAGACAACATCCGGAGAAGGCAAATTGATCAGCTGTTACCCACTTCGGAGGCTACCGAAAACCAACACAAACTGACCAATCCACATTCAGTTGTAGAAATGGGACAAGATTCTGAGATAACTGCAGAACCTGATGGAGCCATGGTGATCATGGCTGTGGCAGACCGATTCTTCAAGGTGGCCCACTTCAATGCCCTCCCCAACTTGCATCAGCCACTAAGATGGTGGACCTGGTCCTCCAACATGTAGTTCACTTCCGCAGATTTCATCAAGCTTTGTGCTGAATTGGAGCACACAACTTTCTCTCCCTCTTCTGGCAAGCCTTCTTCTCTCTCTTCCACACCTCGGTGAGTTTGTCCTCTGGCCATCATCAGCAGACCAACGGTCAGGCAAAAAGCACCACTCAGCATGTGGAGAAGTTTCTGTGATGCTTTGCTGCCTCTAAACTTGCTACCAGGAAGAAGTGTCTGCTCTGAGACAAGCTGTGCCACAATCTACAAAACTCCTCTGCTCAAGGATGCCACCTTTTGAAGTGCTTCTTGGCTACCCCCATTATTCCCCATGGAGGAGCCAATGGTGGAGGTCCCATCCACCAGGGCCCTGGCTTGCTGCTCACTGAATGCTTGGAGAACCATCCTAGCTTCCAACCACACCTACCACCACCAAGCCAATTGCTGGCAGTGCCTAGCCAGACTGCTACGGCCTGAGGAATGTGTGTGACTATCCACCCAAGATCTGCCCCTGCACATCAACTCCCACAAGCTCTCACCCTGGTTCATTAGTCTCTTCAACATTATCCATAACATCAATCCAGTCACTTACCATCTGCAGCTGCCAACATCCCTCAGGATCATACCTACCTTCCATGTGCCCTGCCTTAACCCCATTATCAACCCACCTGGGCCAGCACCACTGGACGCTAGGATGGTGCAAGGTGGTCCAGTGTACATCGTTTGCCAATTGATGGATTCACATCATCCTTGATAGGGTGTGTAGTACCTGGTTCACTGGGAAGGGTACCAGGAAGAAAGGTTTTTGGTACCATCCAGTTTTGTCTTGGATTCATCGCTCATTCAGGAATTCCATCAGTCCCACCTGGATTATCTTAGGCCTTTGGATGCAGGCCATAGGAGGGGGAGTCCTGTCAGGCCTGCACAGGCAGTCACCTCCCAGTCTCCATCCAGCAAACAGGAGTCACCTGCTACTCCTTTCCAGATCAACACCTGCAGCCTGTTTAAACCCAGCTCTCATCCTCACTCCTTGTTCACCCATCGAACCAGCCAGCCACAACCAGTTGCTCCAATTCTTCAATTACCTTGCTGCCTGTTGTGTTTAGTATCTGTTCTCTCTTGTCTTGTGGCTCCTTGTGGCTTCTAATTTTGCAGTTTATTAGTAAAGTATCATTTACTGCTAAACCATCTTCGCTACTCTGTTTTTGGGTCAAGCCTTCTCTACATTCCCTGAAAAACGAGTTAGGGTGAAAGATGAAAAGTTTAAGGGGAACAAGAGGGGTACACCTTCACTCAGAGGGCTGTGAGAGTGTGCTAGCAGACTGTGGATGCCAAGTCTCTGAATGCTTTCAAGGAAGAGATGGATAGAGCTCTTAAAGATAGCGGAATCAAAGGTTATGGGGATAAGGCAGGAACTGGATACCGATTGTGGATGATCAGCCGTGATAGTGAATGGCAGTGCTGGCGTGAAGGGCAGAATGGCGTACTCCTGCACCTATTGTCTATTGTCTATTGTCTATTGTGATGGATTTGGGTTCAATTTTAACATTTACGAGAAATTTGGATAGGTACATGGATGGGAGGGGTATGGAGGGCTATGGTTCAGGTGCAGGAACTAGGCAGATTAAAAGTTCAGCATGGACTAAGTGGGGCAAAAGGCATGTTTCTACACTGTAGTGTTTTATTACTCTATGACTCTATTTGAGATAAGGCTCACCACGATGGTATCATCTTAAGGCAAATTTGTAGATGGAGAAAGAGCAAATTCTGGTCACATAGTCATGAGTGTACAGGAAGTAGGGGCTAGGAATGCAGCCTTGTCAGGCACCAGTGTTGAGGATAATTGTGACAAAGGTGTTGCTGCCTATCTTTACTGATCGTGGCCTGTTGATCAAGACATCAAGGATCCAGTTGCAAAGAGAGGTGTTGAGTCCCAGGTCTAGGAATATGGAATTACACTGTTGCAGGGGGAGCTGTAGTGCCCACTGTACAGGGGCTGAGTGATCCAGAAAAGGCCACCTGCTGAAGTCCCTGCGTTAAGTAGCCCTGGAAACTGTGTTTTAATTTCTTTTGAGCCCAGTCAATTTGTTACTGCTAATCCTGAGCCCCTGCTAACACCCTCAGCCTTTCAAACTCTCCCAGACTCATCTCTCATGAGCAGCATTCTCCTGGCCTGGCCTACAAGGGAATTGTTTCTTACTCTTCCTAACAGCTGGGAGCTTTGTTGAGTTTAATTTATTTTTCTTAGTGATACAGCATGGAGTAGGCCCTTCTGGCTCTTCAAGCCACGTTGCCCCAGCAACCCCACAACCCTGATTTACAATTAACCCCCTTCGAGACAATATTACATTGGCTAATTAACCAAACCGGTACATCTTTGGACTATGGGAGGAAAGTAGAGCACCCAGGGAAACCCCACACACTCCATAGGGAGGACGTACAGAGATTCTTTACAGAACAGTGCCTGAAATGAACTCCAGAACTGTAATAACTCTGTGCTAACCGCTATGCTGCCATGGCACCTGTGACATGAATAGTTGCTTTCATACATTTTTAAAGTGCCATTTCCTGTGCTTTCATTAAATGTTGGCTTCACTGGAAGTGTTATTACAATATTGCTTAAAATTCAAAAATATTTAGAAAATGTACTGGGATAAATAATACCCAATAGTCCTGAAAATATGCTCCTGCAATCCTAATAAAATATTGGGGTGTCAAATTATTGGAACTTTACTGTAACTGTCTTGAAATAACTGGTACCAAACCCGAAGTCTCAAATCAATTTTCTCATTTTGTTGAATATGTGAAAAGAAGTTGCTGACAACACGACCATTGTTGGTAAAATCCGAGGTGGTGATGAGAGGGCGTATATGAGTGAGATACGCCAACTAGTGGAGAGGTGCCACAGCAACAACCTGGCACTCAACGTCAGTAAGACGAAAGAGCTGATTGTGGACTTCAGGAAGGGTAAGACGAAGGAACTCATACCAATCCTCATAGGGAGATCTGAAGTGGAGAGAGTGAGCAGTTTCAAGATCTCTGTTGATCTAACTTGGTCCCAACATATCGATGTCGTTATAAAGAAGGCAAGACAGCGGTTATACTTCATTAGGAGTTTGAAGAGATTTGGTATGTCAACAAATACACTCAAAAACTTCTATAGATGTACCGTCGGGAGCATTGTGACAGGCTGCACCACTGTCTGGTGTGGTGCGGTGGGGGTGGGGGGAGCTACTGCGCAGGACCGAAAGAAGCTGCAGAGGGTTGTAAATTTAGTCAGCTTCATCTTGGGTACTAGCCTACAAAGTACCTAGAACATCTTCAGCGAGCGGTATCTCCAGCACCCTGGGGATGCCCTTTTCTCACTGATACCATCAGGGAGGAGGTACAGAAGCATGAAGGTGCACACTCATTGATTCAGGAACAGCTTCTTCCCCTCTGCCATCCGATTCCTAAATGGACATTGAACCCTTGGACACTACCTCACTTTTTTTAATATACAGTATTTCTGTTTTTTTGCACATTTTTAATCTATTCAATATACATATACAGATTTGATTTACTTATTTATTATTATTATTATTTTAATTTTTTTTTCTTCTATATTATGTATTGCATTGAACTGCTGCTGCTGAGTTAACAAATTTCACATCACATGCCGGTGATAATAATAAACCTGATTCTGAAGAACAATGCCCGCTTCATGTAGAGACTGAATTGAATTATTGGGAAATGATGTAAAATGTTTCAAACAAAAATACCGGAAAAACTCCACAAGGCAGGCAGCATCTGTGGAGAGAGAAATAAAGTCAACATTTCAGGTTGATGACACTTCATCTGATCTGGAAAATTTGTAAGCTTCAAGTTATAAAGAAGAAAGGGAGAACATGCAGATAAGAAATGGAATGCTTGTGATACAGTGGCAACCAAGGCTGTCCAGTTGACATATTTGCTTTGATGCCATTAAGTGAACAAATGAATGAAGGCAATGGAGAGAGAAAAGAAATAAAAGAACATGTTGAAAGGTTTCAGTTTGGATGCATAATATCCATTATTTACCGGCCATCGAGCCTCCATGACCTAGATCAACATGTTGACATCGTACGGTGGTTTGCATACTTCAAGGACTGCATCAGATGTTGCCAACTCATGACCACCCATGTTGGAATGGCTCTGGATGAGAAGCCAGACAAAAGTTGATCCAACCCCGGCTCCCAAACAGACAGACCCATGTTTGCCCCTCCCAAACCATGCCACACAAAATGACAAACAGCATCAAAGAAATAGTACAGTGGATTCCAGTTAATTGTAGCAGCCTCTTACTTGGACAACTCTTAAAGAATAAAATATAATCAAGAAAGTAGCTGGCATTCCATTTGTTTATTTGAGGCACTATGCTGCTTAACTGAGGCAGGAGACTGTTGTCAAACAGTTTCTAACAAGCATGAAACACGTGCACTTGCATGGCCTTTAGACACCACATCCTGCTTAGAGCCAACAGTTTTTACATAGTGTCAGTTGCATGCGATTTTGTTCAAAAAGTAGTGACTTTTGTCTCGGATAGTTGGTGGAAAATAAGTGGTAAGACAATTCTAAACTGTTTTGCTCACTGAGGTTTCAAGCATTCAGGCTTGGAGATGCTAGAAATGGCTGGGGGTGAAAATGAAAACAATTTCACTACTTCAGCAAGTTAAGAACTCCAAAAAAGTTGAACTTATTGACAGTCATTTGAATGATAATGACAATGAAGATTTGGACGATGCAGTCATCAATAGCATTGTCTACACAAGGTGTCTGAGCTGATTTAGTTCATTTATTGTTATCAAAAGCAGCATACACTGGATGAATTTCTCCATCGATAACTATAGGGAACTAATGCACAGTTTTATTGTACTATAGTACTATTAGTGTTCTAATTTGTTCTGTATTTCATTTACATATGTAGTTCGGTACTCAGTTAAATGGCAATTTGTCTTTTTATACCTCTTTAACTATTTGTGTGAAACTTCATCTAATTAGGGTATCTGCTTAATTGGGCCAAAATATGCCCCAGTTAATTGGAATCTTCTGTATATACCTTGTTTTTAATATTTTCAAAACTATCTACTTTTAGTTTTACTCTTATTGTTGACAATTGTAAGTGTAAATGGTGCTTCTACATTTGTAAGGGGTGTTGAGTATTCTTGTAAGCCTCTGCTTTCCTAAGCAGCCGAATACTCCTCTACGCTACTCTGTGCTACTAGCTACTTGTATGAAATTGAAACTAGAAGTGAACTCCCACTGTCCCTTTTTTTTACAAGTTGCTCACATGAGCAAGCAACAAAAGACAGTCCAAAGGGTTGAATATAACCTTACTTCACTAACATAACAAATCTATATTACTCATATGTACTGGCTTAGAAACGTTCTCCCTTGTGGACAATCCATTGCATTTAATAACCTCAGGTGAATTATCCTCTATTGCTAACATGTGGCAACATTAAAACTGCATATGTTTGGTATTTTTTCCCAAGAGGACAATCCTCCTCCTTATTTATGGCTTGATGGCCCCCAAGACTCTGCTGCTGTCTAAGGAACAGGAAGTTACACTGCACACAGCAGAACGTGAGACAGTTGCCCTCACTGAGATATCACAATATACTGATGTCACAAACCTTAATCCCGTGCTCAGTGATTACCTGATGACTCCAGTCATAATCCATCTTGAAATGAAACTGTATTTCAAACAATCAAACATCCAGGAAACTAGCTTGTTAATGTGTTGAAACAAGTAATTTCTCTGTGGATGTCCTGGCTACCAACCATTTGTTGCTCCCTATTTTTGGCACTCCGCATTAGCATCAAGAGCCACATGGCTGAGGTAAAGCTTGGTAAATTGAAAAATTGTACAAGCATCCTGTAATCAGTCCCAACAACTTGCCATATTTCAATCTTTTGAAAGATGCCGCCTTTTCCTTAATAAACTTCTGAGGAAAGCAGCTAAAGTTGTTAACATTTTCAAGCTCATTGGCGTCAACATGTACAATGTAAATGTGTGCTTAGTGGTGCTAATTGCAAGTGAAATGCAGAAACTGCAAATAATTTTGAAAGAAAACTCTTGTTACTCCTGCTCTTTCTTGAGTTCTGCAAGGCATTAGGCTGCTGTGCCAAATCTTACATTGCCAGCTGCTACCTAAAATCTCTCACTGTGGTACTAGAAGCAAATAGAACCACAGGATACATTTTGACTTCAATTATCCAGCTATAAAAATATATAGATGCTCAGGTTACATGAATGACCTTGAGTTTGACAAGGTTTTCAATCTTCCATTTGGACACTTTAATAAGACTTTCAGCACTTAGGTTATTCTCAGTTAACATGCTTGAATTTCAGCCTGCTATATAGCCAGTCATTGTATAATCATCTCTCAAACTACAAACATAATTTAATTCTTATTTTATGTTTTTTTTATGATTCTTTGTTGATTTTAAAATATTTGCACTGAGATCACTCAGTTTCCCAGAATCATCACTATCTTTGTCAATTCATTTTTAAATTTCACAGATGTTTTCAGGGTTTAGCTAGGAAAACAATCAGAAAAATAAATGAATAGTAATATTATTTCTATTGAATTTTATTGAATTGTTCTTGCTAAAGAGCAACTTTTTCCAACATATGCCCCTCCTTCAGATTCAGGTTCATTTATTTATCACAAGTACATGCTCCACCATTGAAATGTTCCCATAACCTATGGACTCACTTTCAAGGACTCTTCATCTGATGTTTTCAATATTATTGTTGTTTATTTATTTAGTATTATTATTTCTTTCTTATTGTATTTGCAGTTTGTTGTCTTTTACACTCTGGGTGAATGCCCAAGTTGGTGGGGTCTTTCATTGATTCTGTTATGTTTATTATTCTAGTACGGACTTATTGAATATGTCCATAAGAAAATGAATCTCAGAGTTGTATATGCTGCCATATATGTACTTTGATAATAAATTTACAATCAACTTTGAACTATGAACATAGAGAGCAACATGTCATTTGTGTTAACAGCTAACACAACCTAATGATGTGCTGGGGGAAACATCAGATAATCTGCACCACCCTAAGATACATGTTTAAGAGAAAAGTAGGGAAAACATTTATATTTCCTTTCAGTGCACTTATTTGTGTCTCCCTATATCACGCACAACCCTACATGAGAAAGGGACAAGCCTGGTCGCCATTTTCAGATCTCTGATACTATCACTCAATTATTCTGCCTGTTCTACACCCCAACTCTAGTAAAATCCACAATTAGGCAAACTGCGGTTCATGAATAAACACAAGAGATTCTGCAGATGATGGAAATTCAGAATAACTCACACAAAAATAATGCTGGATTTACTCAACAAGTCAGGCAGCATCTACGGAAAGAAATAGAGTCGATATTTCAGGCCGAGAATGGTCTCAGCCCAAACATCGACTCTTTATTCATGTCCATAGATGTGGCCCGACATGTTGAGTTCCTCCAGCATTTTGTGTGTATTACTGCAATCCTTAAGTGCTATTTGAGCACTGACACTCTGTAATTTTCAGTGATGCCCTAATTCACATCTATGGATCACACATATCTATTGTGAAGGGAAATACAAAATAGACTAAAGGTTGGTGATATTACACCAATGAGTTGTCTATAAAATATTGTAGCGTGATGCATCATTCAGCACTACAGTTCAAATGTGAACAGGGCCTACAATTCAAAATGTGTCGTAGTGTTTGTCTGTGTGCTATGCTGTACAATTTAACTTCAATGACATGGAGTATGGTGGTTTCTGCTGGAAATACCAGCATTTCTCAATGTAAGTGCTAAATTCTCAGATAAGTTTAAAGACCCCAGCATGAGTGGAAGTCTCAAATTTATTGGTGGATTTCAAAAATCCAACTTTGTTTTACTGCTGTGCTCACACAGAGCCCAAAAATAAACCAAAGGTTTGCTGTGCTTCTTTAGTATTTATGTAAGGAAGTTTGCACTTGGACGTCATGCCAGATCTGGCGTAGTGTGCACATTTCATTGGGGTTTGTAGGACTGTGGGAAAGAAAGAGAAGAATAAGGTAAGTGACACATTTTATCAATCATTTATTTGGATTAATGATTGTAATTATTTATAAGTATTTTAAACTAATGTAAATATGGAGTTATAAGTTTTTTATATTTTAAAATGAATTCCTTCTTTTTAAATATTTTAAATGCTTCTGAAGGAAAGAGACATCAAAATCATTAGAAATCTTTGACTCCTTTAATGGATGGAAGAGTTCAGTAGGTTGGACCTGTTCCACCCCATCAATTTTGCTTTATTACATTACTTGGGGTCCTGCCAGTTCTATCCAGGCCAGCAGGATTGGCTTGCCTCACTTGGTAAAGTTGAGGAAATGAAAAATATCGGTGGTAAGTGTGGGCATCTGGGCTATTGATAAAAGTGCCATAAAAATAGATCATTACTGTGGAAACCTTCAAAACAAACAACCTTTTGATGACCACAGCATTTCAGGGTTTCCATGTTAAATTAATCAGTAAGGAAATCCCTCAGTCATGAATTAATATTTGTGGAAGTTAATAGTGGTCATTATTAGAACATAGAACAGTACAGCACATTACAGGCCCTTCGGCCCACAATGTGGTGCTGACCCTCAAACCCTGCCTCCCATATAATCCCCCACATTAAATTTCTCCATATACCTGTCTAGTAGTCTCTTAAACTTCACTAGTGTATCTGCCTCCACCACTGACTCAGGCAATGCTTTCCACGCACCAACCACTCTCTTAGTAAAAACCTTCCTCTAGTATCCCCCTTGAACTTCCCACCCCTTACCTTAAAGCCATGTCCTCTTGTATTGAGCAGTGGTGCCCTGGGGAAGAGGCACTGGTTATCCACTCTATCTATTCTTCTTAATATCTTGTAACCTCTATCATGTCTTCTCTCATCCTCCTTCTCTCCAAAGAGTAAAGCCCTAGCTCCCTTAATCTCTGATCATAATGCATACTCTCTAAACCAGGCAGCATCCTGGTAAATCTCCTCTGTACCCTTTCCAATGCTTCCACATCCTTCCTGTAGTGAGGTGACCAGAACTGGACACAGTACTCCAAGTGTGGCCTAACCAGAATTTTATACAGCTGCATCATTACATCGTGACTCTTAAACTATATCCCTTGACTTTTGAAAGCTAACACCCCATAAGCTTTCTTAACTACCCTATCTACCTGTGAGGCAACTTTCAGGGATCTGTGGACATGTACCCCCAGATCCCTCTGCTCCTCCACACTACCAAGTATCCTGCCATTTACTTTGTATTCTGCCTTGGAGTTTGTCCTTCCAAAGTGTACCACCTCACACTTCTCCAGGTTGAACTCCATCTGCCACTTCTCAGCCCACTTCTGCATTCTATCAATGTCTCTCTGCAATCTTCAACAATCCTCTACACTATCTACAACACCACCAACCTTTGTGTCGTCTGCAAACTTGCCAACCCACCCTTCTACCCCCACATCCAGGTCGTTAATAAAAATCACGAAAAGTAGAGGTCCCAGAATAGATCCTTGTAGGACACCACTAGTCACAACCCTCCAATCTGAATGTACTCCCTCCACCATGACCCTCTGCCTTCTGCAGACAAGCCAATTCTGAATCCATTTTGCCGAACTTCCCTGGATCCCATGCCTTCTGACTTTCTGAATAAGCCTACCGTATGGAACCTTGTCAAATGCCTTACTAAAATCCACGTAGATCACATCCGCTGTACTATTCTCATCTATATGCCTGGTCACCTCCTCAAAGAACTGTATCAGACTTGTTAGACACAATCTGCCCTTCACAAAGCCATGCTGACAGTCCCCGATCAGACCATGATTCCCTAAATGCCCATAGATCCTATCTTTAAGAATCTTTTCCAACAGCTTTCCCACCACACATATAAGGCTCACTGGTCTATAATTATCCGGACTATCCCTGCTACCTTTTTTGAACAAGGGGACAATATTCGCCTCCCTCCAGTCCTCCGGTACCATTCCTGTGGACAATGAGGACATAAAGATCCTAGCCAGAGGCTCAGCAATCTCTTCCCTCAACTCGTGGAGCAGCCTGGGGAATATTCCAACAGGCCCCGGGGAATTATCCGTCCTGATGTATTTTAACAACTCCAACACCTCCTCTCCCTTAATATCAACATGCTCCAGAATATCAACCTCACTCATATTGTCCTCACTGTCATCAAATTCCCTCTCATTGCTGAATACCGAAGAGAAGTATTCATTGAGGACCTCGCTCACTTCCACAGCCTCCAGGCACATATTCCCACATTTATCTCTAATTGGTCCTACCTTCACTCCTGTCATCCTTTTGTTCTTCACATAATTGAAGAATGCCTTGGGGTTTTCCTTTACCCTACTCACCAAGGCCTTCTCATGCCCCATTCTTGTTCTTCTCAGCCCCTTCTTAAGTTCCTTTCTTGCTTCCCTATATTCCTCAATAGACCCATCTGATCCTTGCTTCCTAAACCTCATGTATGCTGCCTTCTTCCACCTGACTAGATTTTCCACCTCACTTGTCACCCATGGTTCCTTCACCCTACCATTCCTTATCTTCCTCACTGGGACAAATTTATCCCTAACATCCTGCAAGAGATCTCTAAACATTGACCACATTTCCATAGTACATTTCCCTGCTAAAACATCATCCCAATTCACACCCGCAAGTTCTAGCCTTATAGCCTCATAATTTGCCCTTCCCCAATTAAAAATTTTCCTGTCCTCTCTGATTCTATCCTTTTCCATGATAATGCTGAAGGCCAGGGAGCAGTGGTCACTGTCCCCCAGATGCTCACCCACTGAGAGATCTGTGACCTGACCCGGTTCGTTACCTAGTACTAGATCCAGTATGGCGTTCCCCCTAGCCGGCCTGTCCACATACTGTGACACTTTACGCCCTTTATTCTGCTTCTCTTTCCTCAAAGCCTCTCTATATGTTAGATCTGGCTTTACTCCATGCACTTCTTTTACTGCTGTATCGCTTCAAGTCCCATCCCCCTTGCAAATTAGTTTAAACCCTCCCGAACCATGCTAGCAAACCTACCTGCAAGGATATTGCTCCCCCTCGAGTTCAGGTGCAACCCATCCAATCTGTACAGGTCCTACCTTCTCCAGAAGAGATCCCAATGATCCAAAAATCTAAAACCCTGCTCCCTGCACCAACTCCTCAGCCATACATTCAACTGCCATCTCCTCCAATTCTTACCATCACTGTCACGTAGCACTGGCAGCAATCCTGAGAACGTCACCCTTGAGGTCCTGTTCTTCAGCCTTCTGCCTAGTTCCCGAAACTCACACTTCAGGACATCATCCCTCTTCCTGCCTATGTCATTGGTCCCAACATGTAGCACGCCTTCTGGTTGCTTTCCCTCTCGTACCAGGATGTCGTGCACCCCGTCAGAGACAACCCTGACTCTGTCACCCGGGAGGCAACAAACCATGCGGGTGTCCACAAAATCACCCAATGACCTGCTTCCAGCAGCCTAGGTGTGACTACCTCCCTGTAGCTCTCATCTATGACTGCCTCATTTTCCCTTATGAGTCGAAGGTCATCCAGCTGCTGCTCCAGATTCCTTACACGGTCTTCCAGATTGCCCAGCCGCATGCACTTCTGGCAGATGTGACTCTGCGGGAGAGGGAGTTCCCCTAAGACAGCCACATCTCACATGAGAGGCACATCACCGTCTCAGGAAGCATTGTAAAGACTAACTGCGAGCAAGCTTGTCCTCCGCCTCTTCTCATCGAAGCCTCTCGAGTCAAAGCCTCAAAGCTCCACTCCTTCACTGGCCCACTCACTCACTGGCCACTTTCCAGTCTGTCTTATTGAAGACACTTCTGCACTCAGTTCTCAAAACAGGACACAGATATGCTTTCATCAAAAGAAAAGTAACATTTTTTCTGAATTATGACAACCACACATTGTTTTTTACCTTTTTCCCCCTACTTTTTAGACTTAGTGATGATAACATACTCCTGGCTTTTGGAAGTCTAATGGACATATGTTATCATAAAAAAAAAAGGACATGCTAAAACCATGCAGTGGGCCAGGCAGCATCTGAGGAAGAGGAACAAGTGTTATCAGAACTTTCCAATACCTACTGCCTCACTAATACTATTATTGCCCTATAGCTGGCCTGGCAAGGAGTACAAGGATATCTCAGGGTCAATGTCTAGACCTTGCTTTGCTATTCTTGCCCACTGCATAATACATATATAAATGTATTACATTACATTATTACATATTGAGGAAAGTGGACTTTAGAAACTCCTTATAAGCATCAACATGAGCCACAATCTAATCCCAAAATATGTTAATTTCAGTAATTGTTTTACAAAGTCTTAGTCGATTGACTAAACACTTCGGTGGCATTTCACTTTCACTGGCAATCGGTTTCTATCTGAAGTTGTTTAACTATTCCCTGAAATTTATTTGTTCTTTTTTGTTTGCCTTCATATACACTTACATAGATATAGACATATATAGCTCACAACTCCTTGTTATTGTTTGAAATAAGATCTCATTTTGTTAATACAGATTAGCTTTAACTCTACTTAAACTATTCAGATTGTATCTAGAAAATAATTTGAAGTTATGGCAATGTCAATGTACAAGCTGCCAGGCAAATTGTTTACATTACAAGTCCTGTGGTGTAGCTGCACTGTATGCCTTCCGGATGGGAATCAGATTCTCTTCCTTGAGTGCTGGATTGGAAGTTCCCAATCTCAGGCAGCAGATTATGTTTCCGTATGAAGCAAAAGAAAGTAATTGAGACTCTATAGCACAGGTCCTAAGAATCTCTTTGAAAGTTCTGTATTCTTAGATTTTGGTTTAGAGTAGACTTTCTGTATTTGCAGAGTATTATTGGGCTACAATATCTGAGAACAAGAATGATCATTTGTTAGTATGTGAACGAAATTATCGAAAAACTAAGAATCCTACCTCGGTTTGTTGTGATGACAAAGTGAAGTCTGGCAGCTGAGTTTGTTCAATTAATTCTATCAAATATAAATTGATTTTCAGTTTGCTTGATATTTAGTAGACTGAGCTGATATCTTTAGGTGACTCTTAGTTGTCAAGAATCTTTAAAATGGTAATGAAATGGCTCTTTGTTGTCATTAGACCACCAAAGAAAAGGACTGCCCCACTATAGGAACACCAATGAATAGTTCACATGCTGGCATAATACCACAAGAGAATAAAACACGAATCAGCAAAACCACAATAGAAAACAATATGCACATTGTCAAAAGCCCACCATGTGACATAGATGCAAAATTCAATAGACCACCATGAAAATGAATGTTTGAGCAGCAAATGATGTGGGAAATGAACCCAGAACCCAAAAAAGTATCGCAAAGCCAACACATTCTCTTTGAATCTGTGTTGGTTGTACCCAGGCAGAGATTTAAATCTGGAACATTTTCAGTCTCTTAAGCATATAAATCAGGATAAAATTTATGAATATGTGAGTACGTCCATTACAATTTAATAACTTGATCAGGTTTTCAATTTATTTAATTAATAGTGATGCCCACTTTCGTATCCAACCCTTAACTAACACAGAGATCAGATAATCTTTCCCAAAAACATATAAATGAAGACGTGTATTTGTTCACAAAGGGAATGTAATCCTTTTTTGGGCTAAGGTGGCTACTTATCACAGTCAGCATGAGATCGGTGCCGCTCAGCTCTGCAAAGGAGTGCCTTCTGCACAAATATTTAGGTTATAAATGAATAGGGAAACTGATAATTAAACTGCAGTTAATGGATGCTGCAGACTTTTGAATTTGGAGTTTGTTTTTTGATGCGTAGATAGCCTCATGCAAGTAATATAAATTTGCAGATATTTCCATAGAAGGTTTTGCTGTTAGAATGTACGTAAATGTAACAAGTGGGTATGTTGAGCTGATGTAATTCAACAACCAGTCACCCTGGTACAAATATAAATTAAAGACATATATAGACCAATTAAAATAAAACAAGAAGTACTATTTTACATATTGTATTTCACAAATTTAGGATATTTTAAAATATATTGTAGTCAATGTAGTCCTTAGGTGTAGGAGCCATTGTGATGTTGGAAGTACAGTAGTCAGTTTGCTTCATAGTAAACTCCTGTGAATAGTAATCCTTTAATGATAGATGATTTTAAGATATTCTGTTTTAGTGACTTTGATTAAAGGATAAGAATTGATTAGAACTCATTCACATTCTTATCTAATTCAGAGACAGTTGTTACCCACAATGCCTCTACTGTTGTCTCATGCTCATAGAGCTGCAATGACTTGGTTCAACTCTTTTACCCTTTCACACTTTTTAAAGCCACTCTCTCCACCAGACACCCACCACCAAAACTATGTATGTAATCTCCTGGCAGAGGAGAAAAATGTGGCCATAAACCCCGTTTCAAGAATCATAGAATCATTTGTCATAGAAACAAGGCCTTCAATACATCAAGTCCATGATAACCACGAAATGCACATCTATACTAATTCCATTTTCTGGCACTTTGCCAAGAGCCTTCTGCGCCTTTTTTGCTTACACCTGTTGTAAGAATCTATGAATTCTCCACGCCATTAGCCAGTGTGTTTCCAACTCCAACCATTTTCTGAGAGAAGAACATTATTTAGATTCTTCTGCTTCCCCTCTGCCATCCGATTCCTAAATGGACATTGAAGCTTTGGACACCACCTCACTTTTTTTTAATATACAGTATTTCTGTTTTTGCACATTTTAAAATCTATTCAATATACATAATTGGTTTACTTGTTTGTTTAATATTGTTTTATTTTATTTATTTTTCTTCTCTCTCTGCTAGATTATGTATTGCATTGAACTGCTACTGTTAAGTTAACAAATTTCACGTCACATGCCGGTGATAATAAACCTGATTCTGATTCTGATTCTAATAGCTGGGAAGGCAAACTTTTCTGAGAACATATGTCCAAAGAGGTGATCATTTTCTAAAAGATTCTCTCACATGCCATGAGAATTTCCAGCAGAGATTATCAGTGATTAATGAATTAGTGACAGTAATTATGGACTTTCATGAGAAGAGGCTGAATCCTGTTCCTTATTTACATGTATACATTGTTTTATTATTAAAAATATAACAGACAAATTGAATTAAATGAAGTATTTTAGAAATCCTGTTAAAACGATTAATATTATTTTTAAAAGGAAGTAGAAAAATAACATCATTTATAAATAGTATTGTTAATGCTTACTAACCAAACACTGATGTGTTCTCCAGTTCTGTGATGACTTCAAAGTATAACATCCAATATCTTGTGCTTTCATAAACATCTAGTTGGTATCAAGCTGGCGTTCTTGGATTGTAAAATACTATTCTCTGCTTCTTTTGGCAGGAAAAATAATCATTCTGTATTTTTTTATTACGAATGGGGTTTAAAGAATTGAGGGGCATCACTGCATTGTGCATGCCAATTAATTTTTTTCCATGCCATCTTGGGCACACATGCCATAGATTTTGTCACTATGTTCGGATATGGCCCAAGTGCAGAGTGAGGGACACTGAAGTGGGTCGATAGTTAACAGACTTTAATGCCAACGGAGTTAGAGGGAAAAGAAAACAAAAAACGCTAGGCCAAGCGGGGCCATTAACTAAAACTCGCAAATGGAACAACGAAGCCAACATTGCAGCTGAAAGGAATAACTAAATATAAAACGAATACTGCTAGTCTTCAGAGTCAGTTGACTCAACCGTCAAATTTCTCAGGCAAGGCTGAATGCACGCAGGCAGTGAAATATTGCAGTGCTTTGCTCAAGTCTCAACAAGCACTAAGATGAAAAGAATGGAGTTAAATACCATCACAATGAAATAATAATTAGCTGACATGTGCATATTCGCGAGCGCAATTGCCAAATCCGTGTTTGTGACAGATTCACCACACCTGCCTAATATAACATTTTAACATAATAAAATGCCTAGATAACCTGGTTTAGAAAAATGCTGGGCTCCTGATGACAGTGTATTCATGCTGTTTGTGACATAAATTTTTGTTTTATTTGATACTGCAAAGGGTATTAAATCAAAAAAGTCACATATTGAGGAAGAGATTAACACACAACGGAGCTAAAGGAACAAGATGGGTCAGGCAGCATCTAGGAGAGATCGACAGTTGACATTTCAGGTTGAGATTCTTCATCAGGACTGGAAAGAAAGAGGGGGAGACAACCATAATAAAAAAAAGTAGGGAGGGGGTGGAGCAAGAGTTGGCAGATGATAAGTGGATCCAGATGAGGGAGGAGATAAGCGGGTGAGGGGGATGGACTATAGGAATGATCTGTGGACCATGAAATAAAGGGAAGGAGATGCAGAGGGGAACTGGAGGGAACAATGTGTGTGTGAGGGACAGATCAAGAGGGTAGGGGAGTGGAAAAAGATGGAGTGATGGGGCCAGTGGAATAAGGACAAGAAAAGAGGGACAAAATTAGTGAAATTGATGTTCATGGTGTCAGGCAGAAGTTTATTAAGGTATTAAGGCAGAATATAAGGTGCTGTTGTAGTACCTGTGAAAAAGGGAGGTGGTGAATGAAACATACACGTTATGCTGTTCATGCATCAGTAACTCTATGGTGAATGAGGAACACAGGATGTACATCTCCCCCCCCCAACCAAGCATTCTGGCAATCAATCGCATGCTGAAGTTTGAATGCAAGACTTTACAAGTCAATGGCAGACTCAGTGCTCACTACTACAAAAGTATACCTTGCACACAGATTCACAAAACTTTCAATTAAATACATTTGCAAACAACAGGAATTCTGCAGATGCTGGAAATTCAAGCAACATACATCAAAGTTGCTGGTGAACGCAGCAGGCCAAGCAGCATCTATAGGAAGAGGCGCAGTCGACGTTTCAGGCCGAGACCCTTCGTCCTGAAAGGGTCTCTGCCTGAAACGTCGACTGCGCCTCTTCCTATAGATGCTGCTTGGCCTGCTGCGTTCACCAGCAACTTTGATGTATGTTAATTAAATACATTTGCACATTTTTTTAAGTAATGTCCCTTTTTCTCTCAACGTGAAATGATATTCACCTTAAATAAATTATTTGAACTCTTTTAAAAAAATATTTGAACAATTATTTATAACCAAATTGAACAGATTTCAGCCTTGTCACACACTATCCCTTAAAGGTAGATGCCGTCCCGACATTTCCTCCCAGTGTTAGATTTGCAATCACTACTTGTTTTATTTCATTCTCAAGGCTGTCACCCAGTAGTAATTTGGACAGAGAAGTTGTTCACAGACACTTATTTCCCGATACTTAGCTATGAACCACAGTCATTCAATACTAGAAATTGCTTGACAATGAGAGCAGATCACAATCACAATTGCACTTAAACAGACCATGGCTGCCACGTCCTGGTTTCTAACAGGAATCTGTGATTACTAGGGCATTTCTGGGCTCCAATGAGGAAAGGTTTATATGATTTTCTCTCTGAAGTTCTCTATGATAGTAACAGCCTTTGAGCACCTGGAGCATACCTGCCAATTAGCATAAGGTACAGTATAACAGCAGTTCACGAGCACTTCCTCGTAGCAGCAGTCCACGAGCACTTCCTTATGCCAAATTGTTGGTTGCTTTATAGTGCAACATTCACTTTTTCAGGGCATAAACAGTCCTCTCAATCAACAGTCCCTATACTACTTTCCTTATACAAAACATTCCTTTGGATTCTGCTATGCACATGGTAGTTGATGTGGGAGTGGGGGTACAGGTAGCCATAGAGTCATTGACATTACACAATTATAAGGCAAGGCCTGATTCTGATGCAGTTTACAGTCTGTATGGTGTAACATATGGGGGTTCCAAACCTATAGTAAGTAAGGTGTTTTGGTGGTCATCATTCTCTCTGAGGAAACTTTGAGTTCCCTTGTCTTTGCTCCATCTGGTTGTCTGGCTTATCATTCACTGGAGTAAATACAGGAACTGGAATGGGTTGACATACTGGAAAATCATGTGGGTCTCTTGGTTTGGATGAACGTATAGAGACTGGTAGTGATTCACAATAGGTTAAGTCATCTCGGTTACATGGTACGGATACAGGGACTGGTACTGGCTCACATGCAGGTAAGCTCAACAACTGCTCCTTCTTAGACACTTGTCACTGAAGTATTGGGAATCCTCGGCCCTCATTTGCTACTCAGCAAGTTGTGTAGGCTCTACTTCAAAACTCTTGCATTTCTTGCTACTGTGAGGTTGGCTTTGTAGTAATATTCACCCTCACTGTCACTGGTTGGTTCACTCACTTCCCATGCTTTAAGTGGGCAAGCCCCAGTGCCCTGTTTTGGCAGACACCCTTGTTTTGTTGCTGTATCTATTTGTGGTTCAACATCCAAAGGCAGGTGTCCACGTGGCCTGAGAAGATTGTGATGTAGTATGCTGGATCTTCCCTTTCCTTGTTCAGGTATCACTTCATAGATTGGCACATCCTCCCCAACTTCTCATACAATATAGATGCAGTCCTCGCAATAGTTTCAAAGCTTTCCTGGGCCTCTGTGAGGAGTCAGATTCTTTACTAGGACATGATTCCCAGGTTGTAGCTCTGTAAATCTCACTCTGCTGTCATAATTTCTCTTATTTCTCTCCGAGACCTTTTGCATGTACTCCTTGGCAATCAGATGGGCTTCTTGCATGCCTCTTTTCCATCTTTCCAGGTGTTCACTGTGGGTTGCAGAACCTTTCGACCTTGCAGAGTTGTAAGCATAGAGTATTTTATTCAATGACTCATTCCAATTTTTTGTGGTCTTTCTGTTAGTGTTTTCAGCATTTGCAGAAGGGTCTGGTTGAGTTTCTCAACTCGTCCATTTCCCTGGGGGTGGTACAGTGTAGTTCTTGTCCAGTTCCCTGGGGATGGTACGGTGTAGAACTTGGTCCTGCCAATCCACTATATTTTCTCAGTTACGTGAAGAGTTATTTTCAAATTCGTCCCCTTGGTCATGGTGTATTTGTGATGGGAACCCAAAACTTCAGGCCAAAGTCATTGAAAAAATGGGCAGCGACAGTTTTTCCTGACCTTGAGGTTGTGGCATATGTCTGTGCAAACCATGTAAGATGGTCAATAATCACCAGAATATACTGGTATCTACCCTTACACTTGTCTAGGTGAAGAAAGTCAACTGACACAAGTTCAAATGGTTGTGATGCTCTTGAGCGCTGCCCTTGTTTCCCGACATGGATTTTTTTGCATGAGACAGGTACAGACTCTTAGCATATGGTGCTCAATGTCTCTCTGCATGTGAGGCCAGAAAAATCATGTAGCTCTTTCAGGACTACACATTTGAACTTCTCAGGTAGCACCAGCTGTGTTCATTGGGTAGTTTTGCAATGAAGGATACTATCCTCATCCAATGCTAATTTATCCCACTCTCGCAAAAAGCACCTGACTTGCTTGTTTAATGTTGGTATTTGTGGAAAAATAGGTTTCGAACCTGAGCTTACGAAGTCGATTAGTATTTTGGTGTCACCGTCGCCTTCCTGGATCTCTCTCCTGTACAGCAATGGAACTGATGTGTTCACCAAATCGACATTTACTGCGTCTAACTGTACAGATACTGCCATGGACCAGGGTATGTCTGCACTTTGCTACATTTAACTGGCCTGGATAGTTGACTCTTACTGAATTAGATGAGGTTTCTTCCACTCATAGTCATTTCCATGGCTACTGGCACTTCGGACAAAGAGTCAGCATCAACATCTTCTTTTCCTGGTCGACAACGGATAGTGAAGCAGAAATTGGCCTGTCTGTAACCTATCTATATCCAGTTGCATTCAACTTTGCTGAAGACAGAACATACCTGAGGAGGTTGTTGTCACTGTAAACTGTGAATGTTGTGGTGTAGTACAGGTAATTCCTAGATTTTTCAGTAATTTCCCAGTTCAAGTCAAGGAATTCCAATTTTCTGCTGTGTAGGTGGTAGTTTTCTTCTACATTTGGCAATGTTCGTGAACCATAGGCTATTACTCCCAATTTGTCATCTTGCTTTCGATACAGGACTGCTCCCAAACCCTGATTGGAGGCATCAATGTGGAGAATGAATGGTTGCGCAAAGTCTGAGGATCCCAGCATAGGTGACTGTACTAGGCAGTTAATCAGCTTCTCCAAAGTTTTTCGATGTGTCTCTGTCCAACTGATCAGTTTGCAAAAGGACACACACTTTCTCTGCTTATTTGTCTTTCTGATGCTACCCTGTCAGTACTTCCAGTTGAACAAGCAACACACATCAAAGTTGCTGGTGAACGCAGCAGACCAGGCAGCACCTCTAGGAAGAGGTACAGTCGACGTTTCAGGCTGAGACCCTTCGTCAGGACTAACTGAAGGATGAGTGAGTAAGAGATTTGAAAGTGGGAAGGGTAGGGGGAGATCCAAAATGATAGGAGAAGACAGGAGGGAAAGGAATGGAGCCAAGAGCTGGACAGGTTATTGGCAAAGGGGATATGAGAGGATCATGGGACAGGAGGTCCGGGGAGAAAGACAAGGGGAAGGGGGGGGGGAAACCCAGAGGATGGGCATGGGGTATAGTCAGAGAGACAGAGGGAGAAAAAGTAGAGTGAGAGAAAGAATGTGTGTATAAAAATAAATAACGGATGGGGTATGAGGGGGAGGTGGGGCATTAGCGGAAGTCAGAGAAGTCGATGTTCATGCCATCAGGTTGGAAGCTACCCGGATGGAATATAAGGTGTTGTTCCTCCAACCTGAGTGTGGCTTCATCTTTACGGTAGAGGAGGCCGTGGATAGACATGTCAGAATGGGAATGGGATGTGGAATTAAAATGTGTGGCCACTGGGAAATCCTGCTTTCTCTGGCGGACAGAGCGTAGATGTTCAGCAAAGCGGTCTCCCAGTCTGCGTTCGGTCTCGCCAATATATAGAAGGCCACATCGGGAGCACTGGACACAGTATATCACCCCAGCCGACTCACAGGTGAAGTGTCGCCTCACCTGGAAGGACTGTCTGGGGCCCTGAATGGTGGTAAGGAAGGAAGTGTAAGGGCATGTGTAGCACTCATTCCGCTTACAAGGATATATTACGCCAGATTACAACAGCACCCCCCTTATCGGTGGGTTTAATAATAAGGTTAGGATAAATGCGGAGGGAGTGGAGAGCAGAGTGTTCCGAAGGAGTGAGGTCGGAATGGGAACAAGGTGCGGTGAAGTCGAGACGGTTGATGTCCCATCGGCAGTTAGCGATAAAGAGATCCATGAGCAGGCAGAAGACCAGAGCGGGGTGTCCATGAAGAAGAGGAGGGTTGAAGACGGGAGAAGGGGTCACCGGTGGGGGTGGAAGAGTCCTTGCTGAAGAAGTAGGCTCAGATTAAACGTGCCTCCAGTTGAACTCTGTCTTCTTATGTGTTTTCCCCCAGCTGTCAGTCCATAGTTTTGTATTGCCATGTTCTCCTGTCCCTGCTCCTGCTATTCTCCGGCCCCTGTATTACTGAGTATTCTGTCTCTCATCCGTTTCTCATTATTACCTGTTTTGCTGCCACCTGTGTCTCATTGTGGTCCACTTATCATCTGCCTCTCTGTTTATTGCTCAGTGTATTTCAGTCCTGTGTTTTCACCTTTTTGTTGCAAGATTGTGCCAGTGAGTTTTTCTGAGTCTTTCTAGCATTTATATCTGTATTTTATCTGTTGAAATATTGACTCTTCCTGTTTCTGGTTTTTGGATTTCTCTGGATGTTTTGATCTCTGCCTGAACTTTAATGCTGACTTTGTTTGCACCTCAGGATTTGTTACTCAATTAATATCACTGTGTGCACAGTACTGGGTCTGCGATTGGATCCCTGCTCCAGCATCTTGACAGTATAATCTGGTCAGAATGGACCCAGCCGACCCTGGTTGTCTGTGAGCTGCCCTGGAACAACAGGGAGTGATGCTGGGGAAACACCAGAACCAACTGGGCTCCATATTCAGGGCAATAGAGTCGCTTTCTGCCAATGTAGCTGATCTTGTGGCCCAGACTCAGTCACTCCTGCTGTCCCAGAGTGCCCATCAACATTCAGTGACTGCATCTTCTTCCCTGCCCTCCATGTCCTCCTGTGCTCCTTCTGTCCAAGAGCCTCGTCTGCCTCCTCCAGAAAAGTTCTCGGGTGAGTCCGATACCCACCGCTCTTTTCTTTCCCAGTGCACTCTCATTTTTGAATTACAACCAACAACATTTCCAACTGATAGAGCCAAGCAGCCTACACCATTACCAAACTGTCTGGTTGGGTGAAAAAATGGGGAACAGCCAACTGGGAGGCAGGCTCCCTTTTCTGCAGTTTACATTTGTTTTCTGAAGAGATGAGAAAAGTGTTTGATCACTCCAAACATGGGAGAGAGGCTGCCCGTGAAATACTGCACATGCATCAGGGGTGCAGATCTGTGTCAGATTGTACCATAAGAGTTCCGGTCACTAGCCACCTCCAGTGGCTGGAACTCAGAGGCACAGTACAACATCTTCCTGAACGGCCTCTCCAAAGACATCAAAGATGAGCTGGTCGCCCAGGACCTTCCTGCCACCTTTGAAGCCCTCATGGATTTGGCCGTCTGCATTGATGTTTGCCTTCAGCAGCGCTGCAGAGGAAGAGGTTCCAGAGGGTCCCTGGGGGCACTGGATGAGTTCCAAGCTCCTCATCAGTCTGCATTGCCCTGCTGTTTGCCTCCATCTACAATTCCCGTTCCAGAGTGAGCCTGTGGCTATGCATGTTGATCGTACCTGCCTGATGCCAACTGAAAGACAAAGGAAAATCAGCACCTGCTCCTGTCTGCACTGTGGTCAACCAGGCCATTTCATCTCCCCCGCCCAGAAAAAAACCTAGTGCTCACCAGTAGGATGAGGAGTACTGGTGAGCGTGATCCTTGTCCTGCCCTCCTCAACATCACTCACTTTCATACCTGCTTCTTTGGAGTGGGGCATCCAACACCGAGCAGTCTCTGTCTTGGTCGATTCTGGTGCGGAGGGGTGTTGTAATGATTGCGGCTTGGCTGCCCAGTGGGAACTATCCACGTCTGCTCTCCAGTCACTATTAATGGCCAATGCCTTGAACGGTCAGAGACTGGCTAACATCATCCATGCCACGGCCCCAGTGAGTCTCAGTTTATCCATCCACCATCATGAACAATTAATCCTTTATTTTATTGACTCTCCCTTATCTCCCATTATCTTGGGCCATCCCTGGTTAGTCAGACACAGCAGCCACATTGACTGGCTTAGTCACAAGATTGTTGGCTGGAGCCCATTCTGTCACTCCCACTGCCTCCGCCATGCTCAGGCCCCCTTGTCTCCAAGCCCAGATCCCCCTGAGGAATTTCTGGACCTTAGTGCCAAATACATGAATACGTGGACCTCAAGGCTGTGTTCAGCAAGTCCCGGGCAACTTCCCTGCTGCCTTATTCTCCATTTGATTGTGCCATTGACCTCTTGCTTGCCACATCCCCCCCCCCCCACCAAGGGGCCGCCTGTATTCCCTGTCCATACCTGAAACAGAAGCCATGAATAAGTACATTTGAAAGTCTCTGGCTGCAGATATCATCCGGCTGTCTTCCTCCCCTGCTGCTGCCGTGTTTTTTTTTCCTCCTTGAAAAGAAGAATAGCTCCTTGCATCTATGCATTGATTAGCGGGGAGCGAATGAAGAACCGTTACCCTTTTCTGCTTGAGTCGACTGGGGTGATATACTGCGTCCGGTGCTCCCGATGTGGCCTTTTATATATTGGTGAGACGCGACGCAGACTGGGAGACCGCTTTGCTGAACATCTACGCTCTGTCCGCCAGAGAAAGCAGGATCTCCCAGTGGCTACACATTTTAATTCCACATCCCATTCCCATTCTGACATGTCTATCCACGGCCTCCTCTACTGTAAAGATGAAGCCACACTCAGGTTGGAGGAACAACACCTTATATTCCGTCTGGGTAGCCTCCAACCTGATGGCATGAACATTGACTTCTCTAACTTCCGCGAAGGCCCCACCTCCCCCTCGTACCCCATCTGTTACTCATTTTTATGCACACATTCTTTCTCTCACTCTCCTTTTTCTCCCTCTGTCCCTCTGAATATACCTCTTGCCCATCCTCTGGGTCACCCCCCCTCGTCTTTCTTCCCGGACCTCCTGTCCCATGATCCTCTCGTATCCCCTTTTGCCTATCACCTGTCCAGCTCTCGGCTCTATCCCTCCCCCTCCTGTCTTCTCCTATCATTTTGCATCTCCCCATCCCCCTCCAGCTTTCAAATCCCTTACTCACTCTTCCTTCAGTTAGTCCTGAGGAAGGGTCTCGGCCTGAAACGTCGACTGCACCTCTTCCTATAGATGCTGCTTGGCCTGCTGCGTTCACCAGCAACTTTGATGTATGTTACCCTTTTCTGCTCATGACCTTGGCATTTGAATTGCTACAAAGAGCCTCAGTTTTCACCAAGCTTGATCTCGGTAATGCTTACCATCTTGTCCACATCTACGAAGGAAATGAGTGGAAGACAGCCTTCAACACCACCTCAGGCCATTACGAGTATCTGGTCATACCATTCGGTCTCACCAATGCCCCCGCCGTCCTCCAAGCCCTGGTAAATGACATTCTCAGGGACATGCTGAACCAATTTGTTTTTGTGTATCTCGACGACATTTTGATTTTTTTTTCTAAGTCCCTTGCTGTATACACAGGTCACATTTGCAGAGTTCTCCAGCATCTTCTGGAGAACCAGCTTTTTGTAAAGGCTGAGAAATGCAAGTTTCATTGCAAAAGTCTCCTTCCTGAAGTATGTAATTTCAGGCAGTTCCATTCAGATGGACCAACAGAAGGTCAAGGTGGTGGTCAAATGGCCCCAGCCCGTGACTCATTGGGAGGTGCAACGCCTCTTGGGCTTAATTAACTTCTATCACTGCTTCATCAGAAATTACAGTACACTGCCTGCATCACTCACTGCTCTTACCTCATCGACTGTCAGGTTCTCCTGGTCCCCTGCTGCTGGAAAAGCATTCTCTGACCTGAAGGAACGTTTCACCTCTGCCTCCATCCTGATTCAACATGACACTGACCGGCAGTTCATTGTGGAAGTGGATGCGTCTGACATTGGTGTCAGAGCTGTTCTCTCTCTCTCAGCGCTGGGCCAAGGTTGAGAAGGTACACCCCTGTGCTTTCTTCTCTCACCGCCTCACTCCCACGGAGTGGAATTATGATATCGGAAACTAGGAGCTGCTGGCTGAGAAGCTAGCTCTGGAGGAGTAGAGGTATTGGCTGGAGGGAGACAAGGTGCCTTTCTTAGTCTGGACTGATCACAAGCATCTGGAAAATATCTGTGTGGCTAAGTGTCTCAACTCCTGTCAAGCTCGTTGGTCCCTGTTTTTCTCAAGATTCAACTTAACTCTGTCCTTCTGCCCTGGTTTCAAGAATGGAAAACCTGATGCCCTCTCCCAAAGATTTCCTTCCTCTGAGACCCCTGAGGTACCCGATGTCATCCTTCCTGCTCACTGTCTCGTGGGTGCAGTGCAATGGGACATTGAATCCATTGTGCAAGCTGCTCAACAGAGCGAGGCAGCCCTTAGTCAATGCCCCATTAACCGTGTTTATGTTCCCAGCTCTGTCCACTCACAGGTATTGCAGTGGGGTCATGCTTCCTGTTTATCCTGTCACTCTGGAACCAAGTGTACTCAGGCCTTCATAAGTCGGCGGTTTTGGCAGCCCTCCATGGGAGATGACATCCGCAACGTTGTCTCAGCCTGCTTGGTCTGTGCTCAAGGTAAGAATGCTAACTGGTCACCCACTGGTCTGTTACAACCTCTGTCTATCCCCAAGAAGCCCTGGTCCCACATTGCCCTGAATTTTGTCACCGGTCTTCCCCCATCAGATGGTGATACCACCATTCTCACAGTAGTTGATCGTTTCTCCAAGTCTGTACACTTCATTCCTTTACCTAAACTCCCCTCAGCCAAAGAAACAGCCAAATTACTAGTACTGCATGTTTTTAAGTTGCATGGTTTACCTGTAGATATTGTGTCAGACAGGGGCTCTCAATTCACATCCAACTTCTGGAGAGCATTCTATAATCTTCTGGGCGCCTCTGTCTGGATTTCACCCACAGACCAATGGCTGGACTGAACGGGCCAACCAACAGCTGGAGACTGTACTGCGGTGTCCATTCTCCCAGAACCCCTCTGCTGGAGTCAGCAGATACCCTGGGCCGAGTACGCCATAAACTAATCTGTTCTCATCCACCAGTCTGTCCCCTTTTGAGTGCTGCCTTGGCTACCAACCTCCACTGTTTCCTGCCCAGGAGGAGGATGTTGGCATTCCATCTGCCGAGGCATTCATCTGCCATTGTCAGCTCATGTGGAGCTGCACTTGCTCTGCCCTTGTCCGTGCCTCTGCTAGGATCAAGGATCAAGCGTCAAGCTGACCGCCATTGCTCTAAGGCCCCACGTTACTGCCAGGGACTGTGTGTGGCTTTCAACCTGACACCTGCCCCTCAAGGTGGATTACCACAAGCTCGCCCCTCACTTCATTGGCCCCTTTCCCATTGCTAAAGTCATCAGCCCTGCTGCCGTCCATCTCAAGCTCCCCTCCACTTTCTGCTGCATTCATCCCACCTTCCATGTGTCCTGCATCAACCCTTTCATTAGCCACCCCCTGTGTCCTGTCCCCAAATCCTCCCCTCCCCCACGACTCATCAATGGATCAGAGGCCTTCACGGTGCCTTGACTGCTGGATGTTCATCGCCGGGGCCGTGGCCTCCAGTACTTTGTGGACTGGGAGGCTTACAGTCCTGAGGAGAGGTGCTGGGTCTCTGCCCATAACATCCTGGACCCCTCTCTCATCAGGGACTTTCATCGCCAGTACCCAACTCTACCTGCCGTGACGCCAGGAGGTGTCCGTAGGTTGGGGGAGGGGGTACTGTCAGTACCTCCAGCTGAACTGTCTTTTTGTGTGTTTTCCCCTAACAGTCAGTGGTTTTGTATTGCCACATGTTCCTGTCCTTGTTCCTGCTCTACTCCGGCCCCTGTATTACAGAGTACTCTGTCTCTCATCTGTTTCTCATTATTACTTGTATTTCTGCCACTGGTGTCTCATTGTGCTCCACCCATCACCTGCCCCTCTGTTTATTGCTCAGTGTATTTCAGTCCTGTGTTTTCTTTCACCTGTTTGTTGCCAGATTGTGCCAGTACATTTTCCTGAGCCTTTCCAGCATTCGTGTCTGTACTCTGTCTGTCTGAACATCAACTCTGCCTGTTTCCTGAATCTGGTTTTTTGGATTTTTCCGGATGTTTTGATTTCTGCCTGAACTTTGACACCAACTTTCTTTGCACCTCGGGATTTGTTAATTAATATCACTGTGTGCACAGTACTGGGTCTGTGATTGGATCCCTGCTCCAGCGTCCTGGCTCTACCCCTACTGAGCTGATTTTGGTCACTGCCATCTCAGCCTTGTAACAGGCCCTAGAGGGGGTCGCAGTTTGAGAGAAATCTTTAATGTACTGCCAATAGTAGCTTAATAGACCCAGAATTTTTCTCAGTTCTCCCACTGTGCCTGGTCTCTTCTCTTTCGTAGGCTCCATCTGATTTCCCTCTGAGGACAATTCTCCCCAGGTAGCGAATCTCTGCCTTCATTAAAAAAAAAACTCACACTTGCTGGGTTGAACTCCATGTGCTCGCATTTGCTGTAGCATAGCATTCTTCTCACTGCATCAACGTGCTCATTGAAGGTCCTTGATGGTATACCTTCCCCTGGTCAAGTAACAAGAACCAAGCATTACCCCCTAAGCTGTCCATAATGTCTTGCACTCATGAAATGGGCTGGCACTGAGGAATAGTTTTCTTATTCGAGTCCCTATTCTCAAAACAGAGACAAAGGCTTCCATCTTTCTCCCTTACACATACGATTGAAGGAGTGTAAGGCAGGTTAGATTTATCAATCCACCCGCGGACAATTAAGTCATGCAAGAAATCCTTCATTTTTCTGTAGAGGGATTTTGGAACTGAAATGTAAGATTGGGCAATCATTCCATCATCTTTGAGAGATGCTCAGCTGCAAACCTCTGATACATCCAAAATCATTGTCTGATTTTGAAAAGAAGTGGTATTCTTCGTGTAGCATCTGCTTCGCGATCTGTTGCTGTTATATATTCAGCTGGCTCACATCGACTGGGGGATCCCATAAATTAGAGTTGAGCTCGCCATTATCATCCTCTATTTGGTGTCCAGTACCTGGGTTGATAACGGCATCTTTGTGTGCAGTCACAGGGAGCACAGACTTAACTGGTTACAACGTCCAGAGCACTGATTCTCAGCAAGAATGATGTCATGGCCTGCTCTGTTGCACACATCATCAACAATGCATGGATGTGCACCCCTCTGGAGTGTTACCAGTGTTTCACACAGTTCAAGGCCTTCTGCCCACTGTGGGTTTATTTCTGGTTCAAGGAGCATTATTTTGTCTTCTCTCACAAATGGAGACTGTACATAGCATTGAACTTGTTGTGTGTTCTGGTATGCAAATTACAGGAGCTGGGGGAATAGGGGAAAACTTTGTTGCTGTGGGGCTGGGGTTGAACAAGGCAGAGTTTATTCAAGCAACACACATCAAAGTTGCTGGTGAACGCAGCAGGCCAAGCAGCATCTATAGGAAGAGGTGCAGTCGACGTTTCAGGCCGAGACCCTTTGTCAGGACTAACTGAAGGAAGAGTGAGTAAGGGATTTGAAAGCTGGAGGGGGAGGGGGAGATGCAAAAGGTGCAAAAGAGTTTATTCAATTAGCTATTTTTGCTTTTTCCACCACTGTTTCTGTTCAGTGCTTGGCTCTCTCTGGAGTTCAGACCTGACAATGTTTTGCCCCATGGACTGCTCAGGCCTCTTTGTATCCCACTCTGGTTGTAGCCGGTAACTCTGTGCTAGGTCCTGCGGCTGAGAAGGGTTGCTCCCACCTCTTTTTTTTAATTGAAACTGAAAAGCACTGTTGACACTGTCCAGCTCTTGGCTCTATCCCTCCCCCTCCTGTCTTCTCCTATCATTTCGGATCTCCCCCTCCCCCTCCCACTTTCAAATCTCTTACTAGCTCTTCTTTCAGTTAGTCCTGACGAAGGGTCTCGACCCGAAACGTCGACTGTACCTCTTCCTGGAGATGCTGCCTGGCCTGCTGCGTTCACCAGCAACTTTGATGTGTGTTGGTTGACACACAAGTATAGGCTGTTGAAGTTGCTCCTCGACCTGTGCAATGCCTTCACTAAGTCTTTAACTGTGACACCAGGTCTATGTGAGTCCTTTTCCTCTGACATTGATGTTCCTCTGACTGTGCAGAGTTAACAGTGGCAGTGTGGGCTGACCCAGCTGGCTTCCATTTATTCTTTTTCTCCGCTTTATTTGCACATGCAATGTTTAGCTTCTCTAATAGTTCCTCACCTCAGGTTTTGGGGAATAAAAGGTATGGCTGGAGGTAACTTTGAATGCAATCAGTGTAAACTGTTGAGTACAATATGTGAAAGCATACTCTGTGCTAAGGCTGGATCATATTTCTGACCAGGCTCCCCTTCCTGTGAGGCAAACTACAGTTTCTGCTTCAGATCAAGAATGCATATTAGGAAACTTTGTGGTGTCTTTGTACTGTGTTGGGCTTCTGCTGTCAGTGTCCGGTGCTCCTGATGTGGCCTTCTATATATTGGCGAGACCCGACGCAGACTGGGAGATCGTTTTGCTGAACACCTACGCTCTGTGCCCCAGAGAAAGCAGGATCTCCCAGTGGCCACACATTTTAATTTCACGTCCCATTCCCATTTTGATATGTCTATCCACGGCCTCCTCTACTGTAAAGATGAAGCCACACTCAGGTTGGAGGAACAAAACCTGATATTCCATCTGAGTAACCTCCAACCTAATGGCATGAACATTGACTTCTCTAACTTCCATTAATGCCCCACCTCCCCCTCATACCCCACCCATTATTGCCCATCCTCTGGGTTTCCCCTCTCCCCCTTTCTTTCTCCCTAGGCCTCCCATTCCATGATTCCCTCATATCCCTTTTGCCAATCAACTGTGCAGCTCTTGATTCCATTCCTCCCCCCTCCTGTCTTCTCCTATTATTTCAGATCTCCCCCTCCCCCTCCCACTTTCAAATCTCTTACTAGCTCTTCTTTCGGTTAGTCCTGACAAAGGGTCTCAGTCTAAAATGTTGATTGTACCTCTTCCTATAGATGCTGCCTGGCCTGCTGCGTTCACCAGCAAATTTTATGTGTGTTGCTTGAAATTCCAGCATCTGCAGATTTCCTCATGTAGCTGCTTGTACTGTTCAGTTGTCCCTTTTTCCTGATAATGTGAGCAAAGGATCTGTCTAAGGGTAGGTAAGTTCAACTCTGATTTGCCCTCAAGATAACTGAGCAACTGGAGCCCAGGCAGAATCGCTCTGATCACTGCGTCAATGATCTCCTCCTCCAGATAGCCTCTATTTAGCGCGCTTCCTATCTGGGGAACAAGGCTAGAAAATGATGACAACTTGTCTTTCTGACCAGGCTCACCAAAATCTTTCCACCATGCTGGTGGGACAACTTCCCTCTGAACTAACCACTGCGGATCGCTCGAGTTCTTCCTGCTAGGAGCTGACCTTTTTATTGAACTGCGGGTTACTGTAATTTCCCTGTTTTCTTCCTCTGTTTCATCAGCCGTTGCAGTTGTTGTAGCCACCAACTCATTAACTTGTCTCTACCCAGCAGAAATTCAGACATGCCACTGTCCTCCAGATGTCCCAGCTCCTCTCTTCCCAGATGGTCACTTATGAGGAACACGAGAGGCAAACAGGTTTTCTTAGTGATGTCCTCACCTGGGAGTTGAAGGAAGCTATTGAGCTTACCAACTTGTCTTTAGGTAATTCACATACCTTATCACTAATTTCTTCTTGGCGATTCCTAAGCACACCCACTTTCTTTCCCCCTTGGCGGTGGTGCGAGTTATTGTGGTGGCTGTAAGACTACATCCTGCTGACTGGATTCTGCAGCCTCTAGCATTCACTGTGCTGCAAGTGCATATACTACTTCATCAGATCTCAGCCTCACCTACCTCCAACTGCCTCACTCTTCAGCTGCTCTGAGTCTCGGTGATTAAGAAGAGGCTGAGAGCGGCTTAGATGAACTCATCTGGTAAGGAGGTGGTCTACCTGCACACCCATCTCTGTGGTGTCTCCAACATTTTGTAGTACCACTGAAAAGGGGAGATGGCGAATGAAACATACGTGCTGCACTGTTCATGTATCAATAACTCTGTGCTGAAGGAGAAATACAGTGTGTACTTCAACTACCCTCCCCAAAACAGCCCCCCCACCCCACCCCTGGCATTCTAGCAGGCATAAACAATCAATCGCATGCTGAAGATTGAATGCAAGACTTTACGAGTCAATGTCACATTCAGTGCTCACTGCTATAAAAGAATACCTTGCACACAGATTCTCAGAAATTTCAACTCAATACATTTCATTTGCATGTTTTAAAGTCCCTTAGAAACAATGTCCTGGGGAAAAACCATGAAATCTAAACATGTGTTGCAGCATAAGGTTGGCTGTTTCCTGAGTGGAGGGAAGCTTGCATAGGGGCACAAAGTGTCAGGCATTAGAGAACTGGTCCACAACCACCAGAATCACAGTGTTACCTTGTGGTGCTGGCAGATCAGTAATGAAATCTACAGAGATATGGAACCAGGGACAGAAAGGAATGGGGATTGCATGCAGCAGCCCCTGGGTGTGTGTTCTGTGCACAAATGTGACAGACTGCCATGTATGATTTAACATCTTCATCCATGCCCGATCACCAGAACTGCCTCTGGATGAACAAGCAGTCCCTGGATGTCCTGTGATACACTGCAAAACTGTAACACAGATGAATGGACAGAGTTAGGAATAAAAGGTGACCTAGTGGGCCGATTCCTGGGTCTTCCTGCTGCTGTTATGCTCTCCTGATGATGGTCTCGACCTTCCACTGGACTTATACCACCTGCCAGGACCATGAGAGGATTGGTCCTAGGACAGGTGACCAGGTCTGGTTGTTCAGACTGCCTGGAGAGGGGGTGCAGCTTCTAATTCTTCAAAGCTGGATGGTAGGTGCTAATAAAATCAAAATGGTTTTAAAAAAAGGTGAAACCATTGAGCCTGGCACAAATTTAACCACTTCATCTCTTGAATGTAGGGCAGGTTCTTGTGGTCGGTGCAGAGCACAAATGGATGTTTGGCACCCTCCAGCCAATATCTCCAGTTCTCCAGGGTTAATTTGACCACCAACAGCTCTCTGCTCCCTTTGTCATAATTCCTCTTTGCAGGAGAGAACCACCAGAAGAAGAAAGCACAGAGATGGAGTTTCTGGTCAGACAGGGGGACTGTGAGAAAACCACCCCAACCCCACCATCCTTGGCATCCACTGAATGGCAGCACTGGGTCACGGAGAGCAAGCATAGGAGCTGTTGTGAAACGATACTTGAATTCTTGTAAAGCTACCTTGGGTTCTGGGCCCCAGTAATATGGGATAGAGGCTCCTATAGTCAGAGCAATAAAGGGAGCTTTGATGGAATTGAAGTTGTGGATGAATCTCCAATAAAAAATTGCAACCACCAGAAACCTCTGCAGCTGCTTGATCGCAGTGGGTTGTGGCCAATCACTGACAACCTGAGTCTTGCTGGGATCTGTCTGCAGATTCCTTTCAGAGACAGTAAATCTGAGGAAGGAGACTGTGGAGACATGGAACTCATTCTTCTCCAGATGAAAGAATAGTTGGTTCCAGAGTAAACATTGAAGGAGTGGTCAAACATGTTGGATGTGTTTATCATCCTGGTACACAAAGGCAAAGTGATTTAGCAAGGAGAACCTGAAAGACCACTAGGATATTGACTAAACTGACTTTACAAGATAGTCATAGTGGGCAGTGGGGATGTTAAAAGTGATTTTCTATTCATGACCCTCCTAAATGTAGACTGGGTTGTATGCATTTTGGAGGTCCAGTTTATTAAAGACGGCTGACCCTTGCAGCAACGTGAACGCCATGGTCATCAGTGACAAGGAGTACCGGTTCTTCACTGTGATCTTATTGAGTCCTTGATAATCTATACATGGTTGGAGTCCACCATCCTTTTTCACCTTGAAGTGGAAGCCCACACTAGCAGGGCATGTGAAGAAGCAGATGAAAGCAGATGCTCGGGCATCACAGCTCATCACAGAATCTCACCCTTTTTGGAGCTGACAGGGAGTAGCCTTGCGTGCGGTGGGCAGGTTCCAGACAGAGTTCAATTGCGCGTTCATAGGTTCGACACTGACTGGAGATGCTCACACTCTGCCATGTTTTGGCTGACTCTTGCTGTAACTGAGGTGATGGCCAGGCTGCATTGAACCAGAGTTGGTATGGTGAAGTTCAATATCTTTAGCCGTGGACTACTGGGAGAGATGAAGACAATGTGGACCCAAATGCAGAAGAGACCAGAGAGAAGGACGGTGTTGAATGAAGAACTTTTACTTGAGGATTGGTTAGAAGCGAACACAGCTAGGACTCGAGAATCACTACACACAGGGTAGGTAAACTCAAGGCTGAGCAAAGACAAACAAATAGAGGGAACTTAACCCTTACATACTGTTTGGGTAAAATTTGACCCCTTTTGAAATTTGACAGCAGTAAAAACACCATAAATGCCATTTTTTGCCAAAATTTGATGACTTTTCCTAAAGTGACCAAAAATGCACAAAATTGAAAATATTTAAAAATGTTATACTTTCATACAGGTGCTACAAATTTTTGTACATTGAGGCTGTTTCGGGTCAAATTTAACCTGTATCTATTGAAATGGATTTTAGATCTCTGAAACATTAACTAAGGATTAATGTACATTGAGGCTGTTCCAGGTCATATTTGACCCGTATCTATTGAAATGGATTTTAGATCTCTGAAACATTAATTAAGGACTAATCACCCATTTATTAATGTCAGACAGGCTATTTATACATTCTAATTAGATCTGTGGTTCAAAATTTGGTATGGACACTTGTTACGAGGCCATTCTTGGGCTGGGTCAACATTGACCCTGACCATACTGTGAAGGTATGGAATATGAACAGGTTGCCTGGGTTAAATAAACAAACAAAGTAAGGGGCAGGTGCACTAAAGAAAGACACAGATGAACATAATCAACTAATAGTCTGAGGAGGAGGAGCATCAGTGGCTGGAGGACTCTCACACCCCCTGGTGATCAGACTGAAGCATGACAGCAATTTGTCAGGAGATCATCAAGACTATTAGGATTTCCATTGCCTTTGGTTTCGTTACCACTTTAAATAGGACATTAAATTACTAGGAGTTGCAAGGTATATTCTAGAATGGGAGGCAAACATGAGGTGTGGTTTCACTCAGAGATTCACTACCCTATTACTGTGTTACAACAGCAAATGAGAAGATAGACATTCTGTGCCTCGTTACTCAACTCCTTACACCCAAATATTTAACTAACTCTTAAGTGCCTGAGTCAAGCTGCTGCTTGAATCCAAGTCACACACCATCTAGATTTCCCTGTCTGTCTCCACTGACACAAAGAATACAACTGGTGGTAAATGGGACTTGCTATTGTTTTCACTGAACTTTGATCACTACTGTGAGATCATTAAACCTTTTGCAGCCATGCCCTTAATATGTTACTTACTAAGTTTCGACCTTGTCTGTGATCTCCTCCACTATTGCTTGATTATGAACTTGGATGTCTTAGGGCATATATCATAGAACAGTATTGCACAATACAGTCCCTTTGGCACATGAGTCTCTTAAATATCTCTAATGTACAGGCCTCTAGCACCATCTCCAGCAGTGCGCTACAGGCTCCTGCCACTTCATGTATACAAAAAACTACATCTTACACCTACCGGAAATCTTGCTCCACTCACCTTAAATAGATTTCCTCTAGTATTGGTTATTAATGCCTTGGGGGGAAAAAAAACATTTGCTGCCCACTCTATCTATGCACCTCTAATCTTCCAACGAGGAAAGTGCTAGCTTGCTCAATCTTTAATCAAAAGGCACATTCTCTGATCCAGGCAGCAACCTCGTAAATCTCATCTGCACCCTCTCAAAAGCTTTCACATCCTTCATATAATGAGGCAACTAGAACTGAACACAATATTTCAAGAATTGTATATCCTCCTATTGAAGAGGCCTTTAGGATGAAGGCCTCCACGACAGTGCTGGAAATTCATGACTACCATCCCCAACCATGAAGCATTGTTTCCAAAACCTGTTGGAAAGTTTCCACCTCTCTATACTGAGTGCAGGCCCACTTTAATCAATGCTAGATGTTAAGGAATTAAATGAGACCACATCAGGTGACTTTTTCCTCCTTCTTCGAAGAAGAGTGTTCTTTCTACGAAAAGAATTCAACAAGGGTTATCTGGGCCTATTTTTACAATGGCTGGCATAGAGAGCGATTGGGTCAATTATGGGAGTATTGAAGGAAATGAGGGTATTTCATAGAGACAATCTGATATGGGTATCTATTCTGGACTGAGAATGGGAAGGAGGCAGGAAGAGGGCTGGGAAAGGGGAAAGGAAGAGGGGAAAGGGCAAAGAGCGGGAAGCACCAGGGAATGAAATGATCTTGCCTGGTGTCTCAGGGTTAGGCGTGTCTGCAGCTGCAGTACATTCGCGCCCCCCTCCCCCGCTCCTGGCTCTCCTTCTCTGCCAGCTGTCCCACACCTCTACCGCAGCGCTTCGCCCTCACCATTCTCAACATCTTTGCTCCCGCCAGGTTACGAACTCGATCTCCTCTCCACGTTGACAAATAATGCAGTACCGTGCAGAAGTATTGGGTACCCTAGCTATACATGTGTGCCTAAGACTTTGGCAAGTGGGTAGGCATTATTTCTTCATGCTAAGGGAATGAAGAGATATGAGGAGGCAGATGAATTAATATACCGATAGAAATGTTCTGTCATGTCCATATTAAACAAAGGTTCAAATGCACAATTTATACTCCTATTTTCAATGTTTCCATATTACTCCCTCTACATGTTACCCCATATTGGTTTGAAACACGTTGTGACAAGTAGCCAGATTTAGAATTCAACACTGCTCTGTGATTGGTCAAATAGAAATTACAAGCGGTCGTCTGCAACCAGGTCTTGCTTTATCTCACTGAACTAATGAAGTATACCATAAGAAAACTGGTTTGAGATTTTGTGTTTGTATTTATTAGGGATAACAAGGTAATTTTGACTTTGTCTAAAGTTGTATTCTGCTTGTAGAAGATTTTGAGGCAGGGTAAGTTAGTGATGTTTGGTTAGCGACACCCTACCAACAATGAATAAGCTAACGGAGAGGGGAGAATGCGTTCCGTTCTCCGTCGTTGAAGATGATAGTTGACTTTCCATTTCTACAACAGACAGCAGGTGGCGCTTTTGACACTCGTTTATTAATACGGACAGGTTCGCTATAAATGGACCCACACGGAGTTTTAGAAAATTACGATCAGTGCCTTCAATATGGGGATGAGATTGCAGTAGTTAGCCGTGTTGTATTCCATCCACAGAACGTGATCTACAGCGCCAAGGGGAAGCAGGAAGCAGAAAGTAACCAAGATTTCCAAACCACAGGGAGCCCCTGCTGGATGTTAACGGTGAAAAGAAATAACAGTGTCGTTTGAACCGTTCCAACTAAACTTGGTGAAATAGATCCAGGTAAAAATGTTTGATTTCTTAATAAAGCTGATGCAAATCAAATCTATTTTTAGCAGAAAACTACATTCATTTTTTTTCTAAAAGTAGTCAAGGTTGATGCGAGAGCCACTGTTCACACTTCTAAAATGACCTTTGCTCCTTTGATGTGATCGAACACTGGGACACCGTGAAAATCTGCACAGAATCACACCCAGATTCCTCGTTACCTATTTCAATAAAAACACCAGGATAAGTGTCGTTTCTGGTGTGGTTTAAAGGCCATTGGATTTAATAAATGGATCTAAGTTTAACAGAGTAAGAGGATTTTAAATGTTTATATAGTTTTCCCCAAAATTAAGTATTTTAAGAGCCGTGTTTTACTGCTCACCATGTAAGTGACTAGCTGAGGTGTCCGCTTCCATTCTTGCAAGTATTGAATGCTGGTCAAAGTATAATTAATTAGACCCAAAGTTAATATTTTGTGGTACAGTATTAATCCTTTTTTTTTCGTTTTTCACGAGATTTCATTTTCTTTAGGGAACCTGTGCTCGGGCCTCTGCTGAGTTTAAATCAGTTTGTACATAATCCTCTGTGCTTATAGAGCACACATTGGACAGGAGATGACCATTTAGGAAGTGCAAACCGTTGGGCATTTGAAGACCGTGTGGCATTTGAAACCGACAGCTGTTTGACCATGCTGGCTACCGTCCTACTAGAAGACTCTTGGAGTAAAAGTCAGCCCGCACCTGTTGTGAAGTAACAGAGCTTCGAGGCGACAATTGAAGTACTTAGCTGCCCTTTAATGCTCACCCCTCCCCCCTTTCACATTCGCACAATTGGCTATTTTCTTCTTCTCAAGTCCAACACCCCTACTGGGACATAGAACGCCGACAGCAGCTCGCCAGAATCCTCAGTCCCGGGCAGATAGAAGGCGTTCTACCATGCGTCTTTTAGGCAAAGATCCGGTCCCAGGGATGAGCTGTTTCGGCCTTTTTGTTGGCGTTTCTATGGCTCTCTGTTTTTGCCAGATGGGGGTTGATAGCCCCATACCCGACCTTTCTCCTTTCGACGGGCTTGGGACTGTCGATGGCGGAGTTAATTATTCTTGTAACAAGCATCTTAAACAGTGCAGTTCTACGATCTTCTTTCAGGGTAATCAGTTGTTAAATTAATTAGTTATTTTAACCAAACATTCAAAACTGCAAAAAATCCTAAATATAATAAACAGATCAAAAATATCCATCCAGTGGGAAATTATTAACCAGAGTCCTTGCAGCTAAAACACAAGTAATGAATTTTTCTTTAATGTAGTCAGTCTGTACAACTGAAGTTCATAACTGATTTGCTACTTGAAAAGGGAATCGTCTAAATGCAGAACATCTTGCTTTAATCGTGAAATATTTTCGGGTAACATATATTTGAAAGATGCATGCTGATTTGTTAAGCAACTTCGACACTTAGCAAGCATCACCTCGTAGCTGCTTACCTTCCTATAATAATCCAGGCACCTATCGGATAAATTATAACTGCATATAATATCTAATAAAGTTTGGAACGAACCGCATTATTGATTAATGGGAGAAGGGAAAATTATCAGGTTCGGTGTTCTTGATGGTAAAGGAAACATTGTCCTTGATGCATAATATGCTTTTGAAATTTGGCCAGCGAAAAGAAGCGTTTAGGTGATATTGCAAAATTCAGAACTGAGACTTGGATGTAGGAAGGATACAACAGACGCACAGCAACAGTTATATGTGCATCTCTGTTGATGTAGTATTAAATACACACTTCAAGTGACCTTTCGAAAATAGTCGATGTTTGAAATTGGGTGCGGGATTTTTCCTTGCAGTTTTGGAATGGGGATCATGAAAAAGGATAAGTTATATTTCTATATCCGGTCATTTGCTCTGCGTTTAAATCTGTATGCAACTATCATTCACAAGATCAAATCTGTGTTGCGCGATTACAAACGATCTCGAGATGAAAAGTGGTGTATGGTTTACTCATGTCTTTCTCTCTTGCTCTGCCTCCCGCCTCTCTAAAAAAAAGAAGTCGGTTTATGTTATGAGCACTTTAAGAATGGATATGGTGAAAAGCTCAAAGTGACCAGAGAAGGTCAATTTCCTTTAGTACGCCTGAACTTCTTGCTTCGTGTTATTTCGCTATTATGCTGCTTCTATTTTCTTGCGTTCTTGTATTCTGCTGCCTCGAGAATCGAGAAGTTTGAAGAACTTTTAGTCGTGGAATCCTGAAGAGGTACAATTTGGAAGCAAATCCTCGGCGCACTGTGGGCGTGCGCGTCGACCCATTTCCACCTTCTGTCCGCTGCCAACTCGAGCTATCGCAGCGTTTGCTCCGATAGGTGGATTATTCTTTATTTGTTAACACACTGGCACTACACACCTTCATCAGTTAACAAGCGAATAATTGACAAAAAAAAATGTAGAGGCTAGTTGAATACTCGTTACCGGAGCTACTTTAGACAAAACAAGGTTTCATATATTCTCCAGCGAGTGAAAGGGATGTTACCGAATTGTCGGCTTTGGTTGAGGAAAAAAAAAGGCAATCTTCGCTTCTTAAAATTGCTACCATTCCGGTGGGTGGAGAAGAGCTTTTAAATTTAAAAAAAACATGGATGTTTCAACAAAATTGCCTGTTGAGTCTCGACCACCCGGCCAGTTTGTGCATACGGTGTCATAACATGCAGAACAGAAAAGAAATGATGATGGAACAAGTGCTGCGTACGGGCGTTCTGGAAAACGCTATCTTAACACAACCATACTTAAAGAAATACAGAAAATTACAGATCTTAAATTACAAACTTAAGTGACAATCAAAATCACAGATTCATACTGAACCGTTGGCTGCTTTGGATAGTGTTAGGTAGGAAGGCTGAATGTCCCTCTGTATTTCACTGGTGACCCCTGTCAGGCCACCCTTTAAGAAGAGCCCGCGGCTGATCTCCGAGAGGGAACCCAACTCACCCCTTACGTCACGGCCACGTGACGCCCCCTGTCGGATAAATGTCTATTGACAGCAGATTGAGGAGCAGAAGAGGCTTCCGCTGCCTGGCTCAGCTTTGTCAACTTTTCCTTTTTATAAAAAAAACAAACTTTGCTCCTAGCGTCGAGCGGCCGGGCAGCCGTCTACAAACTATGTGCACTAGTCTGAGTTTGGGAGCCGCGAGATTACAGTAAAAAAGGGGCAATATCTGCAAAGTTGTCGATGAGGAAACAAGAGAATAAGGATCCATTGGAAAGGAGTGCGGGTTCTCTGATTTCTTTTCCCCTTGGCCATTCTGAGCCACTCCACTAGGGGGTCTGAGAGACTGGAGAGTTGCTACCGACACAAGGATTGAAGACACTGGGCCGATCACTTCAACAATGACTCTAGGTGCCGACATGTCTGATCATTCACTGCTCTCCGAGGATACAGATATTGATGTGGTCGGTGATATGAACAGCAAAGAAGGGAAATATGGTCATTTTCTTTCTGACAACGATTCAGACGATATCTTAAGCAGGAACGTTTCCGAGAATATTGAGTCCCCGGACTTGTCCGGCGTGTCTGACCCAGGTACGACCAGGGCAAGTGAGAAATCATGCAAAAGTACTTTGGTCAAACCTCCCTACTCTTACATCGCTCTGATCACTATGGCCATTCTACAGAGTCCAAAGAAGAGACTAACATTGAGTGAGATCTGCGAGTTTATCAGTAATCGTTTCCCTTACTACAGGGAAAAGTTCCCTGCCTGGCAGAACTCCATCCGGCACAATTTGTCTCTCAACGACTGCTTTGTGAAAATACCCCGGGAGCCCGGGAATCCTGGCAAGGGCAACTACTGGACTCTCGACCCCGATTCTGCAGACATGTTTGACAACGGGAGCTTCCTTCGGAGGAGGAAACGGTTCAAAAGGCAGCAGCCGTCCGAAATCTTGAGAGATCACGGCAGCTTCATGCCAAGTTTTGGATATGGACCTTATGGCTGCGGTTATGGCATCCAGCTGCAAAATTTCCACCACCCTCATCACCATGCCTCCCCGAGTACGTTCCCATTCCAGCCTCCGCACTGTACGGTGCCATCACCAGCGTCAATGTTCCCAGCTGCAGCTATCCCCTCGCTTTTACACAGCAACGACTTAACCAGGAAATCCTTCTACCCGCAGCTGAGTCCCACTCTACCCAACCTACAAGGATTGAAAGCAGACCCGAGTCAGTCCAGGCCTTCCTTCTCTATAGACAATATCATAGGGGCTGCTCCGTCAAATACCCCCGGGTCTCCCTACTCAGCTCCGCCTGGAAGCCAAGCACAGGTCCTGGCAATGTTAACTCCAGCACTCACGCAGTCCCAGAACCCTCTAAACTTAACGCACGATAATGTTCTACAGACTGGACAGACCTTTTCAAGTAAACTCACAAATCTTAACACCTGTCACTATTAAAATTTCTCGTCCCGTGTAAGGTAGGAATTATACCTTTTGAATATTTGGAACCACAAAAGTATGCTTCTGCTCTGGAAGAAAAGACAAGATATATTTATCGTATGTATATATGTAAAGATACCTGGGGAATATTGAATTCTTAATGTCATTCTTTCTCGTGCTGTCTGTACCGAATGTTACCTTTTCCAATAATTTGATCCACTATACTGTTTAAGCACTGTTAAAGGACGGTTAGGGACCCTCAGGATTATTAAATAAATGATTTTGATGTAAAATACGCGATTTAGAAGGAAAATGGTGAAGAGAATTAATAAACGGATCTTCTAAAATTTCTGTTGCCTTCAGTCCCTAACTGTCTAGTTTTATGGGTTTTCGGTAATTATTTGTATAAAGATAGAGGAAAGATGTACAACTTTCCCACCTCCTGCCTGCTGTCTCATTGGTTGTACATCGATCTATTTTACGAGGAAAGTCTGTGAACAATACAGTGCTCTATGTTTAAAATGTCCATCAGGTCGTTTGGTGTAAATTAATAAATGGTTTTAACTCTGAAAAATATGCCTTCCCATGTATTTGTACATAATGTTTGCTCATAAAACTTAAATCAGAGTTTTAAGTAACTATTTGGGGCCTAAGATTTATAACAATCACAGGATTAAAGTTTGGCGATAATACAACGCCCTGTTATTTTATATTATATATATATTACATTCTGGTAATACCTCACTCTATCTAAATTAACATATTCTGTTTAACTCGAATAGTTCATAATTATTTATTATGTAAATTACATTGTTGTATTCAATGGTCCAGTAAAAACTGAGGCCTCAATTTTGTTCGACGAAGAGATGAGTGAGCATGATATCAAGGACAGAATCGTAATATTTCAAATATACCTAAAATATATGGACAATGCAATTGTTTATAGCTTCATTTGTTCCCTATTTTTTTTAAAAAAATACTATGCTCCAATTTAGAAGTGAAACCAAAAGAAGGGTGCCCATTAAAAAGGCAGTGTTAAGAGTTGGTTATTTTATTTTTCTTCTTGTATGATTATTTTATGAGGTGAGCTGAATACGTTTCAAAAGAGATTTGTGCAGTTTTTTTTATTTTAAAGTAGATTAGCAATAAGGAGTCAGAGGAAAGTTTCATACAATTTGCAAAACATTTTACTCACTCCACACATAAAGACTAACTGGAATTTTCAATTCACCTGTGCATATGGCTATTATGTTCTTAGAAGCTGGAAATAGTTTTGAAGTCTTACTGGTACTTGTTAATCCAATGTATTGTCTGGAACAGCTTCTTCCCAGCTCCTCATAAATAGTCTTGCTGGTGGCTCTCGCTTTGGATATAATTTTCTGGACACCACTAATTTGCAGAAGCGTTGTATCTGCTGTAATCCACACAAAGGCCGTCTAGTTTGTTTATGTTGCTGATAATGCCTCGTCCTGAATAAATGACTCCCAGCGAGCGGTCTCAGGCCCAACTCACGCATTCGCTTTTGAAAAGCGATCTTCTCTCAGACAGTTGGTTGTCTTTTATCTTTGTGTTTCTTTGCCTGTACAAAGGTTGTTTAAGACTCGAAGATCCGCTCCACGGGATAAAACAGACGGGCAATCTATCTATTTTAAAGGTTTGCCAACTACCATGTTTTACTTAGCATAGTAAAGCTCTTTCATTTGCTGTGATTGTGTTCAAGTTGCAATTTTACCACATAGGGCTTTTTCTGACACGCTCATTAGCCGAAGGTACCCCTTTTTGAAGCATGTGATAACGATAAAAATGTGGTTCAGTTCTCAAGATGTCAATGGAACTGTCTTTAATTGTTGACATTAGCCTGTACATTGAGGTCGCATAATTTGGACTAATTGGCAAAGGAATGAAGACAGTCTTCAAGGCTCAACCACGGGATAAAAGGAACACGTCTAATGAAAGTGGGCTATCCATCTGTTGGGCCTGTCTAGGATGAAATTCCAAATCAAAATCAAACCTGTAAGATTTTTTTGTTAGTTTTCCTACTGCCACGGCTATTGTTTGTATTGAGCTAAAATGGGATGAAATACATAGCAAATAAATAAAGCTTGAATTTTGTTCCGTAAAGTTTCCCTTTTAAGCGAAGCGTCGACTGGAAGTGTTCTGGTAGTTAAGTTTTCTTCATCAAAAATTGATCGATTGTAGTTTTTTTTTAGAGTGAAACTGACCTGGCGTGACATTTTGCAGAAAATACTGTAAAAACGATATCTTAATGAGGCATGGAAAAATTATCACCAGCAACTTTGATGTGTGTTGCATGGAAAAATTATGTTTATTTTCAGATTTACAGCATCTACACTATGTTGGTTTTATAATAGGAGTTCAAGGGATAGCTGGTTTGTGTCATTCGGAGTTGGCCACTTAAGATGTACATCGACCATTATGAAACTCCGTGGCTCTTCACAGGTAAAGTGTCGCAGCCTAGTTTCTTTTGTTGCTATGTGAATATTGCCTACAAGTAATCTACTTCAAGAGCCGTCCTTACTGATTTGCATAACAACTGAAATAGGACATTTGCGGTTTGCCCAGCGAGAAGCCTCACGCTCGAAATGGGGGCTTTTATCTTCAACGTAAATCTTTTAAAGGGCAAGTTAATATAGGATTATTTGCAACAACTGCAATAAACCCGTCCAGAACTAGTACCTGTTTGTAATAGGCTGCATAAATCTCCAAGTTATTGTTGAATGGGTCATAGCTGACGTTGAACGTCGGACAATTCAACCGAAGTAATTGTAGTTAAATGTACCGTTTGTCGTCTGCTTAATAGAATTAGGAGTTTCCTACCCTTGCTATTCCATTTCGATCACTTTGCAATTTATTTAATTCACGGGATTCTTTAAGTATATGCAGCCGTGATTAGTCCCATCTCTTTAAGTTAAGAACTACCAGTTTTATATTGATGCGTAAAACAGTAGAAGCATGTTCAAACTGATTATTGTGATAATTCTGGTTGGCATTTTGTGAGCCCCGCTGCCCACGTTGGGTCAATGAGCAGGGAACAGACCTATTAACCTACGTTTTAGTGACACCTATAACGGATACGTGCCAGCTTCTTCATTACAGCGTTAAGTTTCGAACATAGCTGAGAGTAATGATTAGATTTAAAGAAGAGTATAAAACGCGTGTAATTTATATTTAGATAAAACGCAATATACTTTAGGTAGCAAATTGTAGAATTGTCATTTATGTCCTTTCCAATATCAGATAAATATTTTCAGGGCTTTTAGTAAATGTCTTTGAAGACATATTTTTAGAATCAATGATCAATACTGTATCACTTTCGCGAATCGTTATACGATTGTATTCAAAACCAAAAATAAAACCTGTCCCACGTTCAAAGTGATCTGAAATTGTTAAACAACTTGCAGCGTGAAAGGGATATCATATGTACCATCAGGATTAGCTAACACCAACCAACTCTTAAATGGTTTGTATGAACTAACATTAAGATAGTGTTACAATGTGTAATGCTATATCATCTCTATCTCCAGGTCTTAGCACCCAGCGATTTAGAATATAAGGGAGAAATGTGGATGTTTGGTGTCCACATATCCAGGAACAGCTTTAAAGTTGCATTCTGAAAATGCTTTTTGTTTTCTAAAATATACAGTCTGTTTTAACAGAATACGAATTTCGTTTTTCATTTCAAGAATATAGTCAATACACTTGCATGAAATGGGATGGGTTGGTGTGTGTGTGGAGGTGGGGGCGGGAGTCAGTGGGAATCCTGCAAGAGCCGCTGCTTGCCAAAGAATAATTTGGATCTTGTTCATCTGTAAACTGGCCAAAATTATTAATGAAGACAAATCATGTTAATTAATAGGAAAGAGAACACGGATAAATGAACGGGATGAAATCCACAGTTACATTACTTCGTTAGAAATCATTTGGTAAACAAATCCCACACGGGGAATGTTGTGCTGCGTTTAGATGACAGCGTGCTATCCATAACCCGATAGGATATCAACACAAGTACTTCTATACCAAGTGTTAGGTTTCCTCCTAACGAGACTTTTTTTTTAATTTTTGGGATTATTCGCTTTGTCTACGTGAATTTGAAAGAGATTTCAAATGTCATGGGTTCGGTTCCTGCTCAGATAGCGAAGAGTGATCCAAGTACTCCGATTGTTGTGGGGTTGGAACTTGTGATGCGTAAACGCCTTACATGGTGGGTTATACGCCATTGGATTCGCTCTATGATTGTCAGCAAATGTGTGGGTTGGTAAAAATGAACAGAGAAAATGTTTCTAGGAGAAAGTTACTCTTATGAAAAGGAGCAGAGGGTCAGTCAGATAGGAAATGTTCAATCGTTTATATGTTGTTTGTTCTTTTATTTGAGAGTCATAAATATTGCAGTCTGAATGTTCATTAGTACGGCCTGCTTCATTTTTCAGAAATTTTCTTTGGATGAATATTTCATTTGTGATACCATGACAGAGATAATTGTCATGTTGTCTCTGACGCTTCTTTCCATGTATAACCTGTAATGGGAATATGAAACAGATGTCAGCATGTGAGTTATTAAACTTTCATGCAAATAAAATGAGTTTATCTTTTTTTCATAGAACCGAGACGCCACATTCTCAAAACAAATTATTAAATTCCTTATGTTTACAAATCAGATTAGTGACTTTCTATTAAGATTACTCTTAATAACAACTAAGTATTTATTTCAGCAACGGATTGTTCATCTCACAAATATGCTAATATTCAATGGGTTCACCATTCCAATTCACGTAATTGCATTCAACCTCCTAATACTTTAATTTTTTTGAAATAAACTGGTAGTGTGACAAATCATTTAAAGCAGATTTCAACTTGGCGTTGTTTTTAATATGTTTTCAACTTGCTCAGACAAATTGTCAGATATCTTCCTGAGTTTTCTAACCATTTCGAATGAGCATTGCTCAGAAATGTGTTAAAGGTTCACACAACAGAGCTATTCTCGTAACATACTTTCTTGCGGCACATTTATTCTATTACCAACTGATTAAACAGATTTATTTGTGTTTTTAAATGCATTCAATGATTACCCCAACAGTTGTTGTCATTTTAGGTTTGAGTTGGACAAAACCGATGCTTTAGTTTATAAAGCATGCATGAGGTGTGCGGCCTATAGTTTCAAAAACCTTGCACGCGATTGCAGTTCTGTATATCATTTTTTGTAGAAGCTCATTAATTTCGAAATGACAAATGAATGATTTGGTCTTGTTGAAGACGTGTCAAATAACATCAGAAGGTCGCAGAGTACTGATACCTATATTTTCTCCTTATTCACCTGGATTACAAAATTTGAGCAGGGGAATGCAATCCAATTATCTTTAAATGATACCAAAAAGGGCAACGTTTGATAATCGCATTAAATAAAAAACAAAACGGGAAAATAATTTTTCGTTTGCCTTAGCTCAAGAGCCAATGGCCTCGATTGGTTTAATAATCGGAATGAAAACCAGTTCGATAGAAGACAAGTTGTACACCAAATTATTTATTATCTGTGATGGTGTTTGGCGAAAAATATAATTAAATATACTTTTCCTAAAATGTAAAGAATATTACAAGATAATTGACCATATATTGTTGAACATAAATAAGTCCTAAGTTTCTAACTTGTGTTCAGCCCCGGGTCTATTTTGAAATGGAAGCATACAGGACGGAAGTAGGCCATTCGGCCTATAGTGTCTGCGCTGATCAGCAAGATCATTAATCCGCTTTTATTTTTCTCACATTCCCATCAATTTCCTCCAGATTCTACAACACACACTAAGCAAAACTTGTAATAGCCATCCCTCGGGTCTTTTTTTTTTGCCGGAGCACCCAGGGGAAACCCACGCAGTCACGGGGAGAAAGTGCAAACTTCACACACAGAGCAGCGTAGGTCAGTCAGGATTGAATGCAGGTCGCTGGAGCTGGCAGCAGCTTACCGGATGCGACATTTATGCCTCCTTGTTTTTGGGATACAGTATTTAGAACCCTGCTGATCATTCTGAGATCTGAGATTGACTTAACCTTTCAACCCACAAAGAGATTCTTCCAACTGTAATTCCTACCAGTCCTTTGGGCGAAACCTTTATCCTGGTTTTGTTTGGTTCAATATAACGACTTCACCTGCAAAGTAAGCACAGGCCCATTACTACCAGAATTGTACGGACCCACGTTCCTTTCCTCTTCTTCGGAAAGGCAACGGCACTTTCCGTGTGTTTTCCCATGTGCTCAACGAGGAAAGAGCAGCTTATCGTATTTTAGGGAAAAAGTGTGTTTAAAACAAATGAAAATGCATGATATAAGTTGAATTTCATCAAACATGGTAAGAATAAAAACAATGTTCTTACATTTTCTGCCAAATGGACCTAATAAGTTTAGCGGACTCGTTTTGTAAATATGCGCAGACTGTTTATACAGCAACATAACACTTGAATGTATAGTTTTAGTAAAAACAACTTCTGCGGGGGGAGGGGGGAGGGGGGCGGGGAGATCCTGCCATCGAAATCCTAGGACTGCTGAGGTGCAGCTGCTGCACAGAAAAGAGATGCTTGCTGATTATATTAAGAAAATTATTTCCAAAAGAAAGACGATTCCAATTTTTTTTTTAGGTTTCATTTTAACCCTTCGCATAAATCAATTTCGCCCACTTGCATTGTATCATCGAACGGGCTTTATTCTTGAATTTCTCATCTTCTGGATTTAAGTCTGGAATAAGTTCAAGGAGCTATTAATGTTTTGATTAAAAATACTCATGATAACGGAGATTGAGATTTTACGCAAGCCTCATATCCAGGGTTGTTGTCACGCAAACACAACATAGTATGTTTAAACTCGAATATTCAAACTTACAGTGTACAACTGCAATTACACATACAGTATACTTACATAGGTTCACATAGACAAACCGGCAGCTCTTACACATCTCATTTTTAAGGACCTTTTATTTAACAGTGTACTTCAACCCCATCACCAACTTTACTTTTATATATACTTTAATAAACATTAAATGACACATTATCCGAAAGTAATTCTCTACTCCATTTGCAGTGTTAAGGAGAAATGTTTTCTTTCTGACTTTTTTTTATATCTCTGATCATCCTTTACTAACTACCAAAAGGCGCTATTAAAATCTCATCATTTCCATCTGACCAACCAGGATCACACATGGCGAAATTATGTTTTTTTCCAGAAACTTTTCAACGCCTAGTAAATATAGCCTCATTTCAGATGTCCTATACAATTTTCAGAGGTACCGCACGATAACAGGTCCTTCCGGCCTAACGAGCCTTATGTCGAATTCGTTATTATTAATTGCATGGAAAATGTCTTTTTAGCAGCATATGGTACCCTTTTCGGAAAAGTGATCCAGGGAATCGGGAAATAGGTGAGCTGTGCTTTTATCTTGTACTTCTTTTCGTCTCCTTTTCTGTGGATCCAAAGTTTAGACATAGTCGCAGTGAAATAATAGCTCGACTTCTGGAGCCAGGTTGTCCGCCGCTAATGTTACCTCTGCCTTTCTTTCCTTACTGATCTGTATTTACTGTTCTATATTATTTTCCCACACTCCCACGCCTCCTCGTGAATTTTATGTGCTTCTTGTAACGCCCAATCATGGATAGTTAATGCATATGATAATTAATCGCTAATATATCCGACCATTGGAAATATATGCGCGTTGATTTCTTCTGCTGAAGAGTCTCGCGTGGAATATTCCCCTTTCCATCCTTGTCTTTTCCCTGACAGATGTTGAGTTACCTGCTACACAGTTCCTGCAATTCAGCTCTCAATTTTCATTTCACTCTTCTACGCATTTTTAATAAAATTAAATCCCAAAGATCCCTCCCTATACTAATACAAACACGTCAGAAGATGCTGAGGCAATTAAATATATTCTTCAGTGCTGCTGGAGTTATGGACTTTTTGTTTACTTAAATTACTATTTAAGTATGTATTCTTCTATGTATTCTTATCCTGATAGTTGTAAAGCGCCCGAAAATGGAAACTCGTGCAGTACTACTCGTCTGCTACACTGACAAATATGTCAACTCTTGGATGTGATGACAAATCTTCGGTTTACCCACGTGGAAGTAAGAAAAGCACTACTTGGGAGCCGGGCAAGGAAATCATTCGTAACACTCAATCAACGTCGCTAAAAGGATTATCTAGTTATTCGGACAAAGCTGTTGGCGGAAGCTTGCTGCGTGCAACTTGACTGTCGCAAACCAAATGGTTCACTAGGATTTCACGTCAAAGATATTTTATTAGCCATTTGGTCGTACATCACTCCCGAATGTCTCGAAGTCACCAAATGGTGGTCTTCTAATCCACTGTTTTGCTTACATCCACCAGGATAATGGGACCAAAAGACTTCCAAACATACGCATCGAGTCAGAGTACAAATTTTCTCAAACCCGTGCTTTCGTAAAGATTGTACAACGGAAGGCGATCAAACTACATAGTAACATGCACAACGTGTAACTCAAAATCCGCCCTTTTAATCCAAAAGTCTAAATCAATTGTTGGAATTCATAAGGCGAATATAGTCCTTGTTTTTTTTTATTACGGTTATTAGACGTCAAGAATTAGTTGATAAAAGTATACGCCAATTTCTAGGGCATCAATAAATATTTCAGCTAATATTGAGATCCCCAGCAACACTGAGATGACAAATAAGCTGTCGATAGTTTGAAACCTTACCCACTTTCCCCAAAGGACGCCGTGTCTTATTGAAGTTTCTAGCGAATCATATTTTTCATTTAAAATGAAAAATGCTGGAAGTGTTCAGCAAGTCAGCCCGTTACCGCGGAGAAGAGAGATATTTGCGGTCAGAATTGAAAGGATAACCCAGTTTCTTTATCCACAAATGCTGTCTGATTTGCTGAATATTCCCAGGATTTTCTTTTTTGCGTTATCCAAGTTTTCCAGCATTTTCCTTTCTAGTTGCTGTATTTATTGAAATTAAATCTTTGTTTAGGCAACGCAATCTTATTTAATCGTCCTGAGTTAAAGTGGAAGTATGGTATGCGATGCGCATTGTGAACGTTCATAAAGACCACATGTCCATGGAACTCTTTCGAACACCTACCGGGGTATATACCAGCGTAAAAAATATAGCTCTATTCTTATCTGTGCGTTTGCTCATATTTGTATTTATGTGGCAAACGTCAATATATGTGCCTACAAGGCTGTGGACAAAAATGCTCCAGATCTGTGATATAGCGATGGAATAACTTCCACTGTTCAGGCAGCATAACCCATGGCATTCTGTCAGAAAGAGTATATCACGAACTGGGTATTTTAACTTTGCCTTCGCCAATAGCCGTCGGGCGGCCGAATGTTTCCAGCGCTTTTTTTAAACCCAAAATTTCGATCTAACTTGTAAAATATCCGTTCCCCCGCGCCTTTTACAAATTTGTGAATTTGCGCATTTTCGTAGGTATAATTGAGGGTATCTTGTGCCTGTTAATATGTGTAAATGTCTCTGGAGTGGACGGTTGGTTTTCTATCCTCTACTTGTTTATAACAGTTTTCTCATGAACGATTGTATAAAAGAGCTGTCTTTTGTGATTCCGAAGGCAAGTCTCCGTGTCGTTGGTATATTTCTACATTTCCAGCTATCGGCTTCTCACCGTTGCGAAATTTAAAAAAAGATCCCGATCGGGATCTGTGTCAGGAGGTCAGACAGTTGTGTTTTAGTATCAGTTCCAGTAACCGGAGGAATGGATTAGACTATACGAGCTCTAATCCATTCTTGGAAACGGCTGACTGTGTGTGGTTCATGCTTGAAAAAAGTCAGCAAACGTGCAGTGTAAGGGCAGAGATATTAACTAAATGACTGAAAGGGTTTAACATGTGACCTTCGCAATTACGGTAATTCAACCTGATCGCAGCTGCGGCCGTCTCTTTGAGTAACTGTAGTGATCTTACGACAAAATCTTTCTCAAATAAATTAGATACGTTTCACTTATTAAAGCGGCCCTATCGGGCTTTACCAATCTGTTCGACAGTTTTAAGTCAGCTAGACCATTAACCGAAACGGAACCGACTAACCAATCAGCTTTGCAATAAACTTCGGATACAGTGTTACAATTTTAGTTTCATTGAAAACAAGACTATATCGATTTTTTTATTATTATTCTTCGCGTTTTGCATTTTGTCTCTTGTCTGATTCGCCGATGTTTGAAAGAAAATAAGTCTTGGTGATAAAAAACGAAGTGTGCTCTTAAATGACAATCTAAGTCCAGGACCTCCCTTCATCAAACTGACGTTGCGGCTGTGTTTCCAAGACGATCGGTAAAGTAGATCCTTTGCAGAGTCGAACGGATTTCGCTTTCGAGCGACCACACCATATTGTTTAAGTTTCTGTAAGAGGAGAAGCGATTTAACTCCGAATACTTTTCTGAAGCCCCATACTTCCTTCTGCATTAATTTCATCTGAACATATTATCCATCCGCTGTCAGGTTTCTCAACTATCATGCATTCGAACAAAATAAAAGAATTATTTTTGGAATTTAGTGGTCACTAATCAGAAATTCACAAAACCATTTGATAAGACTATATGGCCAATGCATAGATATTACCCGTACGCAAATAAGATAGATAATATGATGTATACACGTATTCTTAATACAATACGAGAAATAGCAACATATATGGTAGTTGGTTTTCTCGCCTGAACTACATCTACAGCATTAACAGCAAGCGGGTGCAGCAAATCAAACATCGCTGAACACATCCCAGACAGCAAGAAATAACACGTGGCCTAGTTGTGATATATTGCGGAAATGATGCTACATTCAAAATTGTGCTGATCAGTTGTCGCTTTGTCAAAAACATCGGACACCGCAACAGAAATGATTCGAGGAATTTTTTGGTTAACTATCGGCACTCGATGCATCTTCCCTTTCCCAGTTAATAGTCTTTGGTTCTCAGTTCACGAGATTATCTTTTAAAAACAAGACACAATGAAACAAACCTTACCTTTACGTAACGAGCGAAACTTATTTTTAATCATCGCACGGCGCGGCGTGTAACGTTGCCACTACTTACATTACGAAATTGCATCACCACTTCAAAACGACCCGTGTCTACTTTTTCACCAATATTAATGATTCTATCGGAGAATATGCCGGAGCGGTTGCTTTTAATAGCGTCAATATCACTTAAATGAAATGCTTGCCCAGGTTACAAAAGTTGATAGTATCTAATACTCAAATCCCCGAATAGACACCTTCGTGCGTCCTCATTAGGCCGAGGTTCAACATCTGACAAACGCCAAATGTCACCTCGTGTTTTTCGTTGAGGAGTGTAGTTGCCATCCCGCTCCGTGAACCTAAAACCCTTAATGAGTTTTTTCTCTCTCCACAGGCCCGGGCTGTAATTCACAACACGTTTCAAGCAAATGAACACCGTTCGAACTTATTGCAGACCCGACCCCGTATTTTGATTTATTGCCACCCCCATTCACTTCTAAAGGGGCCAGCACATAGACATACTTTCGCCGTATTTAAAATATAACATTCACTGAGTGGGTAGCTGGGAAGGGCGGAGGGACTGCGGTTATATAATTAAACTTTTTCTGTTGCACGGACCCCGACGTGGAGCAGATAGGGGTGAAGTGGGGAGCAGAACCAGAAAGGGTTAAATTCAGAAAATTCAGAAATTCAGAAACATTGAGTTGCACTGCCAAAGAAAACTATTTAAGCTGCGCAGGGGAAAAAACGACGTGGTTTTACAGAAATAAACGCAATCCAATGACTGAGGTCAATAGTGCAAACTTTTTAAGACTAATGTTTATTTAGAAGAGTGATTGGTGTCTGCCTCGCTTTACTTGTGCCCCTGTGCCTGGATTCTAATAACTTTTCCAGATGCGCGCACAACAGCCAATGCAATAGCACGGCCTGCCAAAGCTAGCGTAAACTCCTATCAACATCTATCACTAACCAGTTGTAGCACTCAAAAACGCATGTATCATTCTGCTCGTTACTCCCTTCCCTGAGAAATAGTGGTTGAGATTAATTCCCTCGTGAAGAAAACAACTGAGTGATTTCTTAAAAAGAAAACATCCGGATTTTATTTTGCTGTGATATTTTATTGCCTGAAAATTATAAGGTATTAATCAACGCTTTTGCAAGAATATAAAAAAACCCAGATAAGAACTGAACCGTTGAATTCCCCCAAGCCGGGCAATACGGAGGCTCGATGAATTCTTTCGAGCCAGAAAAAACAAAGAGAACAACTTCTAACCAAATGCCTTCGAATGTTATTGAATATAAAGCCAGGGGGACATAAATCGCCATTACCGCCAGTAAAAAAAAAGTCGCTCCTTATTAAGTGAAATGGAATCCCGGTGCTTCGACAGGCGAAAAGTTCAAAGTAAACTAATAACTCATATCATTCAAATACTCTATGAAGCATCTCCGACTAGTAAGCATATACACTCTGTGATTTTTTATTCCATTTCTTGATGCTATGTTGTTGAATACTTTTGCCTTTTCTCCCAGATGCCAACCGGCTGCGCCTGTCTTTAACCTGCCCATATTGAGGTTTACAGTCTTACCTCTCTACATTAACTGTGCTTTCAATCCACAACGGCTGCCCGGCCTGGGGTGATTCAATGATTCATTTCTCTCCTGTCATTCTGCGCCAGCGGTCCGAGTACATTTTCGCTGCATGTTTTGTTTCTTTATAATTCCTGGTGGAGACATTTATTTTTGTTTGTACAACTGGAAAAACCATCGGAATCTTTCTTTTCTTAAAAAAAAATGGCCACGGGGTCGGGGGTGTCCAGTTCTCTTTAACTCAACTACGATTTACAATCTTACTTTAAAAAAAAACAAACCGCTCATTACCTTTCTGCGGTTTCATTCTTTAGTGGTCCGAGAATGAGAACTCGCTGAAAATATAAACGTTAGGCCGATGTTTGTGGGGTCTCCCAAAGGGTAGAGGGCAATCTTTCGGGTCCACGCTCTATTGGCGACCTTCCTCCTGCATTGGCGAACGCTTGGCCTATGCTACAGTTTGATGTTAAGATAAAAATCCCTTTTCAGTACTAGACTGGGGGGGAAAAATAAGCGTGTAGCTATGAGTCAAATGCTTTTCATTCAATTAAACGTTTGCTGGAGGTAATTCTTCCTAACAAAAATATTACATCATGGCTTTGGGTTGTTTTCCTTTCATGGGAAATAACATTGCAACATTCTCCTCAATAAGTAAGATCAAAATGTTCATGAAGCATTCGTTTTGACAAAATTATATTCACAACACATTCGCGTTGGCTTTAATTTATTCAAAAAATTCAAGGGTTAAATTTTAAATAAGAATGCAAACAGCCATGGCCAGTCTGAACTTTTGGAAAACAAAATTTACAGAGCTGGTAGTGGCCTGAGGACCTGGTGTAGAATTAAAGCTCCAGCAAGAGAAACACTTCCCGCTGCCATTTTAAAAGGAATCAGCTGCTGTGTAATCCAAACACCAAAGCTTTTCAGGCAAAAACCTATGTAAATAAAAGTAAATGGTGCTTGAATCTTAGTTCAGGATGGTAATGGTGGAGTGTTAGCAGGTCTTCTCGAATTACAATGGTGGCCTGCAAACCATGATCATCACCAATGCAGCCACCACCATGGGGTTCCCAACCATCCTTATGTGATATTCCTCCTCATGCCTTACGGCACATCGGCCAACACCCTTGCCATTTCTTTGGCATTTTATCTGTTTTTACAAGGCTATGCTGCTAGATCGATGCTCAACCAAGCACGGATGGAAAGTGTGCCAGGATCTGGCTAGATTTGAACCAGGACCGCTCGCCTTGAAGTGTGGCGCTGATGCCACTACACCACTGGCTGGCCAACCATTCTTATGCCATGGGCCAAGCTTGGGGTTCGTGGCCTTCAGGTTGGGAACCCCTGACATTGTAAACAGGCAAGGCTGAGTTATTGTCCCTGGACTAATCTTTCCATGCTGCAATATTTCAACTAATCTCCAATAAGCTTCCTGCTGGGGTGGAGCTAATTGACAAGACAAAAGAGAAACTATTCTATATAGCTCCACTCAGATTCAAGGTGTCTGCAACCTCAGGACATGAGTTGTTCTGTGCTAATGAAGCTTCATTAAGTATGTGCTCAAACGTGGGGCTCCAGTCACATGAACTCATTCACTGATACTTATGGGAATACCAAACTTGCAAAACAAAGATCCTCTCTCAGCCTCTCCCCACTATGTAACTCTGACTCCATACCTTCAGTGCACTAGCACAGCCTTTGGCTGTCTGGCAAAAAGCAGTTTCTGAGAACAATAGCTCAAATTTGGTACTAAGATCATAATCTACCTGATGACATTGATACCACTCGTACGCTTCAGAGAAAGGACTACCTGGAACAGATGCCTCAAAGTCCCAGAAAGATGTCACATTTCGAACCCTCCTTTCATCCCAAACCCTCCTTTCAAAATTGTAACCTCGCTACCAATTCTTGGAAATTCCTGGCCCATGACATAAATGGTGAATGCGTACACAGCATGGCAATGGGGCCGGCAGTCTCATTGTCAGAAGTACACAGATGCTCGGCAGAAAGGATCCATACTTTCAAAGCTACCCAGCCTCCATTCCATCAGGCTGCTTCTGCCCCACCTGTGGATAGCTCATCTTACTCCTCAGAATCCACTGTAAGCAGTAAAAAGCAATGTCATTATCAGCTGTGAAAACAAAAAAAAACTTTAGAAGAAGAAGGAGACAAAAACTGAACAGGAGAACTGCAGAAATTCGGGATAGGTAAGATCCTTTTAACTTTTTTGTCACTCCACTCAGGCTCTCCTTGAGGCCATTAGGTGTCTGAATCCAATGAACTTCATCAGGATGTTAATTTGCTATCACTAGCTTTTTGCTTCCAGATTGGCTGATGTGTTGGAATACCCTGTAGGATGGTCTCCAAACAATTAAAAAGCAACACTGCCGTAGTGCTGACTTTGGTGGGATGAAAAATCGATGAAATTTGAAAGATAGCTAATCAAATACCCTCCAAATTTTCTCTCTATATTAAGTGAATGGGAAAGTTGGGTGAGAAGCAAATGGATAATGAATTCATATAATCACCCATACTTCAAAAAGGTTGGAATTTCTACCAACCAGGAATTTCTATTAACCGGGAATCAGGCCACAATGTCCCGTCTATTGCAAAGAATCCTATAGTGTGCATAGGACTTAGCTGGTGCTTTTTATAGAATGTAACTCTCTCCCACTTGCACAGAAGAAGATTTCACATTAACATTATTAAATAGTTAATGGCCCACCATTCCACACACATATATTAGGTACATTCTGCTCAAAGTAAAATGAAACATTGAAATAAAATGTTCACATTTTGATATTGTCTTTACACTAATTAATGAAAAAGAACAGTAGTTGTCACCTAAGGCAATTGAAAATAGGAATTAAGTCACTACTTCAGGCTTCTGAAAAAAAATTTGTCCTGATTTGATACTTAATATTATTTTTTAGAATGTGTTTATTATAGCTGAGGTGGCCTGAACTTCTCGTAGGTATAGACATAATCTACAAATAAAATAAGGGGCAACCTATCCTGCTTAAGCTCTGTTTAATGTTAAACAGTGTCCCAAACTAATCAATAGAAACCCAGGAATTAAAGTTGAAAATCTATTTCTTTGTTGCTAGATCATATTCCACGTGCAAGTAATGACAGCGAAATGTTGTTCTTCTACAAGTCTATGTTTGAACTTAGAATAAAATGAAACTCTAAAGATCTGCTTATCCCGCAATGATTGGCAAGGTGTATTGTATGGCACTTGATGAGAAGGCTTAAGCTTTCTTTTGTCCAAGAACATTTAAAGAGTATAATGTGAGAGAATCCAGGCTGCACAATTCGTATTTAGTTTGCTCCAACGATGATACAACCTCTTGAAATTCGGCAGATTTAAGGACCTATAGGCACCATTCAAGTGCACGTTCTTTTATTTTGTAGTTAATAACAGGGTGAAGTAATTGAAAACCTGAATTGGGACAACACATGCTAGACAGAGCTGCTGTGCATTATTAGCCTAATAGCACATGAGTCTCCACATTATATTTGAAATGTGTGAAATCTGCAGGATTTCAGATTGGAGAAGAGTATAATTATACACCAAAGACCAATCAGTCAAATAAAACATTCAATCTAGTAAATATAAAACACTCTCCTTTGTGCCTTTGAAGTACTTAAAAAATTACAGAGGCAAAATCCCAGGTTAGAAAGGTTATTGAAACTGGAATACATGGTGATAAAATACAAAAATCAATCACTAACCCTAAAATATTGTTGATGCTTCAATCAAAAGCAATTTTCCTAATACTAGAGTCCAATTTGATTATTAGTATAGGTACTGTGCAAAAATAATGACTAATATGTGAACCTAAAACTTTTCTGTTAATTTTCTCCTCACTTTCACTTTGACTCATTGCTGATAATCTAACAATTGTTCTCCAGCTTTTGACTGATATCATTCATGTTCAGTTATTACTTGCATGTTTTGACAGACAGAAAGTTCTCCCATGTTAAGGAAGGGCTAGAAGTAGAGAAGATTGGGAGTGGTGGAATGCTGTTGTAGTTAACGTCTGTCACCTTTTCTTTCACCTTTTCTACATTAGCTAATATTTTCATGGGGATCATAGGTTATCAAAAATTCAGGGCAAGACAGTGTCCAACAGACAGTCACCAAATACAATTATATTATCCAACTACAAGCCAAGCTAAGATCAGCCTTTTCAATATACTGTAACTAGAGTAACACGTATAAAATGCTGGCGGGAACTCAGCAGGTCAGGTAGCCTCTACGGAAATGAAAAAGCAGTTGATGTCTCGGGCTGAGACCCTTCATCAGGACTGGAAAGGAAAGGGGAAGAAGCTGGAATAAGAAGGTTGGGAGAGGGAAGGGGAGATGAAATAAGAAGCTGGGAGGTGATAAATAGAAAAAGCAAAGGGCTGGAGATGAAGGAAAATGATAGGAGAGGAGAGTGGATCATGGGAGAAAGGGAAGCTGCAGGGACAACAAGGGGGAGGTGATAGGCAGCTGAGGAGAAGAGGTAAGAGGCCAGAGTGGGGAAATGAAGAATAGGGAAGGGAGAAGGGAAAAAAATTACCATGTGTTGGAGAAAATGGATATTCATGCCTTCAGGTTGGTGGCTTTGTGGATGAAATATGAGGTGCTGCCTCTCCAGACTGAGAGAGGTCTCATCATGACAGAGGAGGATGTCATGAGCTGACAAGCCGGAATAAGATTGGGGATTGGATTTAAAATAGTTTGCCATTGGGAAATTCTGCTTTTTGTAGGTACTGCTGAGGTGCTCGACAAAGTGGTCCTCCATTCTACGTTGGATCTCATCAGTGTAAAGCAGGCCACAAACTGAGCCCTGGATGCAGTAGTAGACCCTAACATCTCAGCAATACCTGTCTGTCCACCTATTTTTGTGCTGTCTGCAAACTTGGCCACAAACCCATCAACTCTGCCATCCAAATCAGTGACATAGAATGTGAAAAGAGGTGGTCCTAACACCAGTCCCTGTGGAACACCACTAGTCACTGGAAGCTAAACATAAAGTCCCCCTTCATTCACACACTTTGCCTCCTACCAATCAGCCAATTTTCTATCCATCCTCGTATCATTCCTGTAATACTATGAGCTCTTGTTATGCAGCCTCGTGTGTGGTACCTTGTCAAAAAGGCCTTCTGAAAAACCAATTAAACAACATCCATCAACTCTCCTTTGTCTATCTTTCCTGTTATTTCCTCAAAGAATTCTTACAGATTCGTCAGGCAAGATTTTTCCTGAAGGAAACCATGCTGACTTGGGCCTATTTTATTATGTGCCTCCAAGTACTCTGAAATCTCATCCTTAATAATGGACTCCAACGTCTTCCCAACCACCGAGGTTAGGCTAACTGGCCTATAATTTTCTTTCTTCTGTCTCCCTTCCTTCTTTAAAAGTGGAGTGACATCTGCAATTTTCCAGTCCTCTGAATCTAGCGGTTCTTGAAAGATCATTACTAATTCCTCCACAATCTCTTCAGCTACCTCTTTCAGAATCATGGGGTGCAGTCTATCTGGTCCAGGTGATTTCAAAATTCAAAGTAAATTTATTATAAAATTACATACATGTCGCCATATACAACCCTGAGATTCATTTTCTTGCGGACATACTCAATCAATAAGTCCACAATAGAATAATAACTATAATAGAATCATTGAAAAAGCACACCAGCTGGGCATTCAGCCAGTGTACAAAAGACAACAAACTGTGCAAGTACAAAAATAAAGAAAGAATAGTACTAAACAAATAAGCAATACATTTTGAGAACATGAGATGAAGAGCCATTGAAAGTGAGTCCATGGTTTTCGGGAACATTTCAGTGATGGTGCAAGTGAGGTTGAGTGAGGTTATTCCATTTGGTCCAAGATGCTGATGGTTGAGGGGTAATAACTGTTCCTGAACCTGGTACTGTGAATCCTGTGGCTCTTGAAAGCACACACTCTGCGATTCAGGATCAGCTTCTTACCCTCTGCCATACCATTCCTAATTAGACATTGGACTCATAACACTACCACACGTTTTCTTTTGTATATGATTCCTGTTTTGCACCATTTCTAATCTAACTATTTAATATACATATATATACTTACTGCAAATTAATTTTTTTCTTTCTTCATTATCATGTATTGCATTGATTTGCTGCTGCTAAGTTAACAAAATTCACAACATATGCTGATGAAAATAAACCTGATTCTGTTTCTGTACCTTCTTCTTGAAGGCAGCACCAAGAAGAGAGCATGGCCTGGGTGCTGGGGGTCCCTGATGATGGATGCTGCTTTCCTGCAACAACGATTTATGTAGATATGCTCAGTGATGGGGAGGGCTTTACCTGTGATGGATGGGCTGTATCCTTGACTTTTTGTAGGGTTTTCTATTCAAGGACATTTGAGTTTCCATACCAGGCTGTCAATATACTCTCCACAACGCATCTATAGAGGTTTGTCAAAGTTTTAGATATCTTCACAAAAATTCCAAGGAAGTAGAAGTGCTGCCATGGTTTCTTCATAATTGTACTTTTGTGCTGGGCCCAGCAGAGGTCCTCCGAAATGATAACACCAAGGACTTTAAAGTTGCTGAACCTGTCCGTCTTTGATCCTCTGATGAGGACTGGCTCATGGACTGGTTTCCTTCCCATGAAGTCAATAATCAGCTCCTTATATGCTGATTCATCACTACATTTGATTCTGTCCGCAACAGTGTTGCCATCATGCAACTTGAATATGGCATTGGAGCTGTGCTTAGCCACACAGTTGTAAGTATAAAGTGAGTAGAACAGGGTCTAAGCACGCAGCCTGTGGTGCACCGGTGCTGATGGAGATTGTGGAGGAGATGTTGTTGCCAATCCAAGCTGACTGGGTCTTAAAGTGAGGAAATCAAGGACCCAATTGCCGAAGGAAGCAATGAGGTCTTGAAGCTTATTGATTAGTTTCGAGGGGATGATGGGATTGAATGCTGAGCTATAGTCGATAAAGAGCACCCTGATGTATGCAGCTTTGCTGTCCAGATGTTCCAGGGTTGAATGAAGAGCCAATGAGATGGCATCTGCTGTTGATCTGATGCACTGGAAAGCAAACTGGAGAGAATCCAGTTTGCTTCTACATACCTTCAGACGTTTTATCTTCCCAAGCACATCTGCCTATCACCCCCCTTTCTCCCATGATGCACTCTCCTCTCCTGTCAGATTCTTTCTTCTCCAGACCTTGCTTCAACCCCCTCCCCCACCCATCTGGCTTCCCCTATCACCTTCTAGCTTGTCCTCCTCCTCTTCCCCCACCTTCTTGTCCCCCTTCTTTTCCAGTTCTGATGAAGGGTCTTGCCCCGAAACGTCATCTGTTCATTTATTTCCATAGATTTTGTTGCTCTGAATTTCTACCATCTGTGGCATGTCTTGTATTTGATTGTATGACCAGCCTGTATCATTTGTAAATTGCCATTTAGTGAAATGTCTGTAGCAAATTGTTGAATTCATCTGGAATTTGTTCATTCTGTGCCTCTGAATGAAAAGCAAAACCCACTGCTTTGAATAATAAAAAATTGTAAAATTCTATTAGGTTGATATTGAAAACTTCCTTTTAATGTCCTTCTCTAAGTACATTGTACTCAAAGGAACATAATATAGCTTTCAAGATGATATTATCTTTTACAAATTAGTGATAATAATAATACAGAATTCTTTTGCAGAGCGAGGAAGCAGTTGCCCTATATTTTAATGAAAGTTTCAGTGGATCATTAACTGTTTCTCTCTTCACAAATGCTGCCTGAGTGCTGAGTATTTCTGTCATCAGATTTCAAATTTCAAACATCAGAAATACTTTGTAATTACAAGATTAGCAGCTACAGGGTGCATAGAATATTTGGCTAAATGGAGTAACACTATATCACAGGAGGAGCTTGGTATGGAGAGATGTGGAGCATTCTGCTGTCTCAGCAACACATTTTAATCTGGGGCAGAGATTAATTTAAAGAGCCTCTTATTGAAAAATGTTATAAGACTCAAATGCATATGCAAAGTCATCTGAGGCACTTATGGAGCATTTGAGTTTTATTCTATTTGTTTTTTTGCCAGAAAGGATTCATCCAATACTTCCTTCTTTGAAATGACTTAACTACTTGCAAGGTCTCATAGATCTTGCTTATAGACTCCAGAAGTATAATAGGAAATCCAAAGTGTAAAGCAGCAATAACGAAATCACAGTATTACAGCTTTCTAAGTAACCAATACTGACTTAACAAAATATGCTAATTGACTTTGACTTATCTTCTCTCTAACAGTTTTGAACGTGAAACAGAAACAGAAACTGCTGGAAACACTCAGTAGTGCAGGCATCATCCGTGGGAGCAGATGTTTCAGGTTTTGATGAAAGGGTCTGGATCTCAGACGTTAATTCTCTTTCTCTTTCCAAAGGTGCAACCTGACTTGTTGAGTGTTTCCAACATTTTCTGTTTCCAATTCAGGTTTCCAGCATCTTTGGCTTTGTTGATCTTCAGCTTTTGAGCAGGCTGTGCGCCTTGATACGAACATTACTTATTTAAAAAAAAACTGTGAATTTTTTCTTTTGTTTGACTAATCACTGAACTCTTGCTCTATTTTCATTAAGAACTTCAAAATCAAAAACTTCACATGAATGAAGTATTCCCTGACTTCACCCCTTGATAAAATGACTATAAAATTAAGTTTGTGGGTGCTTGAAAGGATTCATCAGCAAGACGAAATTTGTCTTCCCTACCCTCTACACTGCAGAATCATTCCAACTTACGCTCTTCCAAGGGCAGTATATCTTTTATGTTTCATGCTCAAAACTAAATGTTAAAAAACTAGATAAAGTTTAACAAAGACCCTTAAACAACTAAAACATCCGTTCTCCAGTTTTAAATTTTGTAGCTATGTACAAGTTTTTGACAATTTGTGTTAATAGAAAGTTATGTTCTCATTTTCTTAATCTTATTTATTTCTCTTACATCCAAAGTGATCAACATCACAGACTTCCATGTTGAAATTCATCTGCTACATTTTGGGACACATATCTGGTCTGTATCTGACCCTAAACAATTTTCTGTTTCCATCCAAACAACTAATCATATTTCTAACTTAGTATTGTAGAGTCTTAGAACATGACAGTACAGAAACAGGCCCTTCAGCCCATCTAGTCTGCTAAACTATTAAGCTGTCTAGTCCCATTGACCCCAGATCATAACCCTCCATACCCCTCCCATCCATGTACCTATCCAAATTTCTCGTGTTGAAATTGAACCAACATCCACCACTTGCGCTGAAAATTTATTCTACACTCTCACCACTGAGTTATGAAGTTCTCCTCATGTTTCCCTTAAACTTTTCATTTTTCACCCTAAATCCAATTGTAGCCTCACCTAACCTCAGTGGAAAAAACCTGTTTGCATTTACTCCATCTAAACCTCTCATAATTTTGTATGCGCACAATCTATAAAATCTTACCGCGATCTTCCACAGTCTAGAGAATAAAGTCCTAACCTGTGTAACCTTGCCATATAACTTAGGTCCTTAAGTCCCAGCAATATCCTTGTAAATTTTCCCTGTACTCTATCTATCTTACTTGCATCTTTTCTGTGGGTGGGTAACCAAAACTGCATACAATGCTCCAAATTAGGCCTCAGCAACAATTTCAACATAACATCCCATCTCCTGTACTCAATACATTGATCTATGAAGCTCAATATGCCAAAAACATTCTTTATGATCACGACCCTATCATCTTTACTGATAACTTCCTCAAAAACACTGTAAGTTTGGTTAGATATGATTTAAGATTTCCTCCATCTCTTTCAGCTCCATGCATAGATGACCACTCTTATCCTCCAATTTTGTCCCTTGTTATCTTTTTGTACTTAATATATCTGTACTCTGAACTGGCAACTGAAGCTGCCCAGAATGGCTGGAAGACCAGGGTTTTCCCTGTAGAAGTGGGATGCAGGGGATTCATTGCTACATCTACGACCAGTCTATTGAAGAAGATGGGGGTGAGGGGTCACTCCCTCCAACAAGCAATTAAGTCCTTGTCAAATGCAGCAGAAGAAAGCAGCAATTGGATTTGGATTAAAAGGAAAGACAACAACTAGGCTGCAAGATGAAGACAGGAGGGTATGGAACTGAGTGGGGTGTATCTGGGACACCAGGTAGCACCGTTGAGCCCTCTGGAGACGTCGTGGGCTTATCAACGAAACGTCAAAGAAGGAGGGTGCCCACTTGATGACCCCAATGACGTACCGACCCTCCCTCCTTGTCACCACTCCAAACCCACTGCCAACATTGAGAGTGCCAACTTACCATAGGGATTGAAACATCAAGTCCTAGTAGCTCTACTGCAGAAGCCCTCAGGATTCTTATTCACCATGTCTGCTAGGGAAATCTCAAGTCTTCTTTTAACCCTCCTGATTTCCTTCGTAACTGTTCTCTTGCAATTCTTACACTCCTCAAGTACTTCATTTGTTCCTGCCTGCCTGTACTTGCAATGCACCTCCTTCTTTTTCCTAACTAGGGCCTCAAAATCTCTTGAAAGCCAAGGTTCCCTAAACCTGTTATACTTGCCTTTTATTCTGACAGGAACATACAAACTCTGTACTCTCAAAATTTCACTTTTGAAGGCTTCCCACTTACCAAGTACACCCTGCCACAATCCACACTTATCAGATCTTTTCTGATACCATCAAAATTGGCCTTTCTCCAGTTTAGAATCTTAGCTCAAGGACCAGTCCTATCCTTTTTCCATAATTACATTGAAACTAATGGCGAAGTTCATCACACAATCTTCTGTCACCTACCCTGTCTCATTTCAAAATAAGAGATCTAGTTCACACTCTCTCTAGGTGGAAATTCTATATACTGATTAAGGAAACTTCCATGAACATATTTGACAGACTTTTTCCCATCCAGCCCTTTTACAGTATGGGGGTGCCAGTCAACATGTGGAAAGTTAAAATCACCTACTGTGACAATCTTACTTTCTTGCAACAGTCTGGGATCACTCTGCAATTTGCTCCTCTAAATCCCGTGGACTGTTATATTATAGACTGTACGGGGGGAGGGTGGGGGGATTTAAACTAGAGTTGCAGGGGAATGGGAACCAAAGCTTCAGAACAGAGAGCGGAGTGGCTGTGGAGAAAGCCTACATACAAATTCAGAAATCGAAAGGTTGAGTAAGGTGGGACTAATCCCGTTAGGATATTAGACCTCATCCAGCTCAGGTGCAAACTATCACTTCTGTACAGATCCCACCTTTCCTAGAAGACAGCATAAAGATCCCAAAATCTTAAGCCCTCCCTCCTGCTGCATCTCCTTAGCTATGTGTTAAACCATATAATCTTCCTATTTCTGGCCTCATTAACACATGGCATGGGTAGCAATCCTGAGTTTATAACCCTGGAAGTCCTTTTCTTTAACTTAGCACCTAACTCCATGAATTCACTTTGCAGAACCTCATCACGCTTCCTACCTATATCATTGGTACCGACGTGGACCACAACTTCTGGCCGCTCATCTTCCCTCTTAAGATTGCTATGGACTTGATCCAAGATATTCTTGACATTGACACCTGGGAGGCAACACACCATCTGAGAATCCCATTCTCATCCAGAGAACCTCTTCCCTGTTCCCCTAACCATTGAATCCTCTGTCACTACAGCTCGCCTCTTCTCCCCCTTCCTTTCAGAGCCACAGAGCCAGACTCGGTGCCAGAGACCTAAATGCTGTGGCTCTCCTCTGCTACGTCATTCCTCCCAATAGTATTCAAAGTCTTATACAAAGCCACATGGATACTCTACACTGGCTGCCTATGCCCTTTTCCCCTCCTGGTGGCCACCCAGTTACCTGTGCACTGCACCTTGGGTGTAGCTACATCCCTGAATGTCCTGCCTATCAGCGCCTTAGCCTTTCAAATGATCTGGAGTCCATCCAATTCCAGCTTCAACTGCTTAACGTAGTCCATTAGAAGCTGCAGCTGAATGCACTTCTTGCAAGAGTATCCATCAAGGATACTGGAGTTTTCCTTGCCTTCCCACATCCTGCAAGAGGAGCATTTCACTACTCTGCCTGGCAACCCCTCTGCTTTAAATGTGCAATAAGAAAGAGAGAATAAATAACAAAAATAAAATCCACCTACGGTCTACACCTCATCTCACCAAAGCCTCAACTCCCCACTCACATAATGACCACTTCACTTAAATCTAACTTCTTTTTATTGGATCTTGCCAAGTGCCTAATTATGCGCAACCTAGGTCTCTTCAGGAACTGTGGCTGTGGCGTGCAAAATGTGCCTTCTGCCGCCGCTTGCTTCTTTTAAGCTCTTTCTTCCTCACAATGCAATATGGATATTCAATTCTCTATTATTTTCATTTGTCAATAATATCTACATATGAAACATAAAGGATTCAGTACTGTTTTCTGAAGGTCTCCACATTATATCTCAGCATTTAGAGAACATAAGTATAGTCCCTATTCTTATTGTTTTTAAATCTTTTTATTTCCCTTTCCTCCTCTAGCCCTATAACAGACCAAATAATAGTCCTCCACTTCTGCTCTCTTGAGTACACAAATATGTAAGGTGCAAACTCAGCTGCCAACAACTTACTGCCTTCCTCTAAATTCATATGCTCTGGATGTGGCCTTTGAAACTAAATTGCCACCCCTTTAACATTGCTGAGTCAAAGTCCTACAATGCCCTGCCCAAGTACATTGAACCTCCGCTGTTCAAAAAGGTGGCTCACCCAACAGGCTGTCTTCTTGATCATCTGCAGTTCTTCTGGTGAAAAGGGGGAGGGGAAACCGTAGTTCTGGAAGTCCATGTGTTTACTCTCCTGTTCTTCCTGGTGGTAAAAGTTACAGCGCTGGGAGGGGTTGTTGGAGCTTCTTGTTGTGTAACTGCAGTAAAATCTTTAGATGATGCACATTTCATGCAAGGTGAGCCAATGGAGGATTGATTGACTACTTTGGGTGGTGGTGGGGATGCCAATTAAGTTGACCTGCTTTGTCATGGATGATAAGATGGTTCTTGGATATTGCAGGAGTCACGCTCATTCAAGCAGTTGGCAAGCATTCCATTACACTCCAGTTCTGTGCCTTAAATATGACAGAAATACTTTAGAATGTCAGAAAATGAGTGATATGTAATAGGGTACCACATAATTTATGCAGCCCCAAAATATATGTGTTGATTGTAGTTGACTTCATGGTCAATGTATCCCTCAAGTTGGTGAGGGAACTTGTAATAGTAATGGCATGGAATGTCAAATGTGCATAGTTAGATTTTCTCTTATTGGAGATGGACTTTGCTTAATGTTACCTTGCTACATATCAGCTATTGCCTATTTGCTATCAAGATCTTTGTCATAAATGCAAGGATTGCTTTTTTTTACAAGCAGCTGTGAATTAAGTTGAACATTCTGGAATCATTATTGTATAACTACCTTATGACCATATGAAGGACGGAAGGTCATTGATGTACTAGCTGAAGATGACTGGGCCAAGCATGTTGCCCTAAGGAACTCCTGCAATGATGTCATGTGACTGGATAATTAACCTCCAATGAAAATAAGCATTTTCCTTTATGAAAGATATGTTCCAGCAATTAAAGATTTTTCCTCAATGCCAATTGATTAGATTAATCAAGGTTCCTGTAACTATATAAATGAATTTATTGTTCTCCTGGTATCTCCCATCTTTCAACTAATTAGTAATCCACGGCACAAAGTTACGGGCAATTCCATTCTTCTTAATTCTAATATTCCTTTGCAAAAACCCAATAAAAGCCTCTTAGACATATTTTTCCCCACTGTGAGAAGTGGGATTTTTCTGCACCGTTTCGAGTGCTTCAATGTCTATCTTGCATTTCAAATGCATAACTTCAGTTATGTTAATTGACATGGCAATGTCAGATCAATAACTTTAATGTGGTTTATATAAAAGGAAGTCATGGCATATAAAACTTCAGTCAGCCCACACTTGGAGTATTGTGTGTAGTTCTGGTTGTCCCATTATAGGAAAGTTATGGAGATTGCTGAGAGAGTGTAGATGAGGTTTACCAGGATGCTGTCTAGACTAGAGGGTGTGAGCTATAATAAAGGATAATATGTATACTAGGCACCACAGTAGCCGAGCAGTTAGCGCGACGCTATTACAGCTCGGGGCATCAGAGTTCGGAGTTCAATTCTGATGTCATCTGCACCTCCTCCCCACGGAATGCATGGTTTTTTTCCCAGTACACCAGTTCCTCCCACAAACCAATGGCATACCGGTTAGTAGGTTAAATTGTCCTGTGATTAGGCTAAGATTAAGTCGGGGGTTGCTGGTTGGCAAGGCTCGAAAGTCTGGAAAGGTCTGTTCCATGCTGCATCCCGAAATAAAAAACAAATCAAAATAAATACATGTTCTCCCTAGAGTGTCAGCGGCTAAGGTGAAACCTGATATCGGCTTTTAAAATTATAAGTGGTAGTGAGTCAGAATCTTTTCCCCAGGGTAGAACTGTCAAACACCAGAGGACATAATTTTGCTCTGGGCCCCCCCAACCCCCTCCCAGTCTGTCAAAAGGTTTGTTTAATTTTAAGTTGGTGGGTGGGGTTTAAAGGTGTCGTGAAGGGCAATTTGTTTACACAGAGAGTGGCAGGTTACAAGGGCTAATAGTAGAATCCCGCAGTTTGCTAGAGTTTAGGAGGCTTTTAGATAGACACATGAATATGGATGATCTACAGGAGTATGATAAGTATTATAAATTGGCTTCAGTATTGTCACAATAGTATGAATCAAAAAGCCTGTCCAGTGCTGTACTGTTCTATGTTCTATGCTCGAAATGTCTTTCTGAGTTTAAATCAAAATTTCTTTCAGTTGTTTGTTTTGCATCTTTCGTCCAATGACAAATAAACAATCAAATGTTTAGCCATTTATAGAGGTCAAGTGTGTAAAATTATTGGATACTGATCATTATGACTCAAAATGGTTGTAATATTAATAAATAGGATTTTAAAGCTATTCATATTGGAGCAATAGAGCTACACAGTATCAAAATCATTTAGCCCATCACATCCATGCTGACTTCCTTGTCCATCTGCACTATTTCCGTTTGCCCACTGTCTCCTAAACCTCTTGACTGTATCTAAGTCCACCATCTCCTTTCGCAGTAAGTTCCAGAAATCAACCACTCTCTTATGAAAAAGGTTCCCCTCAAATTCCCTTTAAAATTCTTTCCTCTCATTTCAAACCTATGCCTTCTTTTTTTGCCAATCCTACCATGGGAAAAGATCTGATCACCCATCTTATTTATGCACCTTATAGTTTTATGTATCTCTATCAAGTCACCCTCTCAGTCTTTTTCTAACTGGTGAAAACCTGCTTAGCCTACCCCATCTCTCCCCATGACTGAAGTCCTCTAATCAAAGCAGCTTCCTAGTGAGTCTCCTCTGCACACTCTCTATTACAACCCATGTCTTTCAATAAGTAGTGATCAAAACTCAAAGGTTTCAAAGGTACATTTAATGTCAGAGAAATGCATACAATATACATCTTGAAATACTTTTTCTTTGCAGATGTCCACGAAAATAGAGGAGTGCCCCCAAAGAATCAATGACAGTTAAATGTTAAAACCCCAAAGCCCCCCTCAGCTCCCCGCTCCCATGCATAAGCAGCAACAAAGCAACAATCCCTCCTCCCCCACGAACAAAATAAAAGCATCAGCACCTACCACAGAATGCTCAAGCGTGCAGCAAAGCATCAGCAAAGACTTGCAGTACCCCAAAGACTACTCGTTCACCCGGTATTCAACATACCACAGGCTCTCTCTCCCTAATAAGGGAAAAAGAGGTGTCTCCATTTCACAGCAAAAGGGGAGACATAGCAAACAGCTCACTGATTTATGGTGTTAAAAGTCTGTTGCGTCACTTTTTCCGGGCTCTGTGCCCAAAGAAATCGGGTCTCTAGGCACACAGCCAGCAGCTAGCTCGCTGCTTTCGATCTTCCATCTCCCACGACACACTGAATTCCTGCAGAGGCACCGATCTTCAGTCCACCTATCTCCAGAGCCATGAGATCCCGGAATTCTGAAGGCGAGCTAATCTCCTAGGCCGCATCCTTGGTATATCACAAAAAGAGCAGTCATGAAACCCTGAGAGCAGGTCCCATTCCCACAAAGAACAAAAGTCAGGGTGTAACTCCAGGTCAGGGTCTTCACAAGAACCCTGAATGACAAAAATAGAGATACTGAATGACAAAAATAGAGATATTAAAGATAGAAATAGAGCTGTTTCCGAAGATGCAAGCAGAGGAGTCGCCGTTAGGCACCATTGTCTCTCCTAAGCTCGTCCAGTACTCCAATACTGCACACAATACTCCAAATACAGGTTAATTATGTTTTTTAATGTTGCAACATAATATTCTAACTTCTATATTATGTGCCACAAAATATTAACACAACCATGCCCTAGGCCTTTCCTTATTACTCGATTACTTGTGCTACCATTTTCTGTGAACTGTGGACTTTGAAACTCCAGTGTTCTTCTGATCAACATTTCTTAGCATCCTATCAATTACTGCACATTCCCTTGCTTATTGGACTTCTAAAAATACATCACCTTGCACTTATCAGGATTATATTTCATCTTCCAGTTCTGTGCCCAAGTTTCCATCTGATCTATAATGGTTGTAACCTTAGACAACCTTCCTTACTGTCTACAACACCAACATTTATGACATCCACATATGTTATTGTTAAATTTACGTCACTTGCCTTATATTTCGGCGTTCTATTCAGCAGGCATGGTTGTAATTTCCTTCAGTAAATGAACACAAATATTGCAGTTACCAACAAATTCCCAGAACCATTTCAACCCTGTTAATCTTTTGATCTAACTTGGCAGTTAAATTACTGGTTGAGGAATTAATTCCTCCTTTCCAAAGGGGTAAGTTTTTAACTTGCCATTTGGTATAACCTGATGCCATGGGTCATTTGCCTATTCTAGAAAAGCCTACTATTGACTTCATTTCTATTGAAGTCAGTAGAAATGAAGACTGGAAGATTAAGAGATTAATGTAGAACAGTTAACCTGATAAAAAGTGGGCAACTTTATGTACCATTCAACACAGGAACCCTACGGCATCATAAAGGCAACACTCATGTTTGCTCAGAGCAGTACCATTCATGTTTTCATTAACTATACAAATTTACAAAGCATGCAATATATTTATGCATTGAGGCATAAGTATGCTCTATATGATTTGTTCTCTGAGAGTGGGGAGAACACTTACATAGTGTAAATGGCGTTCAAAATTTGAACTTTGGAAACAGAAGCTGTGTAACCTAAATAACCATATGATTCCTGACCTTTGAGTCTTGAGTGATGAGGATTAGAACATTGGGATAAGTTTATTAAAATTTTTAGTTAGAGATGCAATAAGGACCAGGCCCTTACACCCCAATGAGCTGCACTGCCCAGAAGCCCACCTATTTAACCCTAGCCTAAGCAGAGGTCAATTTATAATGACCAATTAACCTAGTAACCGGGGTGCCTTTGGTATGGGAACTGTACTTCCCTCAATCGCAGGACTCTGCAGAGAGTGGTGCAGACAGCCCAGCACATCTATAGATGTGAACTTCCCACTATTCAGGGCACTTACAAAGACAGGTATGTAAAAAGTGCCCGAAGGATCATTGGAGACCCAAGTCACCCCAACCACAAACTGTTCCAGCTGCTACCATCCGGGAGAAGGTACCGCAGCATAAAAGCCAGGACGAACAGGCTTCGGGACAGCTTCTTCCATCAGGCCATCAGACTGATTAATTCATGCTGATACAATTGTATTTCTATGTTATATTGACTGTATTGTTGCACATACTATTTATTATAAATTACTATAAATTGCACATTGCACATTTAGACGAAGAAATAAATGAAAGGTTTTTACTCCTCATGAATATGAAGGATGCAAGTGATAAAGTCAATTCAGTTCAATTCAATTCATGGGAGGAAAGCAGAGCACCTGGAGGAAACCCATATGTTTTATGGGTAAAAACATACAAGTTCCTTCCAGATGGCGCCAGAATTGAATTCCGAGCTCCGGAACAGCCGGAGGTGTAATAGTGTCATGCTAATTGTGATGCTATCATGGATGAATGAAGTTACATGAATTCTATCGGTATTAGCAAAATTTCACCGGTAGTTACTGTTAAGTAATAACACAATCTTGTTATTGGAGCTGCATCCAGGTTACGCATGAGAAAGATTGCAGAATTTGGGAGAAGATGGCAAAAGATGATGGTTAGTAATAATTTTAGTACCATTTGACTGCAGAAGCCTCCTCAGAAACAGACCACACAAGAATGCGTCCACTAAAATGAATAATACTCCAACACTGACATAGTTCATTGACAATTGAGAAGCTGGGTGGTTTGATTTTTTTCAGAAAACATGAATAGTGTAATTAAAAAAATCATTACCTGCTGTGTTTTTCCAGTGTTTCCTTTTGCACATAAGGTTAGTTCTTTTCCCTGGATACAGTTCTTCACTGATGTTATGGCTTTGTACAGCCCGTGCTCAGAAAAATCTAGCTATTGCCATCTGTACAAATATCTAATTAACACAGCAGTTGATATACAGTACGTCAAAACAGATAGAAGTTATTGTATACTCCACATCCTTATATAAAAGCACTTGGATTTACCTCCCATCCTGAATTGAAAATATATTCCAGTCCCTGCATTATTTCTGGGCCCACATTTCCTGGAACTCCCTACCCAAATGCAACATGGCAATGCCTTCGCTAGAAAGACTGTAATGGCTCAAGAAAGGAAAGCACAGATAAGCAATAAATGGTGGGTTGGATTGATGTCCACGTTCCATAAATTAATATATAAAAAAAAACACCTTTCATAAGCTAGAGCAGCCCATAGAGGATCATACCCAATGTACTTTTGAAATGCTGGTAATGTAATGTCAAAATGAAAGTAAAATTTATTATCAAAGTATGTATATATATATCTATATACTACATTGAGATCCTTTCTCTTGCAGTCATTTACAGAAAGATAAAGAAATACAATAACCATATAACCATATAACAATTACAGCACGGAAACAGGCCATCTCAACCCTTTTAGTCCATGCTGAACTCTTACTCTCATCTAGTTCCACCGACCTGCACTCAGCCCATAACTCTCCATTCCTTTCCTGTCCATATAGTTGTCCAATTTAACTTTAAATGACAACATCGAACCTGCCTCAACCACTTCTGCTGGAAGCTCGTTCCACACAGCTACCACTCTCTGAGTGAAGAAGTTCCCCCTCATGTTACCCCTAAACTTTTGCCCTTTAACTCTCAACTCATGTCCTCTTGTTTGAATCTCCCCCACTCTCAATGGAAAAAGCCTATCCACATCAACTCTATCAATCCCCCTTATAATTTCAAACACCTCTATCAAGTCCCCCCTCAACCTTCTATGCTCCAGAGAATAAAGACCTAACTTGTTCAACCTTTCTCTGTAACTTAGGAGATGAAACCCAGGCAACATTTTAGTAAACCTCCTCTGTATTCTCTCAATTTTATTGACATCTTTCCTATAATTTGGTGACCAGAACTGTACACAATACTCCAAATTTGGCCTTACCAATGCCTTAGACAATTTCAACATTACATCCCAACTCCTATACTCAATGTTCTGATTAATAAAGGCCAGTAGGCCGAAAGCTTTCTTCACCGCCCTATCCACATGAGATTCCACCTTCAGGGAACTATGCACCATTATTCCTAGATCCCTCTGTTCTACAGCATTCTTCAATGCCCTACCATTTACCATGTATGTCCTATTTTGATTAGTCCTGCCAAAATGTAGCACCTCACATTTTTCAGCATTAAACTCCATCTGCCATCTTTCAGCCCACTCTTCTAACTGGCTTAAATCTCTCTGCAAGCTTTGAAAACCTACTTCATTATCCACAGCGCCACCTATCTTAGTGTCATCTGCATATTTACTAATCCAATTTACCACCCCATCATCCAGATCATTAATATATATGACAAACAACATTGGACCCAGTACAGATCCCTGAGGCACACCGCTACACACCGTCCTCCAATCTGACACACAGTTATCCACCACTACTCTCTGGCGTCTCCCATCTAGCCACTGCTGAATCCATTTTACTACTTCGGTATTAATGCCTAACGATTGAATCTTCTTAACTAAGCTTCCGTGTGGAATCTTGTCAAAGGCTTTACTGAAGTCCATATAGACAACATCCACCGGTTTACCTTCGTCAACTTTCTTAGTAACCTCATCAAAAAATTCAATAAGATTTGTCAAACATGACCTTCCACGCACAAATCCATGTTGACTGTTCTTAATCAGACCCTGTCTATCCAGATAATTATATATACCATATGATTTATGAAAATCTATAATTAAACAAAGATTGATAAACGACCAACACACATCAAACTTGCTGGTGAACGCAGCAGGCCAAGCAGCATCTGTAGGAAGAGGTGCAGTCGACGTTTCAGGCTGAGACCCTTTGTCAGGACTAACTGAAGGAAGAGTGAGTAAGAGATTTGAAAGTTGGAGGGGGAGGGGGAGATCCAAAATGATAGGAGAAGACAGGAGGGGGAGGGATAGAGCCAAGAGCTGGACAGGTGATAGGCAAAAGGGGATACGAGAGGATCATGGGACAGGAGGTCCGGGAAGAAAGACAAGGGGGGGGGTCCCAGAGGATGGGCAAGAGGTATATTCAGAGGGACAGAGGGAGAAAAAAGAGAGTGAGAGAAAGAATGTGTGCATAAAAATAAGTAACAGATGGGGTACGAGGGGGAGGTGGGGCCTTAGTGGAAGTTAGAGAAGTCGATGTTCATGCCATCGGGTTGGAGGCAATGTGCAAAAGCAGAAAAATAATGCAAATAAAAAATATACTGATAACATGAGTTTCAGAGTCCTTGAAAGTGAGTCCATAGGTTGTAGAATCAATTCAAAACTATGATGAGCAGAGTTATCCACACCTGTTTCTGGTGCTAGTGGTGTTTGAATTGAATTGAATTGACTTTATTACTTACATCCTTCACATACATGAGGAGTAAAATTCTTTACGTCTCTGTTTAAATGTGCAATGTGCAATTTATAGTAATTTATAATAAGTAGTATGTACAACAGGACAGACAATATAACATAGAAATACAGTAGTATCAGAATGGGATAAGCAGTCTGATGGCCTGGTGGAAGAAGCTGTCCCGGAGCCTGTTGGTCCTGGCTTTTATGCTGCGGTACTGTTTCCCAGATGGCAGCAGCTGGAACAGTTTGTGGTTGGGATGACTCAGGTCCCCAATGTTCCTTTGGCCCCTTTTTACACACCTGTCTTTGTAAGTGTCCTGAATAGTGGAAAGTTCACATCTACAGATGTGCTGGGCTGTCCGCACCACTCTCTGCAGAGCCCTGCGGTTGAGGGAAGTACAGTCCCCATACCAGGCAGTAATACTGCCAGTCAGGATGTTCTCAATTGTGCCCGTGTAGAAAGTTCTTAGGATTTTGGGGCCCATGCCAAACTTCTTCAACTGTCTGGGGTGAAAGAGGCACTGTTGTGCTTTTCTCACCACCTAGCCGGTTTGTACAGACCATGTGAGATCCTCGGTGATGTATATGCTGAGGAACTTACAGCTGTTCACCCCCTCAACTTCAGATCCATTGATGCCAATAGGGGTTAGCCTGTCTCCATTCCTCCTGCAGTCCACAACCAGCTCCTTTGTTTTTGCGACATTGGGGGAGAGGTTGTTTTCTTGACACCACTGTGTCAGGGTGATGACTTCTTCCTGCAGGCTGCCTGAGGACCGAGGGCTTCTGTACCCCTTGCCTGATGGTAGTAGTAAGGAGAGAGCATGGCCTGGATGGTGGGGATCCTTGATAGTGGATGCTGCTTTGTTGTGGCAGTGCTCCATGTAGATGTGCTCAATGCTTTTCCTGTGATGGACAGGGCTGTATCCTTCATGTAAGGTAAGAAACATGGCAGCGAATTCATAGTTTAACAATAAAACATTAAACAACAAACGATAATGACTAACTGACATTGTCCGATGGTATAAGTTGAAGTTTAAGTATTAACTGTGATACAAATTTGCCACTTTTTTTTGAATCAGACTCAGGTTTATTATCACCGGCAGTTGATGTGAAATTTGTTAACTTGGCAGCAGCAGTTCAAAGCAATACATAATCTAGCAGAGAGAAAAACAATAAAAATAATAATAACAAATAAACAAGTAAATCAATTACAGTATATGTATATTGAATCAATTAAAAATATGTGCAAAAACAGAAATACTGTATATTAAAAAAGTGAGGTAGTGTCCAAAAATTCCATGTCCATTTAGGAATCAGGTGGCAGAGGGGAAGAATCTGTTCTTGAATTGCTGAGTGTGAGCCTTCAGGCTTCTGTACCTCCTGATGGTAACAGTGAGAAAAAGGCATGCCCTGGGTGCTGGAGGTCCTTAATAATGGATGCTGCCTTTCTGTGAGAATTTCTGTGGGTTATTGTCGGCAATACCCGAGCAGGCAGGTGCAGAGTCAAATTTATCACTAATTTGACAGATGGTACCTCTGACTGTACAACACATTTTCAGAAAAGCACTAGAACATTGGACTAAATTTAATAGAAATCCTCCCACCATATTTTGCCATGTAGTGATGTACAATGAGCCTGAACCTAACTAAATTGATGTAGAAATGAAAGTTAAAGAAAAAAATATTGATGTTAATTAACTACCGTAACTTCAATTATGAAAAAGTAAAATTACCATGGTGACCATGGAGTTATTCTTTATCCAGTAACAGGATGTGTGCGTCCTCAGAAAGACCTGCATCTTTTCTCAATCATTAAACAGCCTTTAGGCTATTTTTGAGGTCAGTTAACAGCCAACCACATTGATGAGTTTGGAGTTACTGACAGTTCAAACAGGGTAAGGATAACATATTTCTTTGCTTGATAGACATTTGTGAACCAGATGGGTTCTTATAACAATACCACAGTTTCATTGTCACTATCACCGACACTAGCTTTCTATGCCTGATTTTGTTTAATTACTTAAATTTAAGTTTGGTGATACCATAATGAGATTCAATCTCATGTTGAATAATGCAGGTTTCAGGAGACCAGTCAATAATATACCTGTGATGATACCGTACTGTATAATACCAGAAATAAGAAGTAAGCTATCATTAATATCACATCCTGGAGTTTGTCAGTCCTAAAGTTGGTCCTGAGGGAGTTGTTGAAACACAGTGACAATTGGCTTTCATTTAAAGAACATATTCAGGAACTGTAACAGTTATACATTTCTGTCTGATGTTAAAATGAAAAGAAGTGGTCAATAAAATAAATGAAGGAAACTGTTAGACCTATAGAGGAGTTAGATGAAATGTCAAACTTAAGGACTGTGAGTGTTTCAGATTTCAACAAAAAAGAACAAGCTATTGATGAAATCTAAAATACTGATTCTGGTAGGACTAGCCAGACAATACTTCCCTTGACTCCATTATGATAGGTCACAGTTGTGTGTGTGTGTGTGTGTGTGTGTGTGTGTGTGTGTGAGAGAGAGAGAGAGAGAGAGAGACTTTCAACTTTGCATTCAGAAATTTAAGATAATCAAAATTTCTCACATTTTTATTTCTACTTTCAGCATCTACTGTACATACCTTTGGTAATTTCAGTTAATTATTTGGCATTCACAATTGTACATTCCGTAACCCGTTACCACATCCTTGTGCTTTCAGTCCTTTTGTTATTTTATATATTCTAGCTTTCACCCTTTTACAAATGTCTCCATTTGTTCCATTCTCCCACCTTATTCTTTCTCTGTAGCTTAGAACTTGTTTTATTTCTAGTTCTTATTAAATGATTAGAAATACTAATTCCATTTCCCTTTCCACAGGTACTACCTGGCCTGCATGACCTCATATTTCCAGTCTACAATTATTTTGCCCTGGTATTAATAACCAATATTTGGATCACCTGAGTGTGAATAGGGCAACAATGGAAGCAGTCATTCTGAATCCACCCAATGAGCAAGAAGTGGACACAGATAGTCCTTGATTTGGTATGTTCATTGGGAACTACAGCACTGTAGTTATGCCATTAACTGGTATAGTTACCAAATCTCAGTCAAGTGCTGTGGTCCATTTATTTTGAAAATGTTGTTAAGTGGAAAGTTATTGAAAATCCCTGAAGGTTTTTGCTTGGTTGAAAACTATTGCCATAATTATTCAGCAAATGAAAAACAACTTTGAAGTGTCATCTGGATGCTGCCTGATTTACAGTTATGTTTTTCTGGGAATACGTTTAGTGTTTATTCTGACCACAGTTAGTCTGCTTGCATTTGAATTGTGTTAGAAACAACCAGGTCATGTTTCCTAAAAGAAAATTATGACAGGTTTTAGCAGACAAGTATAACAGTACGTTGCAATCACAAGAAATGAGTAAAAATTAGAGCACTATAATGACAAACATACAACATTATCACCGAAGGGTTAGCCTGATATGGGCTCCTTTTATCTCAATCTGAGTATGTTGTGGATTATAACCTACCTCGCTCAGTTATGGGACTTTTCCAGGATTTTCCTTACTAAAAATGGAAAATTTTGGTAAAGTGATTTATTATTGTCACGGCCTCCTCTACTGTAAAGATGAAGCCCCACTCAGGTTGGAGGAACAACACCTTATATTCCGTCTGGGTAGCCTCTAACCTGATGGCATGAACATTGAATTCTCTAACTTCCGCTAATGCCCCACCTCCCCCTCGTACCCCATCCGTTATTTATTTATATACACACATTCTTTCTCTCTCTCTCCTTTTTCTTCCTCTGTCCCTCTGACTATACCCCTTGCCCATCCTCTGGGTTCTCCCCCCCCCCCCGCCGTCTTTCTCCCTGGGCCTCCTGTCCCATGATTCTCTCATATCCCTTTTGCCAATCACCTGTCCAGCTCTTGGCTCTATCCCTCCCCCTCCTGTCTTCTCCTATCATTTTGGATACCCCCTCTCCCTCCCACTTTCAAATCTCTTACTAACTCTTCCTTCAGATAATCCTGACGAAGGGTCTCAGCCTGAAACGTTGACTGTACCTCTTCCTAGAGATGCTTCCTGGCCTGCTGCGTCACCAGCAACTTTGATGTGTGTTGCTATTATTGTCACATGTTCTGAGGTACAGTGAGAAAATGGTCCTGCATACCATCCATATAGATCAATTCATTACAAATGTGTGCTGAGGTAGTGCAGAATAAAGTGTTACAGTACAAAGTGCAGCGCAGGTAGACAGTATAATGCAAGGTCACAGTGATGTTAAGTCCATCTTATCATGCTAGGGAAACATTCAAAAGTGTTATAATAGCAGGATAGAAGGTGCCATTGAGGCTGGTGGTACAGGCTTTCAGGCTTTTGTATCTGCTGCCCATTGGGAGAGGGGGAAGAGAGAATATATGGGGAGGGTGAGATCTTTGATTATGCTTAGTGCTTTACTGAGGCAGTGAGAAGTGCACACAGAGTCCATACTGGGGAGGGTGATTCCTGTGATGTGCAGAGCTCTGTCCACACCATTCCTGCAAGCATGGACAGAGCAATTGCCATACCAAGTCATGATGCATCTGGTTCATGATGCAACTGGGGCTCCACAGGGGACTGTCTTGTCTCCCTTTCTCTTCACCATTTACACATCGGACTTCAACTACTGCACAGAGTCTTGTCATATTCAGAAGTTTTCGGATGACTCTGCCATAGTTGGATGCATCAGCAAGGGAGATGAGGCTGAGTACAGGGCTACGGTAGAAAACTTTGTCACATGGTGTGAGCAGAATTATCTGCAGCTTAATGTGAAAAAGACTAAGGAGCTGGTGGTAGACCTGAGGAGAGCTAAGGTACCGGTGACCCCTGTTTCCATCCAGGGGTCAGTGTGGACATGGTGGAGGATTACAAATACCTGGGGATATGAATTGACAATAAACTGGACTGGTCAAAGAACACTGAAGCTGTCTACAAGAAGGGACAGAGCCGTCTCTATTCCTGAGGAGACTGAGGTCCTTTATCATCTGCCGGACGATGCTGAGGATGTTCTACGAGTCTGTGGTGGCCAGTGCTATCATGTTTGCTGTTGTGTGCTGGGGCAGCAGACTGAGGGTAGCAGAAACCAACAGAATCAACAAACTCATTCGTAAGGCCAGTGATGTTGTGGGGATGGAACTGGACTCTCTCACAGTGATGTCTGAAAAGAGGATGCCGTCTAAGTTGCATGCCATCTTGGTCAATGTCTCCCATCCACTACATAATGTACTGGGTGGGCACAGAAGGACATTCAGCTAGAGACTCATTCCACCGAGATGCAGCACAGAGCGTCATAGGAAGTCATTCCTGCCTGTGGCCATCAAACTTTACAACTCCTCCCTCGGAGGGTCAGACACCCCGAGCCAATAGGCTGGTCCTGGACTTATTTCATAATTTACTGGCATAATTTACATATTACTATCTAACTATTTATGGTTCTATTACTATTTATTATTTGTGGTGCAACTGTAACAAAAAACAATTTCCCCCGGTATCAATGAAGTATGACTATGACTATGACTATAAATATGTTACCATGCTGTCTATGGTGCATCAATAAAAATTGGTGAGGATTAAAGGGTGCATGCCAAATTGTTATACAGTCTCCCGAGGAAGTAGAAGCACTAAAGGGCTTTCTTGGCCAGGGTGTCAATGTGATTGGACCAGAACAGGCTATTGGTGTTGTTCACTCCTATGATCTTGAAAAGCTCAGGCCTCTTTACATCAGCACTGTTGATGTAAGTAGGAGCATGTGCATCATCCCCATTCTTGCAGTCAATGACCAGCCCTTTTGCTGACATTGAGGGAAATGTTGACTCGACAAAATGCCACTCAGGACTCTATCTCCTTCCTTTACTCTTGACTCACCATTATTTGTGATACGGCTCACTATGGTGGTGTCACCTGCAAATTGATTTATGGAACCTTGTGAGCGAGTGTTGAGAAAAGTCTTGGCAGAGATGTTATTGCATATCCTTACTGCTTGCAGTTTGTTGGTCATGAAATCAAGAACCCAGTTGCAAAGGGACAGGATGTTTCTTAGGTTTAGGAGTTTGGAGATGAATTTACTTGGAATTATTTTATTGGAGGCAGAGCTGTAGTCAGTAAGCAATAGTTTAACATAGGCTGCTTTACTTCAGGGATGAGTATAGGGCTAGTGGCCTCTACTGTAGTCCTGTTTTGGCAGTAGATGAATTGTGCTGGGTCAAGATTATATTGTACGCAGGAATTAATGTGTGCCATGATCTGCCTCTTGAAGTATTTCATGATGGCAATTGTCAGAGCCAACAGGCTGTAAGTAATAAGGCACGCTACCTTGTTTATCTTAGGTACTGGGGTAATAGTAGTCTTCTTAAAGCAAGTGGGAACCTTAGATTGAAGCAGAGAGAGGTTAAAAATGTCTGCAAGTACCCTCATCAGCTGATCTGTGGAGAATCTAAGTACAGGGCCAGGGACAACATAAATACTATAACCAGTCCTGCCCTGAGCCAGTGTTCTGACATAGAAACAAAATCCACTCACTTCATTTTATGGACTGGTCTAGAATATTTATTAAATTGGCTGGGATTTGAGAATTTAAAAGATAGTAAGAAAGTTGTTTAGCCAAGGCTTTTTTTAAAAGTGCTGTAGTTCTTATCTTAAAGGGAGTGTCTCTGAAGCTTTTAGAGAGAACATTAGGCCAACAGTGTTATGTGGATAGTGGGGAAAAATACAGTTACATACAAGGATGTTATTTTCATCATAGTTCATGCATCATGCATCAGCCTTTCTTATGTGTTGTTTTCTTATTTTCAGATAGAGAAGCAAAAGCAACTACTGAAAAGTTCAGAAGCAAATTACAGCAGAAGCTAAAAATCTGACAGAAAGAAAATGCTGAAGAACATAAGAAAACGATAAAATAGAAGCAGATGAAGGCCATTTGGCCTCTTGTGCTGCCTCTCGTAAGGTCATGTACCTTGGCATCATTTTCCTGCAGCTGTCCTTTGATTCCCTTAATATCCTAAGATCTATCAACCACTATCTTGAATACACCCAGCAAGTTGGTTTCCACAGCCCCTTGGGTGGTGAATTCCAAAGATGCCTTGGGCAAACAATTTTCTGCATCTCTGAAGTTAAAGGTTGGCCACTAATATTGTGAATGTGAAGGGCACTCAATCGATTAGGCAGTGTCTGATAAAGAGAAGCAAAATCAATGTTGCTCAGGACTGTAAAATCAAAATTGCTGGCATTTCGTGATTGAAAAAATCCAACAGTTAAAGTTTAGTTGAAGTTTTATGCTGCCATTCTCTAAATTGAAAGACATAATGACAAGTAATAAAGCAGAAAGAAGAATTTACTCTGCTCAACCTTTGGACATACTTTGAAGTTACCTCATATTTTGAACTATGAAGCAAATATTGTCTGTGGCAAGAAATTGAAATGTTCATACTGTAGTGAAGTACAAAGAAAGCATAATTTTGAACTAAAGTATGGCTTGGTTTAATTCTTATACATGGAATGACAAGCTACTTTTATGAATGTAGTGTTTTAATTCAACATTTGCAATTCATTGATATCTGAACTAAGTGCTTGATTGAAGAAGGGAAAATTATGAAAATCAAATATACCATCTCAGTGGGATTAGCTTGAGTAAATTTGTTCTTCCTAAGTTATTGTCCATTCAGGTGATGATTTTATCTTGCTGTCATTTGAAAAAATCGAGCAAAGTGACAAAAACAATAATAAACATGCTGATGTTAAAGGAAAAGAAAGCATTTTTTAAAATTTCTGATCAATGGCATAGCCTATGATGATATCCTCCAAAAATTATTGAAACTATAGAACAGTAATCTGTCAAATTCCAAATTCACAATCACATATTTTTCATTTACTTTAAATTCTATGTTCTATTCATTCTGTTTACTCACATCATATACCAACAATGTCTTGTGCATTGTGTTAATTCATTCCATTTCTTTATTGTTCTTTGATCTAACAATGCTAACAAAGTACCCATCTGAAACTGCTCTGAGAAATTACCAGTAGGACTTCTTCTACTGCCTGTACTAATTGTGATGACATATTAGGTAAAGAAAACAAGAAATTGGACTAAAGAATAATGAAAAAATGGCTATAAACATTTAACTAGGGATAGCTTGTGAATTGTGAGAGGTTGGGAAATCATGTGCTCCCTTCAGAATCAGAATCAGGTTTAATGTCACTGGCATATTTTGTGAAATTTGTTGTTTTGCAGCAGCAATGCATTACAATATACAATAATAATAATAAAAGCTATAAGTTACAATAAGAAGTATATATTAAAAATTAAATTCAGTTAGTGCAAAAAGAGAGCAAAAATAAAATAGTGAGGTAGTGTTCATGAGTTCATAATCCATTCAGAAATCTGATGGTGGACGGGACAAAGCTGTTCCTGAAACACTCAGTGTGTGTCTTCAGGATTCTGTACCTCCTCCTTGATGGTAGCAATGAGAAGAGGACATGTGCTACATGATGGAGGTGCTTAATGATGGGTGCCAGCTTTTTGAGGGATCGCCATTTGAAGGAGTCTTCAATACCAGGGAGGCTAGAGTCCATGTTGGAGCTGGCTGATTTTACAACTTTCTGCAGCTTTTTCTGATACTGTGTAGTGGTCCTTCCACACCAAACAGTGATGCAACTGGTTACAATGCTCCCCATGATGCATCTGTAGAAATTTGCGAGTGTCCTGGGTGACATACCAAGATGCTATCATGCCTTCTTTGTAATTGCATCAGTATGTTGTGTTCAGTATAGATCTTCAGAGATGCTGACACTGAGGAACTTGAAACTGCTCACCATTTCCACTACTCATCCCTCAATGAGGGTTGGTGTGGTTCCTTTGACTTCCCCTTCCTGATATCCACAATCAATTCCTTCATCTTACTGACACTGAGTGCAAGGTTGTTGCTGTGACTTCACTCAACCAGCTGATCTATCTCACTCCTGTACACCTCCATGTCACCATCTGAAATTCTACCAACAACAGTTGAGGCTTCGGTAAATTTATAGATGGCATTTGAGCTGTGCCTGTCCACACAGTCATGGGTGTTGAGAAAGTAGAACAGTAGGCTAAGCACATATCCTTGAGGTGTGCCAGTGTTGATTGTCAGTGAGGAGGAGTGTTAATTCCGATCCACACAGACCATGGTCTCCCGGTGAGGAGGTGAAGGACCCAGTTGTACAGAGGCCCAGGTTTTGGAGCGTGTTGACTAGAACTGAGGATAAGATTGTGTTGAACACTGAACTATAATCAATACACAGCAGCCTGATGTAGGTACTACTATTGTCCCTTGATGTTGCTGCTCACGTCCTCCACAGTGATAATAAAGTAAAGGTTGCATGATGCAGTCAAAGTATGAGTTACTGCATTGTATTCTAGATAGTACAAAAGCCCAATATGTAAGCTTCTATAACAACTCTTTGTGGGGAAAAGGAGGTGTAAGTCTTAGGAGGGATGAAAAATCTTTGGGGGTAGCGTTTCAAGGCAGATAGAAAAGTTTTGAAGGGAGTTAGAGACCTTTGAGTGTAAATGATGAAATATCCACCTCAGGGATCTCATCCTTTGCTTTCATCATCACATTAGCTTCTGATCGGTGATGACTTCAAATGAATAGATGGTGCACCTGATAGGGAATGATAGTTGGTGCATGGTGTATGATGATCATTGCATGAAACTTAAGTGGAACAAACATTGCTCTCTTTAATCAGACCAAATGTAGATTTATTCATATCCCATTGAACACCAATTTAAGCAATTCATAATCTGCCCCATTTGCATTGTTTCTACCATAGTCTATCATTTACTTATATACACTATATTTTCTGTTATGAAAAAAATCTGCATGTTTTTTCTTTATTGTCTTCTGGAGATTATAAATTCACTGAAAATTCTCTTGAACATGCAACTTATCGAAAATTGAACTGAGAAAATTTGTTTGAGAAGGGGTATGAAAATTTTGATCATCTCACATCTGATATGCATTGGGTTTCTTTCAACACACCTACAATTATTTATGGCACATGCATAGTGTATGAACAACAGAGGACGTGTTTCCAGCAGGAAATTCCTGTCCACAATAATTACTTTACCACACATGAAGAAGCCAATGTGGCTACACCACAGCTTTCCAAATCCCTGGTGGTCCCCATGCAGTTTCTGGTGCCAATATCATTAAGCAGCCCCACACAAATAAAGTTGCATTTTAATTAAGACTGAGCCTTTTCCCCAAGTCATTTCTGTTGCACATGTGTGTAACTTGTGATAATATGACATCAATACTCTGATGGCAAAGTATATTTCAACAAGCTGAATATATTGCTTAAATGCCTTGATATAAGCAAAGACAAAATAAAGAATATTTTTTCGCTCAAAACATGCTGAGTTAGTTTTTTTTCTGCATGTATCTGAATCAAGATTCATTTCTTAACTACTACCCATACTCTATTTTCCCTTCAAAGAATAAATATTTTAATTGCCTTATTTATTTTGATAGAGCACTAATAAAATATTGTATACTCATGTTCCTTTAAAATTAAAAAGTCACTTCCCAAAGAAGAAAAACATTTACTCACCGGCTCCTAACTTAAAGCTGGCCTCATGTAAGATTAGGAAGATTTCCTCATGGGGGCATTTGTTTAAGTAATGGAAATTTAGCTTTACAATTAAAACAGTGTTTGTTAAGGAACAGCTTTAAATAGAATTGTTCTAAGGAAAGAAAACATTTATATTGGAGATGTTTTTTTTCCTTCAGAAGTTAGTACCATTCTGTCACTGAGTATTGTCAGTAAAGGAGAAACATTGTGAGTAAGGAATGAACTGCTGGTTGCAAAAGAGGAAAATGAAGCTCAGAGTTCAAAATTACAAACAAATGAAAGGCTTTCTTGATAAATGAGCACAGAAAGTCCTAAAGAAGAACCTCTGTTAAAATTTTTTGAAGTTGATAGGAAAATCTCAGTCTGATCCAAAGTAGGGTGGCTTTGTAAAGGAGAGGGACTTTTTGACCCAGTCATTTTGCTTATCTCCTCACCTCTGGAACTTTCATTTGAACTTAGCCTTGTTTGGGCTACAGATTCTGTTCTCTTCTGTCACATGTGCTGCCCTTCCTGAAATTCTACCCTAAACTCCTGTGTTCAGATTTTTCAAAGCCTTATTTTTTACAAAATCTAGTTCAGATAAAGTTCACTGCAGTTAATATTCTTCCTTTGGGTTCACCATCCATAGTTCTCATCTCAATAAAGTGCTATATTAAAGGCACTATGTACAGTAAAATTAAGCAGCTTTTGGTACCTTAAACAGCATGAAAAAAGAGAAGCAGGAATAGACCCCCTGAGCCTGCTCCACCATTCAATAAACATTTGTATTGATGCTAATTCTACCATTGCATGGTCCTGGGTTGTTGATTTGTTTAAAATTTGAAAATCTATGGAAGCAAATCTAGGTATACAGTATCGGGATAGAGCAGAGTTAGATAACACACATTCTTGTTGGGCTCAGAGGGATGCCCTACACCTCTTATTTTATACATTCTTTTATAAAAGAACTGATTCAAATTTGTCAGTCTTCAATAATTTGAATGAAAGATGTTTTGCAGCCCTAATGTACTAAGAGCCAAGTTACAAAATTGAAGTACCAAACTGTACATAAATTTAATAACAATTGACATTAAAGTTACATCAGCAAGGATAACTAATGAGAAACCAAGTTTACAGCTAACAAGGTAGAGCAAACAACTTCCTGCAATCTTGGGCCGATTGGATGAGTAAGTAAAATTCAGATTAGGTGGATTTCAATGATGTATTACTGACAAATGCAGAATAACCTGTTTAGGTCCTGATATTTAATTAAAGCAGTAATTCTGCCTTGGTACACCATTAAATTTTCATGTACACCTCTTGCAGTAAAATGCAATATTTAATAATATAAGAAATAAGAGTAAGATATATGATGTCACTCTTTGAGACTGCTCTGCTGTTTATTAAGATCTTGACTGTTCGTGTCTTGGCCACAGTTCCACTTTGCTGCCCAATTGCCATGATTCCTGGCTACTTTAGTGAATAAAATTGTACTTACCTCATCTCTGAAGATATCTAATGACTCAGCCTCCACACAGGTCTCGTGGGCAGTGAAATCTAGAGACTCAAAAGTGTGTGAGGAAAGAAGTTCCTTCTCATCTCCACCTTAAATTGGTTACTGCTTATTCAGACAATGTGTTGCGTTTCCTTCTAACATCCTTCCAGTCTCTACCTTGTCAAGTCATCCAGTTTACCTTTCATTCTTCTGAAATCCAATGAGAATAGACTCAACTTGCTCAACCTTTTCTTATACACCAATCTTTTCATCCCTCCAGGAGACAATCTAGTGAAAGGCTTGAAGACTCCCACTCAAGTTACATTTTGATCCCCTGTTACTTTTAATGTTTTTTCCAAGTGTTCAATATAAGAAGTGCTGATTCATTGGCTGAGAAAGGATGGTAGGTGGTAATCATCAGGAAATTTTTTAGCCTGCGTTTGGTTTGATGCCATGAAACTTCAAGGAGTCTGAAATGAATGTTGCAGAGTCCCAGGACCATTTCTTCCTGACTTTATACCACTGAGAACCATGGTCTGGTGAGTCTGTTTTAGTGAAGGGACAGAATAATTGTAAGGATATTGCTGGAGATGTGTGGCGCTTCTGTAAGATGTAATTCTGTGAGGATGACTATATCAGGATGTAGCCACTGGGACAGCTCTCTCAGTTTAGATGCCAGTTCCAAAATCTTTATGAAGTAAAAACAGTAAAGAAAAACTCAGCAGGGCAGGTAGTGTACTTAAAAAGAGAAAGGGAGTTAAAGTTTTGGGTCAAAGACCCTTTGTCGGAACTGGGGAGAGAAAACACGCTAGTGTTAAGCTATGGGGGAGATGGCAGTGTGAGATATTGGGCAAAGTGAACATCTCTAAAAGGGTGAGGTCAATGTTGCCCTGGGGTTAAACTGTGAACAAGATCATCTGGTCAATGGGTTAATGGGGTCAATTAGTGAGAAAGAACATGGTTCTTTGTTCATAAAAGGTATGAACTGAGGCCAGCTGGGGAGTGAGAGCATAGTCAAAGGAATGTTAAAGTTGCAAAATGCAGGATTACAGAACATGTCCATCAGGTCAGGCTGTGTACAGAAGAAAGAAAAACAGCCAATTTAACAGATGGGTGACCTGGACTGTTCTGTTACAGACAGTGAAAACTAATTACCTAATATTGGCTCCATATTGGTGTGCAAGACTGCAACGTGCTCACATGGAAGATGAGGTGTTGAGGTTAATTTTGGGCCTCATTATAACAGTGCAGGAAACCACAGAAAGACAACTCAGAGTGAGAGTGAAGGAAGTTCAGGATTGTACTGAAATATAACTCTGTTGCTCCTTCCACAGATGTTGCATGACCAGCTGTGTGCTTCCAGAATTTTCAGGTTTATTTCAGATTTCTTGAAGCTGCAGATTATTAATTTCAAACATTTGTGAGTTGGACTTGGAAGTCTGACTGGACTGGGTGCAACTGTACTATGTCAGAATTTGGTGTCAAAGTTAATGCTGGATAGTCCATTTGGACTTATCTTGTGTTTCAAGATAAATTGTGTTTTGATACAACTGAGTGGCTTGCAAAATAGTAATGGAGAAAGCAGTTAGGATTCAGCAGTATTGTTATACTTTTGGATAAGACTTAGGGATCCATATTTCTTTTCCTGAACCAAAAAGGGCTCTATTATCATTTGATTGTTTCATAGGTACCATGATTGAGATTAGGTAATTAAAAGCAAAAATCAATTCCCACATTTAGATTCCTAAATATTTATGAATTGAAGTATTGTGATATTGGCCTGTATCTTAAAACCACTATACAATATAAATAGACGTTGCTGTTAAAAAATCCTGAGCTTCTTAATGGAAAGTAATTAAGTTATTTTGCAGTTTGAAAGATTATATGGTTTTGCTATCCAAATACTACATTTATAATCTTTTTTCTGTGTTAGCCATTAATTATATTCTGGAATATATTTTGTTTCTGTGGCGCATTTGGACAGAGATTACCAGGGAGGAAGGTAAAGAATTCTTCAGTTTGACAAGATGAGTACAGCATTGCTACTTCCAAGTGTGGAAAAACTGCAGCAGTACTGAACCCTGTGTTAAGCAAAACAATTTCAAAATAACAGCTGGAAGCTGCTGAAAGCAGGAGAGCCAAATTCCAGTGGTTCAATCAAATGCAGGTGGACATGACACTGGAAGGAATTCTCTAACCCCAAAAGATAGAGCAGATGATGGCCTTGCAATGCACCAAGAGGTGAAAATTGAGCTCACCTTGGTGTGGCCTGTCCATCGCAATTTCCATTGTTTCATCACTAATGCTTATAATGTAAATGTGACCATTGGTACTGCCATTTTAGGACCCCTTCTGGTGACTATTTCATCTGTGTCAGAACCTGCTCGTAGCTTGTTAGTTATTTGCAGTATCTGTCACCACCAGCAATCTCCTTATTTTACAATGCAAGTAAAAGTGAATAATGTAGCCTTGTTTGATGAGCTGTTTATAAAATAATGGTTTTATTTTTGAAATTCACTCAGTCTGAGGTTAGGCTGATGTGATAAGATTGGTTGGTTTATGCCATGCCATGATTTACTTTAGTCTCTAAAAAGCACAGCTGGGTTCACATCTTTAAGATTATATTAAGAACCTCACCATAAGGATTGCTCGGAGGCTATCCCTAATTTATTTGCTAGCATTGCAAATTCAGCGCAGTTAGATCTCTGTAAGTCTATGACAGTTTCATGTCAATGTCTACTGCAGTTACAGTATATCCCATTTCACAAAATTATGGGCAGAGTATCGGTGATAAAACTTCCACTTTGTAGTGAGTCTATAATTCTGGTGATGAAATAAAGGAGCCAGATTTAGCGATACAAACCCCAGGAGCTGATCTCCAGATACAGACTACATCAGTGTAAAAGCAGCTGGAGCTAATCATCAGTTACAGAGTATTTCTCCGTTTTATGGGAAATCTGTGACCTGGCATTCTAATAGAATTTTTCCAGATCTCTCCTTACTCCCTGTAATCATTGAGGTTAGGTATTTGAGGTATCTGCCTTCAGATACTCTTATCATTTTATCAAATATATTAAAATATGTTGAAAATATTTCCTTCATAACATTCCAAAGAACTTCATATTTCATTTTTATACTTCATTGTATGTCCTTATAGAGTTCCCAGTCTCACAAAGAATTGACTGCAGGGAATTAAAGGGGGAACAATGACATTTCCTCCAAGTGAGTGTCAGCCAATAAGTTGAAGGCAGGGCAGAGGACAGTGTATATCTGCGTTCACTGCAAACATTTATGCAGAAAACAGAGCTAATTTACTTAGAAAGCAGACTCTTCAAAGAACAGATATAGAACTCATTACAAAAACTACAACAACAATAAAAGTAGGTTTATTTCATAGTGCAATGAGTGGATGATGGGCACTTACAATTTATGTGTGTAAAATCAATCTCATTAGTATCAACAATACACTCACTGTCTAGATTGATATAGTGAAACATCAGTCAGGTCTAGCTGGGAACAGAGATCTCACTGAAAGAAGGCAAGAAAAAATTAAAGGTAGAAAATTAGACTTCATACCCATTAGCTCATGTTCACTTTGTATTTAAATAGGACTGTCCTCAATATTTTGTAGTTAAGAGCATAAATAGAGGTGGCACAAGCAGATCAAAAGATCCTGAGTTCAGTTCTTGGTCTATGTTGAGTTAGCTGATTTTGATTAAAGCTTCACAGTTGGCCTCAGCGCCCAGGGGCTAGGCAGGAAATAGTCAGGTAGGGTTCCTGGCTGTGATTGTTATGCAATGACTCCTGTACTTATATAGAATTACAGGGACTTTGGGTCAGAATTGGGTTCTATTCGATGTTTTCCTTTATTTAGTTGCATATTAACACTTTGAGTCTAGACACACATAAGTGAAAAAAAGAGATACCCATGCAAGCAAATTCCAGCAAAATTAAAACCTTCAGAAGACCAAATCCAAATATGGAATTATAAATAAATACATGAACCATTTTAGCTCTGAATATGACTAATTTTGAATCAGTGCTAATAGTCTTAAAACCATGTTATTCTAAACAGCTGACCAGCTATAAAGAACAAACTCACAAATATTCGTCAACATTAGAGGTAACTAGCTTTCTGTTAGCAGATTATTTCAATTTTATACTGAGATGAAAAATATTTTGTGAAAAATAATTGTGGCTTCTCAATATTTTGATCTATTTTTGTTTTGGTTTTTAAAATATGTGAAATGCCAAAAAAATGTCTGCTGTGGAAAGTTACTTGTAAAATCAAACACCAATTAAGCAGAGTAGAACAGGCATTTCTGGGCCTGTATCTTGACAGAGTGAAATAGACTTGAAATGACAGAATACAGTCATTAGCAAAGCAGCTGGATTAGACATGATTTCACACCTTGGGGCACCTTTCATTTTGCTAAGGCCTATGTGACTAGCAAGCTGCAGATGACAGCCTGCAAGAGTCTCGCAATGTTGCCAAGCCACACTGACAGAAACAGGATGTGCACATTGGAAGAGCCTGGGGGATTTCCTTTGTTGCTGGACTGTAACCAGCTTATAAATACAGTATTGTATAACAAATTAGCAATGACTTTAATGAATAATGAGAGTTGGTCAGTGAAGTAGCAGTAATTATATGGTTATTATTTTGACATTGTCTTGGCATTTTAATTTTTTTTCTATTTCACATCCTGATTTCCTTTAATGTCTTGTAATTTTTTGACGTCTTTTAAAATTTTACTGTAGTTAACACTTACTTTTTTTTCTAAATTGCTTGCTGTGATCCTGCTCTCCTTTAGCCTGCCTAGATTACTCACACTGCAGACATCCACACACACACACACACACACACACATACACACACTCACTCATAAACATACTTCGCTCTCTGGTGCTGCAGTCTTTCTGAAATTAGTTCTAATGTCCCAAAAATATGGGAGTCAGGAAGTACAGAGTAACAAAGGAATGCTATTAGTATGATATAGTGCCTTCTTTTCTGAAAGCATACAAAGATTGGCGAAGTGGCCTACTCTTGAAGGGACCAGGCACTGCCATGCAAAATGTCATTGTACATCCCAGAAAATCCCGAGCCCAGAGTATGTCAGAGGAAGCAGGTGGAATCATTAACATATCTATTTTCTGATTAGTGAATCATATCTTTGGATAGTTTCCTTGGATGCTGCAAAATGCAACCATCTTGTTAGTGTGCAAAAAAAAGGTAAAGGGCAAAGCAATTAATATGCATCCAAATTGAAATATAGTGACTGAGACAAAAGTACGCATTGCAGCCACATGTCGTATATTAGACTTTTGACCACATGCAGTGTGCAGAGATAATACAACTAAAATAAACTAAAAATAACATCAAAAATCAGTTGTGTCTGTAGCATTCAATGAAATGAAAATATTGCAATAAATGTACTAAGTATATTGTTCTTTAAATCAGACATCACGTGAAATAAATAGGTGAAGATATTAAAATTGCGATACATGTAAATCTTATGGCAATAGAATAAAAATAATATAGTTGCCTGTCCAAACTGTTCAACTACCTGAAAATTTATTGTGAAATATATAAAAATATTGATGCACTGAATTCAGAATAAATTTATCGTGCACTGTAACAGAAAATTGATCAAATTCTTTCAAGTACTCCCACTCCAGTAGAGCATAGGAAGATGTTAAAAGTCAGCTTGTCAAATCCCATATCCAGCACTTGAGTTAAAACATTTGTGCAATGAACAATTTAGTCTTACATCAGACTTTTGTAAATGTGACCCTTGCTCTCCAAATATTCGATCCCCTATGGTATGTACAATCTGCCTGGACCTGTTTCACTGGAGTACCATTTGCTTCGAAGCCACAACTGTGTCTGGTAATTCTTCTCGGTTCTTTGATGGACCCAATGCGGCAATCCAAACACATGCATTATTTTTAATATAAAAGCTGTATTACCAACACAGAGTATGCTGCAGGGCAGATTCATTTTTTCCTAATAGGCTATGAAAAGGAGTTACTTTTTAACAGAACATTTGTTGTTTCTGGACACTAAACTTGGCTGCAGTAACCGCTGTCTCAGCCTCTTCCTACCACAGGCTTTCTGCTAAAGACAGTAGAAATGTCTTCCTTCCATCAATGGGAATGGTGGATTGTACATCCACATTGTCCAGTAAGGAAAAGGTTCCCAGTTTCTGTTTCCAACCATCTTTCAGGTGCCTACTTCTACTGGTTTGTTTTTACTCTTATTTTCAAACATGTTTAGAATGTGCATCTTCTTCTTACCTTTAATTTTCTTTAAATTGTGCTGAGAGAAACTTTACATTCAGTTCCTTAGCCAGTTACAATATTTACGTTGAATCCATAAACACAAGAGATTCTGCAGATGTTGGAAATACAGGGTAACACATTACAATGCTGGAGGAACTTAGTAGGTTAGGCAGCATCTATGGAAAAAAATAAAGAGTCAACATTTTGGTCCGAAACCACCCTGATGAATGGCCTTGGCCTGAAATATTTACTCCTTATTCTTTTCCATAGATGCTACCTGACTTGCTGAATTCCTCCAGCATTTTGTGTTTGCTACTTTGAGTCCATGTTGAGTTTCTGTTTAGAAAATAGAAGCTATTCTTATAGCCTTTTCTCAGTGACTATACTGTAGTTTTAGAAAAGGTTAACATTAATCCTAATATAACACAGCATTTGTTCTGAAAAGTAAACTCCATTTCACCTTTTGTTCCTCTTCATTGTTATTATTTTCTCCCTCTTGCTTACTTTCAATTAATTATTTTATCAATTATTATTGTTTTGCTATTCCTATACATTTCTTTTTTCTTAGGACTCCCAATTTATCTGTCTTATATGCTTTATCTCATTATGTTGAAAACGCGATTAATTCTGCGATAGTTCAAATTTTCCTGGGAAATTCTCCAACTTCCTGCAGTTCATCAGCAGGATGCTGGGAAATCTGCCTAGTGAGCTGCATCAGGTCACGCTTGTTGTAGTTCAGTGACTTCCTTCACTTCAATGCAAAGGAACAGCTGTAAGAAACAAATGTATGTATATAGAATTTATTAGAAAAAGACGATGCTTTCCTAGAGTTGTATTGGATTTGGATTATAAATATTATGCTTGAGTTTAGTGGTGGAGCATAGACCAGAGTATGATACAGCTAGTAGACTAGATCTGTTCTTGCTGTTTGAGAAGACAATGATACAATTCCTGTGCAATCAACACAAATAGAAATTAAAAATTGCAGATATGTGCAAGGAGAATTTGGGAGGACAATAATCTAGGCCAGACCACTAGATGGAGCACAATGTAGAAGCAACATGTAAGATTCAGATTCCACCTTCTGACCAGGTATGAGTGGACATGATAATATTGGCAGGTAAACTCAAAGTCTGAGGTAAGGGGAATAAATATTCTTGAAGAACGAAGAATGAAACCATTCTTAAAGGAGGAATGAGCTTGCATATATGCCCTGAATAACAATATTGAATGCATTTTTTTGCCTGTTTTATTCAATGAACCTTTAAAATTACCCATTGGTCTATCCCCTTTGTTTCATCTCCAAGTATAGCAACCAATGACTGTACACATCTTCAGACATATGAGATTTCACAATGAATTCAAAAGTGGTGTGGTTTTATGAGAGGACGGGCAGCGCGCTGCTCTAGATCTCATTATCTGTAGTTGAACTTCCAAAATAGTAACCAAGTATGATGTAGGAATAACAGAGACATGGCTGCAAGAGGACCTGGGCTGGGAAATGAATATTCAAGGGTATACATCCTGTCGAAAGGACAGACAGGTCGGCAGAGGGGGTGGGGTGGCTCTGTTGGTGAGGAATGAAATTCAGTCCCTTGCGAGGGCGACATAGAATCAGGAGATGTAGAGTCAGTATGGATAGAACTGAGAAATTGTAAGGGCAAAAAGCCCCTAATGGGAGTTATCTACAGGCCCCCAAATGGAAGCCTGGATATAGGGTGCAAGTTGAATCAAGATTTAAAATTGGCATGTTGCAAAGGTAATGCTATGGTTGTTATGGGGGATTTCAACATGCAGGTAGACTGGGAAAATCAGGTTGGTACTGGACCCCAAGAAAGGGAGTTTGTGGAGTGCCTCCAAAATGGATTCTTAGAGCAGCTTGTATTGGAACCTACCAGGGAGAAGGCAATTCTGGATTTAGTGTTGTGTACGGAACCAACTTTGATAAGGGAACTCGAGGTAAAGGAGCCATTAGGAGGTAGTGACCATAATATGATAAGTTTTAATCTACAATTTGAGAGGGAGAAGGGAAAATCGGAAGTATCTGTGTTACAGTTGAACAAAGGGGACTATGGAGCCATGAGGGAGGAGCTGGCCAAAGTTGACTGGAAAGATACCCTAGCAGGGATGACAGTGGAACAACAATGGCAGGAAATTCTGCGAATAATACAAAGGTGCAGGATCAGTTCATTCCAAAGAGGAAGAAAGATTCTAAGGGGAGTAAGGGGCGACCGTTCTGACGAGGGAAGTCAAGGACAGTATAGAAATAAAAGAGAAGAAGTATAACATAGCAAAGATAAGTGGGAAGCCAGAGAATTAGGAAACTTTTAAAGAGCAACAGAGGATACTTAAAAAGGCATTACAGGGAGAAAAGATGAGATACGAAGGCAAACTACCCAAGAATATAAAGGAGGATAGTAAAAGCTTCTTTAGGTATGTGAAAAGGAAAAAATTAGTTAAGACCAACGTTGGGCCCTTGAAGACAGAAACGGGTGAATTTTTTATGGGGAGCAAGGAAATGGCAGATGAGTTGAACAGATACTTTGGATCTGTCTTCACTAGGGAAGACACAAACAATCTCCCAGATGTAATAGTGGCCGGAGGACCTAGGGTAACAGAGGAACTGAAGGAGATTCACATTAGGCAGAAAATGGTGTTGGATAGACTGATGGGACTGGAGGCTGATAAATCCCCAGGGCCTGATGGTCTGCACCCTAGGGTACTTAAGGAGGTGGCTCTAGAAACCGTAGACGCATTGGTAATCATTTTTCAGTGTTCTATAGATTCAGGATCAGTTCCTGAGGACTGGAGGGTAGCTAATGTTATCCCATTCTTTAAGAAAGGAGGGAGAGAGAAAACAGGGAATTATAGACCAGTTAGCCTGACATCAATGGTAGGGAAGATGCTGGAGTCAATTATAAAGGATGAAATAGTGACACATCTGGATAGCAGTAACAGGATTGGTCTGAGTCAGCATGGATTTACGAAGGGGGAATCATGCTTGATTAATCTTCTGGAATTTTTTGAGGATGTAACTATGAAAATGGACAAGGGAGAGCCAGTGAATGTAGTGTACCTGGACTTTCAGAAAGCCTTTGATAAGGTCCCACATAGGAGATTAGTGGGCAAAATTAGAGTACATGGTATTGGGGGTAGGGTACTGACATGGATAGAAAATTGGTTGGCAGACAGAAAACAAAGAGTAGGGATTAACAGGTCCCTTTCACTAATTGGATACTGCAAGGGTCGGTGCTGGGACCGCAGCTATTTACAATCTACATTAATGATTTAGATGAAGGGATTAAAAGTAACATTACCAAATTTGCAGACGACACAAAGCTGGGTGGCAGTGTGAAATGTGCGGAGGATGTTGTGATAATGCAGGATGACTTGGACAGGTTGGGTGAGTGGACAGATGCAGTTTAATGTGGATAAATGTGAGGTTATCCATTTTGGTGGCAAGAACAGGAAGACAGATTACTATTTGAATGGTGTCAAGTTAGGAAAAGGGGAAGTACAACAAGATCTAGGTGTCCTTGTTCATCAGTCACTGAAAGTAAGCATGCAGATACAGCAGGCATTGAAGAAAGCTAATGGTATGTTAGCCTTCATAACAAGGGGAGTTGAGTATAGGAAGAAAGAAGTCCTTCTGCAGTTGTACAGGGCCCTGGTGAGACCACACCTGGAGTATTGTGTACAGTTTTCATCTCCAAATGTGAGGAAGGACATTCTTGCTATTGAGGGAGTACAGCGTAGGTTCACGAGGTTAATTCCTGGGATGGCGGGACTGTCACATGTTGAAAGATTGGAGCGACTGGACTTGTATACACTGGAATTCAGAAGGATGAGAGGGGATCTGATTGAAACATATAAAATTATTAAGGGATTGGACACGCTAGAGGCAGGAAACATATTCCCGATGTTGGGAGAGTCCAGAAGTCCAGAACCAGAGGCCACAATTTGAGAATAAGGGGTAGGCCATTTAGAACAGAGTTGAGGAAAAACTTTTTTACCAGAGAGTTGTGGATCTGTGGAATGCTCTGCCTCAGAAGGCAGTGGAGGCCAATTCTCTGGATGCTTTCAAGAAAGAGTTAGATAGAGCTGTTAATGATAGCGGAGTCAAGGGATATGGAGAGAAGGCAGGAACGGGGTACTGATTGTGGTTGATCAGCCATGATCACAGTGAATGGTGGTGCTGGCTCGAAGGGCCGAATGGCCTACTCCTGCATCTATTGTCTATTGTCTCACCAGTTATTAATAACCATGTGTTAAGGTCGGTCTTCAAAGGGATTCTGGAATGCCAGAATATATACAGATGAATCCTTTGAGTTGTGGAAGTGATGACTGAAGTTGACATAGCCTTTGAGTTCTGATCTGCCTCCTTGAAGTTCCACATATAAAGAGATTCAACATTCTTCAATGTAAGATTGTTTTACCACTGACCCTGGTAAGATCTAAAATGAAAATAGCTAAGAATATGAACTATATGATCCATTTAGACCTCTGCAAAGGAGAATTTAAAGTAAAATCATGGCTGATCCAACATTTCAAAACCAATTTTCCAATTAATCTTTTGGTCCAAAAAATTCTATTGTCTCACTTTAGAATCACTGAGCATCTGCAGATACCCAGTGCAAAGAATTTCAAAGACTTAATGCCCTATGCAAAAAGAAATTTCCCTGAACTTCAGTCCTCAGAATGTGACCTCTTTCGAGGATCAAATTATGCAGTGCCAGGTTCACGAGTCTGAGAAAACACTCTCTCAACTTCCATTTCCTCTTAGGTACTTGTTGGTCTCAACAAAACCACATTTCACCTATCATTTTACTTTAAAGTTTAATTTCTGCTCTCCTTCCTGTTATTATTAATGTTTTTGATTGAACACTGAAACTAGCCACTGTACATATAAAATAAAATTTATTCTTAATTTTGAGCTTCCCAAAAAATGTTAAATATAGGATATCAGAATGGGTGAATCTTTTATCTGCCACCATTCTCTCTGCAGTTCTGCTACAAATGGATTAACTATTGCATGAAGGAACAAGGGTGGGGCAAGATGGTGGTGGGTTGAGGTCTATCCAAAGAGAAATAAATGATTTATAATAGCTGAGGGGCACAAATGTGATGTCTTATCAATAATTTTACTTGGAAGTGAGTGGGGACGGAATAGAGTTTATCAACTATGTTCAGGCAAGTTTCTTGAATCAATATATAGAGGTCCCAACTACAGAGAGTATGATACTGAATCTCCTGCTAGGGAATGAGATAGGGCAGGTGACAGGTGATCATAATTCCATTAGCTTCAAGATAGTTATGGAGATGGATAGGACTGTTCCTCAGATTGAGAGTCTAAGTTTGAGTTTAGTTAACTTTGATGGCATCAGAAAGGGTCTGACGTGGGGTGGATTGGGACAGGTTGTTTTCTGGCAAAGAGACATTTGCTAAGTGAAATATTGAGAACACAGAGTAGTATAGTCCTGTTAGAATAAAAGAAAAGCTTTTTAAACACTTTCAGGGGATTTTAGCTTTTAAGGGATATTGAGGCCCTAATTAAGAAGAAGGAGGTGCATAGCAGGTACAGAACATAGAATGGAGAGCACTACAGCACCGTACAGGCCCTTCAGCCTTTAATGTTGTTCCAACCCTTTAACCCACTCCAAAATCAATCTATCTTTTTCCTCTCACATAGACCTCCATTTGTCTATCTAAGAGTCTCATAAATGTCCCTAACTCATCTGCCTCTACCATTATCGCTGTCAGAGTTTTCCATGCACCTACATAAAAACCTATCTTTTATACCCCCACCATACTCCCCTCCAAACATCTCAAAATTATGTCCCCTCATGTTAGGAAAAAGCCCCTGACTGTCCATTGTACCTTTGCCTCTTGTCATGTATACCTCTATCAAGTCACTTCTCATTCTCCTCCTCTTGAAAGAGGCTGACTCAACCTCATAAAACTTGTTCTGTTGTCCAACCAGAGCTTTGCATAGCAGCAATGTAGCCATGCAGTTTTTGAACTCAGTCACCTGATTAATGTAGGCCAACCCACCATATACCTTCTTAACCACCTGATCAGCTTGCGCAGCAACTTTGTGGGATCTATGGATGTGCTATGAGCTGCCAGTAAAAGTGGAGGATACAGCTTCAATTGTAACATTTAAGAGAAGCTTGGATAGGAGCATGGATGGGAGGGGTAAGGTGTGAGGGTCAATAGTACTCGGCAGAATAACAATTCAGCATGGACTAGGTGGGCTGAAGGCCTGTTGCTGTGCTGTGGTTGTTAATGAATCGGTGAGTCTTTAAAACAGAATTTTAGCAAAGGGTACCTTTTCAATTAATAAGGTCAATATATGAAAATCTGTATAGAGTAATTCATCCTTTAAGGAAATTCATTGTTATACAGTATACTTCCACTAACTTTTGTTATTTCTTATATTTTGAAGTTGTACTCTTATGATGCTTTCTTGAAATTAAAAGTGCTATATGATTTTATAATTAGAACATAGAACAGTACAGCACAGTACAGGCCCTTTGGCCCACAATGTTGTGCCGACCCTCAACCCCTGCCTCCCATATAACCCCCCACCTTAAATTCCTCCATATACCTGTCTAGTAGTCTCTTAAACTTCATGAGTGTATCTGCCTCCACCACTGACTCAGGCAGTGGATTCCACGCACCAACCACTCTCTGAGTAAAAAACCTTCCTCTAATATCCCCTTTGAACTTCCCACCCCTTACCTTAAAGCCATGTCCTGTTGTATTGAGCAGTGGTGCCCTGGGGAAGAGGCGCTGGCTATCCACTCTATCTATTCCTCTTAATATCTTGTATACAATATCTTCTATAATTCTAGATTGTGCAGTTGTAATTTTAAATAAATTGTTGGTGTTCATCATTGTGTTACGCAATTGGTAGTAATATCTGCTGCAAACATAGCTTAACACCAAAATTCCAGCTACTGTCTGCAACTTGGCCCTCTCTCACAGGTAGCACTAATTTGCAGCTTTCTCCACTGCAATCAAGGGTAACCGATAATTTCCTGAAAACTTCAGTTCTTCAAAATCTTTTCAGTTCCTGTATTGGTGCACTGATCAAGTGATAGAGGTGCTAAATCAGACTGGAAATACGGGCTTATATTACAAGCTCCATGAAAAACCAGCTGGCTAATGCTATCATATAAACCAAATAGCATGGGTCTAGGCATTGTCTGATTTGATTGACAGGTTGCAAGGTCTAGACAATGTACAAAAATGAATTTGTCTCTAACTTCATGTGCAAGATAGTGCTGAATCAGAAGTGCATCATTTCCACCCTGTACAAATTTTCCCAGCAATATTCTACGTAAACTTTGTAAAATGATTAACTTCTCTCTGTACACGTCCAAGGTGGCATATGGATGATGTTTCATGAATATGCATTGTAATAGGAAATGCCTGATCTAATGTCCAGGCTAACATATTTCAGAACTATAAGCTGCACTATCATAATTCATCTAGAAAAATATAATTTTCAATTGCATAGAGTTAAAAAAGCAGTATTTGAATAATTAATTGCTAGGCACAGGAATTTAAGAATTAATCTCACTGTGAAATATCTTAAAAATATTGCTTGCCCATGATGAAAGAGAACCTAATGGTGCACAATGTTATTAATATTCCTTGGCCCTAAGACACTAGTCAAATGCACTGTAAATCACTTGGAAAAACACTTAAAATTTACAACATTATGATATATATTTCTGTATTATTTTAGCAAAGTTTATTTAGGGTATTTTAGCTTCTAACTTAATAATATATTAATGTTTCAATATTTATCTCATACTCTTCAAATTATTTAGAGTATTAGCTACAATCTCTTCATGTTCCCACCTGCATCTGTGAGAATTCTTCAAAATAATTGGCTGGTCAGGCAGCTCTATGACATCATGGTTTGTGTGATGGCCAAAAGCAAATGGCATTGTGAAAGGGAAAGACCTTGGCATAAAATATTACTAGACTTATGTAAGTACACTCATGTTACCACTAACTGTAAAATCCAAAACATTATTTTGTTTTTTTTTAATTGTAGGAATGAGTATTGCATTGAATTGACAGTTCTGGTATGATGAAGTTACTAGATTTTTTTAATAGGAAACAACAAAAGTTGTTTTGGTAAAGTCACAGGAGTCATTTATTTCAGAATAAGTGTCAAAGTTGTAGGAGACTGAATTGTTTCAACATAGCATCAAGAGGTTACTGAACCACAAATCAACACATGGGTGTTTCCTTGAACATAACGAGAGAAAAAAAAACTCAAAGAAGACTAATACTGTTATTCAAAGGGCACATTCTCAACAAAGCTATTTTTTGTTTGAAAGTAAATGTTGCTAGGGTGGGACTGGGAATGTCTGGGGTGCACGAGAGCAGTTGTTAGATGAAGTAGTGGCAGAAATGGCATGGAAGTACAATGTAACAGGAAAAATGAAAAAAAAACACAAAAGATTCAATATAGTGGATCACTGCATTTCCATCTTGACGATCCCCATTCATCAACTTCCACTGAATGCATTCTTTGTTTTTGTATGGGATGTAAAGGGGGAGGGGGAATGGGGATGCAGGAATCCTAAATTGCATAAGTCTACCTCCTAACAGCCAATCATGGTTTGGCATTGCCTGTAGTTATAGAAAAAGTTACATGCTGTTGAAAGAATATTTCAGCCTACATCTAGAAACCAAGTCTTGCAGCAGGCAATAGGTGCCACTGAAATCACTTGCTGGAATTCATAGAACTCCAATGATTTAATTTATCCTTAAAAGAATATTGAAGCAGCCAAATTTTCAACTGTAATCAATTATTATTGATCTATCAGTGGACAATTTTAAAATTATCTTTTTGATACGTGCAATATGAAAACAGTAATGCATCAGCATGTATTGTTGTATAAGAAGGTTTTGGGTAAAGCCAAGATTGTACTTACTGGTTAGAGAGTGATTGATGCTGTGAATTTTTCTCCCTGCATCTAAAATGAATTAAGATGTTAAATGGTTTATTCCCGAGTAAAGGAGAACAGTGTAGAGGCAGAAGGTTTTCCATTGTGGTGATAATGCATTATTAAGACCATAATAATATAAGACCATAAGATATAGAAGCAGAAATAGCCAATTTGGCCCATTGAGTCTGCTCTGCCATTTCATCATGGCAGCTCCAATTTTCCTCGTAGCTTTCTCCCCATACCTCTTCATGCTCTGACCAATCAAGAATCAACCTCTGCCTTAAATATACATAAAAACTTGGCTTCTGCAGCTGCCTGTGGCAAAGAATTCCATAGATTCACTATTGTCAGGCTGAAGAAATTCCTCCTCATCTTCCTTGTAAAAGGACACTCCTCTATTCTGAGGCTGGTCTTATGCCCTCCACCATCCACTCTATCAAGGCCTTTCACCATTGATAGGTTTCAATGAGGTCAACTCTCATTTTTCTGAAATCTAGTAAATATAGGCCCAGAGCCATGAAATGCTCTTCATATGACAAGCCATATTGTGGAATCATTTTCATGAACCTCCTTTGAACCCTTTCCAAATTTAGCACATCCTTTCTAAAATAAGGGGCCCAAGACTGCTCACAGTGAGGTCTCATCAATGCTCTATAAAGTCTCAACATTACACCCTTGCATTTATATTTCAGTTGTCTTGAAATGAATGCTAACATTGCATTTACCTTCCTCCCACTGTAATATTGATGCATCTACCTTCAGCTTCTTGTTCTCAAATTTCAGGGTGAATTTGATAATATTATGATCATATTCCCCTTAGGGCTCTTTTACCTTAAGCTCTCTCATCAAGCCTGGTTCACTGCACAACACCCAATCCAGAATTGATGATCTCCTAGTGAGCTCAACCATGAGCTGCTCTAAAAAGCCATCTTGTATACACTCTAGAAATTCCTCCTTGTGGAATCCAGCACAAACTAGATTTTCCCAATTTACCTGCATATTGAACTTCCCCTTCCCCATGACTATTGTAATATTGCCCCTTTGGCATGCATTTTCTCTCCTGTTGTAATTTATAGACCACATCCTTACTACTATTTGGGGGTCTATATACAACTCCCACCAGGGTATTTTTACCCTTGCAGTTCCTTAGCTCTATCCACAATGATTCAACACCTTCACCTTTTTCTAATGATGTTATTTCAATTTTACCAACAGAGCAATGCCATCCGCTCTGCCTTCCTGACTATCCTTTGATACAATGTGTATCCTTGGACATTAAGCTCCCAGCTATAATTTTCTTTCAGCCATGATTCAGTGATGCCTACAACATCATACATGACAATCTACAACTGTGCGACATGTTCATCTACCTTATTCCATATACAATGTGCATTAAAGTATAATACCTTCAGTCTTGTATTCACTCTTTTCAATTTTGTCTGCCTTTTTTGTTGCACTTCATCCAGTTGCTTGCAATTTTGCCTTATCAACAGCCTCTCCTCATTACACATTGCCTATGTTTGTAAACCAGCTACCTCATCGTCAGCAATATCATCCACTTTCCTACGATACTTCTTGCATTGGAATATATGCAGCTCTGGACACTGGATGCACCCTGCTCAAACTTTTTACTTCTAACTTTGTCTGAGGTCTTACCAACATCTGCTTCCACAACCTCTCCACTAACTGTTTTAGTGCTCTGGTTCCCTTCCCCTTGCAACTCTAGTTTAAACCCCACCGTGCAGCGCTAACAAACCTTCCCACTAGGTTAATAGTCCTCCTCCAGTTCTGGTGCAAACTGTCCCATCTGTACAGTCACATATTCCCTGGAAGAGTGCCCAGTGACTCAAAAATCTTATGTCCTCCTCCTACACCAATTCCTTTGCCATGTATTAATTAGTGTAATCTTCCTAGTTCTGGCCTTACTAGCATGTAGCATAGGTAGCAATCCTGAGATCACAACCCTGGAGGTCCTGCCCTTTAACTTAGCACCTATCTCCCTGAATACCCTGTGCAGAACCTTCTCACTTGTCCTACCCAAGTCATTGGTATCTCCATGGACCACCACTTCTGGCTGTTCACCCTCCCACTTAAGAATGCTGAGGATTCGATCCGAGATATCTGGGAATCTCGTTCTCATCCACAGAACCTCCTGTCTGGTTCCCTAATTAACAAATCCCCTATCACCACAGGTACCATTTTCTCCCCCTTTTCCCTCTGAGTCACAGAGTCAGACTCAGTGCCAGAGACCCAACCACTGGGAATTTCCTCTGACAGTAACCACCCCCCCCCCCAACAGTATCCAAAGTGATGCTGTATGTATTGCATGTTTTGTATGTACACTATGTTCCGGAAAAATGTTGTTTTGTTTGATTGTACATATGTACAGTCAGACGGCGATAAATTTGAACTTGAACTTTATGCCTATATTGTACAGCTAAGTACTGCTCCGTTGTTGTATTTAAGTTTGCTACTGATATTACTGTTGTTGGCCAAATCCAATGTGGTAATAAATTGGCATATAGGAAGGAGACTGAATATCTGGTTGAGCGGTACCATAACAGCAATCTTTCACTCAATCTTAGCAAAACCGAAGAGCTGCTTATCGACTACAGCAAAAAGAAGCTGCAGGTCAGTGAACCAGTCCTTATTTGGGGATCAGATGTGGAGAGTGTCAGTAGCTCTATATATCTGGGCATTGACAATCAGAGGATTTGTCACAAAGAAGGCATGACAGCACCTGTACTTTCTTAGAAATCTGCACAGATTTGGCATGTCACCAAAACCTTTGACATACTTCTAAAGATGCACAATGGAAAGTATCCTAACTGATTTCATCATGGACTGTTATGGAAACACCAGTGCCCAAGAATGGAAAATTCTACATCAAATGATAGATACTGACAAGTCCCTCACAGGCAATTTCCCCTCCACCATAGAGTACACTTACAAGGAGCAGTGACATAAGAAAGCAGCATCCATCATCAAAAACTCCCACCATCTAGGCCATGCTCTCTTCTTGCTACTACTTACCAAACAGGGGTACAGAAGCCTTAGGCCCCACACCACCAGGTTCAGGAACAGTTATTACCTTACAACCATCATGCTTCTGAACCGATGTAGATAACTTCACTGACCACAACTCCAAACTTATTCCGCAACCTAAAAGGATTCTTTTACAAATCATGTTCTCAGTATCATTATTATATTTTTATTTTGCACAATTTATATACTTTTTTACATTCGTTGTTTGCCAGTCTTTGTTTATGTATGGTTTTTCATAGATTCTATTGCATTTCTTTATTTTTCCAGCAAGGGAAAAAGAATCTCAAGGCAGCATATGGCGACATATACGTTGTACTTTGACAATAAATTTACTTTGAAATTATACCAAGTGCAAAGACTTCCTGCAGTCTAGTAACATGAGAATCATATAGGCATTTTCTTTGCTACTCTGAAGCAAAGGCAAAATCAATATCCTATTGTTTTACTGTAAAATCCATTTGAATTTCAAATAATGTTCATCTCACAATTTTGAGCAGAAATACTGAAAATCACAACAAAATATCAATATATCTGTCACCAGATAATGTTATTTGGGAAAATCAAATGGCTCTACACTGCTCTCATGAGGCGGGAGAAGGCCCAGTAAAAGCAAAAATGAACTGGAGCTCTTTGACTCCCAAGAAATTATCATTGCTGTTAGACACTTTGAGAGGGGAGTGGGGAGACCCACAGCTTAGCATATACAGCAGAGAGCTGCCCTATTGGTCCTACAAGAATAAACCAGAACTTATCTTTGATGGCTTTCCTCTCACCATTCTGTCTCAGCATAACCATCTATATATTCTCCTTCATTTAGTTACCTATAAACACATCTATTTATCTCTAACACTCTCTATTTTCTTGAGTTGCAATGTTTCATATTCACTTCTTATTTAATTTCTTGGTAAATCTATTGTATTGCTAGTCTTTAGCTTTGATCTTCCCCACCAGGTTATTTATAGTAGGCGGCATGGCATTGGTGAGGGTGCAGAGATTTAAAAGGATGTGCCATGAGTTACGAGTACAAACAGTAAACATTAGGATTGTTTCTGTTGGAGACTTGATATTTAATTAGGGTGTACAGAATAATAAGAGGCCTATACAGGTTCGCAAGCAAAACATACAGTGTTTCTGTTGGCAGACTGGTTGATAACAAGGGGACTTGGAATTATGTTAAGTGAAGATTAGAAAACATGCGACGAACAATGTTTTTATGTAAAAAGGATGTGAGTGCTTGGATCTCACTGAATAAAGGATAATAGAGGCAGAAATCCTCAGCACATTTAAAAGGTATCACGAAAAGCACTGGGAAAAGTGTAATAGAAGAAGAAAATGCCTAGAATACTTAGAAGTCAGGCAGCATCGATGCAGAGAGAAAAAGTTAATTTTCAGGTTAAATCTCTTCATCAGGACTGTAAAAGTTAAAAAAAAAAGGAGTTTAAATTGCAGAGATTTGGAAGAATCAAAGGGAAGAATCTGTGATAGCGTAAAGATTATGATTGTTCATGTGATGGGGTTTAACCCAGATAGATGTTAGATGTTGCACCTTAGTAGGGTGAATGCAAGGAGGCAGTACACTGTTAAAGGCAAAACCAAGTTCATAACTCTACGAAAGTGACCTCACAGGTCGATAGGTGGTTTAGTAGGATTATGAAATGTTTGCTTTTATTAGTCGAGGCACTGAGTTCAAAAGTCATGAGGTTATGTTGCAACTTTATAAAACTCTGGTTAGACCACAGCTGGTGTATTCAATACAGTTCTGGTCACCCTGCTATAGGGAGGATGTTGAGGCTTTGGAGAGGATGCCTAAGAGGTTTACCAGGATGCTGCCTGGTTTAGAAGGCATGTACATTCATGAGAGGCTGGACAAACTGGAGTTGTTTTCTTTTCCCAGGGTAAAAATGTCTAATACCAGAGGGCATGCATTGAAGGTAAGAGGGGGTAGGTTCAAAGGCGATGTCAGGGGTAAATTTTTACTCAGAGAGTGGTGGATGCCTGGAATGCATTGCCTGGTATTGCGAGGTAAATACATTAGAGGCTTTCAAGAGATGTTTAGATAGGCACATGAATGTGAGGAGGATGGAGGGATGTGGACATTGTATACGTAGAAGGGATTAGTCTTTGTCTTTTTAAAATTTACTTTTTAGCTGGTTTGGCAAAACACTGTGGGCCAAAGGACCTGTTCCTATGCTGTACTGGTCTATGTTCTGTGATATATTTACATATGACACCAGCAAATGCTTGTCAGTCGTTGCTGGTCTGAATGGCGGAGTACAAGCAGAGTGAAATGAATGAGATTAATATTAATACAGAGAGAGAGAAAGAAACAACTGACATGTTGCAACGGTGGACTGTGGAGCACTGCTGGTGCAGGAGATCTAAAAGACAGTGTTGGACATACACAACAGCTCAAGGCACAGGCTGCTGTCTCAAAGACATACCTAGGATCAAGGATAACAATCAGGAGCAGGTACTTGGCTGATTCCCTAATAGAAAACCAGGGCCTCTTGCAGTGCCACATTTTATTCTCTTGTCTTTCTTGTGATACAGCAAGCCTCCCTCATGTCAGCTGTCAGATCAATCCTATTTCCTCACATATTTCATCTACCCTAGATGTAGTCCTCTCTAAATCCCCTACACATTGTCTCGGAAAGGTACCTAAACTGATGGCGGCAATTTATCTTACCTTTGGTTTGTAGCTTCTTTTGAATATTATGGACCAATCTCAAAAAATATTTAAATAGTCATTCCAATGATTGAGCTCATGGGCTTCTCTCTCCGGTGGTTTGCCATCAGATATATCAAGCTGATGCACAAGCAGGGCTGGCAGACATCAAGAAGTTATTTGGGCAACCATTACATAGTGAAAAGCTGCCACATCTGCTCTGATGGAGTACTGCTGAAATCTGCTAAGTGTCACCAGTATCTATGGAACAGCTCTTAGAATAAGACTGAAAGCCACATCATCATGCTTAGCGAATGCTAAATTAGTACACCCCAGGGACTAAAGCTTGGGTCTGCCAGATACATATTTCTCAGTATCACCATCTCTATTACTGTTACCATATTAACCACTAGGAAATTGTCCTGAAGTGCTTCAAGCTCCTAATTTTTATTTGCTGATGCCACATGCTGAATCCAGCGTCTCCTATTGTACACATTCAAATTATCTCCCATATTTGCTACGAATATTTAAAAATACAAAACAAAACATTTCAGTATTTGACATCAACATTAAATATGCATTCAAAGTAGTGGTATATGATTTACAACCAAATTGATAATTCAACATTTTTACTGAAATTATTCTCTTAACTTATTTATTATATATTGTATATTCTTTATGACATTCAGTACTGCTGCAGCTGTAAGTCTTCTGTCACCAACAATTGCTACATTCATTCTATTTTTCATCATGGAAGACACTGAGATTTGCTTAGAAGGAGTTAGGTAACATTTATCAGGCAATGACAAGTGCTTAAAATTGTTTCCATGGCAGAAATCCAAGCACTCCACTGGGTTAAATCTTCACAGCTTTCATTGTATGTGCTGACTAGCACTAGGCAAGAGAATATGAATGAATGGATAAAGTGAGTGATGACAATAGAAAGAAGCAGACAGTGCACAAATCAGCTACTTGACCCTGAGCAACAGGAGAGAGAGAGAGAGAGAGAGAGAGAGAGAGAGAAAGAGAAAGAGAAAGAGAAGAGAAAAGAGAGACTGTCATGATAAATAACTTCAGCCAAGTATCCCTTTTCCTTTTTATAACACCCTTGGAAGGATCACTTTTTCCAGATCAGGGCCGGCAGCTCCACATATTGACATAGCAATAATTTCTAATGAGATTTTCTTGCATTTGTGTGGGAGATGTGAACATTGTGTACACAGATGCAGCATGGGCCACCATGCTGGGGGCTGAAGCACTCAGTGCCTCTTCTTAGCCTGAACTGTCAGGTCCCCAGACAGATTCCTTCCAACCTGGGGGGAAGCAGGCAAGCCTTCTCACCTCTGAACTTTATGCGAAGCTGTTTACCTTGGCAAGGAGAAGTGGCAGATTTACAGATGTTAAATACAGTCCTGAGGGGTCTGGAGGCATTCCTAAATTTTAATCACCTAATTTAAAAATTGCACAGCAAAGACCAGAGGTGACCTGTTGCATCTCGTTGAGTGTGAACTGACTAAAAAATAAAAAATGAATTGTGAAAGCAAAAGAGAAAAAAATGGAACTACTTTTTATTTTAATATTATAATGAAAGAAAGTGTGATTTAATAAATTAATCCATAGCACCTCATGCACCAGATGGTTTCTCCTCAGGCATTTCCTGCTGGCGTGTAATACCCCTGGTAACCCCAACTCCCCCAGTCTCCACATGCTTCATGAGCCATTCATCTTCTGGTTTGATTTTACCTGTCAGGGAATATTGTTCCAAACCAATTTTTTTGCACATATTGAATTGAGGACGCTTGTGACCAATGTTCGATGTCATGTCCAGGTCACAGCACAAGGAAAAAAAATGGTTGTATCTTTATTGATTCTCCTCCTCAAAAGCATTAAACTGATAACAGAGAGTAAATGCTGAAGTCCGTAAAACCTGGATTTAGTGGTTATGCCTCCGCTGGCTTGTCATAGTTCCTTAAAAGACACAACTCATATTTTATTTTACAGATAATGTTGTTAACAATGTTTCACAGAGGATTTATTAACTTTTAATTAGATTCTTATGGCAGACTAAGATAGAACAACCCCGCCCCCCACTGCACTTGCATTTTGATGTGAGTGTGTGCATGTACACATAAGATGACAGCATTCCCTTACAAGCATAACCAAGGGAAAGTGGAGCTCACTGTGACCACACAGGCTTAGGAACATTTTAACCAACTGCTGAGTCCAGTTGTTGACCACCTGCAATGTTTGTTTAATATTTGTCAAATTTATGAAGACCATAGCTAATGTGGAATAATAACATGTGTGTTCCAGATTAAACGACTCTGGCTCGAGGCCATTTCTGATATGGTCACTTAGAGTCAGACCTAATCCTTTCAATTTCTCAACAAATTCTTAAATTCTGAGAAGAGTCATTAAAGAGCTAGACAGCAAAATGATTAAATGAGAGGCAGGGCTGTAAAAACATAAATGTAAGGATTTTCAGTGCAGAAATTAGTGATCCTGACAACATCTGCAAAATGCATTAGTTGTTTGATTGGCCCCTGTTAAACAAAGATGGGATTAGATTTCATACATTTGCTGTGGGAGGCAATCTAAAGTTTCAGTTTGATGATTTAGTCAGGTGTAAGCATGAAGTTTCCAATTTAGACAAATAAATCTGAGTGATTTTATTATCTTCATTTTTTCCCTGACACTCCACTAACCCCTTCTCCCTATCATGCTTACATGATCTATTTACTAGAATTGGAGTTTGATTGATAAGCTCACAGCCCCTGTTCTACTCCCCTTTTTTTTAAACTATTTCCATATTTTTTCATCCTTTTACACAACCTAAGTGAACTCTTTACTGTATCATCTTCTCCTATTAATTTTCTTCTGCTATTCTCTATTTTATTTTTTCTTTCTAGATAATATTTGGAGATTGTGCCCAGGTAGAAGTTACTACTGTAACATTTTTGTCTTGTTACTGCAAAACACAACTGACGAATAAACACAATGGCTTGTAAGAAATTGTATTTCCCCTGAATTCTTAGCTTGTGCTCCTTATTAATTTAATATAAACACTCTAATGAAGATTTGCTGCATTTGATACTTCAGAGGATTTATTCGTTTAAATTTATTAATATATTTATTCATTTAATACTTTTTGAAACTGTCAAAGTCAGAGGATGTATTCAGTTTCATTAAGACATCACTGATAAGCAGGCTTAATTTCTTTTTGTTTTTATATTTCCTATTGTTCTCATCTCAGAAACAAAAAACGCTTTCTTTCTCTAATGCTTCCTTCAGTATTTACTGTCTTGCTCTTACTGCATTTCACTGTTTGTGGGTCTGTACCTCTCTCCTTGACTGTTCTCTGTCTTATTCCAGTACTATGCTCATCCATGCTATTTTTCATCCTTCCATCTCTCAATCTCTTCAATTGCCTGGCAAACTCTAGCTCAGGTAATTTGAAATGATTGAAACCCAAGAGGGCTAACAGGCATCACATACTGTTGACGTGTTTCTGAGTAAGTGAGATTAGCAAATCTGTAGATAGACTACAATTTCTACTGCAGTCACTTAAAGCTAAACTTAAGACATTTCAACACCAGCATAAACTGTCAGTTGTGAGATCATTAAAATGAACATACAAAATTAAAATTCAGCCACATATGTCTATCTGATTAGCTCTTCTGCAAAGTAGGAAAGAAAACGTTTTAAATCATCTTTATTGTGCTTTAGTGAAACTGTCAATAGACATCAAGCTACCCTTTAAAATAAGTCAAAATGATTTACCCTATAAATTAGCTTGCTGTTTTCTTTGACCAAAAGAATTGCCCATGTGGTGAGACTTCCTATGGGAGGGGATGTGGCTAGTCTCTAAATTTATCTGCTGTGTTTGTCTTTTCGAAAGGCAACACTGAAAGATTAACAAATCTGTCAGTGAGGGAACTGAATGATGTGTCAAAGCTGTGGGACAATGTGTACTATTCATTCCTGGCATTTCTTAATGAGAGAGTCGATGTATACTGAATTCTGTGGCTTCAGGCCTCCAGTAAAATGCACTGCATGCAAAAATCCACTTAAAAACTTACCCTTGCTCACAACCAAGCTCCCTAAGTGTATTTGCCCTTTCCTGAAGGTTAAGTTGTCCTAACAGGTGCTAATTTTTGTTTTCTCATGGAGCCTTGTCCACGTTAGAAGCAACTGTGAACAAACAAAAAAGCCAATTAGAGCACAAGGGCACTGCTTGCTATACCCTTCTCCCTGCAGTGACCAGCTGAACCCCAATCAGTCACCTTAAGCTATCGTCTGATCCCCTCAGCTAGTTTGAGAAGTGTCAGACCCCTGTCCTCTTTGGGGAAATGCTGTCATAATGGCATGGGAAAATACTGTCATGGACAAGTGGCTTTTCCCCTGCTAAAATGAATTTGTCGTCAGCTAACATGCATACTGTATGAGGGGTGATTGATAAGTTTGTGGCCTAAAGTAGAAGGAGTCAATTTTAGAAAACCTAGCACATTTATTTTTCCTACATTTACACTTAGTCCAGCAGTCGTGGAGCAAATGGATCCCTTCTTTGTAGAAGTCGGCATCTTGGACCTCCAGAGTGGTCCACAGCAGGGCTGATTGATAAGTTCGTGGCCTAAGGTAGAAGGACATAAGTTATCAACTTCAAACTTTCTGCATTTTCACTCAAAGAGCTGAACTGCACATGTAACTAGAGCTGTATAACTCATCTCCTACCTTAGGCCACAAACTTATCAATCACCCCTGCTGTGGACCATTTCTACAAAGAAGGGATCCGTATGCTCCACAACCGCTGAATTAAGTGTGTACATGTAGCAAAAAAATAAATGTGCTAGGTTTTCTAAAATTGACTCCTTCTAACTTAGGTCACAAACTTATCAATCACCCCTCCTATATTGCTCCAGAGATTCAATGAGCCATAATAGTTGGGTTAGAGCAAATATTGTTAGCATGCAACCAATCAGAGCTAAAATCAAATTTAAAATATTGATGAGATGGCTTACAAGAAATTGAAAATAATTAAATATTTTTCCTTAATACATTATTTTGTGTTCTTTGATATACAAAAGCAGTGACAATACACATTTAGCAGGTGATAGCATAAATATCAAGGCAAATAGGTAGTGAAATGAAGTCTCTGGCGCAAAATTTATGTACAGTAGAGCACAGTGCAACACACAGGTTTCAGCCTGAAATGTCGACTGTACTCTTTTCCGAGATGCTGCCTGGCCTGCTGAATTCATCCAGCATTTTGTGTGTGTTGCTTGGATTTCCAGCATCTGCAGATTTTCTCTTGTTTGTGATTGGAGCCTCCAAGCAGAATACATCTACAACCACCTTATGTGGGTAAGCTAAATCAGAATCCATGCAGCCAAGTTCCCCTGGATCCCTTACCTTCTGACTTTCTGAATGAGCCTACCAAGGGGAACTTGTCAAATGCCTTACTAAATTCCTTATACATTGCATCCACTGCACTAACTTCATCAATTTGTATAGTCACTTCCTCAAGGAATTCAATCAGGCTCATGAGACATGATCTGCCCCTCACAAAGCCATAATGACTATCCCTATTCAGATGATGCCTGTAAATCCTGTTTCTAAGAATCCTTTTGGATAATTTGCTCATCGCTGAAGTAGGATTCATTGGTCAATAATTCCTAGTGTTATCCCTACTTCCTTTCTTGAACAAAGGAATAACATTTGTCACTCTTCTGTCTTTTGGTTACTAGTCCTGTGGCCAGTGACGATGCAAAAATCATTGCCAAAGGTGCAGTAATATCTTTCCTTGTTTTCTGTTGTACCCTGGGGTGTGTTCTATCCAGTCCCAGTGACTTATCTATCCTAATGTTATTCAAAAGTTCCAGCACATCTTCTTTCTCAACATTGACAAGTTCCAGTATATCAGCCTGTTCTGCACTGTTCTCATATTCGTCAATGTCCTTCTAACTGGTGAATTTTGAAGCAAAGTATTCATTAAGGACGTCCCCTTCCTCCAGCTCCTGACAAATGTTTCCTCTTTTATTCTTGATCAATCCTATCCTCATTCTGGTCATCCTCCTGTTCTTCATGTACAATACATGTAGAACAGCTCGGCGTTTTCCTTAATCCTACTCGGGGCCAAGGCCCCTTCTAGCTCTCCCATGTCCATTTTTAAGCTCCTTTCTGATACCTTGAAACTCTCTAGAGCCCTGAATCTTCTTTGCTTCCTAAACTGTAAGTAGGCTTCTTTCTTCCTCTTTCCCAGATATTCCATATACCTTTTAACAAACCATGGTCCCTTTACCCTACCATGCTTCCCCCCCGCCCCCCTCAATGGGACAGAGCTACAGTATCCAGAACTCCATGCAAGAGCTTCATAAATCGCACCACATATAGAAGCATAGAAAATAGGTGCAGGAGTAGGCCATTTGGCCTTCGAGCCTGCACCGCCATTCAGTATGATTATGGCTGATCATCAAACTCAGAACGCTATAACTGCATACTCTCCTGTCTGCCAACCAATTTTCTATCCACATCAATACCATACCCCCAATATCGTGTGCTTTAAGTTTGCACACTAATCTCCTGTGTGGGACCTTGTCAAAAGCCTTTTGAAAATCCAAATATACCACATCCACTGGTTCTCCCCGACCCATTCTACTAGTTACATCCTCAAAAAATTCTGAGAGATTCGTCAGACATGATTTTCCTTTCACAAATCCATGCTGACTTTGTCCGATGATTTCACCGCTTTCCAAATGTGCTGTTATCACACCTTGATAACTGACTCTAGCATTTTCCCCACCACCAATGTCAGGCTAACTGGTCTATAATTCCCCGGTTTCTTTCTCCCTCCTTTTTCAAAAAGCGGGGTTATATTAGCCACCCTCCAATCCTCACGTACTAATCTAGAATCTAAAGAGTTCTGAAAAATTATCACTAATGCATCGACTAATGTATCTGTTTTGTATTTCCGTGGGCACATCAGTTCCCAAATTAAGCTCCCATGTTTTTGCCTAATATCCATGAAGTTAGTACGGTAAACTCCCAATTAAATATTTTCTGATGCCATCTGCTTCTATTCCCGTCCAGGGCTATGGTGAACATCAGGGAGTTGTGATCACTGTCTCTGAAACGCTTACACACCGAGAGGTCCATCAACTGAACAGGTTCATTACCTAGTACCAGATCTAGTATGGCCTCTCCTCTAGTCAGCCTGTCTCCATATTGTGTCAGGAATCATTCCAGGACACACTTGACTAATTCTGCCCCATCTATGCCTTTTGAACTAAGGAATTGCTAATCAATATTAGGGAATTTGAAGTCCTCCATGACTCCAACACTATTAATTTTGAACCTTTCCAAAATCTACTCTGGATCTGTTCCCCAATATCTTTGATGCTGTTGGGTGGTGTATAGAATAATTGCAGGGAGTTGATTGCTCCATTTCTGGTTTTGACTTCCATCCACATTGACTCAGTAGACAACACGTCCACAACATCCTCCCTTTCAGCAGCTGTGATACTATCCCTGATTAGCAATGTCACTCCACCTCTTTTACCTCTCTCCCTGTGAAATATGTTGAAAAACATTGTTCATTATCAGGCTTTTAATGATTCTACTGATACCTTCTCCCTATGGAAATGAAAAAAAAACCTTTTGATGCTGTAGCTCCATAGAAAAACAATGAAATTCTGGAAAGACGCAGCAGGTCAGGCAGTATCTGTGGGAAGGAACAGAGACAATGCTTCAGATCAAAAATTTGATCTTTGTTAGAATTTTGATCTGAAGTGTTGACTGTTTATCTTTCCATGAATATTGCCTGGCCCGTTGGGTGTTCCAGCATTTCCTGGTTTGCCTTTTCATTGTAACTTTTAATTATCACATTAAGAGATACAAAAATACCAGAAGAACAATGCCAGATATTTTGCCATTCCCTCATCATTGCTGTTTGTGACCACCAGTAATGCATTGATGTCCACAACTGATTGTGAAGAATGCTGGCCACAAAGACCAAGTGATATCACTTTCATGGCTTCCCTCCTTAACTTAATTATTTTATTCTTAAATCCATTATATTTTGAAATATTAATCAGTGTTACAACCCATAGAAGTACTGTATATGAAATACAGTAACATCCTTCTGAATCTTTCAAACATTCTTTCCAGTTTATCTACATCCTTCCTATAACTAGGTGACCAGAATACTATAAGTGTGCTCTCACCAATATCTAGTACAGTTGTAACATTATGTCCCAACTCGAGTACTATACACATGTATGTTGTGTCTCTTATGAAATTTTTCTCTACTAAGTCCATGGAAGGAAAATTTGGACCTCCAAAACTTAATTTGCAGCTAATAGGAACTAGTTAGCAAGAGAATGTGGTCTTGACCCAAAATATTGAGCATCGCTTTACTTCCATAGATGCTGTTTGACTATCTGAGTTCCTCCAGCAGTTTATTTCTTGCTGCTAGTGGCTGTTGAATGAAAAGCAAAATTAAAATTCAACTTAATTCATTGACAACATGAAGAGATTGTTTGCTTGGAATATAGAAAAAAGTCAAGTTTATTGTCATATACACATGTATGCACAATGCACGTGCAGAGTAAAAAATACCCTTGCAGCAGCATCAGAGACACATCGTATTGGAGGAGCACCATTCAAAAGAAAAAAACATAAAGAATGCATAAATCATACAAGAATTGTACAAGAACGCAATCTGAAGTATAAAAAAAACCGGAAGTTCCTTGTAGTGCAAAGTGGTTATAATGTTGTTTTACTGAGGTAGTGATTAGGATTGTGCAAGTTTGTTCAGTAAATGACTGATTGAAAGGAAGCAACTTTTGCTGAATCTGGTATTGTTGGACTACAGGTATCTCTTGCCCAATAGTAACTGAAAGAAGATCCATAGCCCAGATGACGGAGGTCTTTGATGATAATGCTTTTTTGAGGTAGCACTTGATTAGACACTTTTGATGGCATGGGGGGATGTGTCTACTTAGCTGAGTCCATTACTTTCTGCAACTGGTATTTTAACATGCATCATATTTAATTCATAGTCATACTTCTTTCCAACAAAGTGGGGGGGGGGCATTCAACCATCAACACTATGCCAGTTCTCAGATTAATCCTCCCAATTTCATTGCCACACTAACTGCCCTATTTCTTCCCAGATGCACAACACACTCCGCCCACACAACTAATTCTCCTTCCACCCTCCTACACAAGAGGTAGTTTACAACAGCCAACAAGTCTAACAACAAGATGTTGCTATGATCCTGAGTAAAATCTGAAGAACCAAAGGGTCATGTGGTCTCAAGGAGAACAAATAAGTTCAGCACACAGGTCTGGAGATCAGGATCAAATCCAGATCTCCGGAGCAGTGAGGCAGGGGGATGAACTAATACACTATTGTGCAACACAATGGACAATTCATCTAAACCAACAAGTTATTCCTACAGAGATATTTTATAAGATTAATAGGGTTACAAAATACACATGGACTGAGATGTTAACTGTCCTGTGCTATCACCAGTGGGATCATCAGTTGATCTGCCACCTGTCTTCAGGAGTTTCGGCCCGCTTATGATCAAGACTCCCTCGAGGTGGTGGGCCAGCAGTGCTAAAGCATCACCTCCCACTGGTGAGCTTAAAAACTTGGCATCTGCCTCTATCAGAGTTGTTGGTCACTTCCATCCAACAGATAGTCTGCTCTTCAGGTGTCTATGCAACTACTGAAGGGTTTGCAAAAGATGTATACACTGTCTGACTATCTGCCCCTCTGGACATACTTGGTCCATACCCATGCTGATCCTTTTTCTGCTGCTTCAGCTACAGCCCTGCTGGTTGACTTGATCTCTCTTCTAATGAAGCCAAGGTCACGCAGCCACTTCTGAAGAGTGAACGCAATAAACCCACGGCAGCCTGCTTCGAATGGATAGCATGAGACCATCCACCCTCTGTCTCTGCACTCTGATCTTAATTCTGCATACTTGGTTAATTTGCGCTCATGGGCTTCATCGATGTTGTCTTCCCTGGGGACTGTGAGTTCACCAATAACCACTTCTCTACTGGTTTCAGACCATACGATTATGTCTGGAAGCAATGTTGTGAAAGCTATTTGCTCCGGGAAACTGCCTTTCCCATCCAGGTCGGCCTTGACATACCAATCACTGGCTGAAGAAAGTATGCTTGATTGTGAGCCTGTGCTGTACACCCTTGACTTGGAGCCCTCTTTCACAAATGATATGCTATGTTCTGTGCAGCATGGGGCATGAGATAAGTTGTGCTGCAGTACTCTCTGCTCATCACCTTCTGTTACAACTTTAAGAATGTTGTTACGTCTCCAAGTATACATGCCGCTGGAAAGATTGACTCTGCATGCACTCAAAATATGTTGAAGTGTTCCCTTCTTGCCACAAGCAGCACACCTGTCTGTCTTATCTTCATACCAGGTGCTAGGGTTGGCAGGTGTTGGGAGCAGATCGTACGCTGCTCTGCATAGAAAAGAAATGTGGAGCGGTTCCATCTGCCACAGAACATTCCAAGATAGATGTTGTTGTTCAACACTCACCCACCGGGTCCAAGCCCCTTGTTTGGCCAGACCAACTGTTTTAGCTAACCTCTTCTCCTCTTCTACCTCTCGTATTTCTTGTGTTACAAGCTCACGGCGCTCCTTACCTGTAGAAGATGACCACCACTTGTGGGTTGTTCATCCAATATATTAATGTTAGTTAGATTAAAGTATGCATTGAATGTAAATGAAAGATTATAACATTTTAAGCCTTTAAATTGTGCTTATTATGACCACATTTGAAAGACCTATATGCCTTAAGATAGGCCTGAAATGATGCAGAAAAATATCAATTCTGCTTTCAGTACCAGGCTTAATATAGAATGACTAATTAGCAAAGAATTGTGATCTCATAGTGATCCGCGTAATTTAAATAGCAATATTTAAATAGCAAAGTCAACTCTGCAGATGGTCAACTGGAATACATGAGGATCATATGAAATAACAATCATCCATTGGAGATTGATGGAAATAAGTAAACAATATTGAGTTGCTGTGTGATCATAAATGGATCCTAGATGGAAATAGTATATGAGTAAACCATCTATCATTTTATTTGAAATGTAGGACTGCTATCAGTTTTCATTTTGTTGCACACTCAACGCTAATTAAAGCAGTCATTCCATACAAATGTATAACCTTATCATTAGGAGAGAGGATGCTGACATGTTTAATGACCATATGGAATTTATCACCATTCAAAATCAGCAAGGCAATGTGAATCCAAGACGTGATACTAAAAAAAAGTACATCAGCAGAGAATTTGATACATGTTCCTGCCCCAATCATTGAATGAAACATGGAGAACGAAATAGCCAATTCATCCTCTGGAAACTGAGAGATCAATCTTAAAACAGTGTGTGGAGAGTCCAACTAAGGAGAGAACATACTGGACCTAGTTTTGGGAGATGAGCCTGGCCAGATAATGGATGAACATATTATGACAAGATAGGAGTTAAGGAGCACCGATTGGAAGCAGATGCTGTTGGACACGTCCATATCTCACATATGCAAGTTGTTTAAAAAACAGCTGATCAGAGTTCAGGATCAGCATATTCTGGTAAGGAATAAGGACAAGGGTGGTAAAGTAAGGGTACACTGCATGACCCAAGATATCTTAAATTTAGTCAAGAAAACAAAAGCATACTTAAGGTTTAGAAAGCTAAAATCCAACTGGGCACTTGTGAAATATAAATATAGGGGGAAACTGCTTAAGCAGAAAGCAGGAAGACCAAAAGAGACCATGAAAAATCATTTAGGAAAAGAAGATAATTAAGGAGGGGGTAGGTCTACTCAAAGACAACAGAGGGAATTTGTGCTTAGAATCAGTGGATGAGCAAGTGGCTGAGGTACTAAATGAGTAGTTTACTTTGGTGAATAGCTTGTGTTCTCCTGATCAACAAAGTCCTGGAGGACCAGATAGTAGCAACTGTTGTGCCTTTGTTCAAGAAGCAAAATAGGAATAATCCAGGTATTTATAGGTCAGTGAGCCTCATGTCAGTGGTAAGAAAGCTACTGGAGAAGATACTGAGGGTTAGGATTTGTGTATTTGGAAAGGCATGATCTGCTTAGGGGAAGTCATCATGACTTTGTGTGGAGCAATTCATGTCTTGCAAACTTTCTTTGAAGAGGTGACAAAGGTGCTTGATAAGGGTTTGGCAGTGGACATTACTTACATGGACTTTAGTAAGGCAATTGACAAGGTTGCTTATGCTAGCTTGATTTTGAAGATAATGATGCATTGGATCTAGTGTAAATAGCAAGTTTGGGTTTGGAAATGGCTTACCCATTGAAGACAGAGTAAGGGTGGAAGGTTTTTTTTAATATAATAAAAACTGGAGATCATGACCAGTTGTGTTCCAGAAGGATCTGAGCTGAGACCGCTCTTGTTTGTGCCATACACTATATCAATTATTTGAATGAAAAAGTAAATGTATGGATTAGCAAATTTGCAGATGACATCATGATGTTGGAGTTATAAACAGTGTTAGGAACTATCAATAAAGAGAAATAGAGATTATTTACAGATATTGGCAAAGAAGTGGCAGATGGGAGTTTAATTCAGGCAAATGTGAGGTGTTGCCCTTTGGGAGGTCATGTGCCAGGATAGATTATACAAATAATTGTAGTCCCCTGAATAACAGTGAGATAAAGAGGGATCTTTTGGCCCAAATCTATAATTCACTGGAAGTGGCTAAGCAAGTGGATAAGGTGGTAAAGGCAGCATACGAAATCCTAGCCTTCATTGGTAGGGGTGTTGAGTATAGGAGTAACAAAATCATGTTGCAGCTGTATAAGGTTTTAGTCAGACCACACAGGGTCTCATGTGCACTTCTGAATACCTCATTATATGGTTGGGGGGCAGGATTTAAATGAGACATGAGTGGTAAGTATTTTATGGGGAGAATGGCAAATGATCTGAATGAGTTACAGGGGTAGTAGTGGAATCAAGCAGTTTTGGTGGAGTTTATGAGTCTTTTAGGTAGACACATGACTATGAAGGGAATGGAGGAATAAGGATGATAAACAGAAGGAGAACATTAGGAACAAATCAGATTGATGGTCAGCACATCATAGAACAGTAGAGCACAGGAACAAGTCCTTTGACCCACAGTGTTGAGCCAAGCCAAATAAATTAATACTCAGATGTCCAACTAATCTAAACCCTTTGCCTACACAATGCCCATATCCTTCCATAATCCTTGTGGTCCTGTACCTATCTCAGTGTCCCTAATGTATCTACCTCTACCACCATCCTAAGCAGCGCTTTCCAGGCTGCCACCACTCTAAAAAAAATATGCTCCTCACATCTCCTTTGAATTTAACCCCTCTCATCTGAAATGCATGCCCTCTGGTATTAGGCATTTCAACCTTGGATAAAAGATACTGCCTGCCTGCTCTATCTATACCTCTCATAATCGTACAAACCTCTATCAGATCTCCTCTCAGCTTCCATGGATCTAGAGAAATCAATACAAGCTTGTCCGGCTTCTTGTTATAGCACATGCCCTCTATTCCAGGCTGCATTCTGGTAAAACTCTTCGGCTCCCTCTCCAAGGCGTCGACAGCCTTCCTGTAATCTGTAACCAGAACTGTATGTAATACTCAATATGCGACCTAACTAGCGCTTTATAAAAGCTGCAAAATAATTTCCTGATTTTGAACTCAATGTCTTGACTAATAAAGGCAAGCATGCTACATGCCTTCTTAACTATCCTATCAACCTATGCAGCCACTTTCAGGGAGCTATGAACTTGGACCCCAAGATCCCTCTGCTCATCAACACTGTTAAGGATCTTGCCTTTAACAGTGCGTTGTTTCTTAGCATTTGATCTTTGAAGGCACAACACTTCACAGTTAGCCAGGTTAAACTCCATCTGCTATTTCTCCATATTTGCAACTGATCTGCATCCCGCTATATTCTTTTCCGATCATCCAGGCTATCCACAACAGCATCACCCTTTCTGTCATCCGCAGACTTACTAACCCACCTATCCACGTTTTCATCCAGGTCATTTATATACATCACAAACAGCAGAGGTGCCAGTACAGATCCCTGCAGAACACCACTAATCACACACCTTCAGCTAGAAAAAGTCTCTTTGGTCACTACCCTCTGTCTCCTATGAGCAAGCCAGTTCTGAATTCAAATGGTCAATTCTCCATGGATTCCATGCATCTTCATCTTTTGGATGAGCCTCCTATGTGGGACCTTGTTGAATACCTTACTAAAATCCATGAATAACAGCCACAGCTCTACCTTCATCAATCTCATCACCTCAGTAAAAAAACTGGAAATTATTAGGACACTATTTACCCCACATAAAGCTATGCTGGCCCTTCCTAATTAGGCCATGGTTTTCCAAATGCTCATAAAGCCTATCCCTAAGAATTCTCTCCAGTAAGTTCACAACCACTGATGTGAGGCTAACCGGTCTATAATTTCCAGAATTAGATACTTCAGGATTCTGCTTCTTTTTTGTGAAGAATTATTTCCTAAAAGACAACACTTCTTTATTTCATAGAACAAGGCATTGTTGAATTAGTGATAATTGCAGTCCCATGTCAACTTAAGCTGATAATGTAGGTGGCTGATTTTCCAACATGCTTAATTGGCAATGCTTTGTATGTGTTAGAATTATAAACACATGGCCTTGTGTTTGGAATTATGTACAAGATAGATGGTTAATCTTAAATTGTGTGAGAAGAGCAAACACAGCTTTGTGATCACAGCATGGTAGGAGCTCTTAATGGGTTCCAAATAGGAAAATGCTACTTGAACTAGGGGCATATTTGAGACATATATGCTTTGAGTGGTGGGCGAGTTATTTGTATGTTCACCATGCTCTGCCAACAACTGATGGAGCTGTTGCTGTAAGTGGTTCCTATTGCAGATGTTGGTGAGAGAATTTGAGTGTGGTTTTGGGGTATGGGAGAGAGAGAGAGTAGGTTACAGGAACACACCGGGAGGGGTAGGGGGAATGAAGTAAAGAGCTGGGAAGTTGATTGGTGAAAGAGATACAGGGCTGGAGAAGGGAGACAGGAAAATAAGTATGGGAAGAGATTGATTGGGTTACCCTTCCTTGATACAGACCTGATGGATTCAAAGATTTCCCATGTTATAAGAGAAAATAAACCTGGGCTAAATGTAAATTGAAATTGGTTTCTGGGCCACAATGAGATTAATTACCCATTGTAAATTCTTTTGTGATTAGGCTAGTGTTAAATAGGAGGGTTGCTCACCAGAGTGGCTTTTAGGCAGAAGAGCCCGTTCCATGCTGTATCTCTAAGTAAATATGAAAAAAAAAATTCCAGAAGACTATTGGAGAGAACTCAAACTTACTTTGAAAAAGGCTAACTTCAGGATCACCTTGAAATAAATGGTATACACTATTAGACTCCTTAGCAGTGACCCAGGTGAAAAGACAGGAGAATTGCTCCAGCAGGCAAAGTCAGATCCATTCATAAAGCACTTTTTCAAATTAGAAAACTGAGATGTGCAGGCCTGCCATAGGTTGGGGTCAACCGTGGATGTTGCATCCTCGCTGTCTGCATCAATATGCAAACCAGGGCAGTATGAAATACAGAGTCAATTGTTGCCCATGTAGAAGTCTCCCCCCTCCATGCAGTTGATGAATCCTAAGGAACGGCAGAGACTGATACATTTGGCACCAGCAGCATTGCAGGAGTTGCCAGTTAGCGTTGAACTCAACGTAGGAGTGCATTAGGGACTCCAGCCTCCGAGTTTTCCTTGGGATTTACTCCTGAAGCCTTGAGATCAGAGTTTTCATTCTCCTAAATGAGCTGCCAACCATAGCTGATGAGCCCCATTTGCCCAAAGCAAATGATTTTAAGGTTATTTGAGACAAACACCATTGGGAGCATTTTCTAGGTAGTGGGAGGTTATTTCTACTGTTATCCCCCACCCCTTACCCCACCTTTCCCTGGCTACGACAACCTTATGGAACCAGAAAACTGAGGTTGTCACAATGGGGGCATTGATGGTGGACCCAAATGCAAGACACAGACACTGAAGTACAAGGAACAGGACTTGACTAGAGTAGGGACGTGACAGGATACAGACAAGGAGCAGGGACAAGAACACAGACTTGGGCTAGTACATGGACAAGACAGGGAACCTGGGCAAGGAACTATGCACAAGGAGCCTGGGCTTGGGCTCCGAGCCAGAGACTGGACAAGGACCCAGAACCTGGGTCTTGCCTCGGGCTCGGGCCCCAGAACGAGGGAAGGACATGACATGAATACAGGATAGGACGTGGCTGGGGTCTTGAGGCTTGGGGCTGCAGGCTGGGGTCTTGGTCTTGAGGCTTGGAGACAGGCCGTGGTCTTGAGGCTTGAGCTTGGAGACAGGCCGTGGTCTTGAGGCTTGAGCTTGGAGACAGGCCGTGGTCTTGGCTCTTCAGGCCTGCAGGCTGGGGTCTTGGCTCTTGGAATGCAGAGGCTGATAACTCGGAGTCTGGAGCTCGGAGACAGACTGGGAACTGTACATCAACGTAGAGCCGTGACTATCCTTAGGAAAGCCGGGACTCATCTTTAACACGACACCAACATGAGACTGGACAGAACATAGACATAGAGCCGGGACTTATCCTTAGACAAGCCGGTCCTCAACTTTATCTCCACACCAGGGTGGGACAGGACCATCCATCGCGTAACGGCAGAATGACAAGACTTACCCAACAGAGGCAAAGACAAGACAACACAGGTCCCCCCACCCCGCAGGCCAACAGCAGAACGGACTGACTTACCCCACGGAGGAGAGGACAGGACAAGACAGGACAGATCCCCCCCACAGGGCAATGGCAGAACGGCCCGACTTACCCCACGGAGGCGAGGACAGGACAAGACAGATCCCCCCGCAGGGCAATGGCAGAACAGCCTGACTTATCCCATGGAGGTGAGGACAAGAGACAAACACCAAAGAACAACTGACAGTTCCATCTCTGCATCGGGGTTGCTCCGAGTCACAGTTCGGCCAGCAACCGTAGCTGGCTACAGAAACAACCGGATCCCTACCTAGCTTGGAGTGGCTGGTAGCCACTCAGATGGCCCAGGAAACAGCCGAATCCATACCGCAAAGACAGCTCTGACTACCGACAGCAAGGCTCCATGAAGCAATGGTTCTCCAACAAGGCCTAAAGATGGCAAGTGGCCGCTCTAGCCTTCCACCGGCAGGTTACTCCCAGGAAATCTTGACAAGACAAACCAGCCACCCACACTCAACCCCAAGGCTACTTATATTCCAAGCCCCAAGATGGGAATCAGGTGCCTATGATTAACTCAATTAAAACAAGGGACAGCTGGAAGACCCGGAGTCCTGAGTCCATGGACTGGACCGTGAACAGGAATGCGGACTTCACGGACCAGACCATGACAGAGGTAATCATTTTGTTTATCACAGTTACCCTGTATAATGTATTACTAGTAGTGTGAAAGTATAGTGGTGATTAATAGACTTTTGTGAGGCAAGTATATGAAAGGATAAGGAAAAAATGTTGATAAGCAGAGTTGTTCTACAGATACTTTCTGATGCAATTGATCTCTTAAACAAGAGAGCTGATTTGTCTGCTGCAATTTCATGTATTATGATGATTCAATTTGAGATAAAATTCCATTGCTTAGTGTATGAAAACCTGGGACTATGAGGTTTCATTTCTATAACTTTGCTTCCTTGTTTTGGGTTATTTCTACATTTATCCTATATAAACCCTCTTCCGGTTAAACTACAAACAATTATACTAAATCACTCCTCCATCTCCTAAATTCAAAGAACATTAAGCCAAAGTTATGCAATTTGTCTTCAGAATTTAAGTCCCGGTGTTTTGGTGAGTTTGCACTGTATTGTCTTAAGAAGATCCAACGAAAGGCACAGTTCAACACACAAAATGCTGGAGGAACTCAGTAGGCCAGGCAGCATTTGTGGTACAGTCGACTATACTTTTTTTCCATAGATGCTGCCTGGCCTGCTGAGTTCCTCTAGCATTTCGTGTGTGTTACTCAGATTTCCAGCATCTGCAGAGTTTCTCTTATTTGTGAAAAGCACAGTTCAGATGGAATCAGTCATAATTTCTGTGTCTTCTACCTTTGATATTTCAGCTCCCTAAAACTATGACCAATCATACATTTGCCTTGGGATTTCTTGCATGAGTTTTTAGCTATTTGTTTTTATGGACATCTTATAGGCTCTCTGCAATCAAAAATGTGTCTACTTATGTTGCATGATCCAAAATAGATACATTTGCGATTCCCCACATTGGATCTTACCCACCAGCCTTTATAACTCACAATATCCTTTGAATTCCTGCTCCGCTGTCACAATAGGGGTGTTGAGAACGGACCCAAATGCGAGACACAGGCACTGAAGTACAAGGAACAGGTCCTGACTAGAGTAGGGGGACGTGACAGGATACAGGCAAGGAGCAGGGACAAGAAAGCAGACTTGGGCTAGGGAAAGCAGGATCAGAACTAGGGATCATGGACTAGGAGACAAGGCTTGGACTCCGAGCCCAAGACTGGACAAGGACCCAGAACCTGGGTCTTGCCTCGGGCTTGGACCCCGGAACCAGGCAAGGACATGACATGGCTTCAGTACAGGACGTAGCTGGGGTCTAGAGGCCTGAGCTTGTAGACAAGACAAGGCTCAGATTCTGAGCCCGAGACTAGACAAGGACCCAGAACCTGGGTCTTGCCTCGGGCTTGGACCCCGGAACCAGGCAAGGACATGACATGGCTTCAGTACAGGACGTAGCTGGGGTCTAGAGGCCTGAGCTTGTAGACAAGACAAGGCTCAGATTCCGAGCCCGAGACTAGACAAGGACCCAGAACCTGGGTCTTGCCTTGGGCTCGGACCCCAGAACCAGGCAAGGACATGACATGGCTTGAGGCTGGGTCTTGGGTGTTGAGCTTGGCTTGGGATCCTCGAGGCTTGGGATCTGGCATCTTGAGCATGGCTTGGGGTCTTGGGTCTTGAGCTTGGCTGCAGGCTGGGGTCAGAACCTGGGTCTTGCCTCGGACGCGGGCCCCAGAACCAGACAAAGACATGATATGGCTTGAGGCTGGGGGCTTGGGTCTGGAGCTTGGCTTGGGATCCTCAAGGCTTGGGGTCTCAGAGCTCGGCTTGAGGTCCGGGTCTTGGGTCTTGAGGCTCGGCTTGAGGCTGGGGTCTTGGGTCTTGAGGCTCGGCTTGAGGCTTACAACACGCTGGAGGAACTCAGCAGGTCATGCAACATCCGTGAAAAAGATCGGTCGACGTTTCGTGCCGGAATCCTTCATCAGGACTGTAGAGGGAAGGGGCAGAGGCCCTATAAAGAAGGTGGGGGAAGGGTGGGAAGGAGAAGGCTGGTCAGTTCCAGGTGAAAAACAAGTAAGGGGAAAGATAAAGGGGTGGAGGAGGGGAAGCAGGGAGGTGATAGGCAGGAAAGGTGAAGAAAGAATACGGGAAAACACAATGGGTAGTAGAAGGAGGTGGAACCAAGAGGGAGGTAGTAGGCAGTAGGCAGCTGGGGGAGGGTGCAGAGTGACATAGGGATAGGGGAAGGGAGGGGGAGGGAATTACCAGAAGTTGGAGAATTCTATGTTCACACCAAGGGGCTGGAGACTAGATTATTTTGTGTTTGGGTCTTGAGGCTTGGCTTGAGGCTAGGGTCTTGGGTCTTGAGTCGGGATCCTCAAGGGTTGGGTTCTTGGAGCTTGGCTGCGGGATCGTCGAGGCTTGGGTTCTTGGAGCTCAGAGACAGACTGGGAACTAAACATCAACACAGAGCTGGGGCTTATCCTTCGACAAGCCAGGACTCATCTTTAACATGACACTAACATGAGACAGGACAGAACATAGACAGAGCCGGGACTTATCCTAAGACAAGCCGGGACTCAACTTCTCCACACCAAGGTGGGACAGGTCCATCTGTTGGGTAATGGCAGGACAGCCAGACTTACCCAACAGAGGCAAAGTCAAGACAAGACATGTCCCCCCGCAGGGCAATAGCAAGACAGCCTGACTTACCCCACAGAGGCGAGGACAGGAAGAGACAAACACCAAAGAACAACTGACAGTTCCATCTCTGCTCCAGGGTAGCTCCAAGTCTCAGTTCAGCCAGCAACCTCAACTGGCTACAGAAACAGCCAGATCCCTACCTAGCTCAGAGTGGCTGGCAGCCACTCAGCTGGCCCAGGAAACAGCCAAATCCATACCACAAAGAACACTTCAACAAGTGGCAACAAGGCTCCATGAGGCAGTGGTCCTCCAACCAGGCTGAGAGATCATGAATGGTTTCATTAGCCTTCCATCAGTAGATTGCTCCAAGGGGGACTGACAAGACAAACCAGCAGCCCACACTTAATCCCAAGGCTACTTATATTGTAAGCTCAAAGATGGGAATCAGGTGCCAATGATTAACTCAAACAGGGGACAGCTGGAAGACCTGGAGTCCTGAGTCCATGGACCAGACCGTGAACCAGAATGCGGACTTTACGGACTGGACCATGACATCCACATAACTTATTAAGGTTTGTAACTTAGTCTCATTTGTAGTGTTGGATATAGGACTCTCTATTCATTGATTAATCTAGTTGATTGATATGTGTGTTGTACAATTCAATATTGTAAACAATCTATATTACATGCTAACTTCACGTTTTGTGAGCTCTTGTTTTTGTTAATCCTATTTTCTTGTATAACCTACTGTACAGCTTTTGATAGTGGATATAAACAGTATACATCTGCATTCCTCTGCAATAGTTGATAATGCAAATCAATGCTGACTCTTGCAAGGGTTTATAATTTCATAATTTCATAATTCCATAACAGGAGGTACAAGTTCTGAGATACCTTCATTAATGTAGATGTTGGACATGACTGCTTCGATAGCAACAGACTTGAGGGAGGTCAAGGTTACTCAGGTGACCATGCATGTTGGGAACGTCTTATACTGCCCAGAAGGTTTTGCTGGTCATTGGACAAACTGCTAGTTTGTAGTATACATGGGTGTCAAATACATTCAAAAGTAGCTAATGATTTTATTGCACTGATATGTTGAATTGAACAGTTGATTGGCAGTTAGGAGTGCATCTTCATTCAGATTTATTGTTCTTTGCTAAGTTGAATATTGAAGCAGAATCTAAAATTTGCTTTTAATAACTTCTACCTTTGGTGTTGTGCCTTTTTCAGTAATGGAAATGGTAAGATTGGTACACATTAGTATTTAAGGAAATACAGGGAGAACCACAGAGAACCAGGGCAATAGTTTTTGAACTCATTATTCAAAGTGGACAGCAGAAAAAAATAGCTGAGGTTATTTCATTTTTTTCAAATGTCAAAAATACAATCCTGGGAAATGTAATCTGTTAGGATGACATTTATAGTAGAATAAATATTGACATTTATTATTGGGGAAGTAGTTTCAGGGAATTATCAAAAGAAAAAGCAATAATTTAAAACTATACTATGGTAATGAAGTGCAGGAGAAGCCTAGCAAACTTAATTCGAACTCCTTATGGATGGAACAAAATTGGTGATTAACAGTCACACTGTGGACTATTCCTGGCACATTTTATTGTAATCTTAGATTTGAAATATGAACAGAACATTACAATATGCTACGTTTAAAATGATTACAATTAAAGTCATTAATTATCAGACCTTCTCAGCCCAACATTTAAATGACTAACAACACTCAGTAGATCATGTGATGACTAATAGAAAATCTATTAGTCATTTTCTTGAAGTTCTCAGTGACTGACTCTTCATAACCCTCTTGTGTAGAGAATTCTAAATGAAGAAATTACTATGTATTTCTGTCCTGAATGGCTGACAATGATTATGATTCCTGCTCATCAGACATGTCGTAAGGGAAATATTATCCATGCATCTACTCTGAGAAGCCCCATAGAATTTTGCGCATCGCAATAAAATCACCCTGTATTCTTCAAAACTGGAGAGAGCATAGACATGGGCTCCTTAATGTTTATTCATACAAGAAAACTCATCCCAGGGATCAAATGACAAGCCTTCACTTCACTCCCTGCAGAGCCTTTCTTTCAGAGGACACCAGATATTCAAATATGATACATGCAGTTTTCTTTTTTTTTCCTCTTTGAAGGTGTCAGTATTACAAATGACAGCTTATGATGGCACAAAATAGACAAAAAAGTGATATGCCAATTGCAACCTCTGGCTAATATTTGGAGATTTTAAACAACCTATGTTGAAATGTTATTTCCATTTTCAATGTACTTTTTGAAATATTGATAGTGGCCAGGAAGCAAAGTTCAAAGTTAAAAGTCAATTTATTATCTAAGTATGTATGTATATGTCACCATATGGACAGGACAGGAAAGGAATGGAGGGTTATGGGCTGAGTGCAGGTCGGTGGGACGAGGTGAGAGTAAGAGTTCGGCATGGACTAGAAGGGCCAAGATGGCCTGTTTCTGTGCTGTAATTGCTATATGGTTATATACTACTTCGAGATTAATTTTTAAAGCATTCACAGTAGAACAGAGAAATACACTAGAATCAATAAAAGTTTATGCACAAAATCTGACAAACAACCAATGTGCAGAAGAAGACAAATTGGACAAATAAAATAATAAAATAAGTAAATAAATAATACTGAAAACAATCCTTCAAATTGAGTCCATTGATTATGGAATCATTTCAGAGTTGACATGGATGAAATTATCCACACTGGTTCAGGGGCCTGATGGTTGAAGGGAAATAATATTGCTGAACCTGGTGGTATGGGACCTTTTAAGTGTGCTCAGTGGTGGAGAGGGATTTGCCTTTGATGAACTGGGCTGCATGAAATTATTAAGAATCTCCTAATGAAATAGCACTTATATGATACAGGTTTCTTGTGTCTTGATTGTTTTTTGAAGAGTCAATCAAATACTTTTCACCCATAGTGTCTCTTTCCAAAATCCTTGTAATTTGTACCCTTCAAGTATTGCACCAATTTGTTATCGAAGATTATTATGGAGTCTGCTTCCAGCACCTTTTCTTCCAGTTATAACAAATAGCTCACTGAAAAAAATATCCTATGCTTTGCTTTCAGACTGCTAATTGTGTGGCCTATAGCTGCGGTTCCAGCCCGGACCTTGACTGCAAGCATCCCCAGGCTGAGACTTCCCTTGCTGCCGCAGAACCCCAGGCTCCCCTTCCCCCAGTACCACTGTCTGATCCCGGGTCTCTCAGGCTGCACAGAGGCTCTTGGGACCTCAGAGCCACCACATCAATCCCAATACTCAGACACATCCTCATACCTACCCATTGAAGAGGACCCACTCCGGACCACAAGAAAACTGTCTCTGACACTATCACTGATCTCATCAACTCTGGAGAACTCCCATCCTCTGCTATCAAACTCACACCCCACACTGCTTGTTTCTATCTCCCACTCAAGCTCCACAAACCTGAATGTCCAGGTAGGCCCATTGTCTGCCTGCCACAGGCAGCCGTGAAGGTCAAGTATGAATGTATATTTAAAGCAGAAGTTGATAGATTCTTGATTGGTCAGGATGTGAAGGGATACAAGGAGAAAGAAGGAGATTGCAGCTGAAAGGAAAATTGGATCAGCCATGATAAAATGGCAGAGCAGGCTAGATGGGCCGAATGGTGTAATTCTGCTCCTATGTCTTATGGTCTTATGATCTAATTTCCACCTTGTCCTGAAGTTCACTTAGTCCATTTCTGACTCCTCCCTTACCTTTCTTGATCTCTGTCTCCATCTCTGGGGAAAATGGTTGAACTCATGTCCTTATAGAACACTGAACTCGTGTCCTCCTACCTTGTCTCCTTTCTATTCCCCTTGGTTCAGTCCCTTCCCTCCTGCATCCTTGACAATTCTCATGCCCTCGATCACCTCACTAACTTTTAATTCCCTGGCTCTGACTGCCAATACACTTCTATCCCTTATCAAGAAGGCCTTAAATTTCTCAATAAAAGAACCAAACAGTTCCCCTCCACAACCACCCTCCGCTTCCATCTGGCAAAACTAGTCCTACCTCCCCCCCTCCCCGACAATTTTTACTTTGAGGTGTAGCCATGGGCATCCACATGTGTTCCAGCTATGCCTACCTCTCAGGGGTGCAATGCTAGCCAAGCGCACTGGAGTGCGTCTGTCACATCTTTAAGAAAAAAGCCAAAATAAACAAGCTAATTAATTAGGTGCCGCCCAGGGTGATTTGAGTATTTCAGAAACTGCTGATCTCCTGGGATTTTTACGCATAACAGACTCTGGAGTTTACAAAGAATGGTGCCAAAAACAAAAAAAATCCATCGAGTGGCTGTTCTTGTTAAATCTACTTGCTGGATTTTTTTTTGTTCTTGGCACCTTTGTTTGTAAACTCCAGAGTCTGTTGTGCGTAAAAATCCCAGGAGATCAGCAGTTTCTGAGATATTCAAATCACCCTGGGCGGCACCTAATTAATTAGCTAGTTTATTTCGGCTTTTTTCTTAAAGATGTGCCGAACGCACTGCGGTGCGCTCCGGCTAGCGCTGCACCACTGCCACCTCTTCGTTGGGGATGTAGAACAATCTATGGTCCAAGCCTTCACCACTCGTGCTCTCCAACTCATCCTCCGCCTCGTTGATAACTGCATTGGTGCTGCTTCGTGCACCCATGCTGAGATCATCAATTTCATCAACTTTGCCTGTAATTTGCCTCACTTGGATGATGAAATTGATGGCTTTGTTGCAAAGTTTGTAGACAATGCAATGACAGGTGGAGGGGCAGGTAGTTTTGAGGAAGTCGAGAAGCTACAGAAGGATTTAGGCAGATTGGGAGAAGGGACAAAGAAGTGACAAGTGGATTACAGGGTTGGGAAGTGTATGGTCATGCACTTTGGTAGAGGAAATGAAAGAATCTTCTAAATGGAGAAAAAGTACAAAAGAAAACTGAGGTGCAATCGGACTTGGGAGTCCTTGTGCAGGATTCCCTAAAGGTTAATTTGAGTCTACGGGAAGGCAAATGCAAAGTTAGCTTTCACTTCAAGAGGACTAGAATATAAAAACAAGGATGTAATGTTGAGACTTCATAAAGCCCAGGTGTGGCCTCACTTGGAGCATTGTGAGCAGTTTTGGGCCCCTTATCTTAGAAAGGGTGTGCTGAAAATTAAAAGGATTCAATGGAAGTTCACAAAAATGATTCTGGGTTGAACAGCTTGTCATATGAAAAGTGTCTGATGGCTCTGGGCCTGTATTCACTGAAATTCAGAAGAATGAGGGGTGACCTCATTGAAACCTATCGAATGGTGAAAGGCCTTGATAGAGTGGATGTGGAGAGGATGTTTCCTATGTGGGAGAGGCTAAAACTAGAGGACACAGAATAGAGGGGCATCCTTTTAGAATGGAGATAAGGAGGAATTTCTTTACCCAGAGAGTGGTGAATCTGTGGAATTCCTTGCCACAAGCATCTGTGGAGGTCAAATCTGAATGTATATTTCAGGGAGAGGTTGATAGATTCTTGACTGGTCAGGGCATGAAGTGATACAGGGAGAAGGAAGCGGATTGAGGCTGAGAGGAAAATTGGATCAGCCACGATAAAATGGTGGAGCAGATTCGAAGGGCCAAATGGCCTAATTCTGCTCCTATGTCTTAAGGTTTAATTTCCACCCTGTCCTGAAATTCACTTAGCCCATTTGTGACACCTCCCTCTCCTTTCTTGATCTCTGTCTTCAGTTCTGGGGACAAAAAGTTGACCTACATCTTTTATAAACTTACCGATCCCCATGGTTACGTTGACTATGTCTCATTCCACCTTAATTCCTAAAAAAAAGCTATCCCTTTTTCTCCACTGCATCTGTTCCCAGGATGCGGCTTTCCTATCCTGGACATCAGAGAACGTGGCATCCATTTGCCCTTACCCCTATCTCCTCTACTTCCTGAATATCTGTGCTCACCCCATCTTCCCATCACCTCAATAGCGATAGAATTCCTGTTGTATCACCTGCCATCCCATGAGCCTCCGCATCTAACACATGATTCTCCACAACTTCTGCCATTTCCAAAGGGATCTTACCACCAAACATATCTTTACCTCGCCCATCTCTCTGCTTTCTGCAGGAATAACTCCCTCTGTGATTGCCTTGTACATTTCCCCTCTCTACTAACTTCCCTCCCCGCACTTACCCTTCAAGCGGCCAAAGTGCTACATGTGCTAATTCACCCCCTCCCTCACCTTCGTTCATGCCCCAATATAGTCCTTCCAGATGAGACAGCACTTCACCTGCGAGCAACACACACAAAATGCTGGTGGAAAGCAGCAGGCCAGGCAGCATCCATAGGAAGAAGCACAGTCAACGTTTCAGGCTGAGACTCTTCATCAGGACACCTGCGAATCTGCTGGGGTTGTCTATTGCGTCTGGTGCTCTCAATGTGCCTCCCTCTACATTGGTGAGACCCGACATAAATTGGGGGCCACTTCGTTGAGCACCTCTTCTCCATCCGCCCGAAGCAGAACTTCCTAGTGGCCAAACATTTTAATTCCAATTCCTATTCCTGTTCTGACATGTTGGTGTATGGTCTCCAATTGTGTCACAATGGGGCCACCCTTAGGGTGGAGGACCAATGCCTTATATTCCGTTTGGGTAGTCTCCAACCTGATGACATGAATATCGATTTCTTCTTTTATTAAAAAAATTCTCTCCTCCTCCCCTCTATTTTCCACTCTGGCCTCTTATCTCTTCTCACCTGCCTAGCTACCTCCTCCTTCCCTTTCTCCTCTGGTCCACTCTCCTCTCCTATTAGATTGGTTCCTTTCCTACCCACCTGGCTTTGCCTATCACCTTCTAGCTATCCTCCATCCTCTCCCCCAACTTTTTATTCTGGCATCTTCCCCCTTTGTTTCCAGTCCTAAAGAAATGTCTTGGCCTAATCAGCCACTGTTTATTCCCCTCCATAGATATTGCTTGACCTGTTGAGTTGCTCCAGCATTTTGCGTATGGGCTGCTTTGGATTTTCAGCATCTGCAGTATTTCTCATGTATGCCTTCTCTGCTTCTTTTGCTAATCACCTAAATTTGCATTCACCATATACTGACCTCCCTGCCATGGAAACAGCTTCCTCTTGGTTACTCCATCAAAACCCGACTCTTGATTTCAAATATCCCTGCAAGGTATTCCTTAAGCATTCTCTATGGAGAATGAAAGCTATCCACTATCTCCACAAACTGCTGTCTCATTTCCTAGGAACCTGTCTTTAAAGAAAGGTCCTGACATCATTCACAAATTCCAGGAAGAAGCACAATTCTCCACATGAGCATAACCAGTTATTTATAAAGATGCTCGGCTTCTGTAGACAATTTACTATTGCATGCATATTTTAAGTCTTCTCAAGCTGTTCAACAACTTTTAAGTATTTGTATTCACCCACCCCAACCGTTCTCTGCTTTGGCATTTTATATCTTTTCTTCATCTGGGCTGACTCTCAGGATGATGTGTATTGGGTCATATGCTGAAAACTGACACCAGTGGTTCTGAATGGAAACACCGGTGTTTAACGTATTCAATGGCAGTGCATCCGGAAGTCAGCTATACGCTGTCCTGTCAATCATGGACATCCCCAGATGTGCAGCGCTAAACCTCCAGGTGCCTGGGATGCTCCAGCATCTGCCCTGAGGTTTCTGCCTCTCAGATACTGAGCCAGTTTAGACTTGGAGCAGGACCCGAGACACCATTGATTTTGGAGAGGATTATAGTCAGACTGTGGATTAGGAGGCAAAGGAAGAGTAATTTACTGTTTTCCAAGTTATTTAGCTTAATGACTTTAATTTTCCATAAATGGTTTCAGGTGTTTGTCATTTTTCTTATTATTCATATATTAAAATATTAGCCTCAATAGTAATTGATTTTAAGTGCTCCAGAATGTCAGAAACATGTAAGAGCTACCGGGAAGTGTGATCGCTGTGCTCCTATACCCATTCTGATAATAGGTTCCTGGAAGGTTTGGAAGATTGAAATGGGTTCTCTGGACTTAGCCCAGTACGCATTCACAAGTGTATCTGGGGGTAAACCCAGGGCAGCCATATCCTGCTCATTTCCTTTCACAAAATTTATTCTATTTATACACAAATATGTTTTAGGGAATATCAAAGCTTTTGCTGCATCCTGAAATGTGCACATATATTTATTTTCTGTCTCAATTCAAGAATTAAGCACCAGGAGTTGAAAGGTTTCTTCTATTGATAGATTCTTGAACCAAACTTTAGCCAGACCATGAACCACTAATTTTGATTTCAGATTTAAAATGGGCCATTTTTATTTTTATTGCCAAATTCAGCAATTTTCGAAGAATATTTTTTTAAATTCTTTGAGCATTTTAGTGCCAGTGGTAATAAGCCCCAAGAAAAATGCCTTGACTTTTTTGGCAATGGGCCTAATGTATGTTTGGAAAGGAATAAAAAAGGGTAGAATGATAAACAAAGAAACTTCAAACTTTATATATATAACCTGCAAAATTTTAATATTCTTTCTCAACATCTATTGAAAAGATATCGCTTGAACAATTCCTGTAGCAGATATTCCTCACCTCAGAACAATTGTATCCAGTAGCTAATAATCTCTAACCTGAAATTAATTCTCCTGTGCTGTACCATGCAATTGCTGTGAACCAAGTTCTAACAGATCAATTTTATTCTGTTAATTTATGGCATTAGGAAGAGTGTGCCTATTCTTTTCTTCAGTCTAAGATTACACTGTTTTATCCCACAGCTGCCAATTGACATTGGTTGTGAATCTGATGCACAAGCAGTGCTAGTGTTATATACAATGACAGGAGCTCAGGTAACAATGGTTTCCTTCCTCTTGACAGAAAAATTGGCTTGGAAAATGAAGTAGGAAACTCAGAGCAACATAACCTGCTACAAATTTTGAATTCATTTTCCAGTGGGGAAGAAACATTTGGTGCATACATTTGACTGATAACTTAATATTATCCTCCCCAAGAGCAGAACCAGGCCAGGCTTCAGTATATTCCCAGAGAGAGTTCTTTTAGTTCAGACCACGATGATCCAAATGAAATGCAAACCCAAAAGAAATATGATGTAAACTCAGCATTATAGCACTTTAAGGGATTGTATCCTTCTTTTCCAACCGATTGGAATTTGGGTTCAATTTGACTCCGGTTCTCTGGTGCTAAATTTGAAGGTGATTAAGTTAAACATTACAATAACAATGGAAATTTATGGATGGTATTATATATATATTTAAATCTTTCTGGATTAATCTCAAATCATAAGACACGGAAAAAAAAGATTTATCACAGTATCACTCTGCACAAGGCATAGCAAAGAAGAAAGTGCATAAAAATATTTTGGTCAACAGTAAAATAAACATCTCTTTAACTGTTAATTAAGGTGTTATTCAGTTCACTTATATGGTGCATTTAATGCAGCAAAATGCCCCAAAGCATTTCACAGGATCTTTATTTTATCAGTCATCATTGTTGAAACATAATAAACTAAGCTTGAATCTGAAGTGAAGCTTGCTAATATTTAAGAGTATAAACAGAACTTTAAATGACATTCAATAATATTATGGTGAGTTTTGTGAGTTAACATTTTTTTATTGAACTTTCTACATACAAATATGAAAGTGCTCTTGCCTGTAACTGTAATGTTTGTTTTGGATGGCAGACCAAAGTTAAACAAAGAAATACAGTCTTCCCAGGAACTCTAAGCAGCCCCAGAAAGGAACTTTGAAAAGAACTTTTGCTTTCTCTGTTTTCTCTGGTGTAAAATCTCCACTTGCAAACATTACTCACCAGCAGTGTTGTACATATAGGTAAGTTATGCATTGTTGGACCGTTAGTCACTCAAAGTTCTTACTTAGTTCATGGTATCAAGACTCAACTACAGTTAGAGATTTATGATAAATAACTACTTCCAGCAGATATAAAGCATTTAGTGATAATAAACTAGGAAACTTGAAGTAGTTCACTGTTTCTTAAAAGTCTAGATACCTATTTTTAACATGTTCCTCTTGCACTACTTAGTTTTATGCAGAGCCACACAGTCTCAGAGAAATCCAACCTCGATTAACTCATAAAGACAAGAGATTTTGCAGATGCTGGAAATCCAGAGTAACACACAAAATATGCTGGAGGAACTCAGCAGGTCAGACAGCATTAATCGAGAGGAATAAACAGTCAATGTTTCCGGCCTAGTCCTGATGAAGTGTCTTGGCCTGAAATGTCGATTGTTTATTTCTCTCCATAGATGGTACCAGGCTTGCTGACTTCCTCCAGCGTTTTGTGTGCGCTGACCTCGATTAGCTCCTGTCATTTAAGGTATGGAAGTATTATTTCAGTTGGCCAAGTGAACGTAAATCTGGGCAAAAGATCTGTTTGGATTTCATTCAAGATAGTTATACACAAATCCTTACTGGAAGATAGACAAGCACATGCTGGGTGAAAGCAATAAGTAGTTGAGTTATTATGCCTCTGATAATGGCTATGCTTGCTAGTATTCACTGTCTATGCTGATGCATTTGAATGTGTAGTGATCTGAGTGAAAAAGCTATTAATGCTTTGATAGCCTCAGTCAAATATTAGTCGCTACTTTTATCATGGGAACGTAGGAAATATTGGATATAAAAATAACCAGAAAAATAAAATCGTTCTCTTTGCATGACTAGAGTATCTCTTTTATGTAAAAAAAACTGGAAATTCTCCTCTTGAGTCTACACCAGCGTAAACAGTCTCAGGTAGCTGCAAATACTCCTTGTAACTGTTGTTCTTCATCCACATATGATACTGCTGAATTGACACTGCTTATTTTTAGTGATTTTCATGTCTTTTTCTATAAAGACCTACCTGAAATTATAGATAGTACTTTGGAATAATCATTGCCATCAAAGCTGACACAATTTTTTACACTTGTACTCTTACGGCCTCTTCGCAAAAACCACAATAACTTCCATGTGTTGAGAAAATCTATAGATTTAAAATAACAATTATTAGTTATGACTAACTCAGTTAAAGTAGGAGACAAAAGAATTCCATAAAAACATGTTAACATTTACATCAGTCTGGTTTCATGGCAAAGACTACTATAATCTGATTCAGACTCTTTTATTTGCATGTGTTTATTCTTAAATGAGCAAACTTTAAATGAGGTTACATAACCTCATTTTCTTTTATGCAGGTATAGATGAATATTATTTTTTATATTTGCATAATAATACACTTCATTCCCTTTGATATGTAGTATTCCATTCCATTTGTAGTGATTGCTGCCAATAGCTTTGCTCAAATAGTAGCAGAACTAATATTTGTCTCAAAAGCAAAGTGTCATTTTCCTGTTAGTTTGCTCTATTTTTCTCCATTCTTGTCACAAAGTCCATGACTGCTGTATGGATTTAGAGAGCTGGTTGAAAACAAATTAGCTATATGGGGTAATACAGATAAGCTCCACCTTCTCCTTGTTTGATTTTCACAGAAATAGGATTTGAGCAGCTTTCTATTCTTGTTGAATCATTTCTATTGTGCTAAAAGTTTAAACAAGGAGTCTTCTCCAAAATATTGCAGGGTTATTTGATCGGCCATTATGTACTGAAAAGTTCTGACTGCTGGAGTGCTTACCAATGAAATTGCAACTCTTACCTGCCATTGATATTCTTGGTGTTTCAGGCTATAAACACAGAGCATCAGACAGTTCAGAAAGTGAGTTAAATTGCTTGGAGAATGGTGTAGCTGCTCTTTGTAGACCAAATTACAAAATTTGCATCACTGAACTATTCTTCCTGACCACAATGGGAAGCCAATTATCGTCTTCCTATCAGTGGTTAACTGATCAATTACCTCAGCACAGGGATTTATTTTTATTTTTATTTATTTAGAGATACTGCATTGAACAGGCTTTTCTGGCCCAATGACCACACCACTCAGGACAACTCACAATGAGTAATTAACGTACTAACTGGTGCATCTTTAGACTGTGGGAGAAAACCAGAGCACCTGGAGGAAACCCACTCAGTTCACGGGGAGAACATACAAACTCCTTAAGGACGGCGCTGGAATTGAACTCATAACTCTGGAATGCCTGAGCAGAAATAACGCTGTGTTAACTGGTACACTACTGTGGCGCCCCAAATTTAAAACATGACAATTGCTAAGGGAGCTTCTGTGCAACATCATTAGTTACTTTTCACTACATTGAGAATTGTGTATAGTAGTCACTTGAAAACAGATTGGTGCATTATAAAATTTCAGAAATAAATAAGAATTCCAAAGAATTTTAAATATTGGGTTGCTTTAATAATTGCATCACTGTAGTTTATATACTAGAGAATCACTGGAGTAATATTCATTGTTTTTCATGGTAATTATCAAATCAATAACATCAGTTTGAAAGAATAATCTAAACTATTCATATTCTATTAATTTTCTGCTAAGAAAACAAGAGATTAGGTTGTGTACATTAGAACTTGGAGAGGTCTGAGTATTTATTTTGGAAGGGAAAATCTTGCTTAACCACAACAGGAATGCTCATGAGAAAGCAAATATCCCCCAAAGCAACTCCAGCAGCAGTTCTCTCTCCAATTCACTGGATAAATGTCAAAACAAACCTACCCTTGGCCATTTCTAAAGATGCAAAGGTTTTTTTTGGAGAATGACAATCTTAGATCGATTCTGTACATTCAGTATCTGTTTACTAATATCTAGAGGTGCCAGGTTAAAAGCAGAATTTAATCCCAGGTGTGTATTGGTTTGGCTACAAAATGTAGTAATGGAGTGAAAAATTCCCTTCTCTGCCAAATTTTGGGAAACGGATCCACTTTAGCATTGGTCAATTGCAAATAAAAAGATCTCTCTATAATTTTACCCAGCTACTAATCTCAATTTAAGACACACCTGGAATGATCACTCTGGGAAATTGCAAAGTACTCAGACTGATAGACAGATAGACAGACTGATAGATTCATGGTTGATAGACATGGAAAGAGTACTCCAGTCTCTGGCACTTACCTCTGAATTGTTTCAGATTAATAAGCTCAAAAAAGAAAAAAAAGCCGAATGAAATAGAGTCATAGAATAGAGCCATAGGACAGTACAGCACAAAAACTGGCCCTTTGGCCCATCTAGTCCATACTAAACAATTACTTTGCCTAGTCTCATCGATCTGCATCTGGACCATATCCAAACTTCTCTTAAATTTTGTAGTCAAACCCGAATACACCACTTTAGCTGGCAACTCATTCCACATTTTCACAACCCTCTGAGTGAGAAAATTTTGCCTCAGGTTCCCTCTAAATATTTCACCTTTCACCTTTAACCTATGCTTTCTAGTTCTAGTTCCACCCAACTTCCGTAGAAAATGCCTGCTTGATTTACCCAATCTATACCCCTCATAATCTTACTTTTGGACATCCCAAATCTAGAGGAAAAGACAGTTGCCACCCACTATGCCTCCTATTTTTTTAAACATTTCTGTAAAGCTTCACACTCTTCTTCATTGTTCCAAGAAAGAAAGATCTAGCCTGGCCAGCCTCTTCCGATAATTCAGGGTCTCTAGTCCTGGCAACATCCTTGCAAATGTTTTCTGTAATTTTATACTTCATACTTTATTGTCACCAAACAATTGATACTAGAACGTACAATCATCATGGCGATATTTGATTCTGCGCTACCCGCTCTCTGGATTACAAATCGATAGTAAATATTAAAAATTAAAATTATAAATCATAAATAGAAAAATAGAAAAATGGAAAGTAAGGTTGTGCAAAAAAAACCGAGATGCAGGTCCGGATATTTGGAGGGTACGGCCCAGATCCGGGTCAGGATCCGTTCAGCAGTCTTATCACAGTTGGAAAGAAGCTGTTCCCAAATCTGGCCAAATTTTTTCAGTTTAATCAACTTTTGTATAACAAGGTGATGAAAACGTTACACAGCACTCCACGAGCAGCCTCACCAATGACTAATACAACTGCAACAGCCAATAAAAATGGCCAAATGCAGTTCCATAACTGTTCTGATATCCTTTATCTTTGAGCTCATACCACTTTCAAATGCACACTGACAATTTTTCTGACTCCCTTCTCTCTCATTGATAACATCATGGCTGCGTTATATGGTGACTTTTTCCTGCTTACTATCACCAATTTAGAGGCCACACTGTTAAGAGTCCAACTTGAAGCTCTGTGTCCTATTGTTTGGTTCTATGTCTCCCTTCCCAAAAGGTCAGTAAAGCTGAAACCAATAATAGTTAACTCTGGAGACACAAGAGACTGCAGATGTTGGGAAGAATATTTTCTGGCGTGAAAAAAAACAAAGTTGGAGGAATTCAGCAGGTCAAGCAGCATTTGTGAAGACAAAATGTTCTGATGCGGGATCTGACATCAAACATCAACTATCTCTTTTTGTCCTCACAGATGCTTGACCCACAGCATTCTTCCCGCAGTTTGTTTCTGCTCCAGAATATGTAATGTTGTCATTTCTAAATCTTATCCATTGTAAGACCTGCCCACTTCTAATATTGTAACATTAAAACCAGAATCAGGTTTATTATCACTGGCATATATTTTGGAACTTATTGTTTTGTGTCATTGTACAGTGCAGGACAGAGTGTTTACAATAAGTTACAATGAATAAACAAACAAACAAATAAATAAATTGTGCATAGGAAGAATAGTGAGGAAGTATTCAAGGGTTCTTGGACCATTCAGAAAACTGCTGGCAGAGGGGAATATGCTGTTTCTAACATGTTGAGTGTGTATCTTCGAACCCTGTACTCCCCTTCATGATGATAGTAATGAGAAGAGGGCATATCCCAGATGGTGAGGGTCCTTAATGATGAACACAGCCTTGTTGAAGACACCGTTTTTTGAAGATGTCCTTGATGGTGGAGAGAGTTGTGCCAGTGATGTAGCTGGTTGGTCTATAGCCACTTTCAATTCTGTGCATGGGAGCCTCCATATCAGGCAGTGAAGCAACCAGTCAGAATGCATGGTATATCTGTAAAAATTTGCTACAATCTTTAGTGATATACCAAATTTCATCAAAGTCCTAATGAAGATTAGCTGCCGGCATGCCTTCTTCATGATTGCATCAATGTGTTGGGCCCAGGATAGATCCTCTGAGATGCTGCCACCCCGAAAATCACTGGATTCAAGTGAAACCTTTCTCTATGCCTCAAAGCATGTCTGGACATGTTGTCTTCTCATAAGCCTCCTGAACTCTGTCCTAAGTAATCTCCAGTCTACATATTGATTTACTGGCTACATCCTAACCTGAACTAGGTTTTCACATCAATCTCCTGTTTGCTAACTTACACTAATTCTGAATACCCATGAATCTTAAGGGTTGTTTGTCGTGTCTAACAATGACAGGAAACCTGTGTGGGAGACGTTTTAACTTCTGGTTAAGATTCTGCTACCAAATGCATGTGACAACTCACTAGCAGTTAAAAAGGCAAGAAATTTGACTAAAAACATCACTAAAAGCAACTTTTCTGAGGTAAATTGTGTTAAACTATAGCCACAAACAGTGAGGGGGGGGGCGAGCGATGGTGAGGTGAGGTTAGGGTTGACAACTTTCTCACTCCCAAATAAGGGACAAAAGTAGCAGTCAAATACGGAACACTTGTGTTTACCCCGAGAAAGACTACGATGACCATGAAGCCTTGTGGGGGCATGTGTGTGCGCGCATGCGTGTCGTTTGCATACGTGACGGGCGCATGCGTGTACGTGCCGATTTTTTTCTACATATCGGTTTTGGCTGAATCTTCCCATTTCTGTTAAGTGAAACTACACTGTACATACATTATTTCTACTTTATATAGTCTGTGTATTTATCATATCATTCCTGCTTTTACTATATGTTAGTGTTATTTTAGGTTTTATGTGTTATTTGGTATGATTTGGTAGGTTATTTTTTGGGTCTGGGAACGCTCAAAAAGTTTTCCCATGTAAATTAATGGTAATTGCTTCTTCGCTTTACGTCATTTCAGCTTTGAACAGTTTCATAGGAACGCTCTACCTTAGCGGGGGAAATACGGGACAAGTGTGGTCCCATATGGAACAAACCAATTTAGCCCAAAATACGGGATGCCTCGGCTAATATGGGACAGTTGGCAACCCTAGGTGAGGTCGAGGGATATGCCAAGATGGTGCATTGCAGAATCGATGCAGATAGAGTGATCCATTCAGAGAGGAGAAGTTGCTGTAGAGTTCTGATGCCTGTTCAACAGGCCCGGGTGCGAAGCTGAATCACTCTGGGTACCAAGCTGACTTGAAGAGCTTGAGAGTGGCTTCTTGTTGGGCAGTGCGGTCTAGGCCCAAAGCCCTTTGCAGTAGCCAAGTCCTAGAGTGAGGAAAAATCCGCTGTGCTGGCTCAGATCAGAGGCGAGAGCAAATTTCACTCACTTTCCACGATGTTTATTCCTCTCCCCAGTGTGCTGAAACCTTTCGCTGTTCCGTTGCTTGGTCAATTTAAATCCTGAGCTAGATAGACTGAAAAGACAGGGTGTGGGGATCTGAGGCAAGAGCTGATTTTGCCCGCTCTCTGTGATGTTCAGTCCTCTCTTCATGGTGCTGAGACTATGAAGACTGCCCTGGCTGCTATGCTCCGTGCCCACTAATATGGTGAACTGATGTGAGGCTTTGGGCCTACTCCAGGTGGCTCTGGGGTTCGGATCTGAGGACTCAATTGGCGGCCTGGCCTGCTGCGTTCACCAGCAATTTTTATGTGTGTTGCTTGAAATTCCAGCATCTGCAGATTTCCTTGTGTTTGGTTCGGAATGTTGTTGTTTGCTTCAATTGTTTGCATGATTTGTGTTTTTTTCATTTCTCTTGCGCATCGGGTGTTGGTCTTTCAATTTTTTTGGGGGGTTCTTTTGGGTTCCTTGTTTTGTGGCTACCAGTAAGCAAACAAATTTCATGGTTGTATAATTTATACATTCTTTGGTAATAAATGTACTTTGAATGATTAATTCTTTTAATCTTTGAAAGTGGAAAAGCTGTTACATTGGGGTAGTTTCACTGTCTTGATCTCAGAAGTCTGCTTCCAATGATACAATAAGTTACATAAACTAGGGTCTTGCATGGTTGCAGTGGATGACCATGATGTCTTCTGTACCTTGTCATGCCTTTCACTCTCCACAGAGCGTTGCAGTTTCACCTTTCTGGCTGTTGAATCTCACTGTAGATCTCATCCACCCAGACCGCCAGAGCTGACTCCACATGCTGGGACAGGCGCGTCCCTAACTCACCAGGTATGAGGCCACTGGCTACTCTCAGCTGGTTTAGCCCGTCTGTTAAAGCAGTGTACTGGGGTGTGGCTACTATAGCATGCAAACAGCTACTTGGAGGCACACGTGAGAGCCCTCCCTGAACACCCCATACACCTCTGAATACAGCCAAATGAAACAGCATTCCTCTGGGGCCAAGATGCAAAACACTGTACCAACAGTCATACACAGCGCAAGGCACATGTAGCTCATATAGGATAGCAGTAAACATACAGACACACACAAAAAAATTATAAGCCAAGTCCTTGAGCGCCATGTTCTGTAAATTCTTGCTTTTCAAATCTTTTTATTGTTATATTATACAGAAAAAAATAACACGAGTATATTGAAGTAACAACGCTTACAATGTCTCAAAAAAGATATTATCTTAAAGGTTGCAAAAAATTTTGTGATGACAAAAAAACCCTACTAAGCAGAAAAGTGAGAAAAAAAAGAACCCATTAGGTGTACAACCCCAGAGTCATGCGTCATACAAAAAGTTTCTAAAAATAAACATCAAACCGCCAGCAAGAAAAGAAAATATTCCAATATAGAACAAGACCAAAACATATATGTCAGTGTAGCTATCTCAGTTTTATGTCTATCACAATGACTATCAACATTAGAAAAGATTTTAGAAAGTCTCTCCTTCATCAAATGATGATGATGTACAATTTTAAATTGAATCAATGAATGGCTAGCACAAATTGAAGAAGAGTTAACCAACTTCAAAATTCGCATCCAATCCTCCGTCATAAAAGTCAAATTAAGTTCCTTTTCCCAATCCTGTTTAATCTTCGATAAAGAACGCTTATCCCATTGTAATAATAAATTATTAATTCTTCCAATAGAACCCTTGATCGAAGGAGTCATACTCAAAATAGTATCTAACAGGTCAGCCTGTTAGATACTATTATGAGTTAGATAATATGTAAGAAAAGTTACTTAACTATTTTCGTAAAAAATGTCTAAATTGAAGGTATTGCAGAAAGTGTGAGTATGAAAGAGAATATTTATCAATTAATTGTTCTGTAAATTGATGGTGCATGGGTGTTGCCAGCAAGGACAAACAGTTTTCAGTAATCTACAGACGAACATATGCACACACGCGATGCACGCGTGTACACAATCCAGCTTGTCTTCCACCGAGGGAACACTGGAGGCAGCACTGATGGAAGGGGCCAGGCCCCAATCCAGTATGGATGCTGCACCACACCACCTCCTGGACTGATGCAACAGGCAAGTCCATGGCTTTAGGCCTAGTCCTCACTACAGCCCAGGACAAGCAGTTTTCATGCCGTCAGTCTCGCCAATAAACCAGTGAACTGGACTTGCAGTATTTTACATTACCAATGTCCAACAGGACCTTGCAATCACAAGAAAAGTGTCCAAGATAATCACTCACTGCTAGACTGTACACAGACTTCGTGCACTGATTCCCACAGCTTTCTGTAGCAGGTCGTAATGTAGTTTGCATCGTCCAGCTCTTCCAGTTCCTCTGTCAATGGGCAACTTGCTGATAGGGTAGATCTGCAGTCCTTGAAGTTCTTAATGTCCAGCATTGAATTGCAATTGTAAAAAAGACAAAAACACCTTTGGTTGGTCCTAGAGAGGGCGCTATGTCTGAGCACACCGGCCATCTTACCGGAAATCTGACCCAACCTATTCTGCTTGCTCAGCAATATGTTCAAGTTCCTTTCTCCTACATCCTTGTCCATTTTTCCATTTATGGCACAGTCTTCAATGTGGCATCCTGCATCTTTTCCCTAACCTAATTACTCATTTACATCTTTTCAGTGTTAACATGCCTACCTTAAAGCCTATCTCTGCAAAATCCTGTTCGGTTCTGCACGGTTTCTCAGTATCTGTGCATATTATCTTCCATTAATGCCAAGTAGTGTCAAATACATGTTTCAATTTCACACTGTAATGCCAGAAATATCTCAGACTAATACATTGTCACTTAGATCATCCTGTAGCAAGTTTACTTGGCAAGGAATAACTGTGTATTTTGGATTACTTTGTTCTTTTGTACTTAAAACAATTGTAACTATTGATGAAAGACAAGTGAATAAGATTGGCTCATACTTTAAACAGCTGTGTTACAGATGATTTCTATCTGGTATGCAAGAGAGCATACAAATGGAATCCTTTCATGCCAACTCGAACAAAGGCAATGAGAAGCAAGAAACAGAATGTATTTATACCACACTGGAATAATTCAATGATATATAAATTACATGCAAAGTATATTGTTGTACAGTCAAATGTGGCAATAAATTTGCTCATGGCCAGGTTCTCCAGGACCAATAAACTGAGTTACCTGTTAAGTAGTTTTTTTTGTGTGTTATTATTAAAGGAGTAATGTTGGCTGGAACAAAGCAACAGGGGTTGAATTACAAGTGACCCGAAAAGGTAGATCAAGTCCAAAATTTTATTTTATTGTCTCACAAGAAGTATAATAATAAAATGGGATTTGAAATAATTAAGTGCTCCTGAAGGATAGTAAAGATGGTCAATTGGTAGCACTACTATATTTTGAGTATTTAGTTCAAATTCTTAGGTTATTGCTGCAATTTCCACATTGGAAACAAAAGACCAATTTTAGTTAATTCAGTGCAATTCTAAGGGTTAGCTGCATAGTTGAATTTGTCTTTAGGACAAAGCACCAAACCAGGTCCTCAGTATGTTTTCTGGTGGATGTAAGATATTCTGAAACACTTCAGAGAAGGGCAGAGGGTTTATATAGTGGACTGAAAAATGCAATTTATCCAAGCTTGTAAAGGAAATTGATAAAGTTCCTCATATGAGGATGTTAATTAAATCTGAAGTTAAAGGTATAGATTTCAGTTTATTGACCTGGCTGGGATATGGGCTGAGCAGAAGGAGATAGAGAGAGTTGGGATATTGGGCAGTTGCTTAAATCAGTAGGAGATAATGAATGGTATGATATAAAGACACGTATTGGGGCTACAGCTATTTCCATATTCATAAAATTCTTAGATTATGAGATAAAAAGCCACATTTCTATGTTTGCTAATGGCATGAATGTGGTACTTGAAATTTAAAAATACAAAGGCATTTTAACAGACTAAATAGATCAAAAAGCATAAAATTCTTTTCAGTAAAGGCAAATTTGAAATCATACACATTGGATATAAAAAGGAAAGAAAAGCAATTATTTCTAAATGTTGAAAAGTAGAAGCAATGAATTCCCAAATCACTGTAAAGTGATTTAAAAGGGCTATGTCGTGCAGAAATGTTTTAAAAAGGCTAATGGAAAGCAAGAGGAAGACAAAGACAAATGATGATGGAAACAGCAACCAGAGAACTGGAAATGAATACCAATGAATTGATCCACTTGACCCAAAACAGGAGTGTGTGGGCCATGGCAGTCAAAGCTCAAACTGGGCACGGCACCTGATGATGATGATGAATGGAAAGCTGCAGTTTAGAGCCGTAGAACCAGATTACATACAGGCGGAAGGTATGCTACCACTACACAAAACCTAGTTTATATGGTATCTGAAATAACTCAAGCAGTCTCTGGACATCAATCCTCAGGAAAGTGTGATGCCAATATATCCCCAACATATTTTTCCTGGTAGCACAGAATGGGCTTCTGTAAATAGTAAAACGAGTATTCCCTGGAACAGAGAATATCATGGGTAATTTTCTTTTTGATTGAAATTTTTGAAAGTTTTTTTTCATAGTGCAGGTAAGAAGAAACTGTTTCCAATCATAAAATATAGTGAATGATGGAGTAAAGACAGAGAATGTTGACAGTACTCAGCAGGTTAGGCAGCGTTGGCAGAGAGAGAAACAACATTAATAATTCAAGTTAACAAATTATTTCTGCTAGTTGAAGGAACCCTTCTTTGCATAGATAGAAAATTATAACTCTCTTCCCCAACTGGTAACTGATGTTAGATTGATAGTTAATTTTATTTGTGAGGCTGATGGATTTTTATAACTCATTGGATTAAATTATATTGGAAATTGGCAGGTGTACTGTATAGAATTGTCACTAATTGGCCATGAATCCGGTTTGAAGTTATTTCTATGTTCCCTATGCTTTTGTCTTCCTATGGAGTGGGTCATGCTGAACCCAACACACACTGCACTTCTATGGCTGTTGCTGCCACTGCAGTTATTCCATGAGATAGGTTTGGTGCATTTTAAGGCCCTGCTTATAAGCCAAAACGGTCACCTTTGGCAGGGTTTTTGGTCAAAGCACTCTTCACTATTTTGAAATGTGTCTGATGATGTCCAGAAGGCGTTGAATACTTTACATAAAAAATAAAGAAAATATACATTTGCAAAACCACATTTAATGAGCATAAATAAATTATAGGTGCTAAAAATAATTAAATTAAAATAAAAATGTATTTTTATTAATGAAGTAAAGAGCAGTATGCCCACTGAAGTGAACGGAGCTGATGTAAGTGACCGATATAAAGATAAGGGGCCAGATGTAAGGTGAATCCTGCCTCCCACCCCCAGCCACATCCCCAGCACGGTACATTAATGAACTCCGTAGCAATCGCAAAGATGGAGCAAAAGATCAGATATACTTTGTATTGGTGTTATTTGGCTCTAAATTTCTCTCTAAAATTCATTCCTCATTTGGTGTTAATGAAAGAGATTAAGTTTTTGGGAACTTTCATTTTTTAAATTTTTCCCTGCCTATCCATTGCTATAACATTACAATAGACCATTTAATTGATTATAGTCTGTTGGGATATCCCATGGTAGAGAAGGGTACTGTCACAATTCAACTTCTTCACTGCACTAAAATGTTGTTTGTATTATGAGGCCAGTTTCCATGAGCGGGGTTTGAATTCACAATCGTCAGATCTCCACTGACCACCACTAGACTCTAATTTCTCAACATTGTCCATTGATGGACACTCCCTCTCCAGAAATGAAACCCCTCAGTGATCAGAAATTCTACAATTTTAATTTCTACCTGTGGTAATGTTCCTTATTTCCTTCTGCCAGGATTTGCTTGTGACTGCAGCAGTCCACACAGAATCCTTTCTCCTTGGGTGGGAGGGACGTGGGGATCTTCCCTCCTATCATTGCGCCCCTCTATAAATCATGATCTGACCATTTTGGTCCCAGTGTGGCAATGTGGTTTCATGGAGGCTGATTGATGCTATATTATGGGAGCAAATTCAGCCACCCGATGTCTGCAGTTTCATTGGGTCTCCATTTCCCTTTTTTTTACACCAAATAGCTGTGCAAAAAGGATTTGCTTTCCACTATTTCTTGAATTCCCCTAGTTAAGTTCTTATCCAATTGTGATTCTACTGTATAGAGAATAAAATGTTTTCTTGTAGAACTTCTGGTTCTATTGCTAATCATATTAAATCCATCTGTATTCTTTCCATTGAACTTCCCTTTAATCTTGGCTATACTGAGAAGAATAATCCTCAAGAAGTAATTTAACAAATGATTGTTTTTATAATTTATTTGATACTGTTTCTTAAGCCAATATTGCAAAAAGCTCCAGTTTTAGTAAAGATTGTTGAGCATCTCCCATCACTATTAAATATTTTTGTTCACTCTCTTCCAATCCTTCTTGATCCTGGACTCCTTTAAAATTGTATCACTTTGATAATTTTGCCACTCTTCATTGATCCTACCAAAATACATTGCTTTATTATTTTTAGTTGAATTTTAAATGACAAATGTCTGTCATATATACTGTAATCTGCCAAATTTTCATATTGACTTTGAGCCTATTTTAGAGTGTTTTTTAACTGATTCTACCTCTTCCTTGTTTCCTCTATATCTCTATAACCCTTAATTTTACCCTTGTGCACAAGCCTCTGCTAAATTTGCTGAAAACTAACTTCATTTGAGGTGCTACATGCCTCATTGAACAGTCCCTTATTTCATTTGTGATAAAAAAAATATACAAAGGAAGAAAAAATGCAAATGCATTTATATTCATGATTGATGCATTCAGTAGTGTAAACTTGAAAGAATGACAAAAAAAACACTGCATCATTGCCTTTCATGCGGCTCCCTGAGGAGAGTTTTGAGTTCTATTTATTTTTCATTTGGAATTGGAAATGGAATTTGTGTATCAGAAGCAAAATCAGAATCAGGTTTATTATCATTGTCATATGTCATAAAATTTGCTGTTTTGTGGCAACTGTACAGTGCAAGACATAAAAATCACTATCAGTTACAATAAGTAAATAAATAAATAATGCAAAAGAGCAATATTGAGGCAGTGCTCATGGGTTCATGGACTATTCAGAAATATGATGGCAAAGGAGAAGAAACTATAAGATTATAAGACCTTGAAACGTTAGCAGCATAATTAGGCCATTTGGTCCCTCAAGTCTGCTCTGCCAATCCATCATGACTGATTTATTATCCCTCTCAACCCTGTTTTCCTGCCTTCTCCTTGCAACCTTTGATGCCTTGACTAATCAAGAACCTACCAAGCTCCACTTTAAATATACTCAATGACTTTTCCTCCACAACCATCTGTGGCAATGAATTCCACAGATTCACTACACTCTGTCTAAAGAAATTCCACCTCTTCTCTGTTCTAAATGGATGTCCCTCTATAGTAGAGGTTCACAGACCCCCTTGCTTAATGGTACTGGTCCATGGCATAAAAAAAACTTGGGAACCGCTGCTCTATAGTGAGGCTGTGCCCTCTAGTCCTAGACTCTCCCACTATAGGCAATATACTCTCCACATCTACTCTTTCTAAGCCTTTCAATATTCGATAGATTTCAATCAGCTTCACCCTCATTCTTTTAAACCCTAGCAAGTACAAGCCCAGAGCCATCAAATACTCTTCATACATTAACCCTTTTATTCCTGGAATCACTTTTGTGAACCTCCTGTGGACACTCTTCAATGCCAGCACACCTTTTCTTAGATAAGGGGCCAAAACGACTCACAATACTGCAAATGCAGTCTGAAGAATCTCTTATAAAGCCTCAGCACTACTTTCTTATTTTTATATTGTCGGCATCTGGAAATGAATGCTAACATTGCATTTGCCTTCGTCACCACAGACACAACCTGCAAGTTGACCTTTAGGGAGTACTGCACGAGGACTCCCAAGTGCCTTTGTATTGTAGCAGTTTGTGAATAAAACATGTAAGATTGGTTTTATGGGCTTAACAAAAGTTTCAGCCCTTTACTTCCATTACAAACAAACCAAAAGCAGTTGCCTTACACTGATGTCATTATGTTAGATAACATCTCTTAGAGTCAACACAACAACTCAATGATGGTGTTTGTGAATTATGTAGAAGAGTTTGTATTATGAACAATATGTGTCATCTGTCATCTATTACATTACCCTGCACAGCCCCCCCCCCCCGCCCCCAGAATTGACTAAATCTGACATTGTAAGTCTGGCTGAAACTCGTACCAGCTGCTGGCTCGGGTTCTATGAGCCTCGGTCGGAGTAACTGCATGTGCCTCTGGTTCGTCCAAGGCGGTGCTGGCATGCATATGGTCATGTCGTGATGCAGGGGTTATGGTAGTGGAACTATCCAGGTCCTGGTGGGCCAGTTTAAGGCGACCTGAAGAAATATATTCAGGATTCCCTTCCTGTCTACGATAAAAGTCTTTTGCCCCATTGCAAGACACGGAATGGGCCATCGTAAGGGGGCTGAAGAGGGTATTGATGTGCATCATGGCAGAGCACTGTATGTCATGGTGGGAGGAAGGGATGGGTGTAAAGGAGCTGTGTTTACTGAGGAGAACGGAACGCTGCTGAGACACCGACCAGACAGTCGTGGCATCAGGAATTAAATCACCCAGCCCCTGAAGTGGTTGCCTGTATACCAACTCAACTGTGCAGGGCAGATTGGAACCGTTCCTAGCCCCAGCAGGATCCATGAGTGACGATCGATTCAAGACTTGCCCATTGGGGAAGCCCACAGAGCAGCCTTTGAGGAGCAGTGAAACCCTTCGCAGAGGTCATGGGACTGCAGGAAATAAGCTGTGGTGTGATGCAACTTAACACCAAGGTTCTAGGCCATTGGAGACCGTCGTCAGAAGAAATATGAGATGGGGTGCTGAATCGAGTGACCCAGGGGTTGATGAATGCCCAAGCCACATCCTTAGCTGTTGTCGAAGCTAGAGGGACAACCTTTGGCCAGCTGGTGGTCCAGTCCACCATGGTAAGGAGATGAGTAAAACTGTGATTGGGAGGAGAGAACCAACCAGGCTCACATTGAAATAAACATAGAATACCTTCAGCACATTACAGGCCCTTCAGCTCGCAATGTTGTGCCGACAATGTAATTTACTCTCGAAGCTGCCTAGAATTTCCTTACCGCATAGCCCCCTATTTTCCTAAGCTACATGTACCTATCTAAGAGTCTCTTAAAAGACCCCATTGTATCTGCCTCTACCAGCTTCGCTGGCAGTGCATTCCACGCACCCACTGCTCTCTGTGTGAAAAACCTACCTCTCCCTTGTGTTTACTTCCAAGCACCTTAAAACTATGGCCCCTTGTGTTAGCCATTTCGGCCCTGGGCAAAGCCTCTGGCTACCCACACAATCAATATTTCTCATCAACTTGTTCACCTCTATCTGGTCACCTCTCTTCCTCCGTCGCTCCAAGGAGAAAACGGCAAGTTCACTCAACCTATTCTCATAAGGCATGCTCCCCAGTCCAGGCAACGTCCTTGTAAATCTCCTCTTCACTCTTTCTAGAATATCCACATTCTTCCTGTAACGAGGTGACCAGAACTGAACGCAGTACTCCAGGTGGGGTATAACTAAGGTCTTATACAGCTGTAACATTACCTCACGGCTCTTGAACTCAGTCCCACAGTTGATGAAGGCCAACATGTCATATGCCTTCTTAACAACACTGTCAACCTGCACAGCAGCTTTGAGTGTCCTATGGACATGAACCCCAAGGTCTCGCTGATCCTCCACACTGCCAAGAGTCTTACCATTATTATTATTATATTCTGTCTTCAAATTTGACCTACTGAAATGAATCACTTCACACTTATCTGGGTTGCACTCCATCTGCCACTTCTCAGCCCAGTTCTGCATCCTACCAATATCCCACTGTAACCTCTGACAACCCTCCAGATTATCCACAACACCCCCAATTTTTGTATCACCTGCAAACTTACTCACCCACCTTTCTACTTTCTCATCCAGGTCATTTATAAAAATCACAAAGAGGAGGGGTGCCAGAACAGATCCTGTGGAACAACACTGGTCACGAACCATGCAGAATACGAACCATCTACAACCACCCTTTGCCTTCTGTGGGCAAGCCAATTCTGGATCCACAATGCAATGCCTCCTTGGATCCCATGCCTTATTACTTTATGAGTGAGACTTTCATGGGGAAGCTTATCAAATACCTTACTAAAATCCATATACACTACATCCACTGTTCTACCTTCATCAATGTGTTTTGTTATATCCTCAAAGAATTCAATCAGGTTCATAAGGCACAATCTGCCTTTGGCAAAGCCATGCTGACTATCCCAAATCAGATTATGTCTCTCCAAATGCTCATAAATCCTGCCTCTCAGGATCTTCTCCAACACCTTGCCCACCACTGAATTAAGACTCACTAGTCTATAAATTCCTGGGTTATCTCTACGTCATTTCTTGAAGAAGGAAACGACGTTTGCAACCTCCAATCCTCTGGTACTTCTCCCATCCCTATTGATGATGCAAAGATCATCACAAGAGGCTCAACAATCTCCTCCCTCACTTCCCAGTGACTTATCTAACTTAGTACCTTCCAAAAGCTCCAGCACATCCTCTTTCTTAATGTCTATACACTCAAGTGTTTCAGACCCCTTTAAGTCATCCCCATAATTGCCAAGGTCCTTTCACTAGTGAGAAGCAAAGTATTCATTACGTACCTCCGTTTCCTCCTCCAGCTCCATGCACATGTTTCCAATCTCACTCCTGATTGGTCCTATTTTCATATGGCTCATCCTCTTGCTCTTCACATATTTGTAGAATGCCTTGGGGGTTTTCCCTAATCCTGCTCATCAAGGCTTTTTTATGGCCCCTTCTAGCTCTCCTAATTTCATTCTTGAGCTCTTTCCTGGCACCCTTGTAATTTTCTAGAGCTCTAACAATACCTAGTTTCTTAAACCTTTCGTAAGATTTTCTTTTCTTCTTAACTAGATTTTCTCCATTTTTTGTACACCAAGGTTACTTTACCCTACCATCCTTCGTCTGCCTTAATGGAACATACCTATGCCGAACTCCACACAAATGTTCTCCGAACATTTGCCACATTTCTTCCGTGCATTTCCCTGAGAATATCTGCTCCCAATTTATGTTCCCAAGTTCCTGCCTAATAGCATCACATTTCCCCCTACCCCAATTAAATGTTTTACCAAATTTTCTGCTTCTATCCCTCTCCAGCATTATGGTAAAAGAAATAGAGTTGTCATCACTACCTCCAAAATGCTTTCCCACTGAATGATCTGACACCTGACCAGGTTCATTTCCCAATGCCAGATCAAATACCTCTCCTCTAGCTGGCTTATCTACACATCATGTCAGGAAACCTTTCCGAGCACACCTACCAAACTCCACCCTATCTAAGCTCATCGCTCTAAGGAGATGTCAGTCAGTATTAGAAAAGTTAAAAAAACACCCATCAGAACAACCCTATTATTATTACACTGTTCCAGAATGTGCCTCCCTAACTGCTGTTGCTATTGTGGTGTCTATAAAAAACACCCAGTAGAGTTATTGCTCCTTTCCTGTTTCTGACTTCCACCCACAATGACTCAGTAGACAATACCTCCATGACTTCCTCCTTTTCTGCAGCTGTGATATTATCCTTGCTTAGCAGTGACACTCCCCTACCTCTTTTGCCTCTCTCCCTGTCCTTTTTGAAACATCTGAAGCCTGGCACACTCAGCAGCTATTCCTGCCCCTGAGTCATCCAAGTCTCTGTAATGGTCACAATATCATAGTTCCATGTATTGATCCGGGCTCTAAGTTCATCCGTTTTCCTCATGATACTCCTTGCATTAAAATAGACACATCTCACACCATTTGGCTGTTTCTTTGCTCTATCATCTGCCTGTCTTTCCTCATAAACTCCCTACAAACTGTCACTACTCGTGTGCCAACCACCCCATCCTCTGCCTCTTCACTTCGGTTCCCACCCCCGCTGCAAATCTTGTTTAAACCCTCCCTAACAGCATTAGCAAACCTCGCTCCCAGGATATTGGTTCCCCTCCCGTTCAGGTGCAACTTGTCCCATTTGTACAGGTCATCCTTTCCCCAGAAAAGGTTCCAGTGATCAAAGAACTTGAAACCCTGCCTCCTGCACCATCTCCTCAGTTACTCATTCATCTGCACTATCTTCCTGTCTGAACTTCACTAGCTCATGGCAGTGAGAGTAATCCGAAGATGACCATCTTGGCGGTCCTGCTCTTCTGCCTCCTTCCTATCTCCCTAAACTTGCCGCACAGGACTCTACCCCTCCCCTGCCTATGTCACTGGTACCAACATGTACCTCGACCTCCGGCTCCTCACCCTCCCCTTTAAGAATATTCTGCAATTGCTCAGAGACATCCTGGACCCTAGAACCCGGGAGGCAACACATTATCTTGGTGCCTCCTTTGCTGCTGCAGAATCTCCTATTTGTCCCCCTAACTATCAAGTCCCCTATGACTATTGTTCTGTCTGACTTCACCCTACTCTTCTGAGGCTCAGAGCCGACCAAAGTGCTATTGGTCTGGCTGCTGCTGCCTTGCCCAGATAGGTCATCCCACACAGCAGAATCCAAAGGGGTCTACCTGTTGCTGAGGGGAATGGCCACAGGGGGAACCTGCACTGACTTCCTTCTCCCTTTACCTCTCTCAGTGCTCACTTATCTACTCCCTGAAGTCTGCACTCTGTCATATCCATCAACTGCTCTGTCTCCCGGATGATTCTATGTTCATCCATCTCCAGCTCTAGCTCCTTAATGTGGTCTTTCATGAGCTGGGGTTGGCTGCACTTCCTGCAGGTGTAGTTATCAGGGAGACTATCAGGTTCCATGAATTTCCACATCCTATAGGAGGAGCATTCCCCTGCCATATCTGCCATCCTGCATGCACTGCACAATGGGCAACCAAGACCAAATCCTCTGACCTGCTTCTTTGACCTCAGCCGGTTGTCGTCGAAGCCTCTTGATACAAAGCCTTACACTCCTACTCTCAGCACTGGCCTACTCCCAACAATAGCCGCCCTGACAGTGGCACCTCACCTGCCCCTTCTGTACTTCTATTTAATTCGCAGTGCTCTGCTCCCAGTGTTGATTGGACATTCTGGAATGTCCGAACGCCCGCAAAGCTCTACTTTAATACTGGCTTCACTGACCTGTGAGTAAACTTTTCAAAGTGCTCTGCTCCCAGTGATGATTGGACCTCTGGACATGCCCAGACTGTTGCTCAGGGACCTCGAAAGATGCCAATGGTACCCAAATATGATGGTTAATTTTCACCTGCTGATACACAACACAGACTGCACTCCAGGTTTGCATACCCTTCCTAAAGCTGTGACAAACAATCTTTAAAGCAACAACCAGTTTCTGTGAAGCCTTCCCTCGTGGATTTGAGAGGTCATGAATGGAGTTATAAACGTTATGGTTCCAGATTCCCTGCACTATGAGGCGAGGGTGACTGCTTGAGACATCACACAGGAGGGAAACTCCTGCATCCCTGAACGTGACTTCAGCCAACCACAGGGTCATGACTGCTGGTACCTTGTCAAAGGCCTTCTGAAAACCCAAGTAAACACCAACTACTGACACTCCTTTGTCTATCCTGCCTGTTATTTCCTCAAAAAATTTCAACAAATTTGTCAAGCTGGATTTCCCCTTGGGGAAACCCTGCTGACATTGGCCTATTTTATCATGTGTCTCCAAGTACCCAGAAGCCTCATCCTTAATAATGGACTCCAAAATCTTCCCAAACACTGAATTCAGACTAACTGGCCTATAATTCCCTTTCTTCAGCCTCGTTCCTTTCTTAAAAGTAAAGTGATATTTACAATTTTCCAGCTCCTCCCTCAGTACCATTTCAGAATCTAGTGATTTTTGAATCATCATTACTAATGCCTCCACAATCTCTTCAGCTAACTCTTTCAGCACCCTGGTGGGTAGTCCATCTGTTCCAGGTGACTTATCTACCTTCAGACCTTTCAGCTTTTCAAGCACCTTCTCTTTGCTGATAGCAACTGCACTCGCTTATGCTTATTATAAAATACTTATTATATTCATCCAGCATTTCTTCGTCCCTTGTTATTATTGCTCCTGCATCATTTTCCAGTAGTTTGATATCTACTCCCCCCTATCTTTTACTCTTTATGCAGTATATCTGAAAAACTTTAGCATCTTTTTTTATATAATTGGCTATCTTACCCGAATATTTCAGATTTTCTCTCTTTATGGCTTTTTAGTTGCCTTCTGTCAGTTATTAAAAGTTTCCCTATCCTCTAACTTCCCACTATTTTCTGCTATATTATGCACACTATCTTTTGCTTTGGTACTACCTTTAATTTCCCTTGTAAGCCACAGCTGCATCATCCTCCCTTTAAAATACTTCTTCATCTTTAGGCTGTATCTATCCTGTGGCATGCAAGCTGCCCCCAGAAACTCCAGTCATTGCTGTTCTGCGGTCATCCCTGATAGTGTTTCTACCTAATTAACTTTGGCCAGCTCTTTTCTCATGTCTCTGTAATTATTTTTACTCCACTGTAATATTGATACGTTTAACTTTAGCTTCTCCTACTCAAACTATAGGTATGGGCTCATTTCCTTGTGAGTATTTTGTACTGAAGTAGATTTGACTGAAGTTTGTCATTGCACTTAATTCTTCATCAGTGACATTTTTACTGAAAGTACATCAATAATAAAACACAATTTCTTTGTTTAACCATAAAATATTTTCCGGGAACATAAATGGAAAGGCGATTCAATAGGTGGAGAGTTTATAGCTCATCTAGAAAGAAACAAAGCCCTGAGAGAATATTACAGTGTGCAGGTCAAAGTCAAGGGCATTACAATGTTTATACTGTTTGGGACAGGGTATTCATTGCACTTTAAATGGAACAGTAAGTTGACTTAACATACAATTCAAAGACTGGGAAAAAAGTTTTTCAAGGGCAGATAGTGTTATGGTTTATTTGTATAGAGGCAACAAGATGTTGTTATGGTCCTGATGCCTTTCAATGAAAAGGATTCAGTCTAAATAGAAACATACCTTTTTTCTTTGATCTTTTTTAGGAGAGTGTGACCTAATTTAACGGAATAGTCATTAAAACTTGACCTTCAGTGTTTTCTTCTTAAATTATGCCTCTTGGAGAAGAATGTGTACTGTGAAATGACAGAGATTGAAGCCTAATCTTATTTTATGTTTTCTTTTCCTTTCCATAGAGTCTGCCATCTTTTTAATCTTTGTAATTTGAATAATAACTTACATCAAGACAGCTTGAAGCTGGAGGCCCTTCAACTTACTTTGTATGTGTTGATGTGTTGAATAGATCCCTGATTTGTAGCTAGCTGCAATGTGTCTCCACATGGAAAATATGTTTCAATTAAGGTAGCATCAAGCCAAAATACCTTGGCTATTTCTGTGTTAGAAAATATCTTGATGTCTAATGGGAACACTGCAGCAAGCTATTCAGATAACCCTTGAGTCGGCACTTTATGTGGTGAGAAAGATCAAAGTGTTAGCATTGAAGCTCATGTTGATAAGGTACAAATGAAAAGGTGAAAACCAGGAAAACAAGTGAATTTGCATCAAGGGATATCAGGTTCTTTTTGCTTACACAAAATGCGATAAAAACCTTGCTCCTCTTCGCAAAAAAAAATGTTTTAAATTAAATCTGTGCTCGGGCAAGATCAGCCAGGTAGAGATATTTGGATCAAAAAAATAAATGAGCTCCTGTAGCCCTCAATACCAATTCAAATTAAATGCCAGCAGAATTTGTATGTGAATTGCCGGAGATTCTAAGTGAATTCTGAAGGTCATAAAACAAACCAAAGTTTATGGATTGGTTAATCAGTGTGAGTAAAGCATTTGTGGGAAGCGGTGATGAGGTCATTTGTGCTACCTGTGGACTGATGAAAGGTACTGGCAGAGTAAAAGTCAGCAGCACAGCATGGTGAAGAGAAAGCCTGTAATGGACAAGTGGAGGTAACGTGGATGTGGGGGATGGGAGTGTAGAGAAGGAAAAGCAGAAATGAAAGGAATGGAAAAGATGAAAAGAAAATCTAAACCATAAAAAGAAACACTTTAACTATCAGCTGTATAAATCCTAATCCAACCACATTGTTTTTCACAGCAGCTTGCTAATGGGACCCTCCCTCCCACCCCTTGACAATAAATAGCTTCCTCTGCAACTTTTTCTCCCTTCAATTGCACCCATACTGAAGGAGCAACAGGGTTTTATGGTTATCATGCTATCAGAATTGCCACCCCTTAACTGCAGGCAGAACTCTTGACGGGACATACTGCAGCCAGCCTGCTGGGTGAAAAAATTAACAGCCACAATGCAAGATTGGCAGTAAAACATTTTGTCAGAGGACACAAGTTAATGTTTAATTTCAAAATGTCACACCACTCAGGCTCCTGACTATTAGTGAATCTGGCTTGTTAAAAAAATGTTGAACATTTAATGCCTTGCCAGTGTTATCACTTTACACAGTCTTAGTGCTGTAATTTGTTAATAAACATCATTAGGGGCATTAAAAGGTCCCCTGGTGGGAGCTATAGAAGTTAGTTCATTCAGCCTTTTTGCTTTAGTTTGCCAAGATGTACATTGATTATGCCTAACCCTTTGACTGTTGTCTGTCTTCTGTCATTAAACCTTGAAAAATGCACAGTACGATTAGCTCAACAATTTCAACTGTATTTAACTTGCTCACATTGTCAATGAATGCACAATGGATTGCATTAATGTAATCCATGCAAAGCGAGCAACAAATTTCTTTAATGAAAAGTTCATTAGTAAATAAGTAAAATCCATTCTTCAACTATTCTATAGTCAGCTCTATGGCAAGGCATGCCTGGGGCTGGTAAATCCTCCTTCAAGTCAAATATGCATTTTCCTGAACAATAAGGAATTGTGGAAGGAAAGGAACCTCTCGGTGTCTTTATTGTAAGCTTTGTGAAAACATATAATATGCAATCCTTTGTTTGATTTGGTGGAATTTAAATTGACACTCCTATGTGCTGGGCCACTGCACGTATTGCAATTGAAAACAGACTGGCAGATTTTCTCAAACCCACCCCAAGTGTCAAAATAAATTAAACATCAATATGGTGTTCAGTTACAATATTGTTTTTTAGATTCACAGCAAATACCAAGAGGGTTAGGTAAAAGAATTACAGGCAGATGGGCAGTTTTGATGCACATAGAGACCTGGTCTTTCTTGCTTTTCATGGATGACCTTCTCACAATGCTTACTCTCTGCTAATTACACTCACATGTAAAGTCTGATTTTGTGGGTCAGCATTTATATCACTAACAATTTGGATACAATCAATCGAAAGCAATAAAGACGCTGCAGAGTTTAGGCATATGAATATATGAATTCATTGCTCTGTTAAATATCTCTGTCAGCCCACCCAGTGCACTTTCTACACTGGACTGGAATGGGCATTGGTTGAGCTGAGAAACTTCAGTAGGAATAAACTGCCGACCTTTTCACCATTCTGCACATGTTGGCGATATTCTCAGTTGTGTAAAGAGCCAATAAGAAATTCAGTTGTTTTCTTAGTTAATATGCAGTATAAGCCTAGCAGCATGATTCTTGTACATTTTAAAAAATAAATTGACAATTAAATTTTCACAGGACCAATGAGCATTCTGAAAGCAGAAAACCACCACTGAAAAAAGGTAACTGTTAGCAATTATTCTGCTTATAGAAGTTTTCTGTTATCGAGCCTGCTGAAAATTCCATTGCCCAGCAGCAAAAGCTACCTTCTCATGTAGTGTTTTGGTTGCAGACATATGAAAAAGTAGCAAGAGTAGGCCAATCAGTCCCTCAAACTTTCTCCTCCATTTGACTATAATTTCAACTCAGCGTTCCTGCCTATCCCTAATAATCTTTCATTGCCTTATTAAGAATCTCTCTCCAGCTCTGCTTTAAAAAATACAATGAATTCCAGTTAATTGGGACACATCAGGAACAGTACATTTGGCCCAATTAAGCGGCTGCCCCAATTAGCTGAAGTTTCATAGAAATAGTTAAAAAGGTTTACATAGAAAACATAGAAAATAGGTGCAGGAGTAGGCCATTCGGCCCTTCGAGCCTGCACTGCCATTCAGTATGATCATGGCTGATCATCCAACTCAGAACCCCGTGCCAGCCTTCCCCCCATACCCCCGATCCCTTTAGCCACAAGGGCCATATCTAACTCCCTCTTAAATATAGCCAATGAACTGGCCTCAACTGTTTCCTGTGGCAGAGAATTTCACAGATTCACCACTCTCTGTGTGAAGAGAGTGTTTAAAAAAATACAAGCCACTATTTAACTGAGTAACAAATTATGTATTTAAATGAAATATAAAAAAAATTCGAACAGCTGTAGCTTCAAACACTCTGTGTTAAGGAGTTGGAACTGGATGAATTCTGGATCATTTGGGAGGCTGAAGGGTTGATAGACAGGACATATGGAGAGGCAGTTACACCCAGGAAACTGGGTAACAGTCAGGAAGGGTTATACGCCAGCTGAGAGTACCCCTGTGGCCATCCCCCTCAACAAAGGTAGACCACTTTGGATCTTGTTGGAGGCAGCAGGGTTGATGACCTAGCTGAGGAATATCACAGCAGTCAGGTCTCTGGCACTGAATCTGGCTCTGTGACTTAGAAGGGATGTTGGTAGAAGAGGGGAGCTCTGGCGATAAGGAATTCATTTGTTAGTGGAACAGAAAGGAGTTTCTGTGGATGAGAACGAGATTCCAAGATAGTATATTGCTTCTGGGGTGCCAGGGTCCAGGACATCTTGGACTGAGTCCTCAGCTTTCTTAAATGGGTGGGTGAGCTGCCAGAGTTCGTGGTCTATGCACTGTAAGTACCAAAGGCATAGGTAGGAAGAGTAACGAGGTTCTGCAAAGTGAGTTCAAGGAGTTAGTTGAGAAGTTATAAGGCAGGACCTCCAGGTTTGTAATCTTGGGATTGCGACCCATACCACATGCTAGTGAGACCAGAGATAGGAAGATTATACAGTTTAACACATGGCTAAGGAGTTGGTGTAGGAGGGAGGGTGTCAGATTTTTGGATCATTAGGCTCTCTTCCAGGGAAGGTGGAAACTGTACAGAAGAGACGGTTTTCACCTGAACTGAAGGGTCTACTGAGAGGCAAGGTTTGCCAGTGCAGCTCAGCAGGGGTGGGGGGGGGGGGGAGGAGTGGGTAGGTGCTGGTTGAAACTAGAGTTGCAGAGGGATGGGAAACAAAGTGTCAGAATGGATAATGGAGAGGTTATGGAGGCAGATGCTGTTAAGAGCTCTGACAAAGTCAGGAATCAAAAGGCTGACCACACTGTGACTAATGTCCTGAGCTGCGTATATTTCAATGCAAGAAATATCATAGAAAAAGCAGGTGAGCTCAGGGCATGGGTAAATATATGGAGTCATGATATTGTAGCCATTAGTTGTAGAAGGGTCAGGACTGGCATCTCAATATTTCGGGGTTCTACTGTTTTAGATGTGACAGAGCGGGAGGGATTAGAGGAGGAGAAGTGCATTACTAGTCAGGGAAGATGTCATGGCAGTGCTCAGTCAGGACTGACTCAAGAACTCATCTAGTGAGGCATTATGGGTGGAACTGAGGAATAAGAAAGATATGACCATATTGATGGGGCTATGTTAGAGAGCACCCAACAATCTGCGGGATTTAGATAAACAGATTTGTAGAGAGATCGCAGACTGTCGCAAGAAAGATGATGTTGTTATAGTAGGTGTTTTTAACTTTCCACATATTGACAGGGACTTCCATACTGTAAAAGGACTAGATGGGATAGAGCTTGTCAAATGTGTTCAGGAAAGTATCCGTAATAGGTATGTATAAGTTCCAAAGTGAGAACATGTGATACTTGATCTGCTATTCGGGAATGAGACAGGGTAGGTGACAGTAGTTTGTGTAATGGAACACTTTACATCTAGTGATCATAAAGACATTAGATTCAAAGTAAATATAGAAAAAGAGGTAAAATTCTAAACTGGAGAATGGCCAATTTTGATGTTATCAGAAAGGATCTGGCAAGTGTGGTTTGGGACAGACAGTTTTCTGACAAAGATGTACTTGGTAAGCGGGAGTCCTTCAAAAATGAAATTTTGAGAGTACAAAGCTTGTACGTGTCTATCATAATAAAAGGTGAAGATAACAGGTTTAGTGAATGTAAGTTGATGCTCCTCTACTGTTGCAATGAGGCCATACTCAAGTTGGAGGAGCAACAACTTATATTCCATCTGGGTAGCCTGCAACCTCATGGCATGAACATCGATTTCTTGAACTTCTGGTAGCGCCCTCTCCCTCCTTCTCTATTCCCCATCCCCTTTTCCCTCTCTCACCTAATCTCCTTGCCTGCCCATTGCCTCCCTCTGATGCTCCTCCCCCTTCTTTCTTCCATGGCCTTCTGTCCTCTCCTATTAGATTCCCCCTTTTCCAGCCCTGTATCTTTTTCACCAATCAACTTCCCAGCTCTTTACTTCACCTCTCCCCACCAATTTCACTTCTCACCTTGTGTTTCTTCCTCCCCTCACCCCATCTTCTAATTTTGACTCCTCATCTTTTTTTCCCAGTCCTGCTGAAGAGTCTTGGGATGAAACATTGACTGTACTTTTTTCCATAGATACTGCCTGGCCTGCTGAGTTCCTCCAGCAGTTTATGTGTGTTGCTTGGAAAGATACCATTGCAGCTCTTTCTCCAAGCTTCAACTCCTCTCTTGATGTAATTAAGTATTGAGTATTACTCCAATATTCACAAATGAACTTCCTTCAACAATATTTCATGACTTTTCTGTCAAGTGGGCAATAATTTGAGGAGATGTGTGAGGTCATTCATTTCTATCTGAGGGGAAAAAATAATATTTTCTTAATAGTGAATATCCAGCAACCATGGAAAAGAGAAGGAATTCAAGTGAATTTGGCGCGGAAGTACAATAAGAAGGAAGGAAGGAACATTGGAACTTACATCAAGAATCCTAGTATAAAAATAAAATTGGCCTTATTTGTCATATGTACATTGAAATAGTGAAATCATTGCTTGCGTCAATGACCAACTCGGTGTGAAAAATGTGCTGGATTGCTATGCTTCTGGCACCAACAAATCTGTCCAGAACTTACTAACTCTTACTAATCCATATGGCTTTGGAATGTGGGAGGAAACTGAAGCACCCAGAGGAACCCTCGCCCCCATCCCCGCGGTCACGGGAGAACGTACAAGATCCTTACATAGCTTGCCACAACTTACTAACCTTTGTTAATCTTTGGAATGTGGGAGGAAGGCAAGCATGAGGAGGAAATCCACACTGTCACAGGGAGAACAAACTCCTTACAGACAGCAGTGTGAACTGAACAGCGATCGCTGGTACTGTAAAGTGTTACACTAACTGTTGTGTCACCAGATCACCCCTATAATATATTAATGGAAGGAATCCTACTTGTTATACTGAGATTTATTCAGATGCCAAATAGAGAACTGTGTCCTACTTTGAGCTCTGTGCTTCAGAAGGGAGCTTGGTAGCCTGACAACACAACTTCAGTACAATAATACCAGCCTCTAAGAAGCTGAATTGTGAGGCCAAGTTACTTAAATCTTGACTTCTATTCCCTCACCTTTTAGAACGTTGAGGATTGCTGTGATTGAGGCAAAGAGATTTGGTCAGATAAATAAGAAGTTCCTTGGCTGGGAGAATCCAAAACAAAGAGGCAAAACTTTCAAATTAAAGAGAAGTCATTTGGGAATGTAGTTGGAAGGCAGTTTCATCGGAGAAAGGATATTGGAAAGTTGAAAACAACTTCTCATAAATGCAATACATGTCAGGCCAACTGAAATTTAACAGCAAGAGTTTAATAGATTGTTGTCAGATAAGGACATCAAGGGTAAATTGTTAAATAGTATTATGGGGTAGGTTAGTTATGATCAGTCAGAACTGTGTTGCAGGCTTGTGGGCTGAACATCCTATTTTTGCTCCAATGTTCCAGTCTAATTCTTCCATTTCCTGAGACACAATAGAGCTATTAAATACCCACATCTGTTAATTCTTATAGCAAATTCACACAGAATGCCAAAGGCAAAAATAGATAACAGCAAATAATTAAGCTAAGCATTCGGACTGATTTGAACCAGCTCTGAGGGACAGGGGATAATTTTAACCTTTAGTAACAGTATAAAAAAGGGCAATACCACAGGTGTAATGGGTAGCTGAAGTGGTATCAATCATTTTACACCATCGTAGGTTAACATTGTACTCGTATTATGCTAAGTTGTGAATCTGTGAAGGCCTGAGCAGAATTAATGCAGTAGTGCCCACTGTAAAGACTTCTGAAAGTATTATGACTAGAGCCACAATTACACGATGGTTGATCACACACCTGGCACAGTTATAAAGCTGCTGTCAGTGATGTAACTCTGCAGAGCTCAGTGACAAAGGAATTTTACATGTTCAGTTTCTGAGGTATATGAACAGCCTTTAGAGTCATAGAATCACAGAACACTACAGCACAGAAACAGGCCCTCTGAACCATCTAGCCTATGCCAAACTATTAATCTGCCTAGTCCAATTAACCTGAACTCAGTCCACAGTCCTTCATATACTCTCATCCACGTACCAAATATCTCTTAAATATTGAAAATGAACTTGCATCTGCCACTTCTGCTGGCAGCTTGTTCACACGCACATCATCCTCTGAGTGCCATGATCTCTAGTTTTAGTCTCACCCAACCCTAGTGGAAAATGCCTGCTTGTATTTACCCTATCTATACCCCTCATAATTTTGTATATCTCTGTTAAATCTCTGCTTATTTTCTTACAATCAAGTGAATAAAGTCCTAAGTTGTTCAACCTTTCCCTGTAAATCAGGACCTCAAGTCCTGACAACATCCTTGCAAATTTTCTCTGCACCCTTTCAATCCTATTAACATCTTTCCTGTAGGTAGGTGACCAAAACTGGACACAATACTCTAAATGAGGCCTCACAAACATCTTAAAACAACTTCAACATAACATCTCAACTGCTGCATTTAATATTTTCATTTATGAAGATCAATATGCCAAGAGTTTTCCTTACAATTCTATCTACCTGTGACACCATTTTCAAGGAATTATGGGTCTGTATTCCCAGATCTCTTCATTCTATCACACTCCTTAGTGCCCTACTGTTTATCATGTAAGTACTACCTTGGTTTGTCCTTCCAAAGTCCAGCACCTCACTCTTGTCTGCATTACATTCCATCTGCCATATTTCAGTCCATTTTTCCAGCTGGTCCAGATCCCACTGTAAGTATTGGCAGCCTTTCTTGATGCCCACAATCTTGGCATCATCCACTAATTTGCTTATCCAGTTTACTACATTATCATCCAGATTGTTGACAAGTTGACATAGATGACAAACAACAATAGACCCAGCACTGATCGCAGTGGCACACCACTAATCATAGGACTCCAGTCAGAGAGGCAACCATCCACTACTACTCTTTGGCTTTTCCCATGAAGTCAATGACTAATCCAATTTACTACCTCATCTTGACTGCCAAATGTCTGACCTTCTTGAAAAACCTCCTATGTGGGTTCTTTTTAAGGGCCTTGCTGAGGTCCATATAGACAACATCTAATGCCTTGCTTGAATCCCTGCACTTTCTTTACTAGCCTCCCACAGGGTCTGAGAGAATACCATGTCAGGCCCTAGGGATTGTTCCACCTTTATTTGCCTCAAGACAGCAAACACCTTGCCCTCTGTAATCTGAATAGGGTCCATGACCTCACTGCTGCTTTGTCTCACCTCTATCTGTGTCCATCTCCTAAGTATGTACAGATGCAAAGAATCCTTGAAAGATTTCTCCTTTCCCTTTCAGCTCCATGCATAGATGATGATTCTGATCTTTCTGAGGACCATTTTGGTCACCTACCATCTTTTTGTTCTTAATATATCTGTGGAAGCCCTTGGGATTCTCTTTCTCCTTGTCTGTCAGAGCAATCCTTAGCCTTCTTTCAGTACCTCCTGATTTCCTTCTTGAGTGTCTTCTTGCATTTCTTATACTCAAGTACCTCATTTGCTCCATCTTGCCTTTTCCTGCTATGTACCCCCTACTTCTTCTTAACCAGGGCCTCAATGTCTTTTGTAAACCAAGCTTCTCTGAGCTTGTTATTCTTACTTTTTTATTCTGAAAGGAATATACAAACTCTGTACTCCCAAAATTTCACTTTTGAAGGACTGCCAATTACCAAGTACATCTTCACATTTGCCATATCTTTCCCACAATCCTGATAGATAAGTTACAGAGCCTGACCTCTGTACCTTCCACTGTAATTGGTTCCTCAACTTCCTAACCGAAAGACTGCAATCTGTGCGAATTGGTGATAACATTAGCTCCTAGCTGGCACACCACAGGGATGTGTGCTTAGCCCACTGCTCTGCTTTCTCTATGCCCATGACTGTGTGGTTAGGTACAGCTCAAATGGCATCAGTAAGTTTGCTGATGACACAACCATTGTTGGTAGATCCTCGGATAGAGATGGGAAGGCATACAGGAGTGAGATATACCAGCTAGTTGAGTGCTGTTGCAGCAGCAACCTTGTACTCAATGTCAGTAAGACCAAAGAGCTGACTGTAAACTTCAGGAAGGGTGAGATGAGGGAAAATGAACCAATCCTCATAGAGGGATCAGAAGTGGAGGGAGTGAACCATGTCAAGTTCCTGGGTGTCAGGATTTCTGAGGATCTAACCTGGTCCCAACATATCGATGCAGCTATAAAGAAGGCTATATTTCATAAGGATTTTGAAGAGATTGATTAAGGAAACTTTCCTGAAAGTGTTATACAAACTCTATTAAATCTAGCCCTTTTATAGTATGGGAGAAGCAGTCAATATTTGGAAAGCTTAAATCATCTGTTATCACAACCTTAAGTTTCTTGCAACAGTCTGCAATATTTCTAGAAATTTGCTCCTTTAAATCCTGCTGACTGTTTGGTGGTCTATAATATAATCCCATTAACATGGTCATTCCTTTCTCATTCCTCAGTTCCACTCATATAGCAAGCTCTGCAGTCTCTCCTTTCTGAGCAGTGCAGTGACGTTTTCCCTGACTAGAAATGCCACCCCACGCCTTTAATCCTTCTCGCTCAATCACATCTAATATAACAGAAGCCTGGAACACTGACCTACCAGTCCTGCACCTCCCGCAGCCAAGTCTCACAAATGGCTACAATGTCATAATTCCACATGCTGATCCATGCCCTAGGCTCACCTGCCTTTCTTACAATATTCGACGCATTGAAATATACACAACTCAGAATATTAATCCCACCATGCTCTACCTTTCAATTCCTGACTTTGTATGTAGACTTACAAAATCTTTCCACACAACTACTCCAGGGTGTGCAGCACTAGCAAACATTCCCACAAGGATATTAGTCCCCCCTCCAGTTCAGGTGCAAACCATCCCATCTGTACAGTTTCCACCTTCCTTGGAAGAAAGCACAATGATCCAAAAAATCTAAATCCCTCCTTCCTGAATCATCCCCTTAGCTACATGATAAACTGTATCATTTTTCTATTTCTGACCTCACTAGCACATGGTAAAGGTAACAATCCTGAGATCACAACCCTGGAGGTACTATCCCTGAACTTAGCACCCAACTCCCTGAACTCACCATGCAGGGTCTCATCACCCCTCTTAGCCCTGTCATTGGTACCAACATGGACCATGACTTCTGGCTGTTCACACTCCCATTAAGAATGCTATGGACTCAATCAAAGATGTCCCTGATCTGGGAGGCAACATAACATACTGGAATCTCATTCTCATCCACAAAACCTCCTGCCTCCTCCCCTAACCAATTAATCCCCTATCACTACAGCTTGCTTCTTCTCCCCCCTTTCCTTTTGACCAGAGAGCCAGACTTAGCACCACAGACCTGACCACTGTGGCTTCCCTCTGCTTGGTCATCCCCACAACAGTCCCCAAAGCGATACATGTTATTGAGGGGAACAGCCACAGTGGTTCTCTGCACCGCCTGCCTATTCCATTTCCACTTTCTGATGATCACTCATTTCCCTGTGTTCTGCACCTTGGGTGTAACTGCCTTCCTACATTTCCTGTCGATCAACCCTTCTGCTTCCCGAATGATCTGGAGTTTATCTAGATCCAGCTTTAATTCTTTAATATGGCGTCTTTTTAGGAAACACCTCATAGGAACTGTAGCATTTTCTAACATTAAAATGGATGGCAACTCGCATTGTAAATGTTGAAGGCGGTCTAATGAACTGCATAAAGCAATAAATAAATGTCATTTTGCCCTGACATCAAGAGCAATCTCAAACTAGAGTGAGGCATCTCCTGAAGGAAATCCCAATCCTTGCGAATTTAGTATTTTCAGGTCAGATTTGAATCTGACTTCTGAGATAAGGCCTTCATTAATGCACAATGAATTTAAATCCATTCAAGGACGTGATTAGCAATATTCTGGAAGAGCTCAACGGGCCATGCAGTTTCTGTGGGAGGAAAGGATCTGTTGATCTTGCAGGTTGAAACCGTGCATCAGAACTGAGGGTGGAGGGGGGAGATTACCAGCACAAAGAGGAGGACAGCAGTGAAAAAAAGTGAAGTGATAAGTGGACTGAGGAGGTGTGTAAGATGACAGGCAGGTAGTGGTAGGTAAGGGTGATGCATGAGGTGGATTTGGAAGACTGTGGCAGGTGAATGATGGACAGAGCCAGACAAGAAGGGAGAGGATAAAGAATAAAAACACATGGAGCAACGTGGAGGGAAGGAATTGTGAAGATAGGAGGCAGCTGCTGGAGGTAGATTAGGAGGAACACAAAGCTTACCAGGGCTGGCTTCCAGAGAAGTAAAGAAGGTGAGGGTGGGAACCATTAGGTTTGTCCATCATCATCGATGAAGACCTTGACACCATTAGTGCTTTTTTACGAGGTTGAGTTGCTAGCTCAACACTCAACCCAGCATGGATGGAAAGTGTGCCCGGGAGCGGTCCGACTAGATTCAAACTTGGGAATCTTCGCTCCAGAGTCTGGTGCAGATGTCACTGCACCACCAGCAGGCTTGATGGTGTCGAGACTAGTGCTTGATTTGGATTTAAGTGAGGGAGAGTTGCGCAGCATCAGCCTTACACTCTCTTCCCAATTCCCATCTGGATCCAGTGGCAAGACAAGAGTCGAGACGGCTGGAGATAGGACTAGGTGCAGTGGATGACCAGGACGTTTTCCGTGTCTTGTCGTGCTCTACACATTCCACGACGCTTGCAGAGACTGTCTTCTTGACCGTTAGACCTTCCATTGGTCTCGTCCGCTCAATCCACCGGAGTCTGTCTTCACATGCTGAGATAGACAACTCCCTATCTCACTGAGGGTTTGAGACCCATCGGCTCCCCTCACCTGGTTTAGTCGGCTTGTTGAAGCTGTTGCCCGGGGTGTGGCCGCTGTCACATGCAAACAGCTACAAGGAGCCACAGGTGAGAGCTGAGTACCAGGTGGGGACCAAAGGTGGACTAACTGCCCTGAAAAGGACGCAATATGTTCCCCCACCAGAGGTGCTACCCCTCCCTGACACCCCATACACTCCAGGGAACCATTAAGGAAGAGATTGAATGGCAGTTGGATTCAGATGGGGGATGGGTGGGAGGTTAAAAACTGTGTGCAGGAAGTGTGGTGTGAAGAGAGCCGATAGAGCCAATAGAGGGAAGGGGACAAAGGTAAGTGAAAGAGGGCTGAGAGAGCTTGAGGAAGGGGATACAAATGAGAGCACCAAAAGGTCAAAAAGCTTGGTGGAGGGCTGGAGGGAAAGGCAAAAAAAGCAAGGTGGGGGCTATCTAAAATCGGAAAACTCAATATTCATGGCATTGGGCTGTAGACTACCCAGGTGGAATATAAGCTGTTGCTCCTTCAGTTTGAGCGGGACTTCTCCTGTCCATGGATAGACAGGTCAGTGTGGGAATGGGGAAAGGATTCAAAATGGTCTGCAACTGGCAGCTCGGGATGGCCGATGCAGACAGAATGTAGGTGTTCTATGTGTGATCTCTGACTCTGATGTAGCGGAGGCTATGTCAGGAGTACACAATGCTGTAGATGAGGTTGGAGGAGATCTATGTGAACCTTTGCCTCACCTGGAAGAAACATTTAGGTCTGTGAGAGGTGGTGAGGGAAAAAGTGTAAGAACAAGTGTTATAACAACCACAATATATCATGGAAGCTAGTCTTCTTTTTATGGACATTTCTACAACTTTTGCTGCCTCTGTATCTGTAAAGCAGCCAACATAATCAAACACCCTTCCCATCCAAAGCATTCTCTCTTCTCCCTTTCCTTTTGTGCAGAAGATATAAAAGCCTGAAGGCATGGACCACCATGCTCAAGGACAGCTTCAATCCTGCTGTTACAAGACTATGGACAGTTCCCTAGTATGATAAGATGAACTCTTGACCTTACAATCTACTTCGTTAGCGCTTTGCACCTTATTGTCTACTGTGCTGCAATTTCTCTGTAACTGCAACTCTTTATTTTGTACTCTGCTAGTTTTTTTTTTACCTTGTGCTACCTCAATGATTTGATCTGTGTGAACGGTATGCAAGACAAGTTTTTCCACTGTAACTCAGTACATGTGACAATAATAAACCAATTTACCAATTTAGTGAAAGGACTCCCACAATGCTGTTGGTAGTATTCCCATCTGCCTGCTGCTCTTGACCTTTTTGATATTAGAGCCTGCAGGTTTGGAAAATTCTGTCAGAATTGCCAGGGCAAGAGGCCCAGTGAATATTTTAAATGAAAAACATTAAGGACATTAAATTAGTGCAGGTTTTGAATAATCAGGCTGGTGAATCGGGGTTCCAATCAAGCGATCTACTTTGTCCTGGGTGGTGTTGAGTTTCTTCAGTGTTTTTGGAGTTACATTCATCTAGGCGAATGGGAAATATTCCATTACAGTCACAGCCTGTGCCTGTTGAATGGTGGGTAGTGTTTGAGGTGAATGACTTGCCACAGATACCCAACAACTGACTTGCTTTTGTAGCCACAGTGTTAAATCCAATCAAATAAATAATTAATGTCTGCTCAGCGGCTTGATGCTTTGATTACCACTCGCGATCACGTAAGAGTGAATGCCTAGTAAAATGAAATGTTAATACCTATCAATTACTCACATCTGAAACATCAATTTAATTCTTCCTTATATCATTCTCCATTAAGTGCCTCAATTATTTTCCTTGGCAGTCTAATCACATAGTCACCCCAAATTTGCTAATTTCTGCAGACTCAAAGATTCATTTCCATCCATTCCATTCCAAGGGTGATTCTGTAGTCAATGATTCTAGAACTTGCAGCAATCTGAAGCATACTACCAAAGATCCTTTTGTAAAAAGCTTGCAGGTGTGTATAATACTTGATCGGAGCTTCTTGCCTTTCAGAATAAGTGAGTCCAATGTCTTCAACCTCCAAGGAGAGTTGCAATTATTTAAGCTTGGTGCAGGTTTGATAGGCTTTTTCTGGTCTGATTTGAACAATTAATCAATTCTTAGCATTATATATCTTGAGCAGACTGTGTATGTATGCATGTATATGGTGTATATTTGTGCACAGACAACAATTCAACAGTTTTTATACCTTTTAAGCACATCCTACTGGTTACCAAAGATGTAACATATGTAGACTCAATCAGATTTAATACAATCTTTGAGACGGTTTTGGTCAAACAGTTCAAAGTTGAACTGCAAAGTTACACTCCATCTGTTTTGTGCCACAGGTGAACCCTAATGTGGCTAAAACTACTATCTATCAGAAAGTAAAATAGGAAACAGATGTGTGATGATTACTCATTTACTGTTGATGACAAGACCACACTGACGTGACATGTGTAAACATTGGCATTGGTTCTGTTGTAGTATTAATAATGAGTACAAAGCAGACTCCACGATATTAATTTTAAATCTAAAAGCGAGGTATCTCTGCAACCCAAGATTGTTTCCCAAGTAGACAAACGAGATCACATCAGTTATTAGCTATTCTATTACATAAACTTAAAATGATATGTTTTATTTTAAAAGATTGAGGACCACCCAAGTGTTAAAAATATGATCCAAACCTAATGATTGGATTACAGCCTTAAAATCACAATGGGATTTCAATATTAGTAAAGTATATTATGAAATTTAAGAATAGGATTTATTCAGTTTGTGATTTTTTTATTATTGTTTTATAGACACTGTTGTTGGGACTATTGAAATCACATTCAGCAAGAAGCTGTACTTATATTTGATTATCAGAAAAAATGCTTATACTGTTAACCACAACAAAGTATCGGCAATGATAAAAATAAACTTTATTAATAAAATGCTTTTAATCTAGGTGGTATTTTGTTCAACAAATCAGAACAGAAGTGTAACCAAGACAAGGTTAGATAGTTCAGAGAAATCAGCCAAGATAATGCATTTGTCATTTCAGAAGACCCAATAATCACGCCTGACCCCTGACCATAAACAGTCATATACTTTACCAGTAGAGAAAACAAGGCAGCAAACAGAAAAGAGAACATTGGTGAACATACCATTTCTTAATGCAGAAATGCTAATGTTGATGGTAATTTCTTCCATTCTCTGTATACTGTATTTATTGTAGTTAATTAAGAAAACTTTGAAAAGTATGTCGCATCCGGAATTTTCCAGTTAGCGGGCGATTTCCTTCCACGCTGTTCTGACGTATTGGGAAATCGTGTATGAGGCAAATTACAGCAGTGGTTTGCCATTGCCTTCTGCTGGGTGAGTTTTTTTAAGAGATCACCAGCTCCTAACCCAGCACAGATGGAGAGCATGCAAGGGTGCTGGCTGGAATCGAACTCGGGATCTTTCGCCCTGAAGTCCAGCGCTGATGCCACTACGCCACCAGCCGGTTAAGAGCACTTTAGTGTTCTTAAATGTTAATGATCTTCTAACTTTTCAATTTTTAACACAAAAAAAACTTTTTAAATCAATTTCATATGACCTAAACTCCTTTCAGAACAGAGGTCTTGAAGTCAATCACAGCTCTGTGGCCCCAAAAGGTTAACGCAGCCACTGGGCAAGAACAGGATAAGCATGTATGGTCAGTGACAGTGAGTATGATTAAGGCCAGTAAAAAATCATGATATCCAGAGAAATACTGCCAACAATTATGAACAAATATAAACTGCAAGGGAGGAATCAAGCACAATGATTAGGCCTCCTATACAGCTGCCATTTTAAATCTACGTTGAATATCTGAAATGCCATTTGGGATTCTCCACAGTGTTTCATTACCGTACATTTCTGGAGCCTTAATAGAATCATTAAAGGAATGCCACAGTAGTTCAGTGGTCAGTACTATTGTCTTAAGACTTCAGGGTTGTGGGTTGATCATGATCTCCAGAGTTTACATATTTCCCCAGACTCTCTAATTTCTTCCCACATGTGCAAAACAGCCAGGTCTGTGAGCTTTCTTGGTTGCTGTAAATTACCCCTTTTTAGGTGGGTAAAAGGAAGGTAGACTGAAGCTGATGGGAATGCATACGGGAAGACATATTGATGGGTGGAAAGGCCTGTCTCCATGATCTGTGACACTATTTGAGATATGAGCATGACTCAGTTGTTTCCTGTGTATCTGTTGTCGATATATAGCCTCATGAGATGAAACATTTTCACATTCAACACACTATTGCACTTGTTGTATTTGTAGTTTATTTGATATTTTCTTTTTATTTTCTTAAGCCGATATATGAGTGCTATTATTGTAATGGTTGTTTTCCATCTACCTTTGGAGATAATTGTATGGGACAATTTGCAATAAGAATCGCTGTGAATGGAATGATGGGTGATACCCTCGTCCAATCACATTATAGACCTGTATTTTAAAATCCAGTTATACCGTAGCAACCGGAACATTGTACTGCTGAACATGTTATTTTTCTAATTCATACCACATCACACATCTTGATCACCATGAATCACCTGTGAACGTGGGATATGAGCTTTCCAGTAATTGCCTTTTATATTCCTCACCAATGTAGTAGAGAATTTTCACAAAATAATAATGCTGATCTTTTATCGCTGATGCCAGCTATAAAATAAAGAAGAATAATGAATGTTTAAACTTGTAATGAAGAACTTTTTTTCAACTAATTCCATTACTTACAATTTTACTGAGTGTTTAAGTGGGTTGTGAATGCCATGGGGGGGGGGGTGAGAAGAAATCTAGCTGCTAGTGTTTCAGTGTTGGCGTACTTTGTACAAAGTAAAATGATATACTTGACGTACACTTATGGATCCATGAATGAACATTGAATTCCACATGTGTTTTTCATAATGGTGCCCTCATTTTCCCTGTGCAGTCCAACCTATCAAGCAGTATGAAATTTCACAGTTGAAGCATGCAACAATTACAAACTATATTAAATGTTGTGACCTCCATAAAAGATTAAAAGAGATACGGCTTGAGGACTACCTGGATCTAAAAGTTATTCCAAAATACACCAGTTTTCTAGCCTCAGAAATAACATTTTTGAAATCTTGCTTGCTCAAAAGTATTTTTCCTCAAACTATTCGTTCTCTTTCCCCCGTTGAAAAGCATTGTTATTGTAACCAAAGTAAACATCAATCCAAATGTAAATAATTTGGAAAATGTGTAGCTCGGTGGTTGATGGTTGGGTTAAGTTGTTCTTTCATCTTGCCAATTTACTTGCAAAAGTCTCATCACTATCCGTGGAGACATCAACAGTTAATTTTCAGCACACTGATGATGTCTCCTCGCATGGTAACGAAATGTTTGCAAGTAAATTGTCAAGAATGGAAAACAACTCAGCCCTACCATCAACCCAAATTTTTGTTGAGTGTTGATGAGAAGAACAATACTTGTTAAAATTTCACATGTTATTAACTAATGTTTCTGTCAGCAAGTTAGTTTTATGAGAGGGAAATTTGGGCTCCATCCTTCCCTTATAACCTTTGCAGTAACTGCCTGTTTACCTGAAGAAAGCATGACTCTACGTCAGAGATGGGAGGGAAATCATGACTAAATGCAATATAGTAATGCAGTGAGTTGAGATGCTGCCTCACAGCTCTATTCATCCATATGTTCTGATTTCCTCCAACATCCCAAGGGAATGCAGGTTTTTAGGTTAATTTTGCACAGTAAATTGCTTCTTTTGTGTGGGATGTGTGGAAAATAGGTTACGGGATCATTTGGTAGGGAAATGGGCTTACTCTGAGCCAGCATGGTGTTGATGGGCTAAAATATCTTACTTCTAGGTCAAATGAAAATATAGAAGTTCTCATAGATTACATGGTGTGAGGGTCAAAATGCAAAGCCCCCTATGCAACAGGAAATGGAAGGAAGAATTTAAAATTTGTTCCTCAGATTAGCAAAGGATTGGAAGTAGTGCACCATAAAGATTGGCACTGAAGTCCGAGTTGTTCACTATTTACACAAATGAAAAATATTATGAGTCCTGATGATGGGTTTTGACTCAAGATATTGGCAATTGTTTTCCTTCATGGGATGCTACTCAATCCACTAATTTCCTCCAGGAGATTGTTGTTCCAGAATCCAGCATCTCTAATCTTGTGTCTCCAGAAAACTAGTACAAGATCTTGAAGTCTATATTGGCCTTGAGTTAGTGGATATAATGCTGATGAGAATGCAAGTGATTGTCTTTATACACTCTGAAAATGAGAGCATGGTCTACACAGTTAAAAGTGGTATACTAGAAATTGCTACCAAATTGCTGTAAAAGCTATTAAAAGTGACACAAATTGCTAAATAGGTTTAATAGTTTTTAGTGACTTGCTGCTGTAATTATCAATGGAATTCAACATGGTTCTGTAAAACTAACTTAATATATGTACACTTCATTTTCTGAGAATAATTATTTCAAAATACTTTGGATTTTAAAATAATATACTGTAAGTAATACTAGAAGACATTTATGCTTTGACCTTAATGTATCTGAATGCATAATTTTGATTTTGATCAGTATAAGGTGAGAATAATTAAAGCTTTTAACCTCTGTTTTGTTGTCAGATCTTTTAGACTGATTGTTTGGTCAATCAACTCAATGATTTCACAGCTGTTGGATGCCAGATTTGGCAAAGCAACTTACTCTAGAAAATTGAATCTCCATACAAATCCTCCCCAGGTTACCAATGTACACACAATTGAGCATTTAGGAACTGGTGGGAAGCATTTGCCAACTGTGCAGGACTGCAGGCCCCTTCTGATGTCTGCAAAGCTTCCAAGTTGCGAACTGTTCAGGTTGCGAAGAGTTCCTTTTGTACCCAGCATAATCTTAGCAGCAACTGTACTGCAGAGGCTATTGAAGACTTATGCATAGATTTCTTTGAAGCCAACGATGGGTACTGACCCTTCACAAATGAGTGTGATTTTGAGTTAATATTAAAATAATACTGAAATAATAGAGAAGGAACAAAACATTTATTAGAGGTTACTGCCTATTTCCATCATAATAATTTTCACCTTTGCCTATCATTAATTATGGTGAAATACTATTACATTCCATTTGTAGCAATAGAAATGTCCAGAGTCAATGGAGAGTAAGACTGTGCAGGCTATAAAATGGATTTCTATTCAATCACACACATATCTTCCCCAACTGGTTGGACTAAAATGACCACAGACTACCTTAGAGTTATAGGACACTACTTTAGAGGATCTAACTCTCCAAAGGCAGTTCCCAAAAGTATGATGAACAGCTTTGGGATATATTCCTTATACAATAATACAGAAAAGTACTTTGAAAATATTAACAATATTTTCTTCTTTAATTAATGTTAGATGGTCCAAAACATACCTTCTAGCCCAACAATAATAAACTAAATTAATTTTACGGGGCATTTAAAGTTTAGTTCAGATAATTGGTTTCATTTTATGCTTAAACTAATTATGGAATTTATTATTTCCTAATAATGGATAATTCTTTGTACATTGCCGCTCATTTAGCTAATTGGGTGGTCTTAAATAGGTTTTGTGGAGAGCTGAAGGCAAAACTGCTTTGTTGTCTTTAGCTAGATTTAACTTAGTCCAATAAAGTATATATTTTAATTCTTCAGTAGACATTTTATTACCTAATTGGTGTATGTGGTCAGTCAGTAATAAACTTCAGCTGTGTTTTTAATTTCCATACTTCATATGAAGCATGGATTTCACTGTGAACTCTTTGAAATGAAATAATATGATACTCATGTTGATAAGGAAATACTAATCAGTCCCAGATCCATCACAAGTGGGATCAGGTATAATTTATTTACATGGCTATTTTTGATTTAGTAAGAAATGCAGCAATATGTATGCAGTTTTTAAGAAGCGACTGGGTCCTAACTGCAAAACTACTCACAGTGGCCTCTTTATTAGGTACCTCCTGTACTCTTGCTGCTGTGACCCATCCACTTCGAGGTCTGACGTGTTGTGCATTCAGATATTCTCTTTTGTACACCACTGTTGTAATGCATGGCTATTTGAGTTACTGTCACCTTCTAGTCAGTTTAAACCAGCCTGTCCATTCTCATCTGACCTGTTGCGTTAACAAGATGATTCCTGCCCACAAAACTGCTGCTGAGTGGATGTTTTCTGGCTTTTTTTGCACCATTCTTTGCAAACACTAGAGACGGCTGTGCATGAAAATCCCTAGAGGTCAATAGATTTTGTGATACTCAAACCACCCCATCTGGCACCAACAATCGATCCATGGTTGAAATCAGTTAGATCACATTGTTCCCCAGCTCTGATGGTTGCTCTGAACATCAGATTGCTGCCACATGATTCACAACACGCTGGAGGAACTCAGCCACATGATTGGCTGATTAGATACTTGAATTAATGAGCAAGTATATCAAATAAAGTGACCACTGTAACCATGCGTACTTCAACAGTAAAATTAAAACCTGGTATTCACTGGGATTGCATTCTTTAGTGCTTGTTTCACTTAGCATATGGTCTTATAGATGTATTATTTCAAGAGTTTTGAAAGCTATGAGAGAAAGACAGACAACAGCTGAGTAATGAAGCTGGTATATTTTGTTTTGTAGCTACTTATAAAATAGACTGTTAGGAAAATTCAAAGGTTGTTATCTCCTTCTCTCAATTCTTCCGTCTCCGCCTCTCAGGATGAGGCTTTTCATTCCAGGACAAAGGAAATGTCTTCCTTTTTTAAAGAAAGGGGCTTCCCTTCCTCCAGCATGAACTCTGCCCTCAAACGCATCTCTCCCATTTCACGCACATCTGCTCTCACCCCATCCTCCTGCCACCCCATTAGGGATAGGGTTCCCCTTGTCCTCACCTACCACCTCACTAGCCTCCGTGTCCAACATATAGTTCTCCGTAACTTCTGCCACCTCCAACGAGATCCCACCACCAAGCACATCTTTCCCTCCCCCCCACTTTCTGCTTTCCGCAGCGATCGCTCCCTACATGACTCCCTTGTCCATTCCCACCAATTTCCCTCCTGGCACTTATCCTTGTAAGCAGGTGCTACACCTGCCCTTACACTTCCTCCCTCACCACCATTCAAGGCCCCAGATAGTCCCTCCAGGTGAGACGACACTTTACCTGTGAGGCTGCTGGTGTGATATAGTGTGTCCGGTGTGGCCTTCTATATATTGGTGAGACCCGACACAGACTGGGGGACCATTTCACTGAACACCTATGCTCTGTCCGCCAGAGGAAGCAGGATCTCCCAGTGGCCACACATTTTAATTCCAGATCCCATTCCCATTCCGATATGTCAGTCCATGGCCTCCTCTACTGTCGAGATGAAGCCACACTGAGGTTGGTCCAGATCATTTTGCAAATTTTGATAACCTTCCTCACTGCCCACCACAGCCCCAATCTTTGTGTCATCAAAAATTTGCTAAACCCGTTTACCACATCATCCAAATCATTAACATACAAACGTAGATGACGAGCAAAACAGACCCTGCAACAATCCTTGTGATACATCACTAGTCACAGGCCTCCAGCCAGAGAGACAACCATCTACTAGCATTCACTGGCTTCTCCCACTAATCCAATGTTGAGTCCAATTTATTACTTCATTCTGAACGACTGAACCTTCTGGACCAGCATCCCAAGCAGAACATTGTTAAAGGCCTTGCTAATAAAGTCCATGTAGACATTTTGACCACCATTTCTACATCAACCTCCCCTCATAACCTCCTTAAAAAAGTCTATAAAATTAACTAGATGAGAACTGTCATGCACAAAGCCATGCTAATTATCCCTAGATGGGCTCTCTCTATCCAAATACCTATTTATACCATCCCTCAGAATTCCTTCAAATAATTTATGCATGATTGACGTCAGACTTACCAGCATATAATTTCCAGCTTATTCTTTGAGCCTTTCTTAAATAACAGAACAACATGAACTATTCTCCATTCTTCCAACACTTCACTTTAAGTGTCTGTGCCATGACCCCTGAAGTTTCTGCAGTAGCCCCCCACAATGCCCAAGCAGACAGCTTGTCAGGTCCTGAGGATTTATCCACCGTCATTTACCTCAAGACATGGTAAAAAAGTTCAAAGTCTCTCGAAAGTCCCACATCTCACGCAGACGGGAGAAGGAAGAAAACTCTCCCTGCCATTCCCGACCACAGTCCGACTCTGAGTCGTCTGAAAACTTCAAGCTCTGACCAGCCCTCCGACACTGAGCACCGAGCACCAGAAATTCTTGATCGCACAGTTGCAGTGGCAGCGAACTGGGCATTTCAGAAGTTACTCCAAATGTTCCTTCGTGCTCTCACGGCTGTCTCCATTAAATCAGATTTGTGTACGGCCTCTATTTCACAAATGCGATATCATTTCACCGGAGAGGCTACACGCACTGCGTCGCGCCACCATCTTCTCCTCCCTCCTATTTTTCCCCGCTCTCTTTTTGATCTTAATACTGCTATAGAAGCCCTTGTGATTCTCTTTCACCTTGTTTGCCAGAGCAATTCCATATCCTCTCTTAATCCTCCTGATTTCACTCTTAAGTGTTCTCTTGCATATCTTATAACCCTCAAGATGCCTCATTTGAAGCTAACTGCCTATACCTGATATGCGCCTCCTTTTTCTTTACCAGGACATCAATATCCCTCAATAGGCAAGTTCCTGTAAACCTGTTAACCTTGCCTTTTATTCTAATAGCAACATATAGATTCTGTACTCCTAATAGTTCCCTTTTGATGACCTCCCACTTACCAATCATCTCTGACAGAAAACAACCCATTCCAATTTATGCCTGCCTGATTATTTCTGAAGCTGTGAAAGTTGGCCTTCCTGCAGATTAGAATATCAACTCAAAGACCAGTCCTATCCTTTTCCATAATTATCCTGAAACTAGTGGCATTATGATCACTAGATCCAAAGTGGTCCCCTGCACTGACTTCTGTCATGTGAACTGTTTTATTACCAGAGAGGAGATCCAGTATTGTGCTCTCTCTAATTGGGACCTCTACATATTGATTAAAGAAACTTTCCTGAACACAGTTGGTAAACTCTGTCCCATCCAGTTCTTTTACAGTATGGGACTCCAGTCAATACATGGAAAATTAGAATCCCCTATTATTACAACCTTATATTTCTGGCAACTGTCTGCTATCATTCTTCAAATTTGCTCCTCTAAACCTTGCTGAGCATTGGGAAGTCCACATAGCCCATTAATATTTATCATTCATTCATTCATTATATGCTATGTCATATGACGTGGATGATCATGTTTTTGACCAGGATTGTTCTTGGCAAATTTTTCTACAGAAGTGGTTTGACATTGCCTTTTTCTGGGCACCATCTTTACAGCCATTCACCACCTGCTCTCGTGGCTTTATGTGACCCTGATCGAGGGGCTAAGCAGGTTCTACACCTTGCTCAAGGATGACCTGCAGGCTAATGAAGGGAGTAAGCGCCTCATACCTCCTTTGGTAAAGGCCTATCTCCACCCTGCTACCCAATTAATGTCATCATCCCTTTTTTATTCCACAGTTCTATGAAAGTTGCCTTGGCAGGTACGCCGTCCACAATATTCTCTCTGAGCACTGTCCGTCAGGTGTGTCATCTGTCTGTCATCTTCCCTGGTGAGCAATGCTGCCCCTCCCCCAGCTATCATGTCTAAAACAATGGAACCCCAGAACAGTGAGCTGTCAGTCCTGCCCCTCTTACAACCTATGATTACAGTATCTTAATTCCATGTGCATTTAATTCTGGAAGTTCATCTGCTTTACCTACAATATTCCTTGCAGTGAAATAGATGTAGCTCAGAATATTAGTCCCAACCAACTCAACCTTTTGGTTCCCATCTTTGCTTATAGTCTTAACATCTACTTTTTTTGTAGCCACTCCACTTGCTGTCCAGGCATTCTGGTTCCCACCCTCTAACTCTAATTTAAACCCTCTCCCCACCCCGAGCAGCACTAGCAAAACCTTCCTGCAAGATATTGATCCCCTTCCATTTTGTGCACACTGTCCTGTTTGTACAGATCCACCTACTCTAGAAGAGAACCTAATGATCCAAATAACCAAAGCCCACTCCTTGTAGAGGCATTATTGATACTATCTCTCCAATCCTCCAAGGTGTCTGTTATAGATTGTCCATATCTCAGAAAAAGAGAAGAGAGCAGGGATCACTGTTACCTTTGACCAGTTTTCAACCCTAGAGTCCAAACATTGTCCTCCTCATTAGTCAAAGCCTATGAGCTATGGGAAGTTGTTCATATTTTCCAAAACCTTCATTATTGGATGTCAGGGATGTACAGCTAAAACAAGTTAGTAGGAGACCTTTGTTTTGTAGATGTTTAGTGAAAGGGCCACTTGTACACTTTAGTGAGTGTATCACGACCTGGAAATAAGTCCAGGAAGTTACTTCTTGGATGACTTGAGATTGGAGTAACCTTGTTTCTGAAATGGAGGTGGCAATGGTAGTTGGTTTTCCATTCATCCTGTACGAAATTGCTGCGGTTAATAGTTGTATTGTGGAGCGAAAGATGGAGAGGAGACTGGGGCAAATATGTACCCTGCTTGACTCAAGTCTCCATTGGGGTTGAATCTGTGGTGGAAATAATGGTTACAATCATAACTTGCAGGTTTTATTGCAACTGATGAAGAATGCAGAATTTCTTATGGTGGGCAAACTTGAGGAGGTTTCTTTACATTGTTTCTAGATTGGTAGTGTCACAGGCTATTGTAAGGACAAGTAAGGCCGTATAAGCAGACAATAGTGCTCATTGCACTTTTATTCAAGTTTTCATCGGATGAAATCACATCCATTATGCCTCCAGAAGAACAGAATATGCACTGCGATTTAGGGAGCAGTCGCACTCACTGGGAGGGAAGGTTGTGGAGGGCCTTTCCAATTACTATAAATCCAGCTAAGTGTAGTTGATTTGCCAATTTAATATCAAAATTCAGGGGATTGGTGGAAAAATTCCAAACAGGACTGCAACTGCTACAGTTACACCAAACCGAATGCACGCAGGTTCGTTCCAATAGTTTATAATTTATCATTGAATGTTAGGTATAATTATTCAAGGTTATTACTGTGGTGAATGAAAATCACTTAAAATCAAATGATTTTAAAATCAAGTTTTCTAAATCAATATATAGAGGTACCTATGAGAGAGGATGCAATACTTGATCTCCTATTAGGGAACCAGACAGGTCAGGTGACACAAGTATGTGTAGACGAACATTTTGGGTCCAGTAACCATAATGTCATTAGTTTCAAGTTAATTATGGATAAGGATAGGTCTGGTCCTCGAGTTGAGGTTCTAAATTGGAGAAGGGCCTATTTTGTGGAACTGAGAAACGATCTAGGAGAAGTGGATTGGGATAAGTTGTTTTCTGTAAGTGTTCTTGTACTTGTGTTCAGTAAGTGGAAGGCCTTCAATGGCAAAATTTTGAGAGTGCAGTGTTTGCATGTTCCTGCCAGGATTAAAGGCAAAGTTAACAGGCATAGGGAACCTTGGTTTTCAAGGGATATTGGTGGTCTGGTTAAGAAAAGGAGAGAGGTGTATAGCAGGTATAGGCAACAAGGAACAAATGAGGTACTTGAAAAGTATAGAAAATGTGAAAAAATACTAAAGAAGGAAATCAGGAAGGCAAAAAGAAGACATGAGGTTGCTTTGGCAGATAATATGAAGGTAAACCCAAAGTGCTTCTACAAGTATATTAAGAGTAAAAGGATAGTAAGGGACAAAATTTGTCCCCTAGAAGATCAGAGTGGTCGTCTATGTGTGGAGCCTCATGAGATGGGGGAGATCATAAACAGAGTTTTTTTGCATCAGTATTTACTCAGGAAACTGGCATAGTGTATATGGAAGGAAGGGAAACAAGCAGTAGTGTCATGGAACATATAGAGATTAAAGAGGAAGAGGTGCTTGCTACCTTACAGCGAATAAAGGTAGATAAATCCCCTGGGCCTACAATGATACTTCCTCGGACCTTGAGAAAGACTAGTGTAGAAACTGCAGGAGCCCTGGCAGAAATATTTAAAACATCCTTAGCCACGGGTATGGTGCCAGATGATTGGAGGGTAGTTCATGTTGTTCCGTTGTTTAAAAAGGCTCCAACAGTAATCCAGGTAATTACAAGCCAGTGAGCCTGACATCAGTAGTAGGTAAATTATTGGAAGGTGTTGTGAGAAATTGGATATACAAGTATTTGGACAGCCAAGGGCTGATTAAGGATAGTCAGCATGGCTTTGTGCATGCTAGATCATGTTTAACGTAGAGCTTTTTGAGGGGGTTACCAAGAATGCAGACGAAGGAAAGGCTGTGGATGTTGTCTACATTGACTTTAGTAAGGCCTTTAATAATTCCCTGAAAGTGGCGTCACAGGTAGACAGGATTGTAAAGAAGGCTTTTAGCATCTTGGCATTCATAAATCAAAGCCACCTCCAACGGGATCCCACCACTAAGCACATCTTTCCCTCCCCCCCCCTCTCTGCATTCCGCAGGGATTGCTCCCTACACAACTCCCTTGTCCATTCGTCCCCCCCATCCCTCCCCACTGATCTCCCTCCTGGCACTTATCCATGTAAGCGGAACAAGTGCTACACATGCCCTTACACTTCCTCCCTTACCACCATTCAGGGCCCCAAACAGTCCTTCCAGGTGAGGCATCACTTCACCTGTGAGTCGACTGGGGTGATATACTGCATCCGGTGCTCCCGATGTGGCCTTTTATATATTGGTGAGACCAGACGCAGACTGGGAGACCGCTTTGCTGAACATCTACGCTCTGTCCGCCAGAGAAAGCAGGATCTCCCAGTGGCCACACATTTTAATTCCACATCCCATTCCCATTCTGACATGTCTATCCACGGCCTCCTCTACTGTAAAGATGAAGCCACACTCAGGTTGGAGGAACAACACCTTATATTCCGTCTGGGTAGCCTCCAACCTGATGGCATGAACATTGACTTCTCTAACTTCCGCTAGGCCCCACCTCCCCCTCGTACCCCAGCTGTTACTCATTTTTATGCACACATTCTTTCTCTCACTCTCCTTTTTCTCCCTCTGTCCCTCTGAATATACCTCTTGCCCATCCTCTGGGTCACCCCCCCCCCCGTCTTTCTCCCTAGGCCTCCTGTCCCATGATCCTCTCGTATCCCCTTTTGCCTATCACCTGTCCAGCTCTCGGCTCTATCCCTCCCCCTCCTGTCTTCTCCTATCATTTTGCATCTCCCCCTCCCCCTCCAGCTTTCAAATCCCTTACTCACTCTTCCTTCAGTTAGTCCTGACGAAGGGTCTCGGCCTGAAACGTCGACTGTGCCTCTTCCTATAGATGCTGCTTGGCCTGCTGCGTTCACCAGCAACTTTGATGTATGTTTATTGAGTATAGTAGTTGGGATGTTATGGGTTTGTTGTATAAGACATTGGTGAGGCCAAATTTGGAGTATTGTGTACAGTTCTGGTCTCCTAACTATAGGAAGGATATCAGTAAGATTGAAAGAGTGCAGAGAAGATTTATTAGAATGTTGCCAGGTCATCAGGAGTTGAATTACAGGGAAAGATTGAACTGGTTAGGACTTTATTCCTTGGAGCGTAGAAGAATGAGGGGGGATTTGATAGAGGTTTACAAAATTATGAGGGATATAGACAGAGTAAATGAGAGTAGGCTTTTTCCACTTAGATTAGGAGAGATAAATACGAGAGGACGTGGCTTTAGGGTGAAAGGGGAAAAGTTTAGGGGTAACATTAGGGGGAACTTCTTCACTCAGAGAGTGGTGGCAGTGTGGAACGAGCTGCCATCTGACGTGGTAAATGCTACCTCACAGATGCTACCTGACCTGTTGAGTTTCTCCAGCATTTTTTGTGAGTTGCTCAATATTTCCAGCATCTTCAGAATCTCTTGTTTGTCCAACTGAGGAAGTTTATTTATGCTTTTAATTATTATGCATGTTTGCATCACAAGGCCTCTTGATCATCTGCTTCAAGGAGAAAATGCTATAGATTCTTCTCTTGAATGCAGGGATTAGGTTTGGGATTGCAATGCTTCTCTCTTGGCCGAGAGATCAAAAAAGAATGCAATACACAAACTTTTGGTTTCTGATTTGGACAATATAAAACATTGATTTCCTTTTATGGCACTTTTAAGCTCATGAAACATTTCAAGCTGCTTCATAACAGTGAAGTCAGATAAATATTGACAACGAGCCAAGGAAGAAGGCATTAGAATTCATGACCAAATGCTTCGTAAAAGAGAAATTTTTGAAGGATTATCATAAAGCACAGAAGTTCTGATGGCGAAGTAAGAAAGTTTAACAAAAGAATTCCAACGGCTGGGATGCCCCTGGCCAATGAAGAGACATAGGAATTCAGAGACCCACAGGAGGACTATGATAATGGAGATAGTGAGATGGCATGGTGGCCTAGCAGTTAGCATAATGCTACTACAGCGCCAGAGACAAAGGTTCAATTTTGCCGCTGTCTGTAAGTTCTCCGCATGATTACGTGGGTTTGCTCCGTGGATATTTCCTTAAGGAATTTCCAGAGAAATGGGTGAATCCACAAGAGCTTATTTCTGCAATATTGTTGACTCAGGGTACATATTAATCATTGTGCATACTGCGTAGAGGGTACCCAGGCTTTGAATATAGTTAAGAGAGTTCTGAGAACATTGGAATAGTTCAGGTGAAGGAAGCAAAAATATAAATGAGGTTGCAATTATAATAAAGTGAGGCAGTTTGGTTTACAAATGTAAAGTTTTGTCCCAGAGTGCACACAATTATACACAAATCTGAATTACATGAAGAAATCAGGCCCGATTTCACTTGAGACATCTGTCAGCTGATAATTTTGTTTTTCATTTTTCCAAATGTGTTGGATCCTGAATAGAAATCTGTATCAGATAATATGAATTGGCAAATGAATAATCAAAACAGTTCCAATTGCCAAGTATATTTTCTGCTTGATATTAAAGCCATATAAATACAACTAATCAGTTAAAAATCAGACCCAATACTACTCATTTAGAAATAGTCACATTTTTCTTGCATGAGCAATTTTCAATGTATTATATATAGTACTATTTACTTGTCCAGTATTTTAAATGTTCCAACAATTTTGAGGAATTTATCCAATGTGGAATAGTAATTGTGTGAAAGAGATCATACCCAAAGCTGGGTTAAAAATGCAACTATTTTTTCATGTTTATTACACTATTTTTCCATTAACTATCAGATTTTCCCCATAGTTTGAATGGTTGATAGATCCAAAAAAAGAAACTGTCGTATCTGTGGTATTAAAAATAAAACTGAGCTCATTATTCTGCTCTCTTTTTGCACTATTTATTTTTATAGATTTCTTATTGCAACTTATATTTTATATATTACACCGTACTGCTGCCACAAAAAAATCAAATTTCATGAACTATCTAAATAATAGTAGACCTGATTCTGATTCCTAAATTGGAAACCATCAGACCTCTATTGACTATCAGAATTGAGGCCTATCGAATTCTTTAGGAACATGAATGATTTCCACAAGCTAAACCAAAATAATAACTTTCAGTTTGATAGCCATTTTACCTTCATCCAGACAGTCCTCAGTAGCCATATTCCAGACTTCTTGATTGGGAAACCAAAGGCAAATTGGCTGATCACATTGCTGAGAATACAAGACTGAGTATGATGCAGTACTACAAAGACAGAGAACTGGAAGCTTAACAACTCATCTGTTCTCTCTGCAAGTATGATGGCTAGCTTCCAGTCCTCTGTCTTTTTGTAATTCTCTATCCCACTCACTCTTCGTCTTGTCCGCCCTCACCTTCTGACACCATTCTAAATGAATAAAATGGACTCTGAAGGATTGGATGTTCTACGACCTTGGACTCACTGCTGAGTTCAATAATTTAAGATCATCATCATTATTTCTGACATGATTTATTTAGCAGGTACTGGTAATAATGATGCTGTTGCCCGAAGACCCATCTTTTAATCTTTACTTGTGCCATTACTACTACTCCTCCTTACATCATTATCTTTTCCAACATTTAGTCAGTCCTATTATTACCATGTTAAGTAAAATATCCCTCTTTTATTCTTTCTCCAGAAGTTAATCTATCTTTATTCTTGTTTCAAACATGGCAGGGTTTTTCAATTCTAATTAAAAGTTAAGTTGGTTTTTCTCTCTCTCCAGTGATTTGCCTGAAATGAATATTTCTACATTTCAACTTCTAAATCAGATTTCCAGTGCATACGTTGTTGTTTTTGGAATAGCTTATTCATTTAGGTCCCTTCAAAATGGAAAATCGGTGCAATTACTGTTTTTAAAATAGACATCAATCCTTATCAAATATTCAACTCTATTCACACTGAAAATATTTGTGATACAATCAGAATCTGGTTTATTATCACTGTCATATTTGACGTGAAATGTGATGTTTTGCAGCAAAAATACAGTGCAAGGACATAAAATTACTATAAGTTACAAAATAAATAGAGCAAAATAGAAATAATAAGATAGATTTCACGGGTTCATGGACAATTCAGAAATATGATGGTGGAAGGGAAGTTGTTCTTGATTCATCGAGTGTGGGCCTTCAGGCTCCTGTACTTCTTCCTCGATGGTAGTAATGAGAAGAAAACATGTCCCGGACAGTGAGGGTCCCTAATGGTAGATGCTGCCTTCTTGAAGATGTCCTAGATGGTGGGGAGGATTGTTCCATGATGGAGTTAGGATTTTAATAATAAAATGTATCCATTAATCCCAGATAATTGTGGGGCCCATCATCAATAATGATGAAACAGCCTAAAGAGAGTAGGTGGAAAAGCTTGAGGCCTGGTGCCAGGCAAATAAGCACTTCCTCAGTGTCAACAAGACAAAGGGAATGGTTGTCATCTTCAGGAGAATTTGAACCACTCATTCCTCTTTTTTACAGCAGCGACACAGCAATAGAAACTGTGAACAATTTCAATATCCTGGGAGTACACATCTCACACAATCTCTCATGATCCCAGAACACATTCTACAGAATGCGGAAAGCTCACCAATGCTTCTACATTTTGAGGAGGCTGGAGAGAGCTGGGCTATGCATACCTATACAAATGTCATTCTACAGAGAACATCCTAACAAGCTACATCACCGTATGGCATGGAAACTGCACTACAGTGGACAGATAGACTCTACAGTGGGTACTCAACACTGTCCAATGCATCACTGGTACCAGCCTGCCCACTATCAAGGACATATATACATATCTTATTGTGCTTTTTTTTAGTGCTGCATCGGATCTGGAGAAACAATTATTTTGTTCTCCTTTACACTTGTGTACTGGAAATTACATACAATTAATCTTGAATGTTTATTTACTGCAAGCCTATATTTTCACACATTGTAAGGAAAGGCCCACATAAATCAATATTTTTGCTTTGCATATTGATTCCTCATTACCCTGTTAAATGCTAACTATGACAGAAAAACTGTGATTTATGAAAACCAGAAGAACCTAGGGATATGGCAAAACCTAGAGAAGTGGTACAGAAACAGGTGATCAGGGAGATGGCTAATAACATCTGCATCGAAAAGCTCTATGGAATGACTATCTCCAACAAAAGATAAATCTAGTTGCCTACCATTTGACATTCAGTGACGTTACCACCACTGAAGTTCCCCAACATCAAATTCTGGGGATCACCAATGACCAGTAGCCGAACTACACCGGCCACATTAATAATATGATTGTAAGAGGATCTCCGGGGCTGGATATCTCAGTAGTGTGCCTCACCTTTTCATACCTCAAAGCCTTTCTACTGCATACAAAGTGCAATTCAGGAGTGTGATGCGTGGATGACTGCAGCTCCAGAAAAACTCTGGAAACTTGACACTATCGAATAAAGAATGCCACTTGATAGATAGCCCGATCTACCCCTCTTAAATAGTTATTCCCTCTACCAGCAGCACACTGACTTCAACGTGTATCATCTACAATTTCTACGTAATTACTCCACTAGGTTCCTAAACCCACCTAAACACACAACCTCTACCCTCAATTAGGACAGAGGTAGCTGAGAAAAAGAACACCAACTGCAAGTTCTCTTCTGAGTCACACGCTGTTTTGACTTGCAGAGCTATCAATATTCTTTCACAGTTATTAGATCTAGATCTCACTATTCAACAACATTATGGGGATAAAAAGTGAAAAACAAAAAAAACTGGAGATATTATAAATCTGAAGAAATGAAAATGCAGGAAAAACTCAGCAGGTCAAGCACCAGCTATGGAAAGAGAAAGAGTCACCATGTTGGGTCTGCAGATGCTTTCATCAGAAAGGCAGCAGTGATTCAAGAAGATAGTTCACCACCACCTTCTGTCTGCATTTTTGTTGGCTAATTAATGCACTTACCGTCTACACCAGCCACATCCTGAGAAATGAATAGATACAAGGTCACCCAGCGAAATTGTAATGCCAGTGTACATAATATTAAGGTTCTGTGTCAAAACTTATTTGCAAGTTTATCATTCATGGCTGACATAGCCATTCTCAGGAAGTGAGGAAAACCCCCTACTGTACATACTGAATATATCATACTATCTTGGTACACAGCCAAGCAAGACACTTAAACTTTAGTATTTGTCAATGTACATCATACATAACATCAAACTTAAATACTATACTAACCAGTATAGCTTTCAACACATTACTTTTTCCTGTTATGTATTATCTATTATTATTAAAATGGCACAACGGGAAATATGTGAGAATGCTATCGATATTTGAATCTGGACAATTGGAAGCAAAATCTAACTTAGTTGACTGGAAAACATTCTCGAAGAAAACAGCTCCTAAACAATGATGAAGGGTCTCGGCCCAAAATGTTGACTGTTTATTCATTTCCATAGATGCTGCCTGACCTGCTGAGTTCCTCCAGCATTTTGTGTGTGTTGCTCTTAAACAAATTGTTATCTTGAAAACAAATGGAAATAGTTAACAAAAGTGAAATCATTCATAAACTCTCCTTCTAAATCAAGATAAAATCTAATAAGGTTAGAAAAGCACATTCCATTATAACTGAAGAATACTTTTATTTGAGCATTGTTATAATATCATACTCCCTCAGCAAGAAAATGAATGACATGTAATAACAAAACCCAGACTACTGGAATGTTTTAACAATCTTGAAGCATTTATTTAAAAGTTGTATTTCCCTGAAGAGTGGTCTATGGTCAGATCTGAAGGCAGATCAAAAACAAACAAACACTATCTTTACCAGTCCCTCAGAGTGGTATGAACCATCAGGCCTGTCAGCCTCTGTTTTCTTGGCACCTTGACAGCATTCAGGCCCTGGGGCAAAGAACTGGACTGCAAAGTGTTTACAACTTTTGAGAATTGTAGGCAAAACAGGAAAAGAAGGAAAATGTCAAAAAAATCACAATAAAACAAAGTCATTTGGTGTTTGAAGGAAATGGAATCCATAAACGACCAATTTATGTGAATGTGGCCTCGAGTTTCGTAATATAATTATCACTCTTACTTGTCTCACAGAGTGCAGTCTTCACTCTCTGCAATACTCTAAAAACATTTTTACCTTAAAAACCTTATTTTCAAAATATATTAATAAAAAGATGTTTCCTAATAATTCTAGTTGATTGGGAAGAAGTATACCTTAATCACATAGGATATTGTCAACATCAATAAATCTAAATTACTGCATTAGTCATGTGCAGATCAGTTGCATTATAGAGAGAACTGTTCTGGAAATGAAAAATTTGACAAGCAAATATACCGACAATTCACCTCTATCATTTAATCTCAAGGCTCTTATCTTTCAACAATATATCTGATACAAAATAAATCATTTTTGTGGTGTTTGGGCATATGTTTGCTCAGTATATTAATGAGTGCGCATTAGTTATGTTTTGAAGGAATGCTCCAGTCTTATGTTTATCATGAACTGCAACAATAGGTCACTGACAATTGACCTATAATAGTTTTATTTTATTACAAACTAATCAACAAAGACACAACATAATTATGCATTTCAAAATAAGTAACACTTTATTACCTCAAACTACTTCATTCAAAAATGGCCGATTTATATTCTTGATCAATATAAAAAAAACTGTTGGAAATTTTAGAACAACTTGGTGTTTCATGTCTCATATTACTAATACCAGCTCTTAAACTCCACATTTATTTAAGAGGCAAAATTTAAATTCCACAGCTTTCATAATGGAATTTGAACCTGCATCTTCAATTCATTATCCTAGGCTCCGGATTACCAGTCCAGGACCATGCAGTTCTGCAATTTGGTACCATTCCCTGCTGAGTTAGCATCATTCACACCTACTGAACACAAATAGTCTGTCCATTCTACTCTGGTGTTTAAAGCCTGTTCCTATTCATATCTGGATTAATCTAAAGCTTATTGGTAGGCTTTCCAGGTAGTAATTCAAAACAATGATTCTATATCTGCTGAGAAGAAATGTATGCTTTTTATCACCTGAAACAACTCTGAATCATCTCCTCCCATTTAAGATCTTACCCATTAAGAACTTACAAAATATTCTACCTCTTATCAGAACAGGATTATAAGTTTTTTTATTAATTCTGCAAGTAAGATAACAACAACATTTTTCTGTGGAACCAAGGAAATACATTGCTATCACTACTTAGGGAATATTGTCCTGGATAACGGTCGGCCAACTCATCCATCATTCAGTCTTTTCCTCTACTTCTTACTGGCACCTTCTTCACAATTTTCCTTCCCGCAGCTCATCTCCTCTCAGTTTTGCTCTTTCTCATATATTATAATATACTTCCTCATATATTATAATATGACATATTATAATGTTTATGGGATTGTGCTTCTCTTGTTTCATACATTCTGGAATCCACTTTCAATAAGGAGGAGATGCATTTTATTGTGCCAAGATCTAATGAGTCACACCAAAGGTAATCTCCTTCATGCTTTCTCAAACAACAAACCAAATACAGTGAGAAGGCTTATGTTCTTGACTTTAAATCATTTCAGATCCAGGAATTCTTTCTTTGAGTATCATTCACTTGGCAAATTATTAAAATCTTCCAGTTGTCAATAAAGCTTAAATTTGATATTTAGAATTGCAATGAAGGTTTAAGGGTCTTCAGGTCTTCCAATGGGTGAATGAATTGAGCCTTATGAGAGATCATACAGCAGATGTTTTTCTATGATAACTAAATAGGAGACGATCCTTCTTCTGTTCCATCTGACATTTGATTGTCCATTGTTCATGATTCTTGTGAGTTGTACTTTCTAACACTTCACAATCCATTGGTCTTTTTAATTTCTAATAGGCAGTGAAGTAAAAGCTTTTCATCTTAAAGGTACAGTACATAAATTTGGTGTATTCTCTCTGGCCTTTGTCAAAGTCTCCAATTGCAGTAATTTACCAAAAGGATTCACATGTGTTTTCTTAAAATGTGTGCTTTGCCTGCTGGGCATTCACACTAGCAGCTGGTGATAGGACAAAGCAAGGCTGGAGTTTATCAAATAGTTAACCTACAGACTCATCTGGATGGAACCTGTAAATCAGAAAATGTTATTGTGGGGAATGATAGGGATGTGTAGAAATGTGGCACTAGCACTGGCCACCAGCTGCATTTCCTGAAGGAACAGTGCCATGAAAATTTTAAAAGTTCACCAAATATTCTCTGTGGTCCCATGGGTATATACTATTGATTTCTTCATATAATGTACATTGCAATTCAGTGAATTCCATAACTTCTTGAATCAGAATCAACGTTTCTTTCTTAGGCCAGCCAAACATGTTGTCTGTCACAACTCCAGCTCAAAATGCTTTTGGATTGATCTCGCCTTTTCCATTCTTTGATACGTGAACAACTTGACTTCATCTCAAATTCCATCCACAGCCCCAACAGCAGCAATGCATAGATCTTCAGGAGAACTTGTCATGACAATGATCAAAATAGCCAGATTGGAAACCAGGGGACCCTGAAGGTAAGGAACCTTATGCTGCTCTATTTTTTCCTGACTGGAATGAATGAGGTGGGAAAAGTGCTGTTAATCACAGCAACTCTCATACTGCCAGTGTGAAGATCAACAACACAGCAGGAGCCATGCCCTCATAATTTGGCTTGCCTAATTTTTAAAGTTGAAAAGGCAAAGGTAATTGTATAAAATATTTATTTACAATTATGTCTGCTGGGGAAATGAGAGGAAAAATATTTCTTAGATTAGAAAAAAACATGCTTGATAATTATTTCAGTAAATGCTAATAAGTATAGTTAGTGTATTAAGAGGTAAACTTGAACCAATTAACACATCTTGTTTTAATAATGAGTAGAAAGTCTCTCTCTCTCTCTCATGACACTGGAGAATACAGTCTTTCCCACAGCCACTTTGAGTCTGGGACACATTACAGGACATGTTCCAAGTGGAAGTGATGATTTTTGACCTCGGCCCGGAGCTAGGGAAACACTTCCTGGAGGTTCATTGGAAACATCACCAGTAAGCAAACCACTTCTCAGGCGAAGAAAGAAGGCTAGCTCAGAAAGATAAATATCCCATCAACAGTAACTTGCCTAAAGCCAAGTAAACAAGTGACCATTAGTAAAACTGTTCTCTTCCCCCTCTTCTGTTCAGCCTTCACATTGCACAAACTCAGACAATCCGTAGCTTTAGATTGTTGCTACTCTCTATGTTCCCTATGCATTGCCACACAGAGCAATCTAAGACAAACTTAATATTTTTCATGTACCAAGGAAATAAAGCTACATAGGTTTCCATTTATGGTCACTATGCAATTTCAACTTTGCAATAAGAATGAAAGTGCAGGTGGTAAAGTTAGGTGCAATGTGCAAATTTCAAAACTCATTCCTCTTAGTGTAATTCATGTTTAGGGGAAACAGTGTGTGATTAACATCAAAAGGAGCACAAACATCATTGTGTGCTTTGGTCTGCATAAATAGCTCTACTTATTATGCAGAAAGGAATGCTGGAATAAATGAAGAGAATATTTTTTTTGAATCTTCTAACATTTTGGGATGTAAAGTAGTTTCTGAAAGGATGCTGGCTCAAAAGAAACTGGAATGAAAACATTTCCTGCAAAACAAATCAATCGTTCCCTTTTCAGACTGTTCGCAGCTTGCTACATTATGTGAAAATTTGGTCAAGGAGATATGAGTAATCCCTCCAAACAATTTCTCGGAGTCACAGAGTCATATGGAAGCAGGCTCTTTGGCTCAGTTGGTCATTGCTGAAAAAGATGCCCACCGAAGCTAGTACCTTCAGCCTGTGTCTGGCCTACATCCTTCCAATCCATTCTTATCCATGTACTGCTCCATTTATTTTTAGATGTAGTGTCTTAGTCACTTCCTCTGAAAGTTCATCCCATATACAAACCACCCTTTAGGTGAAAAAATGTCCCTCAGATTGCTACTAAACCTTTGCCCTTTCACCTTAAATCTGCCCGCTGGTTCTTAATTCCCCAACCCTGCCAAAAAGAATAAGTACATTAACCCTATCAATGCTCCTCATGATTTTATGCACCTCTATATGGTCATTCATTCTCTTACACTCCTGTCCTGCTCAACCTCTCTCTCTAGCTCAGACCCTTGAATCCTGGCAACATCCTCATTAGGAGAGTGCGCGGCCTCTCCGGAGATTGATTTGTAAGTAGGATGCCGTGCACAATTCTGATTTGATGGAGACAGACGTGGAAGCACGGAGGAACATCTGGAGAAACTTCTGAAATGCCCGGTTCGCTGCCACTGTGCGATCGAGAATCTCTGGAGGGGAAGGCCCCAAATCCTCGGCTTTGCCTGTTGCTGGCGGCCGGGGCTGGGGTCGAAGCACTCGGCAGAGATGGTGCTCGGTGCTCGGTGTCAGAGGGCTGGTCGGAGGTTCGAAGTTTTCGGATGGACTGAGAGTCGGACTGTGGTTGGGTGCTTCCAGGATGCTGCATCAGCAAGTTTGCGGCTCTGGAAGCTCATGGCAGGGAGAGTTTTCTTCCTTCTACTGTCTGAGTGAGATGATGGGATTTTCGAGAGACTTTGAGATTTTTTTTTACTGTGCCCATGGTCTGTTCTTCATCAAATTATGGTATTGCTTGCACTATTGTAACTATATGTTATAATTATGTGGTTTTTGTCAGTCTTGGTCTGTCTTGTGTTTCTGTGATATCACACTGGAAGAACATTGTATCATTTCTTAACACATGTATTACTAAATGACAATAAAAAGAGGAATGTATCTCCTCATAATCTAATCTAATAACCTAATTCATCTTCACTGCACTCTTTCCAGCTTGATGCACCTTTCCTATTGCAGGGCAGCCAAAATTCAACAGAATACTCTAAGTGCACCCTCACCAATGCCCTGCACAACTTTTCCAGCAGTATATTTGTACACACGTGAATTGCAGAACACTATTCTTAATGTATACAGTACATATTAAGTTTGGAATTCTATTAATTAAGTTAATCTTTACCTGAAATGTTCATCTCAATAACACTAGGTCAGTATGTTTGCTTTAACCCAGCTTTCCATAGCATTTTGTTGATTTTTTTTGTGTGGAAGTTCTTTTTAAGAAAAAAAAAGGTACTGAAACAACTGGCAATGGGATAAGTAGTGAAAGGGCAAAATAAACAAAATGTATTGAAGGAGATGAGGTTGATATGTGGGATTGTCAAAGCTGGTTAAGATATATTCACAAGAATGATCCAAAGAAAATTTAGATTGCATTCTAATTGTCTTCTTTTCTGTAAATATCCTAAATCAGTTTTCTTTTCATCCATTACCAGATCCCAATGGCCCTAAATTTTCAAAGTGGACAGGACTATTTTTTAAACATAGCTGAGTCTGATAGTTTTCTTACATTATCCCACTGTAGCAGACACCTAAGGGTGTTCCATAATTACACCATTCCTTGGATTCCCACAGTCATTTCAGTAGTTGCAGTGATTCCTGCATGCATGTAGTATTTCCCATCTTGAGGGCGAAGGGAACAGATAATGGGAACATTGTTGTATATGTCCTGCCCTTTTAAGTCACAAACCGTCCAGATTCAGAAATACTTCTCAGTGTTTTTATTGTTACATGGGTCAAAATCCTGAAAATCAACAATGGGATTACTTTCCACACATGGATTGCAGCTGTTCAAGAGGCTGGTTCCTCGCTACCTTCTTCAGGGCATTGTGGATAGGCAATGAATGTTAGGCTTGTTAGAGATGCCCAAATCCACATTTAAGCACTAATAAAAAGAAGGCTCAGCTGTAATGTTCCCAGCGGGATAAATGCTTCCAGATCCTGGAAAACTATTAGAGTCCTATTAAAGCTTGAAACTTCATCACATTACTGTCTGACAGTAGACTATTTTCAATGCTAATTAATCGGTCTCTGATAGGCCTTGGCATGAAACCAGATTTCAGCAAAATTTCTGAGTGCTTATCAACACCACAGGAGCTGTTTTGTAATTGTTTCATCAGAATTAGACGCACTTGCAGAAACACAATTCCTGATACTTTCACACAGAATGAAATTTATTTTCCATATTAAAGTTGCCATTTGTGGCTGGTTGATCCCTTCATTAATTATGTAAAGTAAAATAAGCGTAAGATATCTAGGTCAAGGTCATCTGCGCCTGAGAATACTGGAAGTGTGGGGTGGCACAGTGGCGTGGCGGTTAGCATAACGCTATTACAGCGCCAGTTGTATGATAGCGTTCAATTTGAGCTGCTGTCTGTTAGAAGTTTGTATCTTGTCCCCATGACCACGTAGTTTCCTCCCACATTCCAAAGATGTATAGTTAAGGGTAGTGAGTTGTGGGCATCCTGTGTTGGCACATGAACAGTTGTGGGCTGTCTAGCACAATCCTCTCCTGATTTGATTTGATGCAAATAATGCATTTCACTGAATGTTTCAATGTTTTGATGTACATGTGACAAATATAATCCTATCTGTGGTAATCTTACAGTGATAGCCATGAAATGATGAATATGCAAAATGTAGATCAATGAGTCAGGTGTAATACATTGGTATGGATCAGAAATTGGTTGGCAGAAAGGAAACAGAGTAGGAATAATAGACACATCAAAGTTGCTGGTGAACGCAGCAGGCCAGGCTGCATCTCTAGGAAGAGGTACAGTCGATGTTTCAGGCCGAGACGCTTGGTCAGGATGAAGGGTCTCGGCCTGAAATGTCGACTGTACCACTTCCTAGAGATGCTGCCTGGCTTGCTGCATTCACAAGCAACTTTGATGTGTGTTGCTTGAATTTCCAGCGTCTGCAGAATTCCTGTTGTTTGCATTTTTTAGGAATAATAGATCTGTTTTAGGATGGTATGTTCTTATCAGTGGGTTTATTGCTTAGATCAACATACATCAAAGTTGCTGGTGAACGCAGCAGGCCAGGCAGCATCTATAGGAAGAGGCGCAGTCGACGTTTCAGGCCGAGACTCTTCGTCAGGACTAACTGAAGGAAGAGTGAGTAAGGGATTTGAAAGCTGGAGGGGGAGGGGGAGATGCAAAATGATAGGAGAAGACAGGAGGGGGAGGGATGGAGCCGAGAGCTGGACAGGTGATAGGCAGAAGGGGATACGAGAGGATCATGGGACAGGAGGTCCGGGAAGAAAGACGGGGGGGGGAGTGACCCAGAGGATGGGCAAGAGGTATATTCAGAGGGACAGAGGGAGAAAAAGGAGAGTGAGAGAAAGAATGTGTGCATAAAAAAGAGTAACAGATGGGGTACGAGGGGGAGGTGGGGCCTAGCGGAAGTTAGAGAAGTCAATGTTCATGCCATCAGGTTGGAGGCTACCCAGACGGAATATAAGGTGTTGTTCCTCCAACCTGAGTGTGGCTTCATCTTTACAGTAGAGGAGGCCGTGGATAGACATGTCAGAATGGGAATGGGATGTGGAATTAAAATGTGTGGCCACTGGGAGATCCTGCTTTCTCTGGCGGACAGAGCGTAGATGTTCAGCAAAGCGGTCTCCCAGTCTGCGTCGGGTCTCACCAATATATAAAAGGCCACATCGGGAGCACCGGACGCAGTATATCACCCCAGTCGACTCACAGGTGAAGTGATGCCTCACCTGGAAGGACTGTTTGGGGCCCTGAATGGTGGTAAGGGAGGAAGTGTAAGGGCATGTGTAGCACTTGTTCCGCTTACACGGATAAGTGCCAGGAGGGAGATCAGTGGGGAGGGATGGGGGGGACGAATGGACAAGGGAGTTGTGTAGGGAGCGATCCCTGCGGAATGCAGAGAGAGGGGGGGAGGGAAAGATATGCTTAGTGGTGGGATCCCGTTGGAGGTGGCGGAAGTTACGGAGAATAATATGTTGGACCCGGAGGCTGGTGGGGTGGTAGGTGAGGACCAGGGGAACCCTATTCCTAATGGGGTGGTGGAAGGATGGAGTGAGAGCAGATGTACGTGAAATGGGGGAGATGCGTTTAAGAGCAGAGTTGATAGTGGAGGAAGGGAAGCCCCTTTCTTTAAAAAATGAAGACATCTCCCTTGTCCTAGAATGAAAAGCCTCATCCTGAGAGCAGATGCGGCGGAGACGGAGGAATTGCGAGAAGGGGATGGCGTTTTTGCAAGAGACAGGGTGAGAAGAGGAATAGTCCAGATAGCTGTGAGTCGACTGGGGTGATATACTGCGTCCGGTGCTCCCGATGTGGCCTTTTATATATTGGTGAGACCCGACGCAGACTGGGAGACCGCTTTGCTGAACATCTACGCTCTGTCCGCCAGAGAAAGCAGGATCTCCCAGTGGCCACACATTTTAATTCCACATCCCATTCCCATTCTGACATGTCTATCCACGGCCTCCTCTACTGTAAAGATGAAGCCACACTCAGGTTGGAGGAACAACACCTTATATTCCGTATGGGTAGCCTCCAACCTGATGGCATGAACATTGACTTCTCTAACTTCCGCTAGGCCCCACCTTCCCCTCGTACCCCATCTGTTACTCTTTTTTATGCACACATTCTTTCTCTCACTCTCCTTTTTCTCCCTCTGTCCCTCTGAATATACCTCTTGCCCATCCTCTGGGTCACTCCCCCCCCCCGTCTTTCTTCCCGGACCTCCTGTCCCATGATCCTCTCGTATCCCTTCTGCCCATCACCTGTCCAGCTCTCGGCTCCATCCCTCCCCCTCCTGTCTTCTCCTATCATTTTGCATCTCCCCCTCCCCCTCCAGCTTTCAAATCCCTTACTCACTCTTCCTTCAGTTAGTCCTGACGAAGGGTCTCGGCCTGAAACGTCGACTGCGCCTCTTCCTATAGATGCTGCCTGGCCTGCTGCGTTCACCAGCAACTTTGATGTATGTTGCTTGAATTTCCAGCATCTGCAGAATTCCTGTTGTTTATTGCTTAGATCAGTTGTTGCGCCTCAAATATTAACAATATATATCAATAATGTTGATGAGGGACTGAAAACAATTTTTCCAGATTTGCCAACAATGTGAAACTAGTGGGGGTTGGGGGAGTGTGGGTATGTGATTTTGGAAAGTTGAGTGAGTGGTTAAATACAAAGCAAATACAATATAACATGTTCCAAATCAGTAGGATAAATAGAACAGAAGAATATTAATGTGATAGATTGGTAAATACTGATGTACAAAGGGATTTGGGTGTCCTTGTACACCAATTACTGAAGTCACAAATGATATTTTGGCTTTCACTACAATACGTTTTGAGTATAGAAGTAAGGATGCCTCACTATAACATGCAGAGGGTCTTAGTGAGCCCAATTCTGGAATATTGTGTCCCATTTTGATACCCACATCAAAGGAACGATTCATCACACCATTTGCTATGATGGTGAGATTGCTATATGAGGAGAAACTGGGTTTACCTTTCCTGTAATCACAGTTTTGAAGATTGAAAGAGCACCTCATTCAAATGTATGAACTTCGGATGGGACTTGGCAAGCCAGAGCAGGAACAATGTTTTCATGTACTGATGGCATGTGGCATCACATCAAAAATCTCATCTCAACTCATCATAAAGATCAGGAGAAACAGTAAATTAATAGACCGACAGCTGCAAGACAAATCTAGATGCAAATATGAGGCATAAAGTACTATAAGACAGATTCTTGACCTCACAATCTACCACATAATGATTTTGCACCGTATTGTTTACCTACATTGCTCTTTCCCTGTAGCTGTTGCACTTTATTCTGTATTTTCTTTTGTTTTATCTTGTTCTACCTCAATGCACAGTATGCAATGCAATCTATTCACTATTCATACTTACTCACCTTCTAACTCTGATTCATAAGACCATAAGTTAAAGGAGCAGAAGTAGGCCATTCGGCCCATTGAGTCTGCTCCACTATTCAATCATGGGCTGATCCAGTTCTTCCAGTCATCTCCACTCCCTTGCCTTCTCCCCATACCCTTTGATGCCCTGACTAATCAAGAATCTATCAATCCCTGCCTTAAATACACCCAATGACTTGGCCTCCACAGCTGCTTGTGGCAACAAATTCCCCAGATTTACCACCCTCCGCATCGCTGTTCTAAATGAACGTCTTTCAATCCTGAAATCGTGACCCACTTGTCCGAGATTCCCTTACCATGGGAAATAACTTTGCCATACCTAATCTGTTCAGGCCTTTTAACATTTGGAATGTTTCCTTGCGATCCCCCTCATTCTACTGAACTCCATCTAATACAGCCCAAGAGCTACCAGATGTTCTTCATACGGTAACCCTTGAATAACCCTTGAATCATTCTCATGAATCTTCTCTGAACCCTCTCCCAAGTCAGTATATCCTTTCTAAAATAAGGAGCCCAAAACTGCACACAATACTCCAAGTATGGTCTCACAAGTGCCTTATAGAGCCTCAACATCACATCCCTTCTCTTATATTCTACACCTCTAGAAACGAATGCCAACGTTGCCTTCACCTTCTTCACTACCAACTCAACCTGGAGGTTAACCTTTAGGGTATCCTGCACAAGGACTCCCAAGTCCCTTTGCATCTCTGCATTTTGAATTCTCTCCCCATCTAAATAATAGTCTGCCTGTTTATTTCTTCCACCAAAGTGCATGACTTTCTGACATTGTATTTCATTTGCCACTTCTTTGCCCATTCCCTTAAACTATCTAAGTCTTGCTGCAGGCTCTCTGTTTCCTTAACACTACCCACTCCTCCTCCTATCTTTGTATCATTGGCAAATTTAGCCACATATCCATTAATCCCATAGTCCAAATCATTGACATACAGGTTATATGTAAAAGTATGTGAATGGTGTAACTCATTTCATCACCATTTCCAATGTGTAGACCTAGATAAAAGTAAAAATGAAGACTAAATATTTATTCCCAGCTCTCCCACATTTTTCTTTCACTTAGTTTTTGGAAATACAAAAAATAACAGTGGTGATGAGCAAGTTTTCAATGAACCCGAGATGGCTACCTACCTGTTGAGATGCAGCAAAACATTTGATTTAGAAAAGTGCAGCACATGTTTCTTCAGAAAAGGAGAAAGACAGTTGTTAAAAAAGGCAGAAAATGGGGGAAAATCATGGGTTCATAACAGTGAGTACTGTGTGACAATAATCATAAATTCAGAAAAGCGGAAATGGCTGGCAACATCAGAAATATAGACGTGTTCGTTTGCACAAAAGATAACTGGCTGATGTTTACTGAATGAATTGAGCAGTATTTTGAAATGAGTGATATAGCCAATGAAATGCGAGTGCCAGTTTTGTTGAGTGCATTGTGTGGAAAAGCATACAATTTGTTTAGAAATTTTACTGCTTCAACCAAACCAGCAGAAATGAGCTTTGCTGTTATCGTGAAATTAATGCAGGAACATTTAGAACCAAAAGTATTGATGATTGCAGAACATTTTAGGTTTCATATGCAGAATCAAAAGACAGGGGAGTCCATTTCAGCTTATGTGGCTGAATTGAAGAGATTGTCTGAGTATTGGCTCTTCAGTGATGGGGTTAATGATGCACTGAGAGATTGTTTTGTTCATGGAATCTTAGAAAAAAACATTCAAAAATGGCTCCTAACTGAAGCACAACTCACATTTAATTGAAAACACTGTATCAATGTAAACAGCAGAGACACAAACGAGTTGTAGCCAGGAATGAAACTAAGCATAAAGAAAATTGCAGTGCCTAAGCAGAAACTAGCCTAGTCAAACAAATTGTGCGACTGTTATAGCAATGTTACATATACACCAGACCAATTCAGGCAAAACTTACAGAAAATGCAACTAAGTAGGACACACACAAGGAGCATGTTGGGCAGACAAAAACAAATGGATTACACAGGAACGAGAAAAAGATAAAAAGTCAAGTTGCAGTTTCAAAAAAATCTGCATACTGTTGATGAAAAATCTGATAATGATGACAGTGGTGCAGGACTGAATTGCCTTGAGATTTACAATGTGAAAACTATCAAGAGAGGAGTAATATGGCTTACTCCAAATTAATAAAAATAGAATTGGACACTGGATTGGCTGTTTATTGTCATTCCATAAAATGAGTTTGCATGGCATTTCAGCGATACTGAAATGAAACCTGCAGCTATCCTACTAAGAACTTGAACGGGAGAAAGGTAACTTCTGTAGAAATGGCGTTCGTAACACTGAAGCATGGCAACCAACAAGCCACATTAGGCATGTACGTGGTAAAAACAGGAAGTCCAACACCGCGGTTGAGACAACTACAACTTGATTGGAGATTCAGCCACCATTTGCATGGCACATCCCCTGCAAGAGAGTCAACTGAAAGTGAATTAAGAAAGGAATCAAAGCAAAGGCGTTGGAAAACTCAAACATATCAAGGGTACAATAGTGTTAAATGAAAATGTCACACCCACGTTTTCCAAAGCCTGTCCAGTTCCTTATACCAACAATGATAAAGTAACCAGTGAGCTAGATTGCATGGAGGCTGAAGGAATTCTTTCCAAGGTTGAATGGTGCGCATGGGCAATATCAGTGCTCCCATTAGCTAAGAAGAATGGGTCTGTCAGCATCTGTGGAGATTTTAAGGTCATCATCAACCCAGTATTGAAAATAGATCAATACCCTCTGCCCAAGAGAGGATATCTTTGCAAAATTCTCTGGAAGGAAACACTTCAGCAATATGGGCTTAGCTGAGGCCTACCTACAGATGGAGATGGAAGAGGAATCCCAGATGTTTCTCACCATAAATACTCACAAAGGGCTTTGTCACTATAATAGGCTTACTTTTGGAGCATCATAGAACAGGTTTCTGCCAAACCTGGCTACTCTGCTCCACCCTCGAACTCATTACTACAGATCGGGAAGAAACGGCAATGGACAAAGCAGTGCAAGGTGGCTTTCTGAAAGGTAAAGGAAATGGTGATGTCTGACACTATTCACACATTATGGTCCATGTTGTCCAGTGAAGCTTGCCTGTGATGCCTTTCCTTATGGTATAGGTGCAGTCATGTCTCATGTTATGAGTAATGGAAATGAATGCCCACTTTTGGCTTTTGCATCATGTTTCCTTACAACTGGAGAGAAAAATAAACACAAATTGACAGAGAGTTCCTGAGTCTGGTTTGGGGTGTAAAATTTTTCAACCAGTACCTGTATGGAGAGACTTTACCATCATTACTGACCATCAAGCCCTGATATCAATTTTCACTCCACAGAACGGTGTTCCACTAACAACAGCAGCACAAGTGCAAAGATGAGCTCTTTTTCTTGGAGGACACAATTACAATATTGAATTAAAGAAGGCAATTTATCACGGAAATGCTGATTGTCCCATTTACTCTTGGAAAATTAAATACTTGAAATATTTACAAAAGAGGACACTCCTTATGACATATTCTCCCTAATGCAAATTGAAAGTCTCCCTATTATGGCAGAGATTATCAAGAGGGAAACCAGAAAAGGTCTCAGGTCTACATGGTCACCCAAAATGGCTTGATGGTGCAGCAGAAATTTCAGTTCCCTATTGTTATCAGTGCCGAGATGAGCTTGCCCTTGACGGGGGTTGACTTATTTTGGGATTGAGGGTTCTTGGCTGAGAGTTGAAGTGCTGGAGGAACTATATGCCTGTCATCTAAGCATGGTGAAAATGAAAAAAAAGTGTTGGCTCCAAGCTTTGTCTGGTGGCTTGGGATAAGTGAGCAGATGGAGCAGCTTGGCATGCACTGGGATGCCAACATGCCCAGAAGATGCCAAGAACAGCATCTCTCCATCTCTGGGAATGGCCTACATTGCCCTGGCAGAGGATTCATGTAGATTTTACTGGACCATTCATGGGCACAAATTGCTTGGTATCAGTGGATACAGCTACAAAGTGGACAGAAGTGCTCCTAATAGTCTCCACTGCAGCCTCACACACTGATGATTTGTTGAGAAACCTCTTCTCAAGGACTGGTGTTCCAGAACACTTAGTCTATGGCAATGGATCACAGTTTATTGAAGAACAATTTCAGCCATTCCTGAAAATGAATGGGATAAGACATATTACATCTGCACCATACCACCCAGCTACAAATGGCTTGGAGGAGAGATCTGTCCAGAGTCTAAAGAATGCACTGCAAGCAATACCAGCAGAACGTGCCACACTGACACTGAATCAGAAGCTCACCAGTTTCTTCCTTGTGTATTACAATGCAGCACATTCCACAACCAACAACTGATCAGCAATGCCGTTCCTGGATTGTCCCTTGCACTCACACTTGCATCTGCTCAAACCCAATCTCAGAATTTCACTCCTGGACAAGCAGTCCTGGTGAGGGACTGCAGAAGTGATCAAAAGTGGGTACTTGGAAAGATTAAGAACAGAACTGGACCACTCTCCTACACAGTGAAGATTGTGTCCCTGATGTCATCTGGAGATGACACAGCGATCTGCTGAGAAGAGCAGAACCAATTGTTGGAGAAGAAAGGTGCCCAGAGCTGTCAGAACCACTTCCTTCAGTCCCAGGGTTAACTCTTACCACTGTAGGTTTGCGCAAATAAAAATGGCAGAAGCATTTTATGTTTAAGAAAAACTGTAGCAACTCATTTATTGTACTCCAAACACTAAACACTGAACACAAAGCATCGTACAAGTACTTTGCATACTTACATCATCACATCAGAACAGCCCCTTAAAGTGAAGCTTGGTGGCTGTGAATTATGCGTACATTTCCACCCCCTAGATTACTGGCTCTCCAGAATTTACCGAAACGGCAGTGTGAGCCTGTCTGGAGCTCAGACGAACGGCCCAGCTTGAGTCATATGTCCTATGGGCGGAGGAGTAGCAGGGGTATGTTGACACACTCATGGTCAAGTTGTGACAGCAGGGCCATGATAGTAGAGTCCTCCAAATCTTGATGGGCCGATTGAAGGTGATCTACTGAAGTACATTCAGGTTTTCCCTTCTTATCCATGATAAAAGTCCTTTTTCTCTCTCTTTCAAAACATGGTATTGGCCATCTTAAGGAGGCCCAAGGAGATGCTGGTGTGCATCATGGTGGACAAAAGCAAATGAGGCAGAATGTAGATCAACAGGAACCCAAGGGCGCTGTACGCCATGATGGGAGGTAGGAATAGGTGCAAAGGAATTGAATTTACTTAGGAGGGTGGAACGCTATTGAAAGGCTGATCAGGGAGTTGTGGCATCAGGAATAATATCACCTGGCACTCGTAACAGCTGCCTGTATACCAGTTCAGCTGTGGATGACAGCAGGTCCTCTTTTGGAGCAGTTCTGAGTCCCAGAAGGTCCCGCTGGAGACGATCGTGCCAACGCTCATCCGTCAGGGAAGCCTTTAAGGAGTGGTGAAACCTTTCGCATAAGCCATTGGACTGCGAGTGATATGCCATGGGGTGAGGTAGCCTAACGCTGAGGTCCCGCCCATTGCAGCCCAGAGGTCTGATATGAATTGCGGACCACACGGCCTGACGAAATTCAGATGGGATGCCAAACCGAGAAACCCTGGTGCTGATGAACGCCAGAGCCACATCTGTGGCTGTTGTTGATGCTAGAGGTATGACCTCTGGCCATCTGGTGGCATGCTCCGCAATGCTAAAGAAGGGTGTGAAACAGTTGGAGGGGGCAAGAGGATCAACATGGACCACATTGACATGGTCATACCATCGCTCCGGACCTCAAAAGTGCCTGGATATAATGGTTAATTTTGCCACTGACACTCCACACAGGCTGCCATCCAATCACGCATTGTCCTTTCTAAGGCCTTACCACACAAACTTTAGTGCAACCAGTTTCTGTGAGGCCTTCTGGCCCAGATATGAGGGGCTATGTATGGAGTCAAAAACAGTCCACCTCCAGTCTGTGGGCACGATGGGACGAGGGCAACCGATTGAGACATCACACAGGAGAGAAAACCCAGCTTCCCTGAACTTAATGCCAGCCAAGCCCAGGCCTATAACTGATAGGCCTGTAAGCCTGGACCTCTGTAGCTTGGTCAGCTGCCATGCCAACATAGTCAACCCCTACGTGTATGGCCTCAATGGCTGGCTGTGAGAGGCAATCAGACGCAGCATTGTTTTTCCCCGTGATGTGTTGTATATTGATTGTGAACTCTGAAATGTAGGCCAATTGGCATTGCTGCTATGCAGACCAAGGGTCTGATATTTTGGCCATCATGTGCACTAAGGGTTTGTGGTCAATGAGTGTTGTGAAATGGTGACTCTTTGGAAGAAAACGAAAATGGCGAACAGCCAGATTGAGACCGAGAAGCTTACAGTCAAACGTGCTGTACTTCTTTTTTGGGAGACAGAGCTGCCGGCTGAAGAAGACGAGTGGCTGCCACACACCTCTGACCAGGTATTCATGCACAGCATCCATAGCACAGTCTGAAGCATCAGTAGCAATGGTTGGGGAGGGGTGTGCCAGTTGGGTCCCGTTGGAAAGAACTTGTTTGGTATCATCGCATCTCCACTGACCAATCAAGTACTTAGGGATATTGCCTTTAAGTGCACTATACAGAGGGAGTATAATGAAATGGTGATAGAAATTCACCATGCCCAAAAACACTTCTAGTTTTTCAGTAGTGCGGGGTGATCAGAATTCCAAAATAGTGGCTACTCTTGATGGGAGGGGTTTTGCACCTTCTGCAAAGATGCAATGTCTGAGAAAGTCAATGGTTGAAAACCCAAAGTGTCATTTAGCAGTGTTAATAATCGATCTGCTTTGGCTTAAGCACTCAAAAAGTGTGCAGAGATAAGATACTTGTTGGATTGGGATGCACTGGCGACAAGTATGTCATCCAGGTAAATGAAAAGAAACCCTGTCTTTTATACAGAGTTCATCAGCCATTGGAAAGTCTATGTTGCATTTTTCAGTCCAAATGGCATGCACAGAGACTCAAAGAGGCCAACTGGGGTTATCACAGCCGTTTTGGGAATGTCCTTCCAGCACACAAGCATCTGATGGTAGGCCCTAACTAGATTAACTTAGGAAAAAGTTAACTTTCTGGCTAAACTTGCCAAAAAGCCCTGGATGTGTCGGACCGGGTAACGATCAGGTTGGTGGCCTCATTGAGGTGTCGGTAATCGCCACATTGGCAGCAACTACCATCGGGCTTAGGGACCATTTGGAGGGGTGAAGCCCAGGTGTAATTGAACCCATGTTGGCAAACTCAACCTTCGTGGTTACCAGCTTTTCTGGTCCAGTCTACGAGCGTGGGCATGGACTGACGGGCCAGATGTAGATGGACCCCTGTCGCACAGGAAGCGACGCTCTGAATGGGCGTTTTGTAATGAGCAGTAGGGAATCCTGCACACAGACTCCCAAATCCCTTCACACCTCTGACTTTTGAATTTTTCTCTCCATTTAAGAAATAGTCCTTGCCTTTATTCCTTCTACCAAAGCGTCTCAATGCACTTCCCTACACTATATTCCAAAGCCACTTCTTTGGTCATTCTCCCAATCAGACTAAGTACTATGGCAGACTCCCTGCTTCCTCAACACTACCTGCCCCTCCACCTATCTTCGTATCATCTGCAAACATGGCCACAAAGCCATCAATTCCTTCACCTAAGTCATTGAGATATAATGTGAAAAGAGGAGGTCCTAACACTGACCCCTGCGACACACCGCCAGTCACCGGCAGCCAAACAGAAAAGGCCTGCTTTTTTCTGACTCTTTGCCTCCTGCCAGACAACCAGTCTTCTATCTTTCTTGCAATACCATGGGCTCTTATTTTTTAAGAAGCTTCAAGTGTGGCACCTTGTTAATGGCCTTCTGAACACACTCTTGGTTCAGACACTAGCTTCACAAATGTAAAACGCTTTCTATTTCTTCACTCAAATTCTCATACTTCTTTTAGCCTTGATGGTACGTGTCTGCTAGTTAATCAACCATGGGGTGTATTTCAACAGATTTCAATCTATTTCTCACTCAAGTCTCAACATGGGTCATTAGGTCCTGATTAACAACTCGAATCTTGACATTTTCTCCTCCCTAATTCCAGATTACAGAGGCCAGTAGCTGCAATATTCCTGCTGCATGGGTTGAGTAAAAATTCAAACCTTGCTGGTCTAAATAATTTGGTTATCCCTAGTAAAGCATTTAAGTAGTTAAAGAAAACTTTATCAGTGTATTTTATGATGTTTAAGACATTTCGTTGACTGTAATAAAGCAAAGTTAAGTTGGAAAATTTATTAAGAGTTAGTTTTAACTACAGATTCTGGAATATTTGAATCCGTGGACTAATTTGTCACACACGTTAAATTTTTAAAAAAAAACAATGATTATTACCTCTCCATGCCACAGCCATTTTATGTGCCTATATTTTTCCATTCATTCACTCTTACCCAAAAATTTGCCCTGTATTTAATTAAAAAGTGTAATAAATCACCTCGGCTGTTAACAGATTCTTTCTCATTTTAGAATTACAGCAGCTCAAGCTACAATCTTCTGCTTTAGCCAGATTCTCCCCAGTGAAAATCTAGATTTCAAATCTTATTTATCACTTGTGCTTTTATTAGAATGTGTCTAAGCTTCAGCAAGCAAATATAGGAAATAAGGTACGCAATCAAGCAGCAAGTGTGAATGCCTGAGATAGTTTGGATTTGAAGACTTAGCTGTGTGTTTTGTTTCCAAACATTCATACGGTTATGGCGTGTCAAAATATCACAACTTGGTTTGAGCTTTTTTTGCTATTGGAAGCCATTATAGCTAGAGGGAATGTGTGCGCGACTGCAGGAAATTGAGGTGCTCAGTGAATTTCCCATGAATATCACATACATTGTGCAGCTTTAGCCTATGCCCATGAATCCTGCTGCATTTATTTGGTGATGGCCACAGATGTGGGCTCCATTGACAGATAGGGTCCCCAGGTCAGCTGGGAGTAAATTGAGGGCAGATGATACAAGAAGCTTAGCTTATTTTTAGAAAGGATCAGGGCTTCCCATATCTTGCCAAAGAACATTAGATGGCACAGTTTGTGAATTTTTTCTAATGCTTGCATTCTAAATGAACAAGCTGGTTAAAGTAACTTTATTTCAGTTTAAGTAGCATCATTTCATATTGAGAGAGAGATATGCTTCAGTCCCTCATGTTAGTTACTTTTATTATCACGTCTATTTTTTACCTGGGCATCAAAAATAGCTATTGGGTCAAAAATGGAGAGGAGGGGGTTTCCTGGAAGCCTGGATGCATACGGATCTGTCTCAGTCCTTAGAACTAAGGCATGCAGAATCTCTGCTCTCAACCTGGTAAGAATCCTTGCCTAGCAAAAATAAATGCCTTAGCTATGCAGCAGATATGTCTGCCCTAGTTAACAAGGACTGTGAGGGATTAGTTGGGCACCACACTGTTTTTGTCACCCATTTGAATTAGCCTTTGAGATCAGATCATAAGATATAGGAGCAGAATTAGAACATTAGCCCATTGAGTCTGTTTGTCCATTCCATCATGGCTGATTTATTATCCCTCTCAACCACATTCTCCTGCTTTTTCACCGTGACCTTTGATGCCCTGATTAATCAAAAGCCCATCAACCTCCCCCTGAAATATACCCAAAGGCTTGGTCTGCACAACTATATGAGGCAATGAATTTCACAGGTCACCACCACCTGTCTAAAGACATTTTCCCTCATCTGTTCTAAATGATGTCCCTCACTTCTGAGACTGTGCCCTCTGGTCCTAGACGTCTCCACTATAAGAAACACCCTTTCCACATACACTCTGTTGAGGCCTTTCAATATTTGATAGATTTCAATAAAATCCCCTTGTTTCTTCTAAACTCCAGCAACTACAGGTCCAGAACCATCAAACACTCCTCATAAGTTAACCCTTTCATTCTTGAGATCTTTCTCATGAAACTGCTCTGGACCCTCTCCAATGCAGCCCAAAACTGCTGATAATACTCCAAGTGTGCTCTGACCAATGCCTTATAAAGCCTCAGCATTACATCCTTGCTTTTACAGATATATTCTAGTCCTCTTCAAATTAAAGCAACATTGCATTTGCTTTCCATACCACTGATTCAACCTGCAAGTTAACCTTTAGGGAATCCTGCACAAGGACTCCCAAATCCCTTCACATCTCTGATTTGCAAATTTTTCTCTCATGCCCACGTCCATGCCTTTATTCCTTTTACCAAAGTGCATGACCATGCACTTCCCTACACTATATTCCATCTGCCACTTCTTTGCTCATTCTCCCAATCAGACTAAGTATTATTGTAGGTACCCTGCTTTATCAACAGCACCTGTCCCTTCACCTATCTTTGTATCATCTGCAAACACAGCCACAAAGCCATCAATTCCTTCATCTAAGTCATTGACATATAATGTGAAAAGAAGAAGTCCTAACAATGACCCCTATTGCACACCACCAGTCACCGGCAGCCAACCAGAAAAGGCCTGCCTTATTCTGACTCCTTGCCACTTGCCAGACAGCCAATCTTCTATCTTTCCTGCAATGCCATGGACTCTTATCTTGTTAAGCGGCCTCATGTGTGGCACCTTGTCAAAGGCCTTCTGAAAATCCAAATAAACAACGTCTACTGACTCTACTTTGTCTACACTACCTGTTATTTCCTCAAAGAATTCCAACAAATCTGTCAGGCAAGATTTCCGCTTAAGGAAACCATGCTGACTTTGGCCTGTTTTGTCATGTGCCTCCACGTACCCTAAAACCTCATCTTTAAAAATACAGTCGCTTCCAACACCTTTCCAACCACTGATGTCAGGCTAACTAGCCTGTGATTTCCTTTCTTTTGCCTTCCTTCCTTCTTAAAGAGTGGAGTGACATTTGCAATTTTCCAGTCCTCCAGAAACCTTCCGGAATCTAGTGGTTCTTGCAAGATGATTACCAATGCCTCCACAATCTCGTCAGCCACCTCTTTCAGAACCCTGGGCTGTTATCCATCTGTTCCAGGTGACTTATTTTCCCTCAGATTTTCCCATTTCCCAAGTGCCTCCTCCTTAGTAAAAGCTACAGCATTCACTTCTGCCCCCTAAACTCTCACATTTTGGACATTCTGATAGCGTCTTCCACAGTGAAGGCTAATGCAAAATATTTATTAAATTTTTCTGCCATTACTATATCTCTAGTGTTATTTTCCAGTGTTCCGATATGTACTCTTGTCTCTCTTTTACTCTTTGTATATCTGAAAAAAACTTTTTGTATCCTCTTTTATATTATAAGCCAGCTTACCTTCATATTTCATCTTTTCACTCTTTATGGCTTTTTGTTGCTTTCTGTTGGTTTTTAAAGCTGCTGAAGGGTCTTGGCCCGAACATCGACTGTACTCTTTTCCATAGATGCTGCCTGGCCTGCTGATTTCCTTCAGTATTTTGTGTGTGGTGCTTTCCGGCATCTGCAGGTTTTCTTTTGTAAGAGATGCTTACTAATTTCCTGGTAAGTTGTTGCTGAAATGGAAATGATTTTCATTATAAGACCATAAGACAAAGGAGCAGAAGTCGGCCATTCGGCCCATCGAGTCTGCTCCGCCATTTTATCATGAGCTGATTCATTCTCCCATTTAGGCCCACTCCCCTGCCTTCTCACCATAACCTTTGATGCCCTAGCTACTCAGATACCTATCAATCTCTGCCTTAAATACACCCAATGACTTGGCCTCCACTGCTGCCCATGGCAACAAATTCCATAGATTCACCACCCTCTGGCTAAAAAAATTTCTTCGCATTTCTGTTTTAAATGGGCGCCCTTCAATCCTGAAGTCATGCCCTCTCATGCTAGACTCCCCCATCATGGGAAACAACTTTGCCACATCCACTCCGTCCATGCCTTTCAACATTCAAAATGTTTCTATGACGTTTCCCCTCATTCTTCTAAACTCCAAGGAATACAGTCCAAGAGCAGACAAACGTTCCTCATATGTTAACCCTCTCATTCCAGGAATCATTCTAGTAAATCTTCTCTGTACCCACTCCAACGTCAGCACATCCTTTCTTAAATAAGGAGACCAAAACTGCCCACAGTACTCCAAGTGAGGTCTCACCAGTGCCTTATAGAGCCTCAATATCACATCCCTGCTCCTATACTCTATTCCTCTAGAAGTGAATGCCAACATTGCATTCGCCTTCTTCACCACCGACTCAACCTGGAGGTTAACCTTAAGGGTATCCTGTACGAGGACTCCCAAGTCCCATTGCATCTCAGAACTTTGAATTCTCTCCCCATTTAAATAATAGTCTGCCAGTTTATTTCTTCTGCCAAAGTGCATAACCATACACTTTCCAACATTGTATTTCATTTGCCACTTCTTTGCCCATTCTTCCAACCTATCCAAGTCTCTCTGCAGACTCTGTTTCCTCAGCACTACCGGCCCTTCCACCTATCTTCGTATCATCAGCAAACTTAGCCACAAAGCCATCTATTCCATAATCCAAATCATTGATGTACAATGTAAAAAGAAGCGGCCCCAACACGGACCCCTGTGGAGCACCACTGGTAACCGACAGCCAACCAGATTAGGATCCCTTTATTCCTACTCTCTGTTTCCTGCCAATCAGCCAACGCTCTATCCACATATGTATCTTTCCCGTAATTCCATGGGCTCTTATCTTGTTAAGTAGCCTCATGTGTGGCAGCTTGTCAAAGGCCTTCTGAAAATCCAAATATACAAAATCCACTGCATCACCCTTGTCTAGCCTACTTGTAATTTCCTCAAAAAATTGTAATAGGTTTGTCAGGCAGGATATTCCTTTAAGGAATCCATGCTGTGTTCTACCTATCTTGTCATATGCCTCAGGTACTCTGTAACCTCATCCTTGACAATCAACTCCAACAACTTCCCAACCACGGATGTCAAGCTAACAGGTCTATAATTTCCTTTTTGATTCCTTGCCCCCTTCTTAAATAGCGGAGTGACATTTGCAATCTTCCAGTCCTCCGGAACCATACCAGAATCTATCGATTTTTGAAAGATCATCACTAATGCCTCCGCAATCTCCGCAGCTACTTCCTTCAGAACACGAGGGTGCATTTCATCTGGTCCGGGAGATTTATCTACCTTTAGCCTATTCAGCTTCCTGAGTACTTTCTCTGTCGTAATTGTGACTGCGCACACTTCTCTTCCCTGCCACCCTTGAGTGTCCGGTATACTGCTGATGTCTTCCTCTGTGAAGACTGATGCAAAATACTCATTCAGTTCCTCCGCCATCTCCTTATCTCCCATTACAATTTCTCCAGCATCATTTTCTATCGGTCCTATATCTACTCTCACCTGTCTTTTACTCTTTATATACTTGAAAAAGCTTTTAGTATCCTCTCTGATATTATTTGCTAGCTTCCTTTCATAGTTAATCTTTTCCCTCTTAATGACCTTCTTAGTTTCCTTTTGTAAGGTTTTAAAAACTGCCCAATCCTCTGTCTTCCCACTAATTTTTGCTTCCTTGTACGCCCTCTCCTTTGCTTTAACTTTGGCTTTGACTTCTTTTGTCAGTCATGGTTGCATCCTTCTTCCATTCGAAAATTTCTTCTGTTTTGGAATATACCTGCCTTGCACCTTCCTCACTTCTCGCATAAACTCCAGCCACTGCTGCTCTGCCGTCCTTCCCGCCAGTATCCCTTTCCAGTCAACTTTGGCCAGTTCCTCTCTCATGCCACTATAATTTCCTTTACTCCACTGAAATACCAACACATCAGATTTCGGCTTCTCTTTTTCAAATTTCACAGTGAACTCAATCATGTTATGATCACTGCTTCCTAAGGGTTCCTTCACCTCAATCTCTCTAATCACCTCTGGTTCATTACACAATACCCAATCTAGTACAGCCGATCCCCTAGTGGGCTCAACAACAAGCTGTTCTAAAAAGCCATCTCACAAACATTCTACAAATTCTCTCTCTTGAGATCCAGTGCTGACCTGATTTTCCCAATCTACTCGCATGTTAAAATCCCCCACAATTATCATAACACTGCCCTTCTGACAAGACTTTTCTATTTCCTGTTGTAATTTGTAGTCCACATCCCTGCAGCTGTTTGGAGGCCTATAAATAACTGCCATCAGTGTCCTTTTACCCCTGCGATTCTGCACCTTCGGATCCTATATCACCTCTTTCTAATGATTGAATATCATTTCTTACCAATAAAGCCACGCCTCCCCCTCTGCCTACCTTCCTATCCTTCTGATACACTGTATCCTTGGACGTTCAGCTCCCAGAGACATGCATCCTTTAGCCACATCTCAGTGATGGCCATAATATCATACCTGACAATCTGTAGCTGTACGACAAAATCATCCACCTTATTCCTTATGCTGTGTGCATTTAAGTATAACACCTTAAGACCAGTATTTGGTACTTTTTGCTTTGATTTCACTGCAACTTTATTGCAATCCAACTCATCCTCATTACTCATATAAGTAATTATAATGACAATTACAGCTTTAAATATGGAATTAGTGAGGAACTTTACATTTAGGTAACTTATTTTTATTTATTATTTCTTACTTCTCTTCTGATATTTGTACATTTGTATATCTGTGCACTTGTAATGCTACTGTGACACTGTACTTTCCCTTGGGATCAATAAAGTATCTGTCTATCTATCTGTATATTTAATATACTGTAGATAGATAACGTTATTGCCTTGTTTATTCTGTACAGATAGACATTGACAAGGTCCCGCATGGGAGGTTAGTTAGGAAAATTCAGTCGCTAGGTATACATGGAGAGGTGGTAAATTGGATTAGACATTGGCTCGATGGAAGAAGCCAGAGAGTGGTGGTAGAGAATTGCTTCTCTGAGTGGAGGCCTGTGACTAGTGGTGTGCCACAGGGATCAGTGCTGGGTCCATTGTTATTTGTCATCTATATCAATGATCTGGATGATAATGTGGTAAATTGGATCAGCAAGTTTGCTGATGATACAAAGATTGGAGGTGTAGCGGACAGTGAGGAAGGTTTTCAGAACCTGCAGAGGGACTTGGACCAGCTGGAAAAATGGGCTGAAAAATGGCAGATGGCGTTTAATACTGACAAGTGTGAGGTATTGCACGTTGGAAGGACAAACCATCATAGAACATACAGGGTTAATGGTAAGGAACTGAGGAGTGCAGTGGAACAGAGGGATCTGGGAATACAGATACAAAATTCCCTAAAAGTGTTGTCACAGGTAGATAGGGTCGTAAAGAGAGCTTTTGGTACATTGGCCTTTATTAATCGAAGTATTGAGTATAAGAGCTGGAATGTTATGATGAGGTTGTATAAGGCATTGGTGAGGCCGAATCTGGAGTATTGTTTTCAGTTTTGGTCACCAAATTACAGGAAGGATATAAATAAGGTTGAAAGTGCAGAGAAGGTTTACAAGGATGTTGCCGGGACTTGAGAAACTCAGTTACAGAGAAAGGTTGAATAGGTTAGGACTTTATTCCCTGGAGCGTAGAAGAGTGAGGGGAGATTTGATAGAGGTATATAAAATTATGATGGGTATAGATAGAGTGAATGCAAGCAGGCTTTTTCCACTGAGGCAAGGGGAGAAAAAAACCAGAGGACATGGGTTAAGGGTGAGGGGGGAAAAGTTTAAAGGGAACATGAGGGGAGGCTTCTTCACACAGAGAGTGGTGGGAGTATGGAATGAACTGCCAGACGAGGTGGTAAATGCGGGTTCTTTTTTAACATTTAAGAATAAATTGGGCAGATACATGGATGGGAGGTGTATGGAGGGATATGGTCCGTGTGCAGGTCAGTGGGACTAGGCAGAAAATGGTTCGGCACAGCTAAGAAGGGCCAAAGGGCCTGTTTCTGTGCTGTAGTTTCTATGGTTCTATGGTTGTGTTTGACAAGTAGCAGATGATGTGTCAGTCGCCATTTCCCTAAGTTTAATGCTCTCCATTCATCACCAATGCATTGGACCTCTCCGAATATTGCTTCTTTGAAGCCTCTCTCTCAAATACATTCAAGCACGAGAAGTGAACAGATATTTTATCGCTGATATGTGAAGGACATGCTGGTGGACTTGTAATCCCAAAGGCTGGATTCAGAGAATAAGAGTTCGAACCCCACCATAACAATTCAATTTACAAAAAGAGTTAATTAAAAACTGGTGGGTTAATTAATTAAAAACTGATGTCAATCAAGCTGCCAAAAAAATGGTGTTGTCAACACCAGACAAAATATGAAGGTTCTTTAAAATGTTTCTTCAACAAAAACTATTATTTTTCAAATGGCAGAAAAGTTGTCAAAACAAAAGTGCTACAAAAAGATCAAACACCATGAAGGATCCACTGAAGAATTAATTGATATCATAGCTCACCCATGTAATTCTCTATCAAGCTCACAGCAACTAAGTAAAGTTGATGGCAGGACAAACAAATAGAGAACTTGATGATCCTAAAAACCTACTACTATGTTGAACTCCCTTAAGTGGCTGGTGAGACTTTTACACAGCATCAGAACAATGAGATTTGTTCAAAATATTAAATTCATCAGAATGTCTAATACACCCTCTTCAATTTCCTCTACATAATTTGAAAAGTAACAGTTCATGCTTCATCTTGCCAGAATGATACAATTTGAAACACCCTCTTATAGATTTTTTTGATTTTCTAACATATCCCACTAATTTACTTGTTTCATATTTCATCCACTGGAACTTGGAAAATAATTCTATCCCAGCTGGTTGAACTGTGAAAGGTACTTGGTTCTTAAAGTTTTGAAAGTTAACTTACGCTTACGGAAGTGGATTTTAATAATATTTAATGCTCTTACTAAAATCAGCACAAATCCTCTGAATATATAAACTGCCCACAGATAAATTTGTATCATGGCAATGCCTTGGGCAACATTATTTCCCATCTCTGAAAAAAAGAGAGAAAAATCATTTAACCTACTTTTCATTTTCAATTGCCTCACAAGTAAATATCTTGAAATTAACTACCAAAGTGTCTTAAGGGAATTATTGTAAGACAACATTCCTTTATATTGGGATCATACTTGTGGAAATGAAAAGGACAGAAAGTGATATGTCTGAAGAAAAAAATGGTCAAGTAAACATTACATTGAAAATCAGTACAATTTTTGGAGCAGCTTTTGGTTCAAAGTATTACTTGCTTTCTAAAGTAAGAACCTGCATTTAGTAGAAAATAATTCTTTTTCAATACTATTATGATAATAAGATTATTTCATGTAGATTTTGCAGCAATACAAAATTGTAATTGTAAAATTGACTAGCTTAGAGGAAGAAGGTGCCAGCACTTGCTCTCCAGAGGTCATGCAACACAGAATACACAAGGAAAAACTCAAGCCAAAAGACAGCTTGATTCATCAAGACAGACAGCGGGGAGCAAATCAAAACATTTGGGGTTCATTCATTGGACTTCGAAGGGCACAGGCTCAGGAAGATAAACAAAGGAACATTATGGAGTTCTTCGAAGAGAGGTCTTTCCAAAACAGTCATGTAAAACCAAATACAGCAGAACATAACACAGCTGAATTTGGGATAAAAGTAAAATAGTACAAGATAAATAATGTGAAGCCTTAGCTTTTTACAGGGAATGAGCTGTTAAACAGAGAAGTTCTTGTCCAAAGCAACTTGCATGTAAAGTGTATGGCCACACAGTGCTTGGGAACAAAGCTTAGCTCTGCTTTGATTAAATATCTACTAAGCATGAATAGGCCAACATAACCATTGAAGCCAGCAGAACCAACTGAGCTGTTTAAGGTGAATATTTCCACTCACAATAGGTTAACTGTTTGATTATTATCAAGTACCAATACAAATAAAAGTTAATTGTTTATACCACTGTAATGAAATGTATATACTTATTTCTTATATTGAAGTGTACTATTTACTAAGTGCTGAATTGTAGGTTTAAAGTCTGAAGAATGAGGTATCTCACTCTGTATTCATGCCTTATGGTAACTAAAGTGAGGGACAGAGGAAGACAGTCAGAGTCAAAATCAGAATTATTATTATGTTTTGTAACTCCAAAACTAATTGAAAGAAAAAAATGGGAGAGCTGAGGATAAACATGTACTCTTCATTTTTACATTTAGTGAGGCTACTGTGGTGGTGTGATGATATATGCTATTCAAGTACTTTTACATATAACCCATAATGAATTATGTAAATAAACAAAGAATGGTTGAGCAAATATATTTAAAATATTACTGAAATATTAATTATACAACATTCCTCCCTGCTAAGCAATAAACTCCAACTCAATATAGAGTGCATCTCAATTTATAAACAGTATATAAAGTGTCTAAGAGAGGCGAGAGTGGATATCGAATCGTTGGAAAGTGACACTGGAGAGATAGCAATTGGGGATGAACTTAATAAGTACTCTGTTTCAGTCTTCACTGCGGAAGACACTAGCAGAATGCCAGAAACTTGAGAGTGTCAGGGGGCAGAAGTGAGTGCAGTAGCTATCACTAAAGGAGAAGGTGCTTTGGAAACTGAAAGGTCTGAAGGTAAATGAGTCACCTGGATCAGATAGACTACACCCAAGGGTTCTGAATGATGTAGCTGAAGAGACTGTAGAGGCACGAGTAATGATCTTTCAAGATTCACTAGATTCTGGAATGTTTCCACAGGACTAGAAAATTGCAAATGCCACTCTAGTATTTAAGAGGGAGAGTGGCAGGAGAGAGGAAATTATAGGTCAGTTAGCCAGACATCAGTGGTTGGGAAGAATTTGGAGTCCATTATTAAGGATGAGATTTTGGGATACTTGGAGGCACATGATGAAATGGGCCAATGTCAGTGTGGTTTCCCTCAGGGGAAATCTTGCCTGACAAATCTGTTAAAACTCTTAGAGGAAATAATAGGCAAGGTAGACAAAGGAGAGTCAGAGGATGTGGTTTATTTAGATTTTCTGAAGACCTTTGACAAGGTGCTGCACATGAGTCTGCTTAAGAAAAGGGCCTATGGTATTACAGGAAAGATACCAGCATGCACAGAGTATTGGTTGACTGGCAGGAGGCAAAGAGTGGGAATAAAGAGTGTCTTTTCTGGTCGGTTGCTGGTCTCTACTGGAGTTCCACAGAGGTCGATATAGGGACCATTTCTTTTCACATCATATGATAATATAGGAAGTGAAGTTAGGTAAATTGAAGGGATTAAAGGCAGATAAATCCCTAGGTCCAGATGGTCTGCATCCCAGAGTGCTTAAGGAAGTAGCCCAAGAAATAGTAGATGCATTAGTGATAATTTTTCAAAACTGTTTAGATTCTGGACTAGTTCCTGAGGATTGGAGGGTGGCTAATGTAACCTCACTTTTTAAAAAAGGAGGGAGAGAGAAACCGAGGAATTATAGACCGGTTAGCCTAACATCAGTGGTGGGGAAAATGCTAGAGTCAGTTATCAAAGATGTGATAACAGTATATTTGGAAAGTGGTGAAATCATCGGACAAAGTCAGCATGGATTTGTGAAAGGAAAATCTCATAGAATTTTTTGAAGATGTAACTAGTAGAGTGGATAGGGGAGAACCAGTGGATGTGATATATTTGGATTTTCAAAAAGCTTTTGACAAGGTCCCACACAGGAGATTAGTGTGCAAACTTAAAGCACACGGTATTGGGGGTAAGGTATTGATGTGGATAGAGAATTGGTTGGCAGACAGGAAGCAAAGAGTGGGAATAAACGGGACCTTTTCAGAATGGCAGGCAGTGACTAGTGGGGTACCGCAAGGCTCAGTGCCGGGACCCCAGTTGTTTACAATATATATTACTGACTTAGATGAGGGAATTAAATGCAGCATCTCCAAGTTTGTGGATGACACGAAGCTGGGCGGCAGTGTTAGCTGTGAGGAGGATGGTAAGAGGATGCAGGGTGACTTGGATAGGTTAGGTGAGTGGGCAAATTCATGGCAGATGCAATTTAATGTGGATAAATGTGAGGTTATCCACTTTGGTGGCAAACACAGGAAAACAGATTATTATCTGAATGGTGGCCGATTAGGAAAAGGGGAGGTGCAACGAGACCTGGGTGTCATTATACACCAGTCATTGAAAGTGGGCATGCAGGTACAGCAGGCGGTGAAAAAGGCAAATGGTATGCTGGCATTTATAGCAAGAGGATTCGAGTACAGGAGCAGGGAGGTACTACTGCAGTTATACAAGGCCTTGGTGAGACCACACCTGGAGTATTGTGTGCAGTTTTGGTCCCCTAATCTGAGGAAAGACATCCTTGCCATAGAGGGAGTACAAAGAAGGTTCACCAGATTGATTCCTGGGATGGCAGGACTTTCATATGATGAAAGACTGGATCAACTAGGCTTATACTGATTGGAATTTAGAAGATTGAGGGGGGATCTTATTGAATCATATAAAATCCTAAAGGGATTGGACAGGCTAGATGCAGGAAGATTGTTCCTGATGTCGGGGAAGTCCAGAATGAGGGGTCACAGTTTGAGGATAAAGGGGAAGCCTTTTAGGACCGAGATTAGGAAAAACTTCTTCACACAGAGTGGTGAATCTGTGGAATTCTCTGCCACAGGAAACAGTTGAGGCCAGTTCATTGGCTATACTTAAGAGGGAGTTAGATATGGCCCTTGTGGCTAAAGGGATCAGGGGGTATGGAGGGAAGGCTGGTACAGGGTTCTGAGTTGGATGATCAGCCATGATCATACTGAATGGCGGTGCAGGCTCAAAGGGCCGAATGGCCTACTCCTGCACCTATTTTCTATGTTTCTATGTTTCTAATGATTTAGATGACAGAACTGATGGTTTTGTAGCCAAGTTTGCGGATGATACAAAGGGACAGGTAGTGTTGAGCAAGCAGGGAGTTTGCAGAAGGATTAAGACAGATTGGCAAAGAAATGGCAGAAGGAATATAATGTAGGTAAGAGTATGGTCATGCACTTTGCTAAAAGGAATAAAGATATAGACTATTTTCTAAACAGGGAGTAAGTTCAAAATTCAGAGGTGCAAAAGGATTTGGGAGTCCTTGCACATGATTCCCTGAAGTTTAGCTTGCAGGCTGAGTCAATGGTGAGGAAAGCAAATACAATGTTAGCATCTACTTTGAGAGGACGAGAATATAAGAGCACGGCTATGATGCTGCATCTTTGTAAGGCATTGATCAGACCGTACCTGGAGTACTGTAAGGAATTTTCAGCCCCTTATCCAAGAAAGGATGTACTGGCATTGGAGAAGGTCCAGAAGATGTTCCCGAGAATGATTCTGGGAAGGAACGGGTAGGTAATGTATGAGTGCTTGATGCATTTGAGTCTGTACTCACCTGAGTTTAGATGAATGGGGGGGGGGGGAGAAGAGAGTGGTGGCTGTCTCATTGAAACCTATTAAGTATTGAATGGCCTCAATAGAGTGGATGTGGAGAGGCTGTTCCCTAAAGTGAGAGAGTCTAGTACCAGAGGGCACAGCTTCAGAATCGAGGTACATCCATTTAGATCAGAGATGAGGAAACATTTCTTTTGCCAGAGGGTGGCAAATCTGTGGAATTCATTGCTACAGATGTTGTGAAGGCCAAGTAATATTTAAGATGGATGTTGATAGGTTCCAGATTAGTCACGTTATGGAGAGAAGGCAGGAGAATAGGTTTGAGATGGATTATAGATCTGCTATGATGGAATGATGGAGCAGAGTTGATCGGCCAAATGGCCCAATTCTGCTCCTCAGTCTTTTAGTCTTATATTCCCCTTTTAAAACAGAATACCTAAAAAAAATGTCTACCAGGTAATCTTGTTGAATTGAATTGACTTTATTTCTTATATCCTTCAAATACGTGAGGATTAAAAATTTTTACATCATGTCTCCGTCTGAATGTGCAAATTATAGTAATTTGTAATAAAAAGTATTTACAGTAAGATATACAACAGAATGGTCAAGGTAGCTTATAAATACAATTGTGTCAGCATGAATTAATCAGTCTGATGGCCTGGTGGAAGAAGCTGTCCCAGAGCCTGTTGTTCCTGGCTTTAATGCTGTGATACTGTTTCCTGGATAGCAGCAGCTGGAACAGTTTGTGGTTGGGTGACTTAGGTCCCCAATGATGCATTGGGGCCCTTTTTACACATCTGTCTTTGTAAATTTCCTGAATAGTGGGAAGATCACTTCTACAGATGCACTGGGCTGTCCACACCACTCTCTGCAGAGACTTGCAATTCAGGGAGGTACAGTTCCCATACCAGGCAATGATACAGCCAGTCAGGATGCACTCAATTGTGCTGCTGTAGAAGTCCTTAGGATTTGGGGACTCATGCTGAACTTCTTCAACTGTCTAAGGTGAAAGAGGCACTGTTGTATATTTTTCCCCACACCCCTGGTCTGTACAGACCACATGAGATCCTCAGTGATGTGTATACCAAGGAACTTGAAGCTGTTCACCCTCTCAGCCCTAGATCCATTGATGTCAATAGGTGTTCCATGCAGACGTCAGAATACAGTGCCTGCCTTGGGATTTGAGCCTCAGGCACGTGACAGACATGACATACCAAACATATAGTAGCTGACTGAGTGTAGTTGAAATGCCACTAACTGGGATATCAGTCTGGAAGAGGATGTTGAATCTGTTTGTTCTTCCAGTAATTTAAAACAATTTTGTAGAGATAACTTAAGTATTATTTTTCCAGTGCCTGATACCTGCTGTAAGCAGAGTCTTGGAATGATGCAAATACAACATGCACATACATACACGATGTGGTGACTGTCAATAAATTTGGGAGAAGATGAAAGATAATGAGAACATAGAGAAATGGGAATGAATTGTTATTTCTTTTGCCTTACAAAGTTTCAGATCTTGAAACATATAACATATTTACACATTAATCCAGTGTTGTACTTACTTCCTATTTACCACAGGTTGCTTTATTTCCACCTGACCTTCTTTAGCTAGGGTACTGAAATGTCAAGAGGACTTTGTGACTGTTCATAGTTCAGGGACACAGCTACCTCCCTTTGTCAGAGGGAAAGAAAGACTAAGGCCCTTCATGAACACCCTCCATAACCTCAGGATGTCTCAGAGGAATTTGCAATTGAACGTTTTTTCTTTCTCTCTTTTTAAATCTTTTTATTGAATTAGTACACAAAAGGTAAACCACGTAAACACTAATACACTGTTGCAACATAAATTTACGAGATATTAATACACAAAAAGTTAGCATAAACAGTGCAGTTTAGATATAAAATAACAAGGTAATAGTATATTAATTTTCCATACATATCAATAAAGAGAAAAAACCCAACCCCCCCCTGAAAAAAACCCCACCGTGCAACTAATCTAAAAAGCAAGGCAAAGCAATGGGCTAACTAGGTATCAAGTAGACTGAAACAACTTAAAACTATCACGTCCTCAAACCCGACCTCCATTAAAAACAGTTAAAAAGCAAGAAGGGAATGTAAATATGGGGAAAGAGAAAAAAATTACATTAAATGAAAATGTTGAAGATCTCCAGGTCTGTTCAAATTTAACTGAAGTACCATAAAGATTACTTCTGATTTTCTCCAAATTTAAACATAGTATCATCTGAGAAAACCAAAAGAACGTAATTGGGGCATTAATCTCCTTCAAATGTTGTAAAATACATCTTTTCACCATTAAAGTAAGAAATGCAATCATTCTATGGGCTGAAGGGGAAAGATTACTGGAAATTTTAGGTAATCCAAAGAAAGCAGTAATAGGATGGGGAGAAATATCTATATTCAATACCTTTGAAATAATATTACAAATGTCTTTCCAAAAGGTTTCCAAAGTAGGACAGGACCAAAACATGAGTTAAGGAAGCTATCTCCCCGTTTGAACGTTTTTTCAAAAAAGTGTTATAATTCAGAAAATACTTCAGCCACGTTGTGCACACCAAAGCCTCAGAGAGAAATGTGATCATGGGGAGGCAATCCATTTTAATGATGTAGATTAAAAAGGGGCTGAAACAGAACTCTCAAATAGAAAATTTAAAAATTGCATCCTAAGCAATAACAGGTGAACTTGAATAGCAATGGTTGACCTAGGAATTAAACTTATGGGCCAAAGCATTTAGTTTAATCTTAATATCACTACCTAAAATTCAGTGATTATGCAATACTTCATGAAGCTTCTAACTTAGTGGTGGTGTATGTTTCTGTAATTGAAGAATGTGTATGCATTAATATTGACCAAATGTTTTAGCTATTCTCCAGAAAAACTGGTCAACCTTCACTAATCCGGCACTATTGGGATTTGAGGAGTGCTGGATTAGTGAAAATGCCGAATTACAGAAGGATCACATTAAGCATAATGAGTGCTGGATTATCGAAGGAACCGGATTAGAGGTAGTCAGATTAGTGAAGGTTGACCTGTATTTAAATTTTGAATACATAATTTGATGAAATTGCCTAAAATTATACTGTATAGTATAATTTCTTGCAGTTTTGTGTTCCTTTGTTAATGCTTCCATTATTGTAACCCATTTATTGTAAATAGTTTCAAACCAAAATGACAGCCATTTCTTTCACAAATGCTGTTTGATCCATTGAATACTTCCAGCAATTTGTATCTTGCGTCTTCAAAGATTGCAAAGTGGAAAGAGTTTTTCAGCATACAGGAAGGTCTGACATGTTATTCAAGGTATCAATTGATTTTCTTTTAAAAAATGGTCATCAAGAAGCCAAGCTATTTCACTTTCATGTTGCATGCATGTACATACATGCATATACACATAAGCTATTGACACAGGCTTGAGGAAGGTCAGTTGTAGGATTTTCTGGTGTATAACTTTAGTCATAGTCATACTTTATTAATCCCAGGGGAAATTGGTTTTTGTTACAGTTACTCCATAAATAATAAATAGTAATAGAACCATAAATAGTTAAGTAATATGTAAGTTATGCCAGTAAATTATGAAATAAGTCCAGGACCAGCCTATTGGCTCAGGGTGGCTGACCCTCCAAGGGAGGAGCTGTAAAGTTTGATGGCCGCAGACAGGAATGACTTCCTATGACGCTCAGTTCTGCATCTCGGAGGAATGAGTCTTTGGCTGAATGTACTCCTGTGCCCACCCAGTACATTATGTAGTGGATGGGAGACATTAACCAAGATGGCATGCAACTTAGACAGCATCCTCTTTTCAGACACTGTGAGAGAGTCCAGTTCCATCCCCACAACATCACTGGCCTTATGAATAAGTTTGCTGATTCTGTTGGTGTCTGCTACCATCAGCCTGCTGCCCCAGCACACAACAGCAAACATGATAGCACTGGCCACCACAGACTCGTAGAACATCCTCAGCATCATCTGGCAGATGTTAAAGGACCTCAATCTTCTCAGGAAATATGAAATGCAAGATAGCTCTCTGAAATTCTCATCTTCCAAATTTGTTATGCCTACTCTGGAAGGATACCTGCAGCAGACCTGTGGAAGCACTGCTGCCTCCAGAATCTCCTCCAAATCATTCAACACCCTGAGGTAGAAATATTTTTATTATTCCTTCATCTTCATTCTGCCAGATTCTTGGAAGTCCTCATCAAACAACCTGTAGGAGTATCACACAGACTGCTATGGTTCATGGAAGCAACTCACTGCAAATCAGTTTAAGTGATTTAAGGATGGAGCAGAAATTTTCAGTGGGGTCTGAATTCCACAATTAAGTTAAATAAAAACATCCTTCACTTTATCACCATGTAAAAGTAAAATATTGCATGTTTGATATTTGAAATATAGCAGTAAATATTGGAATTAGTCATCAGTATTATGCATTTTCATCACAAAGTAGTTACAGTGCATATTTTTATTCAATGGCATATGATGAAAACAGGAAGATACTCTTGGAAATTTAAATGCAAGAGATTCTGCAGATGCTGGAAATCCAGAGTAACACACAGGAAATTCTGGAGGTACTCAGCAGGTCAGGCAGCATCTGGAGGGAAGTAAACAGTCAATGTTTCAGTTTGAAAACTGTCATCAGCACTTGAAGGGTTTCAGCCCAAATTGTCGACCGTTTCTCCTTCTCCACAGATGCTGCCTGATCTGTTGACTTCCTCCAGCATTTTGTGTGTTACTCTATGTTACTTAATATTTTTTTTGTTTTGAAAATAGAACAAAAATGAGGTAATAATGAAATGAGAATGAACTATTTAGAAAAATACCTTGGTTATTTACTCAATTAGGATCCAGAGGGATGACAACAAAATGCAGTGGAGGTTGAATCAATAACCCCAGTAGCATCCCCTACTCAGTAATCTGAAAAAATGTTATTGGAGAGGAACACGATAAGGGTTTTCTTTTCTCTACTTGGAACATAAATAAATCTCTACGTGGTGGAATCTTCAAGTGCTCCATGGGGCAGGTTGGTTGGTAGTTTGTGACATGCTCTGTTCATTCTGATTGTGCAGGGCCTCATTACATGGACAATGTTCTCAAAACCATCCCAAATCCTTCACATTGATCAATGTGGGACAGTGATTCCTGTTCAGTGGGGATGGTGCATTTCTTGATAGAGAAGTTGAGCACTTTTTTGTCTGTCCCTAGGTAGTCTGTTCCCATGACAGAGCTCAGAGTAGGGAGTCTGTTTTGGGAATCTAGGGCACATGAAACAGATGCCCTTTGCAGTTTTGGTGGCTGCATAATGAGGGCTTTGCACAACCCAGATCTGGTTGCTTTGTCACTAACTTCCTATTACCTTACCATCTCAAATTTTTTCATCTATATGTTGTATCCTAGCAACATAATCTGAGAAGTATGTCTAATTGCCCACAAAGCAGACAGCATTGACCTGTACATTGCTGATACATTGTTTGATTTTCCACTGTTTCTTCATGGCTGGAGCATTGGTTTATCTTTAATCTGTAAATTTGCTGAATTAGCTCAAAATGTTGATGAAGATCTCAGATCTTCAATACTACACCGAGATGGAGAGCAGTAGGTAAATGCACTCCTTAGACACGTACATTCATACACACACAAGCATTGCCTTGTCATTCTGCTGTCATTGTGCTGAGAGCACGCACTCCAATGTCTTCCCCGTTATATCCTCATAATGGGTCCTAAACCAAACTGATGTGCTCAGGCTGGCTTTTGGTGACTTTCCTGCCATGCATAGCAGAAGATTCCATTTCTTTAGTAATGGTGATGTGTAAATGTTGCTTGTATACTGTATTTAAAGTAGATACTTCTATTTATTTTGTAATATGATTGTAACTACATTATGGGGTGCAACATATACTAATGCATGTGTAGTTTTAAGTTAACTTTGTTGGTAATTAAAGATGAGTTGTCCTAGTGGCTAAAAAGAGGGGTGGATTGCCCTCAGTATTAGTGCCAGGAGTTCACACTGGACAAAAATAAGTAGTGAGGTTTTACCGTGTTTTTCTGGTAGATATCTTTTGTAAATATTGACAGTTTTCTTTTCACCATTTTCACTAATTTTTGTACGTTTGATTTTTGACACACCTAATAAACACCCTTGCACAAAAGTGTTGAGCGATCCCAGTCATGTCTTTCTTTTGTCATTACCCACATATCTAATATACATAGACACTGTTTTTATTTCCTTCTTTATAAGTTGTCATTCTTCTTCTCTCAGAATGGAATAAGTGCACAACAGAGCAGAAAATCTAAGACACAGAGCTTCTGGTATATTCAAGAGGAGCACCTTAACTTGCCTCTTCAGAATGGGATCTATCCTGACCAGACACAAATCTAGATTCCTCAAATCCCAAAAATCATATGACTTGAGAATTTTTGAACTGCCTACATAGTGTTACTGATCAATATTATTAATAAATCCCCACACTCTCTTAGATTGTACATTTGCAATGGTAAGCTATCTATTACAGGTCATGTTCAGTAGAACATATGCTTCATGATCTGGTTCTGAGCTTTCTGGGTGATTCATTTAAAAACATTTTTGATTTTTCAGCATTGTATTTTCAATCTCTTGTGAAGTGTAATCACAGACTGGGTCAACTGTACTCTCTGTAGCCTCAAGAGACAAACTAATATCCCAGACAGCTGTTTTTACTGGAGTTTTAGCTTTCAAAAACATTTATTTGAATGCTGAAACCACCTTGAATCAGAATTGGGTCAATGATGTTACTGTCAGTTTGGAACTCATTGCACTTTGAGTGCCAATAGAAACTTACAGCAATCTCACATGTAACATTTGTTTTACTTCACTTTCCTCAGTCATTATAATTATACTAATCCTGACATATCTAAACAGCAATACCCTATCTTAAATGTTTCTCCTAGAACTACTATTATATGTTGGCTGAGCCAGTAAATGCATATGGGAAATTAAGTTGTAGGTCAGGGATTTCCTTGGAGCTGTTCCCAATTCCCTTTTATATCCGGCAGCAATATGGTAGAAAACCCCAACTGGACACTCAACCATGTTTCCATTATAAACATAAAGCAGGAGAGCAGGAGCAGCCTCTAGGTAATTTCTGACAACATGCACCAGAAAGCCCTCAGCCTTGATGCTCATAATATACTTACACAATTTGTCTTAATAGGTGGGAGGCTTTAGTTTTCCCAAAGGCTCTTCAGATGTGGGTTGGGGGAGGTAGTGTTTAACCTACTGATTTGGAGTCTTGATTCATTCTGGACAGTGCATGCATACGGATGTGGAGGAAGAGGTCAGCTTCAGTGCTAAACATAATATTGGAAAACTCACAGGCCAAGCAGCCACATCGGTCAGCCTCTGGCATCTGTGGGACTGTCCCATCATAAGAATTTAACACCCTCAGGAGAAAGGCAGGGAAAGATTGTCAAAAAGACATGATGTGCGATTTTAAGCTTGTGTCTGACTGAAAATCAAAAGTAAAAACTACAGTCATTCAGCGTGTCAAGCAGCTTCTGCAGAAAGAAAAATATGAAATGTTAATTTTTTCTCCTCCACATGTATGCTACCTGACCTGTTCAAGGTTCAGAGGTCGAAGTAAATTTATTATCAAAGTATGCATACAAAACCACACACTACCTGGAGATGTATTTTCATAAACACATTTACAGGTAAATAAAGAAACACAAATGAATTTATGCAAAACTCTCCATAGCAAAGACTGACAAACAACTAATCTGCAAAAGAGGATAAATCATGCAAAAATAAATCAAAAATCAATAAATAAATAATACTGAGAACAAGAGTTGTAGAGTCCTTGAAAGTGAGTCTTTATGTTGGGTTGGCTGCTTATAGTATTTTCTGCTTCTGTGTCAGGTCTAGTTCTTAGTTAAAACCATTGTGTAGACTGAAAGAAAGGAAATAAAGAAATCAGCCAAAGTCTTCAGTTCAACCAGGTTTACATTTCCTACTCGTCAATAACAGGCGACTGTTTGAGATGCCCCGGGATGCTTTTATCTTTCTTGGAGGACAAATGATTGATAATAGCCCTTTAAACAATGATCCTAGAGAAATCAATGGAACTGTGAACATTAATATGCTGGATAAAACAGATGAATCTAATGTTACAAAATATCAATTTGAGAATAATATATCAATAATTGTGGGAACTGTTCTTCCCCTAGTATACCTATTTGTCCTGAGAGTTACTACAGCTTTGTAATTCCAGCCACAAATGATTCCACAATAGAATGTGAAGAGCCTATTAAAGTAATTTACTAATTTCTGGCAGGACCAAGTGCTTTCCTGTCTGTTCGGGCAAGTTCAGGTGGGGAATGATGGCAAGGGAGAAGCTGAGAGAAAGCAGTATCTGGCATTTACAGGGGCATGATCACACATCACCACCAACTTCTGTGACAGAATCTATTAGTTTCTTTCTCTTCCAGAGGAATTATATTTGGAGGTGTGTCCAAATTAACAAATTATTTGGTGATCCTCTTTAGCATTTAGTTTTCCTCTTATTCCTGATGGAGGACATCACTTTTGCAGAGTAAATGTAGAGGTACAGCAGCAAAGAAAATTTTGCATTTAGTTTTGAACTCTCTTTAAACTAATTTAAGTCCCAAAGAGACTTAAATTTTTCAATCAAACCCACCATTCTCCAAGAGTTTTACAATCCCCACCCTCCCACACTTACATTCCTATCCCAAATTGGATAATTTTCCAATCCCATCCCCCAGGTATTTTTTTCAAACCCTATTTAATCAGGTTCTTTTCTCAGGCCACTCTTACTCAGGTATATTTTCAAAATCTCCCCACTCAGTTTTTCCAATTAGTTTCCACTGAGGTGGTGTTCCAAACCTCAGAGGGAGACAATTTCCCAATGCTTTCTTCTACAATATTTTCACCTTAACCTAAACAATGTTCCTTCTTTTCTGCTTTGCCTACTCCCAGTTCCTCTTCTGCCTTTACCATCCCCCATCCTCTTCAATTCCCATTGTTCCTTTTTCCTTCCTATGCGCTTACTCTTCCTAAAAATGGTGTTACAATCTACAATCATTGATCTATTACAATCAATATAATATTATTGAACTTGATTAAATATATTTTATATGTGGAGCACTAATAGTAGATATCTGGAAATTTCAGGTCCTTTGTGCTTATGATGTCCAGACACAGGCAAGTTACAATCATTTAGAATAATATCAAGCTTGTGTAAATTTCCCAAAATCTTCTGTATGTATGAAGCTTATAAACTGCATAGAATTCACACACAAGGCTGTAATTGAAGTGTTTAGTGCTGCTATATCCAAGGTTGAGCAAGCTTGAACTTGTCATAGCATCATGGAAACAGGCCCTTTGACACAACTGCTTCATGTGACCACAGCACGCTCCCTGCTAGTTCCATTTGCCCAACTTCAGCCCATAACCTTCCAAGCCCTTCCTCTCTACATAACTAGCAAATCTTCTTAAATATTGCAATTTCACCCACCTCACAAACAAGAGAAAATCTGCAGGTGCTGGATATATGAGCAATACACGGAAAATGTTGAAGGACCTCAGTAGGCCAGGTAGTATCTATGGAAAAAGGTACAGTTGGTGTTTCGGGCTGAAGCCTTGTCATAGCGTTTTCCATAGATACTGCCTGGCCTGCTGAGTTCCTCCAGAACTTTGAGAGTGTTTCACCCACCTCAAACACTTCCTTCCAGCTCATTTTAGGTAGTCACTACCCTCACTGTAAAGAAGTTACTTCTCGGGTCACTTTTAAATCTCTTATCTTTTATCTGTTCCCTCTAATCTTGGTCTATTGCTGAGACCATGGCTTCCATTACATTCTTAGATGCTTTTCTTATCAGTCCCTCTATACCTTGACCTCACTTACGGTCTACAACTGGAAAGCCCTGAATCCCCACTTCTTTGCCCAACCTTTAATCACCAGTTATCTCTTCACCAAACATCATAATATGCTTAATTCCCTCTGCACCTCTTTAAAAAAAAAACCTGGGCAAGTCATCTCTCTTTTAAGCCCTGTCCACTGTACTATTCCACCATCCAAAGATAGCTTGCGAAGTGAACACCTCAAACTGAATGAAATAGAAGGCAGCATTGAACTGCATGTTTCACTATCTATGATCACCACCCAGCTGGCTATCGGGGAGGGCTTCCACTTTAAAACAAAGCAGTCCTGCTCGGGTTGGTGGTAGTGCGCGTGGTGGAGAAGCCTGCTATCTTAGCAGGCTCCTTCTTGAATGAAATGCAATCACTTCATTTTGAATACAGATCAACAATGTCCTCATGGTGGAGCAAATTGTAAGATATATTTAATACCTTGAACTTCAGCTCTCATGGAACACTTCATGTAGAGGTTCATCCGGAGATCAGCTTGACAGCCTTCCTCTAGCATTGGCAAGAGGTGGCACCTTTCAATGAGGGTGCTTTTACTGAAGCAAAAATGACTCACCCATTGTTCTTCACTCAGGGTTAGTTGGATAGGTAATCTCACTCACCAGCAGGAGATCAGATCGCTGAATCACCAACTTCCATTTTCCTCTGCCCTCTTCCAGAAGACTATCCTGCTTGCATGACTGGTCACAATTGGTAAAATCATGACTGGCCTGAACTGAAGATGCATTTTGCTGCTGAGTGCTAATCGTACAGGATTATGAGGGGGAATTAACTGGAGGGCATGCATCCATAATAGTAGTCTTGCATGCTGATTGTATTCTGTCTGCTCTCCTTTCATTGCACATTCTATCACTGGCACAGTGTCTGGTAAATGGATAAACAGGAACCATTTTAGTAAGTGCAAAAGAGAAGTACTATTAAAAAGACAAGAGTAATTGGTGGGATCAGTCTGTCTAAGGCTATTTATACTTTATAATATGAGATCAAGATGTTATTATTCATTGAACAGACACATACAATTCTGGTGCATTATACTCAGAACACATCTGAGAAACATCCTGATACTGGATTGGGCTAAGCTTTCGGGCACTCATGAAGCATGAATTAAGCCCTATATATACAGTAAATGAGTGGCATGTGAGAATAGATCAACATAGGAAAAGATTATTTCCAGGCACAATCTTTATACAGGCTCATTTCTTTGATATGATGTTCAGATGCTCAGATTTGATTACAGAGTCTGGCTCTAATTGTATGTTTACAGAGCCCAGCACACAAGAGTTGTGAAATCTGTCGGCACCAAAATCCGCATGTGAGGTTATGTTGCTCTCAGAAGCTGAGAAGGCCTGAAACCTCAATGAAATGCAATGTGTAACAAATGCCCTGTGCTCATTTGTATCACCTGTAGTGAGTTTCACATTATTAGTTCATATTACCCACACCTTTTCATTGTGACCAAAAGCACCTTCTCCCTCCTAAAATCAAATGACCATTACTGGAATTTGACTGGTTTCCATATTGATCACCGTTGCTCCTTCCATTGCATTTGCCATTTCTGCCATGTGGAAGCAACCATTTCACAGAGTTCAGTAGATTAAACCAAATTATATTTTGAAACTTGGCTCGTGAAATGTGAGTCTTTTTCGCTAAGCTGAGGATAAGATTTCCAGAATGTTTAAGGTTGAAGTTCTCAAACTGACTGAAACACAGAACTTGGCTTCATCTATTTATCGGTTCACTTTCTGTAAATATTGATAATTAGGAATATTTATTATCAGCAATCAGCAACTATCCATTTTTTCACATTATATTCCCTTGAAACCTATTTTAAATCAACTCATGTTAGTTGGAAACTTTGGAAAAGTGATTAAATGTTCCAAATGCTTGCTGGTGAATATCTTTGAAATAATAATTGAAAACTTGAGGCTCATGTATTAAACAGTGCTTAATGCACCTATTGTCTTCAATCGATAATGTTTAGAGTGTTGCAGTGTGTTGTGCATTTAATATTTCAGTAGTATTTGAGCAATATTGTAAATATTCTTTTATTAAACATTGTTTGTTTACATAATTATGGGTTATATATAAAAATGCATGAATTGCATATGTCATGATGCTGCCATGTGATAATGTTTTCAAGTTACAAAACATAACAGTGATGATGAGGAAGTTTTAAATGAACCCAAGATGACTACTTATCTGTTGAAGCGGAACAAGACCTGTGTTGTAAAATGGTGCAGCGAAATGATTGAATTTTTAAAAACATCACAGCACATGTTTCTTCAGAAAGGAAGACACGATTGAGTTAAAAAAAAGCAGAAAATGGAAGAATTCAAACATCTAAACAGCAAGTACCAGGTGATAATCAATAAGTAGAAATAGCTGCAGAATTGACGGTTTGATTGCATAACAGTTAATTGGATTTTACATGCTGAATGGAGTGAACAGCATTTTTGAAGCAAATTAAATAGTCAGTGAGAAACAAGTACCAATATTACTGAGTGCATTGGGTTTAAAGGCATATGCACCTTCCCTAGATCAAAAAGCACACCATAGAAAGAAGGAATAGGAAAAGAAAGAGGATGATGACATAAATGCTGTGGAAATGGAAGAGGATAAACAAGACCCAATTTCTCAAGAAATTGGCAAATCCAGGAATACAGACAAGAAAGAGGGAGGTGAGAAAAAGAAAATCAAGAAGTTGAAAAGGAGAGAGAGAGGAGGAAGCTGGGACTGGGTGTGAAGCAAGGATAGAAACAGATCCAGAGAAAAAAAGCTGAGAAAAAAAAGTGACCAGAGCCATTTCCTGTAGTTTCAAACTCAACTGTGGGAAGATTTGGTGTAGTGGTAATTACCACTGAATCAGGAATCCAGAGAACCAATTATACACTGGGGACATAAATTTGAATCCCACCATGGCAGATGAATTTGAATTCAATAAAAATATCTGATGACCACAAAATCATGTTTATTGCCGTAAAAAAAAACATCCGGTTTACTAACGCCCTTCAGAGGAGGAATCCTGCTGTCCTTACCTGGCCTGGCGTATATGTGACTCCAGACCCACAGCAATGTGGTTGACTCTTAATGCCCTCTGAAATGGCCTAACAAGCCATTCAGTTTTATCCAACCACTAAAAAGAAAATAATAAGGAATAAATCCAGATGAATAACCCGGCATTGACCTAGGCACTGGAATCGACAATGGCAAAACCAGCCCTGTTTACCCTGCAAGGTCCTTCTTACTAACATCTGGGGACTTGTGCCAAAGTTGGGAGAGCAATCCCACAGACAAGCCAAGCAATAGCCTGACATAGTTGTACTGACAGAATCATACATTACTGTTAACATTCCAGACTTCATCATTATTCCTGGGTATGTACTGTCATGCCGGCAGGACAGATCTAACAGAGGTGGTGGCACAGTGGTATACAGTAGAGAGGGAGTTACCCTGGCAACTCTCAACATCAACTCTGGACCCCATGAAGTCTCATGGCACCAGGTTAAACTTAGGCAAGGAATCCTCCTGCTCGTTACCACGTAACGCCCTCCCTCAGCTGATGAATCAGTACTCCTCCATGTTGAGCAGCACTTGGAGGAGGATTGAGGATGGCAATGAACAGAATGTACTCTGATTGGGGGACATCAATGTCCATCACCAGGAGTGGCTCAGTAATACCACCACAGACCGAGCTGGTCAGGTCCTACTGGACATAGCCACTAGTTTGGGACTACAGCAGGTGGTGAGGGAGCCAACAAGAGGAAAAAAAAACACACCTGCCCTCATCTCACCAACCTGCCAGCCACGGAAGCATCTGTCCATGACAGCATTGGTAGAAGTGACCACCGCACAGTATTTATGGGGACTAAATTCCATCTCCACATTGAAGAAACCCTCCACCGCATTGTGCGGCACTACCACCATGCCAAATGGGATAGACTTTGAACAGATCTAGCAGCTCAAGACTGAGCATCTATGAGGTGCTGCGGGCTATCAGCAGCAGAATTGTATTCAACTACAATCTGTAACCTCATGGCCCAGTATATCCTCCACTCTAACATTACCACCAGGCCAGGGGATCAACCCTGGTTCAATGAAGAGTGCAGGAGGGCATGCCAAGAACGACACCAGGCTTATATGAGGTGTCTCCATGGTGAAGCCACAATACAGGACTACTTGCATGCCAAGCACTATAAGCAGCAAGTAATAGACAGAGCCAACGCATCAGATCCAAGCTCTGTAGACTTGCCACATCCAGCTGTGAATGGTGGTGGACAATGAAACAACTCACTGGAGGAGGCGGCGGCGGCTCCACAAATATCCCCATCCTCAATGATAGAAGAGACCAGCACACCTGTGTAAAAGATGAGGCTAAGGAATTTGCAAAAATCATCAGTCAGAAGTGACGAGTAGATGATCAAGCTCGGCTCCTCCAGAAGTCTCCAGCAATCCAGATGTCAGTATGCAGCCAATCTAATTCACTCCACATGATATCATGAAATGGCTGAAAGCATTAGATACTACAAAGGCTATGGGCCCAGACAAAATCCCAGCAATAGTCCTGAAGATTTGTGCTCCCAGAACTTGCCACGCCACTAGCCAAGCTGTTTCAGTATAGCTACAACACCAGCATCTATCCAGCAATGAGGAAAGTTGCCCAGATACATCCTGTACACAAGAAACAACCCAGCCAATTACCACTATCAACCAGCTCTCAATCATCAAAGTAATGGAAGGGGTCATCAACAGTGCTATCATACAGCACCTACTCGGCAATAACCTGCTTACTGATGCCTAGTTTGGGTTCTGTCAAGGCTACTCAGCTTCTGACCTCATCATCTCCTTGGTCCAAACATGGAACAAAAAGCTAAATTCCAGAGGTGAGGTGGGAGTGATAGCCCTCGACATCAAGGCAGCATTTGAACAAGTATGGTATCAAGGTTCCCAAGCTAAAATGGAGTCAATGGGAATTAGGGGGGGAAACCCTCTGCAGTTGGAATCATACCTGACGCAAAGGAAGATGGCTTTGGTGGTTGCAGGTCCATTATCTCATCCACAGGACATCACTGCAGGAGTTCCTCAGGGAAGTGTCCTAGGATCAACCATCTTCAGCTGCTTCATCAATGACCTTCCTTCCGTCATAAGGTCAGAAGTGGGGATGTTCACAGATGTCTGCACAATGTTCTGCACCATTCGTGACTCCTCAGACAGTGAAGCAGTTTATAACCAAATGCAGCAGGACCTGAACAATATTCAGTCTTGGGCTGAGAAGTGGCAAGGAATATTCGAGCCAAGCAAGTGCCAGGCAATGACCATCTCCGACAAGGCTCTAACCATCATCTCTTGACATTCAGTAGTATTGCCATCACTGAATCCCCTACTATCAACATCTTGGGGATTACCATTGACAGAAAACCGAACTGGTCTAGTCATATAAAAACCGTGGCTACCAGAGAAGATCAAAGGCTAGGACTCTTACAGCATGTAACTCAACCCCTGACTCTTCAAAGCCTGTCCACCATCGACAAGGCAGTAATGGAATACTTGCCGCTTGCCTGGATGAATGCCGCTCCATCAACACTTTAGAAGTTTGACACCATCCAGTACAAGGCAGCCCACTTGATTGGTTCCCCTTCCACAAACATCCAATCCCTTCACCATCGATGGACAGCTGCAACAGTGTGTATTGCAGCAACATACCAAAGTTCCTAAGGCAGCACCTTCCAGGCCACGACCACTATCATCTGGAAGGACAAGAACAGAAGATACTTGGGAACACCACCACTTGAAATCCCCCTCTAAGTGACTCATCATGCTGACTTGAAAACATAATCGCCATTCCTTCATTATTGCTCAGTCAAAGTCATGGAATTCCCTCCCTAACAGCACTGTAGGTGTACGTATCTACATCTCAGGGACTGCAGCGGTTCAAGGAGGCAGCTCATCATCACCTTCTCAAGGGCAACTAGCGGTGGGCAATAAACATTGGCTTAGCTGATGATGCCCACATCCCATAAATGAATAAATAAAATAAAAATTCCTACAACCACCACTGAGGAAGCCTGAGATTGTTTCACAGCCACAAGTCTCACCTGCCAAGCAGGATGATCCCCCTTGCCAGGAAAGATGTTATCACGCAAGAGTGAGAAAGCCTCCACAATGATTAAATCCTTAAGCCTGAATGGGAAAACTTAAAATTTACTATGCTGTGGATGTCTGTATGGTATTTTTATTATATAGTATATCGTGTATGTAGACAAAATGCATCCTGTATTGAGTTGGAGTTCATAGCTAAGCAGAGAGAAGTATGTGTGTGTATTTAACATTTTAATAGTATTTGAGTAAAATTTTAAATATGTTGTATGATTAAGCATTCTTGTTTGTTTATGTAATTCATTACAGGTTATATGTAAAAATAAGTAAATTGCATACATTTTGACGCTACCACGTGATAAGTGTGCGTCTATTTCCTGAGGAGACTGAGGTCCTTTAACATCTGCCGGACGATGCTGAGGATGTTCTACGAGTCTGTGGTGGCCAGTGCGATCATGTTTGCTATTGTGTGCTGGGGCAGCAGGCTGAGGATAGCAGACACCAACAGAATCAACAAACTCATTCGTAAGGCCAGTGATGTTGTGGGGATGGAACTGGACTCTCTGACGGTGGTGTCTGAAAAGAGGATGCTAAGTTGCATGCCATCTTGGTCAATGTCTCCCATCCACTACATAATGTACTGGGTGGGCACAGGAGTACATTCAGCCAGAGACTCATTCCACCGAGATGCAGCACTGAGCGTCATAAGAAGTCATTCCTGTCTGCAGCCATCAAACTTTACAACTCTTCCCTCAGAGGGTCAGACATCCTGAGCCAATAGGCTGGTCCTGGACTTATTTCATAATTTACATATTACTATTTAACTATTTATGGTTCTATTACTATTTATTATTTATGGAGCAACTGTAACGAAAACCAATTTCCCCCAGGATTAATAAAGAATGACTATGACTCACTTAAAATAAGACATAGTTCGATTTGCATCTCTCATTTCCTTGTTTTTCTTCCAATTAATTTAATGTTTTAAAGTGATAAAACACAACTCATGGGCAGTACAGATTTATGACATGTGATAACAATGCTGTTTCAAGTTTTGCTTTTGAACTGATTGGCTTGCAGTACCTTGTGTAAGAAAGCAACATTCTGCCCTGCTGTACTCTCCATAATAGAGCGTTTCACCTTTTTACTTAAAGATTTAAGCAATTCTTGTATGCCTGTATTTATCTTTTCTGTTGGTATCAACAAGGATTTTAAGTTCAGTTCATTTAATATTATGTCGTATTATAGAGACATAGCTCTATAACATTGTGTTTTCTCCTTTGATTGCTCACTCTAACAAGTCAATCAGGCTCTGAAACACTAGAAGACAGCCAGAGGGAAAACCAATCACACATCTTCCTCTGGTTTATCCTTGCCAAATGAAGGCTGGGCATGTCTCCTGCTCCACACTGTATAGTACCACATATTGCTGACACAACTTGTAGTGCAACTTGTGGCCCACACTGAGGAATTATTCTTAATCACTTCAGCTTAGTCCATGGGAGTGAGGTGCTGCCAAGTTACGGCAATTGTAGAGTCATCCCACTAATGCAATGATTTAGCTAGCCTGCTTTTCAAAAACACATCTCATGCCAGTAGCTGCCACACCATGAATAAGTCCTACCAGCAGGCTGGGTGCAGTGATATAATTAAAATCTAATGTAAATATACCAAGGAACATTGCGTTAATATTTTTCCTTTTTATTTTATCAAAGTGTAGTAGTCTAAGTGGAATCCATAGTTCATAATGCAAAAGCCTTGCATCAGCTGAAGTTGCAAAATTCTTCAAGTACTCTCAGCTAGTAGGGGTTTTAGAATGTACATTTAACATTCAATATCAATAATTATTCACCCTTTCTGATGTACTGTATCATTAACATCAAATGTGTATTTGATTGGTCATATGCAGGAAATCCCAGATGGAAGGCAAAGCTCAAACTAAACCTTCTGTTTAGTTGGTCTGTTTGGACAGTACTTCTGCAAGTTACATTTTTAGACACATTGGTGCAAGATTAGTTGATGTAGTGCACCTCACAATATGCAACACAGGTACTGCACACAACAGGTAGATATTTTCCAGAATCCTTTATCCTGTTATATCTTGTTATAAGCATATGCTGAGTACAGTAGAGTAATGATAGTTGTCTGTTTGTAACCTCAATGAATGATTGAGATTAATAATACTAGGGGTGATTGATAAGTTCATGGCCTAAGGTAGGAGGAGTCAATTTTAGAAAATCTCGCAGTTATTTTTCAACATAGTTCCCTCCTACATTTACACACTTAGTCCAGCGGTTGTGGAGCATACGGATCTTGGACCTCCAGAAAGTGTCCACAGCAGGGGTGATTGATAAGTTCATGGCCTGAAGTCGAAGGAGATGAGTTATACAGCTCTTGTTACATGCACGTGCAGTTCAACTCAGTGATTATGCAGAAAGTTTGAAGTTAGTAACTCATCTCCTTCTACATTAGGTCACAAACCCCTGATGCTTTATTAACTGATGAGTTATTAACTTCAAACTTCTTGCATAATCACTCAAAGAGTTGACCTGCATGTGCATGCAACGAGAGCTGTATAACTCATCTCCTTCTACCTTAGGCACCAAACCTATCAATCACCCATCTGTGGACACTTTTTAGAGGTCCAAGATCCATATGCTCCACGACTGCTGGACTAAGTGTGTAAATGTAGAAAAGGACTATGTTGAAAAATAAATGTGGTAGGTTTTCTAAAATTGACTCCTTCTACCTTAGGCCATGAACTTATCAATCACCCCTCGTATGTCGTGAAACTAAAACATTTTAAAATTTGAGATAAAGTAAAAGAGCAATAGAGAATTAAATGATTTACACAAAGAATATGAAAAAGGAATGGAGTAAGATAAAGAATGAGAATATTATGCTGAAAACAAAATGATGAAAATAAAAATTTAAAGTTTATTTTAAATTTAATACCTACACAAGAAACCCAGAAAGTTAAATTACTTCTCCTCTTTACCAAACAATTTATTTGGCATTAAGATATCACATTTATAATTCTATTAATAGGTGTTTATACTTAGTGCATTAAAGTTTTGTGCAAAATTCTGTAAAAATTCATAAACAAATCTGGCAAGTTCTTGAAGAACCTGTTGGTAAAATTGTTGTCTGAGTAAAAAAAAAAGTCATTTATTGACAATATAACATCATAACTTACCTATATCTGAAATTATAGTTAATTTGTGTGATAGTAATTACATGCATCATTATTTTTCCATTAAGATAAAGTAAAAGTCCACTTTAAATAATAGTTATGACAATCTGGATAATTATCGAGTTAAAATATTTCTCTGGAAACCATGTTGCAGGATGCAAAATTGCTCCATGTGTTCAAATATGGGATATTTGTTGCAGTAATTACTTCATATTAACTTTGTGATCTATAGAGGGGTCTGTTCTATGTTCTGTAGCTTCAGAGGAATCGATGTGTACAAGGACAAAATATGCCACATCTAAGCACATTGTCAGAAGGCGTAAAATTTGGAAATTTTCTGCAATTGACAAAGTGGCAGTTTGAACTACTTCAGAGGAAACAGGCATCAGAAATATATGTAAATGAAGTAGTTTTGAAAGCTACCCAACAGTAACAAACATCTCCCTGGATCCTGCAGAAGAGTTTACCTTACATGTTTGGAGGTCTTTCAACCAGGGTGGCTGAATATGTAATAAAGCTATCGGAAATTTTGTTGCAAATGCACAAATATTAATCTACAGCCGCTTCCTCTGCCTTTAAATATGAATGGTTATTTTTGTTTCTCTCCATAAATTGCCTGTGGTCACAAGGGCATGCACTGTGTCAGTATTTCAAGCGTCTGGATCAAACAAAAACGGCCTTGTGAGCTCAAAGTGGAGACAAATAAATGGCTATTACCTCAGATTTTGCCTGAAGTCAAAACCATTTCTGTCAACAACGTTAACTTTGTTCAATGTGAAGGAAGCAGAGGGACTCTTAGGTGATTCAAAAAAAAAAAATCCATTTTGATTGTAAGAATGAGGAAAGGCAGAGGTTACAGGAAATAGTAGACATTTTTGTGCTGAATTAAGCCATTTAGGGTGACAAGAGCAAGGCAAGCAAAAACCAAAAGTAGGAAACAGTTGGACATATTTAGGTCAGCAGCAGTGGCAAGTGGAGGAACTGAAACCAATTAATGTAGAAACATGTCACACTCTTTTCATGACCACCATACAGGTTCCCACAATTCTCTGTTATACCATAACACCAGATGACTACAGGAACTTCTCTGCTTTCTCTTTCCCTTCCCCACATAATTTCTACTGCAAGATGATTTATCACAGACTCAATTTCTGAATTTCACTTAAACCTTGAAACACAAACTTTCCATCTTTCTTCATGTTCATTAGCACCTCTCCTCTTGGAAAAAGTTACTTCTGTTTTACTGCACATTCATCTCTTATTCAGAAGAAAAAAAAATTCTCAATCTATACTCATCAGAAAACCACCCATTACTAAACCTTCAATTTCCGAATGGAAGTCAAGACAAGAAAATTAAACAGTACGGTTTCTGTTTTATTTAAACATCCCAAGGTGATTGCTAAGGCCCTCCACTAAAAACACAAATAGTCCTCCATATATGTGATGCCTACTTTGTGCCAAAGCCAATTCCTGAAAAAGAAAATACCCAAATAAAATCAAATTAGATGGCAATGTAGTGGACAGTGGCAAGCTTTCCTTTGATACCTTACACATTGCAAAATGATTAAAATCAAATCTGGTGTAACGTTACCCCGACACTCATTGATTCCCTTTGAACTTTATTCTTATAGAGCAATATATTAGTGAGGTAACAATATTATAAAGAATGAGCAAATATTTTGGCAGTAAGCATTATAATGCTTTTCCCTCTCTGCATTCCATTTCAAAAGAAAAAAACACGAAGTATTTACCGTTACACGTAATTAAAAAGTCTGAAGTGTGCTTCAAAGAAATATTATTTTTATTTCTTGAATCCCAACTATCAGAAGTTTCAAGGACATAATTAATATAAACATTTATTTTTAAAAAGCCGGAAGTCAGGTTTTAGCAAGCAGTGACAAACATGGGTCATTCATGATGAGCCTTATGAGAGTTTTCTGCACTAGCAGACCAGGGCGAGCAGGAGCATGGCTGGTCAGGAGTGTAACCAAAAACCCACACAGCTGTTTTCATTTTCCTTCTTGAAATGTACTGTCTGTGTGGTACTTCAGAGAGAATTATGAGGCTGCTGTGTAGCTCAGGCGAGTAATGTCTTTGCTGTCGTAATGACAACGGCTGCAGCAGATAGATGTCAGCAAGGAAAGAAACCATATCTCAAAAGCAAAATATAGTGTGCAGTCAATACCACTCACAACAAGATAGCTGCTGGTGCTTAATATGACCTGCATGCTCTCCTAGCACATTTTATCTTGTGAAAGAGCAGAGTTATTGAGGGGAACTTTAATTTGGCAACCTGTAGGTCATTCGGGCTTCAGACCCTTGCTTCCTTTAAACATGGCAGGCAAGCTATGGTAGTAGCAGGGAGGAGTGCCAGATATTTGACCAGCTGGGAGGGAATAGGTGAAGATGGGAATAGCTGAACAGGGAGCCATTGGTGGAGTGAGAGGTTTGTTTAGAGGCAGTGGTGAATGCAGTGGCTAAATGGGTAGCTGCAGAGGAGGGGGGAGCTTGGTTGTGTATTGGCTGTGATGGAGCAGAAGCTATGTTCAAGAGTAGTGGTGTGGCATGGTTTGGAGCTGTAGATTGGAGAGGCTGTGGAGCATGTGAGGTGAGGCTGTAAGAAGGGGTGAGACTGTGTTGTGCTGCTAGGGAGATTGTGTTGTCATGATGAACGGAGTTGTGATGGTGATGGACAGCTGATTGGGGTGGGGGGTGAAGATGACTATTTTTGGGTTTGGTGAAGTGAGGCTCCGTGGATGAAATGGGATGAGAATCTGTTGGTGGGGTGGTGTTGGGGAGGGGCTATGTTGATTGGATAACATTGATGATGCTCATCTGACAAGGTCCCTCATGGTAGGCTCATCCAGACGTTAAGATGCATGGAATCCATGGTGATGTTGCCACTCGGATTCAGAATTGGCTTGCACATAGAAGATTGAATGTAGTGGTTGATGGGTCTTATTCTGGTTGGAGGTCCATGACTACTAGTGTTCAGCAGGAATAGTGCTGGGACCTCCATTGTAAAATAAATATGGGTGGATGTGTGAGTAGTTAAGTTGTTTGCAGGCAACACAAACCTCGGTGGTGCTGTATATAGTGCAGAAGATTGCCAAATTGATAGTGAGATGTAAATCAAGTGCAGATGTAGGTAGACAGGCAGAGAAATGTTAGATGGAGTTTAATCTGGACAAGTGTAAGGTGTTTCACTTTGGGAGAACGAATGTAAAAGGAAAGTACACAGCTAATGAAAGGACCCTGGCAGCATTAATGTACAAAGGGATCTTGGGGTCCAAGTTCATTGCTCCCTAAAACCAGCTGCACAAGTTTTTAAGAGTAGTAATGAAGATGGATGGCATGCTTGATTTTATTGGTCAAGGTTCTGAGTTCTAGAGTCAGGATGTTACAGTATAGTAACTGGTGGCCTCTTTATAGTAAGAATGTGGAGGCTATGCGGCAGGTGACGAAGAGGTTCATCGTGACTGTTCCTGGTTTAAAGAGTATGTTATACAAGGGGAGGCTGGACAAATGAGGGTAGCTTTCTCATCGCTTGCTGAGAGAAGATTGGACGAAAGTCTATATCATAAAAAGGGGCATAGGTAGAGTAACTTTTCCCAGGAGTCAATACGTCTAGTATAAGAGGGTTTGCATTTAACCTGTTTGGGGGAAAATTCAAAGTTTATTACACAGAGAGAGTTGGGTACCTAGAATACACTACCAGAGGTAGTGGTGGAGGCAGATACAACAGAAGCATTTAAGAAACTCTTAGGTAGGAACATGAATGTGCAGAGAATGTAGGGACTTTAACCATGTGCAGGCAATGAGAATTAGCTGTCAATACCTTAATCATTTCATCACAATATTCTAGACCAAAGCCTGTTCCTGTGTTGCACTGTTCTTTGTTCTAAGTTCCAAATTTCAATTCTCTGCTAGCAACTTAATGCATACTGCAGGCCTTGCACATGTTCTCCCAAGACCTTGGTTTCTATTTTGAACCACAACAGGCAGTTACGAACATCAGCTGCTAGTTGGCAAGTGATTAAAAGAGTGCTATCTGACTCAAGTACCTCCCCCAGGAGTGAGCGAGCGAACACACACACACTCGCACCCCTACCTTTCTCTTCTCCCCCTCTCTCGCATGTGGTAAGAGGTGGATTAGAGGAACAGATAAATATGGTGATCAAAAAACTCATCTATTTGCACTGGTTGTTCTCCTAACGTGATTTTTAAACAGAATAACTGTTTTAATGAGTTGAACCAATTTCTACTCAACACGCAGTGTTATGCATGAACTGTGCTAATTACCAAAAGTTTGATTTTTTTTTTTGTGTCTCAGCCATTTTGATTGCATTTGGGGCATCCCTCTGATGATCTGCAAGCTCACTTCCTTAGTTACAAATACCACTGCTTGATAAACACTCTCTACAATTGTATACTTGTATGTTTTTCCATATTACAATGCCACACTAGCTTTATAGAGTAATAATTATTTTTTAACAGAATAGATTTTTACAATATCCTTCTGATCCTTGTTGTCAGTGCAGTGTTATAGGTTCACACTGGGCTTCACTCTGCAATGCTGAATAAATTCATGTAGTGTGTGAAACTCACAGAATTATAAACGTTCATTGTGCCAGCTAATTTTCAACTGGAAGCTTTGCAATATTATGTTGCAGTTCAGAGAAAAGTCAACTGCATGATACTTTATTAAAGCAGGATTGAATAATTCACATTATAGCTAATATAACATGTACAACAGACCTGAAATGGTAACTGTTTCTCTTTTCTTTAAACAGATGTTGTCTGACCTATTGAACACTTGATAACTATGAGGGTCCATGCATGAAAAAGTATCTTTGTTACCTAGGCAATATGATTAAGTTAACATAGTGTAAATCATACACACAACTGTTAAATGCTTTAGTGAGAATAGAACCAAAAAATACAAAGAAAATTATAATGATGTAAATGTGTGTATAGTCAATATTTCAAGTTCAAATAGATTTATTATCAAAGTACATATATGTCACCATATACTGCTGAGATTCATTTTCTTGCAGGCATTCAAAGCAGAACAAAGAAATACAACAAAATCAATGAAAAACTACAAACTACCAATCTGCATAACTGTGCAAATAAAATACAGCACTCTGCAACAGTCTTAAACTCCCTACATATATATGTGCCTAAGACATTTACGCAATTATGTGTATTGCACTCAACTGCAGCTGCAAAAAAAAAAAAAAAAAAAAAAGAAATTTAATGACCATGAGAGTGATGATATACCTGATTCTGGTATGGAGTTCTGTTTGGGCTGAGAGTGAGAAGTGGGCAGGGAGAGGAGAATCATGGTTGGGAAAAGGGGAAGAGAGATGGGAGGGAGAAAGAAGCACCAGAGAGACATAATTTAATGATCAATAATCCAATTGTCTGGAATCAAATGACCTTGCTTGGTGTCTCAGGGCTGTGTGTGCCTGCACCCATGCCAACTCCACCCCGGCACTCCTCCTCTGCCATCCATCCCATACCCCTCACACCGCACTCCACCCTCGCCAATCCCATCATTTGCTCCTGCCAGTTTTACAAACTCAATCTCCGCTTCACATTGATAAATATGGTACTGTGCAAAAGTCTTTCCCGTGTCACAGCGCCAACCCGTCACCTCCGTTTTGGTAATGCCATTAGCAGAATCAGCTGTTGGCATGGTCTTTTACAAAAAGCAAATCATTCCTCTGCGCTCTCTATACAAGACAAGGTGGAAGTTCTGAATAAACTCAACAGTGGTGTGTCTGTGAAAAGCATATACGACTTGTATAAGATTGGCTCTTCCACAGTTTATGATATAAAGAAACAAAAAGAAAATTTGCTCCAATTCGCTGCTGATGGTGAATCAAAAAAACACAGACGTTCATAAAGAAAAGAATGAAAGATGAAAGATGTTCAAAACTAGGCAAGTTCTCACAAAATAGTTTAAACTTCATCACCACCACCAGGTCATGAAGATTCAATTAACTTTCAAGATGAAACACAAGACAATCCTGATGGCCCCCACTTTCAGACACGTAACTCTGCTTGGTTGTACAGTCCAGTGCTTTACTTTGGAAGTGGCAGTAAGCAGCTTTCTGATGCAAGTAAAGACAGATACCTTGTGAGGTATTTTGCCTATACTGTACTTCAATAAATTTCACTTACTTTTCATTTGTTTCTTTTTCCTTTATTATCCAACTTGTGCTATTTACAGGGTACTTTAAAGGTAGGATGAGGTGATCATCAAGGAGGTTAGAGGTGTTTATTTATTTAATCCTAACCTGCCCACTTGTGATTTGGCAAAAATCACTAATCCGGTACTACACACACAGGACCCAATTAATTCTGGATCTGTAGTATGTGTATGTATGTATATCTGTAGTATGTGGTAACATATACACTGAACTTTGAATGTCATTGTAAATTTCACTGACAACATTATTGCTATTGGATGAATCACAGGTGGTGATGAGTCAGCATATGGGAGCAAGATAGAGCACCTGGTTGAGTAGTTCTGCAATAACAACCGCTCGCTCAACATCAGCACAACTAAGATTGTTGATTTTAGGAAGGAGAAGGAGGGCAAACATGGTGCAGTCTAATTTGGAGGATTAGTGGTGGGGAGAGTCAACAGCTTTAAATTCCTGGGGGTAAACATATTTGATTACCTGTCCTGTGCCCAGCACAAATACAATCACAACAAAAGCACAACAATGTCTACTTTCTTAGGAGGTTAAGGAGTTTCAATTTGTCACCAAATACTCCAACAAACTTCTTGACTGGTCGCACCATGGATTAGTACATCAATATGAATAAGCAGGAATGCAAGAAGCTGCAAAAATTTGTGGAGTGTGCCTAGAACATCACTGGCATGTTCCTCCCCACCACTGGTGGTATCTAGATGATGCGTTGTCTCAAGAATCCATTATGAAAGATCCACATCAACTGGTCCATGTCATCTTCTCAGTTACAATTTAGCAGGAGGAATGGGAACCTCAAGTTCCACACCACCAAGCTCAAGAACAGCTACTTCCCTTGAACCTAATGTTTCTTGAACCGACCAACAAATCATTAGTGTTTAGCACACCATGACCACTTTGATCACTTTGCACTAAAATGAATTTTAGTTCCAATTGTGTTCTTTCTTGTAAAAAAGTGTATAATTAATGTTTGTTTTATGAATGCTGCTTATATGTCATGAGCCTGTGATGCTGCTGTAAGTTTTTATTGCAGATGTGCATATACGTACTTGTGCATGTGACAAGAAACTTAACTTTGAATTTTCTAAAGTCTACATTGTATTCTGTCATAAAATGAATCTTTCTAATCTCTAACGTAATTACCATCAATAAACCTTTTCTTGTGTGCTTACTTAATTACCATGTTATGAGATTGGCTCAATTAATAACAATCTATGCTCCCTATCAGAAAGCTGTGATATGCATCCATCACTCACTGAGGAAATAGACATTGTCAGAACCATTGGATTAGAAATTCCTTTGTCATGCCTCTGATACATGTGAATACATTCTTAACCAAGAGCATAACATTTTCAGCCTATTTCTTGATTTTGCTGTGTGCAGTGTGATCTGATAGACAACTTTCCAGCATAACTTCTGTCACCACTAGAAACATTCACCTCCAAATCATCCAAAAATGCAGCAACACCCAAACTCCTGTGGCAGGAAAGCAGCATCCATCATCAAGAACCCACAGCATCCAGGCCATATTCGCTTTTTACTGCAGCCATCAGGTGTATGGTGCAGGAGCTGTGGGTCCCACATCACCAGGTTCAGAAACTGTTTCTACCCCATAACCATTAAGTCCTTGAACCAGAGGAGATAACTTCACAACTCCCAGTAAGATGGCGACACACTCAGACGCAGGGGCCTCTCTGGGACCAACCAAAGGTGTTTTTGTCTTTAATGCCTTTTTTACCCCACTGGATATTAAGAACTTCAAATACTGTAGTTCAAACCCATCAGTGAGTTGCTCAATAGCAGAGGAGCAAGACTTGGTGCAGATCCTGTTGCCACCTGCTACAAAAAGTGGGTGTGCAGTCTAACAGCGAGTGATTGTCTCCAATGATTCTCTTGTGATCACAAGACTCTGTTGGACATTGGTAATGTAAAATTATGCAAATCTGATTCACTGGTTTATTACAGGGAACTTCGGCAGGGGAGCTAGTGATAGGTTAAAAGGCAGGACCTCCAGGGTTGTGATCTCAGGATTGCCACCTGTGCCAGAAATGAGGCAAGAAATAAGAATAAAAAATACAGTTCAACGCATGGCTACAGAGATGGTGCAGGAGATTGGGCTTCAGACTTGTAGATCATTGCGCTTTCTTCCAGAGAAGGTGAACTCGTACAGATGGGACAGTTTGCACCTAGACTGGAAGGGGAAGTAAAATCCTTGCAGAAATATTTATTCCTAATCTCTACTGAGATGTACTCAACATTCTGCTCCTTATATCATTTCTCACTATCACCTTGATTTCATCCTTAATTAAGAGCACTACCGGCCCCCACTTACTTTCCTACCTATCCTTCCATATTAGCCAATACATTTGGATATTTAATTCCCAGTCATCACCACTCTACAGTCCACTACTGTAATGGCCACTAAGTCATTGCCCTTTGTATTAATAGATGCCACAAATTTGCCAACTTTGTTTTGAATACTGCGGGCATTGAGATGAGGTGTCTTTACACTAGTTATCCTTTTAGAATCTGGTAACCTGTGTGTCTTCTGCATTTAATTTTTCTGTACTTTACACAGACTTCTTTTTCCTAAGATGTGCTTTGGTCTCTGCATTGCTTCTGTCTTTCTGCTTAGATTTCCATCCTCCTACGATATTAGTTTAAACCCACCCCAAAACACTTACAAACCATTCCCTAAGACATTGATCCCAGTCCTGCCCGGGTGTAGACCATCCAGTTTGTACTGCTCCCACCTCCCCCAGAATCAGTTCCCACCACATAGCAGATTCCTACTACACAACTAGCACACGACACAGGTAGCAATCCTGAGATTATCACTTTTGAGGTCTTACCTTTTAATTGATCACCTTGCTCCCTAACTTCAGCTTGTAGATCCTCTTCCCACATTTTTCTTGTATTGTTAGTACATTGGAAGCCCCTACCACTATAGCTCTGCCATACTTTTGCCTGCCCTCCTGTGCATCACAACCACCTGGTTACTGCTGCTTTCCTGTGATGAACCATCTCTCTCACCTATATTCAAAGTGGAGGGATATATTAGTTTAAGAGGGAGATGATTACAGGTTTCTTCTGCACTGCCTTCCTGCTGGGTACCTTTTCCCTCCTTTTCCCTAGGCCCTTAAGCTGCATGTGACCAATTCCTAAATATGTTATCCACAATTTTCTCACCAAACACAGCTCCAAGGCCAGCATGTGATCTGTCAGGAACTTCCTACCCGCGTAGTCATCAGAGAATTTGGCAGCCTCCCCAGGTTCACATTGCACAGGGGAAGCATGACATCAGCCAGTCTGCCGTAACTAAAGTGCTTTGAGACAAAAAAAAACTATTCTCAACTGACCTTAGTGTTGCTTGTCCTTCCCAGCAAAGCCCAATATTCACCAAACCTCACATTCAGACAAGACAGCATTCCCTCTCAAAACAAGAAATGGCCAGTCTGTTCAACCCCAACATTTTTTTATTGGCTGTTGATAGCCAATTGCCTATTAACTAACAATTAGCTGCCCAAAGTCTTTTAAATTCCTGCAAGTGGAACTCTCAAGTAAGCAACAAGATAGACCTCTTTTGAATTCTCCCACTCTCCCTTCAAGTCCCAAATCCTGCAAGTGAAACTTTCAAACAAGTAATGCAACTCACCTCTTTTCAGTTGTTCCACTCTTGCTCCAATGAGATAAAATCACCCATGATGATATACCTTTAAAATGATTTCACCTACTAAAAGATGTGGTGACTTTAATTTAATCTGATATGTAGCCATAAAAAGGACACTATCCAAAGCAACTATACTTTAACATTACAGAGATGGAAAAATCTCCAGATGCTGGAAATCCAAAGCAACCCGCACAAAATACTGGAGGAACTCAGCAAGTCATGCAGTATCTATGAAAAAGAGCAAACAGTCAACGTTTTGAGCCAAGACACTTCTTCAGGACTGAAACATTGACTGTTTACTCTTTTCCATAGATGCTGCTGAGTTCCTCCAGCATTTTGTGTGGGAAACATTACTTGAATGCTTATAATTTTGTATGAAGTAGCCAGATTCATGCTGAATATTTTAATTAATATTTTACCCATTTTGTTATGGTCACATTTCTGCAATATAACCAGAAATTTCATTTTGATAATATTAAAAATTATTTGTTGAGAGGTGCTTGACAAAACGGAAGATTGTGCAAGACATGAAAATAAAAAGTTGTCAATTTGTAGACAATAATTAAAAAACATGAAGTACAAACAAGTGGAAGAATGTTTGCAAGATTTAATGGAAGATTAGAAATGCAATTGTTTTGCACTTTATTTCAATTTTTCATAATATTTGCAATATTTCTATCAACAATGCCCATTATCTTTGCAAAGAATATTTAGAAATTTAGAAAAACACAACTAGACCTCTCGAAATGTGTATGAGCTGCTATAGATCATTCATTTTTATTTTGACTACAGTATATTTAAGCTGCTGAATATGCTCTAAATGTAAATATTAAGCTAACTGGCCTGTAATTACTTAGAATGGCTGCCCTATTTATAAAATGAGAATTACAGGGTCTGCCTCAGCTCTATAGTTCACATCCACATTCAAAAAATAGGTTGAAGTATGGGTGGTAATTATACCTACCACCACCTACCCACTCACCCATTTTGCCCATTCAATCCTTAAAAACTGGGGTTCAGCCTCGAGCTTGTCATGTTCCAAATTATTGTATTATTTACAATGATAATTCAGACCAAGCTAAAGACAGTCAAAAAACAAGTTGAAAGCCCATTTTATTGTCAGATGTACGAGTATACATATGTAAGCACAGCTGCAATAAAAAAAACTATCTTACAGCCACATAGCATCAGACACACAACATTCATAGGACAAACATAAGTTAAACATAAACATAAAGTTAAACAGTCAGTGGCCTACTTATAAAAGTTGTGGCCGGATGTAAAATTAGCATCAAGGAACAAGAACTCCAACACAGTTTTCTGCCCAGTAGTTGAACCACATCAAGAAGAGTCATTGCCAGGAAACTCCAAGAAAAATTTATGATATCCCCATTTGTGGGAAAAGAACTTAAATTACTTAGTCCCAGAACCCCCAAGGTGTCCATCTCCTCAAGCCCAGCCTTGCTTAATCATAAAAAGGGATTTGCCTTCTCTCCTCCGATCAATTTGAAATCCACATTGCATTGGAGCCCCTCCTGTAATGATCTTCAGACGAGCAGACCCAGGTGCGAAGTAAACTCAGGATTCGATAGCAAAAATTAATGATTAAGATTTATTCAGAAAATAATACAAGAAATAGTCAAACAAAGGGCTTACTTAATTAGGATTTGAGCACACAGAATGGAAATTCACACAAAACTTGAATCCAGGACAGCAATGAGTGCTAGTCCAGCATAACCTTAAACTGAACATAAAACATAGGAAACCTGTGCAGTTGGAAATCAAAAACTAATCACTTAAGAAGAAGGATAAAGAACCCATATTCACATAACAAGCATCATGAAAAACACAGTGACAACTTAGTCATAGTCATAGCCATAGTCATACTTTATTGATCCCGGGGGAAATTGGTTTTCGTTACATTTGCACCATAAATAATTAAATAGTAATATGTAAATTATGCCAGGAAATAAGTCCATGACCAGCCTATTGGCTCAGGGTGTCTGACCCTCCAAGGGAGGAGTTGTAAAGTTTGATGGCCACAGGCAGGAATGACTTCCTATGACGCTCTGTGCTGTATCTCGGTGGAATGAGTCTCTGGCTGAATGTACTCCTGTGCCCAACCAGTACATTATGTAGTGGATGGGAGACATTGACCAAGATGGCATGCAACTTGGACAGCATCCTCTTTTCAGACACCACCGTCAGAGAGTCCAGTTCCATCCCCACAACATCACTGGCCTTACAAATGAGTTTGTTGATTCTGTTGGTGTCTGCTACCCTCAGCCTGCTGCCCCAGCACACAACAGCAAACATAGCACTGGCCACCACAGACTCATAGAACATCCTCAGCATCGTCCGGCAGATATTAAAGGACCTCAGTCTCCTCAGGAAATAGAGAAGGCTCTGACCCTTCTTGTAGACAGCCTCAATATTCTTTGACCAGTCCAGTTTATTGTCAATTCGTATCCCCAGGTATTTGTAATCCTCCACCATGTCCACACTGACCCCCTGGTTGGAAACAGGGGTCACCGGTACCTTAGCTCTCCTCAGGTCTACCACCAGCTCCTTAGTCTTTTTCACATTAAGCTGCAGATAATTCTGCTCACACCATGTGACAAAGTTTCCTACCGTACCCCTGTACTCAGCATCATCTCCCTTGCTGATGCATCCAACTATGGCAGAGTCATCAGAAAACTTCTGAAGTTTTAATAAAACTTCAGTAACTGAAATAATGATAAAAGTAGTCCTTAAACTGCTCTAATAAACTCAAATAAACGATGTTCATGTGTATTGAGACCTGCCGCTGCCTGGCACACCTCAGTGGTCTGAAGAGTTTATGACAGGATGCCCCACCCCCCACACCCCCACCATGGCTGGTATCTGACAGCCCAGGGCAATCAGGATACCTGTTATGAAAATCCATGATTTATTAAGAGTTTGGAGTGTCCTGAGAGGAATGTAACATCTTTCTTCAGGGCTGTAGCCTTCCCAGTCTATGAGATATTGTATCTTGCCATGGACATGAGAGTCCAGTTGTCATCTAACTGTGTAAACCAGTTGTCCATTGACAAAACAAAGAGGGGGAGGATCCTTGGGAGGTAGGGGCCAAGGGATTGAAAAGTACTGGCTTGAGGCGAGAAATATGAAAGCTGAGATGGATACGCAAGGTTTTATGTAATTGTAAGCGATTTTTTTTAATATTAGGACCGATGTATTTGGCAGACAGTTTCCAAGATTCCACCCACATGGGATGGTCCCAAGTTGAAAGCCAAACCTGTGGGCCTGGACAGAACAAAGGACCTGGTCATCTTTAACAGCGAGCCTGTTGCTGCTGCTGTTGAGAGTTGGCCAGTAGAGTCAATCTTGCTTGAGACCACGTCTGCCTGCATCTCTTAATCAATTTATCAGTAGCAAGGACACCCACCTTGGACTACTGCTATAGGAATAAGGATAAACTGGCATTTGAAAGGGGACGTCCCAATGGAGGATTGAAAAATGTTATTGTGTATGAATTCTGCCCAAATAAGATGGTTATTCCATGCAATTGGATTTCCCAAGACCAAACATCTTAAGGATCTCGCCAGATCCTGGTTCACTCTTTCTCTCTGCCCATGAATTTGCAGGTGGAATCCTGAAGTTATGCTAACAGTTGCCCCAGTAAGAAGACAAAAGGCCCTCCAAAAAAAAATCCGAGATGACCATGATCATCCACTATGGAATTGATGGCTTTGTGGCAAAGTTTGCAGATGATAAGAAGATAGGTGGAGGAGTAGGTAGTGCTGAGGAAGCAATGTGATTGCAGCGGGACTTAGACAAATTGGAAGAATGGACATAAAGTGGTAGATGGAATACAATGTTGGAAAATGTATGATAATGCATTTTGATAAAAGGAACAATACCACAGACTATTATCTAAATGGGGAGAAAATTCAAACATCAGAGGTGCAAAGGGACTTAGGAGTCCTCGTGCAAGACGCCCAGAAGGTTAATTTATAGGTTCAGTCTGTGCTAAAGAAGGCAAAAGCAATATTGTCATTTATTTCAAGGGGAATAGAATATAAAAGCAAGGAGATAATTCTGAGCCTTTATAAGACACTAGTCAGGCTGCACTTAGAGCATTGTCAACAGTTTTGGGCCCCATATCTCAGAAAGGATGTGTTCTCACTGGAAAGAGTCCAGAGGAGTTTCATGAGGATGATTGTGGGAATGAAGGGGTTAACATATGGGAAATGTTTGGCAGCTCTGGGCCTGTACTCACTGGAATTTAGAAGAATATGAGGGGATCTCATCGAAACCTAACAAATGTTGAAAGGACTAGATAGGGTAGATGTGGAGAGGATGTTTCCTATGATAGGGGTATCCAGAACTAGAGAGCACAACCTCAAAATTGAGGGGTGACCCTTTAGAATAGAGGTAAGGAGGAATTTTTTTTAGCAAAGACTAGTAAATCTGTGGAATGCTCTGCCATAGACTGTGGTGGAGACCAAATCCGTGCATGTATTTAAGATAGAAATTGATAGTTTTCTGATCAATCAGGGCATCAAAAGATATGGCAAGAAGGTAGGTCGATGGGGCTAAGTGGGATCCGGATTGGCCATGATGGAATTGCAGAGCAGACTCGATGGGCTGAATGGCCTAATTCTGCTCTGATACTTTATGGTCTTATGACATACTTGGAGAAGCCGTGAATCTGGAACAAAGTGACAAGCCTTTGAGAACTAGTCCACACAACCATAGTGACAGTACTTCCTTGGGAAGGAGGAAGGCTGGTGATAAAATCCATTGAATTATGCTACCAACATGAGTGGCAATAGGTAGAAGCTATAAAAGCCCTTGGGTAGATGTGTGGTCCTAGACTCCCCCATCATAGGAAACATCCTCTCCACATCCACTCTATCTGTGCCCTCTGATCTGAGGCTCCCCCACTACAGGAAACATTGCTGGGTTCCTTATTCTGGGCGCGCACACACATCACATGCTGAAATGTAACCTTTGACATCTTTGATCATACCTGGCCACCAAACCCACTTCCTTATAAACTCCACAGTTGATGAAACTCCTGGGTAACTAACCACATTGGAGGTATGCCCCCAATTCAATACCTTAATGCGGACTACCTCAGGGATGAAGGTACGATCAGGTGGGTCATTGCTGGAATTGGCCTCATGTTCTTCCTGGGCCCTCTACTCCCCATCCATACCCCATCTAGTGGGAGCCAGCACCCTTGAATAGGGAGAATGGCCTCTGAGATCTCCTCCTTATTATAAGATCATAAGATAAAGTAGAATTAGGCCATTTGGCCCATCAAGTCTGCGCCGCCATTTCATCATGACTAATCCAGCTTTCCTCTCAGCCCCAATCTCTTGCCTTCTCCCCATACCCCTTCATGCCCTGAACAATCAAAAACCTATCAAACTATGCCTTAAATATACATAAAGACTTAGTCTCCACAGCTGCCTGTGAAAAAGAATTTCACAGATTCACCACTCTCTCGCTAAATAAATTCCTCCTCATTTCTGTTCTAAAAGGATGCCCCTCCATTCTGAGGCTGTATCCTCTGGTCTTAGACTCTCCCATCATAAACAACAGCCTCTTCACTATCAAAGCCTTACACCGTTCAACAGGTTTCAATGAGGTCACCCCTCATTCTTCTGAATTCCAGTGACTACAGCCCCAGAGCCATCAAACACTCTTCATTTGACATGCCATTCAATCCTGGAATCATTTTTATGAATCTCCTCGGAACTCTCTCTAGTTTCAGCACATCCTTTCTAAGATAAGGGGTCCAAAACTGCTCACAATACTCCAAGTGAGGTCTTACTAGTGCTTTATAAAGTCTGAACATTACATTCTTAGTTTTATATTCTAGTCCTCTTGAAATGAAAGCTAACATTACATTTGCCTTCATCACCAAAAGCTCAACCTGCAAATTAACCTTTAGGGAATCCTGCACAAGGACTCCTAAGTCCCTTTGCATCTCAATTTTTTTTAATATTTTCTCTCCATTTAGAAAACAATTAACTCTTTCATTACTTCCACCAAAATGCATGACCATACATTTCCTGACACTATATTCCATCTGCTATTTCTTTGCCCATTCTCCTAATCTGTCTAAATCCTCCTGTAGCCTCTCTACTTTCTAAAAACTACCTGCCCCTCCACCTATCTTCATATCATCTGCAAACTTAGCAACAAAGCCATCAATTTGATCATCCTTATCATTGACATATAATGTAAAAAGAATTGGTTCCAACACAGACCCCTGTGGAACACCACTATTCACTGGCAGCCAGTCATAAGAGGCTCCCTTTATTCCCACTCTTTGTGTTCTACCAATCAGCCACTGGTTTGTCCATGCTAGATTCTTTCCTGTAATACCATGGGCTTGTAGCTTGTTAAGCAACCTCATGTGTGGTAACTTGACAAAGGCTTTCTGTAAATCCAATTACACAACTTCAACTGATTCTCCTTTGTCTGTCCTGCTTGGTATTTCTTCAAAGAATTCCAATAGATTTCTCAGCCAAGATTGTCCCTTGTGGAAACCACTCTGGCGACGGCATATTTTCTCAAGTGCCTCGAAGTACCCTGAGACTTCATTGTTAATAATCGACTAACTGGCCCATAGTTTCCTTTCTTCAGCCTCTTTCTCTTCTTGAAGAGTGGAATGACATTTGCAATTGTCCAGTCTTCTGGAACCATTCCAGAATCTAGTTATTCTTGAAAGATCATTACTAATGCCTCTACAATCTCTTAAGCCGCCTCTAGCATTTCAAATTGCCTAGAAAAAGCATCTGGTTTCTGATTTTGGGAATCAGGTGTGTATGTAGTGATAAAATTGAACCTGTTAAAGAACAATGACCAGCTTGCCTGCCAAGAGTTCATTCTCTTGGCTTCCTGGATAGGTTCTTGTGATAAATCCAAATTAAAATGGGATGTTTGGCTCCCTCCAGCCAATGCTTTCATTCTTTAATTGCCAGCTTGATGGCAATCAACTCCCTGTTGTCAATATAGAACATAGAACACAGAAAACCTACAACACAGTAAAGGCCTTTCGGCCCACAAAGCTGTGCCAAACATTACAACTACCCAGCCTTACCCATAGCCCTATATTTTTCTAAGCTCCATGTACCTATCCAGGAGTCTCTTAAAAGACCCTATTGTTTCCACCTCCACCACCGCTGCCAGCAGCCCATTCCATGCACTCACCACTCTCTGCGTAAAAAACTTACCCCTGACATCTCCTCTGTACCTGCTTCCAAGCAGCTTAAAACTACAGTATGCCCTCTTGTGCTAGTCATTTCAGCCCTGGAAAAAAGCCTCTGACTATCCACATGAACAATGCCTCTCATTATCTCAACCTATTCTCATAAGGCATGCTCCCCAATCCAGGCAACATCCTTGAAAATCTCCTCTGCACCCTCTCTATGGTTCCACATCCTTCCTGTAGTGAGGCAACCAGAACTGAGCACAGTACTCCAAGTGGGGTCCGACCGGGGTCCTATATAGCTGCAACATTACCTCTCAGCTCCTAAGCTCAATCCCATGGTTGATGAAGGCCAATACACCGTATGCCTTCTTTTTTTTTTAAATCTTTTTATTGAGTAAGTATACAAAAAAGGTAAGCCATATAAACATTAATACAATGTTAAAGTATAATAAAATTCCAAAAGATATCAATACCAAAAAGAAATTACTACAAACAATGTAATTTAAACATAAGAAACCAAGATAACATAATAGTATACTAAATTTTATATATATCAATGGAAAAAAAAGAAAAAAAAAACCCAAAAAAAACCCCACCGTGCAGCTAACTAAAAGCAAAGCAAAGCAATGGGCTAACTTGAAACCAAACAGAGTTAAACTTAAAATCATGTCCTCAATCCCGACCTCCATTAAAAACAGTGAAAAAAAAACAAGAAGGGTAAATATTACATTAAATGAAAATATCGAATAAAAGGTCCCCAAATCTGTTCAAATTTAAATGAAGAATCATAAAGGTTACTTCTAATTTTCTCCAAATTCAAACATAAAATCGTCTGAGAAAACCAAAAAAAGGTAGTTGGAGCATTAAGCTCTTTCCAATGTTGTAAAATACATCTTTTCGCCATTAAAGTAAGAAATGCAATCATTCTACGGGCTGAAGGGGAAAGATTACTAGAAATTTTAGGTAGTCCAAAGATAGCAGTAATAGGGTGAGGAGAGATATCTATATTTAATACCTTAGAAATAATATTGAAAATATCTCTCCAAAAAGTTTCCAAAGCAGGGCAAGACCAAAACATATGAGTTAAAGAGGCTATCTGCCCCGAACATCTATCACAGAAAGGATTAATATGCGAGTAAAAACGCGCTAACTTATCTTTGGACATATGTGCTCTATGAACCACTTTAAATTGAATTAGGGAATGTTTAGCACAAATAGAGGAAGTATTAACTAATTGTAAAATCTGCCCCCAATCATCCACAGAAATGGTAAGCCCCAATTCCTGTTCCCAATCTACCCTAATCTTATCAAATGGAACTTTCCTAAGTTTCATAATAATATTATAAATCATAGCCGATGCACCTTTCTGACATGGATTAAGGTTAATTATCGAATCTAAAATATATGTAGGAGGAAGCATTGGAAAGGAAGAAAGTATAGTACTTAGGAAATTTCTAACTTGTAAATATCTGAAAAAATGTATTCTTGATAAGTTATATTTATTAGATAATTGTTCAAAAGACATAAGGGAACCATCTAAAAATAAATCCAAAAACCGTAAAATACCCTTAGTCTTCCAAGTTTGAAAAGCGCGATCCGTAAAAGAGGGAGGACCGTATGCCTTCTTAACCACAGAGTCAAACTACGCAGCAGCTTTGTGTGTCCTATGGACTCAGACGTCAAGATCCCTCTGATCCTCCACACTGCCAAGAGTCTTATGATTAATACTATATTCTGCCATCATATTTGACCTACCAAAATGAACCACCTCACACATATCGGGTTGAATTCCATCTGCCACTTCTCAACCCAGTGTTGCATCCTATCAATATCCCGCTGTAACCTCTGACAGCCCTCCACACTACCCCTAACCTTTGTGTCATCAGCAAATTTACTAACCCATCCCTCCACTTCCTAATCCAGGTCATTTATAAAAATCATGAAGAGTAGGGGTCCCAGAACAGATCCCTGAGGCACACCACTGGTCACCGACCTCCATGCAGAATATGACCAATCTACAACCACACTTTGCCTTCTGTGGGCAAGACAGTTCTGGATTCACAAAGCAATATTCCCTTGGATCACATGCTTCCATACTTCCTCAATAACCCTTGTATTGGGTACGTTATCAAATGCCTGGCTGAAATCCATATACACTACATCTATGGCTCTACCTTCATCAATATGTTTAGGCACATCCTTAAGAAGTTCAATCAGGCTTGTAAGGCATGACCTGCCTTTGACAAAGCCATGCTGACTATTCCTAATCATATTATGCCTCTTCAAATGTTCATAAATCCTGCCTGTCAGGATCTTTTCCATCAGCTTACCAACCACGGAACTCTGTAACACTCTGTAACACTTGCTTTGCCTAGTGGCATGATCACGGTGTGATAACCCCCTGCCTGGCCAAACCTTAGCACTCTCGTTTGGGTGGATGTTGTGTGTGGTGTCCCCTGTGTAAAATCAGTACCCCGAAATAACCAGCGGTACACAATGTGCAGTTAAATGATTAAGATTTTATATTTGACTACGGGGTTAGTAGAGAAACAAAATATCAAATAAAAGGGTGCCAATAATCTCATTAGGCAGTCCAGTGCACAAATCGTTGGAGCTCACAGATTTTTCTCTTCATTGATCCTCCTCCGATCATCACCGATTCCTGGGCTCCCGTCCCAAGCCCAGGGCCGAGAGGGTCTCACCACCCACTGTCTCCTCAAGCCATGTCTTTTCTCTTCATCCTCCTCGCGCCTTCTCCCCGAAGCCCGCGCAAACTAACAGCTTTCACACAGACAGAAAGGATAACATCTCTTCCATTGGTTAACACTGAATTCCAAAGCCCCATTATCAGTTATAAAGGAAACATCCTGCTACAGAAACCCACTACCTCAGCAGTTAACATTACAGAGAATTTATTTTATAAGCCTTAGCAACTAACATGAAAGAAGAAACCCCTACACTCTCCCCCCACCAAATTTAGTCATGTCCTCATGACATCTAAATAACTCGCCAACACTTCCTGCAGACACAAAAACCCAATCCAGGTACAAAGCAGTGACATTGCTCCACAGACAGTAGACCTTACTCCCAGTTCCCCAGGCGCTACATAGGCCAACCTATCGGGGAGTTTCCTAATCCTCTGAGACCTCCATACCCCCTCACCTAACCCTTCAGGGTTGGACACTACTGGGGATTCCTCGGGTCTGCTTGCCGAATCCTCTCTCAATCATGCCACCCCGTCTCTCCTTCAGGGTCCTGAAGTAACCCAGGCTGCCTACAGCTAGCACCCCCCCCCCTGCCCACCTCACCTGACTCAGTGGGAGAAGGGCCAGAAGTCTCTTCATCAAACAGGGGGAAGTTAGTGAAAGGCAGCACGTACCACACCTCCATCTCATCATCTTTCGAATCCATATTCTTCCCCTTTTCCTCGATTTGTAGCAGCTGTTTGGTTCCCTCCACGCTGGTGCACTTGGCCTGGGCTGCTTCTGCAGCCTCCTCAGCCTTCTGTTATTGAGACAACAGCTTCTTCTTGGTCTCCTCCAACTCTCGCCACAGTCGCAGCAGTTCTGACTCACGCTTCTTGGCCATCTCAATCTGGTATGCAGTTACTCCACCAGCTTTTTCCACCTAGGCCTGATATTCCTTAATCTTCCTGTGAAAAACAGCAGTTAAATACTGTTCATCCTCCAATCTAGTGTTCACTGAACTTATCTCCAGCTTTTCCTTCTTAATGACTTCTTCCAGGTCAACTTTCAGTTTTTCCATTTCATTTAAGCTGTCGATGGTCATCCTCAGGTTCCCTTCAAGCTTCAGCTTCCCTCTTCTGAGATCTGTCTGCAATTGCTTCACCTCCTCTGAATTGTATTCAGACTTCCCTCTCTGGGCTCTCAGTTTTCTGTTGGCCTTAGTTAGACAGCTGTCTTTGTCTTCACCAACTTGCAAGCCTTCCAACTTGTTCTGGATCACTTTCTCCAGTCTCTGCTCGGAATTCTGTCTCTCTGTCTTCACTTCAAACTTGATCCCGTAGAGACAGTCACTCAGCTTCTCCTCCACCATTGTCCATTCCAACGCCAAGAAATTCAACTGGTGTGTTGGGTAATTTCTCCAATAATAACCACAGAATTCCACAAATGAAATCAGAACACTCACCAATTATGACCTTCACCAGACCTGGTATGTGTCCAGAGAAAGCTTTAACTCTTTAGTTCTCAGCCGCTCCTGCAACAGCCTCACTTCATATTCTTCCGAGGCAGATCCAAATACTAGGAGATCATCCAAATACACCAAAACTCCAAACAACTCCACATCCCCTATCATCTTCCTCATGCCCCGCGGGAAAATTGCAAGGGCTCTGGATATGCCCTGGGGCATCTTTTCGGACTAGAAGAATCCCAGGGGACCTATAATGGCCGTCTTCTCCTTGCCGGCCTCACTTAGCAGGATTTGGCAACATCCACTCCTCAGATCCAGCATATTAAACCACTTTGCACCACTCAAACAGACCACTGCATCTTCAACCCTCGGGACCGCATATTGGTCGGGGACAGTGCACCTATTCACAGTCCTAGAATCCATACACACACTGCCTACGTCTTCCACATCTGCAGGGGCCAGTCACCGTGACCCTTCTCTCACCAAGGCATCTTCAGCGGTCAACTCCCCCGTTTCTGGTATTTCGGAGCGTCCACTAAGAGGGCTTCACCCTCAGATACTCGCCCGGGCTGTACCACCATTTGCTCTCGTTTAACTTCAGTACCTGTCCCAATGCTGCCATACACATCTTCACCAGCAGCTCGAGATGCTGGGTGTACACATAATTCCCCCAAACAGCTCTCACCTGCCTTCCTCTAGCAGGCCCCCATGCGCCTCCTCACAAGCGGGGTGTGGGTCCCCTCCTGAGTCGAAACGCTGCCCGTCTCAACAGTGTCTGGACAAATCAGCACTAACTACTCACGAATCTCAGACACCCACACCTTGGCCTCTGAGAGCTCCAGCTTCACTAACCAGTAATCGTTGTCTGGATAAACCCCAGCACTGATACTCCAAATCTCCAGTCCCCTGAATGGTGTCAAGAGTATATGCTTCAAATAACGAACTGTACAGCAACTTGACCTGCGCCCCAGTGTTGAGGATGGCCTTAGCATAGTTTCCATCTATCCGTAATGACACATGGGAGTGTGGTCCCACTAAGTCTTCAGGAATAGGGTCTTCTCCTTTCTGGAGATTCTGGTACATTCTGGGAACGTGTTCCCCCAGAGACCCCAAGCCGTTCCCCCACTGGGCTCCACTAAGTTTCCCGACACCTCTCTGATCAGCTGAACAACTGGGGGAGGGGCTGATCCCCTGAAATGATCCCCCTGGCACAGCAAGTAGTTTAGCTGCCCTCCTAGCCAGAGAAGATACACTAAAAGCTTTCCCCCAATCTCCTGACACAGGTATGGAAAGCCCCCCAGGTACTGTATGTTACTTCCAGTCGAACCAAATGCATTTTCGCACGCTTTCAGATAACTGGCAACTGACTACAGGATAATTGAACCTTACAGTTCTAACATCGTTAGCAGCCCGCCTACTCAAACTTTCAACCAATCCCTGTCGCTTTCCCTCAACCGGGCCGTGCCACTCATTTAACAACTGAGAGATCTGTTCCACCCACGTCTCACACACCTCCACTCCTTCAGGGGTGGGCATTATTCCAAAGGAAAAGCAGAGCCTGCGATAGCGGGAACATCTATTCACCAGAGAAACAAAGGCAGACACAACCCTAGAATTCTCACTCTCCACCGGGGGACAAGAACTGATTAGACATCCCAACTCCATCCACTCTTCCCCCTCCCTCCTGACAGCCCATGGCCCCGCCTCACCTGGGGTACCAATAGACACTGGCAATCCCACCACCGTGACGTCAGTGCTAGCTCGTCCTAAAGCAAGGTTTGAGCCCACCATTTTATCAAACTTTTGCGTTACGATTTCAACTTTGCCATCAGCTTCAACCATACTCATAAATCGAATTAACAATTCATCCAAGGTATGAATATTCGCCCCACTCAACCCGCACACATTCCCACAGAGGTGCACATTACTAACCACAATCCTACAGAGACAAATCAGCACTGATTTAAACAGGGCGATCACACATCACCCCACTGAATCAAATCCACGGACGAAGCCCCCAAAAGTAACACTCGCTTTGCCTAGTGGCATGATTGCAGGGTGATAACCCCCTGCCTGGCCAAACCTTAGCACTCTCTTTTGGGTGGATACTGTGTGTGGTGTCCCCTGTGTAAAATCAATACACCGAAATAACCAGCAGTACACAATGTGTGGTTAAATGATTAAGATTTTATATTTGACTATGGAGTGAGTAGAGAAACAAAACATAAAATAAAAGGGCGCCAGTAATCTCATTAGGCAGTCCAGTGCACAAATTGTAGGAGCTCACGGATTTTTCTCTTCACTGATCCTCCTTTGATCATTGCCAACCTCTGGGCTCCCGTCCCGAGCCCAGGTCCCAGAGGGTCTCGCCACCCACCGTCTCCTCAAGCCATGTCTTCTCTCTTCATCCTCCTCGCGCCTTCTCCCCGAATCCTGTGCAAACTAACAGTTTTCACACAGACAGAAAGAATAACATCTCTTCATTGGTTAACACTGAGTTCCATTTCCCTAACATGTCCGTTCCAATCCCTCTCCAATACTATGGTAAAGGAGATAGAATTGTGGTCACTGTCTCCAAAATGCTCTCCCACTGAGAGACCTGACACCTGACCAGGTTCAGTTCCTATTACCAGATCAAGTACAGCCTCTCCTCTTATAGGCTTATACCTATTGTGTCAAGCAACCTTCCTGAACACACCTAACAAACTCCACCCCATCTAAACCATAAATTCCTTCAAATCCTCCACCTGGTTGCTGGTCTTAAGAACTTCTTTAAGCTGGCTATTTAATCCCCATTTAAACAGAGCAACCAATGCCTTATTGTTCCACCTGCTCTCAGCTGCTCGGGTACAGAAATCAATGGAATAGCCAGCCACGGATCATGCTCCCTGATGCAGCTGGAGGAGTCTGCTGGCTGCTTTTGAGACCTGACAGGATGATAGACTACTCTCCTTATCATTCATAGAAATAAATTTATATCAGAACACACAGGAATGTCCTTCTCTCACAAAGCTGTTGCCCATAAAAGGGTCCTACCTGATAGGAGGGATATTATACAAGCCACCTTACTCCTGTCTGAGGAGAATTTTGTGGGTTGTAATTCAAAGAGTAGGGAGCATTGATTTAGGAACTCGTGGCAAGACTCAGGATCCCCATTGCACAGCTCTGGAGCTGACAGGTTAATTAACTCTGTGTGGTAATTCTGGGAACACGTAACAGGACACACAGGCAAATGCTCCAAACCAGAGTTGATCTCTGAGGAAAAAATCCCGCTTATTGGTCTCAGAATCCTTCCTCAATGATGCAAGTATCTCCTGGAGAAACTACTCTTGCTGTCCGACTGCCTGTCCCTGACTGGCCAATGCTGTGGAAAGCTGATCAGTCTCCATTGGGTCCATGATCAGCTGAGTCCTGTTGTAGCGATCTTCAGACAAGCTGACCCAGGTGTGGAGGAAACTCAGGACTCGATAGTAGAAATTAACGATGAAGATTTACACAGAGAACACCACAGTGAATAACCAAACTAAGAGCTCACGTACTCAGGACTTCAGCACATAAAACAATAATTCACATAGAACTCAAATTCGGGATTGAACGATGAGCGATGGTCCAGAATAACCTTGTATAGAACATAAAACACAGGAAACCTGCGCAGTTCAAAATCAAAAACTGATCACTTAAGAATGGGAAGTATAGGGAAACCATATTCACATAACAAGCATCACAAAAACACAGTGACAGCTTAATGATAAAAGTAGTCATTAGACAACTGTAATAAATTGCTACCCAGCCCCCCATCACTGGTTCAAAGGGTTCACAACATCTCCTCCCTTTACTGACTGTGAAGAACACAGTCACACTTTCCCCTCATACCCCCATCTGCTTATGAATCTGGCCAGGAAGGGGATGTATCTAGTTGTCAGGAGGGTTCCTGGAAACCTCCATTTAAGTGGGTTTCTCTGTAGAAATGGACTGTCTCTCCACATGTCCAAGCTCACTGAATGCTTACCATAATATTTAGGAATTCTGCGGTTTTCTTGCTCAATAAGATCTGGCGTGGTACTGTAGCAGTTAGTGCAACGTTTTACAGCCACAGTGATCGAGGCTTGATTCCTGCCACTGTCTGTGAGAGGTTGGTTTGTTCTCCCTGTGACTGCATGGGTTTCCTCCAGGAGTTATGATTTCCTCCCATATTCCAAAGACCGAGTTAGTATTAGTAAACTTTGTGCATGCTACGTTGATGCCGGAAGCATGGTGAGACCTGTGGCCTGCCCCAAGCACATCCTGGGATTCTGATGGTTGTTTGCATAATTGACACATTTCACTGTATGTTTTGATATACATTTGACAAATAATTATAATTGTTAAAAAAAGCTCTTTAATCTCCTTCAGGACCATAGGAGGTATTCTAACAGATTTTGGTGGTTTGCTTTCCCTGATATCAACTAATTTATCTGAAACGTTCACTTAAATTTGCAATAAAATCTCCAATTGGACTTGCAAATATTTAAACAATCGCTCCTTATTGCATTGTGTAATATAACTATTGCAGCTCAGATCCCTGCTGGTGTTCACATTTCACATGAAATTCCTACTAGTCATCCAATGGAATCATGGTCATAAGCAAACTCACACCAGAAGTGTACAGTCAAATTTCTTGTGTGACACAGAAATGATTGTTCTTCTTTCACTAAATGAACAATTGAGTTTTAATTGCAGTAAGTAAGATAACTGAATGAAATCTTAAAAAAATACAATTAAGGTATTATGGCAAACTGCATTAAAGTTTGTTGAACTTTACCCAGTTTGTTGAAAAGATGAAAATTTAAGTAGAATCTAAAGGCAAGCTTCATTTCTGAGGATCCATACTCATTACTTATTTTAAAGGTTATTAGTAGAACTATTTTATTTTTGATCATCAATGTCAAAATATTAATTTTTCCTATGAACAGAAGAAACTGGAAAAAGATATTAATAAGGAGGTTGATCTCAAATAGTAAGTGAAAATTAAAATAACAGCAATATACCTGAGAAAATTAAATTATGCATGGAATAACAGATGGGCAACCAACAAAGCCTCAGCACTTAGATAGCACTCTGAATAAGCTAATAAACTGTTAAGTGTTGTCTCAAAAAAATGAAATATCATCTGAAATAAATACATTTCAGTTTTGCCATGTTCATTAAGCTTATGTACTTGTTGTTATGGTTGTGATCAAGGAGAGACATTGAAGCTGGTGATAGAGATAGCTAAAGCTATCAGTAGTGGCTGTCATTAGTTACTCTGTGGGCAGGTCATGGTAAGATAATTTTGTTTCAGGTTCACAGCAATAATTCATATTCCATGCCATGACAGAAGATGACCAGCGATCTTGACAAACAGTGTTTTTGATCAATCTACTACTTGTACACTACATGATTCCAAGCACTTCGTTCTTTTCTGCAAATATGCATTACATAGAATGACCGCTGCTTTATCTCCCTTCCTCTTTGATTGGCTTTCCCACCACTGCCAATGTTCCTGTCACAGTGTGAGCTAACAGACAGCTGAACCCAGGTGCTGAGGCATGACAGACCGCCATGTAGGGACAGAAAGAAGAGTTTATTTCAGAGGAATTTCAACAGAACATCGGTGGCACTTCTGAGTGACGCCATGAGACAAACCATTCATGATACATAAGGATCCCGCGATAAACACAAGTAGGGAGTCCACTTTAAATATTCACAGTACTTGGAAAACCCATGTCAGTCAATATAAACTTGACAAGATCAAATAAAAGCTCAAGGGCTTAACAACTCTAGATAAGACAACAATTAACAAATACTGGTGTACAGGTCCGCAGGACTCATGACAGAACCTCTCTCTCTCTCTCTCTCTCTCTCTCTCTCTAAGACTGGTAGCTGACAGGTCAGGAAACCCTGGAGAACTCAAGATAGGGCTGGTAAACTTGAGACAGGCATGATGCTCTCAAGATAGCGCTAGTAAACGTTGCATGTAACTCAGGAACATAGAATCAAACTCACGAACATGGAATAGTCCTCAAAATCCTGGAATAGTCCCCGGAAATCTCGAGAGCAACAGGAGAGCCAGGAAATCTTGATGACATTGAGTGTGGATTAGGGAACCTCAGAATGTGGTCTTGAGAAACTCAGAAGGTAGCCTCAGGAAGCTCAAAATGTAGCCTCGGGTAACTCGTAATGTAGCCTTGGATCAAGCATTGAGAATAGATGGCATCCTCGCCACTGAAAGCTCAAGCTATCCAAACCACTTTCCAAGCTGCTGTTGAGCCTCCACGAGGTCCATTTATGGTGGATTCCTACTGTCACAGTGTGTGGTAACAGACAACTAAACCCAGATGCAGAGGAATGACAGATTTCTATGTAGAAATAGAAACAAGAGTTTAGTCATAGGAATTCCAACAGAACATTGGTGCTCAACTGAGCAAAACTGCAAGACAAATCATACCTGAAACACAAGGAACCTGCAAGGGACTCTACTTTAAATGATCACAGTATGCAGAAAACCTGTGCCAGTCAAAATAAACTTGACAAGATTAAACAAAAAGCACAAGTGCTTAACAGTGTCAGATAAGATAACAATTAATAAATACAAACAAGAGAAAATCTGTAGATGCTGGATCTCCAAAGCAACACACACAAAATGCTGGAGGAATTCAGCAGCTTCTATTGGAAAAGAGTAAACAGTCAATGTTTCAGGCCAAGACCCTTCATCAAGACTGGAAAAAAGAGATGAGAGGTCAAAGTAAGAAGTTGGGGGAGGGCAAGAAGAAGTAAAAGGTGATATGAGAAACTGGGAGGGGGGAGGGATGAAGTAAAGAGCTGGGAAGTTGATTGGTGAAAGAGATAAAGAGCTTGTGAAAGGGGAATCTGATAGGAGAGGACAGAAGACCAGGGAAGAGGAAGGAGCACCAAAGGGAGATGATGGGCACATAAGGAGATAAGGTGAGAGAGGGAAATGGGAATGACAAATGGTGAAGGGGGGTGCGGGTGGAGAGGCATTTGTCAGAAGTTTGAGAAATCAATGTTCATACCGTCATGTTGGGGGCTACCCAGATGGAATATAAGGGGTTGCTCCTCCAAGCTGAGCGTGAACTCATCACGACAGTAGAGAAGGCCATGGACTGACATGTCAGATTAGGAATGGGAAGTAGAATTGAAATGGGTGGCCACTGGAAATCCCACATTTTCCGGTGGATGGATCATAGGTGCTCTGCAGTCTCCCAATCTATGTCAGGTCTCACCAATATACAGGAGGAGGCACCAGGAGCACCAGATATAGTAGATGAGCCCAACAGACTCATAGGTGAAGTGTTACCTCACCTGGAAGGTTGCTTGGGGCCCTGAATGATAGTGAGGGAGGAAGTGTAGTGGCAGGTGTGGCACTTATTCCGCTTGCAAGGATAGGTTTCAGGGGGAGAACAGTGGGAGAGACTAATGGACAAAGGAGTTGGGTAGGAAGCAATTCCCGCGGAAAGCAAAAATTGCAGGGGAATGAAAGACATGCTTTGTCGTGGCATCTCAGTGGAGATGACAGAAGTTATGCAGAATAACAGGAAGATACAGGTGCATAGACCTGCAGGGTTCATGACAGTTCCTCTGAGATCCAGTTTTTAACCCAGCTGTATTTGTCCATTCCCTGTTCAACCTTCTTATGTTTATCGATTATATACTCTGTGAATTCTCCCCTCTTCATAATCCAAGCCATGAAGTGGCTGCATTCCTTTTCTGTAGAAAGTTAAAATTTCTGCAGTATTGTCCATCTTAGGTCTTGATTCTCAGATTTTCCCACACATAGTGAAATATGCACAATCAATTCCCCAACCGAGTATACACTGGTGTTCTGAACATGATCTTCCATACTACTTAGGTGTTCTCAGTAAACTTGCTATACTCAATCAGTTGCCTACTGATCAAGTACACATGCACCTTCTGCTATCTCGAGCGGTTAGTAACCAGATTTCACAACTGATAGCCCTGTCTTGACAAGCTACTCAGCGCTGTCTGGTACTGATTTCTTTTACAAAACATTGAAACTCACAGACACCACACTTTTATATCTACCTATTGAGTTCTCTGACATGCCTATAAATGCTCTGTGATCCTGTGGTCATTGACCTCAATGTTGATCTATGATTGCTTCTCCTAAAAAGAATACTCAAACCTCTTAGAAGTCACTGGATACACAGTGGACCATGAACGCATCCCAGATGTGCCCCCAAATGTTGTGACTGTGCTCAAAGTCACCAGAGAGACACTAAAGCTGATGATATAGAGGTCTTTATTCGTCACAGCAAGTAGACATCATTCTGGAGACACTTTCAGTAGAGGCTCATAAATTCAAAGGTACGTCACATTTTTATATTCTAAAGATCAAGGTAACAGTAGGTGATTGAATACAATTTCAATAGTTACAATGACATTGTTTACTTCAAATAGTTCTTTTGCGATACATAGTGGAAGCACACTATAATTGATGAGACACCTCTGAAGATCCAGGCACCTTTGGGAGAAACTAATCAAAACCAATATTCTAAAAACTTTTGATGACAGAGAGCCAGACACCAAAAATTATTTTTGCAAGGGTTGTATATGAGTACACAAATATTGCAAGTACACGAAAACAGTTGGTTGCTTCTTCTGTGACCATGTTTGATATGCAAAGTGACAACATCTGTCTGGTCTGCCATCTTGAACTCAAGTTGCAATGGTGCAAATAACTTAGCTATGTTGCTTGGTGAGAAGCAGGCCAATTAACACGACCCCGTTGTCTTAACTTCTGGCTGTTGCGTATACAATCTCTTAGTCAGTTTAACGTCAATTTACTGCTTGCAATTTATAATAAGAATTGAAGGCCACTTGCAAGCATCCCAAACTTATTTATATTTACAGTAAGAATGGAAGAGTGGCTCTAGTTTGAATAAATACCTGCTATATCCACATATCTCCAGAATACTCCCTCACATCTGTGTTGTCATTTTCAATAAAAAGTGAAGATGAGCCAAAGGCCCTTCTGTTCAATTATGTTCCTTAGGACTCTACCAGTTACTAAATAGATGCACGCCCTGTCTTCTCAAAGTGAACTGGTCAAAATTAAATTCCATCTGCCTGTTCTCTGCCCAACTTTCCAACTGATCAATACCCTTCTGTAGCTTTAGCCAACCCTCATTATTTCTGGATTCATACAAACCTGTGCATTGTATCACTGCAGAAGTTTAACTAGAACAGAATTTCTGAGTTAATTTTGACAGCTGCCTGGACGATCTTTGTCTAGGAAGCTGTATGTGACTGTGACCCTAATCTCCATGACAAATTAGGCAGGGTAAAAAGGAGGTTAAATTTGAGTTCACAGGAAGTCACAGATCTCTGCAAGAAAAGAGAATGCAATTTGAGTATACTGGCCCTTTAAGGAGTATGGATTCAGAGAAGATAGAGTTATTTAAACCTGACTGCTCTGTGACTAAATAAGAACTGTTATGTTTCTCATGCCAATTAAGTTCATTTTACAACATACATGTTATATCACTGTTGACATCTTCTGAGAGAGTTGAACACCAGTAAGAAGATGGCAACAATCTTGAGAAAAAGTGAGGAGACAAGTTTTCTAATGGACACCAAGACTTCTAGAACTGTGCAACAAATTACTCTCTCCCAAATTAAGCAAATTTCCCACTGCATAGCATTGTCTATCTTGTAGTCATGCAATTGAATTTATACAAACATTAAATTAAACAACTTAGAAATGTCTTGAGTCTTGAGGTCATTGTGGGTTGGCCTGACGTAAACTGAATGTAGCAATCCACTAGTGGCTCTTTGTTAAAATTCCAATGAATTATCAGGATCTGACATAGGATGGAAATTGTTTTGGCTGCCTCATCAGTATATGGTTCCAGGGTGAATGAGTAATATGAATGATGGCAACTGCCTGCTGGTTCACTTCCATTTTATCAGAAGCACCAATTTCATCCATTTTACCATTTTATGTGCCCAGCAGATACTGGAACTAAAAGCTTGTTTACGTTGTTTTCCAACTGGGAAATAGATGAAGAGACAAAGAGTCCTTGAAAGTGAGTCCATTTCAGTGGGAACAGTTCAGTGATGGGATGAGTGAAGTTGAGTAAATTATCCCCACCGATTCAAGAGCCTGATGGTTGAGGGGTAATACTGTTCCTGAACCTGGTGGTGTAGGTCCTGAGGCTCCTGTACCTCCTTCCTGATGACAGCAATGAGAAGAGAGCATGGCCTTGATGGTAGGGGCCCTTGATCATGGATGATGCTTTCCTGCAACAGCACTCCATGCGAGTGTACTCAGTGCTGGGGAGGGTTTTACCTGTGGTGGACTGAGCCATATCTGCTACATTTTTATAGGTTTTTCTGTACAATGGCACTGGTGTTACCATACCAGCCCATGACACAACCAGTAAACATATTCTTCACCACACATCTATAAAAGATTCTCAAAGTTTTGGATGACATGCCAAATCTACACTAACTTCTAAGAAAGTAAACATAGAAACATAGAAATATAGAAAACCTGCAGCACAATACAGGCCCTTCGGCCCACAAAGTTGGGCCGAACATGTCCCGACCTTGGAAATTACTAGGCTTACCTATAGCCCTCTATTTTACTAAGCTCCATATATCTATCCAAAAGTCTCTTAAAGGACCCTATCATATCCGCCTCCACCACCATTGCCGGCAGCCCATTCCACGCACTCACCACTCTCTGAGTAAAAAACTTACCCCTACAATCTCCTCAGCACCTTAAACCTGTGTCCTCTTGTGGCAACCATTTCAGCACTGGGAAAAAGCCTCTGACTATCCACACGATCAATGCCTCTTATCATCTTGTACACCTCTATCAGGTCACCTCTCATCCTCCGTCGCTCCAAGGAGAAAAGGCCAAGTTCACTCAACCTGTTCTCATAAGGCATGCTCCCCAATCCAGGGCAACATCCTTGTAAATCTCCTCTGCACCCTTTCAATGGCTTCCACATCCTTCCTGTAGTGAGGCAACCAGAACTGAGCATAGTACTCCAAGTGGGGTCTGACCAGGGTCCTATATAGAAACATAGAAACATAGAAAATAGGTGCAGGAGTAGGCCATTCGGCCCTTCGAGCCTGCACCGCCATTTATTATGATCATGGCTGATCACCCAACTCAGAACCCCGCCCCAGCCTTCCCTCCATACCCCCTGACCCCCGTAGCCACCCTCAGTCTTCTAAATTCCAACGAGTAAAAGCCCAATTCATCCAGTCTTTCTTCATATGAAAGTCCCGCCATCCCAGGAATCAATCTGGTGAACCTTCTTTGTACTCCCTCTATGGCAAAGATGTCTTTCCTCAGATTAGGGGACCAAAACTGCACACAATACTCCAGGTGTGGTCTCACCAAGGCCTTGTACAACTGCAGTAGTACCTCCCTGCTCCTGTACTCGAATCCTCTCGCTATAAATGCCAGCATACCATTCGCCTTTTTCACCACCTGCTGTACCTGCTTGCCCACTTTCAATGACTGGTGTATAATGACACCCAGGTCTCGTTGCACCTCCCCTTTTCCTAATCGGCCACCATTCAGATAATAATCTGTTTTCCTATTTTTGCCACCAAAGTGGATAACTTCACATTTATCCACATTAAATTGCATCTGCCATGAATTTGCCCACTCACCCAACCTATCCAAGTCACCCTGCATCCTCTTAGCATCCTCCTCACTGCTAACACTGCCACCCAGCTTCGTGTCATCCGCAAACTTGGAGATGCTGCATTTAATTCCCTCATCCAAGTCATTAATATATATTGTAAACAACTGGGGTCCCAGCACTGAGCCTTGCGGTACCCCACTAGTCACCGCCTGCCATTCTGAAAAGGTCCCGTTTATTCCCACTCTTTGCTTCCTGTCTGCTAACCAATTCTCCACCCAATAGCTGCAACATTACCTCTCATCAATTCCATGATTGATGAAGGCCAATACACTGTATGCCTTCTTAACCACAGAGTCAACCTGCGCAGCTGCTTTGAGCGTCCGACTGACTCAGATGCAAAGATCCCTCTGATCCTCCACACTGCCAAGAGTCTTACGATTAATACTATATTCTACCATCATATTTGACCTACCAAAATGAACCACCTCACACTTACCTGGGTTGAACTCCATCTGCCACTTCTCAGCCCAGTTTTGCAGCCTATCAATGTCCTGCTGTAGCCCCTGACAGCCCTCCACACTATTCACAACACCTCCAACCTTTGTGTCATCAGCAAACTTACTAACCCATCCCTCCACTTCCTCATCCAGATCATTTATAAAAATCATGAAGAGAAAGGGTCCCAGAATAGATCCCTGTGGGTCTCCACTGGTGACCAAGCTCCATGCAGAATATGACCCATCTGCAACGACTCTTTGCCTTCTGTGGGAAAACCGGTTCTGGATCCACAAAGCAACATCCCCTTGGATCCCATGCCCCCTTACTTTCTTAATAAGCCTTGCATGGGGTACCTTATCAAAAGCCTTGATGAAATCCATATACACTACATCTACTGCTCTTCCTTCATCAATGTGTTTAGTCACATCCTCAAAAAATTCAATCAGGCTCGTAAGGCACAACCTGCCCTTGACAAAGCTATGCTGACTATTCCTAATCATATTATGCCTCTCCATATGTTCATAAATCCTGCCTGTCAGGATCTTCTCCATCAACTTACCAACCACTGATGTAAGACTCACTGGTCTATAATTTCCTGGGCTACTTCTACTCCCCTTCTTGAATAAGGGAACAACATCCGCAACTCTCCAATTGTCCGGAACCTCACCCATCCCCAGTGATGATGCAAGGATCATCGCCAGAGGCTCAGCAATCTCATTCCTCGCCTCCCACAGTAGCCTGAGGTACATCTCATCTGGTCCCAGCGTCCTATCCAACTTGATGCTTTCCAAAAGCTCCAGCACATCCTCTTTCTTAATATCTACATGCTCAAGCTTTTCAGTCTGCTGCAAGTCATCACTACAATCACCTTTTCCATAGTGAATACTGAAGTAAAGTATTCATTAAGTACCTCTGCTATTTCCTCCAGTTCCATACACACTTTCTCACTGTCACACTTGATAGGTCCTATTCTATCACGTCTTATCCTCTTGCTCTTCACATACTTGTAGAATGCCTTGGGGTTTTCCTTAATCCTGCCCACCAAGGCCTTCTCATGGCCCCTTCTGACTCTCCTAATTTCCTTCTTAAGCTCCTTCCTATTAGCCTTATAATCTTCTAGATCTCTAACATTACCTAGCTCTCCGAACCTTTTGTAAGCTTTTCTTTTCTTCTTGACTAGATTTATTACAGCCTTTGTACACCACAGTTCCTGTACCCTACCATAACTTTCCTGTCTCATTGGAACGTACCTATACAGAACTCCACACAAATATCCCCTGAACATTTGCCACATTTCTTCCGTACTTTTCCCTGAGAACATCTGTTTCCAATTAAAACTTCCAATTTCCTGCCTGATAGCCTCATAATTCTCCTTACTCCAATTAAATGCTTTTCTAACTTGTGTGTTCCTATCTCTCTCCAATGCTATTGTAAAGGAGATAGAATTGTGATCACTATCTCCAAAATGCTCTCCCACTGAGAGATCTGACACCTGACCAGGTTCATTTCTCAATACCAAATCAAGTACAGCCTCTCCTCTTGTAGGCTTATCTACTTATTGTGTCAAGAAACCTTCCTAAACACACCTAACAAACTCCACCCCATCTACACCCCTTGCTCTAGGGAGATGCCAATCGATATTTGGGAAAGTAAAATCTCCCATCATTACAACTCTGTTATTATTACACCTTTCCAGGATCTGTTTCCCTATCTGCTCCTCGATATCCCTGTTACTATTGGGCGGCCTTTAAAAAGCACCCAGTAAAGTTATTGACCCCTTCCTGTTCCTAACCTCCACCCACAGAGACTCTGTAGACAATCCCTCCATGGCGTCTATCTTTTCTGCAGCCGTGACACTATCTGTGATCAACAGTGCCATGCCCCACCTCTTTTGCCTCCCTCCCCGTCCTTTCTGAAATATCTAATACCTGGCACTTGAAGTAACCATTCCTGTCTCTGAGCCATTCTAGTCTCTGTAATGGCCACCACATCATATCTTCAAGTACCGATCCATGCTCTAAGCTCATCTGCTTTGTTCACAACACTCCTTGTTTTAAAATAGACACATTTCAAACCTTCAGTCTGAGCGCGTCCCTTCTCTATCACCTGCCTATCCTCCCGCTCACACTGTCTACAAGTTTTCTCTATTTGTAAGCCACCCTCCTCTGTGCTTTCTTCTTAATGGTACTTATGTGCTGGACCTAGGACAGAACCTTGTCAAAGATAACACTGAGGAATTTAAAGGTTATGATTTCCTCTGCTGGACATCTAAATACTTTTACCAAAATTAACCCATTGGATAAGACATAAACATTTACTTTGTTTTTTAGATTAAGGAATGCATATATCATAGTTAACATTGACCTGTTGATGGTTATTCAAGGTATCTATTTCAGGCTCATTTGAGCAATGATAGACCACAAATTAGGATTTCAATGGAAGATTATATTTGCCTTGGAGTCAGTACAGTCTCGATTCATTAAACTGGTGTTTGGGGTGATATAAGAGCCATGTGAGATGTGGAGATGGTCTTCTCATTGGAGTTTAGAATGAGAGGTGATCACATAAAAAGTATAAGATTTTAAATATAATTGATAGAATAACTTCAGGAAAGATTGTATTGTCTAGGACAAGGGTAAATTGAATTGTATCTGAATTAAAGGTCAGCCATTCAGCAAGTGAAATGTTCAAGGATATGTGGAGTGAAAAGGAAGATGGTTTAACTGAAGGACAAATCATGATAATATTAAATGTCTGTACTCTTGCGAGACAGTGTAACCTACAGGTTCCATTTCTAAAGTCAAAAGTAGATCAGGATCCTTATTTAAAGGTTGGGCTGATATATCAGGACTTTAAATTAACAGAGTATGAAATGGCTTAAGGTGCAAAGGGTCAAGTATCTATTGAACAACAACTGGTCAAGCATATTGTCCAAATTCTATAAAGGCGAGGAATCTCCAATTAGCAACAGACTTCAGACAGCCAGCTTGTTCTGATTGTGCTAAACAATCAAAACAATAAGCAAACTTTGTAGCTGAAAGTGACTGCCTTTGGAACCAGCATTTTATAAATATAATTTTTCAATCTATGTTCCCTTTCTTTTGATTTTCTGCAATATTTTGAGTATTCCTGAGTCTATAATGAGGAATTGATAAGGTTGAATACAAATGAACTAAGACTTTCCCCTCACAAATTCCTTTCCATCCTCAATATCCTTGCAAAGCATGGGTGCTGTGTAGATTACCCACCATACTGTTGATTTGGAAGAGATGCTGTAGAGGAACAAATAGACACAAAGACATTATTTCTGTGTGGTCTCATCATGATTGAGTTAGGTGTTTGGTCTCTGCTTCACGGAGCTTTGTAGATAGTGATAGGCCACCAGGGATCATTTTGTGTCCTTGCTAAGCAGGAATTCCTTTATTGTATCAAACCACTGTCCTCCACTTCAAGGGAAATGAGGCTGATGGTATTCTGCTGGGAGTTCTCCCCTGCTTCAGCCTCTGTCTACTAATCCCCATTTTTGGGGTCTGCTTGACACTCACCCTCTGTCAAAATTGTACAACACATACACCATGATGCATCTGGCTGAGGTATATAGAGGATCCACGTGGATCAACTGAGGCAATGGAGTCTCATATTTAGAAATTTAGACTTCACAGACCAGACCATGACAGAAAGAAAAGAGAAAGCAGGAAATAACCAGCAGACCAGACAGCATCTCTGGAGAGACAAAAGCTCAAATGAACCCTGACTTCTCATAAGTTTAGGGAGTAGCCAACCAGCAATTGTACTCATGTGCTCCTAAAGGCTTCCATTAAAAACGTGGACCTCTTCCTCAATAGGGAAGTCTTCACTTTCAGTGACTATTTTCAGTGACTATTGTGTGGGATCTTCTGGTTGGTGCTAATTTTCCATGAGAAGTGTATTAATTTGTATAAGGCCAGCATTCCTTCTTTAATGCCCAAACAAGAAAGTGAAGACTTCCCTATTGAGGAAGAGGTCCACGTTTTTAATGGAAGCCTTTAGGAGCACATGAGTACAATTGCTGGTTGGCTACTCCCTAAACTTATGAGAAGTCAGGGTTCATTTGAGCTTTTGTCTCTCCAGAGATGCTGTCTGGTCTGCTGGTTATTTCCTGCTTTCTCTTTTCTTTCTGTCATGGTCTGGTCTGTGAAGTCCGCATTCCGGTTCACGGTCCAGTCTGTGGACTCAGGACTCTGGGTCTTCCAGCTGTCCCTTGTTTGAGTTAATCATAAGCACTTGATTCCCATCTTGGGGCTTGGAATATAAGTAGCCTTGGGGTTGAGTGTGAGCTGCTGGTTTGTTTTGCCAAGGTCCCCTTGGAGCAACCTGACAGTGGAAGGCTAGAGCAGCCAATTGCCATCTTTAGGTCGCGTTGGGGAACCATCCCCTCATGGAGCCTTGCTGTCAGTAGTCAGAGCTATCTTTGTGGTATGGATTCGGCTGTTTCCTGGGCCAGCTGAGAGGCTGCCTGCTACTCTGAGCTAGGTAGGGATCTGGCTCTTTCTGTAGCCAGCTGAGGTTGCTGGCTGAACTGAGACTTGGAGCTACCCTGGAGCAGAGATGGATCTGTCTGTTGTTCTTTGGTGTTGTCTCTTGTCCTGGCCTCCGTGGGGTAAGCCAGGCCGTTTTGCCGTTACCCTGCGGGAGGTCTTGTATTGTCTTGTCTTGTCCTTGCCTCTGTTGGGTAAGTCCGGCCGTTCTGCCATTACCAGATGGAGAGACCTGTCCCACCTTGGTTTGGAGATGAAGTTGAGTCCCGGCTTGTCTTAGCATATGTCCTGGCTCTGTCTATGTTCTGTCCTGTCTCATGTTAGTGTCATGTTAAAGATGAGTTCCGGCTTGTTGATGGATAAGTCCCGGCTATATGTTGATGTTCGGTTCCCAGTCTGTCTCTGAGCTCCAAGAACCCTAGCCTCGAGGATCCCGCAGCCAAGCTCCAAGAACCCTCACCTGGAGGATCCCGCAGCCAAGGTCCAAGAACCCTAGCCTTGAGTATCCCGCAGCCAAGCTCCAAGAACCCTAGCCTCGAGTATCCCGCAGCCAAGCTCCAAGAACCCAAGCCTCGAGGATCCCGCAGCCAAGCTCCAAGAACCCAAGCCTCGAGGATCCCGCAGCCAAGCTCCAAGAACCCAAGCCTCGAGGATCCCGCAGCCAAGCTCCAAGAACCCAAGCCTCGAGGATCCCGCAGCCAAGCTCCAAGAACCCAAGCCTCGAGGATCCCGCAGCCAAGCTCCAAGAACCCAAGCCTCGAGGATCCCGCAGCCAAGCTCCAAGAACCCAAGCCTCGAGGATCCCGCAGCCAAGCTCCAAGAACCCAAGCCTCGAGGATCCCGCAGCCAAGCTCCAAGAACTCAAGCCTCGAGGATCCCAAGCCAAGCTCAGGCCTCTAGACCCCAGCCACGTCCTGTCCTGAAGCCATGTCATGTTCTTGCCTGGTTCTGGGGTCCGAGCCCGAGGCAAAACCCAGGTTCTGGGTCCTTGTCCAGTCTCGGGCTTGGAGTCCAAGCCTTGTCTCCTAGTCCATGATTTCTAGTCCTGGTCCCGCTTTTCCTAGCCCAAGTCCGCGTTCTTGTCCCTGCTTCTGGTCTGAATCCTGTCATATCCCTACTCTAGCCAAGTCCTGTTCCTTGTACTTCAGTGTCTGTGTCTTACATTTGTGTCTGTTCACAGCACCCCATTGTGGCACTTTCAGATTTCCATCAACTTTTGTATACTGTATCTCTTAGTTCTCTCTCTCTTTCTCTCTCTAGATTCCCATCTATTAACAACAGGACAATGAAAGCAATAATTTCAGCTGGCAATCCTTAGTCTCCATCCGATCACAGGCATCCTTTTGTTCACTTCATTCTCCCATTCTCTCCAATGTAAAACACACTTATTTTCTCTCCAGTTATGATGAAGGAGAAAATCTGGTTCTCTCTCCCACAGGTTAATCTGATCTGCCATTTTTCTGGCATTTTCTGTTTTTTTCTGAAATTGATGTCTGCCAAAGCTCCCAGCTAGCTGCTCACTAAGGCTTGGGGAAGATTACCTATTCCCCTCACTCAAAGACAGAACAATTTATCTGAGTTTCTTTCATCCCACAGGAGCAGACAGAGTGGATGCACTAACTTATTTCCATTGCAGTCTTCCCCAAAGGGAGAGATATTAGATATTCATAGACCCCCTGGCAGCCTTCTATTTCAAGTCCTTGGCCATAGACCTTGTCAATTCTCTTGCTGAAAGAACTGTCTACAGGCACAGTCACTGTTCTTCACCAGCTTATTCAGATAAGCTCCTGGGAGCATATTTCTATCTCCACTCCCTCCCATCGTTTCAGTATTTATTCATTCATTCAACAGCAGCACTTCCCTGAATATATGTAGTAGAGTGGTGTTTCCATTGTGGTGCTTCTCTTTAATGGCCGACTGTAAAGACTTGGAGATGCGAGAGACTGCACAAGATGTTGGAATGTGAAGCCACAGATAATCTGCTGGAGGAACCCTGCAGATTGAACAGCATTTGCGGCAGTGAGGGGGGAAACCAGGAGGAGAAGGAAATGCTGATGTTCCAGGTCAAAACCCTGCATCAGATTGTAGATTGTTTTTGTCTGTAAAGACTTCACCTACTTGGCTAAGTGCCAGCAGGGATGAGTTCGTCCCATAGATCAATAGAAAATGCAATGCCAAAACAGTGCAGCATTGCATAGAGAAATCTGATTAGAAAGCATAGAAAAACTACAGCACAGAAACAGGCCTTTTGGCCCTTCTTGGCTGTGCCGAACCATTTTCTGCCTAGTCCCACTGACCTGCACACGGACCATATCCCTCCATACACCTCCCATCCATGTATCTGTCCAATTTATTCTTAAATGTTAAAAAAGAAACTGCATTTACCACCTCGGCTGGCAGTTCATTCCATACTCCCACCACTCCCTGTGTGAAGAAGCCTCCCCTCATGTTCCCTTTAAACTTTCCCTCCGCTCACCCTTAACCCATGTCCTCTGGTTTTTTTCTCCCCTTGCCTCAGTGGAAAAAGCCTGCTTGCATTCACTCTATCTATACCCATCATAATTTTATATACCTTTATCAAATCTCCCTTCATTCTTCTACGCTCCAGGGATAAAGTCCTAACCTATTCAACCTTTCTCTGTAACTGAGTTTCTCAAGTCCTGGCAACATCCTTGTAAACCTTCTCTGCACTCTTCCAACCTTATTTATATCCTTCCTGTAATTTGGTGACCAAAACTGAACACAATACTCCAGATTCGGCCTCACCAATGCCTTATACAACCTCATCATAACATTCCAGCTCTTATACTCAATAAACAACATACATCAAAGTTGCTGGTGAACGCAGCAGGCCAAGCAGCATCTATAGGAAGAGGTGCAGTCGACGTTTCAGGCCGAGACCCTTCGTCAGGACTCAATACTTATACTCAATACTTTGATTAATAAAGGCCAACGTACCAAAAGCTCTCTTTACGACCCTATCCACCTGTGACGCCACTTTTAGGGAATTTCGTATCTGTATTCCCAGATCCCTCTGTTCTACTGCACTCCTCAGTGCCTTACCATTAACCCTGTATGTTCCACCTTGGTTTGTCCTTCCAACGTGCAATACCTCACACTTGTCTGTATTAAACTCCATCTGCCATTTTTCAGCCCATTTTTCCATCTGGTCCAAGTCCTTCTGCAGGCTCTGAAAACCTTCCTCACTGTCTACTACACCTCCAATCTTTGTATCAACAGCAAATTTGCTGATCCAATTTACCACATTATCATCCAGATCATTGATATAGATGACAAATAACAATGGACCCAGCACTGATCCCTGTGGCACACCACTAGTCACAGGCCTCCACTTGGAGAAGCAATTCTCTACTACCACTCTTTGGCTTCTTCCATCGAGCCAATGTCTGATCCAATTTACCACCTCTCCATGTATGCCTAGCGACTGAATTTTCCTAACTAACCTCCCATGCGGGAGCTTGTCAAAGGCCTTACTGAAGTCCATGTAGACAATATCCACTGCCTTCCCTTCATCCATTTTCCTGGTAACCTCCTCGTAAAACTCCAATAGATTGGTCAAACATGACCTACCACGCACAAAGCCATGTTGACTCTCCCTAATAAGTCCCTGTCTATCCAAATGCTTGTAGATTCTGTCTCTTAGTACTCCCTCCAATAACTTACCTACTACCGACATTAAACTTACCAGCCTATAATTTCCCGGATTACTTTTCGATCCTTTTTTAAACAACGGAACAACATGAGCCACTCTCCAATCCTCCGGCACCTCACCTGTAGACAGCGACATTTTAAATATATCTGCCAGGGCCCCTGCAATTTCAACACTAGTCTCCTTCAAGGTCCAAGGGAACACCCTGTCAGGTCCCGCGGATTTATCCACTTTAATTTTCCTCAAGACAGCAAGCACCTCCTCCTTTTCAATCTCTACAGTTTCCACGATCTTACTACTTGTTTCCCTTAATTCCATAGACTTCATGCCAGTTTCCTTAGTAAATACAGATGCAAAAAACCTGTTTAAGATCTCCCCTATTTCCTTTGGTTCTGCACTTAGCCGACCACTCTGATCTTCAAGAGGACCAATTTTATCCCTTACAATCCTTTTGCTCTTAATATACCTGTAAAAGGTCTTTGGATTATCCTTCAATTTGACTGCCAAGGCAACCTCATGTCTTTTTTTATCCCTCCTGATTTCTTTCTTAAGTATTTTCTTGCACATCTTATACTCCTCAAGCACTTTATTTACTCCCTGTTTGCTATACATGTCATACAACTCCCTTTTCTTCTTTATCAGAGTTGCAATATCCCTTGAGGACCAAGGTTCCTTATTCCTATTCAATTTGCCTTTAATCCTGACAGGAACATACAAACTCTGCACTCTCAAAATTTCTCCTTTGAAGGCTTCCCACCTACCGATCACATCTTTGCCAGAGAACAACCTGTCCCAATCCACACTTTTTAGATCCTTTCTCAGTTCTTCAAATTTGGCCTTCTTCCAGTTCAGAACCTCAACCCTAGGACCAGATCTATCCTTGTCCATGATCAAGTCGAAACTAATGGTGTTATTCACTGGAACCAAAGTGCTCCCCTACACAGACTTCCGTCACTTGTCCTAACTCGTTTCCTAACAGGAGATCCAATACTGTATCCCCTCTAGTTGGTCCCTCTATATATTGATTTAGAAAACTTTCCTGAACACATTTTACAAACTCTAAACTATCTAGACCCCTAACAGTATGGGAGTCCCAATCAATATATGGAAAATTAAAATCCCCTACCACCACAACTTTATGTTTCCTGCAGTTGCCTGCTATCTCTCTGCAGATTTGCTCTTCCAATTCTCATTGACTATTGGGTGGTCTGTAATACAATCCCACTAATGTGGCCATACCTTTCCTGTTTCTCAGCTCCACCCATAAGGACTCAGTAGACAAGCCCTCTATTCTGCATTGAAATATATACACCTCAGATTACACTGTTCCAGGAGTCCTGTAATTATAGGTGGAAACATGGAAGCATGAAAAAGCATGGCACATGATTCTAAATTAAACTAAGACCATCTGCCTACATATGGTCCGTATCCCTCAGTTTGCTACCTATTTATGTCTAAATGCCTCTTAGAAGCAATTGAGATATCTGTTCCTACTGCCTTCCTGGGCAGTTCCAGGCATCAATACCCTGGGATAGAACATAGAATAGTACGACACAGTACAGGCCCGTCAGCCCACAATATTGTGCCGACCCTCAAACCCTGCTTCCCATATAACCCCCCACCTTAAATTCCTCCATATACCTGTCTAGTAGTCTCTTAAATTTCACTAGTGTATCTGCCTCCACCACTGACTCAGGCAGTGCATTCCACGCACCAACCACTCCCTGAGTAAAAAACCTTCCTCTAATATCCACCTTGAACTTCCCACCCCTTACCTTAAAGCCATGTCCTCTTGTATTGAGCAGTGGTGCCCTGGGGAAGAGGCACTGGCTATCCACTCTATCTATTCCTCTTAATATATTGTACACCTCTATCATGTCTCCTCTCATCCTCCTTCTCTCCAAAGAATAAAGCCCTAGCTCCCTTAATCTCTGATCATAATTCATACTCGCTAAACCAGGCAGCATCCTGCTAAATCCCCTCTGTACCCTTTCCAGTGCTTCCACATCCTTCTTATAGTGAGGCGACCAGAAATGGACACAGTGCTCCAAGTGTGGCCTAACCAGAGTTTTATAGAGCTGCATCATTACCTAGCGACTCTTAAACTCTATCCCTCGACTTATGAAAGCTAATACCCCATAAGCTTTCTTAACTACCCTATCTACCCATGAGGCAACTTTCAGGAATCTGTGGACATGTACCCCCAGATCCCTCTGCTCCTCCATATTTCCAAATATCCTGCCATTTACTTTGTACTCTGCCTTGGAGTTTCTCCTTCCAAAGTGTACCATTTCATACTTCTCTGGGTTGAACTCCATCTGCCACTTCTCAGCCCACTTCTGCATCCTATCAATGTCTCTCTGCAATCTTCGACAATCCTCTACACTATCCACAATACCACCAACCTTTGTGTTGTCTGCAAACTTGTCAGCCCACCCTTCTACCCCCACATCCAGGTCATTAATAAAAGTCACGCAAAGTGGAGGTCTCAGAAACGATCCTTGCGGGACACCACTAGTCACAATCCTCCAATCCGAATGCAAGCGAATTCTGAATCCACCTGGCCAAACTTCCCTGGATTGCATGCCTTCTGACTGTCTGAATAAGTCTACCGTGTGGAACCTTGTCAAATGCCTTACTAAAATCCACGTAGATCACATCCACTACACTACCCTCATCTATATGCCTGGTCACCTCCTCAAAGAACTCTACCAGGCTTGTTAGAGATAATCTGCCCTTCACAAAGCCATGCTGACTGTCCCTGATCAGACAATGATTCTCTAAATGCCCATAGATCCTATCTCTAAGAATCTTTTCCAACAGCTTTCCCACCATAGTCATAAGGCTCACTGGTCTATAATTACCCAGACTATGCCTACTACCTTTTTTGAACAAGGGGACAACATTCGCCTCCCTCCAATCCTCCGGTACTATTCCTGTGGACAATGAGGACATAAAGATTCTAGCCAGAGACTCAGCGATCTCTTCCCTCGCTTCTTGGAGCAGCCTGGGGAATATTCTGTCAGGCCCTGGGGATTTATTCGTCCTAATGTATTTTAACAACTCCAACACCTCCCCTCCCTTAATATCAACATGCTCCAGAATATCAACCTCACTCATATTGTTCTCATCGTCATCAAGTTCCCTCTCATTGGTGAATACCGAAGAGGAGTATTCATTGAGGACCTCGCTCACTTCCACAGCCTCCAGGCACATCTTCCCACCTTTATCTCTGATTGGTCCTACTTTCACTCCTGTCATCCTTTTGTTCTTCACATAATTGAAGAATGCCTTGGGGTTTTCCTTTACCCTACTCTCCAGGGCCTTCTCATGCCCCCTACTTGCTCTCCTCAGATAATTCATTTAATTATTTATTAAATAATTCGCTTAATTATTTATGGTGCAACTGTAACGAAAACCAATTTCCCCCGGGATCAATAAAGTATGACTATGATTATGACTAACCCCTTCTTCAGCTCCTTTCTTGCTTCCCTATATTCCTCCATAGACCCATCTGATCCTTGCTTCGTAAACCTCATGTATGCTGCCTTCTTCCACCTGACTAGATTTTCCACCTCACTTCATGGTTCCTTCACCCTACCATTCTTTATCTTCCTCACCGGGACAAATTTATCCCTAACAACCAACAAGAGATCCCTAAACATCGACCACATGTCTATAGTACATCTCCCTGCAAAAACATCCCAATTCACACCCGCAAGTTCTAGCCTTATAGCCTCATAATTTGCTCTTCTCCAATTAAAAATTTTCCTGACCTCTCTGATTCTATCCTTTTCCATGATAATGCTAAAGGCCAGGGAGCGGTGGCCACTGTCCCACAGATGCTCACCCACTGAGAGACCTGTGACCTGACCTGGTTCGTTACCTAATACTAGATCTAGTATGGTATTCCCCTAGTCGCCTGTCTAAACCCTTGGAGCTAATCAGGTGCCAATCAATATTAGGGAAGTTAAAGTCACCCATGATAACAAACCTGCTATTTTTGCACCTTTCCAAAATCTGCCTCCCAATCTGCTCCCCGGTATCTCTGCTGCTACCAGGGGGCCTATAGAATACTCCCAATAGAGTAACTGCTCCCTTCCTGTTCCTAACTTCCACCCATACAGACTGAAAAGAGGATCCTGCTACATTACCCACCCTTTCTGTAGCTGTAATAGTATCCCTGACCAGAAATGTCACTCCTCCTCCCCTTCCCCCCTACCCCATCCCTTTTAAAGCACTGAAATCCAGGAATATTGAGAATCCATTCCCGCCCTGATGCCAGCCAAGTCTCTGTAATGGCTGCTACATCATAATTACACTTGTGTATCCAAGCTCTCAGTTCATCACCTTTGTTCCTGATGCTTCTTGCATTGAGGTACACACACTTTAGCCCTTCTACCTTACTACCTTTACACCCTTTATTTTGCTTCTCTTTCCTCAAAGCCACTTTATATGTTAGATCTGGCTTTACTCCATGCACTTCTTCCACTACTCTATTGCACTGGGTCCCATCCCCCTTGAAAATTAGTTTAAACCTTCCTGAACCATGCTAACAAACCTACCTGCAAGGTTATTTCTCCCCCTCGAGTTCAGTTGCAACCCATCCAATCTGTACAGGTCCCACCTTCCCCAAAAGAGATCCCAATGATCCAAAAATCTAAAACCCTGCCCCCTGCACCAACTCCTCAGCCACGCATTCAACTGCCATCTCCTCCAATTCTTACCATCACTATCACGTAGCACTGGCAGCAATCCTGAGAATGCCACCCTTGAGGTCCTGTTCTTCAGCCTTCTGCCTAGTTCCCGAAACTCACACTTCAGGACCTCATCCCTCTTCCTGCCTATGTTGTTGGTGCCAACATGTATCACGACTTCTGGTTGCTTTCCTTCTCATACCAGGATCTTGAGAAATAAAGTGTCAGTGCATCTTTCAGAGTGCAAACCACCATTATGCTGTATCAACCCACTTTTTGGTTATTTATTTGCAGAGAAATACCACAATAGTTTGAATAATTCCATTTAAAACAGATTAATGTATGCAATAGACATTCTGACATTCTTGGTCTTTGCAGACATCCAAGAAAACAGAAGAATGCCCCAAAGGATGAGTGACAGTCAAAATGTTAGAAACCCAGAGCCCCCCCCCTACTCTTCCCTCCCAGGCACAAGCAGCAGCTTCAACCTGTTCCCCCAACCCCCTACCTTCTATTGATTCCTTTCTGGGGAATTAAACCTCCATAGGATCTAGTCTCTAAAGCGTATGCATATCTGACTGGCAGACTGAATTAAAATCAGACCTGGTGCATTAACCTAGTGAACCATACTGGAAGGTTGCAGAATTTGCTTTCAAGATAAATACATTTTTTATTTTTAAAATCCCTCTGTAATCTAATTTGGATGGGAGGTTATCTTTGGGGAAAAACACTCAAGGTTTTTCCTCTTGACCTGTGTAATGAACAAGTGAGCCTGTAAAATTTAGAATTAAAGGCAACATTTTTTGACCAACAGTTAATTAATAAAGCCATTTAACATAGTATACTTAAACCAAATCCTAAAAAAATGCTGTGAAAGATGTAAGTATAATATAGATGCTTAAGATCTGAAACCTCGAAGCAGCTGTCCAGCCTCAACAATTATTTCAGGACTTCTTTCAATACAAATATGAAGGTAAATTTACAACTAGAATCAGGACCAGATGTATATGATTCTAATAACTATTCTGCTGTAGTTCCAAATGAACAGGCTGTATTTTTCAAACAGATATATCATTAATAAGTCTAATCTGTGATCAAGTGATGTCCTCACATTTAGTCATCTATTTTCTCGTTTTCATTGGTAATGTAATTTTCAGTATTCCCACTGAAAGAGAAACATAAGATTCTTTTTTTCATTCCAGAAGGTGAGTTCCTATTCTCGTTTGCACTAGAATGATTTATGTAGACTGGATTTTGAAGAGTATAGTGCTCTTTGGAACATTGCCCAAATGATTTCACTGTGCACTGTGTAAACACTTGAATCATTTTTAACACACAGGAGCCTCCATTAATTCAGAGCCTCTGTGGAACATTGATTAAAATACATGCTGCTTTGCATGTTGAAAATAAATCTGGTGCATCACATAAGGATTAAGCATCCCTTGAATTTAAGTGTGCTTGAGTATTACTGGAGCTGAAGCATACAGTACTTATTTATGTATTTCAAAGTCCATCTCGTTATAACATTTTGTTAAAAAGAAATCAGAAATAATTTATTTTTAAGCATTTGCTTTCACAGGTTTAATGTAAATATTTCTTATAGCATTTTCATAAGTTATTACTTACAATGTTGTCTTTTTACCATAAAAATATAGTCCATAATTCCTGAAGTCGACAATACTGAAAGCCATGCTCCTATGCTGAAGTATTGGCAGCTTTTTGACTGCATAATCTTCACATTTGTGCTTGCTTCTGTCTTCACTCAATATTCATCAGTAAAGCATCACACGAATGTAATTTGGAGAAATAGCACTACTTAACCTTGTAGAGCTTATGCGCCAGTTTTAAAAAGACGAGCAGGCCTGTCAGTGTTCTTCTGTGGAGACAGTTGAAGGCAATTCCTTGTGGAGTTTACATGCCACTTTTAAAAAGTGACCGGGGCCTGTTAAGACTTGTCTATGGGGCAGGAGATTGCTTTGGTTATTAGTAACATAGCAAGGGCCAATAAAAAGAAGCAAGGTGTAAGCAGAGTGGTCATGCTTGGAGTGGGCTGGGGTTAGAGTGGGAGGCTTTGGCTTAACGGGATGGAACCAGGGTTAGTGGAATGTTCTTTATGTGAGCTTTGGGAACTCTGACAGACCTCCAGTCACCTAGATAACTACAGTGGTATGAATGCATGAGCTGCAGTTCCTTAAAGACCATATTAAGGAACTGGAGCTGCAGCTTGATGACCTTTGCCTCATACAGGACTATGGGGAGGTGAGGGATAAAAGCTACAGGGAGGTAGTCAATGCTAAGCTGCAGGAGGCAGGTAGCTTGGTGACTGTCAGGACAGGGAAAGGGAATAAGCAGCCAGTGAGAGTACGCCTGTGGCCAACTCCCTCAATATTAAGTATACTGATTTGGACACTGTTGGGGAGGGGAATGAACTACCAAGTAGAAGCCACAGCTCTCTGGTCTCTAGCACTGAGACTGGCTCTGTTACTCAGAAAGGAAGGCAGGAGACGAGGAGTGTAGTTGTGATAGGGGATTCCATAGTGAGAGGAGCAGACAGAAGATTCTGTGTCCTGACGAAGGGTCTCGGCCTGAAACGTCGACTGCACCTCTTCCTACAGATGCTGCTTGGCCTGCTGCGTTCACCAGCAACTTTGATGTGTGTTCCCAGATGATATGTTGCCTCCCAGATTCCAGAGTCAGGGGTGCCTTGGATTAAAACCACAGCACTCTAAAGGGGGAGGGTGAACCGCCAGAAGTCATGATACAAATTGGTACCAACAACATTGATAGGAAAAGGGAGGAGGCCCTGGAGAGAGAGTTTAGGGAATTAGGTAGAAAGCTGAAAAACAGAATCTCAAGGGTAGTAATCTCTGGATTACAGTCTGTAACAAGGACCAGTGAGATTAAGAGTGGGATGATTTGGCAGACGAATGCATGGCTGAGAAAATGCTGTGGGGGCAGGGTTACAGGTTTCTGGGTCATTAGGATCTCTTCTGGGCAAGGTATGGCCATACAAAAAGTGCAGGTTATACCTGAACTCAAGGGACACCAAAGTCTTTGAGGGCAGATTTACTAGAACTGATGAGGAGGGTTTAAACTAATTTGGCAGGGAGCTGGGGATAGGGTTGACGATGAGGCAGTTGGTGTGGTGAGACTGTCAGGAAGGACAGGCAAATAATAGGGCAAATTACAGTCAGTGGGATGAGTTGAAGTGTAACATGGGGGAAAAATTGAAAATGTTGATGAAAACAGGACTGAAGGTGTTATATTTGAATGCATACAGTGTACAGCATAAGGTAGATGATCTTGTAATGCAGTTAGAGATTGGCAGGTATGACACTGTGGCATCACTGAATCGTAACTGAAAGAAGATCATAATTGGGAACTCAACATCCAAGAATACACCTTGTACAGAAAGGACAGGCTGATAAGTTCGGGAGGAGTCTCTGTTGGTAGAAAACAAATTCAAATCCTTAGAAAGAGGTGGCACAGGATTGAAAAATGTAGAATCCCTGAGGGTGGAGTTAAGAAACTGCAAGTGTAAAAAAAAACCTGATGAGAGTTATATATAGTACAGACCTCTGAACCACAGATATGGGATACAAATTACAACAGGAAATAGAAACATCATGTAAAAAGGGCAATGTTATGATAGTCCTGGGGGATTTCAATATGCAGGTAAATTGTGAAGATCAAGCTGATGATGGAACTCAAGAGAAATAATTTGTGGAATGCCTCCGAGATGGCTTTTTGGAGCAGCTTGTGGTTGAACCTACTAAAGGATCAGCAATTCTCGATTGGGTGTTGTGTAATGAACCCAATATGACTAGGGTGCTTAAGGTAAAGGAACCTTAGGTGTCATGGTCCGGTCCGTGAAGTCCATATTCCGGTTCACAGTCCGGTCCATCGACCCTTGCTCCAGGTTTTCCTGTCTACTCTGTTTCTGTTCTTGTTAAGCTCTAATTGAGCCAGCTGATGCTCATTGGGGCTGGCTGCATAAATACCTTCAGAGACCAGGGCGTGGCTGCTGGATTGTTCTTGTCCTTACTGCTTGTATCCCTTCCTCTGCCTTCTGTTTCCTTGCCTGAAGCCCTGCCTTGTCTTGCCGGTAACTGTCGCCTCGTCTTGCCTGCAGTCTTGTCCTGGAGCCACCCTGTACCTAGCTCCCTTCCTGTCCCTTGCCTCCGTCGGGTAAGCCAGGCCATCTTGCCGTTACCTGCGGCTGGTTCTGTCCCTTCCTGTCCCTTGCCTCCGTTGGGTAAGCCAGGCTGTCTTGCCCTTACCTGCAGTTGGTTCTGTCCCTTCCTGTCCCATGCCTCCGTCGGGTGGTGATCCGTGCCCTGCCCAGGTGAACCGCGTCCTGCCCAGGAGGAACTTGCCTAGCCTCAAGCCTGAAAACTCCAGCCTCCTGCCTAGCCTCAAGCCTGAAGACTCCATCCTCCTACCTAGCCTCAAACCTGAAGACTCCAGCCTCCTGCCTAGCCTCAAGCCTGAAGATTCCAGCCTCTAGTCTCCTGTCAAGCCTCGTCTCTAGCCTCTAGACTCAAGCCTCCTGCCTCCTGCCAAGCTTTGCCTCAAGTCTCTAGCCTCTAGCCTCTATCCTCCTGCCTCCTGCCAAGCCTCGCCTCTAGCCTCAAGCCTGAAGACACCAGCCTCCTGCCTCCTGCCAAGCCTCGCCTCTAGCCTCAAGCCTGAAGACTCCAGCCTCGTCCTGCCTGCCTGCCAAGCCTTGTCCTTGTCTAGTTCTGGGGTCCGAGCCAGAAGCAAGACCCAGGTACTGGGTCATTGTCCAGTCTCTGGCTCGGATTCCAAGCCCGGGCTCCTAGTTCTCTTGTTCTGTCCTGTTCCGGGTTCCCAGTTTTCGTGTCCATGTCCTTGCCCTCAGCCTGTATCCTAGTCCTGTCCCTAGTACTTCAGTGTCTGTGTCTTGCACTTGGGTCCATTCCCAGCCACCTCCTCATGACATTAAGAGGCAGTGATTATAATATAATTGTTATGATCCAGTCTGTGAAGTCTGCATTCTGGTTCACGGTCCAGTCCGTGGATTCCATATTCCGGCTATTCCTTTTTTCCCTTGTTCCATTGGGCACCTTAATCAAGGCACCTGTTTCTCATTTCGAGCTGGTAACATAAATAGCTCTGGGGTCCAGTGATTCCTTGCTGGACCATCCTCGGCAGTAACCTCGGCAGTAACATTGCCAGAATCCTCACCGGAACAGATCCATCAAGTTACCCTACTGGAGTGAGTCAAGAAACGCTGTCTGTAGTTCCGGGGCCTAGTCGAGAGCTCGCCGCTACTTGGAGCCACTTCATGACAAGATAAAAGAACTGTCTATCGTTGTGTAGTTTTGTCTCTTCGTGTCCTAGTCTCAGCTGGGTAGGTCCGGCCATTTGCCACTATCTTGAGTTGGGAACAATCACTTTGTGTCCTCGCCTCCTTTGGGTAGGTCCGGCTGTTTGCCGCTACCCTGAGGGGGGAATGGTCTCAGTATTTTGTGCCCTGTGTCCAAGGAGGAGCCCCGGCTCGGAGTTTCATGTCCTGTGTCTAAGAAGAGTTCCGGCTCTATGTCCTGTGTCCAAGGAGGAGCCCCCGGCTCAGTGTTCTGTGTCCTGTGTCTAAGTCAATTCTGAGCCTAGTCCAAGTCAAGAGTCAAGTTCCAAATCCAAGTTGACAGCCAAGTTCCAAATCCAAGTTGAGAGTCAAGTTCCAAATCCAAGTTGAGAGTCAAGTCCAAGCCAAGTCCGGGTCAAGTCAAAGCCAAGTCCAAGTCCGAGTCCAAGCCAAGAGCCAAGTCTAGACCCAGGTGCCGAGTCCTGGCCAAGACTCGAGCTTCAAGTCATGACCTGAGTTCCCTGTCAAGTTCAAGTCCAGGTTTTCCAGTTTGTCACTCTACATCTACCTTCGTGTTATCAATTTGTCCTCGCTCCTTGGCTTCCCTAGCATTCTTAATAAACATATTCCAGTTTCTAGTACTTCAGTGTCTGTGTCTTGCATTTGGGTCTGCTTCCATCGCCTTCTTATGACAATGATGCAATTCACTCTTTAGTTTGAGAGGGAGACACTAACATCAGATGTATCAGTATTACAGAGGAGTTAAAGGAATTACAGAGGCATGAAAGAGGAGCTGGCCAAAGTTGATTGGAAGGGTACTCTAGCAGGGATGACAGAAGAACAGTATTGGCTGAAAATTCTGGGAGCAATTCAAAAAGTACAGGATAGATACATCTCAAAGATGAAGAAGTATTCTAAAGGGAGGATGAGGCAACTGTAGCTGACAAGGAAAGTTAAAGACTGCATAAGAGCGAAATGGTAACATGTAATATGACATTGATGAAGGTAGAGCCATAGGTGTACTGTATATGGATTTCAGCAAGGCATTTGATAAGGTACCCCATGCAAGGGTTATTGAGAAAGTAAGAAAGCATGGGATCCAGGGGGACATTGCTTTGTGGGTCCAGAACTGGCTTGCCCACACAAGCCAAAGAGTGGTTGCAGATAGGTTATATTGTGCATGGAGGTCGGTGACCAGTGGTGTGTCTCAGGGATCTGTTCTGGGACCCCTACTCTTCATGATTTTTTATAAATGACCTGGATGAGGAAGTGCAGGGATGGGTTAGTGAACTTGCTGATGACAAAAAGGTTGGGTGTATTGTGGATAGTGTGGAGGGCTGTTAGAGGTTACAGCAGGATACTGATAGATGCAAAAGTGGGCTGAAAAGTGGCAGATGGAGTTCAACCCAGATAAGTGTGAGGTGGTTCATTTTGTTAGGTCAAATATGATGGCAGATTACAGCACTAATGGTAAGACTCTTGGCAGTGTAGAGGATCAGAGGGATATTGGGGTCCGAGTCCATAGGTTAAGAAGGCATACAGTGCATTGGCCTTCATCAACCGTGGGATTGAGTTCAAGAGCCAAGAGGTAATGTTGCAGCTATATAGGACCCTGGTCAGACCCCACTTGGAGTACTGTGCTCAATTCTGGTTGCCTCACTACAGAAAGGACGTGGAAACCATAGAAAGGATGCAGAGAAGATTTGCAAGGGTGTTGCCTGAATTGGGGAGCATGCCTTATGAGAATAGGTTGAGCCCCTTGGAGTGACCAAGAATAAGAGGTGACCTGATGGAGCTGTACAAGATAATGAGAGGCACTGATCGTGTGGATAGTCGGAGGCTTTTTCCCAGGGCTGAAATGGCTAGCATGAGAGGGCATAGTTTTAAGCTGCTTGGAAGTAGGTACAGAGAAGATGTCAGGAGTAAGCTTTTTACGCAGAGAGTGGTGAGTGTGTGGAATGGGCTGCCGGCGGTGGTGGTGGAGGCGGAAACGATAGGGTCTTTTAAGAGACTCCTGGATAGGTATATAGAGCTTAGAAAAATAGAGGGCTATGGGTAAGCCTAGGTAGTTCTAAGGTAAGGACATGTTCAGCACAGCTTTGTGGCCGAAGGGCCTGTATTATTCTGTAGGTTTTCTAGGTTTCTCTGTTTCTAATATAGCAAAACTTAGTGGGAAGTTGGAGAATTGAGAAGCTTTTAAAAACCAACTAAAGGCAAATAAAAAATCATAAGGAGGGATGAGATGAAATATGAATATCATCATTATCATTATTATGTGCCATGTAGTATGACATGAGTGATCATGGTCTTCCATCCATCTTTACTCTGAGAAGTTCTAATAAGTTCTCCAAAACTTTTGCCTGTCCATTCTTTGATGTAACTCATGAGTGTTATGTGTTATCAACTGTGAATTTTTCTTTCATCAGTTTTTCCCATCACTACAAGTTGTTCGAGCTTCCCTTTACTCAGTACCTGTCCCAGAAATTCCAACTGCCACTTCCTAAATGATGACATTTTCTCTGCTTATTCTGGCTTTTCGCAACCCTTTCTCATTTGTTACTCTGTCTTTCTACGATACCTTCATCATTCTTTTCAAAAACCACATTGCTGCAGTTTTGAGCGTTCCTTCATCTTGCTTTGATAATGTCCAACATTCGCTTCCATATGTTCTTGAAGAACGACTGTAGCTCTGCTACACTGAGTTTTGTAGCCATAGTAATTATGTAATTCTTTAGTATCTTGCTCAAACACTTGAACGTGCATTTAGCAATTCCAATCCTTCTTCTAGCTTCAACATCAGCCTAAGTAATTGAATTTCCATGTTTGCTTAATTGTTTTGTTGCCCACTTTCAGTTCATACTTCTGTACTTCTTCCTTCTTGGTGACAACCATACATTCAACCTTCTTGCAGGTGATCGTCAATCCTCTCTGCACTTTCTTCAATGATTTTGTCTAGTATTTCTTGGAGCATCTCTTTAGGAGTAGCTATCAGTACCTTGTCTGTGTATCATAGATTGTAAAAATTGTATCCACCAATTATCATGTCTGGAATACTGCTAATTTCTCTTAGAATCTTGTCACTATAAATGTTGAATAGGTCAGTTGAGAGTACACAGCCCTATCTGACATCCCTCTTATTCTGGACAAAATCACTTGCCTCTTTTTCAGCTCTCATTCCTGCTCTTTGTTCCCAATTCAAATTTCAGATTATTCTGATCTCTTTCCCATCAATGTCCAAGTACTGAAGGATTTTCATAAGCTCTTCATGTCTCACCTTATCAAATGCTGTGGCATAATCATATAGGTCTTTCTGCACCTCGATGGAATGCTCACAAATCATTCTAAGGATGAAGATTGCATTTCATATTCTACTTTCTTCAATGAAGCTGTACGACTCTTGTGTGATCTCTGCTTTCATGTTTTTTTCTTGCTTTCATCTTTATGGTTTGTAGCAGGACTTTCACAACATGGCTCATCAAAATAATTGTGCGATGTAACTCACATTCAATTGCTGTAATGTTTTTCACATTGCAGTGAATACTGACTTGCTCATTTCCTCAGGACTTTCCCTGCTATCATATATTTCATTCAGCAAATCTATCAATCTTTCAATTCCTAGGAGTGCTGACTCTCTCCACCACTGATCTTCCAAAGTAGTCTGCACCATGTTTGCCCTCCTGACCCTTCCTAAACTCAACAATCAGTTCTGTTGGAAGACTGTCAGTGTAGAAACATTGTGATCCACCAGCAGTTTGTCTATCAAGGTTGTTGATCAAGAAAGAGAAGAGCAATAAACACCACGCAAGAGAGTAAGCAGGTCAGTTACAGAACATGCAAAAGTTGATTTCAACATTTTGAATCAATAAGAGAGAATGCAAGATGCTGGCTCATTGAAAGGCTCTTTGCAATTTCTTGACTTCACTGTGGAAGACACTAGCAGTATTCCAGAAATTTGAGAGTGTCGGGGGGCAGAGTTGAGTGTAATTACTATTAATAAGAATAAAGTGTTTGGGAAGATAAAAGTCTGAAGGTAGATAAGTCACCTAGATCAGATAGACTACACCCCAGGGTTCTAAAAGAGGTAGCTTAACAGTCTGTGGAGGGATTAGTAATAACCTTTCAAAAATCACCAGATTCTGGAATGGTTCTGGAGGACTGGAAAATTGCAAATTTCACTCTACTCTTCAAGAAGTTGGGGGGGGGCAGAAGAAAGGAAATTATAGACCAGTTAGCCTGACTTCAGTGGTTGGAAAGATGATTGAGTTCATTATTCAGGATGAGGCTTTGGGGGACTTGGACGCACATGATAAAATAGGCCAAAGTCAACTTGGTTTCCTTATGGGAAATCTTGCCTAACAAATTTGTTGGAATTCTTTGAGGAAATAACAGGCAGGATATTTTTTTTTTGCATCTGTATTTACTAAGGAAGCTGGCATGAAATCTATGGAATTGAGGGAATCAAGTAGTGAGACCATGGAAACTGTACAGATTGAAAAGGAGGAGGTGCTTGCTGTCTTGAGGAAAATTAAAGTGGATAAATCCCCGGGACCTGACAGAGTGTTCCCTCGGACCTTGAAGGAGACTAGTGTTGAAACTGCGGGGGCCCTGGCAGAAATATTTAAAATGTCGCTGTCTACGGGTGAAGTGCCGGAGGATTGGAGAGTGGCTCATGTTGTTCCGTTGTTTAAAAAAGGATCGAAAAGTAATCCGGGAAATTATAGGCCAGTGAGTTTAACGTCAGTAGTAGGTAAGTTATTGGAGGGAGTACTAAGGGACAGAATCTACAAGCATTTGGATAGACAGGGGCTTATTAGGGAGAGTCAACATGGCTTTGTGCGTGGTAGGTCATGTTTGACCAATCTGTTGGAGTTTTTCGAGGAGGTTACCAGGAAAGTGGATGAAGGGAAGGCAGTGGATATTGTCTACATGGACTTCAGTAAGGCCTTTGACAAGGTCCCGCATGGGAGGTTAGTTAGGAAAATTCAGTCGCTAGGTATACATGGAGAGGTGGTAAATTGGATTAGACATTGGCTCGAAGGAAGAAGCCAGAGAGTGGTGGTAGAGAATTGCTTCTCTGAGTGAAGGCCTGTGACTAGTGGTGTGCCACAGGGATCAGTGCTGGGTCCATTGTTATTTGTCATCTATATCAATGATCTGGATGATAATGTGATAAATTGGATCAGCAAGTTTGCTGATGATACAAAGATTGGAGGTGTAGTAGACAGTGAGGAAGGTTTTCAGAGCCTGCAGAGGGACTTGGACCAGCTGGAAAAATGGGCTGAAAAATGGCATATGGAGTTTAATACTGACAAGTGTGAGGTATTGCACGTTGGAAGGACAAACCAACGTAGAACATACAGGGTTAATGAGGAGTGCAGTGGAACAGAGGGATCTGGGAATACAGATACAAAATTCCCTAAAAGTGTCATCACAGGTAGATAGGGTCATAAAGAGAGCTTTTGGTACGTTGGCCTTTATTAATCTAAGTATTGAGTATAAGAGCTGGAATGTTATGATGAGGTTGTATAAGGCATTGGTGAGGCCGAATCTGGAGTATTGTGTTCAGTTTTGGTCACCAAATTACAGGAAGGATATAAATAAGGTTGAAAGAGTGCAGAGAAGGTTTACAAGGATGTTGCCGGGACTTGAGAAACTCAGTTACAGAGAAAGGTTGAATAGGTTAGGACTTTATTCCCTGGAGCGTAGAAGAATGAGAGGAGATTTGATAGAGGTATATAAAATTATGATGGGTATAGATAGAGTGAGTGCAAGCAGGCTTTTTCCACTGAGGCAAGGGGAGAAAAAAACCAGAGGACATGGGTTAAGGGTGAGGGGGGAAAAGTTTAAAGGGAACATTAGTGGGGGCTTCTTCACACAGAGAGTGGTGGGAGTATGGAATGAGCTGCCAGACGAGATGGTAAATGCGGGTTCTTTTTTAATGTTTAAGAATAAATTGGACAGATACATAGATGGGAGGTGTATGGAGGGGTATGGTCCGTGTGCAGGTCAGTGGGACTAGGCAGAAAATGGTTCGGCACAGCCAAGAAGGGTCAAAGGGCCTGTTTCTGTGCTGTAGTTTCTATGGTTCTATGGTTCTATGATAGACCAAGGAGTCAGTAGATTTTGTTTACTTGGATTTTTAGAAGGCACTTGACGAGGCACCACTTATGGGGCTACTTAACAAGATAAGAGCCCATCAAATTACAGGAAAGATACTAGCATAGGTAGAAAGTTAGCTGAATGGCAGAATGCAAAGAGATGAACTACAGAGAGCCTATTCTGTTTGGCTGTCAGGATGTAGGTTCCACAGTGACTGTATAGAGACCACTTCTTTTCACATAATACGTCAACGATTTGGATGCCAGAACTGATGGTTTTGTGGCCAAGTAGATGTACAGTGCAAAGATATGTGGATGGGCTGGTAGTGTTGCGGAAGCAAAGCATCAGCAGAAGGACTTAGACAGAGAAGGATATTGGCCAAAGAAGTGTTAGGTGGAATATAGTGTAGGGAAGTTCATGGTCATCCTCTTAGATAGAAGGAATAAAGAGCATAGACTATTGCCTAAATGGGAAGCTAATTCAAAAATATGAGGTAGAAAGGAACTTTGGAGTCCTTGTACAGAATTCTCTAAAGGTCAACTTGCAGGTTGAGTCAAAGGTAAGGAAGGGAAATGCAGTGTTAACATTCATTTCAAGAGGACTAGAATGTACTGTAAGAGCAATGATGTGATGCTAAGGCTTTATAAGGAATTGGTCAGACTGCACTTGGTGTACTTTGAGCAGTTTTGGGCCCCGTTTCTAAGAAAAGATGCTCAGAGGAGCTCCACAAGAATGATTCTGTGAATTGGAGAGTTAACATATGATGAACGTCTGATGGATAAAGCCTATTGAATATTGAAAGTGCAAGATTGTGTGGATTTGGAGAGGGTGTTTCCTATAGTGGAATAGTCTAGGACCAGAAGGCACAGCCTCAGAGTAGATGGAAGTCTATTTAGAACAGAGATGAGGAGGAATTCATTTAGTCAGAGGGTTGTAAATCTGAAATTCGTGGCCACTGAGGGCTGTGAGGTCCAAGTCATTAAGTATGTTTATAGCGGAGGTTGATAGGTTCTTGCTTAGTCAAGGTGTCAAAGGTTATGGGAAGAAGGCAGGAGAATAGTGTTGGGAGGGATAATAAATCAGCCTTGTTGGAACGCCTGAGTAGTCTTGATGGGCCTAATGGCCCAGCTCTGTCCTGTGTCTTCTGGTCTCTTGTCTACATGAAACACATAAAATGCATATAAATATTTCAACATGGAAACTGGTGACAATTGAGCGATTAGTACATTATTCATTCAATAATTGGATTAATAGGGTGGCACAGTTAGAACTGAGGACAAAGATAAATAGAATAGAAGAGCTATGAAAACTGTTAAAGGGATCGCTGGAGGTGAGGTTTTTGAAGTTCAGTTTTCAGTACTGGTAAGTTTGTCCAAGTTTTACAATTTCTTCAGACGGGTCAATGTTGATTATGATACGAAGTTTTGCCTATATATTGGAGAATACTGTTATAATAGAATAATGACAGAGTAATCTGATAGAACTTCTATTTTTTAGATTTAGTTTCTAGGAGACACTACCAACCATCATCATAATTGTGGAGAGCATGACTTAAAGGACATTACACATTTTTAGAGCTGGAAAGGTGTCAACTGCTATGAGTGTTAGGAAGTGCACTCACCATGACACTGGAATATCAGCGCTGAGATTTGCGGCAACAATTCTAACTTGTGTGGGGGCTGATGGTAATTGGACAGTTGTCAGAAGCACAGGTGTGAAGAAGAGTTTTATGATGTACAGGGGCCAGGAAATGGTGGTAGGGTTCTGTCTGAGAGTCTGAAATCCTCAGCGTTTATGCTGGACCTTGAAGGACAGGAGCTTGAAGATGCAAGATCATGATATTGCAGAAGGTGTGATTAGAATTCAGATGGAGATGCTCAGAAGTTAGTAGTCCGTGCTGGGAGGTGGTTGGGTTATGATTTGTTCTGTCAAGGGTGTGTCTGTATACAAAGCTAAGTAAAAAGGCCTACTTAATATGTGTACCCTAAATGCTGTAGCATTAAGAAAACACAATTCTGGAAGTGACCACCACTTCAGTTGCTAACAGAACATTATGAATCAATTTGCCACACGATGTTTCAAAAGAATGTCTGTACTCAAAGCAACATTATCAAAGTAAGCTGATCACAGATTGTCTCAAGAGGGAAACTTGGCTGGAAATTTCTGGTCAACTTTCTGACATAATTAAATGTTCACAGAGAGATCACAGTTGTCATTTTGTCACTTGTTGTCCATACAGGATCTTGCAGTCCTAAAGATTTAAAAAAAGAATCTTTAGAGGTTCTGGGTATTTATTGGGCTACATAGGCATTAATAAATACACTCAGTGGCCACTTTATTAGAAGACCCATCCACTTCAAGGTTTGATGTGTTGTGGTTACAGAGATGCTATTCTGTACCACCACTGTTGTAACACGTGGTTATTTGAGTTATTGCCGCCTTCCTGTCAGCTTGAACTAGTCTGGCCATTCTCCTGTGATCACTCTCATGAACAAGGTGTTCTTGCCCATGGAACTGCAACTCACTTCATGATTTTTTCACTTTTTACACCATTTTCTGTAAGCTTTGGAGACTATGCTTGAAGATCCCAGGAGATCAGCAGTTTCTGAGATATCAACAATCACCCCACGGTCAGAGTCACTGGGGTCAAACTTTTTCTATTTCTGATCTTTGGGCTGAACAACAACTGAACCTTTTGACCATGTCTGCATGTTTTCATGCATTGAGTTGCTGCCACATGATTACCTGATTAGATATTCACATTAATGTGCAGGTATTCAGCTGTACCTAATAAACTGGTCACTGAGTGTAGATTCATTGTTGAACCAGAAGGAGGCTATTCGGTCCATTATGTCCATACTGAACTTCGGTCATCACTACTTCCCAGCTTTTGCTCTGAAACTCTCAGTGTTATGCCTCTTCCATAACACTGGAGGGTTTATCAACACCACCTTTTCAGGCAATGAGTTATAGATTCAACCATTCAATATTCTTCTGACCTACTGAAGATGTTAGGCCATCTGAAAGCTGAAAGGTTAAAACTGTCACTGGACAAGTGCCAGTTCTGCAAGATGTCTGTCAACTACATTTGACACATAGTCTCACAGATGGAGTAACTACAGATCTGTTAAAGATAGAGGCACCCACATACTCAAGAATGTGAGTGCGCTGCGCTCGTTCCTTGGATTCTGTGGGTACTATCAGAGGTTTGTGAAGGACTACTCTAAAATGAGTCACCCTTTGAATCAGCTTCTGTGTGGGTACCCTCTTTTGGGGAAGAACGGGAGGAGGGCGAAAGGAGAAGATGGTAAAGTTTATCTTAGCCCTTTGGAGTCTTTTGGAGCAAGATGGGATACAAAATGTGAAGAGGCCTTTCAGTTGCTGAAGGAGCTGCTGATGAAAGTGCCTATGTTGGCCTTTGCAAACCCCCAATTGCCATATGTGTTGCATACAGATGCCAGCCAAGTGGGCTTAGGGGGGCATTCTATATCAGGATCAGGGCACAGGGTTACAACCTGTCACTTTTGTCAGTCGGAGTCCGTCACACCCCGAGCGAAACTACCTCATGCACAAATTGGAGCTCCTGGTACTAAGATGGGCCATGGTGGATGTAAGTGATTATCTATATTGCTCCAAGTTTGAGGTGAGGATGGACACCAACCTATGAACATATCCTGATCTCCATGAGATTGGATGCCACAGGCCAATGTCGGCTGGTGGAGTTGTCTGCCTATGATTTCAACATGTAGTACCCGCCAGAGAGCTGGAACATTGATGCAGATGCTTTGTCCTGACATGCGCATGAAGGGCTGGAAATGGACGGAGAATGGGAGAGCGTTCCTGCACCTGGAGTTAAAGCAATGTGCCAGTTTTCCATCATGGGGAAATCAGAAGCACGGCCAGAGCTGGATAGAACTGTGGATCGTTAGGGAGTTTCTGTGCCATTCCACAAGCTCACTGCAACCTGACTGCCCTGAATACAAAGCAGTTGCCTATGTTGTGTCCTGGGAAAGTGGCCGCTGCTCAGTGAGATGACCCTTGTATGGGTACCGTTCGGTCAGCTGTTGCGACAGGGGATATGGCCCAAGCTGGAACGATGAAACACCCTGCCATATCTCTACTGCTGAGAGAATGGGACAAACTGGAGTTGAGGAACCAGGTTCTAGACTGGGTCACGTCTCTTCCAGACAGGCCTTGACGTTCCCAGTTGGTTCTGCCTGATAAGTATCAGAGGATTGTGTTGAAGTCATTTCATGATGATTCAGGTCATTTGAGTTTGACAAGATCTATGGATTGGTCAGAGATCAGTTCTGCTGACCCCAAATGAACCCTGAAATAAAAGAGTACTGTAAGTCATGCATTCAATGTATTTGGAGGAAGATGCTGCCTATGAGGGCCGCTCCTTTATCTCATTTGCAGAGTGCAGGGCCACTTGATCTGGTATGTATGGATTTCCTCTCCATACAGCCTGATTCCAGCTACACAGCGAATTACTGATCGCTACACCAGATATGCTTAAGCCTTCCCTACAAAGGAACAGAGGGAATCCACTGTGGCCAAAGTGTTTTGGAAGAAGTATTTTGTTTGTTATGGCCTTTTTAGATGGATACAGAATGATCAGGGAAGGGATTTTGAGAGGAGGCTCATACATGAGGTACTGAGCATGCTTGGAGTCAAGAAGTCGAGGACTATACCTTATCACCTTCAGGATGATCCCCAGCCCAAGAGGTTCAACCGGGCATTACTAGACATGTTTGGAACCCTGGAGTCAGTATATTGGGCATCTGGTCCACTGTTACAACTGTACACAGAATGAAACTACTGGATACTCACCATATTATTTGAAGTTTGGGTGCAAAGCAAGATTGCCTGTTGACCTCTGGACTGCTGGGGAAGATTTGCCACAGAAGACCTATCCATGTCTGACATGAGGAGTGAATTGCAAAAGGCTTATGAACTAGCAAAGGTCTCTGCTACCAAGCAGAATCAAGGAAATAGGAGGAGATATGAACAAAAGATTAGGTTCTTCCAACTGATGCTGAGACAGAGTTCACATAAGGAATTGGGGGCTACCAGGGAAGCATAAGTTGGCTGACCACTGGGTGGCTACGCCCTATGTAGTGGAGAGTCAGATGCCAAATACGTCAGTTTTCCGGGTGAAGCCAAAAGATGAGAATGGCCTGTCAAAATTCTCCATCGGAACCACCTTTTACCTCTGGGATAAGAGGCACACGTTGACCCAGAGCCTGACATAAACCCTGCCGCTAGTAGGAGGACTCTGCAGCGAGATTGGAGAACAGAGAGACAAGCAGTGGAGAGACGTGAAGGGGACTTAACCACTGAATATTGTATAGACTCAAAGGATGAGGAAATGGTGGTGTGATACATGTTACCTATGCAAATTCCCCAATTATTGACAAAGAGACATTTCAAAGTCATGTGGACATGACTATTTCTGGTGGTGGGAGTGTGTAACACCCTGGTAAAGGTTTTACTGCTGACGTTGTAGAGTATTTTATGTAAAGGTCTTTCTGTTGAAGCAGTACATTCTGCTGGCGTGTTTGGGTTACCATTAATGATAAGAGATGCTTAGAAATGTGTGTCATCCAGTCAGGACAGTGGAACTGGGAGAAGGTTCTAAAGAACACTGGGGGAGCAGTTTTTTGTGATGAACACTGAGGTGGGTCGAGGTCTTTCTCGGCGGGAGATGGAGAGAGAAGGCGCTCAAGAGAACTGGCTGTAGGATTCAATCTGGCGAGAGCGTGTAATCAAATGGAGCCCAAGAGGGGAACTTTTACCAGAAGTGGTGAATAGATGTTGGTACAGTGTATACATCAAAAACAATGGCTTCTGGAAGATTTGAGCTCCACCGTGCACATGTGGCTGTTTAATTATAATGGGACCTTTTTGTTTTTTTCTTTTCTTCCTTTAATAGCTGTTTGCTTAAGTTAGCATTGTTAAATATACTTCTTTATAATTGTATGCAGTGTATGATCTGTCATTTCTTGCCTAAAGGTGACTGCCAGGGGCAGTAAATCACACAGCATTTACACAAACCGGGGTTTGGGTGGACAAGACATCCTAACCTCAGGAATCTGGCGAGACCAAAGTCGTACACACCCTGGATGTATGAAGCTTGAAGGTGGGTTTCTCACCACGGACTCCAGTGGCTATTAGCAAGGAGCTAACGAGCCATACTTCCAGAGACGCCCAGTAAAATGAGGCTTCAAAGGCTATTTGGATGTTCTCTGATTTGGGTCTCGGCTTCCACCTGAAGACTCAGTGGTCAATGTGACCCACTGGCTTGGGGAAGGACTCTCTGACACAGAGGGTCAGCTGTAGGTGGGTTCAATTGAAACTGAGAAATGTTTGATTATTTAAAAATGGAGGGTTATGTAGAAGTTCAGCACAGCATCATGGGCTGAAGATCTACACTGTGGTGCAATGTTCTGTATTCTAGTTTCTGCCCCCCTTTCCATCTATGGATCATCATAGAGAGAGAGAGAAAGAGACCTTATTAGATACTTTACATCACATTTTACTCAGCTTAAGTGCTGACAGCTGTTGTTTCGGCAAATAACAACTGAGTACATTCAATTCAATTGATATGTGCCTACACGCATTGATAAATTAACAGCTCCATTATGGTGCTGGAGACTTTGTAAAATATTCACTTAATGGCAGACATACTTCAATATGTATTCCTTAATCATTGGTAATACGGTTATTCTATGTCTGACTGAAAATTATAATCTTTAGTAAACCATAAAGCAACGACTTCCAGAGTCGTCGTGAATTTATATCAATCATTTCTGCCGTACAGCAACCCACCTATTACGTATACGTCAGTGTTCATGTGTCAGGGTTAATATAAAACAGCGTGTGCAGTAATTAGTTAATTCCTGACAAATAACCATTCATCAAACATGATAAATAGACCAGAGAGCCTACACATGGAAACAGATTGAACAAAGGCAACATAAAATTAGTCCCACATAGCAAATCATCTTGTATTGGTTGAAGGACTTTGAAGTGATATCTAAAGTGCGTCTGGACTTTAATTTGCTTTAATGCCATTGGCCAATTCATTTATCATACCAAAGAGGGTGGTTGTGTGGTTAAATGACAGATCATCTGTCGTAAGGCTTAATGTATTATCTTGAAAACCTGATGGGAAAGTAAAGAAAAAAACAAGATGTTTGAAACTCAGCGGCTGGGACAACCTCAGCATTCAATAAAGTGTTTGTACTCCACTTGACCTCTGACGCTGCACAAAATTCTAGTGAACCCTGCAAAACAGGCATGGCTATTTAAATAAGAGTAGGTTTTTAAATATCTGCTTATATAGTAAATAAAAACTTCAAGCTCCACGCCAGTGACCCAGCAAAACTATTTTTCATACAAAAGTACTAAAATAACATTTTTTAGTAAAGTATTCTCTTCTAGCTCCTCCCTCTCTGCTTTCTGCATCCTATGGAAATGCACATCTGTTTAAAATATATAAACAGATTTTAGTATTAAATGTTCCATGTAAAAACAAATAGTAAATGCTTTAATTAAATTGGGATTGAAAAGTAAGGAACACCTCCTGAAACTTGCCAGTGAGTGTGGTCATTTACAACAGGTAGACCTTGTTTTGAATTGTAGGTTTAAAATAAGCTTAGCGTTGATGGGCAAATGGCTTATAAAGTGAAACTTTCAATATCAACGTCCAGGTCTTTTGCATTCAAGTGAGATAGAACTTGTTCATTCATGTTGAGATTTGTAAAAGCAATGTTGTACTACTTGCAGCAATAGGAAATACTGCCCATTGAGTCCCTTGCATTAGAAGCTACAAGCTAGAAGTTTGCATAAACCCCACAAGATTATCATGCAACAAACATAGTATAGCTTGTTGGTTCATTGAATGTGTGTGTTCTTTGTGCCAATAGCAGTACATGGTATAGGAACATTCCAAAGTTCCATTAATCAAAGAACCAGCACCTTAAAAACATATTAAAAATTCAATCGTATATTTGAATAATAAATGAGAAATTTACCATGGAATACTTATCATTTCCAAGTGAATTTTGTGAATTTCCTTTTATCTGAATTGACTATACAATAACCAACTTCCTTCACAAAGTCTTCCTACTTAAATTGGCTAATTGCATGTGCACAAGTGAACTACCTGGCGGTAACAGTTCTGTATGAAATGTTGGGGGAGTGATTAAAGGTGTGAGGCAGTGATCTGTTCCTAACATGACAGGTTGGCTATGACGCCATAAACCCATCACTTAATCCCTCCTGCTATGTTATCGAGATTCCCTATTGTTTTCATCTCATGCTCTCATTTTCTGTGCATTTTAAAAACTTACGTAAATGCAACTTTTATATTATATGTAACAGCACAGACAAAATCTATTTACTCTCCACCTGCTCAGCCCCAGTGATATCCAAAAAAAATCTATGCTCTACATAGCCTTGAATCATTCTCTTCATGAAGCAATAATAAAATGCTTCACAAAACATGCAAAAATTGGTTTCAACAATGATCTATGACAAAGATCTATTGTTTAGACATTCATCCCGTAACAAGCACTTAACATACTATATATTAATTCCAATCAATTGTAATTTACTGTTGAAATGCATCTAACCAAATTCGATTGACTAAATTTTAGCGACAGAGTACCATGTGTCGCTATTGAAAGGGCATGGATTTCTCAGCTTGTTTGCTCCAAGAATTCCCTGTGGAAAGTATTCACTCCTCAAGTCTCGACTCACTTATTCAGCACCAACATCAACTAATTTAGGCAATGAGTTCTTAAATAAATGCAATGGGTTTTCCATATTCTCTCCTTAAAGCCTTATAATCCAAAAATATCTCTCAATTATCTTCCTTGTGTCTGAACTAATGATGATTTACATTGTTACAACCCTTGAATATAATAGCAACTGAGTTTCAAAATTTTAATGTAAGAAACTAATTTTTTTTTGGTAAGTAAATTGAGGATAAGTACTGGCTAGGTCTTTTATAAAACTCTTTTAAGTATTGCAGAAAGATTTCTTGCTCCTACTTGAACAAATTGGTTAACAAGTCCTGACAATGACAGCACCAACGCTAGTGCAGTTCCATCACAGCACACCATGCAACAATTAAAAATAGTCCATAATAATTTTAGTTCCAACCCAGGAGAATGGATATCACATGACTGCTTTCTAAATTCAGTTTCACAGCGGACAAAGGCAAGGTTTAATTTGGGACAACATCCATTTGTTATGAGTCAGCTTTCTTGGGGGATTGATTTTACAACATCTGGCAATCCATTTGGGACCTAATTCCCCCAGTATATAACTACTTTTAAGTTTTGTGAACCAGAAAGCAGACTTTTCTGATTTGAGAGAGACCGTAAAGTGTTTGCCTTCAAACACAGAAACAGTGTTAAATTTGAAGGGAAACTGAATAATTAATGCATTTGTTTTTAAAACAAAATTAACTTTAAAATAATTTATTGTTTTATTATTGCAGAATAGTGTTTAGAACTAAATAAAGGTCTAATGTTTTCATGGTGTATATGATGAATAAACTCTTCTTAATATAATATTTAGAACTGTTCTGCCAATTGTAATATTATTAATTAGTGATTACATAATGCTGCTCTCTACCAGATATTCAATATGGATTGATCAATAAAAAAATTAAAAGTTCAAATCTTCAAACCCACATTAGTTAGTTTTAACTTGCTTGCCTCAAAAATGGAGCCATCTATTCAAATGCCACCTCTGCATTCCACTGCCACTCAACTGTTCCCTAATTGAAGTTCCAGCTTTCTCATTGTTTCCTGTTTGAAATATTTTGCCTATATTATCAACTTGTGATGTCTTTTGACTCCTACTTAAACTACCAACTAATAAATTATCCTTCAGCTGTACGTTCACTAAGATAATTAATATTGTCTAAACAATGGGAATCCCAAATGTCTTACTTTCAAAATAACTATGTTACCCTCTTTGCAGATATTTTACTCTTCTGTTGTCTATCTTCACCAACTTTAGCACAATCCACAACCTCACTTTCTTTGCTAAGAACGTGTTTTGTTTCCTGGCTATGTGAATTTCCCTGTTTGAAAACCTTTAATCCATCTACAACACTGGAATCCTCTGGTCAAAGTCATGAATAATTGTAATGAGTCTTTGCAACCTGTCCTTTTCAATTTCTCCTGGATGGTTGACATTGGCAAGCCCAACAACCTCTCCAATCACATCTCCTTTGCTGCCCCATTTCATGAAACTATCCTCACCTGGTTCTATTCCTGTATGTCCAAAGACAGCTGGAGTATCTTCAGTAACAGTTTATTTTCCTTTCTCCACCTACACTTTTTGCATCAGGGATTCCATTAAAATTGAACCATGGATCTTTTTCTGCATCAATGTAATACTGACTGCAACATCACAGCGCAGCTGCTGGTTGACTAACCTATGAATAGTGTTAGCATCAAGTTCCATTTTTCCGCTTTTCTCAACTGCCTGTCTACCTCTGTGATGTGAGAAGTGGAGGTAGCTCTAAGCATCTTCAAGACTCAATGGCTAAAATCAATGTTCAAAGTAAATTTATTATTAAGGTACACATATTTCATCGTATACAACCCTGAGCTTCATTTCCTTGCAGGCATACTTAATAAATCCATAACCATAATAGAATCAATGAAAGACCACGGCAACAGGGCAGTCAAACAGTGTGCAAAAGACAACAAACTGTGCAAATACAAAAATAATGAAACAGAAATAAATAATAATAACAATAAATAAGTAATCAATAAACATTGAGAACATGAGATGAAGATTCCTTGAAAGTGAGTCATTAGGTTGCAGGAACATTTCAGTGATAGAGTAAGTGAAGTTGAGATAAATTATCCCCTCTGGATCAGGACTCTGATGGGTAAGGTGTAATAACTACTTCTGAACCTAGTGGTGTGACTTCTAAGACTCCTGTACCTTCTTCAGCAGCGAGAAGAGAATATGACCTAGGTGATTAGAGTCCTTGATGATGAAGCACTCCATGTAGATGTGCTCAGTGGTGGGGAAAGCTTTACCCATAATGGACTGGGCAATATCCATTACTTCTGTAAGATTTTCCATTTAAGGACATTGCCGTTTCCATACCAGGCTGTGATACAGACAGTTATGTACCCTCCACCACACCTCTATAGAAGTTTGTCAAAGTTTTAGATGTCATGCTGAATCTTCGCGAACTCCTAAGGAAGTAAAGGCACCTCTGTTCCTCCTTCATAATCGCACTTACATGCTAGGCCCAGGACAGTTCCTCTGAAATGATAGCAGCGAGGAATTTAAAGTTGCTGACCCTCTCCACCTCTGATGCCTAGATAAGGACTTGCTCATGAATCTCATTTTTCCTCCTCCTGAAGTCAATAATGTCATGCTGACATTGAGTAAGAGGTGGTTATTGTGGCACCATCAAATCAAAGAATCTCAGCTGATTGCCATCTACTGCACTACATTGCCATCCTCCATATTCCTACCAATGAAATAGTAAATTAGCTTTCTTTTCATCAAAAATTACTTGCAGGAAATAATGGAAACCATGGGCAGGGAATCTAGCTGAATTGTGGATCTTCTATGCCCACAATTAATATTAATCCCATCATGCCATTACTGATAAAACTAAGCAAGTCCCAAAGGATTTCATTCCCAGACTGGTTCAGCAGCAGATGGTGAGAGAACTAAGTTACGTGACATTATTCTCCCAATCTACTGTTACAACCTGTCCACAATAGCACAGGTATTGGAGAGAATCAAACTCTCATTTCAGCAGTGAATGACTTTATTGTGTGCTATGATATTACAAATATGTAAGGTGGAGCAGGTAATGTTGCGATGTCATTGGGCACCATGGTAACATTGTGTTTAGCATGATGCTAATACAGCTCAGGGTATTGGAGCAACACGCACAAAATGGTGGAAGAACTCAGCAGGCCAGGCAGCATCTATGGAAAAAAGTACAGTTGATGTTTCGGGCCGAGACCCTTCAGCAGGACTTTGGGAGTTCAATCCCAGTGTCCTCTCTATGGAGTCTCTGTTTGTCCTCCCCAAGGAATGCATAGGTTTTCTCTGGGTCAACCATTTTCTTCTCACAGTCCAAAGATATACTGGGAAGGTTAATTGGTCATTGTAATTCTCCCATGAGGTTAGGGCTAAATTGTGGTTGTCACTGGGCGGTGCAGCTCAAAGGGCCAGAATGTCCTATTCCAATCTGAATCTCCAAACAAATAAATAAAACAAAGTATTAAGATTACATCAAATTGGGGCCTTTAACTTTCTGGCTCAACTACAACCACACTCCTTCATTAGCAATTAATGCCAACCATATATTGTTGCAACATACACAAGAACATGCCAACAGCAGGACCAGGCACACTTAATTTTAAATGATGCTTTCTGGGAAGATAGGTAAGCCAGAATTTTATTTCATATATGTCTATGATTTTATCCAAGGGCTCTAATACTTCTTTATTTGAAAATACATTGAAAGAGGCTGTTCAGGTAGCAATACAAACATTAACAAACCTATTTATAAATAAATCTTCAGTGCCTTGATACAATAACTACCAATGGCATCTGATGCTTTGCAAATTGTAACTGAGTTTGGGTAACTTTATTGACCAATATAATTTTGAACAAGCTTTTTTCTGGGAAACAAAGCCGGTTGATCTCAATAAGCCTTTGCATGTCACTGAGCATTCAGAATTGGGAGAGAAGAGGCTTACACTTATGTTTCTCACCTTTATGGCCACAAAATTGAATAGGTTTGAAACACAGGGACATTTTTTTCCACTGCAGATCTGGTGTAATTTTCTAATGAATGGGCTCTCATGTGAAGAAGAGGTCAGTGGATAGTGGTTGCAATAAAAGCATGATTGCATGGTACTCGACTTAAACAAAAGAGTCCCTGCATTCTGCTTGTAAGAGCACAATGAATTTACATTGACTAGAACAATGTATTTTTTTGAATGTTCCTCAGTTTGGTGGAGAGCATACTACAAGGCTTGGTGTGAGAGGATAGGAGTACACATAAGGGTGGGGGCTGTTAGTGAAGCAATCACCCTTTGCTCAAGGTCAAGAGCTAAAATTTATGAGAACATGAGAATAAAATTCTGTCATTATGTATTGGCTTTAAAATATACAAAAAGTTAAGCTTGAAGAGTGAGATACCTTGGTAACATGCACCAAGCTGGTTATCTGGGCACAAATTAATCAGTAGAAATTATGAAACCATGGTGCTACTGGCCATAGTGATTCTAGCTACCTACATATTCCACTTGCAACAATGAAGTGTCAGTTTTGAGACCAGACCAACAAATGGTTTGTGGTTAGAGTCCTTGCCTCGCTTTTCAGTATTTAAAAAGAAACATTTGTCTGCAATGTTTGAAATTTGGCCTAGTAATTTCATTCCATTGTAGGAGGGCAAACAGTGTGGTGGAATCATAGTGTCAAAAATTAGTTTGTCATTTCACATTTGAGAAATTTAAATAAAATCCGGTGTCTTTCTTGCTGATTAATGTGGCTTGGCAGCAGGAAATATTTAAGAATACTTGATGACCACATCTTGAATTTTCCTGAAAACTTATACTACACAAGAAAGTGGTTCTGTGACATTGTTTTATAAAGGAAAAATGATGCCATTTTACAGATGTGATTTTAGCTTTCTGTTTGGTTACTATAAAGTCTGCCTTTTACCTTATGTGGAAAAGTCTCATTCAAGTCGATGTGGAGTAATAATAAGCCTCAGCTGTCAACAGAATTGAGTTTGAAACTAAAGCTTCAACTAAACTAATGCTTTACTTGATTTATTTTATTAACAAGTGTCAAATAACATTGCTTATTGAACCCAGGTAAAGGTATGAGAGTATAGATAGCAAGGAAGCTACTGGTAAGGGAGAGAGGTGCAATTGGAATGCAAAAAGGTATTGGTTTGAAATGTTATTAAAGCTGATCATTAAAATAATTAACTGTTCTGATGGAATAATATTAAACACCTCTTAAGTGATTATGATAAAGCTGTATTTGTTTTCTACATGATGTTTTGCAATAAAGCATGCTTCTATTGTAATTTTGTTATCTCTGGATACTTACTTATGAGGCTGACATTCTTCGGTGCCATATAAATCCACACAATTTATATTTGGCTCCCATGCATCACATTATCCTTATTGAGTCAGTTTATCTATGTTTGTAAATACCATGTTGATTGAGTAGATTTTCTCAACAGTGAATAGGTTTAAATTGGTCTTCATTACCTTTGATATTATCTAAGTCATAAGAAAAACAAGCACAAATCTCTTGAGGAAACATGCAGTGACTGGTAATACATTTGGGTCATTTCAGCTGCAGAATATCTACTTAATACTAAGTGCTTTGCCAAACTGAATCAGTTTCTGTGATACTTTCCTTCATTACCTCTAGTCACTAGTACATAAACTCATCCATTATGACTGATGTTCTGGACTAATGTTCTAAGTTGCATCTATTTCAATGCAAAGAATATTGTAGGTAAGTGAGATGAGCTTTGAGCATGGAAAAGCACGTGGAATTATGATTTTGTAGCCAATCGTGAGATTTAGTTTCAAGAGGGGCAGCACTGGCAGCTCAGTGTTCTGGGATTCCATTGTTTTAGATATGATAGAGGGCAGATATTAAAGGGGAGGGGTTGCATTACGCTTCAGGCAAAATAGCACAACGATGAGAAAACAGGAAAGACTGGAGGGCTTATCTATTGAAGCTGCATGTGTTGAACTGAGGAAATAAGACAGGGATAACCACATTAATGGGATTACATTATAGACCTCCCAATTGTCCATGGGATTTAGAGGAGCAAATTGGTCGAGTTTACAGTTAGTTGCAAATAAAATAAAGTTATGATAATAGGTTATTTTAATTTTCCTAATATTGACTGGGACTACCTACTGTAAAATGATTGGGTGGGATAGAATTTATCAATGGTGTTCGGGAAAGTATCCTTAAGTAATATATAGAGGTCACAGCTAGAGAGAGCATGGTACTGGATCTTCTATTAGGGAAGGACACAAAACTGCTAACAGAAGGGGAACACTTTGGATCCAGTGATCTTAATTCCATGATTTTCAAGATAATTATGAAGAAGGACTGGATCTCAAGTTGAGATTCTAAATTGCAGAAAGGCCAATTTTGATGGCATCAGAAAGGATGCAGGTGTGGTTTGGGACAGGCTGTTTTCTGGCAAAGGAATGCAAGGGAAGTGGCAGACCTTCGCAAATGCAATACTGAGCATACAGAATTTGTATGCTCCTGTCAGAATACAAGATAATCCTAAATGGGAGTTTAGGGAATCTTGTTTTTCAAGGGAAATTGAGGCCCTGGTTCAGAAGAAGGAGGTGCATTGTAGGCATAGGCAGCAATGAACAAATGAGGGATATAAGAAATGCAAGAGAACACTTAAAAGGGATAGCTGGAGGCTAAAATAAGGCACAATTTTGCTCTGGCAGATAAAGGTGAAGGAGCCTTCTACAGATATATTAACAACAAGAGGATAGCAAGGCACAAAGCAGGTCCACTTGAAGATCAGCGTGGTTATCTATACATGGGGCTGAAAGAGATGGGGAAGATCTTAAATGGGTTTTTGGCAACTGCATTTACTCAGAAGATGGACACAGAGTCTATAGAACTGAGGCTAAACAGTAGTGAGGTCATTAACTGTATCCAGATTACAGAAGAGGAGGTGCTTGCTGTCTTGAGGCAACTTAGGGTGGGTAAGTCCCCAGGGCCTGATAAAGTGTCCCCTCAGACCTTGTGGGACATTAGTGCGGAAATCACAGGAGCCCTGGCAGAGGCATTTAAAATGTCCTTAACCATGGGTGAGGTACCAGAGGACTGGAGGATAGCTAATGTTGTTCAATTGTTCATGAATAGTTCTACACATAAGCCAGAAAATTATAGGCCAGTGAGCCCAACATCAGTACTGTGGGACAGGAAATATCAGTCTTTGGATAGACATGTCCTGATTAGGGATAGTCAACGTGGTAGGTCGTGTCTAAACATCTTACAGAGTTATTCGAGTATGTTACCAGGAAAGTTAGATCATAAGACGTAGGAGCAGAATTAGGCCATTTGGCCCAGTGTGTCAGCCCTACTACTTCATAATGGCTGATTTCTAGTAACGTATACAAAATGCAGGAAGAGCTCAGCAGGTCGGGCAGCATCTATGGAATGGAATAAACAGTCAACACTTTGGGCCAAGATCCTTCATTAGGACTGCAGCCGATTTATCATCTCTCTCAACCCCATTCTCCTGTCTTTTCCCAATACCTCTGACACATTTACTAATCAAGAATCTATTTAAATATATCCAATTCCACAGATTTACCATCCTCTGTCTAAAGGAATTCCACCTCATCTCTGTTCTGAAGGGACTATTCTGTGGCTGTGCCCTTAGGTCCTAGACTCACCCACTATCCTCTCCATGGCCACTCTATGTAGACCTTCCAATATTTGATAGGTTTCAATAACATCCCTCCTCATTCTTCTAACTCCAGTGAGTACAGGCCCTGAGCCATCAAACACGCCTTGTACATTAACCCTTTCATTCCCAGAATCATTCCCGTGAACTTCCTCTGGAAACTGTCCAATGCCAGCTCATCCTTTTCTAGATAAGGTGTCCAAAATTGCTCACAATTCTCCAAGTACAGACTGACCAAAACATTAAAAAGCCTTAGCATTGCATCTTTACTTTTATATTTAAGTCTTCTTGAAATGAATGCTACTACTGCATTTGCCTTCCTTACCACTGATTCAATCTGCAAATTAATCCTTAGGGAATCCTGCACAAGGACTCTCAAGTCCCTTTCCACCTATAATTTCTGAATTTGCTCAACGCTTAGAAAATAGTCTATGTCTTTATTCTTTCTACCAAAGTGCACGACCATACACTTCCCTATTCTATAGTCCATTTCCCACCTCTTTGCCCTTTCTCATAATCTAAGTCCTTCTGCAGATTTTCTACCTCCTCAACATTATCTGCCCCTCCACCTATCTTTGTATCATCTGCAAACTTGGCTACAAAGCCATCAATTCCATCATCCAAATCATTGACATAATGTGAAAAGAAGTGGTCCCAACACCAACCTCTGCAGAACACCACTTGTCAATGGTAACCATACTGAACAAACACCCTTTATTCCCACTTTTGCCTCCTGCCAGTCAGACAATTTTCTACCCATGCTGCTTTCTTCCCTAGCTCTTATCTTGATTAGCTTCCTCATGTGCAGCACCTTGTCAAAGGCCTTCTGAAAATCCAAGTAAACAACGATGACTTAGTGGGAGAAACCAGGAAGTGGTAGTAGATGGTTGTCTCTCTGACTGGAGGCCTGTGACTAGTGCTGTATCTCAGAGATCGATGCTGGGTCTGTTTTGTTTATGAAAATTTATGATTTAGATGATAATGTGGTTAAATGGATCAGCAAATATGCAGATGGCACTAAGATTGGGGGTGTAGTGGACAACGAGAAAGGCTATCAAACCTTGCAGTGGGATCTGGACCAGCTGGTAAAATGGGCTGAAAAATGGCAAATGAAATTTAATGTAGACAAGAGTGAGGTGTTACACTTGGGGAGGGCAAACCAGAGTAGGACATACACAGTGAATGGTTGGGCATTGAAGAGTGTGGGAGAACAGAGGAATCTGGGAACGCTTATCCATAATTCCTTGTAAGTAGCATCCCAGTAAGATAGGTTTGTTTAGAGGGCTTTTTTCATATTGATGTTTATAATTCAGAATATTAAGTACGGAAATTGGACTGTTATGTTTAAGATGTTAGTGAGGCCAACTTTGGAGGTATTGTGTGCAGTTCTGGTCACTTACCTACAGGAAAGATACCAATAAGTGTAAAAAAGTTCAGAAAAAATTTTCAAGGATGTTGCCAGGACTTGAGGACCTAAGTTATGGGGAAATGCTGAAGAGGTTTGGACTTAATTCCCTGGAGGTGGGAGAATGAGGGGAGATTTGACAGAGGTATACAAAATTAAGGGAAGTATAGATAGGCTAAACACAGGCAGGCATTTTCCATTGAGTTTGGGTGAGACTAGAACTAGAGGTCATACGTTAAGGGTGAAAGGGAGAACCTGAGGAGGATCTTCTTCAGTCAAAGGGTAGTGCGAGTGTGGAATAAGCTAACAGTGGATGCAGATTTGACTGCAGCATTTCAGAGAAGTTTGAATAAATGCATGGATGTGAGGGGTATGGAGGGGTCAATGGGAGTAGGCAGAGTAACAGTTTGGCATGAGATTGATTGGCAGCTTGTTAGTACAAAAGGTTTAGGTGGGGCAGAATTTTTCTAGTTGTACCCAGAAAGGGATCCTGACACAGTATGTAACCAGTCCACCTGGAGGAGTGGCCACACTGAATATAATACTAAGCAATGAACCTGAGCAGCTGACAGGCCTCTTGGTGGGTGTGCATTTCAGAAACCATGACCATAACTCCCTGTCCTTCAGCATAGCCATGGACAAGGACAAGAGCTGATAATACGGGTAAGTAGTTACAGTAGCACACATCAAAGTTGCTGGTGAACGAAGCAGGCCAGGCAGCATCTCTAGGAAGAGGTACAGTCGACGTTTCAGGCCAAGACTTTTCGTCAGGACTAACTGAAGAAGGAGGTAGTAAGAGATTTGAAAGTGGGAGGGGGAGGGGGAGATCCAAAATGATAGAAGAAGACAGGAGGGGGAGGGATGGAGCCAAGAGCTGGACAGTTGATTGGCAAAAGGGATATGAGAGGATCATGGGACAGGAGGCCCAGGGAGAAGGAAAAGGGGGAGGGGGGAAAAAAACCCAGAGGATGGGCAAGGGGTATAGTCAGAGGGACAGAGGGAGAAAAAGGAGAGAGGGAGAAAGAATGTGTGTATAAAAATAAATAATGGATGGGGTACGAGGGGGAGGTGGGGCATTAGCGGAAGTTAGAGAAGTCAATGTTCATGCCATCAGGTTGGAGGCTACACATGTAGCCATACATGTAGCCAGTGGCCACACATTTTAATTCCACATCCCATTCCCATTCTGACATGTCTATCCACGGCCTCCTCTACTGTAAAGATGAAGCCACACTCAGGTTGGAGGAACAACACCTTATATTCCATCTGGGTAGCCTCCAAGCTGATGGCATGAATATTGACTTCTCTAACTTCCGCTAATGCCCCACCTCTCCCTCGTACCCCATCCATTATTTATTTATATACACACATTCTTTCTCTCTTTCTCCCTCTGTCCCTCTGACTATACCCCTTGCACATCCTCTGGGTCCCCCCCCCCCCTTTCCTTCTCCCTGGGCCTCCTGTCCCATGATCCTCTCATATCCCTTTTGCCAAACACCTGTCCAGCTCCTGGCTCCATCCTTCCCCCTCCTGTCTTCTCCTATCATTTTGTATCTCCCCCTCTCCCTCCCACTTACAAATCTCTTACTAGCTCTTCCTTCCGTTAGTCCTGACGAAGGGTCTCGGCCCGAAATGTCGACTGTATCTCTTCCTAGAGATGCTGCCTGGCCTGCTGCGTTCACCAGCAACTTTGATGTATGTTGCTTGAATTTCCAGCATCTGCAGAATTCCTCGTGTTTAAGTAGTTACAGTAATTAGGGGAGGGTTAATTACAAAAATAACAACTTATTTATAGATCTCTTTTTATACAAATGATGTAACTTGAAGTGTTTTACAATGGGATAAAGTGCAAACATGAAAATAAAAGACAAAACGATGCTATTTAAATACAATGCTAAATCAATTGATTTCTAGCTGGCATTTAAAAGTGTCAACTGAGTCTGCATCCTTATAATTTTAGGTATTGAGTTCCATAATTCAAAAAGGCTGCCCTGCCTGTTATCTTTTGAGGAAGATAGTTTAAATTTTAAGAAACTGGCTGAAGAAGACCTGAAAGCTCGAGCAGGATTATAAAAAGAGAACTATTCTGTGATGTAACACACATAAAAGTTGCTGGTGAACGCAGCAGGCCAGGCAGCATCTCTAGGAAGAGGTGCAGTCGACGTTTCAGGCTGACACCCTTCGTCAGGACTAACTGAAGGAAGAGTGAGTAAGGGATTTGAAAGTTGGAGGGGGAGGGGGAGAGTACCCCATCTGTTACTTATTTTTATACACACATTCTTTCTCTCACTCTCCTTTTTCTCCCTCTGTCCCTCTGAATATACCCCTTGCCCATCCTCTGGGTCGCCCCCCCCCCCACTTGTCTTTCTTCCCGGACCTCCTGTCCCATGATCCTCTCGTATCCCTTTTGCCTATCACCTGTCCAGCTCTTGGCTCCATCCCTCCCCCTCCTGTCTTCTCCTATCATTTTGGATCTCCCCCTCCCCCTCCAACTTTCAAATCCCTTACTCACTCTTCCTTCAGTTAGTCCTGACGAAGGGTCTGTACCTGAAACGTCGACTGCACCTCTTCCTATAGATGCTGCTTGGCCTGCTGCGTTCACCAGCAACTTTTATGTGTGTTGCTTGAATTTCCAGCATCTGCAGAATTCCTGTTGTTTGCTATTCTGTGATGTACCATATTTCAGTCCCAGAATAATGAGAGCTTTCAAATCAATTCTAAAAGATGCAGGAAGCCAGTGCAGAGTAGTTAGGATTGGAGTGATATGCTCCCTCATCCTGGTTTTAGATAAATGTCTAGCTACGAATTCTGAATGAGTTGAATAGATTGTTTTGGAAAGCCAGTAAAAAGTGTATAGCAGTAATCTAATCTATTCGACATAAAGGCATGAATTAGGACTTCAGTGTCATTACCTGACAGAAACAGATATATCTTTACAATATTTCTTAAGTGTAGAAATGGTGCTCTGGTCACTTTCATTACATGGGATTAAAAATCCAAATCTGAATCAAGGATAACAGGCAGGTTTAATTACAAGGGAATTAAGCAGAAATTTAGGAGCATAAATAGGGCTCAGATCTTCTCAGTGAAATGTACAGTGGAATTGTGTAAGGTGCATGGGTTTCTGTATAGGTTTGTTCCATTGAGCTGGTAAAGGGAAGGACAAGAGAGGTACAACTTCTAGGCAAGAAGAAGAAGGATGCGTTCTGAAGGTTTAGGAAGCAAAGATTAGACAGGGCTCTTGAAAGGGATAAGGTAACCAGGAAGGAGCTTAAGAAGGAGCACAGGAAGGACCAGTGAGTCTTACATCAATGGTGGGCAAACTAATCAAGAGGATTCTTCGAGCCAGAATTTATCACCATTTGGAGAGGCATAGACTTATTATGGATAGTCAGATTTCTTTGTGAGGGGCAGACCATGCCTCATGAGCCTGATTAAGGAAGTGACAAAACAAACTTCATAAGGAAGTGACAAAACCAGCTTATGGAGGTAGAGCATTATATGTGATGTACATGCATTTTAGAAAGGCATTTGACAAGGTTCCCTATGGAAGACTCATCCAGAAAGTCATGGAGCATGGGATCCCTAGAACCTTGGAAGCATGAATTCAAAATTTGCTATCCGACAGAGGCAGAGGGTGGTAGTAGACAGAGCATATGTCGTGAGATTAAAAATGACTGTCTCATGTATAAATACACTGATCTTGTAGGGATATGTCAAACTTTCTAAACAATTAAACGGGTGCATTTAGGCCTTTACTATTTGATTCAATCTATGAAGAAGCACACAGGTAGCAATGTCCATATGAAGGATCCTCCTCTATGAGGAAATCATACAGCAAAAAAACAGGGAAAAGGAGAAGCAATGGGTGAAGGAGCACCAACAAATACAGCCAAGTTTTCCCTTCTCTACACATTTATACATTGAAGATTACACTCGTAAACCTCCACAGATCCAAAGAATTCTGCCGATTATGGATAATGACATTGAGAATAAAAATACCCTCTTCTCTGAGGAATTTGCCAAAACCAATAGTGAGACATTTATGTTATGCAGATATGCCTCAGCAGCTAAGATTATTCTCTTTGGAGCAGAAATAATCAAGAGTAGATTTGAAAGTGTGCTCAGGACAATGATGAGTTTTGACAAAACGCATGGAGATAAATTGTTCACATGAATGTGAAGGATAGTCGAAGAACATACAATAGTTTTAGGGTAATTAGTAAAACATCAAGAGAAGTAATATGTAATATAGCAAGTTGTTATGACCTGGAATATTCTGCCTGGAAAAGTGGTGGAAGTAGTTTTATAATACCTTTTAAAGTTTAGTGAATAAAGACTTGAAAAGGGAAAATTTGCAGGAAGAGCAGGGGAGTAGACTAATTGGATAGATCATAAAGATGCCGCAGACACATTTTCCCAATAGTTTCCTTCTGTGTTGTGTGATTCTAACTGGAGAGCTGAAGAGACAGCTGGTATCAATCTCAGTGACAAAGGCATACATGTGTTTGTCGCAGTTGTTGGATGTGGGGGTGGATCCTGCAGCAGAAAGCACTCACTGGAGATTGCTGGTATCAGAGCAAAGTAACTGGTGATTATCCTTGCTCCTTAGAATTTTTCTCGAGTTAGTTCTGGCCTGCTTTTCCATCATACTTAATGTGGTGCAGTCTAATCTAGTGGTCAATGGTTTGTTGTGGTAATTATCTGAAGTGGAAACAATCAAAGTTTAAAGTATATTTATCATTAATGTATGTGTACCATATTCAACCTTGAGATTCGTCTTCTTGCAGGCAGCCACAGGTAAAAGAAACACAACTGAACACATTGAAAAACTGCACACAACAAAGACCATCAAATACGCAATGTCCAAAAAAAGAACAATCGCTCAAACAATAATGAAGTAAACAAGTAATGGACAGAACATGAACTACAGAGTCCACGAAAGTCAGTCCATTGTGCTGAGGCAAGTGAAGCTGGTCCAAGAGCCGGATGGCTGCAGGCCACAGCCGTGGAGCCAGGTCAGCACTGAGGCAAATACAAGTCCTAAGGGGGTGTTAGGGGAAATAGAACTCATCGGGGGACATGGTAAGCGACACCCTAACTTGAGGCACGAGACCAGACTGACCTTCAGTAGAGCAGGCACTTCCAAAAAAAGCATGAGGCACTGGGATACAAAGAACCATAGCTCTGCAGGCAGTGAGTACTCAGCGTCACAATATGTCTGAAACTAAACAATCTCATCCAAATTTATCAACCAAACAGACATTATTGGGGATGCATAAATTAGCAACCAGGGTGCCATCAGTTCCCCTTGAGTTGCAGTATGGAACGAGTTCATGGAACTTAACAGTTAGTAAGTCAAGTACACCCTCTCAACTTTCTCTACAGATCTACGGAAAACAGGTCGCACAATGATAGAAACATAGAAAACCTACAGCACAACACAGGCTCTTCGGCCCACAAAGCTGTGCCGAACATGTCCTTACCTTAGAAATCACCTAGAGTTACCCATAGCTCTCTATTATTCTGAGCTCCATGTACCTGTCCAGGAGTCTCTTAAAAGACCCTATCATATCCGCCTCCACCACTGTTGCCAGCAGCCCATTCCATGCATTCACCACTCTCTGCGTAAAAAAATTACCCCTACAATCTCCTCTGTACCTACTTCCAAGCACCTAAAAACTGTGCCCTCTCGTACTAACCATTTCAACCTTGGGAAGAAGACTCTGACTACTCACATGATCAATGCCTCTCATCATCTTATACACCTCTATCAGGTCACCTCTCATCTTCCGTCGCTCCAAGGAAAAAGGTCAGAGTTCACTCAACCTATTCTCATAAGGCATGCTCCCCAATACAGGCAACATCCTTGTAAATCTCCTCTGCACCCTTTTTGTGGTTTCCACGTCCTTCCAGTACTGAGGCGACCAGAACTCAGCACAGTACTCCAAGTGGGGTCTGAACAGGGACCTATATAGCTGCAACATTACCTTTCGGCTCTTAAACTCAATCCCACGGTTGATAAAAGCCAATATACCGTATGCTTTCTTAACCACAGAGTCAACCTATGCAGCAGTTTTCAATGCCCTAATGACTCGGACCTCAAGATTCCTCTGATCCTTCACACTGCCAAGAGTCTTACGATTAATACTATATTTTGTCATCATATTTAACCTACCAAGATGAACCACCTCACACTTATCTGGGTTGAACTCCATCTGCCACTTCCCAGCCCAGTTTTGCATCGTATCATTGTCCCACTGTAACCTCTGACAGCCCTCCACACTATCCACAACACCTCCAACCTTTGTGTCATCAGCAAATTTACTAACCCATCCCTCCACTTCCTCATCCAGGTCATTTATAAAAATCACGACGAGTAAAGGTCCCAGAACAGATCCCTGAGGCACACCACTGGTCACCGACCTCCATGCAGAATATGACCCATCTACAACCACTCTTTGCCTTCTGTGGTCAAGCCAGTTCTGGATCCACAAAACAATATCCCCTTGGATCTCATGCCTCCTTACTTTTTCAATAAGCCTTGCATGGAGTACTTTGTCAAATGCCTTGATGAAATCCATATACACTACATCTACGGCTCTTCCTTCATCAATATGTTTAGTCACATCCTCAAAAAATTCAATCAGGCTCGTAAGGCATGACCTAACTTTGACAAAGCCATGCTGACTATTCCTAATCATATTATGCTTCTCCAAATGTTCATAAATCCTGCCTCTCAGGATCTTCTCTATCAACTTAACAACCACTGAAGTAAGACTCACTGGTCTATAATTTCCTGGGCTATCTCTACTCCCTTTCTTAAATAATGGAACAACTTCTGCAACCCCCCAATCCTCCGGAACCTCTTCTGTCCCCATTGATGATGCAAAGATCATCACCAGAGGCTCAGCAATCTCCTCCCTTGCTTCCCACAGTAGACTGGGGTACATCTTGTCTGGTCCCGGTGACTTATCCAACTTGATGCTTTTCAAAAGCTCCAGCACATCCTCTTTCTTAATATCTACATGCTCAAGCTTTTCAGTCCGCTGTAAGTTATCCCTACAATCGTCAAGATTCTTTTCCGTAGTGAATACTGAAGAAAAATACTCATTAACTACCTCTGTTATCTCCGCCAGTTCCATACACACTTCTCCACTGTCACAATTGATTGGTCCTATTCTCTCATATCTTATCCTCCTGCTCTTCACATATTTGTAGAATGCATTGGAGTTTTCCTCAATCCTGTCCACCAAGGCCTTCTCATGGCCCCTTCTGGCTCTCCTAATTTCATTGTTAAGCTCCTTCCTGCTAGCCTTATAACCTTCTAGCTCGCTATCATTACCTAGTTGTTTGAACCTTTCATAAGCTCTTCTTTCCTTCTTGACTAGATTTACAACAGCCTTTGTACACCATGGTTCCTGCACCCTACCATCCTTTCCCTGTTTCATTGGAATGTACCTCTGCAGATCTCCACGCAAACATCCCCTGAAGATTTGTCGCATTTCTTCCATTCATTTCTCTGAGAACATCTTGTCTTAATTTATGCTTCCAAGTTCTTGCCTGCTAGCCTCATATTTCCTCTTACTCCAGTTAAACGCTTTCCTAACTTGTCTGTTCCAATCCCTCTCCAATGCTATGGTAAAGGAGACAGAATTATGATCACTATCTCCAAAATGCTCTCCCACTGAGAGATCTGATACCTGACCAGGTTCATTTCCCAATACCAGATCAAGCAAGTACCTCTCCTCTTGTAGGCTTATCTACATATTGTGTCAAGAAACCTCTTGAACACACCTAACAAACTCCACCCCATCTAAACCCCTCACTCTAGGGACATGCCAATCAATATTTGGGAAATTAAAATCTCCCACCTCAACAACCCTGTTATTATTACACCTTTCCAGAATCTGTCTCCCTACCTGTTCCTCAATGTCCCTGTTACTACTGAGTGGTCAATAAAAAACACCCAGTAGAATTACTGACACCTTCCTGTTCCTAACTTCCACCCACAGAGACTCCGTAGACAATCCCTCCATGTCTTCCTCCTTTTCTGCAGATGTGACACTATCTCTAATCTACAGTGCCACGCCCCCACCTCTTTTGCCTCCCTCCCTGTCCTTTCTGAAACACCTAAAGCCTGGCACTCAAAGTAACCATTCTTGACCCTGAACCATCCAGGTCTCTGTAATGGCCACAACATCATAGCTCCAAGTACTGATTCAGACTCTAAGCTCATCTGCTTTGTTCATGACACTCCTTGCATTAAAATAGACACATCTCAAATCATCGGTCTGAATGCATCCCTTCTCTATCACCTGCCTATCCTCCCTCTCACATTGTCTACAAGCTTTCTCTATTTGTGAGCCAACTACCTCTTCCTCAGTCTCTTCAGTTCAGTTCCCACCTCCCAGCAATTCTAATTTAAACTCTTCCCAATAGCCTTAGCAAACCTCCCTGCCAGGATATTGGTCCCCCTGGAATTCAAGTGCAATCTGTCCTTTTTGTACAGGTCACTCCTGCCCCAAAGGTGTCCCAATGATCCAGAAATCTGAATCCCTGCCCCCTGCTTCAATCCCTCAGCCACGCATTTATCCTCCACTCATTCTATTCCTCTACTCACTGTCATGTGGTACAGGCAGTAATCCCGAGATGACTATCTTTGTGGTCCTGCTTCTCAACTTCCTTCCTAACTCCCTGTAGTCTGCTTTCAGGACCTCCTCCCTTTTCCTGCCTATATCGTTGGTACTAATATGTACCACGGCCTCTGGCTGTTCTCCTTCCCACTTCAGGATATCGTGGATGCGATCAGAAACATCCCAGACCCTGGTACATGATATAGTGCTGACCGGAACCAAACGGTGAAATAGAGCCAACCAGTGAACCTGCCAACCCCAAGGATTCCTCTTGAGGTGTTCAAAGTGAGCTCGGCTTCATATGTGCTGTCAAGAGCCATCATTGGGGATTATGAGACCTTATGTGTATGGTCGGTCGCACAGACTGGAATAGCACTGTATAAAGGTAGCTTGCCAAACACCACGAACATCCTGACTCACCTTCAGATTCCAATCTGAATCACTGTCAATATAATGTTTGCCGCATGACAAAATGAACATTCTAAATATGAAACTGCAGGGTGAGAATTTCAGCTTAATCCAGGCAAAAGTGCAGTGTCTACTTTCATTGGACAATCAGAACTATGTAAGCAAAACATTGGGAGAAGAATGTTCTCACAGTTTTCCTGCATAGAAAGTATGGCACTCTCTTTCACAGCTGGTGATTTGCAAAAGTATTGCTCACATCTGCAGTCACTGAAGCAGGATTTTCAAAACCGATTCAAGGATTTGAACAATCTGGAAATTCTGGACTGGGTAATTAGCCCATTTCTTTGCAGGGTGGAAGAACAGGAAGAGAGCTTGCAGGAAGAAATTATTGAAATTCAGAATAAATAAGAAGCAAAAATGCTTTTCAAAAATGTCTGCTTTTGTGGTATGTGGCCACACTGTCATATGAAGTTTTCTGGTCTTTGGAGAAAAGCCAAACTGCTGTTCATTGCATTTCCATCCTCATGCCCCTTATTATTCCCTCTCAACCCCATTCCCATCTTCTCCCTGTAACCTTCAATGATCTCACTAATCAAGAACCTATTAATCTCTAATTTAAATATACAAAATGATTTGGCCTCCTTAGCTACCTGTCGCAGTGCATACCATTGACTCATCACCTTCTGACTAAAGAAACTCTTCAGCATCTTTGTTCTAGAGGAGGTTCTTTTATTCTGAAGCTGTGCCCTCTAGTCCTAGACTCTCCCACTACTGGAAACATGCTCTTAGTGTCCACTCTGTCCAGATATTTCAATATTCAGTAGGGAAGGTAATTTAGTTGGTCCACGCAGATACCGAATTGCCAGAGCTGTTACTCCATGAGAGGTAAATACAAAGTACAGACTAGGTTCTCCTCAATCACTTGCATTGTTAGCTTTTGTGTGAGACTATTAGGTGGAATGCAAGGAGGGTATTTACTGTAATTAATCAACAATTAATATACTCCCACCAATAATGCACCCTTCAAACTCCAGACAGATTCCCAGTTGTATGTTCTCCAAAAATCAGACAACCCCTGCAAACAGAATAAGACCATGATGAGTAAGAACAACAGCTCTCTCCATTATTCTGCCATAAAACTATCATCTATTTTGTATCCAAATTCAAAATAGTAGAAGTTTTAACTCTGCCTTCCCTTCCACCAGTTATATCATGGTACTTAAAACCCAAACTCAGGATCATCTTAAAAGTGAAAAAATGATTTACTTAACCTTTATCAATAGTTTTTTTTTAACCTGAAATATTTTTACACAATGGATATTTAGTTATGTTTTTGGTTGATGTTAATGGAAAATAATCAAAAGAAAATAATCATATTCTCTTCGATTCATGCCAGCAATTAGAACAACTTCACTTAATCTTCCATATGCTTAACAAATGCGAGGCAGGGAAGATCCTTTGATATGTAAAATCTAATTCAACATAATACATATGCATTATCCCTCAGGATTTCAATGGTGATTTTTTTTTGCGGTTCAAGAACTGTAACGTTCAGCGAACTACAATCCACACTGGTAAAACATCACAGAATATTGCACCCTGAGTATAATGGTAACCAAAACAATTCTGACAATTCTTGGTATTTTGTCCTCTATAACATCTCCCGTAACTATGCAGAACTGTGAAGTAGTTCTGTTTAAACAGCAAGTAGAAAAAGAATTTTTCTCTGTATTGTTATACAGAATTTCCAGTATTGGTGAACTACCTAAATTGTCATTGGAGAAATTTTCCTCCGCTTGTTAAAATCCCTTGAAACTTTGTACAGCAAATTGCTGGATGTGGAAGATTAAATCATACACCTAGTGCCTGTGTGAACAGGACAAGCATTACGATTCTCCTTAATCAATTAGATTGAAAAGGTGAGAATGAACAGTGCAAGATGTGAACCAGGAAATGTCAATTTAAATAAATAAAGACCGGAATAAAATCAAAACAGAAAACGGATTTAAATGTCAACCTTTTTTCTTTCTTGTAAAGTCTAGTGTTTTAAAAAATATTGAATGAAACTCCACACCTGTAAGTGTTAATTTGTAATGGCAGAATGGTCATTTAGCAGAAAAAGATATTAAGTTGTTAAAAGAATATGCAGACTGAAACAATATTAACTTTCTGTTGTATGTATGGTCCATTTTGACTGTGCAACTACAGGAACTTCACAATATCACATGCATATAATCATGATCACACAGTACGATATCATATTGATGCCATTTCTGGTGCAACCATACTTCTCAGAAAACAGCATTTGAATTTTCATGGTTAGCTGGACATCTACATTGCTGTCTGACTTAACAGTTTGCTTGCTTAGCCTCACTGTTATTTCCCCATAAATTATAGCACAGTAACTCCTGTTTACAAGGTGACACTATTAGCAGCCTGAAAAACATTCTTTTTGATAGCTGTGTACTGTAATCTCAAGAAGGAGGCAGAGATAAGCAATATTGATTAACTGTTTCACATTTTGAGAGGTATTAAAATAAAGGCAAGATAAACAATATTGACCGCTGACTGTTTTGACAATCAAGAATGACAGTTGAAAAGGGTAACCTCTGTCCTACTTGCCTTTTGTTTCTAGAGCTGTCACAAAGCAAGCCAATTACTTGCTGAAGAGGAATAACTGCATGTCAGGATTATCTGTGTGTGGTAATAGAATTGATTGTGATACACTACAATTAGCAGTTATTCAGAAATTATGGAATTTAACATTAGTTTACATTCTGTTTGTAGTGTTTTTTTTCAAATAGTAGGTAAATAAGTACCAACTCAGGCCATTACTGTGTGTGTATTTCATCAGGATGACACTAGCTGTAGTTTCTCTTGTCCTGGGGGTGAACAACATTTTTAATATCTCTCATTGTTTAAGGATGTTTAAATTTATTGCATTTTTCCAAATATATATAGGGTGCTCATCAAACTACATATCTAACAACTTAATCAGTCTAGGATGTTTTTTTTTTAAATAAAGAAGTACACAAGTTTGTATATGTTCAGCTATATTACAACAATACTAGAAACTACTTTCTATGTACAAGTACATAGGGTGATTTCAATCTTAAGTGAAAATTGACATACAATACTTTGTCAAGGTATTCAGCTCCCACAACTATTTTCACATTTTACTGAGTCACTTTCTAAATTTAAAATATATTGAAGTTAGATTTTTTGAGCTAATCTCCAAAATATTGTGCATTATGTCAAGAAAAGAAAAGTTCCCAAACCTGTCAACAATTTACTAAAAATTAAAAACCAAAATTGTGAGGCTGAGAAGTATTCATCCCCTTTTATAATTACTATGCTAACTTTCCTCAGGTGCAAAACTGTATATAACCTTACCAACTCACCCCATTTGTTGATGTAGAAAATAGGAAGATCACCTGTTTTCATAGAATTCATAAGAATAAATACCCTCTCTCTCTGTAAGGTCCATTAGTATGCCAGACTTCCAACAGACCAAAATAAAGACAAAAGAGAATTCAAGACATCAGGGAAATAACAATAGAGAACCACACATCTAGGGAAGGGTACAAGACCATCTCAAAGGCAAGGAACTCAATGCAGTCCATTGTGAAGAAGTGGAAAAATATGAAACCACAGCCACACTTCCCAGGTCAGGCTGCCCCTCTAAACTTAGTTGCCCAGAGGAGAATCTCGCTGTGAAAGAGACCATTTGCTGTGAACAGTCACTCTGAGTGCGCTGCAGAAATCAGTGGCTGTAACTGGAGATGAATTTTATGGCTCCACAAACTCTAAGGTCTTGCACAAAAGGGGTATTTGTGGAAGAATGACAAGAAAGAAGCCCTGGCCAAAAGAAAAGCATATCCTTTGCAAAGGATCGCTTAGAAGTTACTGTAAAGATGTACAAAAAAGTCTTCTGTCAGATGAGACTAAAGTGGAACTTTTTGGTCTCAACACTAAGCAGTACATGTGGTGTGAATCTAATGCTGCACATCAGCTAGGTAACACCATCCCTACTGTAAAGTATGGTGGAGGTAGCATTATGCTGTGGGGATGCATTTCAGCAGAAGGGATTGGAAGTCTGGTCAGGACTGACGGACAGATGAATGCTTCACAACCATCCATGAAAACGGAGGAGTGCCCCAAAGAATGAATTTTAAATGTTAGAACCCCAAAGTCCCCCTCAGCTTCCCTCCCTGCTGTGCATAAGTGACAGCAAGCAACAATCCCCTCTCCCCCCATCGGCAAAAAAAAAGCATTGGCACCCACTACCGAGCACTCAAGCATGAGCAAAACAACAGCAAAGACACAGACTTGCAGTTACCCCAAAGACTTCGCGTTTCACCCAGTATTCGACATACCAAAGGCTCTCTCTCTCCCTAATAAGGGAGAAATGGTTGATTCCATTTTCACAGCGAGCCAGGAGACGTAACAAACAACTCGCTGATTTACAATGTTAAAAGTCCATTATGTTGCTTTTTTTGAATTCTGTGCCCAAAGATCTGGGCACACAGCCGTAGATGTTCTGACTCCCCCGATGACACAGGGGTCTCCTGCCGCAACACTGACCTTCCATCCACCCGTCTCCAGAGCCCCGAGATCCCAAGCCTCCAAAGCCAAGCCAGACTCTTAGGCCGAGCCCTTGGCATGCTGAAAAACGGCCAGTTATGAAACCCCGAGACCGGGTCCTATTCCTGCAAAGAACCGCAGTCAGCGTGTGCCTCCAGGTCAGGGTCTTCAAAAGAACCCTGAAAGGGAAAAATAAAGATATTAAAGATGGAAATAGAGCTGTTTTCAAAAATGCAAGCAAAGGCATTGCTGCTGAGCGCCATCATCACTCAGCTCCGCCTCCAGAAGTTTTTCATGCTTTACAATTTTCCCCGTCTTTTTAGGGGGCTCGACTGCGAAAAAAGAAGCATGTGGTTCACAAATAAAAATTTTGAGCTAATTTGATCAAAATTCCTAGGTAATACTCATTTCTGTGAACCAAGGGTTGGGGGAGGGGTGCTGAATACTTTTACAAGGCACTGTATGTGTATAACCTGACATAAATTAATTTTTTTTGGTCAAAATGAGTTCATAAATAAACAATTATGTGACAGTGAAGGCCAGCTGCAGACTCATATTTTCACATAGTTTATGACTTTATATTCAGACATATCCTTCTTTCATTATGCATAAACCAGAGGATCAGCCCTAATTGAGTGAGTAGTGCAGAAGAAAATCCCAAGAAGTGTATAAAACGAACCTGAAGAGAGGTACCATCCTCCTGAAGCTCCAACACTAAGCTATATCTAAGGAAGTAGCTGTAATAGACTGAACAAAGCAGCTTCACAACAAACAGATGTGATCAAACATTTGCAGTCCTACCACATCCTGTCAAGAAAGGTGAGCAGTGAAAGAGCACACAGAGGAGAAGACTGAATATGCACCTTCATTATGAGTGACACTGAGCCTAACATATGAATGCAAGCTGTTTGCAATCATCTTCCACCAGCGTGTCAAGTGAATTACGTATCTCAGCCGTCTCCAGAAGTTTCTGTAAGTTCCGGATCTAGTCTTCAGCCGATGCCATGTAACAATTGAACTCAGCAAATCAGCAAAGTCTTTGGATCCAGCCAGCATCTCAGCTGTAATGCAAGTGCATTTTAAGTGTCTCATATGCATCTGTAAAAGACGTCAGCAAAAGTGGGCAAATTTCAATTCTTGACATGCCACTTCTGGCCTGGAATTCTTTTCTTTAAATTTCTTTAGACAGTGTTCTTACTCCGTTTTGTTAAATTAGTTTTGGAGAATCTGGATTGCAGCATGGAGATACTGAAGTTACTTTGAGGCCTGTTTGCTATTTGAATTTTTGACATCTAGAGCTTTCCAGATCTCATCTTCTCATCCAGAATCACTTCATGAACTAATCATTTCTAAACACTAAGAGTACATCATTTATTGATGATATAAACAAATCCTCAGGATTAAACTAACTCTGAATATGATCTTTTTCTTTATGTGGTCAAAAGGTGGCTCTAGTGTGTGTTTATGCAGCTAATATAGATAGTCCTGAATTTTTTAAGGAAGTATTTTCTGTGCTGCCAAATTTAAATGAACACAAGTTGATTATAGAAACATAGAAACATAGAAAATAGGTGCAGGAGTAGGTCATTCGGCCCTTCGAGCCTGCACCGCCATTTAATTATGATCATGGCTGATCATCCAACTCAGAACCCCGCCCCAGCCTTCCCTCCATACCCCCTGACCCCTGTAGCCACAAGGGCCATAGCTAACTCCCTCTTAAACATAGCCAATGAACTGGCCTCAACAGTTTCCTGTGGCAGAGAATTCCACAGATTCACCACTCTCTGTGTGAAGAAGTTTTTCCTAATCTCGGTCCTAAAAGGCTTCCCCTCTATCCTCAAACTGTGACCCCTCGTTCTGGACTTCCCCAACATCGGGAACAATCTTCCTGCATCTAGCCTGTCCAATCCCTTTAGGATCTTATACGTTTCAATCAGATCCCCCCTCAATCTTCTAAATTCCAACGAGTACAAGCCTAGTTCATCCAGTCTTTCTTCATATGAAAGTCCTGCCATCCCAGGAATCAATCTGGTGAACCTTCTTTGTACTCCCTCTATGGCAAAGATGTCTTTCCTCAGATTAGGGGACCAAAATCTGAGTGGTGACTTCAATTGCTGTTTAAATCCTTCGATTGATGTTTAAATCCTTCGATTGATAGGCCATCAACCAATCAGTTGCTTCCTAATAATGCTGCAACTTGTATCAACTCTTTTTTATTGGAATACGGTTTCGTTGAGAGCTGGAGAGTTATACATCCTAAAGATAGGGATTTTTCTTTCTTTTCATATGATATATGATTATGAGGACACGCAGTCCCCTTTTATCGTCATTTAGTAATGCATGCATTAAGAAATGATAAAATGTTTTTCCAGAATGATATCATGAAAAACGCATGACAAACTGACTTAAAAACTAACAAAAACCACATAATTATAACATATAGTTACAACAGTGCAAAGCAATACCGTAATTTGATAAGAACAGACCATGGCACAGTAAAAGTCTCAAAGTCTCCCAAAAGTCCCATTATCTCACGCAGACGGTAAACCTCCAGCGCCGTCAACTTGCTGGTACAGCATCCCGGAAGCATCCGACTACAGTCCGACTCCGAGTCCGTCCGAAAAACTCCGAGCCTCCAACCACCTATTCGACACCGAGCACCAAGCACCATCTCTGCCGAGTGCTTTGTCCCCAGCCCCGGCAACAGGTCATATGCAAAGCCAAGGATTTGAGGCCTTTGTCTCCGGAGATTCTTGATCACACAGTAGCAGCGGCAGCAAAGCAGGCATTTCAGAAGTTACTCCAGATGTTCCTCTGTGCTTCTCACGGCTGTCTCCATCAAATCCGGATTGTGCACGGCCCCTAGTTACACATACCATATCATTCGGAATGGCCGTGCGCGCTGAGTCGCACCGCCATCTTCTCCTCCCTGAGTATATCATAAATACTCAAGAATCGATTATTTTTTGCTGGACACGCAATTGGTGCCTTTTGTTGCCGATTGCATGTATGATGTCATAGAAACATAGAAACATAGAAAATAGGTGCAGGAGTAGGCTATTCGGCCCTTCAAGCCTGCACCGCCATTCAGTATGATCATCATGTTGTCGGACCACACACCTATGATTTCCTGATAACATTTTAAAATCTTCTCACTGGAGATTTAATACTCATTATTACAGGACTTAGCTTTTGTAAGTTTTACTAAAGAACAAATTTCTTTATTTTTTGAATTAAATACAACTGAGGGAATGTCAAATTTGGTTATTTGGGATACGATGAAATCTTTTCTCTGAGGACAGATAATTTCACGTTCAGTAGGTTTTGAGAAGGAAAACCAAAGCAGAACTTTTAGTGATCACTAACAGGATTAAAGAAATAGATGAAGTTTATTCAGTGACACCTAATGAAGGTCTTTATAAGGAAAGGGTGGAACTTCAAACAAGGCATGACTTGCTTTTGAGCTATCCCATTGAGCAGCAACTTCTCAGATCTAAAAGTCAATTTTACATACATGGGGATAAGTCAGGCAAATTGTTGGCTGGTCAATTAAAAGCAGATACGGCTAGAAGTCAGATTTTGAAAATACGAAGAGCTAATAGAACTGAAACGTCAGATGGTCAGCAAATTAATAAGGTATTACTGGATTTCTACTCTAACCTTTATAAATCTGACTTTTCAGACAATACTACTGCTATGAATAGATTTTTGCAAAAGCTGAATATACCTAAATTTTCTACACAAGATAATGAATACATTGGATGCGCCTATTAAACAAAAGGAAATAAGAAGGGCTATATTCTCTCTTCAGTCAGGTAAGGCTCCGGGACCAGATGGATATACAGTGGAATTTTTTTAAGACTTTTACTGAGATACTTACACCTCATTTATGTCAAGTTTTCACTGATTCTATATCCTCTGGGACTCTCCCAGAAACTTTTTGTGAGGCATTAATTTCATTAATTCCTAAAAAAGAAAAAGACTTATCTGAATGTGCCTCTTATAGACCAATTTCTTTACTAAATGTGGATTCGAAAATTCTTTCCAAAACTTTGGCTAATAGGATCGAGAATATTTTACCTGAAGTTATCTCTAACGATCAAACTGGATTTATTAAGAATAGAGATTCACACTTTAATATTCAGAGACTATTGAACATTATTTATTCCTCTCCATCCAAAAAACCTGAATGTGTTGTTTTCCTTGACGCAGGGAAAGCCTTAAATAGGGTGGAGTGGTGTTATTTATTTGAAATTTTAGAAAGATTTAATTTTGGTCCGGGTTTCATTTCCTGGATCAAATTGATTTATCAAGCTCCTATGGCTGCGGTTATAACTAACAATCAAAAATCTCCCCATTTTAGACTATCCAGAGGTACCCGGCAGGGCTGTCCTCTTAGTCCTTTGTTACATAACTTGGCTCTAGAACCTCTTGCTCTTTGGAATTCTAATAGCATTCAGGGTATTAAGAGAGGTGATAAAATGCATAAGGTTTCATTGTATGCAGATGACTTGTTAGTCTACATTTCAGGTCCTAAGAAATCTATTCCTTATAAATTAAATTTATACAAAAGTGAGTTATTTCCCATTAATAATCATTTGGATCAGTATGAGCAATTACCTTTTAGTATTGCTAAAAATCAATTTACTTATCTTGGTATTAAAGTTGCTAAGAATTTTAAAGATCTGTGTAAATATAATTTTCTCCCATTAATTGACTATACCCAACAAATACTTTCTAAATGGTCTCCTATGACGCTATCATTAATTGGTGGAATTAATGCTATTGAAATGATAGATCTACCGAAATTCTTATATATATTTCAAGCAGTTCCTTCATTTGTTCCTAAATGGTTTTTTGACAGAATAGACTCTAAAATTTTATCTTATATTTGGAACAATAAAAATCCTAGATTGAGTAAACCTTTATTGCAGAATTTAAAAAAGGACGGTGGTATGGCTTTACCAAGTCCTAGACTGTACTACTGGGCAATTAATTACCTGCTGGATTCATTACTCAGACATATATGACTGTCCTTTATGGGTGGATTTGGAGAAAAGCTCGGTGAAGGAGTATTCCTTGGCCTCTTTACTGGGAGCTCCTCTTCCTTTTCTACTCTCTAAGATTAGTAGACAAGACCTTAATCCTATTATTAAACATACATTAAGAATTTGGTTTCAGTTTCGTAGATTTTTTGAATTAAATAATTTTGTCCTTTCTAGTAAAATATATTGTAACTATGTTTTTAAACCATCAATTTTAGATCAGGCTTTTTTAATTTGGAAAACCAAAGGAGTAATTGTTTATAGGGGATTGTTTAATGTCTTTTACTCAGCTAGAGGATAAATTTGATTTGTCCAACGTACACTTTATTAGATGCTTACAAGTTAGGAATTTTTTATGTACTTTGCTTCCAAATTATCCCTCTGCTTATCCATCTCATATAATAGATACCCTCTTCCAGGTTAAACCACTCCAAAAAGGATTAATAGCTACAATTTATGAATGGTTATTGAATTTACGAATGATACCTAATGATAAAATTAAAGCTGCCTGGGAATTGGAATTTCAAGAGTTACTTTCAGATAATCAATGGAGTAAAATTTTTCATCTGGTTGATACTTCATCTACTTGTGCCTGTCATTCCTTGATACAGCTCAGGATAGTGCATCAGGCACATATGTCAAAGATAATTTAGCCTGCATTTTTCCTAATATTAATCCTATTTGTGATAATTGTAATACTCAGGTAGCCACTTTAACTCACATGTTTTGGTCTTGCATAAAGTTGGAGAATTTTTGGAAAGATGTTTTTAAAACCTTATCAAAAGTGCTTGATCTGGATTTACAGCTTATTTTTGAGATTATTCCATTGGAAGCAGGATATACTCCTGCTTCCGCTCAGTGGATGATAGCCTTTTCAACCTTATTGGCTAGGAAAGCCATATCACTTAAATGGAAGGACCCTAACCCTCCTACTGCCTTTTATTGGCTTTCCTCTATCATGTCCTGTTTGAGTCTAGAGAAAATAAGAAGTCGGACATTGGATACATCCTTTAAATTTGAAGAAATCTGGCAACCTTTTATTCAATATTCTCATATGATCTGATTTTTGTACTGATTCTCTTCCAGCTGTTCTTTCAGAACCTTGGATTTGATCAAAGAGTCTTACTTCTCTTGGTTTTTCTCTCGGGATGGACTGCCCAGTTGTTTTTTTTCTGTTTAGAATAGTGTTTTTTACTTTTTTTATATAAAAATTTCTAATAGTCCTCCCTTTCTTCATAAATTGATAAGAGGAGAATGAACTACATTCTTTTTTTCCTGCATTATACATTCTATATCAAATTTATACTTTGTAGATCAACACTATGTGTGATTCTGATATTGTTTATTTTACCTTCTGTATGTACTGTTATTGACATATATACCAGAGATATTCTCCTCCTGATGTATACACACTTTTTTAAAACAATAAAAAGATTGAAAAAAGAAAGATCTTTTTCTAGATGTCCTCGACATCTACAAACATACTTCATTAGACTTTAACTCAAATGTTTATTCAAGTCTATAGAATACAAATGAACTTCACAAATGAATACAGATGTTTTACAATATGTATTGCTAAATATGAAATGAGATACATGTGTTTACTATACAGTATATTATATACATATGGAAAATTAATCTTCTAGATCAATAGGAGGTCGTTTATGTGGCCTCTTCATTTTCCAGATAGTAGATGATATTTACCCTCTTCTTTGATGCCATGGACTTCCTGTATAACTGACTGACTAGGGAACAATTCTGCTCTTTGACCGTTGCCACATGTTGGATGCATTCTTGCAAAAATTAGTTTTCTTTATTACTTAGAACTGTATTCAGCATTCTTAGTTAATTCATCCCAGGTACTTAGCTATGTGTTCTCACCATGTTTTCCTTGAAGTACATTTTGTTATGCTTTGGGTGCACTTAGTGGTTCTAGCTCAAATTGCACTCAAAATTGGACCTAGTTTGAAAAAGATTCAAACCTGACCCCATACCAGGCTTCTGCCCAAATGTATTTCTACATTACTGGATGCATGACCAGCACAATTGGACAATATATTTCAAACTCTGACCAAGAAATTCATCTGTGTTCTTCGTTTGCCATGAAGTTGACAACCTTCCTAAAGCTGTTTAAAAAAATTCAACAAGATCACAAAATTGATATCACAGGGTCTAAAAAGTTCCCTCATGTAAAACCATGCTGAACTTGTATGTGCTTTTCAAATACAATAGAAAATCTTCAGTTTACAACTATATATAGCAACTCAATGCATAAAAGCATGCAGACATAGTCAAGGGTGTTAGTTGTTGTTCAGACAAAACAACAGATGGAGAAGAAATGTGCTTTATGTGACTTCAGTTGTAAGATGATTGTTCATGCCAGACGGGTTAGTTTGAGTATCTAAGGAACTGGTGATATCTTGTGGTTTTCATGCACAACAGTCTCTCGAGCTGACAGAGAATGGTGTAAAAAACAAGAAACATCCAAATGGCATCTTCTTATTTTTTCTCCAGTCCTGCTGAAGGGTCTCGGCCTGAAATATCAACTGTACTTTTGCCATTCATGCCGCTGGCCTGCTGAGTTCCTCCAGCATTTTATGTGTGCCAATTGACAGTAGTTCTGTGGGCGAAAATGTATTGTTAATGAGGGACGTCAGAGGACAATGGCTAGACTGGTTCAAGTTGATAGGAAGGTGACAGTTACACAAATAACAGCAGTGGTGTGGAGAAGAGCATCTCTGCATGCACAACACATTAAACATTGAAGTGGAAGCGCTGCAGAGGCAGACCACAAACATACACTCAGTGGCTACTTTGTTAAGTACAAGAGGTGCTAAGTCTGTTATGGTCACCCTCACTTTCATTCTCTAGTCCCATCGGTAATTAATTTAATCTGGAAGAATGATCATTTTTGTGGATGAAGCCTATATCTAGCAATATCTTTGAAAGCTAGCACAAAAATTAATGGAAATCCTGGTTGTGACGAATGTAGTCAATATTGAAGCTGCTGCTTGAAAATATTGTGTTCTTACATAATTCATTATATCATTATCATAATACTGCTCTGTCATAAGCAGTATTTTATATCATGCCGATGTTGAATGAATTATGTAAGCAACTCAATACTGTTAGGGAGCAGCATCAATATTGTCTTAATTCTCCGAACCGAATTTTGTCCTCTTTTTAAAATTATTCCTTAAAGTAGATTAATGCCTAAAAGAAACAAAGGGCAGTTGAGGGGCATATGATGGAGAGAATGAGAGCAATGGGGCTAGTGGGATTCTGATGCAAAACATGCTGTCATTGGCAAATATTAGACTGCAAAGTTCTGTCAATGAAGTGTTAAGAAGGGTACCAACCTCAAGATGAGCCATTGCATGCATATACACTCTGAAAAAAATACTTGCCTAATAATGACTACGGTAGAAAATAATGTGATGAACCACTGTGACATTCACAAATGGAGCCTAGATTAAAGCTGACATTAATATGCCAAAAGATTCAATGAGATAGAAATTCACACTTCTGCTGAAGAATGTGATTGGTTTAAAAATATTCATTCACCTGCATCATTGTGATTTCCTGCATGATAATCCATTCAGTTTTACTTTTTATATAGGAAATGAACAATGGGTTCTGTGGTGTGGACTGTCGGGAGGCTTCAATCAACAGAGTTCCCTTTACATAGCCCTTTATTAGGAACTGGTGAATGATAAGTTGATGCAAGCCTGATGAGAATATGTACAAGACTGATGGCTGAAAATAGTTTCCGACTGTTCTAAATAATGTTATCTTTCTTATTTATTGATCTTGCCTGAATTTTCCTTTCAATATTCTTGCAGCAATTTCTCATTAATATGAAAGGACCAATTATCAAGTGTGTTAAAGGACAAAGAAAAAACCTGGTCTTTCGGGCTATTTATGATTTATACTAGTAGATCTTGCATGGCACCGCTCATGAATTTGAAATTGAGATCATTATCTCTAGTTGAACGTTGAGGAAGCTGTACAACCTGAATGGGAAAAAAGTACAAAGAAAGAAGGTGATCATGGATTCAGCTGGCCTCTGAAAATGTTTTCACCCAATGCATTATAAAATTATTAAGCACTAATTAATATGCCACTTATTTTACAGTTGATTATCCGTAACATTTCAATAAAACAGATCTCTCCATACTTCCTTTGGCTCACCCACACACTCAGACATGTGCACACACACATGCACAGACAGAGAGTTCGGGCATGACATTTATTTTTTTATCATGCAGTATAGCCATACTTCTGAGTTTTAAGTAGACTACTAGCGCCTGATATTGATAAAGTGAGTAACTGGTCTGGAGACTCTGTCATGTAATACTATTTCTTTTCCTGTAGTATTTGATTGAAAATGGCTTTTACCGAGAATGAAATGTGATCATTTCTGCTCATTTTATGTCGCAATGCTAAATCTAAATGGGCATTTCCTGAAACAATCCACAGCTACTCACCACTCACGCATAAAATGATGCAATTCCACATTTATTGCACATTTGGAGCATCGTGCAGAATATTAGATCATAAGAGACAGAGGTTGAACTTCTTTGGAAATGAGCTGTGGGAAGTAACAAAATAGGCAAAATATTGTATGGAATACATAGAGACTTCTGTTTCGTTGATTCCAAAAATATCTTTGGCAAGCAGAAAACTCAACTTTATAACTTGAAAGTTTAATTTCAGCAAATTTGCCCTTTGGTCTAATCAAACAGAAATTAAATTCCATTAGCAATTGGTATATTTAGTCTGCCCTTTCACAGTTATGAATGAGATGATGAAAATAGCTGAATATTTCAATGTTACTGCAAAGGAAGGCAGTTCAACTCAAGATAACAAGTACGAACATTCTGATGTTTTGTATCATTACAAAAAAAGAATCATGCTGTTCTTTTTCCTAAAATGATTTATTGACACTCCCTTACATTAATTATTTAACTGCTGACAGATTTTGGCAAAGGCTAAATTATACATTCCAAAAGTATGAAGCTATACTGGGCCGTTATAAGAATGTCATCATTACAGTTAACTTCATGTCTATCCCTGTTAGTATTGTACAACAAATTAATGTATTATTAATCTAAGTAATTCTTGTTTTCACATAAGTTTCTAAGTGTCTCTTAACAATCAATAGCACTATATTTAAAATCATTGAATTAATTATGCAGAGTAATGATCAAAAGGTGTAAATAATAAATGTTTAGATTGTTGCAGACAAAAGCATATTTTACACAAGTGCTGTATTAGCAGCATAGAATAATGACATAAGGACTGAGGATAACATAATTTTTCAAATAGATGAGACCTTCCACCACGGTTCACGGGAAATATACTGAATTACGCTGCCAAGGAATTCATTGCGTAATCTATGTTCACAAAAGGCTCCATATTGTACTTACCTTTAAAACTTGGTTCCATGGAACTGAAGGCTGGAAATAGGGCAGAATGTCAATTATAATATGCTCCGTGCTGTTGACTGGGGTTGAATTACTAGATTTTATCAACGAGTGTAGTGTAATTAGCAAGCTGCTAAGCAAACTTAGCCCAGTTGCCTGCAAGATTTTCCAATCAAACGAATGTAGATGGGATACTCCCTTCTAGTTGGGACCTCATGGAATACACTCAATTTTCTACCTATTCATTGCTTTATATTGTGAGCATCACTCACAAAATCAGCATTTACCACACAATCCTATTGGCCCATGAACTACATTCTTGATTCGTTCTTCTGGTAAATGTATTCCCATAATGATGCTGGATTGGATATTTCAGAATTTGGATTTTATGGTGATGAAGTTGTGGCCATATATTTCCAAGTCAGGATGGTATGTACCATGGAGGGTAGACTGCGGTGAGTGTGATCCTCTACACCTGTAACCTTTGTCTTCCATCTTGGCAAAGATCATAAGAAATGCTCTTAGAGTAGGCTAGGTATAACTGTGATGCATATTGCTGATGGGAAACATGAAGGTGAATTGGTTGTGCAAAGAATGAATGCTAGGTTGGATGATAAAGTAATAATAAAGCAGGTCATTTTGTCTGAATAATGTTGAGCTTAGGCATTGTTAGATCGGTACACAATCAAACAATTAGAGAACATTTCATCTTGCACTTGTAACTTGCAGCTGGTGGACCAACCTTGGAAGGTAAGGGAATGAATCACGTAACATTGCATACCCATCATCTGATTCTGACATTCAACTATTTAGGTAGTTAGTTAAGTTGAATTTCTGCTAGCTGATGATAGGGGATCTGGTGTTGGGAAATCCATTAAATCCAAAGGTAGATGTTAAGTTCCTGCTTGGCATTTATGTGGTGAATTTTTTACTTGCCACCTTATGATGGAAGTAAGGTCTCCTTTGAAGTAGCTGATAGGGCTTATGCCCATGGCCTTAAGGATCTCAGGCATAGATGTTCTGCTTTTGGGATGATTAACCTCCAACAACCAGAAGTCATCTTCCTTTGTGCAAGGTATGACTCAGCCATTGGATTATTTGCCCCTTGCTGGTCATTGATCTTAGTTTTGCCAAGGCTCCATAGAACAGTAGAATTTAAGAAACAGAAACATGAACTCCTGCCTCAGCAAGGACCTGCACCTATTGCAATTTGCCTATCGGCACAATAGGTCAATGGCAGATGCAATCTCAATAGCTCTTCACATGGCTTTAGACCACCTGGATAATGCAAACACCTAAGTCAGGATGCTGTTCATCGACTATATCTCAGCATTTAATACCATCATTCCCACAATCCTGATTGAGAAGTTGCAGAACCTGGGCCTTTGAACCTCCCTCTGCAATTGGATCCTTAACTTCCTAACCGGAAGACCACATTCTGTGTGGATTGGTGATCACATATCCTCCTCGCTGATGATAAACACTGGCGCACCTCAGGGCTGTGTGCTTAGCCCTCTGCTCTACCCTCTGTATACACATGACTGTGTGGCTCGCTATAGCTCAAATACCATCTATAAATTTGCTGATGATACAACCATTGTTGGTAGAATCTCAGGTGGTGATGAGAGAGTGTACAGGAGTGAGATATGCCAACTAGTAGAGTGGTGCCACAGCAACAACCTGGCACTCAACGTCAGTAAGATGGAAGAGCTGATTGTGGAGTTCAGGAATGGTAAGATGAAGGAACACATACCAAACCTCATGGAGGGATCAGAAGTGGAGAGAGTGAGCATTTACAAGTTCCTGGGTGTCAACATCTCTGAGGATCTAACCTGGTCCCAACATATCGATGTAGTCATAAAGAAGGCAAGACAGCGGTTATACTTCATTAGGAGCTTGAAGGGATTTGGCATGTCAACAAATACACTCAAAAACTTGTATAGTTGTACTGTGGAGAGCATTCTGACAGGCTGCATCACTGTCTGGTATGGAGGGGCTACTGCACAGGACCGAAAGAAGCTGCAGAAGGTTGTAAATCTAGTCAGTTCCATCTTGGGCACTAGCCTACAAAGTACCCAGGACATCTTTAGGGAGCGGTGTCTCAGAAAAGCAGCGTCCATTATTAAGGATTTCACATCACATGCCGGTGATAATAAACCTGATTCTGATTCTGATTCTGAATAGACCTTTTCTTCAGTGCTACCTTCCTGCACCACTCCTGTGTTCTTGGATTCCTTTAACATGTTAAAAAGCAATCAATCCCTGACTTGATTTCATGAATATATTCAGTGATTGGAATGTTACCTTCCCAGTGGAACTTGCTGCTTGTAAAAGGTGCTTCAAAAGGAACTTGGATAGGCTGTAGGAGAAAAATAAATGGAATAAAACCAATTGGATTGTTCTGCAAGGAATAGGTGAAGATTTGATGGAGCAAAGCCTTCTTCCTGTGTATAATTAATAATCTGAGTCCTCCTATTTTGATACTACATTTAGTGACCTCAACTAGCATTCCCACATTTTATTTCCAACTAGTAGCCAGAACAACTAGTGTCACTCAGCCTGGAACTAAATCAGGAATCAGACAGCCTTACATACCTGAATCAATGTCTATAGTCCAGTAGCACTTACATCCACCGTGATGAAGCACTTTGAGAGGTTGGTGATGAAGCATATCAACTCCTGCCTGAGAAGTGACTTGGATTCACTCCAGTTTGCCTATCATCATAACAGGTCAACAGCAGATGCCATTTCATTGGTTCTTCACTCAACCCTGGAACAACTGGCCAGTGAAGATGCATATATCGGGATGTTTGTCATTCACTACAGCTCAGTTTTAATACTATCATCCCCTCAACACTAATCAATAAGCTTCAAGACCCTGGCTTCAATATTTCCTTGTGTAACTGGATCCCTGAATTCCTCACTTGCAGATCCCAGTTAGTTTAGATTGGCAACAGTATCTCTTCCACAAAATCAATCAGTATAGATGCACCACTGTGTGGTTAGCCCTCTGCTCTATTCACTTCATACTTAAGACTGGGACTTATGAGCCATGCACAGGTCCAAAGCCATATTTAATTTTGCTGACAACACCACTGTTGTTGGCTGAATCAAAGGTGGTGACAAATCAGCATGTAGGATAGAGAGAGGTGCCACAACAACTCAATGTCAGAAAAACCAAGGAGCTGATTATTGACTTCGGGAGGAGGAAACCAGACATCCATGAGCCAGTTCCTATCAGGGGATTAAGGGTGCAAAGGTCATCAACTTTAAATTCCCTTCATTATCATTTCAGAGGATCTGTCCTGGGTCTAGCTTGTAAGTGTCATTATGAGGAAAGCATGGCAGTGCCTCTACTTTCTTAGAAGTTTGTGAAGATTCGGCATGTCATCTAAAACTTTGACAAACCTCTATAGATGTGTGGTGGAGAGTATGTTGAGAGATTTCATCATGGCTTGGTTTGGAAGCATGAATGCCCTTGAACAGAAAAGCCTACAAAGGGTAGTGCATACAATGCAGTCCATCACAGGTAAAGCCCTCCCCACCATTGAACATATTTACCCAGAGCACTGTCACAGGAAAGCAGCATCCATCATCAAGGGCTCCCACCATCCAGACCATGTTCTCTTTTTTTTTTGCTGCCATCAGGAAGAAGGTACAGGGGCCTCGGGACTAACACCACCAGGTTCAGGGGCAGTGATTACCCTTCAACCATCAGGTTCTTGAACATGAGGGGATTGCTTCATTTAATTTCACTTGCCCCATCACTGAACTGTTCCCACAACCTATGGACTCAATTTCAAGGACTCTTCATGTCTTGTTCTTGCTATCTATTGCTTATTTATTATTATGATTTTCTTTTTCGTATTTGCAGTTTATTATCTTCTGTACGTTGGTTGTTTGCCCATCCCGCTTGGGATGTCTTTCACTGATTGTATCGTGTTTCTTGTATTCTCTGTGAATACCCACAAGATAATGAATCTCAGGGTTGTATATGGTATCATATATGTACTTCGGTAACAAATTTACTTTGCACTTACGTAACTCCCAGAGCAAAACTGAAGAGATGATCAGGGCTTTTTCACTGCTTGTTCTTCAAAACCTACGTACCTAATGCTTACTTTGCAGAAGATATAAAATGCTTAGTATACAAAAATTGTAAATCACTCACAGGTGAAATGCGTTTTCTTTTCCTCTGTATTATTGGGTTTTCTAGTTTGTGTAAGATAAGATTAGTTGTTGTATTTTTTGTTTAATGTTCCTCTTAGAAATAAAAACTGATATGTGTAGCTGCTACAATTTTCATAAACAACTGCTTTTGAAACTGGGTTCATTATTGGCCTTTTCTTTTATGAAGTGTCAAAAACTGGAAAGTATTCAAAGAAAGAAACATATGTTATGAAATCATAACTTGAATAAATTTATGAGCTAAGAAAAGTGAATGAGGGAATTCAAACTATTTTTATAGATGGGAGAATTTAGTCGCTGTGTGTTTATATGATGAAGGAAAGGGTAATCGGCATGATTTAAACTATTAAATTCAATTTTATGAGAAAGAGAAATCTACTCAATGATATTAGCCAAAGGAGCAAGCTTCACTAAAAACAAAATACAGGAATGTTTGGTATCAATGCAATAGAGAGAAGGGAATTCTTTAAATTGGCTCTGAACTTAAAGAATGGGTTATCTAACAGAGCTAATGATTTTTATTATTTTCACATAATATTTTCAATGTAATTACAGTATATGTTGTGCTCTACTGGTGTGGAGAAGTCAGAAAGTTTTTGAAATTGATTAATACTGATACATTTAAAGGAATATCTAGTTTACAATGATCTAGGAGTCAGAAGGTTACATATTCTGCAGATGAAAGCATCCCTTGGCTGCCTAAATAGTCATTCCATCTCAAACAGAGCTCAGAATACAAAATAGTAACACACACTGGAGGAACCCCATAAGAAAGCTTATGGGGTGTTAGCTTTCATAAATCGAGGGATAGAGTTTAAGAGTCACGATGTAATGATGCAGCTCTATAAAACCCTGGTTAGGCTACACTTGGAGTACTGTGTCCAGTTCTGGTCACCTCACTATGGGAGGATGTGGAAGCATTGGAAAGGGTACAGAGGAGATTTACCAGGATGGTGCCTGGTTTAGAGAGTATGCATTATGATCAGAGATTAAGGGAGCTAGGGCTTTACTCTTTGGGGAGAAGGAGGATGAGAGGAGACATGATAGAGGTATACAAGATATTAAGAGGAATTGATACAGTGGATAGCCAGCGCCTCTTCCCCAGGGCACCACTGCTGAATACAAGAGGACATGGCTTTAAGGTAAGGGGTGGGAAGTTCAAGGGGGATATTAGAGGAAGGGTTTTTACTCAGGGAGTGGTTGGTGCGTGGAATGTACTGCCTGAGTCAGTGGTGGAGGCAGATACACTAGTGAAGTTTAAGAGACTACTAGACAGGTATATGGAGGAATCTAAGGTGGGGGCTTATATGGGAGGCAGGGTTTGAGGGTCGGCACAACATTGTGGGCCGAAGGGCCAGTACTGTGCTGTACTATTCTATGTTCTATGTTCTAACTCAGCAGGAAAGGCAGCATCCATTGAGGGAAGTGAACAATTGACATTTTGTGCTGGGACCCTTCATCAGGACTGGAAATAAGAAGGGCAAAAACCTGAATAAAAGGAAGAACATGAGCTGGCAGGTGAATCCAGGTGAGGGAGCAGTTTAGGAAGGTGGGGAGGGTGGAGAGAGGGATGATGTAAGAAGCTAGTGGGGAATAGGTGGAAGATGTAAAGGGTTGAAGAAAAAGAGATCTATACGAGAAAACAGTCAGTAGGTAAAAGGGGCCTTTTCTGTTTGGCTGCTAGTGGATAGTGGTGTCTCACATGGCTCAGTGTTGGGACCACGCCTTTTCATGTTTTATGTCAATAATTTGGATGACAGAATTGATGGCTTTATAGCCAAGGTTTCAGATGATACAAAGAGAGGTGGAGGGGGAGGTTAGTGTTAGGAAGTAGGGAGTAGGCAGAAGGACCAGGACAGACAGGAGAATGGGCAAAATAAATGGCAAATGGAGTACAGTGTATGGTCATGCATTTTGGTAGAAGGAATAAAAGCATAGGTTATTTTCTAAATGGAGAGAAAATTTCAAACTCAGAGTTGCTGAGGGACTTAGGAATCATAATGCAGGATTCCCTGAAGGTTACCTTGCAGGTTGAGACATACGAAGGAAGGCAAATGCAATGTTTGCATTCATTTTGAGTGGACTGGAATATAAAAGCAAGGATGTAATGCAGAGGCTTTATAAGCATTGGTCAGACATCACCTGGAGTACTGTGAGCAGTTTTTGGGTTCAAATTCAAGTTTAATTGTCATTCAACCATACATGAATACAGCAAAACGAGACAGCGTTACTCCAAAACACAGTTCCTCCAAGGCACATATAGCATATTTAAGAGACCAGTAAAATACAGGCACACAAGAAAAACATAGTCCCTGAGTCCATGAATGTTGCAGCAGTCTGCAATCAAATACTATACAGCTTGTCTTCTGCTGAGCGAACTCTGGGGAAAAGTACCAACTCCAGCATGGGCGATATGCCACATTGTCTCCAGCTCTCCAATGCAGTGCCCAACTCTGATACCTACTCCGGGCAGCTCCAAACAGCAACACCTCGCCACGACTGAGTCCACGCAGCTCCCCCCGGCGTCCATCAATAAACCAGTAAGTCAGACTTGCAGCATTCCACATTAACAATGGTCAACAAGGATTTCTGATCACGAGAAAAGTGACTAAGATGATCACTTGCTGTTAGACTACATACCTCCTCCATGCACCAACTCCGATGCCTCTCTGTTACAGGCAGCGTCACGGTCCGTACCAAATACAGCTTCTTCAGTTTTCTGCTGACAAACTACTCTTTGATGGGGTAGACCTGCACTACTTCTAAGTTCTTAAAATCCAGCAGGATCATGTGATCATAAAAAGTATGTTTAAAAAAGACAATAACACCTTTGGTTGGCCCCATAGGGGCCGCTTCAGAAGCCTTACTGAGGAAAGAATTTGTTAACATTAGAGCACTTGGTGGTTCTGGACCATTACTTGCTGGAGCTTAGATTAAAGTGTGGGATCTCATTAAAACTTATTGAATATTGAAGGGCCTCAGTGGACTGGATGTGGAGAGAACGTTTCTGATAGTGGGTGTGTCTAGGACCAGAGGGCACAACCTCAGAATAGAGGGATGTCAATTTAGAGCAGAGATGAGAAGGAATTTCATTGAAATTCACTGGTGCAGATGGCTGAGGAGGCCAAGTCATTGAGTTTATTTAAAATGAAGGGTGATAGGTCCTTGATTAGTCAGGGCCTCAAAGGTTATGGGGAGAAGACAGGAGAATAGGGTTGAGAGGGTTAATAAATCAGCCATGATGGGATAGCAGAGCATACCCGATGAGCCATGTGGACTAAATCTGCTCTTATGGTGTTATAGATAATGTGATAAAGGAAAAGGAGGCAGGGAACAAGAGTGAGGGAGGTGTAGGCGACGGACAAATTGTGAGAACACGGGAGGAGAAAGAGAAGAGATAAAAGGGCCAAAAGGATAAGGGAAACAGAGGGGAATGATTACCAGAAGCAAGAGAAATAAACGCTGATACTATTAGGTTGGAGACGACCATGACAGAATATGAGATGTTGCTCCTCCAGTCTGTATCTGATCTCAACATTGGCAAATCCACTTTCCATTTCCACACAGATATAATTGTCCATGACCTGATACACTGCCATATTGAGGCAAATTTCAGATCGTACTACAAACGTTTCTAGATGGTATTATATTCAAACTTAGTTTAAGAGAACTGGATAGGGAGTCCTGCATTTCAAACATTTTCTAACATTGAGTTATCATTCATATGAATTTGTAAATCAAAAGCCATAGCTGATAACTTAAAATACATATTCTATAATTCATTATTACATAGATGTTAAAGACAAAGATGATTGATTATAAATTCTCCAACTGATTATTCTCTCTTCTCATCCTGTGTCTGCTTGTTTTTGATTTGCTTGTCAGGATGAGCTGTAACCTAAATAAATAAAATGAAGCAAAACAATATAATCCATCCCATTGCTACTAAACTGCACAGTATTAAATGGGTGTAGTCTTCCCTCGTGTGCTACTTTTTTAATAACAAAGCTTACTGCAATTTTACTACTATTTGGGACATCTCAACCCTTTATAATGGGGTTTAACCTAAAAACAATTACTTTATTACATTGTGATAGTTGATAACATTTTGTAAACTTAATGGACTGCTCGCAGCTAAAGCCTCCCTTTGGTTTTATCTTTATTCACCTTGCATGTTTAAATGTAGGAATAAACAAAAAAAAATTCAAGAACCAGACAATTAAATCAAACCTAAATGCAATATATTTGGTGTGAATTGAGCTGTCTCGAACAATGGGAGTCCTGGAATTTAGTCTGTATTCTACAGCTTAAACTCTTCATCGCTTCCTCTAGGAATGATTTCCAGATGTTTGTTGCTAAAATTAAACACAAACATCAGAATGATATTACATTCCCAATCAGAATGACAGCAAAAATGTGGGGAGACTGATGGGTCTTCTTCCAGCTTGATCCTTTATGGGTTATCTGATTCCTTTACAGTTTATTTTACATCTTACCCTGCAGATGTTGCTGCGGTTGACTGAATTTAATGGTTTTGAAAAGATTATATCAGCTTTCCGCTGTATTGCATTACTGTATTTGTTAGATTCTCCATTCTATTACTTTAAAGGCTTATTTTTTTCTCTCAGACATTACAAGTGGAATGCATAAAAGCAGAAGGAAAAAGTAAGCCTGGCTTATAGAATTAAATACAGATTCCTCATAATCTTAAAGAAAACAACAGCAGCTACCAGAAGATACTTTAATGGTTCCTCTGAAAATTATTCAGATCGTAACAATTTTATTGCCATCTAAGATATCATATGTGCAACATATGTATAGCAGAGAACTTTTATCAATTCATTAAGATGTACAGTAGCATCTTTCAACTGCCAACTTCATTGTTGACATTATCAAGTTGTTTTTTTTTTGGCTAGGTACGATAGAAACTAAATAAATGAATAAATACACTGTAGATTTGTCATAATTTATTATTTTAAATAACTAATCAAGGATTCCATAATGTACAATCAAACCAGAAGTGAGAAGGTGTAAATGACATTTAATGAATGAGGTGTCAGTTTTGATACTATTTTTGCTTCCATAAAATAGGATGTGATGAAGTGAGCTGAATGAAAGTGGTTGCAGACCCAAGACATCGTTAAAATCAAGCCTCAATAAAATTACATAGTACATCAAACAGGACCATTAGCCCACAATGCTTGTGCTGACCCTGATTCCATTTTAAACTAATCTCACCAGATACACATGGTCTATATCCCTCCATTCACTGTATGTTAATATGACTTTGCACATTACTATGGTATCTACTTCTGATGACACCTCCCCTGGCAGTGCCCTCCAGGCACCTGATTCTTTTCTACTGAGTGGAATAAATTCAATTAATACCATTCACCTGCTCTTTCCCAGAGCCCAGCAATTATTTCTCCATTAAGTGTTTATCCAATTCTGTTTCCAACAGCTCTACAGCAGGGCATTTGAGATCAAAATCACATTGCTTAAACAAGTTATACTACACATCCCCTTGTATCTTATGCCCAAAATATTAAATCTGTGCCCCTGAACTTCAAAGGATCTGCTTTTGGCAGAAACTTCTCCCCTTTGACTCTATCCAGTCCATTCCTGATCTTGTAAATCCCTTTTAAATCTCCTTCTAGGACAATCCCGGATTCTCTAGTTTAACTCCTTAATACATTACAGTTGGATCCATTTGAGTAAACTGTTTCTGCACTTTTTCCACGATCTTTCCATTCATCGTAAAGTTGGATCAACATAATTTCCAAGGATTTGAACCCTATGCATCTACTTAAGTTCTAGAGTTCTATATGCTTCATTCAAATCCCTCTCTCAGCCTGTGCTGCTGCTTTCTTGGATGTATCCATAAGTACACCAGAGTCACCTGGTGCACTGTACTTAATCTGTATTGTATTTTTCAAAATGTATCATGTCACACTTTTCATTATTCCGTTTCATTTCCTACTTTTCCACCCTATCTGCAGTACATCTTGTGGGGAACATAAGCTTTGCTCACACAACCTCACAAAAAGTATTTCGAAGTTTTGTTTTAAATTCTGGAGTAATCACTTTAAACGTTTTATGACATGAACCAATGGGGTATTATTATGCAGTATAACTTCAACCTTCTGGCACCTGAGCTCATTCGATATTAATTGGCACACATGAAAGAGGCATTGCCTATTTCAAAGCCGCCACCACGAAAGCATTAGATGCCAAGAGTGCTGTGGAAGAATCTTACCCGTCCTCATTTTCAGTGCTACACTCTCCCCGTTTTGCTCGCATCTGAAAGTAATCCATATTAATGACAATATAAAAGAATAATTCTCACAGTAGAATGGGTTAAAGCAATCATGGTCCAATGTACCAACATCCCAAAAAGATAAGAACCTACACTTATGCAGCATCATTCATGACCATGGGTTTTCCAGAAGGGATTATAATGAAGTGCTTTTGAAGAGTAGTCACTATTGTTATCTAGGAAAATATGGAGCCAAAATATACTCTGCCCAATGGTCCATAAAAGCAATGCAGTAACTGAATAGGTAACTTACTTTCATGGTGCTGGTCGAGAAATAAATTTTGTTGAAGGCATTAAGAGAAATTCATTGGCATTAACCTAATAGTGCCATGAATCTACTGGAAATGGTATCAGTAGCTAGCTTAGCTTCCGAGCTGATCAAAACTTGAATTAAAACCTCATCCCAGAATGTGCATCTCTGACAGTACAGCCTTTCCTCAGTCGTACAGCCTTTCCTCAGTCTTGCAGCACATTCAACCTAAATTGCATGCTTATCATTCTGAATTGGGATTTGAACTCGTGATTTCTGATTGAGAGATGAAAGTTATCCCACTGAGCAATGGCTGACACCATAGCTAGTAATCAATGCTTTAAAAAGTTTCTTAGATAACCTGAGTGCTTTAAAATCTTATTATATTATTTTCCTAATGCATTGACAGATGTGAGGCTACAATCCACTGTACAATAATGCTACAAATTAGTTCCTGGAAACAGAGCTTTGCTTGAGCATCCAAGCTTGTACTTGGAGAGTTCCTGGACCTTAACCTCTGTGTGAGGTCCAATGAAACACAGCTGTCAGTGTAATTAGAATCCAGCAGCTCTGAATCACATTAAGCTGATGCCAATTTGAGATCCAACTGTTTAGATCTTCAAGCTGCATACTTCTGAGCAAATGAATAGAAGAGTGGGCTGAATGTTGTCTTTTCATGTCTGAGGTCTAAGTTCAATGGGAGACCAAAAAAAGTCTTCCCTGGTGTGAAACTGGGCAGTCTCAATTCAGTTCCTTGACAGTAGGACCCCCAACATGAACTGCCTTTAATTTGTGTTGGTTGTTACTAAATTAGAAACTGTACTCGAGGTCATGGGATGGGTCAAAAGTGAATGGAAAATGTGCTTCAAGGAAGAGCACCTTACCACTGCATATGAAGAGCATTATCATTCCTAATGTGAGCTAAACCACTGTCAGTTTTCCAGCATTCACATAAGAATAACTTAAACATAGAACATACAAAACACCATTGGATAAAAAAGTTATCTTTGTACCGTGAATTTTTAATGAACTGCGTTGTTGGACTGTAGTGCAAATCAGTGGACGAGTTTTAACAGAACTTTACAGCATGAACTGTTCACTGTGTTTCTCAGTTGCAAGTTTCAGCATTCATTACATGCACACACGGAGGATGTGTAGTGGACAGGGGTAATGTCAATCCCTGTGTAAACTCCAGTTCAAATCTCCTCTTAAAACAGATACTTATCCATTAAGCTAAAGCACATTGTAGGCTACACAGAGTACAGTAGGTCCAAACGTCCATGACAAACCTTGCACCTGTGCTATTCAGGCAGCACAATAGCATTGGAGTTAGCATAATGCTAATACAGCACCAGCAACTTGAGTATAATCCCACCACTACGTGTAAGGAATTTGTCTGTCCTCCCTGGGGCTGCACAGATTTTTCCAGGTGCTCCAGTTTCCTCCCACATTCCAAAGATGTACAGGATAGTAGGTTAATTAGTCCCATGTGTATAATTGGGCGACACGGGCTCATTGAACTCATGACCTTCCGAAACAAAGGAAAGAATAATATCATTGAGCTAAGGCTGTCATCACTGAAGCATCTTTCCTCTTTATCTTTCATCTGTAGGCTGCCTCTTGTAGGCCTTATCTAAGTGTCCCAGAGCATGCCTGGTACCTCATCTTACACTCCAGAGCTGGTACACAAGTTCTTATCTTCTCATGGCGTGAGTGCAGTCCACCCTGTATGGAAGTCCACTTCATCCTCCAAAACATCCTCAATATTTCACAAGGTCAAGTTCTGAGTTGGTAAATACAAATGTTTAATTGATGTATATATATTTTTTTTAAGGAACTGAGAGAGCATGTTTAAACCTAGAGTCTTCTAGGGAAGAAAATGGATATGAGATTTGAGAATGAAAATTAGATATGAACTTATTTATCTCTCCAAACACCTCCTCTTTCCATCAGTTCATTTTAACCTTTGGTACTTCCTGGCCCTCATCGTTTATAATATCCCCTTCTGAGGATATTATAAAATCTCCCACTTGGATTTTAAGGTCTTCAGCATTGGAACCTGTGTGACAGTGATGTCTATGTGTGCTGCTACTACTCTAATCAATGTTCTCAAAGCGCTGGCCTCCAGCAGTGTTTGGAACCAGTGATCAACCTCCCCGAGAACACATGAAAAGCAGTTCCCTATGCTACTGTACTAGAACAAATCAGCTTTAATATTTTAGAGCAGGGTTCTAGGCACAGTTGAATTTCCAGGCCATTATCTTCAGTTTATAATAAAAATAAATTCATGTTAAGCTTACACAACCAGTATCTTTTGATTCCCGAAATGTTAATGTCACTTGTATAGATTTTTTTCCATTTTTTTGCCATTGGTCTGTATGGTCTATTTTGTTTTCCTTTAGGAAAGAATTATGCAAAGTTCTAACAATCTTTAGCAGCAGTAAAATCACATCAGGATGCTATGTAAATCTTAGCAATCCAAAGTTCCAATAATTAATTAGGCTGCCACTTGACTTTCAGTGAAAAAAACTGGCTCACTAATCCAAATCAACACATACAAAATACTGGTTGAAAAGCCTACTTGAAAATTCCATTTATCTGGCCCTTGGACAGCAAATAAGTGATGAGTTATATTTTTTCCCATTTTTCTCCTCCTATGATAGTGAAATAAAAACAAAATGTCAAACATTGCGTTTGACATAAAACATTGTCAAAGCATTTTCTACTGAAACAATACACCAATGCACTCAACAATATAATCCCATTTATCTGAGACTGGTTTTAATGCTTTAACAAGATAGGGCAATTTCTCCAGAGTATAAAAGGTGTTAAGCAAGAATAAATTACTGGAAGATAAAGTGCACAACTACAGTAGTAAAGCAATGAATTCAGTCCCCATGTGTATGGGATGGAAGCACATATTCAAACCCTTTGCAGCCAGATTATGATCTCAATAATCGCACCTGCAACAGCACAGAAAGAATAGAGAGCAAGTACTTTCAGCGGCAGAATGTTGGGAAAACCAATACTGGCTCAGCTTGCTCACTGTAGCATAAATGCAAGAGATCCTGCAGATTCTTGAAATCCAGCGCAAAACATACAAAATGCTGGAGGAACTCAGCAAGTCAGGCAGCAGCTCTGAAAATGAGTAAACAATTGACATTTCGGGCTGAGACCCTTCCACGGGACTGGAAAGGAAGGGGGAAGATGCTACAATAAAAAGGTGCGGGAGGAGTAGAAGGACCAGCTAGGAGGTGATAGGTGAAGCTTGGTGGGTTGGAAAGATAAAGTGCTGGACAAAAAGGAATCAGATAGGAGAGAATAGTATAGTTATTCATTGTAGTATACATTCCACTTTAAGTATTTAGACCATTAGACCATAAGGCATAGAAGCAGAATTCAGCCATTCAACCCATCGATTCTGCTCTGCCATTTCATCATAGCTGATCAAGTTCCCTCTCTGCCTGATTCTCCTGCCTACTCCCCATAACCTTTCATGCCCTGGCTAATTAACAATCGATCAACCTCATCCTTAAATGCACCAGATGACCTGGCCTCCAGAGCCACCTGTGGCAACGAATTCCACAGATTCACCACCATCTGGCTGCTCATCTCTGTTCTAAATGGATATCCCTCTATTCTGAGTCTGTTCCCTCTGGTCCTACACCAGATCATCTCTTCTTTCAGTTAGTGCTGACAAAGGGTCTCGGCCCAAAACGTCGATTGTACCTCTTCCTACAGATGCTGCCTGGCCTGCTGCGTTCCACCAGTATTTTGTGTGTGTTGCTTGAATTTCCAGCATCTGCAGATTTTCTCATGCTTGCGTCCTCTCTCATGCCTCTGTAATTCCCTTTACTCCACTGTAATACTGATATGTTTGACTTTAGCTTCTCCCTCTCAAATTGCAGGGTGAATTCTAGCACAGTATGATCACTGCTTCCTCAGGGTTCCTGTAATTTAAACTCCTGAATCAAATCCGGTTCAATACACAACACCAAATCCAGAATAGCTAATCCCTTAGTAGTCTCAACCACAAATTGCTCTAAAAAGCCATCCTGTAGGACTTCTCCAAATTTAGAACTGCAAGCAGAACGTCATTACTTCACCTTGCCTTAATAGACCAGGACAGCAAAGAAATTATTTATATAAAATTATTTATATATAGTGATTCTAAAAGAAAAAGAAAAAGATGTATGTTTGTAAACCAATTTGACAATAAATTCATAGTTAAACAATTGTGATATGTCACTGCTGATTTGCATATAATAAGGCCGTAAAACACTTTAGATTATTATTTCCCAGTGAGATTAGTTGAGGAAAACATATGGACCAAAACACAGTCAATAGGGTGCTTATTAGACCCCGAGAATGCAAATGGACTTCAGATTAAGTTTTTAATTGGAAGATCTCTGGGTGTGCAGAACTGCATCTATATAGAAGTTTATGCAGGGAGAGGCAGGGACACAGATAAAATAGCACACAACTCATCCACACATTTGACCCTGTAAAAACCAACAAAGTTAAATTCCTTTCTCGTGGCTAAAAATGCAATTCTCTTTTTCAAAGGTTGAAATGCTGCCACTGAATACCCCTGGCTATTTTTCCAGATGAACGCTATGCATCCAAAGAAATCTTGCTTTACTGTATAATACTTAGGTTAACTGCCTTTAATCTAGTTTGTCATGTGCAGCTGCTACAGAGGACTCAGGCTGGTTAAACGTTTGAAGTGCTGTGGAGACTGGACTGAGGGAGGGTTGGCTATGCTAGTCCACTTCATCGTCTGAACAACTTTCGATTTTAATGGAAAAGGGAGCCAGCTGAGGGGTTTTCTCAGCAGCCTAACAAACTGGGATTCCTATGATAATTAGTTGTTTTTTTCTCTCTCTGGTCCTTGGGTTGAAGAACATTTTCAGTAAAACAGACTTGGGAATTTAATAGAAATGATTGCAATCCATTGACTTACATCTCTGAAGAAATCAGATTTTACTTCACAATATTATAATTTGAAACCTGCCTAGATAGGCTATATTCATTTTGATTTTATGCTCACAGAGGATGGATATTGCCAGCGAGAACTTGCTTGTGAAAGAATCATTGCCTTGATTCTAATAATTGTGTTGAGATTGGAAAATACAAACCAAAAGAGGCAAATAGGACACGTGAAGTTAGTGCAGTCACTATTCATCTTCCACTACATACTCTGTGACATAGGAGGACTTGTTGTCATTAGACAGAAAGTAGAAAAATATTCATTTCACTGTACTGCTAACCCTTGCCCTACTGAGAACCTAAAATGAAAATAAACAAAAACATACAGCAGACTGATTTCATTATCAAATACTTGGCATTCTACTAAACTTCCTTGCACTGCCTTTTTGGCAGACACCAACAGTGGGAAGCTATGTTTACAAGTAATAATTGGATAACACATGGAAATTTTTATTGCTTCAGGCAATGTTGTTATAAGGGTCTTGTAAAAGAGAAGATGGGATGACATCTTTTAGGAGGGCACTTTTATTAGGGAGACCCTGAACAGCAAAGAATACAATTTCAGTATTTAGACGGTCTTAATGATCAGTACCATTAGGCTTTTCATCTTGTTGACCCCGAACATATTGGTATCCTCTCCCTGGCAACAGGGAATTGCTATTGACTAACACTAAAGATCCTATATTCCTCTTACATATGCAAATCTGCACAACACAGACTGATCTGCAACAAAAGTCCAACTCCATTGATGAGTGTCTCTGGAGTAAAAGGACATCAATGCAATTCAGGGGAAGAGGACATACTGGTCTGTTCATCCTCACTTTGTGTCTGCTATACATTTCTGCAAGTTATTTTCTCCTTCTCTGTTAGGCCAAGTGGGAAAGTGACCTACTCCGTGGCCTCTACTGTGACTGCTACAAGAGGAGAGAGACTTCATTTACCATCTGTTTTTATTTTAGAAACTTTTTGTTGTTACATTTCTATGGGAAGGACTCTCAGGGGAAGTATGCTCCACCAGTCCATTCTTGCACTGCTACTCTGCCTAAGATAAGCCTTCATTAATAAATTCATGGAAAAGTTGCACAGTTCTTTATCACAATTTAAAGAAAAAATGTCTCAAGTGATTAATAAACTATTACTAGATGTTGAAAAATTTACTTTTAAGTTACTTAATTCAATAAAAAAAACTTATATTTGGAATAATATTCAGATTTATATTCAGATAATTAGAATGAGGAATAGGGGATTACCAGTTTTTTTTAAACCTTGACGCTTCCATCTTCCTTATCATCAGGATTGTAGGGGCCTCACTCAATCTTATCATCATAAACTCGACTAACATTCTGAGAGTTGTTTCAAGAAAGAGCATTTGAGTCAGAGTGTCCAGATTCACCTGGAAACCAGCACTGCCTGTTTCTCTGCCTGTTCTCATCATGCCTGAATTTTAAGGAAGCCCATGATCACTACAATATTTGGTATTGAAAAGTAAATGTCTGGGTGCCTTCAAAGGGATGAAAGGTTACCTTCTGCATTTCCAGCACATGAAAGCAAAGACTAAAGCCAACAATCCATATGAATGGCAAAATATTAAAGAACGACAAAGAGGCAGAGAGGCTGAAGGAGATAATTCCAGAAATTTGGTGTTGGTTCCCAATAAATGCAGCTTCCAAAGAGGAAGTGATTATTTCAAAAGTGGTTCAAAGACCAGTATCCCAAGACTACAGATATCTCTGGCATTCTCAGGATAGAAGAAATTAGTATGATAGAGATGAGGCCAAGGAAGCTGTTGGAAACAAAAAAGAAATTTTTGAAATCAAGGAAGCCAGTACAGCTCAGTGAGCACAGCCGTGATGGCTAAACATGGTGTGAAAGATCAGACAGGTAAGTGGGCCGAAGCTAGAGGTCAAATCAATTGTGATCTTATTGAGTAGTGGAGTACGGCTATTGGTATTCCAATGCCTGATGTTTTTTTACTTATTACTACATAGGTAATTTGGGCCTAATTTAGTAATTCAAATGGGTTGAAGACTGAAAAACTGAAGGATATATCATCAAGCCAGTAATTTTGGTACTGCTCATTAATTGTTTAATTGTCCATTACCATTCCTTAAGGGATTTGGCAGGTCTAGAGATTTATCAAATCTGTTATCAGCCAATATTTCACAATCGGTTGCACATTTATGAAATAAGTACCTTATTTTTAGATATAATGGGACTGTTGCACTATGCTTCACATTGAGTCAAGTTGGTTCTCTGTCTTCATGTTAATACTGAAGTGAGGAAAATGAGGGGCAATAGGTCAGAGATTGTTTGGCAGGTGGGGGAATATAACTATCCCAAGGCATCTCTTTAATGCTTAGCCTGTTTAAAGTTCAAAGTAAATTAATAATTAAAGTGTATATATATGTCACTATATACAATGCAGAGATTCATTTTTGCAGGCATTCACAGTAAATACAAAGAGACACAATAGAATCTATGAAAGACAGCACATAACAACTAAATCTATGCTTTCATTCCATACAGTCAGCGCAGTGGAATGGCCCAACAACATGAAGACATGTCGATGGTCCGAAAAAATTATGATTTCTTCAAATACATTTTGCACTCTTCCTTGCCAGTACTCTCATGGACAGAATCTTCTGCAGCAATTATTGAGGAGAACTAGGTCAATCAGTATATTTTCTCACATTGAGTTTTCAAAAACTCTGAAAACCAGTCCAGCAGAGATGTCTACCTGTACCTGGGCTGCTTAATCAGTAGTGATGCTGCTGAGGGACACCAGATAGATTACAAATTGATAGCATGGAGCATTTGAAAAGTTGGCTGAACTTAATGTGAATAAGTCATCAGGAATGGAAGAAATGCATCCTAGGATGCTGAGGGAGAAATAGGAGGAGATCATGGGAGTACTGACCATTATGTTTCAATCCTGATTTTAATACTGGAGCAAAGTCAGAGAACTGGAGAGTAGTAAATGTCACTCCCAGGCCAGCCAGTTCAGTGATGAGAAAGTTTTTAGGAACTTACTTTATATCCAGGATAGGACTAACAATCATCTAAATCAGGAGGTTCTCAACCTTGCGCTCACTGACCGCTTGCTTAGTGATATTGATCCATGGCATAAAAAAGGTTGGGAACCCCTGATCTAAAGTGGATTAATTAAGGTAAACCAGCATGGATTTGCTGCAGGCAAATTGTATTTTACCAAGTTGATAGAATTTTGATGAAGTTCTGATGAGACTTCACAGAATTTCTGACGACAGATAGAACTGGTGTATGTGAGCTTCCAGAAGGTTTTTTTATATGGTGCCATATAACAGACTTGCAGTAAAATTGAAGCACGTGGCATAAAAGATATATTAATAGCACAGATATGAAGGTGGATAAGTAATGGACAATTGGTTTTTTTTGGGTTAGAGGTAGATGTTTGTGCTGTTTTAATCTTTTAATCAGTATAAATGACCTATACTTGGGGTTCAAGTATGAATTGTGAAAAAGATATTGTTAACTTACAGATAGTGATATGGGCAGAAGTGAGTCCTGAAGATTAATATTGAGAATTCTTTGGGTTGCTGCTTATCGGTAAGGAGAATGAAGAATGAAAAAAAATAGAGTACTCTTCAAAAAAAAATGTGGTACAGATGTAGGAGTCTGAGAACATGGTAGGGTGGGATGAGAAAGCTGTCAATAAATCATACTCAATTTTGGGCTTTAACAATGGAGTCATGGAGTACAAAAACAGGAAGGCCTCATCTGGAGAATTGTCCCACATTATAGAAAGGGTGGGGAGGAAGAATAAAATGCCCAGGAAAGATCTACAAGAATGGTTCCTCAGGTGAGTGACTACAATTACTTGGATAGATTAGAGAACCTGAGACTGCTTGCTTAGGAGATGTGAAGGCCAAGGGGGTATTCAATTCAAGGAAATATCATTATTAGGGGTCTGGACACGGTGATAAATGAGAGGATGCTCCCTTTGATGGAAGAGTAAAGCGTTAGAGCTCGCCAGTATGAAATGAAGAAAATTAAAAGTGATGAGAGTTAGCAGATTTAGGCCATTCAGCCCATTGAGACAACTCCACAATTCAATCACAGTTGATTTATTATCTAACTGAAACCCATTCTCATGACTTCTCCCCACAACCTTTGACATCCTTACAAACCAAAAACCTATTAACCTCTGCTTTAAATATAATCAATATGACTTGGCCTCCACAGTCATCTGTGCAATGAATTCCATAGATTCACCAACCTCTGGCTAAAGAAATTCCCCCTTATCTCTGTGTTAAAGGGCTGTCCTTCTATTGGAAACATCTTCTCCAAGTCCACTCTATCTAGGCCTTTCAATATTGAATATGTTTCAATGAGTTCCCCCCTCATTCTTCTAAACTCCAGTGAGTACAGGCCCAGAGCCTTCAAGCACTCCTCAGATGAAGAATCTCGACCCAAATATTAACTCCCCTTTTCACGCCACAGAAGCTGCTTGACCTGCCGAATTCCTCAATGATCAAATTGTGCATTTTGTTCTCTCATTTTTAAACTGTGATTATATCCATAATGAGCAAATGTCGAAATTTGTTTGCCATAGTTGAATTTCTAAACTGTTGTATTTCTTACCTGCTTGAAAAATCTTTTAAACATCTTTGGCTCAAAAGGATTTGATAGATACAATTAATCAGACCCTATCTAAATTGAGAAATGAATGTCAAGAAATTATGGCTAAGCTGTGGACAAATCAGTCAGAACAGCAGGAAAGTAATAATGTTTTAATTGTGGCAATTTGCACAAGTCATGTACACATTTTTTATTTCAGAAGAGAGAACAGATTACGTAAACATTTTACTGCTTTCTCAGAACAATTTAACCATGCCATAAAATTTGGACTGTGGAGTGTTTTAAATGACTAAATATAATATGGATATCATCTGCACTGTAGCTCCTGGAGCATGATTGGTTTGGTCTGCAGAATCTTCTGTAAAAACAGGTGAGTGTGGTGTCTAGGTTTGGATGAGTGGACAGGGTGGTCTAGGAGTGGCTGAGAGGGAAGTCCTAGAGACCAGGAACATTGCTGGTCGTAGGATCCCTCTCAATGATGTCAGGCCCTGTTTGCTGAACCATTGATATCAGGTTTGACAAACAATCTGCTGGAGGGACTCAGTGAGCCCAGGCGTTGTCAGCATTTCAGGTTGAAACCCAAATGCATTAGATTATTTGCTGCTCCAGATTCCAGCATCTGCAGTCTCTTGTGCCTCCACTGATATCCAGTTAGCATTTTTTAAGGGCACTATCTCCACATCTATCTCATTCAGCAACTTAGGGCAATTGTATCTAAACGTATCTGTAACTAAAGACGCCTTTAGTTTCTCTGATAATAGTTTTTTTTTGCTTTGAGTTTCTCATTTATTCACACTTGTGATCCTCCACTGTTTAAAGATTTTTTTGCATTTTCTTTTCTGATGACTCAAATATTTGTTTAATTTCTCTTCTATTCCCTTGTATTCTAATATATTGTCTCCACATTTAGTCTGTAATATCAACCTTTGCAGATCTTTTTCCATTTTGCTCATTAATGCATGTTCTAACAGCTTGTATTTATGGTTCTTGCTTGCCTACTAACTTATGCTAGTTTCTTTTCCCTACCAATGCTCTACTCTTCTTTTGCTGAATTCTGAAACATTGATATACTTGCTGCTTTTTATTGGCAACATTTTAAGCCATTTTCTTTGATCTAATCCCTTTTTTAACTTCTTTTGATAGCCAAGGGTGGAACACTTTATTTCTTCGGTTATTGGTCCTTAAGGGATAACTGTATTGTAAACTATGTTTTAGTTCTTAAAAAGTTAGCTATTGCTTGTTTCTTGCCATTACTTTTAACACAATTTCCCAGTCTACTGTCGATTTACCACCTTACCTTTGTTGTTTCCATTGCTTTCAAATTTAGTAGCCCAGATTCAGGTTGAACTAAATAATTTTCAACCTTTGTATAAAATTTCATCCCATTATGCTGTTCCAAATGCCCTTTAACTCCCAGATTATCAGTTAACCCTGTTCATTGCACAGTATGAACATTAGTATAGCCTGCTCCTTTTTTAGTTCCTCCACATACTTAGATAACCATTTCTTGTAAACTCCATGAATTTGTCTTCCAAGGCATTACAACTAATTCATTTTGCCCGGCCTAAATGCAGATTAAAATTTCCCATGGTTATTGTATTACCCATGTTACGTATGTTGTGACTTTGAATGACCCACATGGAGATTTGACCTGTAGATGTAAAAGATCTTTATTCTTCATGACATGGAAGAATTATAGAATTCTGAAAGAATCTCTTTTGCAAGAATCTTGCTGAAGTCAAAGTAGAAAACATTGTGGTTTTATACTCTTCAAGCACAAATATGGTTACAGTTTCAACTTCAACTTTTAAAGTGTGGGCTTCATAGAATCACATATTTGTGATAAGAGCACATCTCAAGTGATAAAAAAAACTCTGCCTATTCAAACATCTTTGTGGGAATCCAGACGCTCCAAATAGCCTTCCTTTATATTAAGAGAAGGCTTGCTCTGGAGACAGTCGTGTGTATTCAAGGTTACCCTTGCCTGAGACTGAAGGCTGGTTCTTGGTTGTATTAACTGGCTACTATACCCATAACTCCTGAAGGATGTCACCTATCCAACAATTCCTACGGCAGGCACTGTGATTTATGTAATGCCCTATGTTATCATTACTTTCTGGAGTCTACATGCAACTTTTACCAATCCTGTCATTATCCTTGACTGTCAGACTCAGGTTATCATTATTCATTCTCCTACCTTGCACTATTGATGTGTCATTTCTCTGTAGGTTGTTAATTTCTCCTCACCTGAATCTGCTGCACATAATTTAAAGCTACATAGAGTCATATAGTCATATAGGCACAGAAACAGGCCCTTTGATCCATCTAATGCATGCCGAAAACATTTAAACTGCCTACTCCCATTGATCTGCACCGGGAGCATAGCTCTTCCATACCCCTACCATCCATGTACCTATCCAAACATCACTTAAACATTGAAATCAAGAGCATTTCACACTCTCATGACCCTCTGAGTGAAGAAGTTACCTCTCATGTTCCCATTAAACTTTTCACCTTTCACCCTTAACCCAAGACCTCTGAGTGTAGTCCCACCTAACCTCAGTGAAAAAAGCCAGCTTGCATATACCCTACCTATACCCCTCATAATTTTGTATACCTCTATCAAATCTCCCCTCAATCTTCTACATTCTAAAGAATAAAGTCCTAAACTATTCAATCTTTCCTTATAACTCAGGTCCTCCAGACCCGGCAACAAACTTGTAAATTTTCTCTGTACACTTTCAACCTTATTTAACAGCTTTCCTGTAGGCAGGTGACCAAAAACTAAACACAATACTCCAAACTAGGCCTCACCACAATAGCACTAGTTACTTAACTGGCCAGGACACTGGTTTCAGTTTGATTCAAGTGAAGCCTAGCCTAATGAAATGGTTCCCTCTTTCCAGGACTATTGTCTGCACCCCGTGGATCCCATTCCTTCTGCACCAGTGCTTGAGCTATGCTTACTGACTTGCTGCCCCTTACGCTGCTGGTGCTTAGGGCAACGATGAAGGTCCTTCATCTCTGTCTGTCCTTGACCATCTCTATTGTGCCCCAGGTGTGGTTCAGGGTCCTCATTTCTGCACCAAGCTGCCTTTGGTTGCCCACATTTTCTCCCCCCTTCTCCCCCCAGGGTCCGGTGAAGTGCTGTCTTGATGATGGAGTTGGCCTCGCTTCTCATCACGCGCCCAATCCATCTCCAACGTTTCCTCATGATGATTGTGACCATGTCCTCTTCCTCTTGGTAACAAGAACACATGGATATTTGGTCTGAACAACAACTTAGCCTCTTGACCATGTCTGCATGCTTTTATGCACTGAGTTGCTGCCACATGATTGGCCAATTAGATATTTACATTAATGAGCAGGTACACAGGTGTACCTAATAAAGTGGCCAATGAGTGTAGAGGAAAACTGGTGCATGATGGAGCAGACTCAAGAGGCCGAATGGCCTTCTTCTGGTCCTATTTCTGATATTCTCAGAGGCTTGGGAGAAATATTATTTGAACCAGTGCTCTGTTGCACTGCATATGCACTGTACAAATTGAGGGATTTACTGGCTGCCTGAGCCATCGTCTGTTAATTTGTCTAGGTCTGCAGTTGTTAGGTATATTTTTATAATGTATGTCAATGATTTGGACTACGGGATTAATGGATTTGTGGCTAGATATGCTGATGATGCAAAGACAGGTGGAGGAGTGGGTAGTGTTGAGGAAACAGAGAGCCTGCAGAGAGATTTAGATGGTTTAGGGGAATGGGCAAAGAAGTGGCAAGTGAAATACAATGTTGAAAAGTGTATGGTCATGCACTTTGGTGGAATAAATAAACGGGCAGACTATTACTTAGATGGGGAGAGAATTCAAAGTGCAGAGGTGCAAAGGGACTCGGCAGTCCTTGTGCAAGATACCCTAAAGGTTAACCTCCAGGATGAATCGGTGATGAAGAAGGTGAATGCAATGTTTGGCATTCATTTCTAGAGGCATAGAATATAAGAGCAGGGATGTGATGTTGAGGCTCTATAAGGCACACGTGAGACCACACTTGGAGTATTGTGTGCAGTTTGGGGCTCTTTATATTAGAAAGGATATACTGACATTGGAGAGGGTTCGGAAAAGATTCATGAGAATGATACCAGGAATGAAAGGGTTACCATATGAGAAACGTCTGGCAGCTCTTAGGCTGTATTCCCTGGAGTTCAGGAGAGGGAGGAGGGATTTCATAGAAACATTCTGAATATTAAAATCCCTGAACAGATTAGATATGGCAAAGTTATTTCCCATGGTAGAGGAGTCTAGGACAAGAGGGCACTACTTCAGGATTGAAGGATGTCGATTTAGAACAGAGATGCATTCACCAGCAACTTTGATGTGTGTTGCAGAGAAATTACTTTAGTCAGAGGGTGGTAAATTTGTGCAATTTGTTGCCATGAGCAGCTGTGGCCAAGTCATTGGGTGCATTTAAGGCAGGGATAGATAGGTTCGTGATTAGCCAGAGCATCAAAGGGTATGGGATGAAAGCAAGAGAGAGGGGATGAATAGAAGAATTGTATCAGCCCATGATACTATGGTGGAGCAGTCTCAATGGGCCAAATGGCCTACTTCTGCTCCTATATCTTATGGTTTTATATCTCACTGATGAAACTGAGTCAGGAATTTTACATAATACCCAATAAAACAAAGCACCTTGTAAATTTGGGTGCTCTGGATGTTCTGCTTTTGTTGTTCATTCACTTCCCATAGCAACGTTTGTGTCTAAACTAACAAATGATCAATATTATTTGTTTCACATACATTATAATTTTTTACTGCCTCATAGATTATCAATAAGAAAAAAAGCAAATTTTTAACAAATTCTATTTTGCTTGCTATGGATAGTGGTAGGATTGAAGCAATTTACAATGCCATTAATCAATTAGAGCTGAGCTCAGAATTATATAGTTCTTATCTTGACCTGGAATGCCAGATTACAGATTTCTCTTACCTCTTGATTATGCGGAAACATCACAGATTCACAAGTGGTAGCAGCCCTCTTGCACAATGCATAAATTATCATTTTCACACATGAAACACGATTGATGATCAAGCCATATCAAAGTTCTTTACTCCTCACTTACAGCTGTGTTGTAAAATTTACAACAGAGGTCAACAGAGGCAAACACAGATGAGAGCATGGAATGATTTTTTTGCCTTCCTTAACCGAGGTCAATGAAACCAAATATACTGCCCTTATTATCACCTTGGCTGAGATCAGCCAGGTGAACTATATATCTCAGTTCCATACTAAACAGACACAGTATCCAGGCCATTAATCTGTACTTAAATAACCAGAGCTTATCCTGTCTCCTAGGCAAAATGTCAGAATATCACTGTAACCCAATAGAGTTGTCAGTACCATTTTGCTGAATCAGACAATTTATAAATACATTTCACATTAGTTGGAGCTCAATGGCTGCTGACCTAAGATCAACCAAATCATTTGTTTCTGTATTTATCTAACATGCAGACATTTTAGTTCCTTTTTTTCTATATTAACAGAATGGTTTATATTTATTTCAGAATGTCCATATAACAGTGCGACCCTAATCATTGGTCGCACTATTACAAGCAATCACTCTAACTGCGGCATCATAATTCCCTCTACAGTTAAAACATGTTTTTAAGTATCAAATGTTTGATATTTAGAAATAAAAAATTGTTCAAATGTGCAATAAATATTCATAAGTTACATCTGTATCCATGAGTGAACTTTATTTGCACAACTAAATCTGGATTTTCTTTATGGATGTTTAGTCGTAAATGAAGGATTACTAATGCCTGCAGAATTATAAAACAAAGGGCAATAAACCATGTTTGTATTAATTGCAAGCACGGATGATTTTTCAAGTTACTGTAGCAATGTCTAGCAAAGGGATCTGCTTTTAATAAATGCAGAACGTTATAGACTTAGCTGTGATTAGTGAAACATCCTGTATTGTGATCATATTCTTTTTGTTACTGATGAACTTCAAAGTTTACAGAAACATCTTGTGATCAGTTATATTTGCCTTTAAAGCTTTGAAACTCCAACAAATGTTAACCTCCATGTGGGTGAGCGTATGCAGCCTTGGGCACTTTTTTTAAACGGACATCCTTTGCCCTACAGAAGATCTGATACTTTGATTTCTACCACATGTGTGGTATGATAAACTGTGGGAGGGATTTTTTGTTATACTGCACAGATGCATGATAACATCCATGTGGTAACATAATGACAGCATTCTCTTTCACTTCTTTTCACCCCTTCCCATGAAGTTCACTGCTGGCTACAATTTCACTTGAATAAATCTGTGTTTGGCTGTGAATATGAACAAATTTACACCAAACAATGAAGTTGTGTCATAAGGCGATCGATTTTTAAGAAAAAAGTCCCAATAAATGAAAATGGTGTATGGTAGAAAACAATATTTTGTGAATTTTAATACATTACAAACATTGAGGGGAGAACTAATCTATTTTTAGTGACCTTGAATATAAACAGTTTATTGAACAAAATTAAATCACTGCAGTATTTCAAGCACCAGTGTGTTACACAATGAGTACTCTCCTCCAGACATTTGCAGGAAAATTTATATCATTTAATACTACAGAATAGAAGGTGGCCATTTGACCCACTATGCCTGTACTGTGTATTTCAAAGATTTATCCAATCTGTCCCATCCCTCTTGTGTATTCCCCATAGGCCTCCACACAGTTTCTTTATAGTAATAATTAATTCCCTTATGCAGTCACTTTGTATTCATACTCACTAACTTACAGGAAGTGTACTTCAAACTTATGTACCTGTATGAAAAGATTAACCCTCACTTTGCCTCCAGATTTTCCACCAATTATTTTGACTATCATAACAGTTTATAAATTTAAATATTCAATCAATTCCCAGCATCTCCAGTCCATTCCAAGTAACTGATCTCTTTTCCCAAGCACATAATTTTGGTAAATTTCTTCTGTGGCATCTTCAATCCAATGTTCTTCGTAAAGGGTGTTATCCAAAATTATGCATAAAATCTCCTGTGGTTGTAAACGAATCATTTGGATTGTAGGGTAATCCACAATTTCTAGCATTTCCTTGTGCAAATGCCACCGAAGTCAAAATTCCCGAGTGATTGCAGACATCCCAGTTTGGTAGTCATCACTTTCCTGACAGTCCTCTTGTATTGGATTAATATCCTGCTGTGGAGTTAGATTGATTTTTAAAAGTTTTTTACATGTTGTTGTGTGACAGATATGTTCAGTAGCATTGGAAGCTCTTGATAAGTTTGACAGCCAGTTATAACAGAGGCAGGTTTTACCAGATGTCAGATCTTTCATAAGCTGTTTCAGGGGTTGTCTTTAACCAGATGAGAAGAGTAAACTGATGATAGAGGCTTGTTGTGAGAAGTAATTCACAGCTCTGATTTACTTATGCCACAACACCTAAATGTATTCAAAGGCCCTTTCTATACTTCACTGATCTAATGTTCAAGAGACTGAAATTCCAGGTCATAGAGAGTTGTGTGTGGACAAATAGTGACAAGTCCAGAGTGTCAGAGGGGTTAATAAGAGTGGAAATAGGAGGGTGACAGCACCTCTAACAGAAAGATAGGGGTGGGTGCTGTTATCAACTGCTCTGGGCTTCTGCATGGGGTTGGGTGGCTGTGGTTACTGCAGTGAGGATGAAGTCTTTGTCTTAATGCAAACCCATCTCAAGCCAGCCACCACAAAGAACCAAATTCCATTCCTTATACCTAATTATTGCTTTCATGTGAGAGCCTGCATAAGTGGTCTGTGCTGTCCACACACATTAAGACAAGTGTGCTGCGAGCCCCGAGATCTCAACAGTTCATATGCTTGCATGCACTTAAACCTGGAGCACCACTATTTCAAAAGGAAAATTACCCCAGACTTTGAGAAGTTTACAGTCGCAGGTTGAAGAAATTATACTGCGTCACACAGCTATGAGGAAGGATTTTTAGACTCCTATAGTTTGCACTGTTAGCTTTGACATACAAAGCCCAGGATTACTTTGCTTTGCCTTGTTCTGTCACCTTCAAAGAGTTTTCATATTTGTTTAGACACTACAGGAATTCCAAAATTGTTTTAAGTGCAAATGACCAGCAGTTAATATTGACCTTCAATGTGCCTCATTGTATCTTTCCTCAGTGGGCCCTGGAACAGCCACCATGTCCCTAGCTACTCCTCTTGAACTAGAGCTGAGATGCATGAACAATGAAATATAAAATTATCCAGGCAATCGTCAGTGTATCTTGAATTCACCAGCAGAAACTGTCCTTACCATTGGATAGAGCCTGCATGGTTGAGAATGAGAGTCGTGCATTGTATACAATGTGGGACTTCATGTCACATGGCTGCAGATTCAGATTTATTATCACAGACACATGCCATGAAATATGTTGTTTTGTGGCAGTAGTGCAGTACAATACATAAATGATTATGAGAAGTTACAGTGAGAAGTATAAAAGAGTAGTGTGAAAAAGAGAGCAAAAAGTGAGTTGGAGTTCATGTGTTCATGGTCCACTGAGCAATCTAATGGTGGAGGGGAAGAAACTGTTCTTATAATGTTGCGTGTGTGTTTTCAGGCTCCTATAGCTCCTCCCTGATTGTAGCAATGAGATAATGAGGATCCTTGATGATGGATGCTGTTTTTCTGAGGCATCACCTAATGAAGATGTCCTTGAAGGTGAAGAGGCTTGTGCCTATGGTGGGCCTGGCTGAGTTTACAACCCTCTGCAGCTTTTTCTGATCCAGTATATTTGTGCCTCCATACCAGACTGTGATGCAACCAAAGTTTAAAGTTCAAAGTACATTTATTATCAAAATGTGTATCCTATACACCACCTTGAGATTCGCCTCCTTATAGGCAGTCACAAAATAAAGAAACCCAATAGAACCCATTTTTTAAAACCGTGTAACTGCCAATGTGCAGAAAAGAACCAATTGTGCAAACAATAAAAGTAAATAAACAACATTCAGAACTGAAATTCACGAAAGCGAGTTCTCAGCCACAAAGCCAGTCATCACTGCAGCCAATCCAGGAGCCTGACGGTTACAGGCCACAACCTAACTTCAGCGCAAAGGTGAATAAACCTTACGGAGCAGCGAGCTGAACAGCGGGCCGTCCCTCGCCTCTAGCCCTGATGCCTTGATCTTTTCAATCTGGCCCGGTGCTTTAATCAGCCAAACAATAGGTCAATCCTCACTCTCAGACCTAGGCTCTGCCGCTTTGAGATGCTCTCAGGACCAGGACCTGCCACCTGGCCCATACTCAGCTTTTTTAATTTGGCCCAGTGCTTAAAGTGTTCAAACCTCCACTTGTTCCTTGCTTTCAGGCATGGGCCCTGCCGTCTCAACTCTGCCTCACCTCAGTTCTGCCGCTTTGAATTGAACTAGTCACAATGCTCTCCATGGTACATCTAAAGAAATTTGCAAAGATGACAGACCAAATCTCCTCAAACTTCTAATCAAATGTATCAGCTGCTGTGACTCAGCCAATCTATCTCATGCCTTCACATCACCATCTGAGTTTCTGCCAAATATAGTTGTGACATCAGCAAATTTATGGACGGTGTTGGATTTGTGTCCATAGTCATGAGTGTAGAGAGGGTAGAGCAGTGGGTTTAGCACATATCCTTGAGGTGCGCCTGTGTTGATTGAGAATTATACCATGTCATGTAGCTATGAGGGAGTATTTTTAGACTCCTGTAGTTTGCACTGTTAGCTTTGACCTGCAAAGCCTTGTTCTGTCACCTTCAAAGAGTTTTCATATTTGCTTAAACACTACAGGAATTCCAAAATAGTTTTAAGTTCAAATGACCTCCAGTTAATATTGTCTTTGAATGTGTCTCATTGTATCATTCCTCAGTGGGGCATGCATAAATGTCTCCCACTGGCCGCCAGGCCCCTTGCTGCTGCTCTTGAACTGGAGCTGAAATACAGGATTGACTGAGATATAATTCAGGCATTTGACAGTTAATCTTAAATTCTTAAAAAGCTTTCCTTATCATTGGAAACAGCCTATATGATTGAGAATAACAGTCATTATATTTCATATAGAGTTATCCTATTGATAGCTGAATTTGTATTTCCCATGGGTGCAATAAAGAGCAACTCCAGGGTTTCCAGTGATGAAGTACATCCAATAAACAACACACATCAAAGTTGCTGGTGAACGCAGCAGGCCAAGCAGCATCTATAGGAAGAGGCGCAGTCGATGTTTCAGGCCGAGACCCTTCGTCAGGACTAACCCTTCGTCAGTACTAAAAAAAGTACATCCAATATCCTTCTCAGCAACTTGTCTAGGAGGACTACAAAGCTGTAAAATTGAGCAGACTGAGCAAAGTGCATTGGTAACTTGCCTTAAATTGAAAAGTGTATGGAGCAAATGAGCTAATCTGGCAAAAGTACCTTGTATTCCCGTGAGCTTGTCAAAGTTGACAGTTGTGGGTGTTTTCTCTCATATTTTCAGGGCTATTTGCACTTTGCTATGCCCTGAGGTTATGGAAATATCAATAGAATTGTAAGTCTTTCTGTCATTCTTTTGGAGCTCCGTCAATGGCTGTCTTTCAGTGATGAAGCTTTGAAGGTTCTTTGTTGCTGCAGCTAGAACTGCAGCTGAACTCCAGGGGAAAGTCATAGAAATTGTGCCATGTCTACACATCTTGGTAGATAGATTTTGCTGGGCTGCTCTAACTTTCCTCTGGTGTTGCCCTTGGAACTGTCTACCACTGTAGCATATAAATCTAGTGAAGCAGGTCCAGACCCTTAATTGCTGCCCGTATGATAACCCTTACACTCCCAAGATCATTTTCATGAACCTCCTCTGAACCCTCTCCAATGACATCCTTTCTTAAATAAGAGGCGCAAAACTGTTCACAATATTCCAAGTGAGGACTCTTATAAAGCCTCAGCATTACATCCTTGCTTTTAAATTCTAGTCCTCTTAAAATGAATGCTAACATTGCATTCGCCTTCCTCACCATCGATTCAACCTGCAAACTAAACTTTAGGGAATCCTGCACAAGGACTCACAAATCCCTTTGCACCTTGGATTTTTGAATTCTCCCTGTTTAGAAAACAGTCTTTGCTTTTATTTCTTCTACCAAAGTACATTCCCAACACGGTATTCCATTTGCCACTTCTTTACCCATTCTCCTAATTTGTCCAAGTCCTTCTGCAGCCTCCTAGCTTCCTCAACACTACCCTCCCCTCCATCTATCTTTGTATCACCTGTAAACTTGGCCACGAAGCCATCAATTTCATCATCCACATCACTGACATGCAATGCAAAAAGAAGCAGTCTCAACGCAGATCTGTGTGGAAAACCATTAGTAGCCAGCAGCCAATCTGAAAATTATCCCTTTATTCCCACTCTTTGCCTTCTGCTAGTCAGCCAAGGCTCTATCCATGCTAATATATTTTCCTGTAAACAGCATCCTGTGTGGCACCTTGTCAAAGGACTTCTGAAGATCCAAGAACACAACATCTACCAATTTTCTTTTGTCTATCCTGCTTGTTATCTCTTCAAAGAATTCCAACAGATTTGTCAGGCATGAACTAAAGAAAATCTGCAGATGCTGGAAGTCCGAGCAACACACACGAAATGCTGGTGGAACTGAGCAGGCCAAGCAGCATTTAGGAAAAGAACACAGTCAACATTTCGGGCTGAAACCCTTCAGCAGGACTGGAGAAAAAATTGAGGAGTGGATTTAAAAGGTGGCGGGAGGGGAGAGAGAAACAGCAGGTGGTAGGTGAAACCTGAAAGGGGAGGGATGAAGGAACGAGCTGGGAAGTTGATTGGTGAAAGAGACAGAAGGCCATGTAAGAAAGAAAAGGGGGAGGAGCAACAGAGGGAGGTGACAGGCGGGGAAGGAAATAAAGTGAGAGAGGGGAAAGGGGATGGGAAATGGTGAAGAATGGGGGTAAGGGGCATTACTGGAAGTTTGAGAAAGCAGTGTTCACACCATCAGATTGGAGGCTACCCAATTGAAATATAAGGTGTTGTTCCTCCAACCTAAGTGTGGCCTAATCACGACAGTGGAGAGACAATATTGAAATGGGAATGGGAAGTGGAATTAAAATGGGTAGCCACCGGGAGATCCTGCTCTTTCTGATGGACCATAGGTGCTCAGTGAAGCGGTCTCCCAACCTATGTCAGGTCTCACTGATGCAAAGGAGGCCACACTGGGAGCACCAAACACGGTATATAACCCCAACAGACTCACAAGTGAAGTGTTTCCTCACCTGGAAGGGCTGTTTAGGGCCCTGAATGGTAATGAGGGAGGAGGTGTAGGGGCAGGTGTAATACTTGTTCAGTTTGCAAGGAAGGATAAGTGCCAGGAGGGAGATCAATGGGACAAGGGAGTCACATAGGGAGAGATCACTGCGGAAAGCAGAAAGAGAAGGGAGGAGGGAAGGTGTGCTTGGGGGTGGGATCCCATTGGAGTGGTGGAAGTTTCGGAGAATTATGTGCTGGACACGGAGGCTGGACATCCTTCCCCCTGCAGGTTGCACCTATCACCTTGTGCTTCTCTCTCCCCTCACCCCCACCTTTTAAATCTACTCCTCAGCTTATTTCTCTAGTCCTGCCGAAGGGCTTTGGCCCAAAACATCAACTGTACTTTTTTCCTGCATTTGTCTGCAAGAGTTTCCCTTAACAAAACCATGCTGACTTTGGCCTATTTTATCATGTGCCTCAAAGTATCCCAAAGCCACATCCTTAACAATTGATTCCAACATCTTCCCAACTACTGAATTTGGGCTAACTGGCCTATAATTTCCTTTCCTCTGATTCCCTGTCTTCTTGAAGTGTGGAGTTACATTTGCAATTTTCCAGTCCCCTGAAATCCCTGAAACCATGCCAGAACCTAGTGACTCTTCAAAGATTATTACTAATGCCTCCACAATCTATTCAGCCACCTCTTTCAGAGAAAGAAAGAGAAGAGAAATTGCCTTTAAACTCACGAGAGAGCATAGGCCATCAACTTTTTGCTGTTGATATTTCTGTAGCCAGAAATTTCTTTTTTATATGGTCAAGTTGCTAGCTCGATGCTGAACCCAGCACGGATGGAAAGCGTGCACGGGAGCCGGCTGGATTCGAACTCGGGACCTTCCGCCCCAAAATCCAGCGCTGATGCCACTACACCACCAGCCGGCTAACCTCTTTCAGAACCCTGAGGCATAGTCCATCAGGTCCATGTGACTTATATACCTTCAGACCTTTCAGTTTTCCAAGCACCTTCTCCTTAGTAATAGCAACTACACACCCTTCTGTCTCCTGACACTCTCAAACTTCTAGCACACTACTAGTGTTTTTCACAGTGAATACTAATGCAAAATACTCATTCAGTTCATTTGCCATTTCCTTGTCCCCCATTACGACCTCTCCAGTGGTCCAATATCTACTCTTGCCTCTATTTTACTCTTTATATATCTGAAAAAAACTTTTGATACCATTTTTGATATTATTGGCTAGCTTGCCTTCATATTTCATTTTTTCTATCCTTATGGTAGCTTGCTTTTTAAAAGTTTCCAAATCCTCTAATTTCTCACTAATTTTTGCTCTATTGTATGCCTACATATTTGTTTTTATGTTGGCTTTGACTTCTCGTGCCAGCCATGATTGCATCATCCTGTCTTTAGAACACTTCCTCTTCTTTAGGATGTATTTATCCTGCATCTTCTGAATTGCCCCTAGAAACTCCAGCCACTGCTGCTCTGTCATCATCCCTGCTAGTGTCCCCTTCCAATCAACTTTGGCCAGCTTTCTGCCATTCCCTTTACCCCACTGTAGTACTGAAACTTCTGAGTTTAGCTTCTCCCTCAGAGATTGCAGGGTAAATTCTATTATATTATGATCGTTGTTTCCTAAAGGTTCCTTCAACTTAAACTCCTTAATCATATCCAGTTCATACACAACACCCAATCCAGAATTGTTGATCCCTAGTGGGATCAACCACAAGCTGCTCCAAAAAAGCCATCTCGGAGGCATTCTACAAATTCTCTCTCTTGGGATCCAGCACCTACTTGATTTTCCCAATCTATCTGTATATTGAATCCCCCAAGACTAACATAACACTTTCTTTTTGACAAGCTTTTCCTATCTCCCACTGTAATTTCTGGACCACATCCTGGCTACTGTTTCGAGGCCTGTAGATGATTCCTATTAAGGTCTCCTTACCCTTGCAGTTTCTTAACTCTACCCACAAGGATTCTACATCTTCGATCCTGTGTCACCTCTTTCTAAAGATTTGATTTTATTTTTTACTAGCAGAGCCACCCCATGTCCTCTGCCTACTTGCCTGTCCTTTCAATAGATTGTGTATCCTTGGATATTAAGCTCCCAATTACATCGTCTTTCAGCCATAACTCCATGATACTCACAACATCATACCTACCAATCTCTAACTGCGCTACAAGATCATCAATTTTATTTCATATACTGCATGCATTCAAAATATAACACCTTTTGTACTTTATTGTCACCCTTTTCAATTTTGTCCATCTTTTAAACAGCAATCCATCCCACTGACTGCAATTTTGCCCTATCATCTGCCTATCCTTCCTGCCAGTCTCACTATACAGTACTTCAGCTTGTAAATCAATATTCCTATCCTCACCCCTATCACTCTGGTTCCCATCCCTCTGCCAGATTAATTTAAACACTTCTCTATCACATTTAAAACAACAAAACTCGGGAAGCCTGACCAGCCCGTCCTATCCCTCATGCAACCAGGTCTCTGTAATGGCAACAACACTGTAGTTTCATATACTGATCCAGGCTTTAAGTTCATCCATCTAACCATAATGCTCCTGGCATTGAAATATACACATTTCAACCCATCAGTCCCACTGAGCTTGTTAGCCTGTCCCTGGCTGTCCTTCCTTTCAGTCTTACTTGTCATGCCATCTTTCTTGCCTTCATCTGTATCCCCTGTTGCCGTGCTGTTGTGGTTCCCATCCCACTGCTTCTCCAGTTTAAATCCTCGAGTCGCTCTAACAAACATCCCAACGAGCATATTGATTCCCCTCCAGTTCAGATGCAAACCATCCTGTGTCTACAGGTCCCACCTGCCCTGGAAGAAAACCCAGTGATTCACAGATCTGAAGCTTTCTTTCCTTGGCCACAATGTACCCATTTCTTACCTCACTGACACATGACACAGATAGCAATTCTGAGATTACAACCCCGGAAGTCCTGCTTTTTAAACATTCAACCTGGCTCCCCAGGACCTCACCCCAACAATGACTATGCCATTAGTACCTACAAGGATAGCTACTCACCATCCCCTCCCAAAATGTTCTGCATCTACTGTGAAACACCCTTGACCTTGGCACGGTGAGGGGCAGGCACACACACAATCCTGGAGTTTCAAATGCAACCACAAAATGACTGCTTGCGCGCTTTCTATTGAGTCCCCTGACTGATTTCATACTTCCTTTCATTGCCTCAGAGCCAGGCACTGTTGCACTAACCTAGCCACTGTTGCTGGACTCTCAAAGGCCATCCATCCCAATAGTATCCAAATGGGATACAGCTATTACTGATGGGAACCTTCCACTGCCTGTTTACTGCCCTGACTTCTCCTGGTGTGACCACCTTACTAAAACTCTCTTCTCGGCATGTTGATGATACTAATACATCCATCTGCGCCTCTAATTCCATGACCTGTTCTGTCAGGAGCTGCAGATGGGTGCACTTCTCACAGAACTATTGATATGAGGTTCCCTGATGTCCCACATCTTTCAGGAGAAGCATTCTAGTGCCCTGACTGCTATTTTGTCTACACTAAGTCAGAGGACACAGTGCAACAGAAAAACTTAAAGCTTACTAACTACTTTTATTGGTTGAGTTGCCACAGACACTTAGTGAATGAGAAAAAACTACCAATATAAAAAAAACCTCCTGGTTCCTGCCCTCTGCTGCTCTGACTGGTGCAAGTGGAAGACCTGGAAAAATTTCTCTCTTCCACATAAAATGGGAGCCTTCAAACATTGACCATAAGTTCCCGCGAGCACTACCCAATGCAACAAATTTGAATATAATTTTGTGAGCCCCCCCAACAGCAACTTACTTCAAAGTGTCAGTCCAGTCCTCTTTGGTGAAAGTTTTCTACACAGAGATATCATCTCATGGAAGGTCACGACAAGCCCTACCCTTGAATCTACTGAACAGAACTTCCACAGCCAACTGAACCATGTCCATGACATTGCTGAATGTTAAACCTAGCATTCAGTTTTGCAAGTTTTTTTTAATGTTTTGAAGTACTGTAGACTATTAAAATAACACAATAATAACATAACATCATTTTTTTAAATCTTGTAAAAATTTGAACCTAAACTAAAATGCTTAAAAATAATGAGCTCAATTAAATCAAACAAAAATACATGTTTTTGGCTCTCGGAATTCTTAGCCATTGCTTCCCATTCAAATGAGTGGAGATGTTCTGTTTAACTGGGGGAGATATCTGTAGTGGATTCCACAGTACAAATGCTGAAGAACTGCTTTCATTTTCAGTTCTACTAATGGACTCCCTAGGGAGTCATTAAGAGCGAACAGCTGGACAATGGTAATCAAAGAGTGTCATTTGTACTCTCATATCTGGGAATCCTACACTTACCTGGGGAAATGCCAACTATTCCCAAGGGGACTATTTACTTGAATTGTTTATGTTTTCCCTGCAAATTCTAGGTCATTCTTCATCTTGCTCTTCTGCAGCATGCATCAAATGGCTAAATATGCTCTATTCACTTTACACTTATGATTGTGAGACTTGGTACAGCTCCAATGCCCATATTTAAGCTTGCCTATATCACCACTGTTGTTGGCTGAATCAAAGGAGGTGACAAATCAGCAGATAGGAGGGAGATTGAAAATCTGGCTGAGTGACACCACAACAACAACCTCTCACTCGATGTCAGCAAAACCAAAGACCTGGTTATCGACTACAAGAGGTGGAAACCAGATATCAATGAGTCAGTCCTCATCAGGGAATCAGAGGTGGTGTGTAACTTTAAATGCCTCTGTGTTATCATTGCAGCGATCTGCCCTGGGTCTAGCACATAAGTGATATTACAAAAAAGGCATGACAGCACCTCTGCTTTCTCAGTTTGTAAAAACTTGACATGTCATCTAAAACTTTGACAAACTTCTATAGATGGATGATGGAGAATATACTGATTGGTTGCATCATGCCCTGGTATGGAAACACCAATGCTCTTGAATAGAAATGCCTACAAAAAGTAGCAGAGCCAAGTCCGTCACAGATAAAGCCCTCCCCCCCCCCCCATCACTGAGCACATCTAACTGGAGTGCTATCACAGGAAAACAGCAACTATCTTCAAAGACCCCCACGAGCTAGGCCATGCCCACTTCTTGCTGTTGCTATCAGGAAGAACATAGAGAAGCCTTAAGCACCAATTTCAGAAACAGTTCTTACCCCTCAGACATCAAGCTCCTGAACCACTGTGGATACCTTCACTCACCCTAACACTGAAATGATTCCACAACATATGGACACTCTTTCAGGGACTCGGCAGCTCATTTCCTGAATGTTAGTTAGTTAGTTAGTTAGTTAGTTGGTTATTTATTTATTTGTTTATTTATTTATTTATTTATTTATTTTTCTTTTTTATGTATTTGCATAATTTGTTGTCTTTTGCATGTTGCTTGTTTTTCTGTCTTTGTGTGCCGTTTTTCATTTATTCTATTGTGTTTTATTTGTATTTGTTGTGAATGCCAGTGGGTAAATTAATCTTTTGGTGATAAATATTTGTGCTTCCATAATAAATCTTGTACTTTGAAATTTGAAGATGATTCAAAACTAAGTATAATTAATAAGCTGCAATAAGCATTAGAATAGACAAAAAGATAGTGGCTTCAAGGCAAACATTCCTGCATTGGAAATATTTCAAAAAAATTAATTAGATTTCTAAAGGTATGGCAGATGATGGTCCAAAGTTTCTGCAAAGTTCCAAGCTACTCACTAATCACTCACCTGCTGATCATGAGTAGACCTCTTAACATGAACTTCGGCAAAGAGGCCAGCTCTGACCTGAGCAGCACATAGTCTTGTGATCGTATATACCATCAACCTACTTCAGCAGTCGGTCATCTCATACCCCTGGGATGAAACTGCTATTGAACCAGCCAAAGACGTCAATGTATGTAAATCTACAAATAGGTAAAACTATTGCAGAACTGTTTAATACACAGTTTTAAAATATACAATTATTTAAAACACAGCATTTCAAATACTTAAAATTAATTATTGTTAACATCACACAATGAAGTATAAAAATACCAACTGGTGAAGCTCAGTTTTCTCCCTTGAAGTTGAAACAGTTTATTAGTGTTGTTTATTGTTGCTATGTCTGTCAGAACACAGGTTGCATGGTACATTCTTCATGGAAAATACTGAGAAATTTGGGTAAAGCATTCTCCACCAGAGCTCAGTGTTGCAGTATAGTTGAGATGTTTGTCACTTGAGCTTATACATACTGGCACTGAAATCCTGAGCTTAAATATAGTTAAGAACTTTAACATCTGAATGTTCTGAACAAATCTGCCAGTTATTTACTGGAGATTACAGGTTATAAGGAAATAGTATATTTGTACATTTTATTATTTCAAAACAAACAAGGTGTTCATCCTTTATTCTTGAGATCAGGACCAATATAAAGTTTGCTTATAAGCTGCACTATATATTGTACACTAAGTGGACACTTTATTAGCTAAGTCCTGTACATAATAAAGTAGCCACTTAGTGTATGTTCATGATCTTTTGCTGCTGTAGCCCATCTTTCTTCAATATTCGATGTGTTTTCAGAGATGCTTTTCTGCACACCACTGTTGTAACATGTGGTTATTTGAGTTACTGTTGCCTTCCTGTGAGCTTGCATCAATCTGGTCATTCTCCTCTGACTTCTCTCATTAACAAGGTGTTTTTGCCCACAGAACTGCCACTCATTAGATGTTTTCTGTTCCTCGCACCATACTCTGTAAACTCTGGAGACTGTTTTATGTGAAATTTCCAGGAGATCATCAGATTTAAAGATATTTAAACAATCTTGCACCAACAACCAGTCCAGGGTCAAAGTCACTTAGGTCACATTTCTTCCCCATTCTAATGTTTGATCTGAACAACTGTTATGCATTGAGTTGCTGCCACATGATTGGCAGATTTGATGCTTGCATTAATGAGCAAGTATAAAGGTGCACCTAATAAAGTAGCCTCTGGGTCTAAGTTGCACAGTACAGAAGTGAAATGCAGCAAGAAATGACAAATTCAGGAACTTGGAAATAAAAACAAACAATGAAGAAATTACTTTGCAGGTTAGGTGACGATTTTGGAGAAAGAGGAAGGTTAACATGTAAAGATAAAGACCTTTCATTAGAAGTAGGAAAACTTGTAAGTTGTGAGGAAATTGGTGAGAACAAAGGGAATGCCTGTCATAATGTAGAGTACAGGACTGACTGACAAAGGTGAATTTAGTGCCTGCTTTGGGAGGGTGTGTAATACTCACAACACGCTGGAGGAACTCAGCAGGTTTCGGGCCAAAACGTTGACTGTTCGTTTCCACGGATGCTGCCCAACCTGCTGGGTTCCTCCAGCGTGTTGTGAGTGTTGCTTTGACCCCAGCATCTGCAGAATATTTTGTGTTGAATGTGTGTAATTACATCTGATCTATCTGGAAGTGTAGAAAGATAGGAAGATGACTGTGAATAGAGAAGAAAGAAGGTTAAAAGACAGTAATGTTGGAATTATGAGAAAAGGAGCACACCAGTTGCTAGAAATCTGAAGCAAATAAGAACGTGGAAATACCCATAAGAGTCACAAATATAGAGGACAATCAATGTAACACACAAAAAAATGCTGGAGGAACTCAGCAGGCCAGGCAGCGTCTATGAAAAAAAAGTGCAGTCGATGTTTTGGGCTGAAATGCTTCAGCAGGACTGGAGAAAAAAAGCTGAGGAGTAGAATTAAAATGTGGGGGAAGGGGTGAGAGAAACACCAGATGATAGGAAACCTGGAGGGGGAGGAATGAAGTAAAGAGCTGGGATGGTGATCAGTGATTTTTCCCCCCAGGGTGGAAACGGCAATTATGAGAGGCATAACTTTAAGGTGTTTGAAGCAATGTATAAGGGGGATGTCAGAGGTAATTTTTTTTTTACACAGGGAGTGGTAGGTGCATGGAACACATTGTCAGATGTAGTGCTAGAAATAGAATAATTAGGGGCAATTAAGAGACTCATTGATAGGCATATGGCTGGAAGAAAAATGGAGGGTTATGTGGGAGGAAAGGGTTAGATTGATCTTGGAGTAGGTTAAAGGCTTGGCACAACTTCATGGGCCAAAGAGTCTATACTTTGCTATACTGTTCTATGTACTATGTTTGGGCAACTTCTTTAGTGAGAGGCATACTGACTTCATATTACAAGCTGACGACTTTACATCAGTCCTGGCCCATTGTGATACAAACAGGAAAGGCTGATTATTTGAAAGTATCAGATCCCTAGAACAACATTGTCTCTCAGTGGAAGATGAGATACTCTTCATGAAGTTTATATGAAAGCCTAATTGAAATAATGAGGGGGAAAAGGCAGAGAAATCAGAGTGAAAGTGGAATGGAGAATTGAAGTAAAAGGCAACTAGAAGCTCAGGGCCTTCACTCCTCAGTTTCCTTTATTACAGTCCCGCTGCCAAACAAAATACCCTTCCACATATTTCCCATGAAGCACAAGCAATCCTGTCCTACCAGACCCATTGATTTTGCTTATTTTTGTCCCACAGAATTTATTTTTCCAAGCTTTATTCTTTTCTTGGTCCAGTCCCTTCCCACTTAAATCTGATACACTTACGATGTCCTCAATCACTTTGACTGTTTCCAATTTCCTGGTCCCAATCAGTTCACTTTCACCAAAATTCAAAGCCTTCATTCCACTTCAGAATGGTCTGACATTCCTCCTACTTCTTCCTTGAACAGATACAATCCAGTTCCCTCTGGCCCCACCCTCCCTTCACTTCCCCAAAATGGTCATGGAACCAACATCTGGTGTTTCCTGTGGGATACATGGAACAGTCATTGTTTCAGTTCCACTCAGGAACCTTCCCTCATTTCCCTTCAGGTACATCAATACTGTAATAGTCTTGTTCTGTCTTTTGCTCTTGGTCAAAACTGAGAAGGTTCACCATTTCCACCAAGCAATCTCTTTTGCATTGTCCATCTGCGGCTTTTCCTTTCCCTTACTCAACATTTCTATCATCATCACTGGGGATAAAGTACTGATTGATATCCTTGGCAAATGGGTGGACTCTCAAAACTCTCTCACCTGCAGCTGTTTCCAGCAAGGACTCCATTCCACTCTCCCAATTTCTCTGGCTCCATTGTATCTGTTTACAAACATAAATAATTGTAATTTATATTCTCTACTGCTGCCACTAAACAAGACATTTCATGATTTATTGTATGTCAGTGATAATGAACCTGATTCTAATTCTGATTCTGAAATTAATTAAATTAACAAAATCTGGGTAATAATAATATAATGATAACAATGAAACAGCCAGTAAAACCATTTGTTTCAGGAAGGTCAACAAGGGTAGGAAATTTGCCACTTGTGCCCAGTTTGCCCTATATTTTAGTCCGGGCCCACCAATGTGATTGATTCTTAAATACCTCTGAAATAGCTAAACAAGCTAGTCAGTTCAAGTTCAGTTAGGAGTGGGTAATAACTAGCTTGTCATTGGAATCTTGATCCTGAAAAATGGATTTTTAAAACATGCATTGGGTTCTCATGAAGTGTAGCTGTGCACCATCCTGGAGAAATTTCATGCAGAATTGGTGACTACATTGCAGAACCTGTCCATTTAGAACACAAGGATGACCCTGTGCTTCCAGTTACCCATCACTTTAATCTCCATCCCATCTTATATCCAACCTTTTTATCCATAATGTCCAACAAAATATATTATGGTCCCTGTACTGTAGGCAAGTTACATTCCCCAGGACTCAAAGCCTTCAACAATTTCAGATAACCAACATTGCCAGATTATCTTAGAACTGATCAGTTAGGTTATCAAAATTACTTGTAAAATTAACTTACTTTTTACCACTCTCTATTGCACATTTCCAGCATTTTCATTTATTTTGACTCTTCAGCAACTGCAGTGCTTTGTCTCAACATTATCCTCTTGTTTTCTAACTTTTCCTAGTTCTGAAGAAAGGATAACAAACTGAAACATTAACTTGACTTCTCTCTCTGTGCAGTAGATGTTCCCTGACCTGCTAGGCATCTCTGGCATTTCTTCCCCATTACAGTAGAGAATTGGACCAAAGTCAAAACTTCCTCTTGAGGTTTGACTGGGGATAGAGTTGATGCATAAAGTACACCCCATACCAGTAGTTTTTTCTGTGTTTTCCTGAGTTGTGGTTTGACATCATAACTGAATTAAGATTATCTGAAAATGGTATGTGGAACAATTTAATGGCAATGCATCTGATCTCCCTGGGTGGGAGGGAGGAAAAGGGCTTGCTTTGCTGTTGTTGTTTTGTTGCTTGTTGTGTTCTGTGTTGTTCTGCCGAGCATCGTGCTCATGCTAAATTGGCACTAGAATGTGTGGTAACACTTGCAGGCTGCCTCCAGCACATCCTTAGTTATATTGATTGTTAATGCAAATGGCTCATTTCACTGTACACTTCGATGTACATGTAAATAAACCTTAATCTGAATTTGAATCTGATCTTTTTTGCTGAGGGGAAAAAATGGAATTTTGAAGTAAACTAAAAAAGGAAACACTGGTTTGTAATTAGACACTACAATGGAAGACTGTAAAACTAGTAACACTACTTTAGTATTTCCTCAGCAAATGCAAAACAAATTAGAGGGATTTATTTAATGATATAGAAAACGTGTGTGAGTCATGGTAAACTTACACAGAACCCTGGTTATAACATCAAAAAATGTTCAAAAGATTTATGAAGGTGAGACCAGAAATGAGAGGATGTAACAATCATGAAAATGAATAAACTGTGTCTCATTTCTCTGCAAGTGAGGAGACGAGAAGACTTTAAAGTTTTGAAGGCATTGAATGGAGTGGATGTGGAGAAATTGTTCTCACATGTGGTGGCTCCTGAACAAGGGTACGTAAGTACAGAATAGTCACTCATCCATCAAGCAGGAGATTTAGGTTTCTAGGTGTTGATTGGTATCAGAATGTGTAACCCTGCTGCTACCTGAAGTGTTGGAATCAAGCAGCATTATTTAAGGGGAAGCTTACCATGTGGGGGAGGTAGTAAGATCTAAGCAGAGCTGAGAAAGCTTGCGTAAGATATAATCACTGGCATTAAACAACTGGGCCAAATGGCCTACTTCAGCCCAGTAATTAAATTAAGACAAGATAGATTTACAAAATGTATCCTGAGTCTTACTTGAGCTTCTTGTTGTTGTGATAACTCAAGTCAACTAAGATGTTCTCCTAAGGAGTTGTCTATTCGTGGGTCCTCAGGTGGCTGTAAAGGCTAATCCGGGATCCAAATAGTATGGTGCCATGTGGGCAAGAGGAAGTGATGGCTGTGGTTAGTGGCTGGGTCTTTTTGTTGTTCAGTCTCTCCTTCTGCAGCTGCCGCCTGTTTTCTGGAGCACAGCGGAGGTCACCCTCACGTAGCACAGCTTCCTCTTCAACAAATTTCCTCCAGGTTATCTATTGAATGCAATGTCTTCCCAGTTTTTAGATGAAATGTTGCATTTCTTCAGGCTGATTTTGATGTTATCTTTGAAGCTTTTCCTTTTCCCAAGTGCTCACTGACCTTCCTTCAACTGGGAGTGTAAAGGATCTGTTTGGGGAGATGTGAGTTAGGCACCTGAATGACATTGCCTATCCATTGGAGTCGGTATTGCTTTATCATGGTGGAAATGCTGTCTACATTGGCCTCCTCCAATGTGCTGTGTTAGTATGTCTGTCCTGTCAGCTGATCCTCAAAATCTTTCATAAGGTTCTTTCGTGGTATTGTTCCAGGGCTTCAGGTGTCTGTGTAGGTTGTCCGTGATTCAGCTCCGTACCCAATATCATGCTGCAGTTAAGTACTGATTTCTGAAGTCACTTTCAAATCATGCTAATACACATTTTAAATACAAGTTCTACATGAAAGCAAACAACTTAAAATCTTTCCACCAATAGTCAAATCATCTATCCAGGTCAAGAAAGATTGAGCCAACCATAAATATATATGTAGAGGGTTCAAATAGAACTATTCAGATTAATGCTGGAAGCTGTTCTTGTTTAAATAAATTTCAGTAATTATTGACAAGTTGTAGGACTATTGGAATAATAATTGCCTGTTCGTGAAACAAAGTCTAGTTCACCATTGGTACCGTCTCAGGCTCAATGATGAACATCTTTCCCATCAGTAATTCGTCTGTTTAATTTTGGTGGGATTGACTCATGCTGCCCTCTATCTACTTGTACAGTACTGTATTCCAGGGATGATTGCAAAAATACCTCATGATCTGCATTTGATAGTTAGAGATTTTGCTCTATTCAATTTGAAAGTGGATTTCAAAAAAAAGTTTAATGTTATGAGATTTATCCCAAAACAAGCTGCATGACTTTTGAAAAGAGAATTAATATACTGAAAAATCATTCTTGAAAAGGGTAACTTGGGAGGGAGCCACCACTGTGGCTGAAACATAACTACATCCTCAGCTCACCATTGTCAGCAATATTTAATTCTGTGAGTGAATTTATGAAATGAAACTCTTTCTCCAGTCCCGAAGAGATAACTTTTTCTTTTTTATGTTATTTCAGATGGGGCTTGTAAACCAATAGCAAAACCCTGAAGTAACCATAGCAACTAACACAACACTTTTCAGCGCCAACATTCCGGATACTATTCCCACTGCTGTCTGGAGATTTTACATTCTGCCCATGACCACATGGGATTCCTCTGGGTGCTCTGGTTTCCTCCCACATTCCAAAGACATACAGGTCAGGATTAGAGTGTATAAATTGTGGGCATGCTATCTTGGCACCAAAAGCATGGTGATACTTGTAGGCTGCCATGCTTGCATTGTGTTGGTCGTTGATGCAACCAATACATTTCACTGTTTGTTTCGATGTTCCAATGTACATGTGACAAATAAAGCTTCTCCTTCGTTTATATAAAAATTAACGTGTTTCAATATAACGTACAAATGAAGAGGTTAAAATTTATTGTTGAACAATGGTCAGTTAATTAATTCATTTGACTCTGCAGGCAACAACTTTATTTCCTTCAGTTTTCTAGCTATATTTTATCCACTCCTATCTCCTCTTGCGTATTACGTTGTGTCACAACCAGTTAAGGTTTACAATATTAAAGCACTTGAGGAAAGTTATTTTAAAATGTAAACACGAGGAATTCTGCAGATGCTGGAAATTCAAGCAACACACATCAAAGTTGCTGGTGAACACAGCAGGCCAGGCAGCATCTCTAGGAAGAGGACTGTACCTCTTCCTAGAGATGCTGCCTGGCCTGCTGCGTTCACCAGCAACTTTGATGTGTGTTGAGGAAAGTTATTGTTCTTCTTATCTTAAATGGGTCTGATCTTAAATAACAGACACTAGTAATCTACTTGACAATGGGAGGTGTTTTTATCGTGCCTGATCTGTTTTCACCAATTATCCACAAGTATTTAGATGAAGATGTGAATTAGGGACAATGGCTGATTATGCACTTTCGGTTGTAAGCCTTGAAGCTGTGAAGGTAAGTGTGGCATTTCCTCCCTTGCTAATCATCTAATCACTCCACGATCAGCTAACTCAACATAGATTTAGTCAGTTATTTATTTCTCCTACCTTTTCACAGCATCAGTGCTATGATTTATTAGTAAATGAATCCATGATTCATTTTCTGTTTAAAACCCACACTTCCATGGAGTCTGATCCATTACTGAAATTAGAATAATGTCATTGGGTGGGCTCTGTCATGCAACAGCAATTTTGCTTTTATCCATAATAACAGGAAAAAGATGCCATGTCAACCTAAGCAGCTGAGAACAGATGATGGCAATTTAATAGAGGAAGTGAATAAGGTTATAAAGGCTTAGTTCCACCTTTGAAAACCAAATGCTGGTCACACATTATATTTCTCATATGAACTCTGTGGGTTGGACAAAGTGACTTTCATAAATGTACTCAAATAAGATAAAATACAGATAATTGTAAAAATATTTATCTTTTAACATATTAGCAGTAATTTACATGGTGTGCTTTTTCTTTGCAAAGCTAAACTTTACAATGTGTGTCCTTAAACTTGCAAGGGAGAATAAAATCTTCATGTTTAAAAGGATACCAACTAATTAGTTTTGGGGAGAATAAATAAAGACGAATTTACAATGAGAGTAATTTAAAAGAGTATGAGCATTGGGGTGCAATGGTAGCATTAGCACAACGCTATTACAGCTTGGGGCATTGAAATTTGAAGTTCACTTCCATGCTCTTCCCATATGTGTATAGGTTTCCTCCGGGTGCTCCAGTTTCCTCCAACAGTCCAAAGAACTACCATTTACTAGGTTAACCGGTCATTGCAAATTGCCCTGTGATTAGGCGAGTGTTAAATCGATGGGTTGCTAAGCAACGCAGCCTATTTCATGGTGTATGTCTAAGTCAGGAGTTCTAAGTAATTGAACTTTGAACAATTGCAGAGGGAGGTACAGAGGCTCAGGTTTTGGAGCTTGTTGATTGGTACTGAGGGTATGATGGTGTTGAATGCTCAGCTGTAACCAATAAACAGCAGCCTGGTTTAGGTATTACTACTGTCCTGGTGGTTCACGAACAAGAGGAGAGCCGGTGAGATTGCATCTGTTGTAGACCTACTGTGGTGATAAACAAATTGCAGCGTTCCTGATGGGGGCGTGTCAGTGGTCAAATGTGTTGGCTCCTCCAGTTCCACAAGCGATGTGGGGCAACACACACAAAATGCTGGAGGACCTCGGCAGGCCAGGCAGCATCTATAGAAAAGAGTAAACAGTCAACCTTTTGGGCTGAGACCCTTCATCATGGTCCTGACCTGCTGAGTTCCTTCAGCATTTTGTGTATGTTGCCTTGGATTTCTAGCATCTGCAGGTTTTCTCATGTCTGTGACTCCACAGGTGATATGTTGGTGGTAGTTGGTCAGAGACTTCTTCAAGTCCTGGTTCAACTCCTGGGATTTTGTTTATGTTTACCAAGGGCTGAGAAACCCGGGCACTACACCAGGATACGAGTTGGAATTTCAATGTAAATAGGGCTTGAAATTTCTTATTGAATCTGATGTTCAGGTTTTACTGCCAGTGGCTGAATCTCCGGTACTGGAGAGATACGATGGCTATAGGCCAGTAAAGAAAAGTGCAGGAAGAGGATCAATATCCTTAAGTCACTAGTAAGAGCAGAAGTGCTGCCTTCCAGCCTTCACCATCCTTCACATCAGATTATCCTCAGACCCCCAGCTAAATGAACTTAGTGAAAATCAGTCTCAGATCCCCTAACCCCCAAGATCAGACCCACACTGATTCAGACCTCTCAGCTGTTGGGAACCAGACTTTCCCCATGTGATAGTGCTCCTTCTACACTCCGGATCTGTGGGTTAATATGACAAATCTTGCAGCTACCCTATGGAGGTCCCATCTCAATGGAAATCAAGCCTGTCAGTCAAAGTAGCATCTGAGTGGGGAAACTACTCAGACCAAAGGACGAATGACATGAAATTAAAACGTATGTGGAAACACATACACCTGGGGGTTTTATTGGAAGCCAAGCTCTATATTCATTCTGGAACTATCCTGGGAACATACAAAACAAGATATTTAATTAGACAGCTTGTTTCAGAAAGAAGAACCGAAGAACAGTGTTTTATTTATAATAAAAACAATCTATCAGTTGAAAACTGCAAAGACTTAGTTGGCCATAAAAAACTGCCAAAACTACAGTCAAAACCAATCCACAATGCATATCGGTGAGACATGACATAGATTGGGAGACCGTTTCGCTGAGCACCTATGATCTGTCCACCTGAAAAAGCGAGATCTCCCAGTGGCTACCCATTTTAATTCCACTTCCTATTCCCATTCCGATATGTCAATCCATGGCCTCCTCTACTCTCCCGATGAGGCCACACTTGGATTAGATGAACGACACTTCATATTCCGTTGGGTAACCTCCAACCTGATGGCATGAACATCAACTTCTCGAACTTCCGGTAATCGCCAAGCCCCCTCGCCGTTCCCCATCCTCTTCTCCCTCTCTCACCTTATCTCCTTGCCTGCCCATCGCCTCCCTCTGATACTCATCCCCCCTTTTCATGGCCTTCTGTTCCCTCCTGTCAGACTCCTCTTTCTCCAGCCCTGTATCTCTATCACCGATCAACTTCCCAACTCTGTATTTCGTCACTCCTCCTCCTGGTTTCATCTATTACCTTGTGCTTCTTTCTCCCCTCCCCCCACCTTTTAAAGCTACTCCTCAGCTTTTTTCTCCAGTTCTGCCGAAGGGCTCTGCCTGAAACGTTGACTGTACTTTTTTCCATAGCTGCTGTCTGGAATGCTGAGTTCCTCCAGCATTTTGTGTGTATAGCTATGAGTTGATAGGTGAAAGAGATAAAGGACTGGAGAAGGGGAAATCTGATAGAAGAGGGCAGAAGCCATGGAAGAAAGAGAAGTGGGAGAGGCAGAGGTGATGGGTGGGTAAGGAAGTAAGGGAAACAGGAATGGGGAGTGGTGAAGGAGTGGGAGGGGTGGCATTGCAGGAAGTTCAGGAAATCGATGTTCATTTCAACATGTTGGAGGCTACCCGAATGGAATGTAAGGTGTTGTTCCTCCAACCTCATTGTGGCCTCATCGCGGCAGTAGAGGAGGCCATGGACTGACATGTCAGAATGTGAATGAAAAGCAGAATTGAAATGAGTGCCAATGATCAGCAGCCTCATTGTACCATTAAACTTCCAAAAGGAATTCCACCTTTGATGTATCTTGAAAATGGTCATTTACACAACCCATGACTTGCTTAACTAGCAAAAGGAACTGCTGATAAGAATGGTACTAAAATGAACAATATACTGAGGAAAAAAAGCAAGTCATACTCAGTTAATAGTCACATTTGTCTGGTACTGCAAGTCTCTTCCCACTTAATAAACTTACTCTCAGTGACCACTTTATTAGGTACACCTGTACAACTACCCGTTAATGTGAATATCTAATCAGCTAATCATGCAGCAGCAACTCAATGAATAAAATTGAGATGAGGGAATTAAATGCAGCACCTCCAAGTCTGCGGATGACACGAAGCTGGGCGGCAGTGTTAGCTGTGAGGAGGATGCTAAGAGGATGCAGGGTGAATTGGATAGGTTAGGTGAGTGGGCAAATTCATGGCAGATGCAATTTAATGTGGATAAATGTGAGGTTATCCACTTTGATGGCAAACACAGGAAAACAGATTATTATCTGAATGGTGGCCGATTAGGAAAAGGGGAGGTGCAACGAGACCTGGGTGTCATTATACACCAGTCATTGAAAGTGGGCATGCAGGTACAGCAGGCGGTGAAAAAGGCGAATGGTATGCTGACATTCATAGCAAGAGGATTCGAGTACAGGAGCAGGGAGGTACTACTGCAGTTGTACAAGGCCTTGGTGAGACCACACTTGGAGTATTGTGTGCAGTTTTGGTCCCCTAATCTGAGGAAAGACATTCTTGCCATAGAGGGAGTACAAAGAAGGTTCACCAGATTGATTCCTGGGATGGCAGGACTTTCATATGATGAAAGACTGGATCGGCTAGGCTTATACTCATTGGAATTTAGAAGATTGATGGGGGATCTTATTGAAATGTATAAAATTCTAAAGGGAATGGACAGGCTAGATGCTGGAAGATTCTTCCCTATGTTGGGGAAGTCCAGTACGAGGGGTCACAGTCTGAGGATAAAGGGAAAGCCTTTTAGGACCGAGATTAGAAAAAACTTCTTCACACAGAGAGTGGTGAATCTGTGGAATTCTCTGCCACAGGAAACAGTTGAGGCCAGTTCATTAGCTATAATTAACAAGGAGTTAGATATGGCCCTTGTGGCTAAAGGGATCGGGGGTATGGAGGGAAGGCTGGTACAGGGTTCTGAGTTGGATGATCAGCCATGATCATACTGAATGGCGGTGCAGGCTCGAAAGGCCGAATGGCCTACTCCTGCACCTATTTTCTATGTTTCTATGTTTAAAAGCATACAGACAAGACCAAGCAGTTCAGACCAAACTCAGAATGGTGAAAAAAAAATGTGATCTAAGTGACTTTGAGTGTGGAATAATTGTTGGTGCCAGATCGTTTGAGTATCTCAGAAACTGCTGATCTCCTGGGATTTTCACACATCTCAAGTTTACAGAGAATGGTGCGAAAAACAAAAAAAACAATGAGCAGCAGGTCTGTGCTGAAAATGTCTTGTTTATGAGAGAGGATATGGGATAATAGCCAGGCTGGTTCAAGCTGTAAAGAAAGCGACAGTAACTCAAATAGCCACATGTTGTAACAGTGGTATGCAGAAGAGTACCTCTGAATGCACAAATTGAATCTTGAAGTGGATGGCTACAGCAGCAGAAGACCACAAACATACACCCCATGACCACTTTATTTGATACAGGAGGCACCTAATAAAATGGGACCCATTATCAACATGCCAGTCTTTTGAATCATACTCCCAAGTAGGGCCTTGTTGGAAGTTCATGTTAATCACATCTACTACCCAAACATCATTTGTGCACTTTGTTACCTCTTCAAGGAATTTTATTAAGCTGCTCAGATGGGCCCTGCCCTAGACAAAGCCGTGTTGTCTCTTTGATTAGTCACAGCCTTTCCAAGTGATCATTAATCACTTCCCTTAGTATTTTTCAAATAGCTTCCCTCCCATTTATATTGGTTTAAAAATCTATAGTTACCAGCAATGTTCCCTTTAATATTTTTTTATAGCTTGCTCTGAGCAAGAAACTTTTACGTAGCCTGAAAACTGTATGGCACTTTAAAAGTTTGTTTTGTAATATGCACATCAAACAAACACAAACCACAATTCACAACACAAGTAAATGATGTCAGGCAGTCAAAACAACTGACAGGCACAATAGCAAAAGTGAAATGTTTTGACTAAATGGTATTGGCATTCAGCATGATGCCCATTTATTAACAAGGAGCTGTTGACTTCCATTCTGTATTTATTGTTACAATTTGTAACAGTGTTGTAACTTGAAACACTGACAATATAAATACCTTAAGCTCTTAAAATGTTTCAAAGTAAAGGTTGTGGTATATTTATTCTTCAGAAAATGTATAGATTATATATTCATTCATATATAATTAATTACAGGGTTTTTCACAATTATGTTAACATATACAAACTGTATTTCAAAAATATATTAGCATAATATCAGAATTATATTAACATTATATAAAAGATAATTCCAGCTGCACGGCAACAAGGGCTATGCGCGCAGGACCATTTCTCCTGAGGCTGTGCACCCTCACAGCTCAGACGTTACCAGGTAATCCACTGTTTTCAATAGGAGAACCATGATTTTGCTGTCCTCCAGTCATCTAGTACCTCACTTGTGCTTAGTGAAGCTTTAAAAATCTCACTCATCCCGTTATAGCCAGGGATAAATACCATCTGGTCCTTGGGATTTATCCACTTTTAAGTCTGCAAAGAGTATCTCCTGTTTATTCAGAGGAATATGCACTAGATGTTCAACTACCTCTTCACTGAATTCTGCAACTGCATAACCTGTTTCCTTGGTGAACATCAATCAAAAATGTTCATTTAGGACTTCACCTATGTCTCCTGGCTCCATGCACAGATTTCCCATTTTGTCCCTATTAATACACCTTACTTTTTCCATTACTCTTTCCCCCTAATATACTTAGAGAATGCCTTCAGATTTATCTTAATTCTTCCCTTTTTTCCCAGACCTCACTATCCCTTAGCATCTAAGGTTCCTTCTATTTGTCCCCCTGGTTTTGACCCTTACAGGACATGTTGGCTTTGAACTCTTGTTACTTCTCCTTTGAATGCATCCCAGTGTGCAAGTGTAGACATAGCCAATCTACCTTTGCAGATCCTCCATTATGTTAGTGAAAATGCCCTTCCGCCAATTTAATAACTGGTCTGTCCCTATGATTTCCTATAACCACTTTAAAATATATCATCAAAATGATCCCCACTGACACTTCCTTCACTAGACCAGTTACATTCCACATTAAAGGTCCAGTAATGTCCTTCCCTATTGTTCTACCTACAAAGTGTGTCAAAAAGCTCTCCGGCATATTTCAAAAATTCCATCCCTTCAGAGTCTTTAACATGAAAGCAATCTCAATTAATAGTTTGGGAATATTTCACTGTACATTGGACACATATCGGTTTGTTATTGTCATGTGTACTGAAATGCAGTGAAAAGCTTTAGTTTCGTGTCCCATTAAAATAGATCATGCCATGCATAATTGTACAGAAGTTAAAAAGGAAACAAAATGCATTCACAAAGAAAGTGCAGTTCAAATAGACAAATAAACTGCAAGTCCCAGTACAATAGCCCTACTTTTATTGTACCTCTCTAATATCTGCCCACATATAATATCTGTTCCTCTCTCTCCTGTTGACAGTCCAGGGATCTGTAATACAGCCCCAGCCAGGTGACCACATACTTTTTGTTTCTATTCTCTTCCCATATTGCCTTATTTGAAGATCCTCTGAGGATATTCTCCGTCAGTACCGAAATAATGCAACATTTGGTTATCCTCCTCCCCTTTTACTAACCCCGCGGTCTCACCTGAAAACGGGATATCCTGGAATATTGAGTTACTTATGCTTCCTATCCTTCAGCCATGTCTCAGTAATGGCAACAGTACTGAGGACACCCATGTTAATTAAAGCTTTGACAATATCCTAGACCACTGTGTAAATTAAAGCTCAGAACTGTTTCTTTTTCCACAGATGCTGTGTTTTCCACAGCATATTCTGTTTTAAAGCAGATTCATTACCCAGTTCAATTTTGGCCCCATACTCTCTGATCCCGCTAATCCTAAGGGAAATATTAAACTGGTTTTCGAATGTATTTCATGACTTGGCTTCAACTGCTTTATATGGCAGAGGAATTCTACAGGTACATCAATCTCTGGGAGAAGAAATTTCTATTCATCTCAGTCATAAATAATTTGCTGTTATCCTTAGATTGTTATCTGTGATCCTGGACTCACTAGCCAAATGGAACATCTCTCTTAAATGTAATATGCCAGATTCTGTTAGAATTTTGCAGATTTATGTGAGATCCCTTTTCAGTCTTTTAAACTCTAATAAACATATTTGGCCCAATTTTTCTTCATATTCTGAAGAATCATTCTGGTAAAACTTTGCTAAACCTCCAAAGGAAGAAGAACCTTTTTCAGATAGGAAGACCAAGCACCCTGTCCTATGCTCGAATCCTCACACTTTGAAGGCTGGCATACGGTTTGCCTTAAGGAACTTTTACACCTGTACACTTCTCTTAGCAAATGATGTACAAGGACACCCAGATAACATTGCATCTCCCCCTTTCACAATCCATTTCCATGCAGAGAGTAATGTGTTAGCGTCGTGGATTATGACCAAAGAAAAAAATGGCTGGAGTTGCCTACCACTTTAGTGCAAGAGTGTTTATTGGGTATGTCAAAAATCAAACACAATAGTAAGTAAAATAGTGAAATGAAAAGTACCAATATTTATGAAATGACATTTACATGGAAACACAATAATAGCTCCGTACATATTCTTATCCAGTGTGAACTCCTGGCAGTTTCTATATCTCTATCCTACTGAGGGCAAAGAGCCCTATTTATTTAAGACTAGGACATAACATCTTTAATTATCAACAAAGTTAACATAAAACTACACATAAATTAGAATATGATGCACCCCACAATGTAGATACAAAATAAACAGAATTACCTAACTTAAATACAGTATGCAAACAACATTTACACATTTACATATCCCCATTATGAAAGAAATGGAATATCCACCATGTGGCAGGGGGGCGGGGGGAAGGCACCATAAAGCCGACCCAAGTGCATCAGCTCAGTTTAGAAGCCATCGGATGCCAAATAACTGCCAGAAAACAACAGCACGAAACAGCAGAACACTCGACACAATCGCACACTTACAGTCAAGTGCAAATAAAAAAAGAAATCAAACCAACCCTTCGTGCCTGACAGTTAGTGTATGCAGCAACTCGGTGGGGAAACAGGGGGTTAATTATGAGAATATACCGGGGAAGACGTTGAAGTGCGTACACTCACTACAATGTCAGTGGAATGGCAAAGCAATGTTTCTGTGTGAGTGAATGAATGTGCTTCTGAAAGGAATGTATTTACTGAGTGACCTCCGGCACATAATGTGCCTTCCTTTTAAGACAATCAGAGTGGATAACATCACATTATACACATTGTACTGCACTAATTCAAGTACCTGTCCATTGCTTCAACCTGTTGAAATCAATTTATAGTTCTCTTCATCTTGCTGAGAGGAAAATTCGATTAGCCATGATGAAATGGCGGAGCAGACACGATGGGCCAAATAGCCTAATTCTGTTACAATATCCTATGGTCTTATGCCAATTCTATCAATATCAATGCAAGAAATAATTTCCATTGTCAGGTATAATGCACTGACAATTATTTCTACAAAAACAAAATGGCTCACCTGAGGACTGGGAGAAATTCAGAGTTCAGCAGAGGAGGACAAAGGGCAAAAAAGATTATGAGAGAAAACTGGAAGGGAACATAAAAACTGACTGTAAAAGCTTTTATAAATATGTAAAAAGGAAAAGACTGGTAAAGACAAATGTTGGTCCCCTACAGACAGAAACAGGTGAATTGATTATGGGGAGCAAGGACATGGCAGACCAATTGAATAATTACTTTGGTTCTGTCTTCACTAAGGAGGACATAAATAATCTTCCAGAAATAGTAGGGGACAGAGGGTCCAGTGAGATGGAGGAACTGAGGGAAATACATGTTAGTAGGGAAGTGGTGTTAGGTAATTTGAAGGGATTAAAGGCAGATAAATCCCCAGGGCCAGATGGTCTGTATCCCAGAGTGCTTAAGGAAGTAGCCCAAGAAATAGTGGATGCATTAGTGATAATTTTTCAAAATTCGTTAGATTCTGGACTAGTTCCTGAGGATTGGAGGGTGGCTAATGTAACCCCACTTTTTAAAAAAGGAGGGAGAGAGAAACCGGGGAATTATAGACCGGTTAGCCTAACGTTGGTGGTGGGGAAACTGCTGGAGTCAGTTATCAAAGATGTGATAACAGCACATTTGGAAAGTGGTGAAATCATCGGACAAAGTCAGCATGGATTTGTGAAAGGAAAATCATGTCTGACGAATCTCATAGAATTTTTTGAGGATGTAACCAGTAGAGTGGATAGGGGAGAACCAGTGGATGTGGTATATCTGGATTTTCAAAGGGATTTTGATAAGGTTCCACACAGGAGATTAGTGTGCAAACTTAAAGCACACAGTATTGGGGTAAGGTATTGATGTGGATAGAGAATTGGTTAGCAGACAGGAAGCAAAGAGTGGGAATAAACGGGACCTTTTCAGAATGGCAGGCAGTGACTAGTGGGGTACCGCAAAGCTCAGTGCTGGGACCCCAGTTGTTTACTATATATATTAATGACTTGGATGAGGGAATTAAATGCAGCATCTCCAAGTTTGCGGATGACACGAAGCTGGGTGGCAGTGTTAGCTGTGAGGAGGATGCTAAGAGGATGCAGGGTGACTTGGATAGGTTGGGTGAGTGGGCAAATTCATGGCAGATGCAATTTAATGTGGATAAATGTGAAGTTATCCACTTTGGTGGCAAAAATAGGAAAACAGATTATTATCTGAATGGTGGCTGATTAGGAAAAGGGGAGGTGCAACGAGACCTGGGTGTCATTATACACCAGTCATTGAAAGTGGGCATGCAGGTACAGCAGGGGGTGAAAAAGGCGAATGGTATGCTGGCATTTATAGCGAGAGGATTCGAGTACAGGAGCAGGGAGGTACTACTGCAGTTGTACAAGGCCTTGGTGAGACCACACCTGGAGTATTGTGTGCAGTTTTGGTCCTCTAATCTGAGGAAAGACATCCTTGCCATAGAGGGAGTACAAAGAAGGTTCACCAGATTGATTCCTGGGATGGCAGGACTTTCATATGAAGAAAGACTGGATGAACTAGGCTTGTACTCGTTGGAATTTAGAAGATTGAGGGGGGATCTGATTGAAAGGTATAAAATCCTAAAGGGATTGGACAGGCTAGATGCAGGAAGATTGTTCCCAATGTTGGGGAAGTCCAGAACGAGGGGTCACGGTTTGAGGATAAAGGCGAAGCCTTTTAGGACTGAGATTAGGAAAAACTTCTTCACACACCCTTGTGGCTACGGGGCTCAGGGGGTATGGAGGGAAGGCTGGTACAGGGTTCTGAGTTGGATGATCAGCCATGATCATAATAAATGGCGGTGCAGGCTCGAAGGGCCGAATGGCCTACTCCTGCACCTATTTTCTATGTTTCTATGTTTCTATGTAACATCTGACAAGCGATTCACATTGTGTAAATGAGAAAGATGTTAGATGTTTCAGAGCTTGGGACATCTCTGGCCTAAACACTGAATGAGAAAGGGAGGGTCCAAGGAAGTATAAAGGGTCTTGGCTTGTACTTCTGAAAAAAATGGAGCAAGATAAAAGTGCGTTCGATCTTTTGTATCAAAACTATCCACGTAGTTAGAGTATCCTGGAAAACTGATTGAAATGATAAAATTGATACCTTGTGATTAGGACCTCCAGCAGTCACGTTCAGTGGAGCTATAGGGCCATTGAGCACTACAACACAGAAAAAGGCCGTCAGCCTATCTAGTTCATGCTGTGCTATTATCCTACTCAGAGCTATCAACCCACACCTGGACCATAGCCCTCCATACCCCTCATATACTGTATATGTACTTCTCCCAATCTCCCTTAAATGTTGAAATCGAACCACTTTGGTTGGCAGTTTGTTCCACCTTCTGAATGAAGAAGTTCCTCTCAGGTTCCCCTTAAATATATCATTTTTCATCTCAACCTATGACCTCTAGATCTAGTGTCACTTTACCTCAGTTGAAAAAGCCAGTGTGCATTTACTGTATACCTCTATCAAATCTCACCTTGTTCTCCTACACTCCAGAGAGTGAAGTCCTAACCTATAACTCTGGTCCCTCCTTGTTGCCAAGACTTGAGATTGAGCGGGTATAATACTGGAATAAATAATCCAATTGAATATGATAGTACTTCTATAACTTTGCAAACATCCCGAACAATATAATCACAAAATCACTGGATGTGTTAACATGACTTCAATAAGAAAACACATTATTTCCAAATTTTTGTTTTTTGCTCCACCTGAATAATTTCTTTGACATATTCGGAGCAACTGGATGACGAAGTCAGTCAATACTGTTGTGTATTTAATATTTCAGTAATATTGTAAATATCTTACATGATTACAGGATTGTCTTGAGTTAGTAGACAGGGCCTTATTCAATAACTCATCTGAGGACCTGTATAACTACACCAGGGTCATAACAGACTTTATTAAAACAGCTGTTGATGAGTGTGTCCCCACAGAATTGTTTAGGTTTTACCCTGATCAGAAACCCTGGATGAACCATGAAATCCAGAATTTGCTAACAGCCTGATCAGAAGCATTCAAGTCTGGATCAAGAATGCTCCAAGAGGTACAGGTATGATCTCTGGAAAGCCATCTCTTGGGCAAAGTGGAGATTTCAGACAAGACTGGAATCAACAAGGGATGTTTGACAATTCTGGCAGGGTTTGAATGCCATAAACTCCTACAAAGTTAAATCTTGTGACAAGGGGGATTGCAGAGCTTCACTTCCAGATGAACTCAATTCCTTCTATGCTCAATTTGGCCACAAGAACAGGAAGGACCCATAGTGCATCCCTATATCTCCAGATGATTCTTTGTTCTCAGTATCGGAAGATGTCTTCAAGAGAGTGAATTTAAAGAAAACATCCAGTCCAGACGGAGTACCTGGCCGAGTACTGAAGACCTGTGCTGACCAAATGGCTGGTGTATTCATAGATAGCTTCAACCTCTCACTCTGGCAGTATGTGGTACATCACAGCTCCTGGCTGAGTGGCAATTTGGATCTGCTCCGATTTGTCTACTGAAGCAACAGGTCCACAACAGATGTTGTCTCAGTGGCTCCTCACACAAAATTCGAAACATCTGGACAGCAAAAATACATGCATCAGGATGCTCTTTATCAATTACAGCTCAGCATTTAATACCATCATCCCCTCAAAACCAATCAGTAAACTCTATTATTCCTTGTGCAATTGGATCCTGGATTTACTCACTTACAGATCCCAGTCAGTTCAGATTGGCAAAAACACCTCCTCCACAATCTCCATCAGCACAGGAGCACCACAGGGATGTGTACTTAGCCCACGCTCTACTCGCTTTACACCTGTGACTGTGGCTAAGTTCAGCTCCAACACCATGCACAAGTTTGCTGATGACACCATTCTTTTGGGCTGTATCAAAGGGGGTGATGAATCAGCATACAGGAGGAAGATTAATAACAACAATCTCTCACTCAATATCAATAAAACCAAGGAACTGATTATGGACTTCAGGAGAGGGAAACCAGAGATCCACGAGCCAGTAATCATTTGAGGATCAGAGATGGAGAGGGTCAGTAACTTTAAATTCCTGGTGTCACTATTTCTGAGACCCTGTCCTGGACGTATCATATAAATATAATTGTAAAGAAAGCATGACAGCACCTCTACTTCCTTAAGAGTCTGCAGAGATTCAAGATGTCATCAAAAACCTTGGCAAACTTCTATAGATGTGTAGTGGAGAGTGTGCTGACTGGCTGCATTATGACTGTTTTGGAATGAGTGAAAGATCCTACAAAAGGTAGTGGATTCAGCCCTTCCATGAGTAAAGCCCTTCCAACCATTGAACACATCTACATGTTATGTTGCCATGGAAAAGCAGCATCCATCATCAAAGATCCTCACCAGCAAAGCCATGCTCTTTTCTCACTGCTGCCATCAGGTGGAAGGAACAAGTGCCTCAGGACTTGCATCACAAAGTTCAAGAACAGTTACTACCCCTCAACCATCAAGCTCTTGAACAAAAGGGGATAACTATACTCATTCAATTTCTGTTGTTCCCACAACCGCTGGTCTCACTTTAAGAACTCTTTATCTTGTTATTTCATTCTTGTTATTTACTGCTCTTCATTTCTAGTTTCACATGCACAGTTTGTTGTTCATTGATCTTGTTTACAGTTTACTGTTCTATGGATTTGCTGAGTATGGATGCAGGAAAAAGAACCTTAGGGTTGTATGTGGTGACATTTATGTACTTTGATAATACATTTTACTTTGAACTTTTGAACCTTGATATTGTTTGATTAAGCTATCTTTGTTGTTTACATAATTCGTGGAATTGCAGAATGTAACAGTGGTGACAAGGAAGTTTTAAGGTGAACCCAAGATGACTGCCTACCTGTTGAAGTGCAGTGAGATGTTTGAGTAAACAAAAGCACAATGAAACACTGGAGTTTAAAAAAAATACAGCATGCTTTCATTGCAAGAGGAGAAAAATGGTCATGTTAAAAAAGGCAGAAAACAGACAAATTTATGGGTTCTTAAACGTTGAGTACTGGTGATAATAAGCATAAGTTTAAAATAAAGTTGGATATATCGATAGATGCGTTTGATTGTACAAAAGGTAACCAGAATTTGCATACTGAGTGAATTGAACTGTACTTTGAAGCAAATGAAACCAACAATGAGAAGCAAGTGCCAGTTTTGTTGAGTGCATTCACTGGAAGAGCACACAGTTTGCTTAGAAGTTTGATTGTTTCAATCAAACCAGCCGAAATGAGCTTTGCTGATATCTTGAAAGTAAAACTGGAACATTCAGAAATGAAAGCATTCTTTGTGCTTTAGGTTTTATAAGCAGAATCAAAAGGAAGAGGAGTCCATTTCAGCATATGTGTATGAGTTGAAAAAGTTGTCTGACCATCGTCAGTTCAGTGATGGGCTTAATGATGCATCGCCAGATCATTAAATTTGGTGAATCTTACAGGAAAGCATTCAAACATGGCTCCTACCTGAAGCACAACTCACAGTTTAAAGAGTAATTGGAATCGCTGTATCAATGGGGACAGCAGCCAGAGATGAAAATGAGTTGCAGTCAGGAGTGAAAGTGAGTGTGAACAAAATTGTAACATCTAAACAGAGGATATCTTTTTTCAAACCTTTCTGTAGTAAAACATTTCTGCAAAGTGGGCTTAGCTGAGGCTTACTTATCGATGGATATGGAAGAAGAGTCCAAAGTATTTCTCACTATAAACATAAACAAAGGGCTTTATTACTATAATACTTATTTTTGGAATAGCATCTGCACCTGCACACTTGCAGAAAGCTATGGACCAGGTGATGCAAGGCTGACTAGGCACTCAGTGTTATATGGATGACATCATTGTTACCAGTAAGGATGACAAGGAGCATCTCCAAAATCTCAAGACAGATTAAAACATTATAGACTCAGAGCATGATGCAACAAATGTGAATTCTTTAAATGAATAATCACTTACTGTGGTCACACCATTGACACACAAGTATTACATAAGTGTGCTGAAAAAAATTCAAGCAATGGTGGATGCCCAAAGCCCAAAGGACATGTCACAGTTGTGGTCCTTTTAGGACTAATCAATTTCTATAACAGCTTCCTGCCAAACCTGTCTACTGTGTTCCATCCCTTGAACACATTACTACAGAACGGAAAGAAATGCCAATAGACAAAGCAGTGTGAGGTGGCTTTCAAAAAGCTAAAGAAAATGGTGATGTCAGTCACTGTATTCACACATTACGATCCACATCATCCATTGAAGCTTGCCTGTGATGCCTCATCATCTGGTATAGGTGCAGTCATGTCACATGTTATAAGTGATGGATGTGAACACCCCATAACCTTTGCATCACAATCCCCACCTTGCTGCAGCACAGAAACATTGCACACATTAACAATTCCCCTTTCTCTTTCTTGACTATATATCTCTTCCCCAGGTGTGACAAAAGCTATTTAGGCTTTTTTTGCTCTAGAAATTGGATAAGGCAAACATGTAATCACTGAAAATCACTGAATTGAATTTCCTCTAACCAACAATGCACCTTGTAATGGCTTAAGATAATATTTGAACCTCCTGTCCACTTTTATCCCATAAATTTAAATCATTTTGCATTTATGTAAAGAGAAAAAATGCACTTAATGACTAGGTTATAAGCAAACCCTTTAACAACTGTTGGAATTCTGTTTTATGTGAGTTTATGAGTTCATTTTGATTCCCTCTGTAGCATTCATTTATTAGATTATCTACAACTCCTGAGTTTGCAGGTTCCAGGATTTTCCTTTGTGGCTTCATCTGCATAATAACAATCTCATCTAGTGACCTCAGTGGTTACCTTGATTAGTGTGCACAGTGCTTGGTTGTCTAAACATTCAATTTTGCCCACTCCAATGAATAATCAGCAACAGCCTGTTTCATACTGGGTAATTGAGGATAAGCAGGTCAATTAAAGGACAGGAGGTCGAGTCTTTCATTTTGTCTGTATACCTTACTATACCACTGGCAGAATCCATTACTATTGGTGAATCTACTGTACTTTATTGTAGAAGGGGTTTAATATATTTGTCTATCTGCAGAGAAACATAAGAAGGAATTGACTTTACATATCATCTCAGAAAATGTAAGGAACTGCAAAATGATTGAGAAAGTTGGTCCATACATAAAGCGTCAAAGTCCAAGAATATTGTAGTTAGTTTTACATGCAGTATTTTAAAATGGATATCCAAGTATCATCTATAAGTCAATCAGGCAATATTTTAACTGCTTTATACAAAGTCTATGTGAGTTATGGATGCTTCTGCATAATTGAATATCAATCATTATTTTTATTGAAGAAAAATATTCAAACCAAGGCACCACGTACTTCAGGTACAAGGATGTTTGGGATCATGAGTGAGAGCGTGATGAAGAATACATACAAAAGAATTTGGTAAATGATGATGTTCTTTATGAAAAGAGGAAGTTGAATATTTTGAATTGTTTGACAGGATTTACATTATGGTTTTTATTTAGACTTTATAATGAGTGAATTCCACCTGGGATGGGATATGTGTGTTATTCTTACTTTCACAAATTTGTATTATTTCCTTTAAATTTTGTATTTGTTATACAAAACCTACATGACAAATTGAAATCCCCAAAACTCACAAGTGGGATCATTAGCATGCAATATTATTATCTAACGTTGAGTAGCATTTGGAGTTTATTACCATAAGCCCATTGTCCATGCTCACTGATCGGGGTCACCTCCCTCCCAAATTACCTCATATAAATCTGAAAAGCAGACCTGCTTTGCCAAACATTTCAAGAATTGGCTAATTAGGGCCTCAGAAGTGGAAAGGCCTCAATGCCTCTGACATTCTAAGGTACATAACATAGTGCTAAAAATTAAATAAAATCTTAAGTCCATATTAAGCCATTATAAATTACTTCAAATAGAAATAAAATTAAAAATAATTCTATGTAATTAAAAACGCTAAAGGAAAAAAAAAGGAAAAGAATTTGCCTTATTCCTCTGCTTCTACAATCTTACAAACTATTGAAATCCATGAACTTGCAGAGCCTATAGTAATGAATTTAAAACATGCAGTCTGGCCATTAAATAACGGCTTTGCATCATTCACTGAAGTTTGTCGCTAGAAGATGATATCAAGAGCTTGTTTGTTGCTGATAATTAAATGTGAAGCTAAATGTCACTCTAGACAAGCTTATTATGAAGAGAGTTTTAATAAAATGTGTTATTAATCAGAAGTGTATTCCTTTGTGTGAGGTGCAAATACACATCAAAGATTTAGATGTCCTCATTGTTCAGCCAACAACTAACCCCTGACATCATCATTACATTTGATGTCAAAAGGCTGCTAACAATCTCTCAAAAGCAGGTAATAGCTTCAGGTCACAACTTAGATCAGCAGCTGGATGTTCACTAATGCAGTGGACTTTGACATAATTTAATCTGTAGCTAAACTACCACAGAAAGATCCACCAAAGATCCATAAAGATCCATACATGCAGAACTTCTCGATTTGTTGTAATTTTATAACATATTAATGTCCTAATTTATTCATAAGCAAAACACAAAAATATAAATGCTGAAGGAGAGGTGACTGTTTCCGAGTTTTTCTGAAAGTGTGGAGGAGCCTAGAATTTGTTGATTGCTGTCAATGTATCTTTGAAACTTATCCTATTGTTGGCCAGACTATTTATTCGTAACAATTATACATTATGGGATTTAATTATACATGTAAAATTTTGTGTCTATTGCACATAGTAACCAGTGAACTATCAAATATACAATACGGATTCGTAGTATTGTTATTATACAGACAACAGACATTCAACCCATCCAAGTAGAGAAATACAAGTAGAATGGATGAGTGTGTGCCTACAAGGACTTACAGTACATTCACAAACCAAAAGCCATGGATGAACCAGGAGATATGTCATCTGCTGAAAGCTGGAGCTGTGGCATTGAAGTCTGGTGACCCAGGCCTGTACTAGAAAAACAGATATGATTTGTAGAGGGCTATTTCAAGGGCAAAGAGACAATTTTGAATGAGGTTGGAGGCAGTGTGAGAGGGAGGATAGGCAAGTGAAAGAGAAGGGATGTGCTGAGACAGATGGTTTGAGATGTGTCTATTTTAATGCAAGAAGCGTCATGAACTAAGCAGATGAGATTAGAGCATGAATCAGTACTTGGAGATATGATGTGGTGGTCATTACTGAAACTTGGATGGCTCAGAAGCAGGAATGGTTACTTAGAGTGCCAGGCTCACATGTTTCAGAAAAGTCAGGAAGGGGGGCAAAAGAGGCAGGGGCGTGGCATTGCTAATCAGAGATAGTGTCACGGCTGCAGAAAAGAAGGAAGTCAGGGAGGGATCGTCTACTGAGTCTCTGTAGGTGCAAGTTTGAAACAGGAAGGGGTCAATAACTCTACCGAATCTTTTTTATAGACCACCCAATAGTAACAGGGACAGCGAGGAGCAGATAAGAAGACAGATTCTGGAAAGGTGTAATAATAACAGGGTTGCCTTAGTGGGAGATTTTAATTTCCCAAATATTGATTGGCATCTTCCTCGAGCAAGGGGTTTAGATGAGGTGGAGTTTGTTAAGTGTGTTCAGGAAGGATTCCTGACACAATAGGTGGATAAGCCTACAAGAGGAGAGGCTGCACTTGAACTGGTATTGGGAAATGAACCTGGTCAGTTGTCAGATCTCTCAGTGGGAAAGCATTTTGGAGATAGTGATCACAATTCCATCTCCTTTGCCATAGCATTGGAGAGGGACAGGAACAGACAAGTTAGGAAAGCACTTAATTGGAGTAAGGGGAAATATGAGGCTAGCAGGCAAGAACTTGGAAGCATAAATTGGGAAATTTGTTCTCAGGGAAATGTATGGGAGAAATGTGGCAAATGTTCAGGGGATATTTGCGTGGAGTTCTACATAGGTACATTCCAATGAGACAGGAAAAGTACGGTAGGGTACAGCAACTGTGGTGTACAAAGGCTGTTGTAAATCTAGTCAAGAAGAAAAGAAGAGCTTACGAAAGGTTCAAAAAACTAGGTAATGATAGAGATCTAGAATATTATAAGGCTAGCAGGAAGGAGCTTAAGAAAGAAATTAGGAGAGCTAGATAGGGCCATGAGAAAGCCTTGGCGAGCTGGATTGAGGAAAATCCCAAGGCATTCTATAGGTATGCGAAGAGCAAGAGGATAAGACGTGAGAGAATAGGACCGATCCAGTGTGACAGTGGAAAAGTGTGTAGGGATCCAAAGGAGATAGCAGGCATATTTAATGAACACTTTGCTTCAGTTTTCACTGCGGAAAAAGACCTTGGCGATTGTAGGGATAACTTACAGTAGATTGAAAAGCTTGATCATATAGATATTAAGAAAGAGGATATGCTGAAGCTTTTGGACCAGATGATATCTACCCCAGGCTACTGTGGGAGGTGAGGGAGGAGATTGCTGAGCCTCTGACAATGATCTTTGCATCATCAATGGGGACGGGAGAGGTTCTGGAGGATTAGAGAGTTGCAGATGTTGTTCCCTTATTCAAAAAAGGGAGTAGAGATAGCCCAGGAAATTATAGACTAGTGAGTCTTACTTCAGTGGTTGCTAAGTTGATGGAAAAGATCCTGAGAGGCAAGATTTATGAACATTTGGAGTGGAATTTATGAACATTATGTCAGCATGGCTTTGTTAAAGTCAGGTTGTGTCTTACGAGCCTGATTGAATTTTTTGAGGATGTGATTGAACACATTGATGAAGGTAGAGCAGTAGATGTAGTGTATATGGATTTCAGCAAGGCATTTGATAAGGTACCCCATGCAAGGCTTACTGAGAAAGTAAGGAGGCATGAGATCCAAGGGGACCTTGCTTTGTGGATCCAGAAATGGCTTGCTCACAGAAGGCAAAGAGTGGTTGTAGGTAGGTCATATAATTCATGGAGGCCGGTGACCAGTGGTGTGCCTCAGGGATCTGTTCTGGGACCCCTACTCTTCATGATTTTTATAAATGACCTGGATGAGGAAGTGGAGAGATGGGTTAGTAAATTTGCTGATGTACTAAGGTTGGGGGTGCCCTGCATAGAGTTGAGGGCTGTCAGAGGTTACAGTGGGACTTCGATAGAATGCAAAACTGGGCTGAGAAGTGGCAGATGGAGTTCAACCCAGATAAGTGTGAAGTGGTTCATTTTGGTAGGTCAAGTATGATGGCGGAATATAGTATTAATGGTAAAACTTTTGGCAGTGTGGAGGATCAGAGGGATATTGGGATCTGAGTCCATAGGACACTCAAAGCTGCTGTGCAGGTTGAATCTGTTGTTAAAAAGGCATACGGTGCATTAGCCTTCATCAACCATGGGATTGAGTTTAAGAGCCGAGAGGTAATGTTGCAGCTATAGAGGGCCCTGGTCAGGCCCGCTTGGAGTACTGTGCTCAGTTCTGGTCACCTCACTACAGGAAGGATGTGGAAACTATAGAAAGGGTGCAGAGGATATTTAAAAGGATGCTGCCTGGATTGGGCGGCATGCCTTATGAGAATATGTTGAGTGAACTTGGCCTTTTCTCCTTGGAGCAGTGGAGAATGAGAGGTGACCTGATACAGTTGTATAAGATAATGAGAGGCATTGATCGTGTGGATGGTCAGAGGATTTTTCCTAGGGCTGAAATGACTAAAACAAGAGGGCACAGTTTTCAGGTGCTTGCAAGTAGGTACAGAGGAGATGTCATAGAAACCACAGAAAAACTACAACACAGAAACAGGCCTTTTGGCCCTTCTTGGCTATGCCAAACTATTTTCTGCCTAGTCCCACTGACCTGCACACGGACCATATCCCTCCATATACCTCCCATCCATGTATCTGTCCAATTTATTCTTAAATGTTAAAAAAGAACCTGCATTTACCACCTTGTCTGGCAGCTCACTCCATACTCCCACTGCTCTCTGTGTGAAGAAGCCCCCCCTAATGTTCCCTTTAAACTTTTCCCCCCTCACCCTTAACCCACGTCCTCTGGTTTTTTTCTCCCCTTTCCTCAGTGGAAAAAGCCTGCTTGCATTCACTGTATCTATACCCATCATAATTTTATATACCTCTATCAAATCTCCCCTCATTCTTCTACGCTCCAGGGAATAAAGTCCTAACCTATTCAACCTTTCTCTGTAACTGAGTTTCTCAAGTCCTGGCAAAATCCTTGTAAACCTTCTCTGCACTCTTTCAACCTTATTAATATCCTTCCTGTAATCTGGTGACCAAAACTGAACCTAATACTCCAGATTCAGCCTCACCAATGCCTTATACAACTTCATCATAACATTCCAGCTCCTATACTCAATACTTCGATTAATAAAGGCCAATGTACCAAAAGCTGTCTTTACGACCCTATCTACTTGTGATGCCACTTTTAGGGAATTTTGTATCTGTATTCCCAGATCCCTCTGTTCTACTGCACTCCTCAGTGCCTTACCATTTACCCTGTATGTTCTACCTTGGTTTGTCCTTCCAAAGAGCAACACCTCACACTTGTCTGAATTAAACTCCATCTGCCATTTTTCAGCCCATTTTTCCAGCTGGTCCAAGTCCCTCTGCAGGCTCTGAAAACCTTCCTCACTGTCCACTACACCTCCAATCTTTGTATCATCAGCAAATTTGCTGATCCAATTTACCACATTATCATCCAGATCATTGATACAGATGACAAATAACAACGGACCCAGCACTGATCCCTGTAGCACACCACCAGTCACAGGCCTCCACTCTGAGAAGCAATCCTCTACTACCACTCTTTGGCTTATTCCATTGAGCCAATGTCTAATCCAATTTACCACCTCTCCATGTATACCTAGTGACTGAATTTTCCTAACTAACCTCCCATGCGGGACCTTGTCAAAGGCCTTACTGAAGTCCATGTAGACAACATCCACTGCCTTCCCTTCATCCACTTTCCTGGTAACCTCCTCGAAAAACTCCAATAGATTGGTCAAACATGACCTACCATGCACAAAGCCATGTTGACTCTCCCTAATAAGGCCCTGTCTATCCAAATGCTTGTAGATTCTGTCTCTTAGTACTCCCTCCAATAACTTACCCACTACCGACGTCAGGGGTAAGATTTTTACTCAGAGAGTGGTGTGTGCATGGAATGGGCTGCCAGCAACAGTGGTGGAGGCGGATATGATAGGGTCTTTTAAGGGACTCCTCGATAGGTACATGGAGCTTAGAAAAATAGAGGGTTATGGGTAACCTTAGGTAATTTCTAAGTAAGTACATGCTCAGCACAGCATTGTGGGCCGTAGGGCCCATATTGTGCTGTAGATTTTCTATGTTTCTATGACTTTGGATGCACGGCAACTCTGACAGGGTCTGCAAGACATTACTTCCTACAAAGCGAAACCCAATAGCATGAATGGCAATGTTGCTTCACTACCAGATGAACTCAACACCTTCTATGCCCGCTTTGAAAGGGAGAACAGAACTACAGCTGTGAACATCCCTGCTGCACCTGATGACCCTGTGATCTATGTCTCAGAGGCCGATGATAGGCTGTCTTTAAAGAGAGTGAACCCTTGCGAGGCTGAAGGTCCCGATGGAGTACCTGGTAAGGGTCTGAAAATCTGTGCCAACCAACTAGCGGGAGTATTCAAGGTATTTTCAACCTCTCTCTGCCTCAGGCGAAAGATCCCACTTCCTTCAAAAAGGCAACAGTTATACCAGTGCCTAGGAAGAATAATGTGGGCTGCCTTAATGATTATCACTCGGTAGTACACACATTGACAGTGATGAAATGCTTTGAGAGGTTGGTCATGACTAGACCGAACTCCTGCCTCAGCAATGACCTGTTGACCCACTGCAATTTCCCAATCGCCACAATAGGTTAACGGCAGATGCAATCTCAGTGGCTCTCTACACGGCTTTTGACCACCTGGACAATACGATCACCTATGTCAGGATGCTGTTCATCGACTATGATGTTCGTGCATCGCCATCGTCGATGAAGACCTCGACACCATTGGTCACTTTGAGACTGTATGCGGTGTGTCCAAAGATAACTGGTCAGGCCAATTCGGGCACGAACAGTCCTGGCACATGGGTAAACATGTGTAGGTACTGCAGTTGTTGCACAGGTGGCTCTGGACTTGCACAGCTCGCACTTATGTTGTGCTTCAGCAATGTACCTTGCTTCGAAAGCTTGACAGCCCTTGTGGATAAGGCCGCGCCAGGTAGGGCAGTTTTGTGCCAGTATTTCCCTGGTGGTCGTCATCATCGACTATAGCTCAGCATTTAAGACCATTACTCCCGCAATCCTGATTGAGAAGTTGCAGAACCTGGGCCTCTGTACCTTCCTCTGCCATTGGATCCTGGACTTCTTAAGCGGAAGACCACAATCTGTGTGAGCTGGTGAAAACATATCCTCCTCGCTGACGATCAATACTGGCACACCTCAGGGGTGTGTGCTTCGCCCACTGCTCTACTCTCTATATACACATGACTGTGTGGCTCAGCACAGCTCATTTGCTGATGATACAACCATTGTTGGTAGAATCTCAGATGGTGATGAGAGGGCGTACAGGAGTGAGATATGCCAACTAGTAGAGTGGTGCCACAGCAGCAACCTGGCACTCGACATCAGTAAGATGGAAGGGGTGATTGTGGACTTCAAGAAGGGTAAAACAAAGGAACACATACCAATCCTCATGGAGGGAATCAGAAGTGGAGAGAGTAAGCAGTTTCAAGTTCCTCGGTGTCAAGATCTCTGCAGATCTAACCTGGTCCCAACATATTGATGCAGTTATAAAGAAGGCAAGGCAGTGACTATACCTCATTAGGAGTTTGAAGAGATCTGGCATGTCAACACATACACTCAAAAACTTCTATAGTTGTACCCTGGAGAGCATTCTGACAGGCTGCATCACTGTCTGGTATGGAGGGGTTACTGCACAGGACTGAGAGAAGCTGCAGAGGGTTGTAAATCTAGTCAGCTCTATCGTGGGTATTAGCCTACAAAGTACCCAAGACATCTTCAAGGAGCGGTGTCTCAGAAAGGCAGCATTCATTATTAAGGACCTCCAGCACCCAGGGCATGCCCTTTTCTCACTGTTACCATCAGGTAGGTGACACAGAACCTGAAGGCACACACTCAACGATTCAGGAACAGCTTCTTCCCCTCTGCCATCCAATTACTAAATGGACATTGATTCCTTGGACACTACCTCACTTTTTTAAATATACAGTATTTCTTTTTTTTGCATGTTTTTAAAAAAAAATCTATTCAATATACATATTCTCTAATTGATTTACTTGTTTATATAGTATTTTTAAAATTTTACTTATTTTTTATTCTCTCTCTGCTAGATTGTGTATTGCATTGAACTGCTGCTGCTGAGTTAACAAATTTCATGTCACATGCCAGTGATAATAAACCTGGTTCTGATTCTAATTCTGATTCTGATATCATCAATGCTATTCCATCAATCCTTCTCCATGGTCTTTCAGACTATTCTCTCTCAAATGCTTATCCAATTATTGGATCTGCTTCCAACACTTCTGCAGGCAAAGAATTCCAGATTAGGACTACATTGTGCCTAACATGTTTCTCCTTACGTTCCCTTATTTCTTTTGTCTCAATGTTTTATTCAGTGCACCAGATCCCTGATAGGATACATGGAAGCAAACTGCTTCCCTCTATTTACCTCACCTACCTCTGCATGATTTAATGTATTAGCATCAAATATCCTTCTAAACTTGTTTTCTCCAAGGAGAACACTCCCAAATTCTTTCTATTAATATGGCTCATCCTGGGAATGATTATGGTAGATCTGCTCTGCATTCTTTGAGAATGTTCTCATCCTTTCTAAGATTAATACGAGAATTGGTTAGAATATTCCATTTATGGTCTATCTTACTTCATGTCTATCATAACATTTTTTGATTTTAATTTTATTCCTCAATTAATGAACTTTAGAATTCAAAGTTCCCTTAAGATGTCCTGCTACTTACAAGGATTTAACAATATGCGTATCCATATTTTTCAGTTCCTGCACATCCAATTGGACAATATCAATGAATCTTTATTGTCTCCCTTTATTCTTTGTGCCAATGTGTATCATTTGACAATTTCTTGTATCATTAGTACATTGAATGTCTTTATCTAACAGAGTACCCTTCAATTTACCAGGACCTAAAGGACAATAGTAAAATAAATTTCCTCTTCTCTTAACTTCCAGTATTGTTAAAGAGCTCCATCCTCGAATACGGACAGAGCCACTCTTCTATCTCTCCCAACAGTATCCCCTTCCTCCTATGCCCCTTTCATATGCAAACATAGAAAATCTATTTTCTCTTTTATCTCCCAACTTTAAAACGCATAGAGCCCCAAGCACTTCTTGTTGTGACAACAATCATCTGCACTTCTTTCTTTCTGGTATATTGTATAATCTGACAATATAACAAAGTGGTCTTAAAGAGACAGTAAATAGTCATATTCATACTTTATCGATCCTAGGGGAAATTGACTTTCATTACAGTTGCACCATAAATAATTAAATAGTAATAAAACTATAAATAGTTAAATAGTAATATATAAATAATGCCAGGAAATAAGTCCAGGACCAGCCTATTGGCTCAGGGTGTCTGACCCTCCAAGGGAGGAGTTGTAAAGTTTGATGGCCACAGGCAGGAATGACCTCCTATGATGCTCTGTGTTGCATCTTGGTGGATGCTAGAAACAAGCAAAAAAAGAAATGGCTGGAAGAACTCAGCAGGCCAATTAGCATCTTTGAAGACAAAGGGATAATGCTGATTTAGGTCCAGATGCTGTATCATGTCTCATGCTTCCATCGTGATCTACTCTATATGGAGCCCAAATGTGGATTCAATTACTGTTTTGTGGAATATGCCTGGTGAACATAAGCATAATTCCAAGCAGCTACTAAACTGTCATTTAAATCTCCACCCTACTCTACTTGCACATCACTGTTTTAGCATTGAAGATTATTCCAATAAATCTCAAATAACCTGGACAAGTAGGGCCTTGTATTTAGATGATAGACATTACTGGTTCCTGCACTGAACATTGAGTTCAAGGAAATGAGTAAAGTTGTTCAACATAAAGAAAAAAGCATCTTTTAAAGTTCAGTGCTGTAAGTCCAATGCAATTAATATGAAACCAATAAGTCTACTCAAAATGTGAAGTAAATAGGAAAAATTAAGTGCCCACATTATCCATGAAACTGAAATGAATATGAAATAGAGCAGAAACATTTTCAGAAAATCATCATTAAGATCTTTAAAAGCACAATTTCTGAAATTAAATTCAACATTTAATAACATCACCAGCAGTAAGAAGTCTGGCAAACAAGTATGAAAATGATGAAATATGAAATGAAGAATACAGCTGTGAATGGGCAAGATTATTCTTACCACTCATCCCACAGAGGCAACCTCTCAAACAAAGATATTTCGAGGAAAATCAATGACATTTTCATAAATTAGATGGGTCAGAGACAAGCTAATTAGGCTCAAAATCAATAATCCCTTAGGGAAAGGTAGTATTTGTACCAGACTGCTGAAAGACACAAGGGAAGTGATTTGCGAAGCACTGACAATCATTATTAGGGAGTATTGGACACTAGGGAGGTTCCAGATTAATGGAATCAGGCAAGTGTGGTGCCTTTTTTTGAAGGAGCAGCAAAACGGATACATTTAGATACAGGCCCATTAGTGCTTATTACTGCTCCAGGTAAAATAACAAAATCAATTATCTGAATGTATTTGATAATTACCTGTATAACTTTAACAAGCTAGTTAAAAGCAGACAATGTATTTCAGAAAGGTTTTGGGGCCAACAAGATGTAACGTGCTGAATAGATTGTAGGAAGCACAATAAAGTGATATGCTTTGATGTCAGAATACATTTGACAAAGTTACATGAAAAGAAGTTATTAATTAAACTCAAACTTCAGGAATTTGGGGTAAGTTCTTTCACAAATACATAAGAGTTTGAAATATAGAATGTAAACTATATTCTTTAGGGAAGTCATATGAACATGTGGTAACCATTATGGAAAATATCTCCGAGCTTTGTATTGGAAACATTGTTACTAATTATAACATTAACCTGGATTTAGAAATTCAATGAAAAGTTTCTTTTTTTTCATTATGCAATGGAGTACAAAGAGGCCCTTCAAAATTGCTCAACAAACTATAAAGGTGGTGAGAACAATGACAGATGAAATTTAAGCAAGAAGAAACTGTATCATACTTGGGAAAGAAATATGTCTCCTCTGGGTTGCATTAAATTTAAATATATTGTGGCTTTATATTTCAGAAGTAGAGTATAAAACCCACCCACCCCTATGTATATGGCTTTAGTGTACATGAGGAACCCAGTAATGACATTAAGAAGAGAATGCAGATACCTGAGTTGACTGCGTAGCAGAGACTGGCTGTGCTGCTCTGTACAGGCAGATGTGCAAAGAGGATGGTTCACCTTGGCTTTTTCCTGAGATCCCCACATGTTAATTAAATCTATTCCACATTATATTGAAAAAAAAAGGTTGAGAACACTTGCAAAGCAGTAACCAAGAAAATACCAGCTTTGAGCTAGCCAAGTGGTCTCAGGACTGTTGAACAGGCAATATCATGCAATACCTAGGTGTATCCTGTCTAAAGGAAAATTAAGTGAACAAACCTGACTAACCACTCAATCAATTTACTCTCAATCATCAGCAAAGAGATGGATAGCATCGTCAATGTGAAGCTTGACATTCTTACTAATCAGTGCACAGTATGGGATTTTCAAGCCTTATGATACTGTGATCCAAACATGGACCAATGTGCTGAATTCCAGGGGTGAGGTGAGAGCACACATGATAAAATCAAAAGTTAATAAACATAAAGGCTGAAGCCAGACAGATCTTGTACAAAGTTGCAATGGTTGTGGATAGTGGAAGCAAATCATCCCAGCTTCAGAATATTACTGCAGATGGTCCAACCAACTTCAGTAATTTCATCAATGATTTTCCTTACATTGCAGGATCAGAGATGGAGATAATTTGCTGATGATTTTGCAAAGTCTGCTCCCAGCAAATAAAGCATCGAAGTGTGCAAACAGCAAGGCTTAGGCAACATTTGGGATGGTAGATAAGGACCCAGTAATATTTTTACCACATGTGCTGGGCAATGTCTATCTCCAGTAAGAACCTAACCATCTTCCCTTCACATTTTAATGCCTTTACATTACGGACTCCATGTTGGGAGTCACCATGGACCAGAAACTCGACTGTACCAGCCACATAAATGATGTGGCTACAAAAACAAGTCAGAGATTGGGTATCCTCCACTGAGTCACTCAAGTCTTGACACCCCAAAATTTTATTACCATCTATGAAGTACCAGTCAAAAATGGATTACTCCTGTATAGTGGGTAAGAAAAGTATGTTTTGGACTATGAGGGCGTAAAGACTGGAAAAGCATGGAAAATCAGATAAGACAAAACTTGGAAGCTTATATTTGACACCAAAAGCTACTACATAGGAAGACAAAAATGATATATGGAAGGTGAAAGTGAAAATTAAAAAATAAGAAATGTTGGCAAGGGAAGTCAAGGAAAACCAAATATATTTCTGACTGAGTAAAGAACAAGAAAGAAGATGAAGAAAAGTGTGGGGCCTATTAGGGACAAAAATGTAATGTGTATTTGGAAGCAGAAGATAGGGTTGAAATTTTAATGAGTTTTTGAAAAATGATCTTCACAAGATAGGGGGATGGTACTGATAAAGAGGTAACAGTGAATGAGTGGAATTAATATAAAATGCTGGATGGAATAAATGCTCTGAAGAGGATTTATTAAGCGATTTATCATTTTGACCATTGAAAAATGATCAGGCCCAAGTGAAATATAACTAAGGCTTTTAACTGAAGCAAAGGAGTCCACTGCAACTACAAGTATTCATTCTCCCTTTATGGAAGTGATACCAGAGGATTAGAAATCTATTAATATTGTACCGTTGTTTAGAAAAAAAAGCAGACAGGAACTAAGTAATTACAGGTCAGTTGGTTGAATGTCAGTGGTTGGAAAATTATTGGAATACATTTAAAGGTTGAGTATATACTTCACTTCGAAAGGAACAAATTGATCTATGCCATTCTTCAGGGATGTATTGAAGGAAGGTTATTCTTGACCAAATTGATTGAGTTTCTTGAGGAAGCAACAATGAGAGTCAATGAAGAAAGCGGATTTCAACAAGACTTCTGAGAATGTTCTGTAAGAAAAATATTTAGACCTAAGCATATGGGGGCATGATAAAATAGTTTGCAACTGATACAAAAATTGTCCTTGAGATTGTTATTGAAGTGGAATGTTTCTGACTGCAGGATGATGTAAAAGATAACAGTTATGTAGTAATGTATTTGGGAAACTGTAAGAAGACAAGCAAATGCATAATAAATTGATGATATTAAGAAGTTAAAGGAACAGAGGAACATCAGATTGTTTATAAACAAATCGATTAGAGGTAGCAGGATAATCATTGGGTGACTAAAAGGGCTTCTAAGATGTTACAATAAAAAACAGAAAATGTAGGACAGCAGTAGTCATATACTAAACTTTCAGTCTTGTTGTCAGAACTAGAAAGAGAAAGTAAACAAGTTATATTTTAGCAACGAAGAAGGTTGGGGATGGATACATCAAACTATGGTAATATTTCTGATAGGGTGAAACAAAATAAGTTAATGAGCCATTAGAGTAGAAAAGAAGAAATGTAGCTGGGGAAGCAAGTTTTAATCAAAACTTTATTAAAGACCTGAAGGGAAAGTAAAAAACACTGAGGTCAAGGAAGAGTTGAAGTTGGTGGTAACTTGTTAACAGAGTGGTCAAAAAGCAAGCTAGAGGGATTAAAGGGAAATAGAGAAAATATTTGCACATGGGGTAGTAGGTCCCTGGAACTCAGTTGGTGTAAAGGCAGAACCCTTAATCACATTTATACATTTAATAAAATTGTTAATTTTTTTTCTGTTTCGTGGATGTCTGTGAAGAGTAAGAATTTCGGGCTGCATTCTATATACATCCTCTGATATTAAATTGAACCATTAAATACCTAACCAATATGTATGACAAAATGAACATTCTAATTATGAAACTGCAGGGTGAGAATTTCAATTTAATCTAGGCAGAAAGTGCAGTGTCCATTTATATCGGAAAATTGGAAATATGTAAGCAAAACATTGGGAGAAAAATGTTCTCACAGTTTCCCTGCATGGAAAGTATGGCACTTTTCTCACAGATGGTGATTTGTAAGAGTACTGCTTACACTTGTTGCTACTGAAGAAGGATTTTCAGAATCAATTCAAGGATTTGAACAATCTGGAAATTCTGGACTGAGTAATTAACCCATTTCTTTGCAAGGTGGAAGAACAGGAAGAGAGCTTGCAAGAAGAAGTGATCAAAATTCAGAATGATGAAAAAGCAAAAATGCTTTTCAAAAATGTTAGGTACGTGGCTACACTGTCATACAAAGTTTCCTGGTCTTTGTAGAAGAGCCAACCCCCGTTCTTCATTGCATTTCTATCTTCCTATCTTGAAAGAGGCTTCAGTGCAGTGAACCACATACTCCCAAAAAACAGAAACCACTTGGAATTGTTATGCATGGGGGCTTAAGGCCTTTGTCTCAACTTTACCAGCTATTTCAACTCCTGCAAAAACCATCAATCTCAAGGATCACATTGATACCAAATTGTTGTACAGCACACAAGTAGTGTGTAAGCTAGATTTAAAGAGAAATAAAAATTTAAAGTAGCATAACTTTTCTCATTTCAGCATATGGTAGACATGTTTTTATATTATGGGGGCACCAGAAAATATATTGTGCATAAGAGGGGAGTTGACAAGTATGAAGGTGCTTTAGGGTATGTTGACAAGTACGAAAGTGCTTGAGGGGGGTGTTGGACTAAAACAGGGTCGGAAACACTGCTTTAAGACAATGGGGATGCAATTTAATCACTGGGTGCTTCATACCTGTTGTTGTTCTATGAAAACAGCAAACCAGAGGGAATCTGTTAAAATTCTGGAAACTGATAAGCTTGTAAGGACAATAAATGCTGCAGAGTTCATTTTAAAGCCTAAAATATACTTGTTTGACAAAACAGGAGGATTATACATTAAAAATTTGAAAGTGATCATATCAACTTCTAGAGTTAATGCAGAACAATGTGGGGAGCTGGTTGTTGGAATCTTTGAAGGAAGATGAATATTTTTATTTTTAATCTGGATTTTCAATCTGCAGGTAGTGCAATGAATAAAAAGAGTCAAAAAGAGAAACAGCCATCTTAGTAAATCCCATCAATTGTGTACCTTTTTATATCTCTCCTCACCAGGCCTACAACTGCAAAATCAACTGGCATTGCCAACCGAGCTGAGCACATAACCCAAGCCTCAACTTCTCCCAAACACACCCTTCATCACTACTCCTGAAACAACTGATCCTATCCTGCAGGGAGATATCCTGTAAACTTTCAGGTATTTGGACTTGGAATCACTTTAAATGAAAATGCAACTCAGTTTGTGTATGTGAGATACTTCATTATGTCCCATCCCTGCAGCCCACCAACCTGAGTTGAAAACTCTTAACACATGAATGCTCAGAATGTCAAAGGCTGCTATAACCATCACTGTTTGCCAATTATATTCTAACCTCTCATGTGCATGTATGTAAAAATTAGAACTGACAGGTAATCTTTAGGTATGTTACTGTGTCTTGTGAATAAGTGAATACCCAGTTTTATGGCCTTGCCTGTGTCTGCAATAACGTTCTGTGCTCGTCCATTTATGGGATATTGCACTTCCCTGATTTAAAAGCTTCAACATTAGGGGAAAAAACCTTCAACTTTCTGATTCTTAAACTTTGAAATTCCCTTCCTTACCCTTTTTGCTATTATGTTTTAATACCTTCTTATGTAGTTTGGGGGCCATTTTGTTCAATAATTCTGCAAAACACTTTGGGATATTTTGAAGTAACCATTTGTTATTGTTGCTGTGATAGAATTATTAAAACATATTATAATATGGTGCAGAATAAGGAGAGCAATGAACATTACTCTCCTAATGCACACAATGGACACAGAAAAAAATGAATGTGCATGTGTGTTTATGTGAGTGCATGTATGTATGTGAACATGCCCACTGTGGATGCTGTTTGCTGTCTACTCATATTCCATGCACAGGAAATGTGTACTGAGAAGAAGAATTTTTTTATGGTGCCATGTGTTAGTGCAATTGTAAATATTGCTAACAGATTTCCTTAAATCCCTATGTGTGCAAAATCAAACATTCCATTTTAAAGAGTCACAGAACAATTCAGGACAAAAGGCAACTCAAAGTCATCAACCTATCAAAATACAACACAGTCATTTCCCCTGCCCCATTACCACAGTTTCTCAGATTTTATCTCCTTGAAGTATTTATCCAATTCCTTGTTGAGGGCTCCCACTGAATCTTAATCCACAACCCAATCAGTAGTGAGCAAATGCAAACTAAATGTATTGTGTAAAACTATTTTCTTTGGATTGTCTCTACTCTTTTCGTCATTTACTCTAAATTGGAGCAGTTTTTCCTTTAATTGGGTTCTTTAGAATTTTAAATATCTGTCAAAGCTTCTATGATACCAGAATAATTCAAAATGCTCCAAACAATTGACATTAGCATAAACCATCATCTCTCAACTATACTTATAAATCATGTTTGGTTCACCAAAGTATTAAATCCCCTTCCTAAAGGGAACATATTACTCCATTAAGATCTGATTTTAGTGTTTGACATATTTTCTTAGTTTTTCTTCCATCTGTCTTTATTCATAAAGCCCAGATATCATCTTGCTATATTCGCGATCTTGTTAAGTGATCCTACTGCAATTAAAGATTTGTACATCAACTCCCATGGGTCTATCTTAACTGGTCATATGAAGCTGATAATTTAAAGTTCAAATGTCGAAGTAAATTTATTTATCAAAGTACATATAAGTCACCATATACTACCCTGAGATTCATTTTCTTGTGGGCATACACAGTAAATCTAAGTAACACAGTACTGTACAATCAAAGGCCGCACCCAACAGAATGAACAGCAACCAATGTGCACAAGGCAACAAATGTGCAAATACAAAAGAAAAAAATACTATTAATAATAAGTAAATAAATAAATAAGCCATAAATGTTGAGAACATGAGATGACAAGTCCTTGAAAGTGAGTCCATAGGTTGTGAGAACAGTTCAGTGATGGAGGCGAGTGAAGTTGAGTGAAGATATCCCCTCGGGTTCAAGAGGCTGATGGTTGAGGAGTAATAACTGTTCCTGAACCTGGTGGTGTGGTTTCTGAGGCTCCTGTATTTTCTTCTTGATGACAGCAGCGAGAAAAGAGCATGGCCTGGGTGATGAGGGCCCTAGATAATGGTTGCTACTTCCCTGCAACAGAACTCCAAGTAGATGTGACCGTTGGTGGGGAGGCTCTACCCATGATGGACTGGGTCATTTCCAGTACTTTTTGTAGGATTTTCCATTAAAGGGCATTGGTATTTCCATAATAGGCCGTGATGCAACCTGTCAATATACTCTCCATCACAGATCTGTAGAAGCTTGTCAAAGTTTTAGACGTTATGTTGAATCTTCACAAACTTGTAAGGAAATAGAGTTAGTATCATCTCTTCTCATTCTCCCTACTAAAATATATCTCTCATCCTCTGCAGCACAGAATTTCAGCTGTCAGATTAAATTCGAGAAGGCTCTTAAGAATTCACTGGAAATGGACACAATAGATTTTTGAAAGGTGGCAACTTTTCTAAACTTTCGGTGCCAGAATTTCAGCCCTTCACTTCCAATAGGAAAATTCCAATGAGTCATGATTGTGTTTATCATTCCCAAAGAGAGTGCTGGGCCTCCAATTTTCAGAGAAAAATCCTCATTCTCTTCTTCCAAGCAATCCATTTCACATCACTAATCCAGCACAAATCACCATCACCCCTGTTACACCAACTCTTCATCCACCTCACCCATTCCAATTCAAGCTTATCACCACTGTCCCCCAATACCTAGCCTCGACCCGTTCCAGCACAAGCACTCCAGCTTGGCACACCCTGCCTAGCCTGATTCCAACAACCATAACACCCATACTTCTTGCTCCTGCTTCATCCAAGTTACCCATAGAGTATTTTACAGCACAGAAACATGCCATTTGCCCCATCTAGTTCATACCAACCTGAACTTCTGCTAGTTTCAAGTACTGCCCCAGGACAATATCCATCCAAACCCTTCTCATCCATGGACCTATCCAAACATCTTAACCTGTTACAATTGAACCAACATCTACCACTTTTTGCTGGCATCTGGTTCCACACTTGCATCATCCTCTGAGTGAAGAAGTTTCCCCTCAGGTTTCCCTTAAATATTTTACTTTTCACCCTAAAGCAATGACTTCTAGTTCTAGTCTCACTCAACCTGAGGGGGAAAAGCCTGTATCCAGTACATTCGCCATATCTATATCCTTCATCATTTTCCATATCTCTATTAGATTTCTCCTCATTCTCTCAGCTCTAAGGAATAAAGTGCTAATCTGTTCAACCTTTTCCTATAACTCACGTCCACAAGTCCTACCAACATCCCTGTAAATTTTCTCCTTACTAATCAAAATGCTTCTGTATGTTATCGTTTGGATCAAAGCAATGGTGGTAGAGGTCGGGGTAATTGATATTTTAGATATTTATATGGTAAATGCAGGATTCAGGTTCTGCTGGCCGTCTGTAATTTCCAGTGGGATCTGACACTCCGGTGCCGATCGGTCTGACTAAGATCAATACAATCGATCATATGATTAGTGTAACCTATTCAATGCTCAGTAGTAGGTACACAGCAAGAATGCCAATCAAGGAGCTGAAGAATTCGGAGTTGGACTGGGCTCGTTCTCGTGTGGAACCAGCCGACCGACCTTCCCGAGTATCTGGATGACGAACACTCAGAAGCCAAAGGGGTGTAAAAATAACACTCAGTTACTTGAAACCGGTAGCACTTGTAAATAAAAGCAGCATCTCGACAATAATACTTTGTTATTTGATCTCGAAGGGAGGTGAATACAATGCAGTATTCTTTAGGAACGAAGTTATCGGGCATGGAGCTATATGAATTCAACCAACAAAACACACAACTATATTAATTGATCTTATCAGATTCGGTCACATTTCTTTTTCAAAGAAATTGAAGCTACCTAGCCATTGTTTTTGTTTTCTGAAATGATACATTGTGTCCAACTGGGCTGTTGTGCCACATTTTGTAAAGTGTTAATTACACTATTCTGAAGGACCTCGAATGGCACCCAGGGCATGCCCTTTTCTCACTGTTACCATCTGGTAGGAGGTACTGAAGCCTGAAGGCACACACTCAACGATTCAGGAACAGCTTCTTCCCCTCTGCCATCCGATTCCTAAATGGACATTAAGCCCTTGGACACTACCTCACTTTTTTTTAATATGTATTATTTTTGTTTTTTGCACGATATTAATCTATTCACTGTACGCATACTGTATAAAGTATACTGAATAAGATTTGTTTATTATTAGTACTATTTATTTTTTTCTTCTATATTATGTATTGTACTGAACTGCTGCTATTAAATTAACAAATTCCACGTCACATGCCCCTGATAATAAGTCGGATTCTGATTATCATTCTGATTCTGATGTCATTATAATTTCAAAGCTGTCAGTCACTGGCTTTTAATATTGAGATATAATTTTGAAATCTGTGCCGCATCTTTACATGGGGTGAGTTCGGACATTTCCTAGATTAAACTCCTGTTCGCTCTGTCCTAGTTTACAGTCAAGTTTACAACACGGCATCTTGGAGGCTGGTGATCAAGTCAAAGTGCATCGATGGCTGGAAATGTCTTATAAAGGCAAAGTTATAGAAGTTGGTTAGTTTTGCTGTAAGTACGGGCGCTAGCAGTCAAACGGGCACCAATGTCTCAGCGGAGAAAAGGGAACTGCCCTTCTCTACTGTAGTGTTCTGCAAAGTAAACCAAAACTACCAGCCGATATTAAAAGTGGAAAGCAATCCAAAGTAAGTTTGCATTTAGTTACTGACCATCGGCGAATGCTTGTTTTCGGTCACATTTCTTGTATTATACCTTCAATATAGATTACACTGTGTAGCAATAAGTTGGATCAATGTTTAACGTGAATAACGCACACCCGTTTTTCCCCCGGGCATTGGCCAGGGGAAAATGCAATTAGGTGCATCAACATTAGAAGCATTAGCTATATTAGACTATGGGTCATGCTCGACCTATATATATATATATATGTGTGTGTGTGTGTAGTCGAGTTAATTTTTACATATATACATACATATATATATTAAGTTACAACCTTGGGGAGATCGTGGCATGTTATTTTGATTATGTTTTCATCAACCGAAAAGGGAGTGACGCGGGTTCAACAAGGTAGATTGAGAATAGGTTTCAAAGTATAGCTAGTAACTGATTTATGTCAGCGCATCCGACACATTCTCTTAAAAATCTCAGATGCGCAGGACTTTTGCCAGTCAATGCCTCGTGATAATGATTCGATGCTGTGCACTTGCAAAACAGAAAGCAGATCTTCCTTTCCGTGAGTTCATTTTAACCTGCTTCGTGCTATTGTAAAATTCCTAAGGACTCCGAGATTTAAAACAGCTCCTGCAGAAAAAAAGACAACAAAGTCGTTGTCACCACTATTTGAAATCGCTGCTAATGTGAGTCCTGTGATGCTCAAATCTTTGAAAGAGTACGCGATACTGGGCGGAGAAATAACGTTCGTGTTCGCTTATCTTGCTTGCAAAAACAACTTGGCTGAGCGAGATAAGCACTTCGCAGCTTTCCTTGTCACTCATCTTTTGAGGCTCTTTCGTCTTCACAGCATGCAGGGCAGCAATTGAATACCTCGTAAAATACATCTGAAACAAATTAGGTCGCTAGAATACTCACCGAGAGCTGGCTGATAAATAGGAGTCTATATTTGTAGCAAAACTGTTTGCCGGCGTGCACGGACGCATCGCTGCATGCTATCGAACAAACCTGATAGTAAGTGATATTCCTAGTTTACACATTAGATAAGGGACTCTTCTGTTTTGGCAGCGCCTATATAAATAGACGTCTGTTCATCTGTATTTCAGCACAATCTGTTTACGAGAAAAAGGGAGCCCCGAGGATATGCATTCAGTCTACATATAAATCACATTTGTAGTCATTACCTTCATCTGGTTCTTGTTGCTTCCGGTATGGTGTTGTTCCTACCTCAACCTCCCTCACCTTCGTCATTCCACCAACCACCACCACCCCCCCCCCACCCCTAAGTACTACGCATTTCAACCCTTTTGCGCATTTCTCGCTTAAAAGAACTCCCGCCAAGCTTTTGGCTCTATGGTCATCGGCAACTGATAAATTTGCAGATGAACGCCCTTAACGTGTAACCCCGAAGTGTGGCTGGATTCACATCATGTTTCCGCCTTCTCTGACACTGCTCTCTGACTAAGTGCAGTAGGGGCTCGACTTCATCTGCGAAGGATTTAATTTAAAATCATTTGCCTTTACAAACAAGAATTGTTTATTGACAGAGGAACTGCTAGATTTTTACCGGACACCGGGGCCATTGCAGTCAGCTGTTCTTCCCTTTAGCTCACACTGACTCACAGGGCCTCACGCCTAAACTTAAACCCGAGGGCTCACCCTCCTTTTAGCCTCGCCCAATACACTAGTCTCCCCTGTGCTCACGGCACTACTTTGGCTCTCAGGTACCTATATACTGGAACTCTTTACTTTATGAAAAATCCTACCTTCAGAGAGCCATCTTAAAGCTCATTTTTAGAACGTTTTTGGTAATTTTTATCATATTCTTTGTTTCTTTTTCTCTCTCTCTGATAAGTGCTAGTCTCCTGCCTTTAAGAGTATATTGTCTTTGCCTCCCTGTACATAATCAACACTACTACGCAATCGGGTCCTCGATGAGGAAGCCCCCTGGCTTGCGAGTCCCCTTCTCCCAGTCGCCTACTCTCTGACGTCGTTTTGAGTGGACAGAACATATCAGAGTAAGTTTCCCCTTTCAGTGACCAGACTTGTGATGGACACAAAATAGAAGGAGCACCTTTTTTGCGTCCATGTCTTTTTTTTTAAGGTCAAGCTTTCTGTCCCGTAATTTGAAGCAAGCCTGCCCTTAAAATGATTAATGTAGGCATCCAATCCGAACTGTAATATTTTTGTGGCCGACTGTCTGCAGGAGGAATCTGTTGCAGTGGCATTCAGATTTGCAGATTTTGACCTGTAGTCTGCAAAGTGATAGATCTCCTTACAACAGAAGCAGATTCTTACATTAAAAAAACCTTTACTAAATCAGTTGTCCAACATTCACTTGCATTTCCATTAGTTTATTATTAATGAAATTATTGAGTAGCAATTCCGTGGGTGTGTTTTATTTTAAATGCAGGTAACATCTGATGTGTTATTTGAGATTATAGGTCTGGATTTAGTTGAACTTCTTTTGAGATTCCTTACATCCCCTTTTTTATGATGATCCAGGTAACTGAATATGATTGCTTCAACTCAGGTTGCTTTGGATTCATAGAACATAGAAAATAGAAATCTGCAGCACAGTAAAGGCCCTTCAGCCCATGATGTTGTACTGACATTTTAACCTACTCTGTCAGTCTAATCCTTCCCTCCCACAGAGCCCTGCATTTTTCTTTTATCCTTATGTCTATCTAAATGTTTCTCAAATGCACCTAATGTATCTGCCTCTACCACCACTGCTGGTAGGGTGTTTCATGCACCCACCACTCTTCCATGTAAAAAAAAATCTTCTGATATCCCCCCTCCCCCCCAGTATACTTTCCTCCAATCATCTTAAAATTGTCCCTTTTCAAATTAGCCATTTCAACCCTAGGAAATATTTTCTAGCTACTCACTCAATCTGCGCCTTTTATTACTGTGTACATCTCTATCAAGTCATCTCTCATTCTCCTTCACTCCAAAGAGAAAAGTCCCAGCTCACTCAAACTATTCAAAGATTCAGAAAGATTCAAAACACATTTATTATCTAAGAATGTATACATTAATAAACCTTGAGATTTGAGATTCTCCTAAAACATGCTCTTTAATCCAGGCAGCATCCTGGTAAATCTACCCTGCACCTCTCCAAAGCTTCCATATCCTCCCTATAAAGAAAGAACCAGAATGGAACACAACATTCAAAGTGGACCTAAGCTGGATATTATTGAGCTGCAGATCTTAAACTCAATCCCCTGACTAATGAAAGACAATACACCATACGCCTTTTTAACCACCCTCTGTTTGCGCGGCAACTTTGAGTTATCTCTGTTACTCCACATTGCTAAGAACCCTGCGATTAAACCTGTATTCTTCCTTCAGATCTGACCTTCCAAAGTGAATCACTTACATAAACACAAGAGATGCTGCAGATGCAGGAAATCCAGAGCAACACATACAAGATGCTGGAGGAGCTCTGCAAGTCAGATATCATCTAAGGAAATGAATAAGCAGTCAACGTTTTGTCCCAAAACGTCGACTATTTGTTCATTTCCATAGATGCTGCCTGACCTGCTGAGTTCCTCCAGCATTTTGAAAATGACTCACTTTTCCAGGTTAAATTCCAACCACCACTTCTCAGCCCAGCACTGTATCTTGTCAATGCCCTATTGTAATCTATGACAAATTTATACACTATCCACAACCCCAACAAACTTCACATCATCTGCAAATTTACTAATTCACTCATTCGTTTCATCATCCAAGTTACTTATTAAAAATCACAATAAGCAGAGGTCCCAGAACAGATCACTGCTGAACACCACTGGTCACTGAACTCTAGGCAGCAAAATCCTCCATCTGCAGACACTGTCATTTGGTTTTTCTTCAATAGTTTTTCAAATCATGCTCTGAAACATTTCACCTCCTGAAGTGATGATGTTACTGATATGATAAAATCCAGTTGCCATAGTGCTATCATCCATAAGTCATCCTTACTTAATTCTTTTGATTTTTGCTTCTATATCAAGAAAAAAATATATCTTGATTGAAACCAATGATTTTGACGAAGATTAAGTAGAAGGAGATAATTCAAGTTAATAGGTTAGTCATATATTCATTCACACTGAACTGAAAATGATTTAACTGCAAGACAGTTTTGACTTAGTACTAGAGGAGTAATTCTATACTGAATGGAGATAACTGTATTTGTATGTGGCAGAATTCCAATGTTAGAAATAAGTTATCATTGTTCATATTCCCCATGTTTCCTTACATCATAAAAGGAGACAATTCAGTCCATCAAATCCATGTCAGTAGTCAGAGCCTTCTACACAGCTTGATCCCCCCACATATTTTCCTGTTATCTATTTTTTCTCAAATGCCTTCAGTTCCCCTGGTATTCTTCTTCAACCCATCTATAAATAGGGAAACTTAATATAGTTAATTAACATAGCTATGGATTTTGGGGTGTGGGCTGAAAGCAAAGCACCAAAGGATACCCACATGATCACAGAGAGAACATACAAACTCCAGTCTTGATCCAACACTCAACTGCTCGGTCAAGACCAGGTCAGTCACTTGTGCAGTAGTGCTTCCCCAGCGCCAATGAACAGGCTCAATGATAAGCTTGTCTCTTGGAAGGAATATTTCAACACTTTCAGATAAAATAGCTACTTGTAGTAGATAAAATAACATGCTTGAACATCCATGCATTGGTTCCTGCACAATTATCTCTGAATCTTTCTCTTGTTCTGTATCCTTGCCTCTTTGTAAACTTATGTGCAATTCCATTCCTCTACCTTTTTCCCTTTAATTTCTGTGTGCATCTCTATTTCAAAATTTTCACTCTAATTTTGTTCCGTATGTTACGCAGCTCAAAGTGTATGTAAGTCTTCTGATAACTAACTTGCTAAGAAGTTTATTTTTGTTTCAAAATTTATTCAATATTTAATATTAAAAATACATAAAGTATCAATTCACTGGGAGCAGTATCATTGAGTTCAGACTAAAGTTCCTGGTTTCATTGCTCACTGATGCCCTTATGTTACTGTCCTTTCTTCTGAAATAAACAAAAAGAAGAATCATATGTAATCTATAATATTATGTAATTGTAGTTGAACTAAAATGATTATCTTTAGTAGTGCTCTATACAGAGACATTCATACAGCTAGTAGTGCTCGCTTCACAGTTCCAGTAACCCAAATTCAATGCTAACCTCTGGTACAGTTTATGTGGAGTTTGGCTCTTTGCCCAGTGATTTCCGCATACCAAAGACTTGTGGGTTGGTCAGTTGTTAATTGACCAATGTAAATTTCCCCTGGCGTGTAGGTGAGTGGTAGCATTTGGGGAGAATTGATGGGAATATGGGAAGAATGGAATAGGATAAGTATTAAGGTACTTGATGATTTGCATGGAGTTCCTGCACCAAAGAAACTACATCAAAGTTGCTGGTGAACGCAGCAGGCCAGGCAACATCTATAGGAAGAGGTACAGTCGACGTTTCGGGCCGAGACGCTTTGTCAGGACTAACTGAAAGAAGAGCTAGTAAGAGATTTGAAAGTGGGAGGGGGAGGGGAGATCCGAAATGATAGGAGAAGACAGGAGGGGGAGGAATGGAGCCAAGAGCTGGACAGGTGATTGGCAAAAGGGATGTGAGAGGATCATGGGACAGGAGGCCCAGGGAGAAAGAAAAGGGGGAGAGGGGGAAAATCCCAGAGGATGGGCAAGGGGTATAGTGAGAAGGACAGAGGGAGAAAAAGGAGAAAGAGAGAAAGAATGTGTGTATATGAATAAATAACGGATGGGGTACGAGGGGGAGGTGGGGCATTAGCGGAGGTTTGAGAAGTCAATGTTCATGCCATCAGGTTGGAGGCTACCCAGATGGAATATAAGGTGTTGTTCCTCCAACCTGAGTGTGGTTTCATCTTTACAGTAGAAGAGGCCGTGGATAGACATATCAGAATGGGAATGGGACGTGGAATTAAAATGTGTGGCCACTGGGAGATCCTGCTTTCTCTGGCGGACAGAGCGTAGGTATTCAGAGAAATGATCTCCCAGTCTGCATCGGGTCTCACCAATATCTAGAAGGCCACATCGGGAGCTCCGGACGCAGTATATCACCCCAGCTGACTCACAGGTGAAGTGTCGCCTCACCTGGAAGGACTGTCTGGGGCCCTGAATGGTGGTAAGGGAGGAAGTGTAAGGGCATGTGTAGCACTTGTTCCACTTACAAGGATAAGTGCCAGGAGGGAGATCAGTGGGGAGGGATGGGGGGGACGAATGGACAAGGAAGTCACGTAGGGAGCGATCCCTGCGGAAAGCAGAGAAGGGGGGGAGGGAAAGATGTGCTTAGTGGTGGGATCCCGTTGGAAGTGGTGGAAGTTACGGAGAATAATATGTTGGACCCGGAGGCTGGTGGGGTGGTAGGTGAGGACAAGGGGAACCCTATTCCTAGTGGGGTGGCGGGAGGATGGAGTGAGAGCAGATATGCGTGAAATGGGGGAGATACATTTGAGCGCAGAATTGATGGTCTTCGAAGAAACTATGTCTGTGCTGCATAACTCAATGGTATTCTATTACGTGATGAGACATGAAAAAGAAATCGCGAAAAGGGAGAATTGGACATAATGCAGAAAGGGTGGAAGGTGACAAAAGGAAAAAACCTTCCTGAGCTTATTCAGTTTTGTCAAATGTGGGTACTGGCAGCTGACACGTGTACAGTAAGTTTACGTGAACACTAAATAAGAGCAAATTGTGCGAAATTTTTAATGCAGCCAAAAATTCCTTCTTTTCTTTAATCAGTGATTTGGTGAAAGAAAATGTAAGAATTCCAATTCCTATTAAATGGATAAAGAAGTCAGAGGTGAGCTGAAGCAATGATGAGTCAATCACTTTTGACCCAGAATCTGATTCAAGCTCATTCCAGAGAATTGTACAAATAGTCTCTGTGAGTATTTCTGTGTATCACCAAGAGAGGATCATGTTTTCAAAGGTGCTATAATTTGGAATATACAGTAAATATTGGCCTCAGCTATGTTCACAGATTCTGCAGCAAATATGAGGAGCAATGGGGGAGTTCTCTTTAGATTTGGAAAATAAATTCTCACTCATCGAAAATATAAACTGAATGACCTGGTGATTTGTTTCCTTGATATTTGTGACAGCATCTTATAGACAATTAGGCAATTGATTAAAATATTGTCTGCAATAAAAAAATGGGTGGCGGGCTGGAGATAAGTCTCTACCAAAGGAGGTTTAAGGAGCTCCTTCCCTCCACTAGCCTGTAGATCACCGTTGGGCAGTACCTGCTTAGTAACCCAATCAGGGTCACGTGAAGCCATGGGAACAGGTGGCGAATGGTCGTATGAGCAGCTGGTGCATCTCACAAGCCCTGGTTATGCAACCACTGATGCCAAGCAGACAATCTCTGAAGAGTATTTATAAAGGCTGGGATCACCTGTCTTGCAGATACACTGTCCAGAAAAAGATACCGGCAAACCACTTCTGTAGAATAATTTCCCAGAAACAATTATGGCCATGGAGACTATGATCACTCACATCATTTGACCTGGCACACACAATAATGATTATGACAATAAAGAAATTGATTAGACTTCCAAAAGACTTCAGTGATTGAAAAGTACAACAGCATTCTCAGAGGTTCATAAAAGCCAGAATATGAATTCATTGCTCTTCCTCCTATTTTGGCTGTCAGCTCCTTTTGCAATTTTCACTGTTAGGAGAGCTGAGCATATGAATGGTCACTAGTCTTAGTCCATTGAGGAATCAAAGAGGTTAACCTAGCAGAAAACCTTTAGTTTTGCATTTTAATTTAGTTTTTATGTGACACCTACACTCCTTCTTGCCTGACAGAAATCTTTTGTTTTGCAACTCTTCAAAATGACCTCTACCCACCCAGCAACCGCGTCAAAGTGTTGGTTATTTTCTTACATACCAAACCATAAAGGTGCAAACAGAAGTCATTTCATAACTGCAGCTTGTTAAGGTTGCTGTCTTAAAAGTTTGAACCTAACCTTTGGACTTGACACATGGGTGCACTTTTTGGCAATACATTGATTTTTAATCCCCTCTGACTGGACATAAAAATTGTTCCCATTCATTCTTGGCTACTTTTAAAAACTAAAAATATAAAAAAAGTTTTGACAATTACAGTATATAACCACTGTTTTCTTCTTTTCTATCACGTAACAGAAAAACGTGCACACTGTTTTTTGAAAATGCACTAAAAACAAACCTCATCTAAAGAAAGACTTTAAAAATTTCCTTCTAAGTTTCCATTGATATTTTAGAAGAAGAGCTGCTAGCAGCAAAAAAATAGCTATTGACTTACTACATTGTCAAATAATACATGGCATAGATTTAAACTGTACAGGCTATCTTTAGCAAGAAGTCAAAACTTTGGGCTGAAATATTAACTCAAGGCACAGCTTTGGGAAGTAAATAAGGCCTATAAGTCAAAGCTTTAATAAAATGTTTATCTTTTCTTTTAAAAGCTATTAGAATCCCACAGGCACCATTGTTTCTGATGGGACCTTCTCAAGCTTACGACTCTGAAAAATAATCTCCCAGACTCTCCAGTTATTCTTTTCATGATAGTGTTAAAGTAACTTATTCAAATAATACGCCAAACCATGTGGAAATAATTCTTTTCTTTATATATTCTATGAAACCCTTCATACCATTTGCTATAAGTTTTGACCTATGTTGGCTCATAGCCCAACAACTATCTCAAAGCCTTCCACAGGTCCATAATGTACCTTTACCTCTCTCAGACTTACTCTGCTTCAACAGTCTTCTGAGACCTCAGTACTGTGTAGTTTGTTTTCATGTGAATCCATAATTTGCAACACTACTCCGTTACTGTCTATGTCTCCAGCTACATCTTATGCACAGGAATTCTTAGTCTGTTTCCCACTCCTCTTTTGATGTTGATGTTTCCCTTTGATCAAGCTTTTGGTTACCTTACCTATAATCACCATATGAAGTACGGTGTCAAATTAAATTTGCAACACTCTTGTCATTTGGGACAATTTGCTGCTTTAAAGATTGCATATAAATGCACATTGTGTTGTTTAATGTTGCAGTTCATTTCCCCAAAATGTAGTAATTTAAATCATCAAAATCAGAAAATGTTCAGGATTTGCAGCAGTTCAGGTAGCATCTGTGGAGAGAGAAACAAAGTGTATAATTTACATCAGGACAGGAATACCCTACATATTTCATTAACCGTTTGATTAATTAATGCACTTTATTAACATGTTTGGGTACATGTGTTTTGAATAGTAATTGAAGAGCTAAAGGACCCCTCAGACTACTTGTCTGTATCTTTAAGGTCATTATCAGCGCCTTGAGATCAATGGGATAACGGGAACCACTGTGTTTCATTTAGCAAGAATTGGTTGGGTTGTGCTTCAGGCACCCAGAGAATTGCAATTAAATTTAAACACTTCAGATTTGTTCTCTGTTGCTTATAGTGCCTGAGTAGAATGCCACGTAATATGTTGGTGCATGTTATGAATACCATACGCCACCTGTGCAGGAAGAAATGTTTTGCAAAAGGATTAATGCAGACACCAGGTATGAAATAGTTCTAGAAGGAATTAAAGCTGAAATGAAATTGGATAGACAGTAAACAGAAGGGTGGAAAAAAATCAATGGAAAGTGATCCAGTGATTCCTTGATGACAGAGAGGCAAGCTAGATAATTTATTAAAAACATCACCCAGTGATTACCAATGATGTCACAGAGCATATCAGGAATATGGACAAAAGAAAATCTGAAACATCTTAAAAATTATTACATCTGATCCGTTTATAAACAACCACCAAAATCTAAGCAGCAACTTAGGTACAGACAGGTAATTATCATTTTGGTTAATCAAGCTATCCCTTCAATAGTCCCATTTATCATAGAGCCTTCATTCCAAAGGCATATCTATCTATTGATGCTTATTAATAACAAGTGCGTGTGTGGAATTGTTTTAATTTTGTTGAAATTCACTTCCGTTATATCTTTTTTTTCTCAACTGCAAGAAACCATGTAATATTCACCTAACTTGAAGTAATAACTAATGTTGCTCCAAACAGATGGGAATCTTTGCGTGTGGGCTTTCCTATATAGGCTACATGAAAATTGATATATTTTTAAACACGTGCTAAATATTACCATATTTACATTTTCCTGTTTTCATTTTGAGCTCCAAATGTCCCTGTCTATGTTAGACACCATTTGAAACCCAAAACCACGTCATGCCTATTTATTTTTATTATCCCGTGTTTACAGTGAAAGTGGCACATCTGGATTAGATAATTTGTTATTAATTAAGAAGGGTTCGATGGTTATCATGTTTTGTGTGATTAAATCATCTTAGATGTATAATTTTCGTAGGAAAATTTGCAGTCGAACAGTTAACAGAAAATCTACGAGGACCTCTCCCCCCGTATCTTTTCAACTCTGCCTATGTACATTGTATGGGATCACAATTCCCTGCTTGAGATTTTCAATGGTTATATCAAATGGATCAGACGAGGAAAAAAATGTATCTCAGTAATCGATTTGAGGAGCGGGCGCACTCATTACTTCAAACAGCGTCGACTTAAAACGGACATTTTACAGGTCTTTCAAAATCTTTGGGAAGGTAACTATAATATTGTAGAGGAGGACTCCTTCCGAGTAATATGCACCTGTGATTTATCTTGTCATCCAGCTGCTCTTAATTAAATGCATTTAAATTTAGACTCGCTGAGAATCAGGGTTGAAATGCGACCATTTTTTTTTTGGCTGAATTGCGAAAATAACTAATTTAGTTTTTAATATAATGCTCAATATGGACGTTGCAAATCACCTCTTGAGCCCATTTTTCATTGAGATGGCATCTTATCCACATCCTAAAGCTTAAAGTTCAAAGTCAATTTGTGATCAAAGCATATATATGTCACCAGGTACAACCCTAAGATTCGTTTTCTTGCAGGCATACTCAGTAAATCCAAGAAGCGCTGTAGAATCTATGAAAGACCGCACCCAACAGAACGGACAAACAGCCAAAGTGCTAAACATAACAAGCTGTGCAAATACAAAGTAATAATAATAATAGTAATAATAAATAAGCAATGAATATCGAAAACATGAGATGAAGAGTCATTGAAAGTGAGTCTATAGGATGCAGGAACGGTGCAGTGATGGAGCAAGTGAAACTGAGTCAGACTCTCAGGTTGAGAGTCCGATGGTTGAGGGGTAATAACTGTTCTTAATGGTGTGGGTCCTAAGACTCCTGTACTTTCTTCCTGATGGAAACTGCGAGAAGAGAAACTCCTAACTCCATTCAACTGTTTTAGTTTGATATCCTTTGCCAACAAAAACCTTTAAATTCAGATTTAAGATTAGTGAGACCCTTTGTGATGGTGGTGTGGGGGAGGGGCTCCGTGATACCATCGAAGAAGCATTAACCAACTTTTCTCCTGAAATGAACTGACATGCTCCATTTTGAAATATGTAAACACATATTTACTTCAAATGGTTTAGGTTTCGAACTGCACACGAGAGGAATTAGATCCACTGCATTATTTTCAAACTACTGCGACGTTTTCAATTTTGTGACGTTATTTCTTTCTGTTTTACTGGCAACGCTGTTTTGATTATAAGATTCAAAGTAGAAGTATTTAAATTGCTTACTAATCAGGTTACTTGGAGGAAAAGAAATGTTTGTTAAACATAATAGAGTTTTTTTTTCCATTGACGAAACATAATCCGCTACCCAGGTTGGACAATGATCTTCAATGACGCAGTCGGACATTTCTGCAGTTTTAAAATTTTCCCATTTTTGGATCCACATAAAACCAATAGCCTTCACTTAAGTTCAATGCTAACCCTTGTGAGTAAGAATGATGTTTTATGAATACAAGGTTTTCCGTGTATTGCCAAGATAATTTGAATACAAAAGATGGCTACCAAGAAAGGTTTAGAAGATTTGGTTTATTCATAATAAGAGATGTGCCGACTAAGAGGTTCGATAAAGGTAAAAAAAACACGGTTGAATATATTTCTGTTGATATTTTCCATCGGACAGTGTGAAGATGACCCGGGTTGTGCGAATAAGTTGAACAATGATAGATCGAAGTGGTTTGGGTATTTTCAGGGCCATTTTCAGGGGAACTTTAGAATTGCTTTCTCACTGCTGCTTTGGGGTTCATTTTCTGCAACTCTTCAAACGCAATGGTGCCGGCTGCAGTTGAAATTGCAATGTATGGAAAAGTGGACGAAATACAAGGTAATGTGAACAGCAAGAATTCTATCCGTTTGATCGGCCTTACGCCATTTTTAAAAAACCGATGGATTGTCCCATACTCTCTCCTCCGTCCCTCCCCCCCCCCCCACCCCATTGCCTTTAGATTTGAACTGTTTTGTATGTCTCCCTTCATATACGTGGCTGCTGGTCAGTTGAGGGTGACTAAATATGTTTCAAGTTGTAGAACTTCCGCGTTTGGATCAGAAGGTCTTACCCACCGACATTTGAACTGAATTCTCATTACTGATATGAAATAGTATTCATAATTTTTATAGAAGTTCCAGCTGCAGGTTGAACGTTATAATACCGCAGGTCTCCATCAGTATCATTTGGGATCTGTTAACTAAAACAAGGAGAATAGCATACTTCATACATAAAAGCGAACAGAAAGTAAAGGCAGTGATACAGGCTACTTTCCGTTTATTACCGTTACCAGTGTAAGATGACGAAGAGGTTAATAACTTTATAAGTTCTCTGGAAAGTTTGATGTTGTTATAACATAAGGAACTTTACAAATCTTGTTACATTCCTGGTCAGGTAACACGGTATAATTTTCTCGATATAAGTGCATTTGGAAATGTTATCAGGATATCCCAGCAGCCACTCTGCGTTTATGGGATCAAATTGTAATTAGGTTAAAGTTTGTAATTTGACAACATGATCAATTGAACGCATTCTATTTTTCAAGTGATTGGGAACAACATCATTCTGAGATGAGGCAAGTGTGTTTGAGGCCTCTTGTGATTAAATATCCTTTATTAATAATAAACTATTATTTTCAAATGGAAAAGTAGATTTATTCCACCGATTCTGATCTTGTGAACTATAATAGTTCTTATTCTATCTATATTTAAATTCGAAATGAACTCTAAATCTATTTACTTAACATGACACGGGATTTGACTACTTTTCTTATATCTGTGTTGGGACAAAAAATAACCGTTTGATTTAGCAGTCAATTTCGAACATTTTTTTTCGGTAAGCAACATGGTCTAATTAATCCTTTTATACACGCTTGGTTGTTCTTTCCTCCCTTTTGCTCACATCTTTTTAAATAAAACTACCCTTGTGGGTGTATATGTGTGTGGTCTTAGGACAACATCAGAAACGGCGTTTTGAATAGGAGGAGTTGATTTTTGGCCAGCCTCTGTAGTGTGTAATTGTGTACTAGTTCAATTAGAACTTCAGGCCTGGGACCGCACACATTTCTGCTGAAGCTGCCATTGTTAGCTGGCAATTGTGCGCCTCACTCCCGAATGAGTGCACCGACCCCGTGGCAAAGGGGTCATGCCGCACTGCAGACACAGAGCGCTCCAGTAAACAGCAGGCCACGAGTTCCCAACTAAAACTTGCAAATCGACTCTCCTTATAACCAGAAAGATTCACCCAGCCAACATATGTTTCATTGAATGGTGGTATAATAAATCAATTTAAAATACATCTTGGGTCAATGAATACTATTTCGATGTAGGCTACCTCACTTTATTTCATTGACTCTTTTTAAATGCACAGTTTGGCGGTCATGTTCGTCCATGTCCGAACATGATTTAGGAGTAGAAACAGCAACACTGGACTAAAGAATACGTGCACATGAAGGGAATCTGCACTTGGTTTGCTAAAGTTAACATTGCAATGTACTTCCCTCTGCTCATCATACATATTTCAAACCTTTCCTCGATTGGAACGGCCCACCTGGATCTTGTGAAATAAAATCAGCGAGATAAGTCACCTTTCTGAGGGGAACCGAGTCTTGGGGCATATTGCAAGATAATGCTTGTGACTTATTTAAATTTTGTTAAATTGTATCATTGATTGGGGCGTGTTTTGTTATAATTTTCGGTCACCTTTAATATTCCGACGTGCCCAGCCTGACATATTGTTGCATCCCATTCCTCCTGAATACAAAAAAAATCCAAATTCAAATGTTGTTATAGCCGAATTTGCGGTATGTCCATTTGTTCCCCCCCCCCACACACACACTTAAAATCAAGTCATGTGTGGCTCTTTACATCTGAAAATAATTTTACGCCCCTTAACTCTCCCCCCGCCATTAAGTATTCGGTCTCAATAGTATACACTCCATCTGTACTTTGTATATATGTCCCTTTGAAAAGAAAACACAGCCTAGAAAACGCCATAAATACTGAGGACCATATTGTGCCTTACCATTTCTTAAGAACAAAAAACAGTGCGAGAGAGGGACGCTTCAATGCCAGAAGAAGCATGTTCACTCGAATGCGTTTCCGTCCCCCCTACACAGCCTCCACCACAAACTAACACTCCCCCCCCCACTCGACTTCGTTCAGCTTTTTGCAAGACTCTCCAAGTTGGGCAAACTGAAAAGAAAAACAATAATTAGAGATAATTGCTTGTGTCCAAACATAAGCATCAAAGCATTTTCGATTCGTTTGTAATGTGCTATGGTGTGTGATCCAAAAGGATGACCCCTATTTTGCTTATTGAGTGGGAGCACATACTGAGTGACAGATGGAGTGGACCCAAAGCACTCGTCACCGACTCAGACGGGGCACGGATTGTATCGGAGAGAGTCCGCGAATAAAGAATCGGAGAAAGGTACAAAACAAGGGTCAGAAGAGGGTGCATAATTACCAGGGGTGGCTGAAGGCAGCATAACAAAGAACGCCACACTCGATTTTAACAAATCGTGCCCGCACTGGATTTATTTTCCTGAAAACATATTGAAATGTACACAGTGTACGAATGGAGCTGCTGAAAAAGAAACAGCATTGCATTGTAGCTGGATGTCTGTTGGGATAGTATAGACGAGTCACTATTAAAAATGAATACGTGTCTATGTGAAAGAGAGAGAGGGAGCTAGAGAACCGGACTTCTGTTCCTTTTACAAACGTGTTTACCATTTTACCTAATAAATGTAATTCTCATTTTATTTCGTGAATATTGAATTACATGTTTACTTGTTTAAGTCTATTGAATACTCATTGTAAGACTACATCTCAGCTGCAGTAGAAGAAAATAGAGGTTTATCTCAACTGCCATCAAATTATAATCTTAAGAACGAGGGGTTTTATTTTAGAGTATTAAAGTTAGTTGGGGGGCAACTTTGAGTGCAACACCGTAAACTAAATGAAAGAAAGTGGGGAAGAGAACAGCAAACTCGAGAATGCCACCCAGTATCTTCATCAGAAGGAATATTTGGGTAGTTGAAGTGATTTACTAGTGAATGGACAGACCAGGACAAAGGCTCGAACAACAGGGCTTCTCGTTGGAGTATTTCAAAAGCAGTGGTTCGTGTGATAAGATAAAGTGCAGTTGTTTTGGACTCGTAGTCCATTACACAGTAATAGGTTTTGAATGACCTAAACGATTTGTTGATCGGGACAATACACCCATTGTCCAAAATTGCATTTTTATAGAAATGTATGGACAAAAGACCGTGTATCCTAACAAAACTACAAAGGCTGTTTTATTGGGCTAGTGTGTACCATGAGCCCAGCTTTGAATGGAGCCTACAACCAGGTGAACAATTTTCAAGATCCCATTTATACCTTCGCGAAACCAGCACCATTTCAAAAGATTTTCCAGCCTAGTATGTGAAGTAGAAACTTAATTGAAGTTCAATAAACAAAATAGCTGGTCCCAGTTGAAGCATGATGCTCTCCCCAAAGCATTAATAACAATCAATTATTAACTTACTGATTGTAAAACTTGCACGCTATTTCAATTATTTATGTACAGATGCTTCCCACGGCTTGCGAGGAGATTCTGTCACTCTCGCTTTTCCTTTCATCGGTATGGTAATATGAAACGAGTGGAGCTCCTGTATTTTACCAAAATAGTTCAACACTAATTATCTGCTGTCACCGAACTATCTGTACTATAGGATGGATCTGTCGGGGAAGTGTGTGAACGCGTTGTATATAACAGCTGGACGGCAGATCGTACTGCTTGTTTAAGAACTTCCCTTCGTTTTTGTGCCTGGTTGCGTTAATTTCTTCGGATGTTCAACCACTTCAGATCTGATCTCACTGCTCCTCCAACACGCTAAAGATGGCATTACACTTTTAAAAAGCGAAAAAGACATAAACCGTGTAATCGTATCTTTCTCCAGGGAAATAACTTGATTTTTGATCCATTAAATTCTTTGATAAAATTATAACGTTAATGTGATATTGTTTTCGAAAGTAACGACTCTGAAACACATACATTTGATTAGCTCTTATAATGTTACGAAAATCAAACTCTGGGTTAACCCTCAGAATGATGTGCTTGGCTAATGTTTATGTTATTGCACAAGAAAATTATCGTAGTTTAACACACGTACAAATGATGGAAATACGGATGACAGAAAATGGTGGAAATATTCTCCAGATCTAACAGCACTAGTAGAATGTGAAACAGTGCTAACATTTTGGGTCGAAGACCCTTCGTCAAAACTGGGAAAGAGTAAAAGCAAGTTGCTATTAATTTGGAGACAGAGTGTGTGGTGGAATTTCAAAGGAAATGACTGACAGGGTGAATCTGGGATAAGCTGTAAATAAGATCACCTGGTCAGTCGGTTATTAGGGGCAGTGAGAGAGGAGGAGTATGGTCCTTCGCTGTGGAACACCTGCGTTCATTTGGCAGGGGTGACTCGGAGCTTCTGGTTGCTTGACGCTGTAATTCTCCAAGCCACTCCCACTCCCACCCATCTTTCTATGGCCACCTACATTGCTAAAACTTGAGGAACAAAGCGTTATCGTCCATCTGAGCTTCCAGACTCAACATGAAATTCTACATAGATAACTTACTTTCTCTGTTTGCATTAGAATGGTGCGCATCATCTGTGATACTGGCTCAGTTTTTGTCTCTCCATTAGCACAACCTGGCCTAACTGGTATGTCCTGTATCCTGCATTTCACAACTTCAGTGCATAGAAAAGGGAAGCAAAGGGATAGTCGAGACCCTACATCTAGATCGCCTCCGACCTGAACTGTTGATTTCTCATCCCGCTAAGTAGTTCCAGCATTTCGTCGTTTTTGATTCAAACCAAAATCCGAAGATATACAGACGCAACGTCTTCCGAATGCCAGAAATCTGAAGTTAAAAATAGAAAATAATGGAATTTTTTTATTAGTTAGGGCAGTATCCAAAGAATGGGACGGAGAGTAGATATTCCACACTAGTGTCCTTGCACAAAGCCTAAGCAAAGTTAGACACTTTATACCGAAATCTGCAGATTAAAAAGCGTGGATGGGTGGTAGGTAAATACAAGAATGAAGCTCAGCGCGACGGTTGAACGCGGGAGAGATTAGATGATAAATTGAATGAAAGTCCAAGAGTACGATGATGGTGGTGTGGGGGTGTGGGGGCGAATGAAGTAAAAAGAATCGGGCAACAGCAGATGTGAACGAAAGAAGGGAACCATCTAAAATTGCAAATGCAAACTATGGTGGATGCTGGAAATTAGAAATAAACCCCGCAGAGCTTCATGGTTCCGAACGACTTAAGCCTTGTGAGAATTGTGGCCAGCGCTTGGACAAGTTATCCTCCATAGGCGCTATCCTTCCCGTTAAGTTTCATAAACATTTCCTCTTTACGTCTGCTTTTCATTCACAGTCAATAGACTGCATCCTCGTCGAATTGAATGGTTCAATGGTTCCGTTTAATATCAGAGAATGTATACAGTACACAACCTGAAATACTTACAATACGGTCATTTACAGATACAATAGAGTCTTTTAAGAGACTCTTCGATAGGTACATGGAGCTTAGAAAAATAGAGGGCTATGCGGCTGGGAAATTCTAGGCAATTTCTAGAGTAGGTTACATGGTCGGCACAACCAAGGGCCTATAATGTGCTGTAGATTTCTATGTTCACCAAGAATGAATGACAGAAAAATGTTAGAGCCCCGAATCCACCCCCCACCCTTTTTCATGCGTAAGCGGCAGCAAATCATCAACCCTCTCCTCCCCCCCCCCCCACCGCATTTGTTCTAGCAGGAAGCGTCAACGCCACCACCCACCAAGCAAGGAATAGCAAGTGCCACTTCCCCCACCGGAGAGAGACTATGATCTACACTCCAACAAAAACTATTGTTCACCCGACAATTCGACACGCCCAATCACAAACAAGAGATATCTGCAGATGCTGGAAATCCGAGCAACACACACAAAATGCTGAAGGAACTCAGCAGGCCAGGCAACATCTATGGACAAGAGTGCAGTCGACGTTTCGGACCGAAACCCGCAGAGAGTCCTGCCGAAGGGTTTCGGCCCGAAACGTCGTCTGTACATCTTTCCTAGATACTGCCTGGCCTCCTGAGTTCCTCCAGCATTTTGTAGCTGTAAATCGACACGCCATAGGCTCTCGAAAGTCATGTAAATGAGTCTAGAGCCTCATTTTCATACTTTTGGCAACACAACGACTTAGTCAATGTAAAATGAAGATATAAGCTTGGTAATAAAACGAGGCCTATCATTAGGTGGATAGTTTTCTTTTGTAAATTAGATATAAAATAATATTTGCAAACCTGGAATTGGTTATAACTTTCATAATCCTTATATATTTTTAGGATTTTTACACCTAATCTACTCAAGCTATAGAATACAAATATTTCTCAATAAGTACTACGCATTAGATGTTACCCACTGGGCACAAAGATGTCCTGGTTTGTATCAACACGACGTAAATACGGTGTTATTTTACAGCATTAACGTAAGAAATGAATGGTGCTGAATTCTAACAGTCAAGATGGATAACTTCACCCACCCCAGCACTGATCCGATTCCACAACCTATGGACTCACTTTAATGGACTCTACACTCATGTTCTAGATACTTATTGTTTTTTTTCTTTTTCTATTTGCATAGTCTGTTGTATTTTGCACATTGTTTTTTTTGTCGGTCTCTGTCGTAAGCGGGTTTTCACTGATTCTATTGTGATTCTTTCTATTTACTATGAATGTCCACAAGAAAATAAATGTTAGGGTAGTATGTGGTGACGTATATGTACTTTGATAATAAATTTAATTGAACTTTGAACTTAGTGATTGTTATCGCGTTGCACACTTAATTAGATTTGGAGATGCAATAGATTACCAATGCTCGAGTCCGAAGCAACAAACAATCTGATGCAAAGTTTCTACCTGAAAAGTTGACATTTCCTACCCCCCCCCCCACCCCCGTCGAGTAAATTTTGTCCATTTTACTCTGGTATTCTGATTCCATTTCTCGATTGCCAACGTTTGGGTCGTCTACATTTTAAAGATATCCAAACTGCGCATCAAACATGATCTTGTTTTCGGAAATTTCTTTCCGCAAGGAAACTACGCTCAGCCCGCGTTTTGGTTGTCAATTAAAATTCTTTCCTTCCCTTAAAGCATTCAGTGTGCCCAGTGGCACCGAATTTTTAGCTCGGCATCACCTCGTATGTTAGTACTTTGTAGCTCATTACTCATGTTGACTTATTGTTCTATGATTTCATTTTTATCAGGTCATGCCAAATATCATAACTTCCGTATCATTTTGCAGAATTCGTTAATCTGTACTAAGAACCATAAGCGCTACTTCTAAAATTTATGAATTAACCCGTCATTGAGTGTGCAAGGAGTTTTAATTCTGCATTCTGAGTTTACTGTATGTTGTTCTGTCGAATCCATCAATGAAAATCTATTAACTTCAGAAAAAAAGCTTGGATGTGCGCCATGTCTCATATATTGCAGCACATAATTTTTCAATATAGAAATCTGTTTTGACCTCCGAAACAATTATGACAAATGATTAATATGCTTTCCACTAGCAAGCCGCCTCAAATACCAGTTTCAGGGTGGCGAGTTCCCTGCCACAAACACGTACACTTCCATATGCTTGTGGTTAAACTAACCAGCCGTACTAGATCTGGTAAGCGGCTACATATCACGTAACGTTGATATATACAAGGAAACGAAAGTGTTTTAAGTATTTCAGACTCATTAGTTAGTGTTCTGCCGGTGTTTTGGGACTCTGGGCGAATTAGACAATGTGACGTGCTTAGAAGGGACTTTATTACCCTTCCAGCTAATCGCCTTGACTGGAATTTTATTAGCCGCACAACCTTGACGTTACCTGGTAACAGTTGAGTTCAGGTGATAAGATGGAAGGGCTAATGGGTTTTGTACGTCAGTCAGGGCTATTGAAACGGATTATACAGCAGATCTGTAAATCCAGGGCGGAGAACAAAAATTACAATTTTCCATTGATTCTGGAGATGAGAGCCAAGGCATACATTAGAAGATCCTTCAGCAGAGAGAATATTATAATTAAAGGTGGCCTCTGTGCGGTTCGGCTATAAAGTGCATAACAACATTCATCAAAACGAACTACCGAATATTGTTCCAATATGTAGCCGTAAATAAATATAAATATAAATATATAAATATATAAATATAAAACATTATCATACATTTCCCACTGCAAACTAATTTTCATTCTGTTTCTACCTCACGACAATATTTCATCTATCTAGTGATGATAAAACGTTGTCATGTCATGATCAAAACACATCTATAACTTGGCTTTCCACGAAGGCAGCTTGGACTCACTGTCCACTCGTGCATTCCGCAGACTGTGGAAGACTTCAAGATGTTCATGTGGAAATTGAAAAGATTTGTGAAGACTGTTATTACTTCTTTTACTACCTAGGGTTCTTCAGACCTAACTATTTTAAATAATAGAACTATGAATTATATCGGCTGACATCTCATAACGTAGATTTGTTCGAGCAATGTAACAATCATTGTTATTCCTTTCCCTTATAAAGACTATTTCCGAATTCGTTCCATCTTTCTGGTATTTATCACGCTTTCAGAATGTTCGCTGACTCCTGCTGGAATGTAAGCTGTTATTTATCCTGACGTCTCCAAAAAACATTCTTCTTTATCATATTCAAGGATGAGTACTGACTAGCCTTATTTAGCTCAAGGTCTAAATTTAAAAAGATGTCCAAACATGTTCACACTCAACATTCTTGTGTGTGGAATTGTATTAATGTTTATAAAATCATTCAGAGAATCGTATCAATTAATACCATTGAAAGAAGTCATTCGGCACATTGCAATCAAGCAGATCATTAATTGAATGCCGTCCACAACACTTTCTATTCAGATTTGTAGATTACCAAACACCAAGAAATCTTCTTGCATTGCCAGCATCTAGTAACAACCGTTTTGCCCAACTAGACCAAAGAGGTTAGGGTAATTTCCCTGTCAATCAAATCTAGTGTCCCATCTACCAAATCACCGAGAATGCTTCGCTCACTATAGATTCTAGGATAAATGTCTTACTTTTATTTGAAGTTCCAGATTCTATTTCTACTACTCTTTATAGTTTGTAATAGAGTATCTGCCGTGGCAAATAACCCACCAATCTCCATATGATACATAGAAAATCTGACTTCCAACAATTCTCGTAGCTCTGTTAGTCAGACCGCAAGTGGTGGTGAGAGTTTCTCTCTTAGCTAATATTTCAGACAAGTGCATATCACTAATACACATAATGGGTGAAAAATCTTTCTTCATTCCCTTCTAATTCTTCTACTAATTATGCTACATCCATGCTCCTTGGCTTTTACCTCCTTTGCTAAATGAACAGTGCCGTTGTCATTTGTCCTCAGAATTATAAACATTTCAATTAAGTCTAAGCTCAGTCTCTATTGATCAAAGGGAAACAGCATCATCTTATCCAATCATTTCACACTACGAAAAATTTCCAGTCTTCGCGACATCCTCATAAATTTCCATGTAGACTCCCGTACAATCTCATCTTTCTTGTAATATGCTGAACAGAATTGTACACAATACTTAAGCAGTAACCTAACTAAAGCTCTATGCAGTTCCTGCATACCTCCTCTGCTCTTACATCTGTGCTTTGGCTGAAAAAGGAAACCTCCTTGGTATGTCATTTTAACCATTGTACTGACCTGTCCTGTTACTTGTAAAAATCTACGCATTTGCAGAGCACTTTGCTTCTCCATGTCCTGCACCATCCTCCCGTTTACTGCATTTCCCAAAGTGCTTTATCTCACCCTTGTCTGGATGAAATTAATTTTCCATTTTCCACCTTGCTTTTCTATCATTTTCACTATGAAATGAAATGAAATATCTTCATTGTCATTGCATAGTACAATTTGTCATGCACCAATACAGCGAAAATGAGTTTGCAACTCTCATACTCAATGCTATAAAATAACAAATAAAATAAATAAACAATAAATAAAATCAAGTAACCAGCCAGTACAAGCAATGTCCAGCAGTACAAAAGCACAACTCAGATGCATGACAGCCATAAAACTAGTATTAAAGTAGCAATATAACAAATTTATGGATGATGCTTGATCGATTGGTTCAGGGCAATTATAGCTCTGGGGGAAAAGCTATTTTTCAGTCTGGAAGTGCTGGCATAGAAAATCTTATAACGTCTGCCTGATGGAAGAAATTGAAACAGATGATTGCATGGGTGTGAATTGTCCTTACAGATGCTTGTAGCTTTCCTTAGGCAGCGAGAGCTGTAGGTGTCCTCCAGGGCTGGGAGCTGTGTCCCGATGATTTTCTGAGCACTAGAGACAACCTGCTGAAGTGCTTTCCTATTAGCTGCTGTACAACTGAGATACCACACAGAGATGCAGCATGTTAAGATGCTCTCTATGGTGCAGTGGTAAAAGATCACCAGCATCTGTTCGGGTAGACCAGCTTTAGAGAATTCTAGCTCATTGTCAACCACATGACTAATTTTGGTATCATCTTCAAATTTCCTTCGAGTGCCTCTAATATTGCAATCTAAATCATTGAACTATACCACCAACTGCAACTGAGCCCAGTGGAACCCAGTTTTTCAGTCCCAAAGCACGTATCGACAAATATTCCTTGGTTCCTGCCATGAGTCATGTTTTGTTCCACATTTCCATTCTCCCTTTCACCCCCCAGGTTTATACTTTGAGTACATTAACAGAACCTTTTGCTCAAATCCACACAGTTTAGCTAATACTGTATATCAAGTAGCTACATCAATTGTATGCCTTATTAACTCTCCTAACTCAGTTCAACCCCAGGTATGACTTTCCCCAGATTAGTCAGTGCCTTTCCAATTGAAGCTTGTTATGCCCTTAAAAGATGATTTCAATAATTTGCCCAATCCTGGTTTAAATAACTGGTAAATTAGCTTATTGGTTGCACGATGTTTGTATGTTGGCCATCCTCCAACCATCAGTTACTACTCCTGTTGGCAATAGGTATGTCACATCTGGAATTTTCCGGGTAGCGGGCGATTTCCTTCCACACTGCTCTGATGTATTGGAAAATCATGTACGAGGCAAGTTACAGCAGTGGTTTGCCATTGCCTTCTGCCGAGTGAGTTTTTTTTAAATTTAGGAGATTACCAACTCTTAACCCAGCATGAATGGAGAGCGTGCAAAGGTGCTGGCTGGAATCGAACTCGGGACCTCTCGCCCTGGAGTCTAGTGCCAATGCCACTACACCACCAGCCAGCTTCCTGTTGCCAATAAGAATAGAAAAATGATTATGATAGCCGCTATTTCTTTTCCTCCTTAACTTTTTTCAACAGCTTTGGTAAATTTTCACTTGGGCTTGATGATTTATACACTTTCATCAATTCTAGGCCCTTAATATTTCCTTTCTTTAATATGTTACAATATTTCAGTCCCTTCCTCCTGAATCACAACAGGATCAATCCCTTCTTTTGAGTATAACAACTAACTATTCACTAAAAGCTTTATCTATATCCTTTGTTTCAATACCTCTTCTTGGTTCCAAAGAGTACCTTGGTCCAGTCCGTGAAGTCCGTATTCCAGTTCACAGTCCAGTCCATCGACCCTTGCTCCAGGTTTTCCTGTCTACCCTGTTTCTGTTCCTGTTTAACACTAATTGAGGCAGCTGATTCTCGTTGCGGCTGGCTGCGTAAATACCTCCAGAGACCAGGGCATGGCTGCTGGATTGTTCTTGTCCTTACTCCTTGTATCCCTTCCCCTGCCTTCTGTTTCCTCGCCTGAAGCCGTGCCTTGTCTTGCCGGTAACTCTCGCCTCGCCTTGCCTGTAGTCTTGCCTTGGAGACACCCTGTACCTAGCTCCCTTCCTGTCCCTTACCTCCGCTGGGTAAGTCAGGCTGTCTTGCCATTACCCTGTGGTTGGCTCTGTCCCTTCCTGTCCCCTGCCTCCATCGGGTATGCCAGGCATTCTTGCCGTTACCTATGGTTGGTTCTGTCCCTTCCTTACCTCCGCTGAGTAAGTCAAGGCATCTTGCCGTTACCCTGCAGTTGGTTCTGTCCCTTCCTGTCCCTTGCCTCCGTCAGGTAAGCCAGGCCGTATTGCCATTACCCTGCGGTTGGTTCTGTCCCTTCCTGTCCCTTGCCTCCGTCGGGTAAGCCAGGCCGTATTGCTATTACTCTGCGGTTGGTTCTGTCCCTTCCTGTCCCTTGCCTACGTCGGGTGGTGATCCGCGCCCTGCCCAGGGGTACCATGCCCTGCCCAGGAGGAGTTCCAAGACTCCAAGCCTTGAGCCTCGCCCCAAGCCAAGCTTCAAGACCCCAAGCCTCAAGCCTCGCCCCAAGCCAAGCTTCAAGACTCCAAGCTTCAAGCCTTGCCCCAAGCCAAGCTTCAAGACCCCAAACCTTAAGCCTCTAGTCTCAAGCCTTGCCTCAAACCTCTGGTCTCAAACCTTGCCTCAAGTCTCTGTTCTCAAGTTTCGTCCTGCCAGCCAAGTCACGTCTTTACCTAGTTCTGGGGTCCGAGCCAGAGGCAAGACTCAGGCTCTGGGTCCTTGTCCAGTCTCTGGCTCGGAGTCCAAGCCTGGGCTTCTAGCTCTTTTGTCCAGTCCTGTTCCGGGTTCCCGGTTTTTGTTTCCATGTCCTAGCCCTCACCCTGTATCCTAGTCCTGTAGATAGTACTTCAGTGTCTGTGCCTTGCACTTGGATCCGTTCCCAGCCACCACCTTATGACATATTGATTCATAAGAGTACAAGGAACAATGTCTTTTGATTCTTCAAACAGCATCTACTCCAAATAAGTGAGCATGGAATACAAAATCCAGCTACTATTCAGCAACACTGGGATAGATCACTAAGTAGCCCCACTGATATATATACATATTTAAATTCAGGATAGATCAAAAAATACTAGAATTTCATTAAATAAGTACTTTTCTAAATCTATTTCAACGTCTATATGTCTTGGCATCTCTTCTGACCCACCCCAAATTTCCTAAAGAAAGTACTGTAGTTTAGGCCATTTTCTTGACTGTGTGAACATAGCTCCACAATGCTATTGGATCGGAAGTTGCAGAATTTAGACATAGTAATGATAAAGAATGGTGGTATATTTCCAGATCAAGATTGGTGATGTTCCCATTACAGATTATACTGATCTCATTTCTGATAGAGAATACAAGGTTGGGAGATGATGCTATTCTTAAATCAGCTAACATGGTTTCCAACTCATAGCTGGATAGGAAATTGTAAATGAATGAAAAAGTGTAACAAGAGGGGATAGGTAGGACACCTTCAGCTTGTATCTTGTAATTCATGTGTACATGCGGTTATAATTGCTCATTTTTATGACACTCCATACAGTTTATTTTAAATTTAAAACATGAGAACAAAACAAAACAACATAAGAAATACGAGCAGGAGTAAGCCATTTGGTGGAATCTGCTCCACCATTCAATAGTATCATGGCTGATATGACCAAGGACTCAGCTCCATGTCTTTGCCTTTTTCCCATAACTCTTAATTCCCCTGCTATGCAAAAATCTATCCAACTTTGTTAAAATGTATCTAATAAGATAGCCTTTACTGCTCCCTGGGCAGAGAATTCCACAGATTCACTAATCTCTGGGAAAAGCAATTGATCCTCATTCATCCAAAATATACTATTTTGAATCTAGAGGTTATGTTCCTTAATTTTAGTCTCACTTACTAGTGGGGGGAAAAAACTTTCTTGCCTCTATCTTATCTATCCCTTTCATAATTTTACATGTTTCTCTCGGAACCCCTTCTGAATTCCTCCGAGTATCTCCCTGGGTAAATTAATTAAATCTCTTCTCATAGGCTAGCACCGCATTCTCCAGAATCAGCCTAGTGAGCCCACTGTCCACCTCTAAGCCAATATATCTTTCCTTGGGTAAGGGGACCAGAACTGCATGTAGCACTCCAGATGCGGCCTTACCAATACTCTGTACAGTTGCAGCATAACTACCCTGCTCCTAAATTCAATCCCTCCAGCAATGAAGGTCAATATTTCATTTGTCTTCTTGATAACCTGTTGCACCCACAAACAAGCCTTTGGCTTTGACCTAGTTGTTCCTTGGTTTGTACAGTATCATTATTCCGCAAAAGTATAAATATGTTCCAAGCAGGCTGGTATACTTGTTACATAAATAAATGCACGTAGACGTGCTCAAAGAAGATCAAATAATCTCCTTTATCAAAACACTCATTATTTATTTTAGTGTCACACCTCTCTATACTATTTTAATGCAAAAATAAAGAAATGTTAGAACTCATCTATACTATTTTAAATGTGAAGAGCAAGAATCAATGTGACCAGTAGTAGTAGGCAGCCGTCGATCCCAGGGGATCATGGGTTTGCGCCTCTGGTGGACTGTGTCTCAAGCTTGGGTAGGAAGATTTGAAGAAGCGGCTGTTGCCCATGCCGCAGGTTCCCTTTCTCCATGTCACTGATGTAGTCCAAGGGAAGGGCAAGCACCAATCCAGCTTGGCACTAGTGTCGTAGCAGAGGTTGCCAGAGTGAAGTTGTAAACAACATCAAACTGCCTTATGGACCCTGGCTCCAGATTTCTTCCTCGGGGTTTACCCCTGAATCCTTTCCCCTGGTTGGATATGGCCACAAGGCAGCGGAGGTTTAAACTTGAGAGTTTTCCTTCTCCTAGGCGGGCTGCCGTCCACGGCTGATGGGCCTCTCCTGCCCGAAGCAACTGGTTTTGAGGCACCAGTGGTCCGCCTTTGCCCCTTCTGTTGTCTGTAGAAACAGTTCCGCCGGGCCTAGTACCTAAGCCACACGTGAGGGCCAAGAGTTGGACTTGGTTGTCAGAGGCTGTTAAGAGTCACATGCCATTTGGAGCACTTTATAGGTAGTGGGAGCTTATCCCCACTACCACTCCCGGCTATGACAACCTTAGGAACCACAATACTAGTATAAAACAGGAAATGATGACCATACTAAGCAGGCCCGGCAGTATCTGCAGAAAAAGAATCTCTTACTATCAGTTAGTCCTGACGAAGGGTCTCCGCCCGAAACGTCGACTGTACCTCTTCCTAGAGATGCTGCCTGGCCTGTTGCGTTCACCAGCAACTTTTATGTGTGTTGCTTGAAATTCCAGCATCTGCAGATTTCCTCGTGTTTGCAGGAAGAGAAGTTGCATTAATTTTCAGATTGCTCAGATGGATTGTTCCATGACTCCCCTGATGCAAAATCATCTAACTGAAACGTCAATTCTTTTTCTCTAGGAATACAACCAGACCCGCTGGATATTTCCATATATTTCTGTTTTTTTTTAAATCAGACTGCTGGATTTTTAAGGCTGCATTACTAATAACTGAAATATCTACATTGTTTTCAGCAGCCTGTAATCCTTAGGATGGCTGGCAATCTTGACATTTATTTCATACTCCAATCTTCTTTTAAAAGTGGGTGCCAAGCATAATAGCATCCGACAAAAGGCAGTAGGGACATCACCCTGAGATCTAAAAGCGCATGTTTATTAATTTCGGCAATTTTCTTAATAAGATTCAAATTTAATTCAGTATGTATTCGCTCTAACACAGAAACCGATTAAACCACATCGGTGACTATTACTCCTATTTTCACGTTGGCTGTTTGAAACGTAAATGCTGGCACCATTCTTAGGGCCCTGCATTTCGTCTCTAGCGTTGTGTCGCTGGTCCCAATTTTATAACCTGGTAGGTTAATGCTGACAAATTAGGTTCAGCTCATCAAGGATGATGTAGTTACCAAGAGAATGTTCTCCGACACGCATGCTAAGCAACCCCTTCATGTTTACACTAGAATAATGATGGTGCGTATTAACCAATATTACTGAATTTAACTTATTGGGTTAAATGGAGGACCATACTTAAAGTACGACTTGTATTTTTAGATCCTTCGCGCTTTCGTGACATCACAAAGTTCTTTAAAGACAATGAAGTGCCTAATGTGGAATGTTATGTGGACGCAGTCGTAATATGCCAAACGTCATAATAACTTCCTTCTGTAGTCTGAGTATCCTACAGCCAAGTACCCTGTGCATCCGATATGTATATGTGTGTGTGTATGTGTGTGTGTATATATATATATATATATATATATATATATATATAATTTATTTATTTATATGCACTCCAGGATACATGACAAGAACACTTTAGTTCTTATATCTAAAGGAAACAGACACGAATTTATAGAATATTATTTCGGATAGCCATTAGAATCTAAGATTCTATGTAGTGGACTACGGAAGGTGATAAAGTACCTCTTTTAGAGCTATTCGCAAACTGTAAGAAATAGTCGTATCTGTTTGTCGTTATAAGGATCTACTCATCACAGAATCCTTCAGTAGGTTTCCCCTCACTTAAACTTCACCGATTTGAGCTGTACGATAGCTGTATCTCCCACAATCTGAAGACTCCATGAATCACACTTTAGATTTTCGACTCCGCTAAAATGTAGAGACTTTGTTCGACCGATTTGAGAACCACATTCAGTGTTAAAGCAATAAAGGTTACCGTACAGAATTCAATCACCTCTATTAGCACAAGAAAATTTCTAAGATTCAACAAGGTTTTGCTTTAACATTCTTCCTAATACTTAAGAGCAATAATTTAATTTAGTCTTGCTTGGTACCAATTATTCAACTGGGATTAAAACGAGTTCCATATTAGCTGTGGGGGATCAAGTGCAGTGTACGTCTTTTCTTTAAATCAAGTTATACGCATCGTCATTATTTAAAAATTCCTTTTGAAAAAAAGAATCGAAACTAGTTACTTTCTCTTGATTGCTGTGCTTCTCGAATAACTGGCCTGGATCAGATGTTAAAATTGGTGAGACTTAAAAGAAAATGGTGTCTGGCATTTACCGATGCAGGGCTAGTATTTAAATATGGGTTGATTCATTTACCGCACTCTGGAACAAACGTATTCAATCCCTTATGGGATGACCCTACTTTCCAAAACCATAGAAATAAATTTTCAAATGAGATTCAGCAAAGCAGATCGATACAAAAATTATTTTTCAAAATTTTGCGGATTATTATGTCGCGATAACAACAATAAATCTCTGTATTAAATCTTATTTAGACAAATTGGACATTATACTTGGAACAAAAGCTAAGATAATCAGGTCGCCCTTTCGTATTAAAATTACGATTTTGTCTCTCCCCTTTTTTCCCTTTTATATTTTCACCTTTATTGTCTTTGATTAGCCTTTTCCTTTTCGTCTTTGCACTTTGCCGTACAGAATGTTTACCATGAAAACAGCCTCTTTTGTTTCCGTAATGTTTTCCCATTGATATTGAACTCAGGTGCAGTACTTATGTATTTATATATTCCATATCAAGTGCCTTAGGGAATAATTCTCTTCACATTTCGCGCTTATTTTTATTGAAAATTCATATATTTTAGCGTTCTTTATCAATCTGCGTTTATTAACCTCACGAATATTTTTGCACATTAAGACAGCCAGATGTACTCCTTTTAATATGTCGTCTTGTATACAAACGGTGCTCACGGAAGTGCAGTTTGACCCATTTCATTCCTGTCACACTGAAACGCCGTATGTATTTTTAAAACTCTGATAAAATAATGAAAATCGATACCGCCAAGGACCAAATGACTCAAATTGGATAAGTCTACTGTACCAGTCCGGCTAGGCTAATTGTATATACCGGGGTTATATATTTAATTAAATTATATATTTAATTTAATTTATAGTGCCTGCTCGAATTATATCCAACGCGGATATAAATTTGGTCCATTGGAGAGCTATATAATTTTGATATAATAACGATGGAGTATTTTTATTTAGTCTGGGAGTTCTAATCCGTTAATTGGTCAATGTGCATTAATTTTATAGTAACTGTATACTTTTGCCCTAGGTAACCTCCAAACTAAGTTAGCTACCTGCGAGTGCGGCGTTTTCAGGGTGATTGCGCTGTACTTAGGCTTCAACCATCCTTATTCTTTCTCGTAATTATTTTGTTTGGAAAATATGAAGACTTGCTCCTTACAAGTGTGTGCCTGTTCACCGCAGCAAAGCTCGTGGCTACAAGGTTTCCATCATCCATCGGCCTGGTTCCTCGCCCAGAGTCAGTGTTTTGTCGCTATATCTCATATTTGCAATATTTTAGCAAAGTGAGAGATTCTCGACATATTAGTGCTTATTTATTTCAGTTTTCACATAATCTAAGAAATTATTTTCGCAAACACTTTAAGCAGCTTCCTCGTTAGTTCCCATCTGTGCAGATTATCTATTAATCGCTACACTAAATGCATGCAATCGATGTAACCCCGTTTTAATAGCGTTCAGAAACTCCTCCGTGAAGTTTCACCCGCTTTAGACGTATACAAAATAGGTTGATGAAGTATACTTGCTCTCAAAAGGGGATGCGCATTTTACTAAAAGCAGCGATTCGGCAATAATTAGAAATAGTACTCATTCGTCAGTTAAGGATATTAATGGTTAGTTTTAACCTACTTACCCACAGTGAGCCTTTAATTGCTTCCTCAGAATTCAAGGTCGAAACTGTACTATCTTAATATTTTTCTAGCACCAAATTGCCCATGTTCGATCGAGCATATCTGAACAATTCTAAATAAAATAATTTGTAAAACCGCTTATTTTTCAACCCTTCAGCCGATGGACATAGCGTGACCATTTCCACCTTTGTCTATTTCATAGAGCAAAACAACTATTTGTGAATTGGGATGAGTTCGTAAATATATCTTGTTAATACGAGGATTACGAAACAGAAATCTAAAAATTCCGAAACACGAACGTGATATCTGTATCAGTATAACTCTGAATGTGCTTTTTGTAACGTTCAGATTTTCGAATATTTTGATTGCCCAGAAACTGTGCAGTTGCAAAGTCTATTCCGGTTTTGGGAAATAAACATTCGAAATATAATGTCATCTTCCTGATCTTTTCCACTTTAAATGAAACAAAGTCAATGCCGAAAAGGTCACATTAAAATAATATTTTACCCCTTTCTGCTGCCCCATACTCTGCAGTGTTTGCTTGTTATTGTTATTGCTGACTTGTTAAGAGCCATATCATATCTTGAGCCATTACCTAATCCGCTCTGATGTAGAGGGGGTCAATGGCTTCCCCTGGAGAACATCATCATCTTTTTCTCCATTAAGGTTCTATTATTCTTGACCCGAAATATTACTACAGTTTTACAGATTGGTTGGATTGCAGAAAATGTGAAAAAGGATTGGTTTAATGTTTTTCATTGCTGTTGAAGATTTCCAAAGGCCCTTAATGATTCGAGCCATTTTGACATTAAAGAGAAAAAGTAAATAAAATCTTATAAAATAATTTCATTGTCTTGATGTTCTTGTCAGTTCAAGTAGTTTCTTTTCGGTTAAGATTCTGAACAGTACGTTGGGAACAACTCACAATCAATGAACTATTATGAAACAGATCTTTTTTCTTATACGTTCGCTCACACATTTTTAAAAAACCGAGAATACTGTGAAGCTGTTTAAATTGCAGGCTAGGTAATAGCAAAGGACGACTTTCCGCAAACAATATTTTTGACTGAAGTCTTACTGGGCTCTCTAACCTGCGAATAGATTCCAAACAATAATGGATCATGTTACAGAGAGGTTACAGTGGGAAGTAGGATCAGTTGTAACAGTAGCCCTGACCAAAGCAAACTTCATCCATTTTCTACGTCTTACAACATAACATGCGAGAGAAAAATATGGTTTTGCTTGCAGACGAGTAAGGACTGACAAATGAATGTAGGCATCTGTTTCTCCATTTTATGAAAGAAAGTAGTTGTTTGGATTCTATAAATTATTCTGAGTATGTATAGCAATTCAGAAAACGTCAGAATCAGGTTTAATATCACCGCATAGGTCGTGAAAATTGTTAACTTAAGAAGTACAATGCAATACATGATAAATATAGAAAAACACAGCAAGGAAGGACAAATTTTGTGATTAAAAATCAAATGGTTCCAGTAGCTTGTAAGACGTTATTCCTTTGAATTTCAAATATACGCAGAATTATGGAACATTCAAACTTAAGATTTAAAAGTACAAACCGATATGTAGATTCTAGTGCTGAGGCAGCGTCTCCGTTTTTGTCAATGTTTTCTCCAGAGAAAAATCAAATCTATTATTCTTAAAATCAAAGTAACGATTTATACTTGAAGCGTGATATTGATGATTAAAAGCCCAATTAATTGACAACATTAGCATTCAAAACAAAAAAAATGATCACATTCTGAGATTTGTTTTAATCTTCGGAGGTTTCCCTGGATATTTGGTGGGCTTTATGTTTAACAAGTTGGGATCCATACTATTAATTATTCCACTTTTAATGTCCCCGGAGCTCTGTGAAGTAAAACAACGCCCTTAAAATATTATTAAATTATTTCACGATATTCGTTGACATTTGAAAAATAAAGAACAGGATGTGTCCAGCGTGTATCTTGTACAATAAAGTTTTGTGGTTAAAAACGTGGTTTAGCATTTGCAAGACTTTAAGATAACTTATATAGAAATTGAGCAACGGGGTGTTTACTGTAACATGCTCTGTAAGGCCAGTGCTCCCGACTCGCAGTAGTTTGTTGGAACAGAGAGTGATTATCTTATCTTAACTGTTCAACAGAGTTTCCTTGCGTCTTGAACTCTCGTGTTCTCGGCTTGGCCAGCCCTAGCTTCCCAGCTCCTCTATTATAAACTAGCTCCGACACAAGAGCCACTATTTAACCTTAGTTTCGTTAAATCAACATTGCTTTTGAAGTCCGCTTAAAGCAGGAGCACCCAGAGGCCAAGCGATTTTATGCCTTAACATGTATGGCAAATCCTGCGCGGTTAAGTAAACTTAACCTTCATTTATGAAACTTACGAAACATAGGCCAAATGTGACTTGTGCGGTAATTACAGCAGAGCGGGGAGGGGGTCATTTAAACGAGCCCCCAATGCCACGCAATCCTAATGAGTTTACCAGAAATTGATTCTCTATAATCTTTCTATTTATATGCAGCCTGCTGCCCCTCCTCCATCGTCTCCAGCTCCCAGGGATCAGAGGGGACAACCAGTTAAAGCCTTTTGAAGATTTGACATTAAAATTCACAATTTTTATTTCAGTTTAGCTGGAGTTTTTTTTTCGCATCTCTGCTAGAGGGGAATGAATACTTTATCTTTTGTTGTATGGATGTTCATTTTATGTGACACGGGTTTTAGTGTCCTCTCTACGTATGTACTAACGGGGAAGTTGGTCGTGATGTGTACGAATTTTTTAAAAAAAGCAAAAGTCGAATAAAATGAATACAGCCCTGAAATAGAGAACCCGGCTTGACTTTTCCGATTGGATTTAATTTCGTTTATACTGGTAGTAATTCATTTCGACCTAACTGCGTTCAGCATCTGTTCCAGACGGGTCCACTTCGAAGACATCTGTAGTTGGTTGAACAATGTGTTTAATATGCAAAAGCGGCCTGAATTAACAATTACATCTTCGATGTATTCTCAACAGTTTCATTCCAAGACCTTAAAATGTTTTTTTGACACACGCGCATCCAGGGTGGGGGGAAGAGACCAACAATGTGGGCTGTGTGGCACAGTTCCCCGAATGCTAACATTTGTCTCAATGGGACTGATGATTGAAGGGTTTATAGAACTGGCAGCTCATTCTTCTCATTTTGCGTTCAGGCACAGTACGTATTTCTATCCCTGTTTCTGTGTAATCTCCCCTATAGCGTAGAATAACACGCCTACGGAGACCCAGAGGGGCACAATTTCCTCCCGTAGTTGCCTTGTTGGTTCCAGACTGTGAAGTTACACAGCTCTAGCGCTCAAAGCATGGGTCAACTCTGACCTTGGAGAACATCATTCTGGTACATGAAAGGGTGCAGAAGACTTCAAGGACGAGGTGAATGATGATTGTAGGGTTAGGAATGATGTTTGTTTTAAAGCTTGCTCTTTAACCTGAGAACAGGTTCCGGTTTCTATGGCGTCTCTTAGCAACTGATCTGGTAGCGAAAAAAAAAGCTGATAAGTTTGGACTTCCTTTTAAATACAATATTCTGGTCGTCTTTGTTCGTAAACTGCAGGGATGGACCTAAGTATTACAGGACAAGGGTTTCTCATTCCATATGATTCTGGTACTCAGCCACTATATAGGAGTCCGCTTTGCAATGATGTCGGAGGTGATCTGTGTTCCAATGTTTGTCACAGGCACTAGTCCACGTTGGCATACTATCGCGATATTACAATTTATTTATTTTGCTAAGTCTCCGAAAGCATTTCATTTAACCTTGTCAATACATCTTGGGGCTTTTGGACGACTAACGTGGATCAACACCATTGCAGTTTCCTTCTTTATTTGTTTCCCTGATGTCCTTTGAAACCCGACTCATGTCCTCTTCATACTCAGGCCGATAGAATGAGTACCGTTTTCTTAATGTGTCTAAATCACTCAGTTACATCTCTTGTTATATATAGTAAGCCACGCTTATATCTTTCTCACTGAGAGATTTTATAGCTGCTTCCCTGTTAAAGCATTTCCCTCTCACAGCATCAGCTTCCAAAGATGACCCATGCGCATACTTTTTGTTTCCTGAATCAGAATCAGGTTTACTGTCACTGACATACGTGGTGAAATTTGTTGTTTTGTGGCAGAGCTACAGTGCAATACATAAAAAATACCTGTTACAAAAAGGAAATATTAAATAAATACTACAATAAGAGAGCAAAATAGTGAAGTAGTTTTCATGGGGTCATGGATCATTCAGAAATTTGATGATGGAGAGGAAGAAACTGTTCCTAGAAATAAGGGGGTATTGTCCTGGATGGTGTCCTCAATGGTGGGAGGGTTGAACCTTTGAAGGAGCTGGCCGAGTCTAATCCTCTGGAGCTTGTTTCGATCCTGTGCAATGGAGCTTCCATAGTAGCTGGAGATGCAACCAGTCAGAATACTCTCCACAGTACATTTGTATACATTTGTTAGAGTTTTTGGCGACATACTAAATCTCCTCAAACTCCTAATCAAGTATAACGGCTGCCGTGCCTTCTTCATGATTGCCTCAATATGTTGGGCCCAGAATAGATTCCCAGATACCTCCTTTCCACTGCAGATCCCTTGATGAGGCCTGGATTGTGTTCTCTTGATTTCCCCGTTCTGAAGTCTACAATCAGTTCCTTGGTCTTATTGACATTGAGTGCAAGGTTGTTTTTGCCTCATCACTCAACCAGCCAATCTATCACACTCCTGTATGCCCCCTCATCACCATCTGAGGTTCCACTAACAACAGTCATGTCGTTAGCAAATTTAGAGATGACCATTGAGTTTTGCCTAGTCACACAAACATGAATGTACAGAGAGCAGAAGATCAGGCTAAGCACGCATCCTTGAAGTGTACCAGTGTTGACTGCCATTAAGGAGGAAATGTTGTTTTCAATCTGCACTGAATTCAGGCTTCCAATAAGGAAGTCAAGGATACAGTTTTCAGAGGGAGGTAGAGAAGCCCAGATTTTGAAGCTTGTTGATTACTGCTGAGGGGATGACGGTATTGAATGCTGAGGTCTAATCAATAACAAGAGTCTGACATTCGTATTGCTGTTCTCCAGGTGGTCAAAGTCCGAGTGGAAAAATAGTGAGGTTGCATCTGCTGTACATCTGTTGTGATAGGCTTGCTCAGGTAGGAGTTAATTCTAGTCATGACTGACCTCTCAAAGCATTTCATCGCAGTAGATGTGAGTGCAACCAGGTGATAGTCTACTGAAGTTAATTACAATTCTTATCACATTTTCATTTTAGATATATTCAGTATGTTAAACCTGCAGGTTTGATTTTGATTAACTATTTCCACATTTAAAATACCAAACTATTCAACTTAAATTCTGTCTAAAATCATACTAGTCTGGCAATCGAGTATCCACAGTAGCAATGATATTCAGTATGAGGTATCTGCTGCAAGTGTCTAGTGGCTGACTTCCACTAGTGAAGCTATTCAATAGTTTCCTCCCTGTCTTGTCCAAAGTCTTTGATACTGATCGTATCATACTCCTACTCTATTCTCCATTTCCCATCCCCTTTTCCCTCTTTCACCTCATCTCCTTGCCTGCCCATTACCTCCCTCTGGTGCTCCTTCTCTCTTTTTCTTTCCTCCATAGTCTTCAGTCTCTTTCACCAATCAACTTCCCAGCACTTTATTTCATCCCTCCCCCTCCAGGTTTCACCTATCACCTGGTGGTTCTCTCTCCCCTTCCCCGCACCTTTGAAACCTACTCCTCAGTTTCTTTTCTTGAGTCCTGCTGAAAGGTTTCGGCCCAAAATGTTGGCTGAACTTTTCTGCATAGAAACTGCCTGGCCTGCTTAGCTCCTCCAGCATTTTGTGTGTGTTACTTGGATTTCCAGCATCTACAGATTTTCACGCAAACAACAGGAATTCTGCAGATGCTGGAAATTCAAGCAACACACATCAAAGGTGAACGCAGCAGGCCAGGCAGCATCTGTAGGAAGAGGTACAGTCGACGTTTCAGGCCGAGACCCTTCGTCCCATGATCCTCTCGTATCCCCTGTTGCCTATCACCTGTCCAGCTCTTGGCTCTATCCCTCCCCCTCCTGTCTTCTCCTATCATTTTGGATCTCCCCCTCCCCCTCCCATTTTCAAATCCCTTACTCACTCTTCCTTCAGTTAGTCCTGACGAAGGGTCTCGGCCTGAAACGTCGACTGCACTTCTTCCTACAGATGCTGCTTGGCCTGCTGCGTTCACCAGCAACTTTGATGTGTGTTGTCTACAGATTTTCTCTTGTTTGTACTCTAGTAACTGTCTTCATTTTCTCAGCCTTGTAGGTTGACATCAATTGTCTTATTCTTATCTGACCATTTGTAATTAGAGAACGTCCTGTAAAGTTTATCTTCTGACATCTCTACTGATATTTAAGATGATTAATCATTAGTCTGCTACTAATCCTCATGTATAGCTTACACTTTAGTCACATGATGAGAAACAACCTCCGTCTCCCCAGTACCTCTCTGATTACAGGTGGTATGACTTACACCTAAATCTAGATGAATCAAAATTTATTCCAATTCAATATCAGATCTAAAGCATCTTTCCATTGTGCTGTTGGTCCAGCCTCATTCCATAGCTACAACACCATACTCTTACTCACTTACTCACTCTTACGAAATCCCTTACTCACTCTTCCTTCAGTTAGTCCTGACGAAGGGTCTCGGCCTGAAACGTCGACTGCGCCTCTTCCTATAGATGCTGCTTGGCCTGCTGCGTTCACCAGCAACTTTGATGTATGTTGCTTGAATTTCCAGCATCTGCAGAATTCCTGTTGTTTACACCATACTCTTATTTAAAATTCATTCATGGGAGATGGAGAAAGTTCAGCATCTATTACCCATCCTTCCTTGCATTTGGGAAGCGTTGATGAGTTGTATTTTTTTGTGTCTGCTGGTGTTTTTAATGCTATGGAACATGGAGTTTCAGGACCTCAACCCAACAATAATGAACAATCTATGGTATTTTAAATTCCTAATATTGTATGCTTTGAAGAAAATTGTTACCATGGGCCTGCTGTATTCATCTTTCTAATTGGTAAAGTTCAAGGGTTTAAGACATTGTCAAAGAATCCCTGACAAATTATATTGCACCTTTCACACACTGCAACCATCATACAGAAGTCACCAGAGAAGAAAAATATGATTTCTCTTCATTGTATTTCAATCAAATAGCATATTTATTTCTGGGTATATTAACATGTTTATGTGTTGATGGTACTAAATTCATTCAGGAAAAGAAGCAATATTGGAAAGGATTTAGGATGTGATTCACAGCAGAATACTCAGTCTCCAACCTGCAAATGAAATAATGAAACCATCTGGCCTGGTGGCGAGGTTGGATTGCTCTAGTTGACGAGCTGATTTGAAGAGCTTGAAGGCAGCAAAATTTAGGTCTGGAGTGAATTGCTGAGTGGCATGGTCTAGGCACTGAGTCCTTCACAGTGGTCGGGTCCTAGTGCGAGGTACGATTCACTGTTTGGACAATTTAAATGCCGGACTAGATTGGAAGTGAGAGCTAATTTCACTCGTTTTCTGTGATGTTCACTCCTCTCTCCAAGGGCCCAGAGCCTTTCACTGTTCTGTTGTTTGGTCAATTTAAACACTGGCCCAGACGACTGAGGAAATGGAGTGACAGGATCCGAGGCGAGAGCTGATTTTGCTCACTCGCCACGATGGTCACTCCTCTCTCTATAGCGCTGAGGCTATGAAGACTGTCCTGGCTGCTATGCACTGTGCCTGTTAATATAATGAAATGACAAGTGAGGCTTTAGGCCTACTCTGGGCTGTTTTGGGGTTTGGAGCTGAGGACTCAATTTGGTTGGGAATATTTTTGTTTGCTTAAATTGTCTCCATGATTTGTGTTTTCTTTTCTTTCTCTTGCGCATTGGGTGTTTTTTTTTATTTTTTTTCTTTAATTGGGTTATTTTGGGTTTCTTCCTTTGTGGCTACCTGTGAACAAACAAATCTCAAGGTTGTATAATTTATACATGTTCTTTGAAACAGCAAATTCTCCATTACTAGTTTCATGATGAAGAAAGTACCATTAATGAGGTGGTTTGACCTTGGCCACTACATTGAGGAACTCATTCAGTGGTGTCCTCAGCGTGAGAAGGCTATGAAATGCACATCACAGCTATTGCAGACAATTGAACGGAAGGAGAAAAATGGAAATAACCAGAACAGGAAGTCCAGAAGAAGGGTCTCAGCCTGAAAAGGCAACTGTTATTCAATTCCATAGATGCTGTCTGACCTGCTGAGTTCCTCCAGCACTTTGTTTGTGCTGCTCTAGATTTCCAAAATCTGCAGTATCTCATGTGTTTAAGATCAGGTAGTGTCTGTGGTTAAAAGAAAGGTTAATAGTACAGATAGATAACCATTCAGAAGAATTGGGCAGCTCTGGTACAAACAGAGAAAAAAATAAGTTGTTCAAAAATATTGACTTTATACTGAGTGTAGAGACTGTAAAGTGCACAGACAGAAGATGTTCTAGTCATCAAACTTACAAAGTGCCTTATAAGATCAATGCATTAGGATACAAAAAGATGGACCAGCGTAACAGTGAGATGATAAATTAACTGATTGGATAATTAGACACTCAGGGTCACCCTTGTTGATTAAATGAAGGTGCTTCACAAAATGGTAACCCAAGATGCATTTGTTAAGAAGACTACATTTTGAGCCCCAAATACAATGCACCAGATTGACAGAAGGGCAAGTGAACTGCTGTTTCATCTCAAAAGACTGTATGAATCCATGGATGGCAGGAAGGGGAATATAACCAATGTACTGTGTATCTCTTGTGTTTGCATGGGAAATACTGTGAGCTGGGAGGGATTGCAGAAGATGGAATAGTGGTCCAAGGAATCATGAATGGAATGGCCCGTTAGGAGAGGGAAGGGAGGAGACTATGTGGTGAAATTTACAAAACATGATCAATTGAATGTGGAAACTTGTAGGGTGGAAAATGAGCAACAGAGGAACTAATTTCCAGTTCTGATGAAGGAAATGTACCATTAACTCTGTGTCTCTTTCCACAGATCCTGCCTGACCTGAGCGTTGTGAGCATTTTCTGTTTTTATTTCAGGTGACCAGAGGAGTATTTTAAGAATGTTATAAAGTGAACTATTACATCTTAAAGATAAGTAAATTTGAGATATTTATCTGAAGAATGACAAGCAGCACATCAGGAATTAGTTCTTAATTGTTATAGAGGTTGTCAATCAGTAGTTACACACAGAAATACACAGCTAAATCTCAAAATATATTACATTTTAAAACTGCTTTCCAGTGAGGTTATTTCATGAACTGGCAGTAAACTTTGGATTTTCTTCCTTCTCTGTACATGTGTCCACTGCAGAAATTGTTAGCAGATCTCTTCCCTCATAACAAAGATTAGTTCGACATTTTTCTCACTGTGAAATAAATTTATATTTATTGCAAAGCATTTAAATAACCATTTTACTTCCTTGTGGAGGGCTTTTATAAGTTGCACTTAGCATTTAAATGCGATGGTGGCATGTAGAGTCATTATTAAGCATATTATACGCATGCACATAGACAGAGAAATATGATATATTTAATAAGCTCCTACAAAAGTTTTCATATTTAAATTTCTGCTCCCATCCATGACCAGAAAAAGTGAGAGATGGACACGTATTGATAACTGAGAAGCAATCTGCAAGAACATTATGATTGCTATAAAAGAGAAAGTGCTGTTTTATAATCTGGACAAAGGGTCCTGAACCTGAAATTTTAAATGGTTCTCTGTCCACAGATGCTGCCTGACTTCATGGCTGTTTCCAGCCTTTTCTGCTTTTGTCACAGGTTTCTAGGATTTGCAGGTTTATGATGCTCAGGATTGCAAAAGTACTGCTATGATAAGATGAAAGGAAAAGTAGCACAAAAATTTCAAAATAATAAAAGAAGGGGAAAGTATTTCTAACGTCAAACCAAAGTATAACCAGATGGGAAATGTAACTGAATGATATAAAATATTGAAGGACATTGTCATTTAAAGTTACGTTTCATTGCAGCTGGAAAAGGATAATGGTCGAACCTATTGTGCCAACTACCGCCTGCATTAAGCCAGTTCAACAACACTATGCTTCCAAGGAACTGGCAATTTTATAATGCTCCATTAAATGATTTCAGAGCTCCTGGATGTTGAGGTAAAAAGCTTTTAGCAACTCAGTGTGGAAATCACTGGAAACAGCCAAGCTATTTTTCTTAGCTATTGGTGTAACCCTGAATCATCTGTTTGAATTAATGTTGAAATTAGCACTTTCCCCATATTTCATTCTAACGAGTAATGCAAAACTCTTAACATAATATTTCTATGTATTAATTTATAGCATTTTCCAAACATGACAAAGTTTGCAGAAAAAAATAACATAATGTTGTATTGTTAACCAACAGAAGTCCTTTAAATAGATAGGACTCAGTATTCATTCATATCCTGGGCAAAACACTGTCATAAGTTGGAACCTGAGTTCACTGGCATGCCACACCATTTCTATTGTTATAAGATTTCCTGGTGAGGAGGAGATGACGAATCTTTGTTCCAAGCCTCACATCAAAGTCCATACTTGGGTAAAGCAACTGGGCTATCCGCCTAAGATTATTGTAATTATTATTACACATACCAGGATGCAATAAAATCCCTTGCTTACATGAAGATCACAGAGTAAACAGTTCACATGGTAATACAAAAACAGCAGAATGGTGCAGAGCATAGTTGTGCAAACCAGGGTAGTGCAAAACGAAATGTTAATGGGACATAATGCAAGAGGCAGAATTAAACATTTGAGAACATGGCAACACCATCAGGAAGGGGATCTGAGAGAGGAGATTGGTTCAGAGTATGTTAGCAGTGTCTAAGAAGGTGTTCTTGAGTTTGGTCATCCTGGCTTTCAAGTTCCCATATCCTTTCCTAGAAGACAGAAGAGAGAAAAGGGAATGGACAGGGTGGTAGGCATTCGTAATCATATAGCTTGCCTTCCTGGCACAACACACTGGGAAGATGGACTGGTTGGAAGGGTGTGATGGGTCTGTGATGGACTAGGCAGTGTTTTCTATCTTCTGCAGGTTCTGATGGTCCAGAGCAGAGCAGTTTCTACACCAGGCTGAAATGCAACCCATCAGGATACTTTCTATATTGCAACTATAGAAGTTCGTGGGAATCTTTGTGGGCATGCTGAATCTTCTCAAATGCCAAAGACAATACATATAGTGATGTGCTTTCTTGATCACCACATCAGTATAAGGGATCAGGAAGTATGCATGCCTAAGAGCTTCAAGGAGTCTACAGCAGCTCCACTGATGAGGACAGTGTTGTATTCAACATGCCCTCTTCCCCTCAACCTTGTGTGCTCAGGTCAACAATGTGTTCTTCCCACTTGCAAATGATAAGGCTAGTTTGTTGTTCTGACACCATCACAAGTTCAACTTGCTATACTCCATCTCATATTGCAGTTAATTCAGCCTATAACAGTCATCTCCTTGGTGAACTTGAGGATCAAGTTGATGTTGTATTTTACCATGCAGACCTTGATATACAAGATGCAGAGAGGTACTGAGCAAATATTACTGTGTTGAGGGTCAAGGTGGATTAATTTTTTTGGCAATTCCTAATCAACTAAGGCCTGTCGATCAGCAAGTCCAGAGACAGGTTAGAGATGGGGGTCCTAAGAGTCTAAAAGTTGCTTGATGTGCAGAATTTTCAGATCTGAAATATTGACTTTTGTCCTTGTGCTCCAGTGCCCTGCTGGGCCATTCTGACTGAGATTTCTATCTCAGCCATGTTAACACAGCTGGGCCATTAAAACCATCTAGGCCTTCAGAATCACAAGCAAAGGAAAGTCTGCAAATGCTAGGAATCCAAGTAACACATAAAAATCTGGAGGAACTCAGCAGGCCAGGCAGCATCAATGAACAAGAGTATTGTTGACGTGTCAAGCCTGGGTCCTTCATCAGAACTGGAGCAAAAAAGCTTTCTCCTTCAGAATGGCTGTCCTCACCAGACTTCCAATCAGGTTTTAAGATTCCTCCCAGTATGCATGGCTAAGATTATTTAACATGTCTGTACAGCTAGAAGAATGTTGATAAATGTTATTTTTTTTCTCCTTGTGGAATAAAATGTTTTCTGTATGCTGGTTTCTTGAAAACTGGTGGCCCATTAGGTCCCCTGTTAAAAACCAGTCTTCATTTTTAAATCTGATTTTCTGGACACTTATTTGAATTTTGGATTGTATTACAATTAAATCCAATCCTCACTTCAGTATGAATGGACTATTTTTAAAGAAACATCATCAGTTCACTATGAACATCACGAGTCTTTGATCTTTCTTTCTCGAATTGTGGCTTTGCGATTAGTTAAACCCACAAGGTACGAGCCATACATTGAATCTGGGACATTCTGATTGCTTGAATTAGGACCAAGCAATGGGAGATAGCTTGCTTTACTACCCTGATAGGAATTGATGCTCATTTTTCGGACGGTATCAGAGCAGACTCTAGGTCGTCAGCTGAGTTAGTAGAATGGGACAAGCCAGCAGAAGCACTTGCACCAGATTCAAACTACCATCTAGTGGCAAGATGGAAAACCGCATCTCAAAGTAACCATTGAAATAAGTGATGAAATAACACTATCACTGTACTTAATTATATAATGGTATAAAAGTCCACTATTCAAGGAGAATATGGGGTACTAATTGGCAATATCATTTCAAAACCAGGCAGGTTAATTGGCCAACACAAGACAATGCAGATGCTGGAATCTGCAGCAACACACAAAAAGTTGGAGGAACTCAAAAAGTGAGGAAGCGTTTATAAAGGGAAATGGACAAATGATGTTTCTAGTCAAGACCCACGTCTAAACTGCCAGAGGGCTGAACTGTAAGAAATTCTGTATTGTAAGAAATTTGAGAATATGAGAAAACAGCATGTATATTTCTGTGAGGATGCTGATAAAGTCTAAGTGAAAATCACTGCAGCTTCTATTATCCCTATATAGTCACACTTCTTGATTGGCATACAATATGAATAGCAGTTTCATCCCACTAAAGACCCATTTATGTTTTGTCACTGTGGCAAACTCTATTCTCGGTACACCCTGTACTTCAGCCTCTCCATCAGTGTTGATGTTATGTTTGACTTTGAAATGTCATTTGAATTGTATATCCATATATATGGCTTTTAGATTCACTAATGCACATTAACTGGTGATACTTTATTTTTAATCTTGTTATTATCTCTAAATTTGACCTTTTCAAACCACTTGGTGGATGTGAGAGGGGGTTGCTATGGCTGGTAGAGAGTTGATACTCTTGATTCTCCATTAATTTGAGGTCATCAGAGGGTCTTCTGCCCATTCTCTGACCAGCCCCTCATCCTATTTAGACATTAAAACATAGGAAGAGATTAGGCCATTTGGCCCATTGTATCTGCTCTGCCATTCCATCATAGCTGATTTATTATCACTCTCAACCATATTCATCTGACTTCTCTCTGTAACCTTCGACACTCTTACTAATCAAGAACCTATGAATCTCCACTTTAAATATACCAAATGACTTAGTCTCTGCTGCTGTCTTTGGCAATGGATTTCACAGATTTGCCACCCTCTGAATAAAGAAATTCTTCCTTATCTCTGCTTTAAAAGGACGTCCTTCTATTTTGAGGCTGTGCCCTCTGGCCCTGGACTTACCCCTGTCCAGGAAACATCCTCTCCGCATCCACTCTATCTAGGCTTTTGAATATTTGATAGGTTTCAATGAGATCCACCTTCATTCTTTTAAACTCTAGCAAACACAGACCCAGAACCATCAAATTCTCCTCAAGTATTAATCCTTTCATTCCTAGAATCATCTTTGCAAACTCCAGTGGACTCTCTTCAATGCCAGAACATCATTTCTTAAATAAGGTGCGCAAAACTCGCACAGTACACCTTCTGGTATTTACGCAATAGTCCTTCTGTTGCCGGCTAGGCTCATTACCCAACAGGTCCAGCGCAGCCTCTCGTTGAGCCATCTACATCTTAATCCTCCTGGATACACTTCACAAATTCTGCCTCATCTAAAGCCCTTGCACAAAGAAAGTCATACTTTATACTAGCGAAGTTGAAAACCCCATGACAACAGCCCTATTATTTTTACACATTTCGTTAATCTGTCTACATATTTGTTCCTCAATATCCCGGTGACTATTGGCGGCGGGGGGGGGGGTCTGTAGTACAATCTCATCAGTGTGATTGCACCCTTCTTAATCTTGAGTTCTACCCAAATGGTCTCAGTGTCTGAACCCTTCATGTATTCCCTAAGTGCAGCTGTGATATTGTCCCTGATTAGTAGTGCAACTGCCCCCCTCCCCCCACTTCTTTTACCTTCTTCTCTATATTTTCGAAAACTTCAAAAACCTGGTATATTAATCATCTATTCCTGCCCCTCTCTCAACCAAGTTTACGTATTGGACACACATTGTAGTCCCATGTACTGATCCCTGCTCTAAGTTCATCACTTTTACCCTAGCATTAATCTACACACACTTCAAACTATTTGTGCCACCACACCTGTTATTTCACATTTTCCTTTCAATACTTTCCGTGACAGCTACCTTCCAGTTCGATCCATCACATCCTGACCTGGTGCTCTGGTTCCCAGCCCCCTGCAAAACCAGTTTAAACCCTCCCAAAAAGCATTAGCAAACCTCCCCCCCCCCATTCAGGTGAAACCTGTCTCTCTTGTACAGGTCACCACTTCCCCAGAAAAGATTCCAATGATCCAAGAACTTGAAACCCTGCCGTCTGTACTTTCTCCTCAGCCACTCAATCTGTGCTGTCATCTCATTGCTACCAGCTCTAGCCTGTGGCACTGAGTATAGCCTAGAGATTAATACCTTGGAGGTCCTTCTCTTCAGCCTCTTTCCTAGCTCTATATTTTTGCTGCATAGGACCTCTTCCCCTTTTTCACCTTTGTCATTAGTGCCAATGTGCACTATGACCTCTGGCTGTTCACCTTCCACCTTGAGAATATCCTCAAAAGGATGCAAAAGGAATGTCTGTGTTGGAATGCAGACTATAGTGTTTAAAGAAGCAAGCACTTTAAAAGCTTAAGCACAAAAATTCTGCAGATGCTCGGAATCTAACGCAACACACACAAAATGCTGGAGGGTCATGTCAGGTTAGGCAACATCCATGGAAATGAATAAACGTTGGAAGTTTCAGGCTGAGACCCTTTTTCAGGACTGGAACGGAAGGGGGAAGATGCCGTAATAAACGGGTAGGGAGGGGAAGGAGGATAGCTAGAAGGAGATAGGTGAAGCCAGGTGGGTGGGAAAGGTAAAGGGCTAGAAATGAAGAAATCTGATAAGAGAGGAGAGTGGACCATAGGAGAAAAGGGAAGAGGAGGGGCATGGGGGATGTGAGAGGCAGGTAGAGAAGAGGTAAGAGGCCATAGTGGAGAATAGAAAAAATGGAGGGGGGGATTTTTTTTTGCCAGAAGGAGAAATTGTTATTCATGCCATCAGGTTGGTGGCTACCCAGATGGAATATAGGGTGTTGCTCCTTCACCCTGATGGTAGCCTCAATCGTGGCAAAAAAGGAAGCCATAGACCAATATATTGGAATGGGAACAGGAATGGGAATTAAAATGTCAGGCTACTGGGAAGTTCCACTTTTGAGAGATGGAGCGGTGGTGCTTGATGAAGCAGTTCCCCCAACTTATGATGGGTTTCAACTGGAAGGTGTTGAATTTGGATAGAGCTATGAAACTATAAGGGTAAAAGGACCCTGAATGGAGTTGTAAAGAGATCCCCAAACCATAGTAAGGATGTGGTCTATAAATTACAATGGGAGATAGAAAATGCATGCCAAAATGCATGCAATAGTCATGGGGGATTTTAATATGCAGGTTGATTGGGAAAATCAGGTTGGAACTGGATTCCAAGAGTGGGAATTTCTAAAATACCATCGAGATGGCTCTTTAGAGCAGTTTGTGGTTGAGTCCACTAGGGTATCAACTATTCTGGATTGGGTGTTGGACAATGAATTGTGCAATAAATGATTAGAGAGCTTCAGGTAAAAGAACCTTTAGGCACAAGTGATATGATCAAATTTATTCTGAAATTTGAGAAGGAGAAGCTAAAGTCAGATGCATCAGTATTACAGTGAAGTAAAGGGAATTACAGAGGCATGAGAGAGGAGTTGCCCAGAATTGATTGGAAATGGACACCTGCAGGGATGACGGCAGATTAGCAATGGCTGGAATTTGGCGAAGCAATTCGGAAGACAAGGATAAATACATCCTAAAGAGGAAGAAGTATTCTAAAGGCAAGATGACACAACTGTGGCCAACAAGATAAATCAAAGCCAACATAAAAACCAAATAGAGGACAAATAATAGAGAAAAAAAAGTGGGAAGTTAGAGGCTGCTCAACAAGTTATGAGCTCATGGTTTTACAGGAAGGATTGCAGCATGGATAAACCAGTGGCTGATTGTCTGGAAGCAAAGATTGGGAATAAAGGAAGCCTTTTCTGGTTGAGTGCTGGTTACTATTGGTGTTCCACAGGGGTCTCTTTTGGGACCAATTCTTTTTTCGTTATTTGTCAAAGATTTGGATAATGAAATTAATGGCTTTGTTGCAAAGTTTGCCGACGATATAGACACAGGTGGAGGAGCAGGTAGTTTTGAGGAAGTAAAGAGGCTACAGAAGGACTAAAACAGATTAGGAGAATGGGCAAAGAAATAACAGGTGGAATATAGTGCTGGGAAGTGTATGGTCATGCACTTCGGTGGAAGAAATGAAAGGGTTGACTATTCTGTAGTTGATGAGAAAATTCAAAAATCTGAGGCAAAAAATGGATTTGGGAGTCCTTGTGCAAAATTCCCTAAAGGTTAATTTACAGGTTCAATTTGTGTTGAGGAAAGCAAATGTGATGTTACTTTCAGAGGATTAGAACATAAAGATGTAATATTGAGAGTTTATAAAGCATTGATGAGGCCACACCTGTAGCATTGTGAGCAGTTTTAGGCCCCTTATCTTAGAATGGATGTGCTGAAACTGGAGAGGGTTCAAAGGAGGTTCACAAAAATGAATATGGGATTGAATGGCTTGTCATATGAAGAGCGTTTCCAGTGCAGAGTACCTATGTGGCCATCCCCCTCAACAACAGGAGTATCACTTTGGATACAGTTGGAGTGGATGACTTAACAGAGGAAAGTCATAGTGGTCGGGTCTCTGGCACTGGGTCTATCTCGGTGACTCAGAAGGGATGGAGAGAGAAGAGGTACACTGTGGTGATGGGGGATTTGTTAGTTAGAGGAACAGAAAAGAGGTTCTGTGGGTCAGAACAAGATTTCTGTATGGTAATTTGCCTCCCAGGTATCAGGGTCTGGGATATCTCAGATCGATTCCTTAGCCTTCTTAAGTGGGAGGGTGAACAGCCAGAAGTTGTGGTCCATGTAGGTACCAAGGTCATGGGTAGGATGAGTCACAAGGTTCTGCATAGGGAGTTCAGGGAGTTAGGTGCTAAGTTAAAGGGCAGGACCTCCAGGGTTGTGATCTCAGGATTGCTACCTGTGCCACGTGCTAGTGAGGCCAGAAGTAGGAAGATTATACAGTTTAATATGTGGTTAAGGAACTGGTGCAGGATGGAGGGCATAAGAATTTGGGATCATTGGGTTCTCTTCCAAGGAAGGTGGGACCTGCGAATAAGGGACGGTTTGGACCTGAACTGGAGGGGGACTAATATCCTAGTGGGGAGGTTTGTTAATGCTGCATGGTGGGGGTGCAGTTAAACTAGAGTTGCGGGGGTTGGGAACCAGAGTGCCAGAGCAGACAGTGGAGAGTTTGTGGAGGCAGATGTTGGTAAGACCTCAGACAAAGTTAGGAATCAAAAGATTGAGCGTGGTATGACTAGTGTCCTGAGCTGTGTATATTTCAATGCAAGAAGTATCGCAGGAAAGGTGGATAATAGTGTTGAAGATGAGGTAGCTGTTTTACAAGCAGAGGGAATGTGTAGTGAGGAGAGGGCTGAATAGGACAAAATTGCAGTTAACAGGATGAGTTGCAAGGTTAAGGACTGACAAAATCAAAAAGGGTGAATGCAGGAGTGAAGGTGTTGTGTCTGAGTGCACACAGTATATGGAATAAGGTAGATGATCTTTCAGTACAGTTGCGGAGTGGCAGGCATGATGCTGTAGGTATCACTGAATCATGTCTCTAATGTTATAGCTGGGAGCTTAATGTCCAAGGATACACATTGTATCAAAAGGATAGGCAGGAAGACAGAGGGGGTGGCATTGCGCTGTTGGTAAAAATCAACTCAAATCATTAGAAAGAGGTAACATAAGGTCAGAAAGTGTTGAATCATTGTGTATAGAGCTAAGGAAATGCAAGAGAAAAAACACCTCCAAGCACTAGTAAGGATGTGGTCTATAAATAACAATGAGAGATAGAAAATGCTTGCTAAAAGGACAATGTTACAATAGTCATGGGGGTGGGGTGGGAGGCTCAATGTGCAGGTATATTGGGAAAATCATGTTGATGCTGGATTGAAGGAGGAAGAATCTGTAGAGTGCCTATGAGATATCTTTTTAGAGCAGCTCATGGTTGAGCAACGAGCGGATCAGCTATTCTGCACTGGGCATTGTGCAATGAACCAGAATTGATTAGAGATCTTAAGGTAAAAGAACTCTTGTGGGAAAGTGATCATAATATGATTGAATTCACCCTGAAATTTGAGAAGGAGAAGCTAATGTCAGATGTAGCTGTATTATAGTGGAGTAAAGGGAATTACCAAAACATGAGAGAGGAGTTGGCCAGAATTGATTGGAAAAGAACACTGGCAGGGATGATGACAGAGCAGCAATGGATCAGGATATGTACATCCCAAAGAGCAAGAAGTATTCTAAAGGAAAGGTGACACGACTGTGGCTAACAAGAGAAATCAAAGCCAACATGAAAGCCAAAGAGAGGGCATATAATAGAGCAAAAATTAGTGGAAAGTTAGAGGATTGAGAAGCTTTTTAAACCGACAGGAGGCATCTAAAAAAGTCATTAAGAAGATAAAAGATGGAATAAGCTAGCCAATAATATTAAAGAGGTTACCACAAATTTCTTCAGATACACTAAATGTAAAAGTGAGTCGAGAGTGCTATCAGACCACTAGAAAATGATGCTTGAGACGTAGTAATGGAAGACAACAAAATAGTGGATGAACTGAATAAGTATTTTGCATCAGTCTTCACTGTGGGAGACACTAGCAGTATGGTGGAAGTTCCAGGTGTCAGGGGTCATGAAGTGTGTGGTCACTGTAACTAGAGAGAATGTTCTTGGGAAACTGAAAGGTCTGAAGGTGGATAAGTCACCTGGACCAGATGGTGTACACAACAAAGTTCTGAAAGAGGTGGCTGACGAGATTGTGAGGCATTAGCAATGATCATTCAATAATTAGTAGATTCTGCAATGGTTCCAGACACTGGAAATTTGTTAATGTCACTCCACTATTTAAGAAGGGAGAGAGTCAGAAGGAAGGAAATTATAGGCCAGTTAGTCTGACCTCAGTGGTTGGGAAGATAGAGGAGTCGATTATTAAGGATGAAGTCTCAGCGTACTTGGAGGCACATGCTAAAATAGGCTGCATCCAGAATAGTTTTCTCAAGGGAAAATCTTGCCCGACAAATCTGCTGGAATTCTTTGAAGAAATAGCAAGCAGGATAAATGAAGAAGAATCAGTTGATGTTGTGTACTTGTATTTTCAGAAAGCCTTTGACAAGGTGCCACACATGAGACTGCTTAATGAGCTAAAAGCCCATGGCACTACTGGATAGACTCTAGCATGGATAAAGCAGTAGCTGATCGGCAGGAGGAAATGAGTGGGAATAAAGTGAGCCTTTTCTGTTTGGCTGCTAGTGTATAGTGGTGTTCGGCAGGGGTCTGTTTTGGGACCAATTCTTATTACATTATATGTTATTGATTTGAATGATGGAATTAATGGTTTTGTTGAAAAATTTGCTGATGATATGAAGACAGGTGGAGGGGCAGGTAGTTTTGAGGAAGTAGAGAGGTTCACAAAAATGATTTCAGGTTTGAGTGGCTTGTCATATGAAGAGGGTTTGATGGCTCTGGGCATAATTCACTGGAATTCAGAAGCATGAGGGGTGACCTCATTGAAACATATTGAATCGTGAAAAGCCTTGATAGAGTGGATGTGGAGAGGATGTTTCCTATGGTGGGAGAGTCTAAGACCACAGGACACAGCCTCAGAATAGAGGGGCGTCCTTTTAGAACAGAGATGAGAAGGAAATTCTTTAGCCAGAGAATGGTGAATCTGTGGAGTTCTTTGCTACAGGCAGCTGTGGAGGTCACACCTTTATGTATATTTAAGGCAGGGATTGATAGATTCTTGATCAGTCAGGGCATGAAGGGATATGTGGAGAAGGCTGGAGATTGGGGCAGAGAGGAAAATTGGATCAGCCATGATGAAATGGAGGAGCACTCAATGGGCCAAATGGCCTAATTCTGCTCCTATATCTTCTGGTCTTGTGGTTTGATGCCTCTGGGCCTGTATTCACTAGAATTCAGAAGGGGTGACCTGATTGAAACTTATTAAATGGTGAAAGGCCTTGACCCAGTGGATATGGAGAGGATATTTCCTAAGGTGAGGGAGTGTAATACCAGAGGACACAGCCTCAGAATAAGGGGGTGTCCTTTTAAAACAGAGATGAGGAGGAATTGCTTCAGCCAGAGAGTGATGTATCTGTGGAATTATTTGCCAAAGGCAGCTGTGGAGGCAACACCTTTATATATATTTAGGGCAGGGGTTGATAGATTTTTGATTGGTCAGGGCATGAAGGGATACGGGGAGAAGGAGAAGATTGGATCTGAGAGGAAAATTGGATCGGCCATGCATGACAAAATCACAGAGCAGACCTGTTGGGCCAAATGGCCTACTTCTGCTCCTATATTTTATGGTCTTATGGTCTAATGTAGAGGAGAACGCATTGGGAGCACCAGGTGCAATAAACAGCAGAAGATTTGCAGGTGAAGTGTTGTATGACCTGGAAGGACTGTTTGGGGTGGGGTAGGATGTTGGGAAACACAAAGTCATATAAGTTCAGAGTGACCACAGGCATTTTTGAAATGCAAATGTAAGTTGTGGGCCAACTCCAGCACAACCAGTCCAATCTCAGCAACATAGAAAACTTGCATACATATATATACCATTTCAAAAATATTGAAAACACACAAAAACAACGAACATACTGAAAATTTGAAACAGAAACAATTTACTCATTGTAGGATTTAGGTGCCAGCAGCAAGGTCTGAATTTTTTTGTCTATTACCAGTTGATCTTGATTAGGTGTTGGTGACACTTTCTTAAACTGAAATCTTTCTGCTGAAGTTGTCTTCTTTTTAGGGGGAAAGTTCCGGATTTTGGGCTTAGCACTGATGAAGCATCCCTTCATGCTAGTCAGAAATGACTGTAAGGAAAACCTGCAAGTGATAGTATTCTTGTGCAGCTGAATCCTGTGCCTTTCTAGTGCTCTCTGGTTTGGTGGTGCTGAGCATGTAATTACAGTATATTTTGTAATTGGTGTATGATGCAGCCAACTCTTTAGGATCTGATGATAAGTAACATGAAGAATGCAGTCAAGCTCTGTTTCATGAATGGAGTGCATAACATTTAATGATATAACAAAGCTAGTGTTCTAAATGGTTAAAATTGGAACCACATATATGGGGAAAATAGCCATGACACAATTATGATACTTCAGTCTCACATTTACTTTCTTTAGGTTTTTTTATTTCTCTTTTGTTTTCTGTTACTTGTAACGTGATCTCATTTTTTTTTTGGAATTTGTGAATGTTTTTCTTGCCAAGAAATTAATGAATCTGGAAAAAGTTGTGCTTTTTGGGATGGCAGAAGATTCAGATTGTAGTAAGAAGAATAGCAGCAAATAGTGAAATAGTTTAAACAAATTTTATATTTGAATGCAAACACAAAGAAATCTGCAGATGCTGGAAATTCAAGCAACACACATAAAAAATGCTGGTGAACGCAACAGGCCAGGCAGCATTTATAGGAAGAGGTACAGTCGACGTTTCGGGCCGGGACCCTTCGTCAGGACTAACTGAAAGAAGAGCTAGTAAGAGATTTGAAAGTGGGAGGGGGAGGGAGAGATCTGAAATGAGAAGACAGGAGGGGGAGGGATGGAGCTAAAAGCTGGAAAGTTGATTGGCAAAAGGGATATGAGGCTAGAGAAGGGAGAGGATCATTGGACGGGAGGCCTAGGGAGAAAGAAAGGGGGAGTGGGGTGTACTGACCTCTAAGTTGCCAAGGCACAGCAACAACTGGCGGATACCTCCTCTTATTTACCCCTTGATCAGGATCCCATGAAGGAGCACCAAGCCATTGTCTCCCACACCATCACCAACTTTATCAGCTCAGGGTATCTCCCATCCAATACTGCAAACCTTATAGTTCCCACACCCTGCACTTCCCATTTCTACTTCCTACTAAACATCCACAAACCTGCCTGTCCAGGTAGACCCATTGTCTCAGCTTGCTCCTGCCCCACCGACTCATTTCTGCATACCTCGACATTGTTTTATCCCCCTTTGTTCAATCCCTTCCTACCTATGTTCGTGACACTTCTCTGGCTCTGAAACTTTTCGATGATTTAAAGTTCCCTGGCCCCCACCACTTTATTTTCACCATGGATATCCAGTCCCTATACACCTCCATCCCCCACCAGGAAGGTCTCAAAGCTCTCCGCTTCTTTTTGGATTCCAGACCTAACCAGTTCCCCTCTACCACCACTCTCCTCTGTCTAGCGGAATTAGACCTTACTCTTAATAATTTCTCCTTTGGCTCCTCCGACTTCCTCCAACCTAAAGGTGTAGCCATGGGTACCCATATGGGTCCCAGCTATGCCTGCCTTTTTGTTGGCTTTGTGGAACAATTCATCTTCTAAGCCTATACTGGTATCTGTCCCCCACTTTTCCTTTGCTACATCAACGACTGCATTGGCGCTGCTTCCTGCATGCATGCTCAGCTCGTTGACTTCATTAACTTTGCCTCCAACTTTCACCCTGCCCTCAAGTTTACCTGGTCCATTTCCAACACCTCCCTCCCCTTTCTTGATTTTTCTGCCTCTGTCTCTGGAGACAGCTTATCTACTGATGTCTACTATAAGCCTACGGACTCTCACAGCTACCTGGACTATTCCTCTTCCCACCCTGTCTCTTACAAAAATGTTATCCCCTTCTCGCAATTCCTCTGTCTCCACCGCATCTGCTCTCAGGATGAGGCTTTCCATTCCAGGATGAAGGAGATGTCCTCCTTTTTTAAGGAAAGGGGCTTCCCTTCCTCCACCATCAACTCTGCTCTCAAACGCATCTCCCCCATTTCAAACACATCTGCTCTCACCCCATCCTCCCACCACCCCACTAGGAATAGGGTTCCCCTTGCCCTCACCTACCACCCCACCAGCCTTCGGGTCCAACATATAATTCTCCGTAACTTCCACCACCTCCAACGTGATCCTATCACCAAGCAGACCTTTCCCTCCCCCACCCCTTCTGCTTTCCGCAGGAATCACTCCCTACGCGACTCCCTTGTCCATTCGTCCCCCCACCATCCCTTCCCACTGATCTCCCTCCCCGGCACTTATCCTTGTAAGCACAACAAGTACTACACATGCCCTTACACTTCCTCCCTTACCATCATTCAGGGCCCCAGACAGTCCTTCCAGGTGAGGCGACACTTCACCTGTGAGTCGACTGGGGTGATATACTGCGTCCGGTGCTCCGGATGTGGCCTTCTATATATTGGCGAGACCCAATGCAGGCTGGGAGACCGTTTTGCTGAACACCTACGTTTGTCCGCCAGAGAAAGCAGGATCCCAGTGGCCACACATTTTAATTCCACATCCCATTCCCATTCTGATATGTCTATCCACGGCCTCCTCTACTGTCAAGATGAAGCCACACTCAGGTTGGAGGAACAACACCTTATATTCCGTCTGGGTAGCCTTCAACCTGATGGCATGAACATTGACTTCTCTAACTTACATTAATGCCCCACATCCCCTTCGTACCCCATCTGTTATTTATTTAATATTTTTTCCTTTCCCCTTTTTTCTCTGTTTTTTTCTCCCTCTGTCCCTCTCATTATAACTCCTTGCCCATCCTCTGGGCTCCCTCCCCCTTTCTTTCTCCCTAGGCCTCTCCTCCCATGATCCTCTCCCTTCTCCAGCCTCATATCCCTTTTGCCAATCAACTTCCAGCTCTTGGCTCCATCCCTCCCCCTCCTGTCTTCTCCTATCATTTCGGATCTCCCCCTTCCCCTCCCACTTTCAAATCTCTTACTCTCTCTTCTTGCAGTTAGACCTGATTAAGGATTTTGGCCCGAAACGTCGACTCCTCCTCTTTCTATAGATGCTGCCTGGCCTGCTGCGTTCACCAGCATTTTTTATGTGTTTTGCTTATATTTGAATGTCTCACTGCATAAGCAATATGAGTGAAAGAGATGTGAGGTAATGCTTCCTTGTATTTTGTGACTTTCTCGTTGAGATAAGTATGAGCTATTTGGCCTTGTAAAAAAAACAATATCAACATCTTACAACTAGAATAGCCCTTTGACAATGAACTCTGTTTGGTTTTCCTCCTACTAGTCACATATGTACAGCACTTTGATGTAACAAACATAATTATATTTCATTTGATAGAGGCGTTAGGCAATCAAAGGAATGACACTTTATCTGTTCTCAGTACAGTCACAAAATGCCACAAAAATAATAAACCTTTGAAACTAGTTGTTTTCCTTCCTAAGATCCAATCACATTCAATTAAGTCATATAAATTTGAAATACTTGATTAAAATGTGATTCATTAAAAGCAACCAACATTGGCATCATGATGTTATTTTCGGCTCTGATATATCACTGGAGGTGAATAGCCCAATTATATTTATTGGCCAAATGCAATGGCTATTTAGGCAAAGTACCAGAGGCCAACCTGACAACAATAGGATAGCAAACACAAGGAAATCTGCAGATGTTGGAATTTCAGGCAACACACACAAAAACTACTACTGAACACAGCAGGCCAGGCAACATCTATAGGAAGAGGTACAGTCAATGTTTCGGGCCGAGACCCTTCGTCAGGACTAACTGAAAGACGAGATAATAAGGGATTTGAAAGTGGGAGGGGGAATGGGGAGATCCGAAATGATAGGAGAAGACAGGAGGGGGAGGGATGGAGCTAAGAGCTGGAAAGTTGATTGGCAAAAGGGATATTTTGCTGGAGAAGGGAGAGGATCATGGGATGGGAGGCCATGGGAGAAAGAAAGGGGGAGGGGGGAAGCCCAGAGGATGGGCAAGGAGTATAGTGAGAGGGACAGAGGGAAAAAAAAGAGAGAGAAAAAAAAAATTAATAATAAATAAATAAATAATGGATGGGGTACGAAGGGAAGGTGGGGCATTAACAGAAGTTAGAGAAGTCAATGTTCATGCCATCAGGTTGGAGGCTACCCAGATGCAATATAAGGTGTTGTTCCTCCAACCTGAGTGTGGCTTCATCTCAGCAGTAGAGGAGGCCGTGGATAGACATATCAGAATGGGAATGGGATGTGGAATTAAAATTTGTGGCCACTGGGAGATCCTGCTTTCTCTGGCTGACAGAGCGTAGGTGTTCAGTGAAACTGTCTCCCAGTCTGCGTCGGGTCTCGCCAATATATAGAAGGCCGCATCGGGAGCACCGGATGCAGTATATCACCCCAGCCAACTCACAGGTGAAGTGTTGCCTCACCTGGAAGGACTGTCTCGGGCCCTGAATGGTGGTGAGGGAGGAAGTGTAACGGCATGTGTAGCACTTGTTCCGCTTACAAGGATAAGTGCCGGGGAGGGAGATCGGTGGGAAGGGATGGTGGGGACGAATGGACAAAAGAGTCCCATAGGGAGCGATCCTTGCGGAAAGCGGGGGAGGGAAAGATGTGCTTAGTGGTGGGATGCCATTGGAGGTGGCGGAAGTTACAGAAAATTATATGCTGGACCCGGAGGCTGGTGGGGTGGTAGGTGAGGGCAAGGGAACCCTATTCCTAGTGGGGTGGCTGGAGGATGGGGTGAGAGCAGATGTGTTTGAAATGGGGGAGATGCGTTTGAGAGCAGAGTTGATGGTGGAGGAAGGGAAGCCCCTTTCTTTAAAAAAGGAAGACATCTCCTTCGTCCTGGAATGAAAAGCCTCATCCCAAGAGCAGATGCGGCGGAGGCAGAGGAATTGCGAGAAGGGGATGGCATTTTTGCAATGGACAGGTTGGGAAGAGGAATAGTCCAGTTAGCTGTGAGAGTCCGAAGGCTTATAGTAGACATCAGTAGATAAGCTGTCTCAAGAGATAGAGACAGAAAGGTCAAGAAAGGGGAGGGAGGTGTTGGAAATGGACCAGGTAAACTTGAGGGCAGGGTGAAAGTTGGAGGCAAAGTTAATGAAGTCAACGAGCTGAGCATGCGTGCAGGAAGCAGTGCCAATGCAGTCGTCGATGTAGCAAAGGAAAAGTGGGGGACAGATACCAGTATCGGCTTGGAACATGGATTGTTCCACAAAGCCAACAAAAAGGCAGGCATAGCTGGGACCCATACGGGTGCCCATGGCTACACCTTTAGTTTGGAGGAAGTGGGAGGAGCCAAAGGAGAAATTATTAAGAGTAAGGACTAATTCCGCTAGACGGAGGAGAGTGGTGGTAGAGGGGAACTGGTTAGGTCTGGAATCCAAAAAGAAGTGGAGAGATTTGAGACCTTCCTGATGAGGGATGGAAGTATATAGGGACTGGACATCCATGTGAAAATAAAGCCGTGGGGGCCAGGGAACTTAAAATCATTGAAAAAATTCAGAGCGTGAGAAGTGTCACGAACATAGGTAGGAAGGGATTGAACAAGGGGGGATAAAACAGTGTTGAGGTATGCAGAAATTAGTTCGGTGGGGCAGGAGCAAGCTGAGACAATGGTTCTACCTGGACAGGCAGGTTTGTGGATCTTGGGTAGGAGGCAGAAACGGGAAGTGCGGGGTGTGGGAACTATAAGGTTGGTAGCAGTGGATGGGAGATCCCCTGAGCTGATAAAGTTGGTGATGCTGTGGGAGACAATGGCCTGGTGCTCCTTAGTGGGGACATGATCGAGGGGTAAATAAGAGGAGGTATCCGCTAGTTGTCGCTGTGCCTCGGCAAGGTAGAGGTCAGTACCGCAGACTACAACAGCACCCACCTTATTGGCGGGTTTTATAGATAGTATAGTATTGTGGGTGGTGGGGGTGGTGGTAGTGAGAGGTGAAAGAGGTTAGGCAGGTGACAGAACAGAAAAATAAATAAAAAGAAATCACATCAAATTATCATTTATAACAGTAATTAACAACTTTCAAATGTTCAATTGCTGAGAATGTGTTTACTATCAGTTCATTACTTACCTAGAGAACCATGGTTTGAAAAAAGAATAGTGCCCACTGCTGGGAAGTCATTGATTGCTTTCATTGTAGTGATCTTCATGCTGAACAAAATTAGCATAGGGGACTGCAGAGGCTGTGCAGTGATGGGTTTCTATACAGTGTCAGTCTCGTGCCCTCAATGTCAAGGTCACTTTTGAAAGTCAAACACTTTCACAGGAATCACAGTTAGGGCAAGTGCATGATGTCCAGACCTGAAGTCTTCCAAGTCACCCATTTCTGGAGGAATTGTGTATCCTTGACTTCCTCCCACCCATCTTTACTTAAGCAACATTGGCTGTATCTGTACATTGGTGTCAGTTTTTATTCCAAATACATTTAAATTCTAAAGGTGCAACATAATGCAGTGAGCCATATGCCCACCAAGGGTCCCCAGGGGCCACCATATGCCTTTCCAGGTGGACCTGCAGGATTTTTGTTGGAGCCACAAGTAAAAAAAGCAGAAGTCTGGGAGCCACATGAGTTTCTAAATGGGCCACGATAAGTTTACTGCTTTAGTGAGATATTACTAAAATATTTTATATTTTACTGTTACAACATTTTATTAATATACATTTTATTTCATTTTTACAATATTTCTGCTGTTATGAATCAGAGCACATATGAAACTACTCAAGTCATCCCCTTGAGCAACTCAACAGTGTTGAAGCGTATAGATGAGATGTCAGATGATATGGGAAATCCTGCCTAAGTGACTATCGTCCTGTGGTATTAATATCAACCATTATGAAATGCTTTGTGTGGCTGGTCGTGGAGCACATTAAAGCCTTTCTCCTGGCTTCATAGGATCCTTCCAGTTTTCTTATCGCTTGAATCGATCCAGTAATGATGCCATAGGGTATGAGCTGAATTGAGGTGGCGGGGCACCGGCCTGAGAGCATATCAATGCAGTAAGGTGTGGGTCGGAGACCAGGGTCTGGACGATTTAAGCACCAGGCCAGACTGAAAAGGACAGAATGTCAGGGCTGAATGCGGGGCACGGGCCGATTCATCTCGTTCCTTTGCACCGAACTGCAGCTGTGGCCTGCAACTATTGCGGTGTGAACTAACTTGTGTGAACTTCAGTTCTGATGCTATTTGCTTACTTTTATGTTTGCACAGTTCTTTTTTGTTTTTTTCTCTGCACTTTGGGTGTTTGACGGTCCTCTTTTGTTTTAATGGGTTCTGTTGTGTTTTGTTGCTGCCTGTAAGAAAACAAATCTCAACTTTGTATAAAGTATACATACTTGGATAATAAATGTACTTTGACTTTGATTTTGACTTTGTCTATGCCCTCCACTCTGTCCTGTCCCACCTGGAAAATGTGTCTCATACGCCAGGTTTCTGTTTCTAGACCAGTTCAGCATTTACCCCAGAAACTGGTGGGGAAACTGTCCTCGCTGTGACTCACCGCCTCAGTCTGTAACTGGATCCTGGATTTCTTAACAGAAAAGCTAGTCAGTCCGTGTGGGCAGCTAAGTCTCTAGTTCCATTATGCTGAGCACAGGTGCGCCCCAGCACTGTGTGTGCTCAGCCCGCTGCTGTTCAGACTGCTGACACATGACTCTGTCGCAGGCTGTTAGGGCTCCTGAACTCCCTGCTACAGTGCACTCAAAAGTGTCACCGGATAATTTGTACTGCACCCTAGAAAATTTATGCACTTTACTTTGTTTATCTATGTGTAATTCATTTGTATATTTAATTATTACTTTCCCAATTTATTGTGTGCTATATTTACTACTGTGCTTTAACACCCTAGTCCAGAGAAATGCTGTCTTGTTCACTGGTATACATGTATATAGTTAAGTAACAATAAACTTGACTTGGAAAAAGAACTAGATGCATAGCTGCAAGTTAAGAAGTTTGCCCTGCAAATCAATGAAAACACTGTATGAGATAATGAAGCCCTTTTGATGATGTATGTTAGGCTTTTGAATGGTCATCAGGCCAGTGAGGTTATGCTTTATGCCCAAAAGCTGAAGACAGGTGAAGGTGAAAGGTGAAACAATTTTTGAAGAAGTCAAGACTATTTCTTGGAAGAGAGTATTCCACTGGAAAATGTAATGGTTTGTGCAACTGATGGTGCTGCTTCAATAACAGGAAGATACAGGATTCATTGCTCATTTAAGAAATGGTGTTATATGGTGTTAAATGCTATCCCTGAAGTTTCTGTCATACACTGTCATCCACCTTCAGCATTTGGTTGCAAAAAAATTAAGACGAAGGTTGCAGTAATAATGGCTGTCAACTTCACCAAAACAAATCCTCTTCAAGATCGTCTTTTCTGACAACTGTGTGAGGAAAATGAAGACTGATTTATGAGGAAAATGATTCTGAATAACTACTAATGCATACAGAGGTTTAATGGTTATCAGAAGTTATTTGTCTTTGTTGCTTTGTAGCATTTCTAAGTGATAAGCAGCCTAGAGAACTAATTGTTGCTCATAAGTCTGACACATTTTACCTGTTAGATACGTTTGAAAGATTGAATTTATTAAACAAACAATTATAAGGAAAAAACTGCAATCTCATATCATGCAATGAGGCTATCACTGTTTTCCTTGGAAAAGTCAAACTTTTCAGCAGCAAAAGCGGATGTCATGAGTTTAAACTATTTCCTTCACTGGCCACTCTTAAAATAAAATTTTGTGGGCCAAAGGGCCTGTATTGTGCTGTAGGTTTTCTCTGTTTTTATGTTTCTAAAATTGCAGAATGATGATCTGATTGTATATCTTGATCATTTGAAACAACTGCACACTGATATGGAATTTCAGCCAGAGTCCTGCTGGAGATGCATATTCCAGATTGGGTCGTGGATGTGAATGATGTGGACAGCACATTGCAAGAATGTCTTTTTGAGCTGCAGAGTGATATAACAGCTCAAGCAAAATTCAAACACAGCAAGAAAAATTCTGGATAACAAGTGATAGTCAAAATAAATTTCCACAGCTCTGGGAGAAACCAAAGTTGTTTTTAATTGGGTTTCCTACCCCTTATCTAGTTGATTGTGGTTTTAGTCAAGCTCTTCATCTGCTATCAAAAGCTCATAACTGCCTTGATGTTGTATTAAGGAATGATCTTTGATTATCTTTAGCTGTGTTGCATCCAGATAGTCAAACGCTCACTAGTTTGCATAAGTTGCAAGGATCTCACTGAGTACCCAAAGTAACAATATTAAGTGCTTTTTCATTGCTTCTGGTTGGTCGGTTAGCATCCATGTGTCTCAATGGACAAAGGATGATCATCATCAGCATCACAAGCCTGGGCGGATGGTACAGAAATCCTGAGATGCCCAGTTGTCAAGATCTCTCTCTCAGCCTCACCAGTATAGTCCAAAGGAAAGCTTATGAAGCAATACGTTTAGCACCAGCTTGGTTGCAGGAGCTGCTGGAAGGATGTTCAATGATGTCCAGCTGCCTTAGGGGCTCTGGATTTGCTGTCTGGGTTTACTCCCGTAACCTTCATCTCTTCCAAAGCTGCCCACAAGGCAATGGGGCTATTTATCCATAGCTGGACACCTGATTCATGAACACCAGGGCATGTCAACGCAGCAGTGGGCCTGCGTGCTATGTATGCGGAGGCCAGGTCTCCTCCCCATCTTCTGTAGTTCAGCCAAAGTCCAAAAGGAGTGCAGTTTCCGTGAATCACCAGCGAGGAGGCACTACTGGTTGGAAGAATATTATATTATGTTTTAAATAAAGTAACCTATTCAGAGCTTTGAAATAGATTTATTTTTCATAGGTACTTGTGACATTATATTTAACATAATAATACCTATGAACTGTTAAAACATAAATATTGACTTATATTAGAATAATTAGTACAGTTGACCAAAAAAATACTTTAGTAAAACTAACTGAGACTATGGAGGGTGGAGGCCACAGAGATAAATGAAAGTCACAAGTGGGCACCAGCAGAAAAAGGTTAAGAACCACTGACATAATGCACATTGTTGTTGAGAATTGTCTGTTCTCAAAAGTGACTCCTCTAAAGGTAGGAACTTAGAAACCTCTTTATTCTAGGGTTTTTCATAAAAGGGAGTAACAGTGAAGAACATGTACTCAGTGGTTTCAATATTGGTCAAAGGAACACATAAAAATTATAGTGTTCTAGCTTTCCAGTCATTTACAAGTTTTACACATCTTATCATTATGAAATATCTTTCTTATGGTAATATAAACATTTGTTGAACTACTGCAGCACAATCATCTAGCAATGATGTAAAAATACAAATATTTGTGTCCAAAAGCCAATAACCCAATGTATCTCAGCTCTAAGGAAGGACATTTTTAATATGTTTTACTGGTGACATTTATTTGGTGAAAACCCATCTGCTAAGTTCCATGAAAGCACTGTAATTCAAACCTTTTTAGAAAGTTTATTCAATACAGTTGGGTGTTCTTCTTCTGAGGTTTTATGGTGGTTGGCAGACAGCTTTAAGGTGCATTACCACCAACTTCTGAACAGGGGTGTGGGTCAGGATATCTAAATCCTATATATTTATATTTGTATCAAATTTTATGAAAAAGACCTGTATTCTTAAGGAATACCACTATATTTTAAAGCAATAATCCTGTGATTCTTTCTGTGAAGTACTGTTAATGTTAAATTGTATTTTATTCTGTGATAACTTTAAAATCAATCATCCCTTCTCTTGATTATATCTTGAACACCTCACCAGTACGTGCTCAACCGTTCCTTGTTGATGACAATACTCACACCTCCTATTGTGTTTCTTCATTAAAAACAATGTACAATTTAATCCTGTGTACCCAAACCTCAATCTCAATATTATCACCTCCCCCCCCCTTACTCTTTCCTACGTTCCTCAGCCATCCCACTTCTTTCTGGATAACATAAAGATATCTTCCTCTTCTCTCTTCATCCCATTGTTTTTTCCACATTTTTGTTTATTTCACTTAATAATGTTTTTCATTTCTCCTTTTCTGTGATTTATTTGAATATCCGCTTCTGCTCGTCTAGTTGTCTGCTTTGCTAATCTATCTGCTTGCTCATTGCCTCCAATACCAACATGTGGAATCCGCATAAAACATATACAGAGTCCCATCGTTTTAAGTCTAAATAATGTTTGTAGTATTTCACACAGAATGTCTGGTCTTGCCTCTGAATGTAAATCTTTTAGACTCCTGATTGTTGTGCTTGAATCAGACAATATTACAACTCTTGTCCATCTCACTTCCTTCGCCCACTGCAGAGTGAATAGACCTGCGGTCATTTCACCTGTGTACATTGAGAAATCATCATTTCTCCTCACCTGCTTTTTACTGTTAAAAGCCAGGCACTATGAATCCTACTCCTTGCTACTATTACCATTTTTGGATCATCTGTATATATTTGTAAATATCTATAATGATTATTGTTTATTTAAGATTGAACTATACCTTGATTTAAAATCACTTCTCTATTTCTCTGTCTTCTTTTGAATAATTTAAGATCCACCTCTGGTGCTTCAAGCAGCCTTGGAGGCACCCCAGGAAAAGGCATCATGGCATTTCCTACCTTATTGATAATTCCTGTCCTTTCTGCTTTTCCTTCAATAGTCCATGCAAAAATTCCAATTTTCTTTCTTTCCTTTTCACAGCATGGATCTGAAAGCTGTTTTGCTGGGTGGTTTTCTCCATGTCCTTGTAGGTTTACCCAATATGTTAACACAAGCTGTGTCCTTCTCAGTTCCAGAGGTGTCTCTCCCAACTCCATCTGCATTGCCACCACTGGTGTGTCCTTATTGCCCCACAGATTAACCTTATTGCTTGACTTTGACCTATATCCAGTTTCTTGAGCGTACTGTGTAATGCTGATCCATATACCACACTTCCATACTCCAGTATTGATCTTATTGATCCTCTATATATTGCTTTCAAGGATTTCCTATCAGCTCCCCATTCCTTTCCTGTCAAACAACTCAGCTGGATGCTAATAATGAATGGAACTATTTAATTTAGACCATAAGACCATAAGACATAAGAGCAGAAGCAGGTCATTTGGCCCATCAAGTCTGCTCCGCCATTCAATCATGGGCTGATCCACTTCATCCAGTCATCCCCACTCCCTGCTTTTATCCCATACCCTTTGATGCCCTGGCTAATCAAGAGCCTATCTATCTCTGCCTTAAATACACCCAATGACTTGGTCTCCACAGCCACTCGTGGCAACAAGTTCCACAGATTTACTAATTTGTAAGTGCTTTAGTTAGTTCATTTAATTGAACTCATACGTCACTAATTTTTAATGAAAAACCTGAAAGTTCAGGTTGCAATTACAGATAGAGTACAAAATCCTACAACTTAACTGTTCTTTCAGTCAGTAGAAAGCTGGTGATAGGATGTGGATATGTCATGGTATTTGAAGTTCATGTAGGAAAAGTGCATCTGCTCGAAAGTCCCTTTCCTTTGAGTATTGCAAAGCACTTTTTTGCTTTCTTCCATTGCTTTTGACTGGGTTTTGTATTTTAATTGACAATAGGTTATTTCAATTAAGGTGGCAGCAAGGTACTGATAATTATAAGAGAGAAAGCTCAAGGCTTGAATTGCCTCAGAAGATAAGATTGTAAGTGTAATGATTGGGAGTATAACGACTAGAATAAAACAACAATTTATTAGCTGGAGAATTTAGTATTTTTGAGATGATTTTAACCCATTTTGTCCTATTCTGGCTTACCTTTCTTCTATTCAAGATGCTTGTCAAATCTGTTGAAATCTTTCCCTGGATATCCAGTGCTCACCTGAGTAAAATTATAAAATAGGTGGCACCTATTTAAGAGGTGCTGGATAATTCACAGCTCAATGCTGCCCTCAACTTGCAGCATTGCAAAAATACACCTTTAAAATTCAAGTATGGAGTTTGACAATGATTAGAAATTTGTTGATAGACTCTTTTGTGGGTTTCCTCTACATTATTGGAAGGAGTAGATTGAAGTGCTATCTGCTAGGATAGCAGGAATAGTCTTCATCTCCAAGGAACCTCTTCTGCTATGTGAGTAAGGTGATACTGGAAGTACTTGGGGTCAGGCCATTGTGATGGTTTTTTACATATTTAGTCTTCTGAAAAGTTCATATCACATGAATGTGGAGTAGAATCCTATTTAGAATGTTCACTATATTTTGGGGTGGAGACATTATTACAATGATACTGCCTATTGTACTTTGTACCCTGGAGAATGCTGTCATGTGACAGCAGTTTCAACTTCTCTTGCGCCTTCCCTATACTGACGTTCCAAAGGTTAAAAATTAGGATACCCACCTGAAATGAGTGCTGACAACAGACTGCAAGCTGAATGATGTAGAAACCAGTAGTTGCAGCCTGGGGGGAAAATAGTGTCATTAAAAATGTGGACTGTGGCTTTTTTCACCTGAGGGTGTGTGCAGTATATGCTTAAGGGGTGTGACTGTAATAAGCAACTGAATTTCTGCACTGCCTCCTGATTAAAGTATAATCTTATTGAAAATTAGAAGTAGGCAAGAGGAGCTGAGTGACTTTGTACTTTCCACTAATTCCTACTTCCTGGAAGGAAAGTTGAGATAGGATTTTGAATTTTGTTTATAATTACAAACATTTAAAAGAAAAATCAATGATGTATGAGTTCTTGTATTATAATATACTCTATCTGATCTACATATTTCAATTGGACTTATTTCTGCTAAGTTCTTTCTCAATATTTGTCCACTTCTGAGGAACATTCAAAGTTCATAATTATGTTATGAGTAATTAATAATGCTAAATTGGGTTGAAATTGATGAAGATAAAGTAATTGCCTCATAAGCCAGGACCAGTAGGACATTTTATTAATGTGTTTAAATGATGCTGATCTTAATTGCAACCCCTTTTAATCTTTACAATGGTAAATGTGTGTGGTTGTGGACCTTGAGTTCCTTGAGGAAACCTGCTGATTACAGCCTCTTCCAAACACAGTAATTGCAGCATGATCCAAAAGATGCCAACACCAATTCTCCATCACAGTATTGTGGCTAGCTTTCACCTCTGGGCTCCAAACTGAATTCCTGAAAAGATAAATTGCTTCAAAGGTTCATTCTTTTGTCCTTGTGCCAGTGTTTTCCCTGCCTGGTAACCAAGCTGGTCATGCTGGCTCTTTAGCTGACTCCCCAGAGTGAAACAAATGGCAAATGACAATGGTGCCTGTTTGTTAATTTTGGTAGGATATTGCCAGTCATTTGGCAATTTTAGCCCTTTTATACAGCCTCCTCAGGAATATCAGGATCTGAAACTTCATCCTTGTCTGAATCCTATTTTTCCCCTTCAATCATGGCAAATCAAGAGTGGAGGAGAGAACTGCTTACACAGTAGAATGACATAACTCTATTTTAACAGCCAATTTTATAGAACAATTTTACAGATTGATGCAAACATTTAGATTACGTTGAGGGGAATGGTTAAGAAATTTATGAATAGGTTAAGCTGTTATCTAACATGAATGCTCTGCTGCAATTTTTTTTTATTATTGTTGGCACATTCATGTTATTACACAACCTTCACAATATAAATCTGATAAGGAGCCTTATTCTTAAAATAGTATCTTTTTCAAAAAAAAGGCAAGTAAAAGATTGCTTTCATTTGTGATGATTTAAAGATTCTTTAACCCTTTAGACAAACCATTTGTAAATGTTAAATCTCTGCTAACCAATTTTTACTGCTTTATCTCTATTTTCTCATTTAAATCTATTATTAAGACCTTTCTCTTTAACTGCTATTTCCTGACCCAATTTCCTTGTGTCAATCTCCGACAGTTTTATTTTACATAATTTTCCTGTGATATGCCCTTGGACAATTTACTACATTGGAAGCTTCAAATACAAGGTATGGTTGTTATTACCAGCATCACAGGTGTGTTGGTGGAAATTGTTAATACAGTAACACTATCTCCAATAATTTCCAATGTTAATCGGGCTGAACAGTACTCAAGTACCTTCCTTCATGGACAGACATTGGTGAGAACCACTGATCAATAGGTCTTAATTCAGAAGACAGAGAATCAATATCGTTCTTCAGAAAAAAAGTCAACTTCACATGATACTTTGTGATACCTTATGTATGTAAATAAACAGGGGCACTTTGTAAAACCTTGGCTTTGCAAAATTCAGCCATATCCTCTGATTAAAATTTTTATAACTTACAAGATTCCCACCCACCTGGCTTCACCTATCACCTTCCAGCTATCCTCCTTGCCCTCCCCCACCTTTTTATTCTGGTGTCTCCCCCCTTCCTTCTCAGTCCTGAAGAAAGATCTTGGCCAGCAATGTGGACTATCTATTCATTTACAAAGATGCTGCCTGAGCTGTCGAGTTCCTGTGGCATTTTGTGTGTGTTGCATGAGATGTAAAATGTTTATCATTGTGAAAGAGTTAGTTGCTTATTTATAGGTTTTTTTAAAAAGTGGTGATAATGACATTCTACATTTAATTTCACATCAACCAAAGTAAGTATAAAATGTGTTGCAAGCACATCATTTCTCAATTTTAGTCATTATATCGTAACTGGTAGAGGAGGCCAGTTCCCTAAGTGGAACACTTTTAATTAAAAAGCATTAATGAATTGAAGTAATATTAGTTTCTCTCTCTCTCTGTTCAGTTGTATCGTGATAGCTATCCCACTGACCCATTTTCCTGAGGTATCACCATATCCATCGATTCCTTTCTGTACTCCAAAGTTCACGTCTATTCAACTGTATGGCTAAAACTTCAGTCAGGAGTGGAGGATTTACTCTGTTCCTGAGGCAGAGAATTTCAATTTTCCCATACTTTGTGGGAGGTAATTTCTACTCACCTCAATAAAGACTGGCTTCATTCTGAACCTTGATTTTGAATAACTAATCATGGAAAGTATCCTTCCAACATCTCTCATGTCATACAACCTCAATAAATGGGAGAAGGGAGGATTGTGCATGGCACTGAACTAGTAGTCAGGCGACCACTTGGAATGACATGCTTTTTGAAATTATTTATTGTGTGATAATACTCGTCTTGGCCTCAAGCTAGAACCTCAAGCAGGACACAGAATCAGTTCAATAGTTTCTTAATAGACATGTATCACATTTCACTTAATTGTTCTGTGTTCCCATAGCTAGGAATGAAACCAAAAAGAATATGAATGATAACTTACAGAGATGAAACAAGAAGTTTCTGCATTTGATGATAATGCTAATTTCCAATTCATGAACTTATTGGCATTTCCTTTCATTTTCTGTGGAGCTGAAAAGTAAAGGCAGCCGATCAGGTGCTGGGATCACCATGTATGTGCAGATGTAGAGTTTCAGCAAACATAGCACCTCACTAGAGTGCACATAGGAGGGAGGAAGGACCCTCTGTTGGATGCCCTGTCCTCCTCGATGATAGATAAAAGCCTGGTTACACAGGTGATGGTCTGTGCCGTGCAGAAATATGCCTACTCTTGACTGGAGAGTTTTCAGAGATGATATTTCCACATGGAATTTTATATGAGTACTGATCCTTTTGTGAACTTAAGGTGAGGTAATGCTGAATCTCTGTCGGTGTTTATTGAGAACGAACATTCAGCAAGTTTAATGATGTTTGGATTTGCCAATTCTGTATAAAGATCTTGGGATATTGATAATGGCTACTGTACACTATCACCACAACACACACAAAATGCTGGAGGAACTCAGCAGGCCAGGCAGCAACAATGGAGAAAGAGTACAGTTGACATTTCGGGCCATTAGAATGGGAGAATAAAAAAGATGGAGTCAGAGTAAGTGGGAGGGGGGAGGGGAGGAAGAAACACAAGGTGATAAGTGAAACCCTGGGGGGGGGGCGGTGGAGTGATGAAGTAAAGAATTGGAAGTTGATTGGTGAAAGAGATACAGGGCTGGAGAAAGGGGAATCTGACAGGAGTGGACAGAAGGCCATGGAAGAAAGAAAAGGGGGAAGAGCACCAGAGTGGTGAGAATGGGCAGGTAAGGAAATAATGTGCGAGGGAGAAATGGGAACGAGGAATGGTGAAGGGGGGGGCAGGGCATTACCAGAAGCTCAAGAAGTCGATGTTAATGCCATCAGGTTGAAGGATACCTAGACGTAATACTAGGTGTTGTTCCTCCAACCTGAGAGTGGTCTCATCGCAACAGAATGCAAATGGGAAGTGGAATTAAAATGGGTGGCCACTGGGATATTCTGATTCTTCTGGCAGACGGGAGTCTAGGTGCTAGGTGATGTAGTCTTCCAATCTACCTCACGTCTCACCGATATACAGGAGCACCAGATACAGTAGATAATCTAACAGACTCACAGGTGAAGTGTCGCCTCACCTGGAAGGATTGTTTGGGACCATGAATGGTAGTGATTGAAGAGGTGTAGGGGTAGGTGTAGCACTTGTTCTGCTTGAAAGTATAAGTGCCAGGAAGGAGATCAGTGTGGAGGGATGAATGGACAAGTCGTGTAGGAAGTGATCCCTGTGGAAAGTGGGGGGTGGGGGGAGGAGGGAAAGTTGCATCTGCTATTTTTCTGCCCATTTTACTGGCTGATACAGATCCTTCTGCGAGCCATGATAGCCTTCCTCACTGTCTACTGTACCCCCAGTCTTGGTGCCATCTGCAAATTTGCTGATAACAGTGCACTGGTGGCACAGGGTTTTAATATTTGGGATGATGGAGATGGTATCCGTCATGCCAACTGCTTTGTCACAAATGGTATCAAGCTTGAGATTTGTTGGATCTGCATGCACCTGGAATAGCCAGCCTCTGTTCTGCTCCCATAGCCACAGTTTTCATTCAGCTAATTCATTTGACATTCTGGTCAGTGGTGACCCTCAGGGTGTTGACGGTGGATTCTTGGCGATGGTATTGTCATTGAATATCAAAGAAAAGTGATTAACATTTTCTTGTTGGTGATGGTCATCGTCTGGCTCAAATGTCACTTAGCAACCGATGTTTGAATATTGTTTACTTCACAGAGTCATACAGCAGAGAAACAAGCCCTTTGGCCTACTGACCTCCAAGTACCTGTCTATATTAACCTCATTTTCCAGCACTTGGTTCATAGTCTCCCCAGGTTTATAAATTGGGAGCGTACCTGTCCTTCGCATTCACTTGGACTGTATGTTCCTGATTACAGCCAAACTCAGAGCGGAAAAAGTTCTTTCTCTAATCACTATTGTCTTTGGCACTCCATAATTGTATATACTACATCTGTATCGGGTCCCTCCTTGGTAGCCTCTGCTTCAGGGAAGACTAAACCGGATTATGCTGTTTCTGAAAGACTCACTCTGTCCTGGGCAACATCCTACTGAATCTCCATTGTACCCTCTCTAGTGCAAGCAAGCACATCTTTCATGAGTGTGACAACCAGAACTGTATATGGTACTCCTGCTGTTGCCTAACTGATATTTTATAAATGTCTTCCAATTAGTAGTTTATGCCCTGGCTAATGAGGACCTGTATCCCACATATCTTCACTACTTTATTTACCCACCACCTTCAAGGATCTTTGGACGTACATCAAAGAACTTCTTTCCCTCAATACTCCTTAAGGCCCTACCATGTATTGTGTTTGCCATGTCCGTATTAACCCTCCCAAAATTATCATTAGATATAGGAGCAGATTTAGGCTGTGTGGTCCATCGAGTCTGCTCCGCCATTTCATCATGGGTGATCCAATTTTCCTCTCAGCCCCAGTCTCCTGCCTTTTCCCCGTATCCCTTCACGCCCTGACCTATCAAGACAAACTCTACCTTAAATAACATAAAGACTTGACCTCCACAGCTGCCAGTAGCAATGAATTTCACAGATACACCACTCTTTAGCTAAAGAAGTGTATCATTTTGCCCTTGTCTGGATTAAATTCTATCTACCCTTGTTCGATCCAAGTTACCTAATAATCAATATCATCCTGCTGTCTATCACTTCCTCCTCACTATAGATCACATCATCAAGTTTCATGTTACCTGTCAATTTCCTAAACATACCTCCTGTATCTGTAGATAAGTTATCAATATATACTAACATAGAAATATAGAAAACCTACAGCACAATACAGGCCCTTCGGCCCACAAAGTTGTGCCGAACATGTCCCTACCTTAGAAATTACTAGGCTTACCCATAGCCCTCTGTTTTTCTAAGGTCCATGTACCTATCCGGAAGGCTCTTAAAAGACCCTATCGTATCGACCTCCACCACAGTTGCCGGCAGCCCCTTCCACGCACTCACCACCTTCTGCGTAAAAAAACTTACCCTGACATCTCCCCTGTACCTACTCTCCAGCACCTTAAACCTGTGTCCTTTTGTGGCAACAATTTCAGCCCTGGGAAAAAGCCTCTGACTATCCACACTACCAATGCTTCTCATCATCTTATACACCTCTATCAGGTCACCTCTCATACCCCGTCGCTCCAAGGAGAAAGGGCTGAGTTCACTCAACCTGTTTTTATAATGCATGCTCCCCAATCTAGACAACATCCTTGTAAGTCTCCTCTGCACCCTTTCTATGGCTTCCTCATCCTTCCTGTAGTGAGGCGACCAGAACTGAGCACAGTACTCCAAGCAGGATCTGATCAGGGTCCTATATAGCTGCAACATTAGCTCTTGGCTCCTAAATTCAATTTCATGATTAATGAAGGCCAATACACTGTATGCCTTCTTAACCACACAGTTAACCTGTGCAGCTGTTTTGAGTGTCCTATTGGACTCGGACCTCAAGATCCCTCTGATCCTCCATACTGCCAAGAGTCTTACCATTAATACTATATTCTGCCATCATATTTGACCTACCAAAATGAACCACTTCACACTTATCTGGGTTGAACTCCATTTGCCACTTCTCAGCCCAGTTTTGCATTCTATCAATGTTCTGCTGTAACCTCTGACAGCCCTCCACACAATCCACAACACCTCCAATCTTTGTGTCATCAGAAAACTTATCAACCCATCCCCCCACTTCCTCATCCAGCTCACTTATAAAAATCATGAAGAGTAAGGATCCCAGAAAAGATCCCTGAGGCACACCACTGGTCACCAACCTCCATGCAGAATATGACCCGCCTACAACCACTCTTTGCCTTCTGTGGGCAAGCCAGTTCTGGATACACAAAGCAATGTTCCCTTGGATCCCAAGCCTCCTTACTTTCTCAATAAGCCTTGCATGGGGTACCTTGTCAAATGGCTTGCTGAAATCCATATACACTACATCTACTGCTCTTCCTTCATCAATGTGTTTAGTCACATCCTCAAAAAATTCAATCAGGCTCGTAAGGCACAACCTGCCCTTGACAAAGCCATGCTCACTATTCCTAATCATATTATGCCTATCCAAATGTTCATAAATCCTGCCTCTCAGGATCTTCTCCATCAACTTACCAACCACTGAAGTAAGACTCACTGGTCTATAGTTTCCTGGGCTATCTCTACTCCCTTTCTAGAATAAAGGAACAACATCCGCAACCCTCCAATCCTCTGGAACCTCTCCCATCCCAGTTCATGATTCAAAGATCATTGCCAGAGGCTCAGCAATCTCCTCCCTTGCCTCCCACAGTAGTCTGGGGTACATCTCATCCAGTCCCAGCGATTTATCCAACTTGATGCTTTCCAAAAGCTCCAGCACATCCTCTTTCTTAATATCTACATGCTCAAGCTTTTCAGTCCACTGCAAGTCAGCACTACAATCACCAAGATCCTTTACCACAGTGAATACTGAAGTAAAGTATTCATTAAGTACCTCTGCTATTTCCTCCAGTTCCATACACACTTTCCCACTGTCACACTTGATAGGTCCTACTGTTTCCTGTCTTATCCTCTTGCTCTTCACATACTTTTAGAATGCCTTGAGATTCTCCTTAATCCTGCCCATCAAGGCCTTCTCATGGCCCCTTCTGGCTCTCCTAATTTCATTCTTAAGCTCCTTCCTGTTAGCCTTATAATCTTCTAGATCTCTAACATTATCTAGCTCTCTGAACCTTTTTGTAAGCTTTTCTTTTCTTCTTGACTAGATTTATTATAGCCTTTGTGCACCACGATTCCTGTACCCTACAATATCTTCCCTGTCTCATTGGAACGTACCTATGCAGAACTCCACAGAAATATCCCCTGAACATTTGCCATATTTCTTCCGTACTTTTCCCTGAGAACATCTGTTCCCAGTTTAAGCTTCCGATTTCCTGCCTGTCAGCCTCATAATTCCCCTTACTCCAATTAAACACTGTTCTAACTTGTTGGTTCCAATCTCTCTCCAATGCTATTGTAAAGGAGATAGAATTATGATCACAATCCCCAAAATGTTCTCCCACTGAGAGATCTGACACCTGACCAGGTTCATTTCCCTATACCAAATCAAGTACAGTCTCTCCTCTTGTAGGCTTATCTACATATTGTGTCAAGAAACCTTCCTGAACACACCTAACAAACTCCACCCCATCTAAACCCCTTACTCTAGGGAGATCCCAATCAATATTTGGGAAATTAAAATCTCCCATCACGACAACTTTGTTATTATTACATCTTTCCAGGATCTGTTTCCCTATTTACTCCTCGATATCCCTGTTACTATTGGGCGGCCTATAAGAAACACCCAGTAATGTTATTGACCCCTTCCTGTTCCTAACCTCCACCCACAGAGACTCCATAGACAATCCCTCCAAAGCCTCCACCTTTTCTGCACCCGTGACACTATCTCTGATCAACAGTGCCATGCCCCCACCTCTTTTGCATCCCTCCCTGTCCTTTCTGAAACATCTAAAACCCAGCACTTGAAGTAATCATTCCTGTCCCTGAGCCATCCAAGTCTCTGTAATGGCCACCACATCATAGCTTCAAGTACTGATCCATGCTCTAAGCTCATGTGTTTTGTTCACAATACTCCTTGTGTTAAAATACACATCTCAGACCGTCTGTCTGAGCGTGTCCCTTCTCTATCACCTGCCTATCCTCCCTCACACACTGTCTCCACTAAATACTGTTTAATAGCAATCGTCCCACACCAACTCCTGTGGTATAGGCTTTCAATCATAAAAGTAACTCTCCACCGTTATGTTTTGCCTCCTATTAACAATATACTTTTGGATCTATCTGACGTTTGAGTCAAATTCTTTGGAAGTTGTTTTTCCTAAAATGTTGAAGTAGGCCATAACTCCTGAATCTGTATGTAGTTAATTTTAACCTAACTAATATGATCATGTGCAACAGCTTTACTCATGCCAAATTCGCCTGTGAAGTTAAATTATTTCCAATCCCATTTGTTTCCTCCACATCAGGTTGGAAGTTCTGCTGTTTATCTTGCAGGAGAACTTTGCCACTGTTTTTGAAACATACTTCATTCATCTGCTGTGGAACCGAAATATGAGCAGAAATGTGAAGAGGCAGCATGTGATGTTTAATTGGTTAATTGTGTTACAGTAGAAGCTGGCCAGGTTTCACTTCAGACTATGCACGTCTTTAAAATGCAATGTTACAGAAGCCTAAAGAATGCATCAAGGTTGATTGTTTTCTCTGGGTTAGTCAATGAGAATGGATACATGGGTTTTAATTTTAAAATTCCTTATAGTCTCTGAACATTTAGTTGCAGATTATAAGAATCAGATGTAAAATTTGTTGTTTTGTGGCAGCAGTGCACAGAAAAGACATAAGATTCCAAAAAAATTATAAAATAAATAAGTAAGTAGTGCAATAAAAGGAATAATGGGGTTGTGTTCATGGACAGTTCAGAAATCTGATGGTAGAAGGGAGGAAGGTATTCCTAAATTGAGTGTGGGGGTTCAGGCTCCTGTACCTTGTCTCTGACGGTAGCAATGAGAAGAGATCATGTCCCAAATGCCGAGAGTCCTTAATGATGGATGTAACACTGGTACCTCTGAGGCACTACTTCTCGAAAATATCCTCGATGGTAAGGGGGTTCTGCCTGTGGTCGAGCTGGTTAAGTCTACAACCCTCTGCAGCCTCTTGTAATCCTGTGCATTGGAGCCTACACACCAGGTTTTGAAGGAACCATATACCTAAAGAAGTTTGCAGGAGTCTTTGGTGACATAACTAATCTGCTCAAACTCCTAGTGAGGTAGAGTCACTGGTGTTCTGTCTTCCTAATTGCATCAATATTTTCGGTCGAGGAATCAGGTTTATTATCCCTGACATATGTAATGAAATTTTAAAAACGCAAACAGCAGGAATTCTGCAGATGCTGGAAATTCAAGCAACACACATCAAAGTTGCTGGTGAACGCAGCAGGCCAGGCAGCATCTCTAGGAAGGGGTACAGTCGTTGTTTCAGGCCGAGACCCTTCGTCAGGACTAACTGAAGGAAGAGTTAGAGATTTGAAAGTGGGAGGGGAGGGGGAGATCCAAAATGATAGGAGAAGACAGGGGGGGGGGGATAGAGCCAAGAGCTGGACAGGTGATTGGCAAAGGAGATATGAGAGGATCATGGGACAGGAGGTCCGGGGAGAAAGACAAGGGGGGGGGAACCAGAGGATGGGCAAGGGGTATAGTCAGAGGGGCAGAGGGAGAAAAAGGAGAGTGAGAGAAAGAATGTGTGTATAAAAATAAATAACGGATGGGGTACGAGGGGGAGGTGGGGCATTAGCGGAAGTTAGAGAAGTCGATGTTCATGCCATCAGGTTGGAGGCTACCCAGACGGAATATAAGGTGCTGTTCCTCCAACCTGAGTGTGGCTTCATCAAGGTCCCGATGTGGCCTTCTATATATTGGCTTCCCGATGTGGCCTTCTATATATTGGCTTACGCGACTCCCTTGTCCATTCGTCCCTCCCCACTGATCTCCCTCCTGGCACTTATCCTTGTAAGCGGAACAAGTGCTACACGTGCCCTTACACTTCCTCCCTTACCACCATTCAGGGCCCCAGACAGTCCTTCCAGGTGAGGCGACACTTCACCTGTGAGTCGGCTGGGTTGATATATTGCATCCGGTGCTCCCGATGTGGCCTTTTATATATTGGCAAGACCGGACGCTTTGCTGAACACCTACGCTCTGTCCGCCAGAGAAAGCAGGATCTCCCAGTGGCCACACATTTTAATTCCACATCCCATTCCCATTCTGACATGTCTATCCACGGCCTCCTCTACTGTAAAGATGAAGCCACACTCAGGTTGGAGGAACAACACCTTATATTCCGTCTGGGTAGCCTCCAACCTGATGGCATGAACATCGACTTCTCTAACTTCCACTAATGCCCCACCTCCCCCTCGTACCCCATCCGTTACTTATTTTTATACACACATTCTTTCTCTCACTCTCCTTTTTCTCCCTCTGTCCCTCTGACTATACCCCTTGCCCATCCTCTGGGTCCCCCCCCCCTTGTCTTTCTTCCCGGACCTCCTGTCCCATGATAATCTCATATCCCCTTTGCCAATCACCTGTCCAGCTCTTGGCTCCATCCCTCCCCCTCCCGTCTTCTCCTATCATTTTGGATCTCCCCCTCCCCCTCCCCCTCCCACTTTCAAATCCTTTACTAACTTTTCCTTCAGATAGTCCTGACGAAGGGTCTCGGCCTGAAACGTCGACTGTACCCCTTCCTAGAGATGCTGCCTGGCCTGCTGCGTTCACCAGCAACTTTGATGTGTGTTGCTGTAATGAAATTTGTTGTTTTCTTTGATGTTGGCACTCAAGAATTTATAGCTGGTCACCTTTTTCACCTCCAACCACAGTGCATGTTCTCCTGACTTTGTCGTCCTGAAATCCACAATCAATTCAATAGACAATAGACAATAGGTGCAGGAGTAGGCCATTCGGCCCCTTTGAGCCAGCACCACCATTCACTGTGATCATGGCTGATCATCCACTATCAGTATCCAGTTCCTGCCTTATCCCCATAACCTTTGATTCCGCTATCTTTTAAGAGCTCTATCCATCTCTTTCTTGAAGTATCCAGAGACTTGGCCTCCACAGCCTTCTGGGGCAGAGCATTCCATATATCCACCACTCTCTGGGTGAAAAAGTTTTTCCTCAACTCCGTTCTAAATGGCCTACCCCTTATTCTTAAACTGTGGCCTCTGGTTCTAGACTCACCCATCAGCGGGAACATGCTTCCTGCCTCCAGCGTGTCCAATCCCTTAATAATCTTATATGTTTCAATAAGATTCCCTCTCAGCCTTCTAAATTCCAGAGTATACAAGCCCAGTGGCTCCAATTTTTCAACATATGACAGTCCCGCCATCCCGGGAATTAACCTTGTGAACCTACGCTGCACTCCCTCAATAGTAAGAATGTCCTTCCTCAAATTTGGAGACCAAAACTGCACACAGTACTCCAGGTGTGGTCTCACCAGGGCCCTGTACAGCTGCAGAAGGACCTCTTTGCTCTTATACTCAATTCCCCTTGTTATGAAGGCCATTAGCTTTCTTCACTGCCTGCTGTACTTGCATGCTTGCTTTCAGTGACTGATGTACAAGAACATCTTTTCCTTTTCCTAACTTTTCCTAACTTTACTCCATTTAGATAATAATCTGCCTTCCTGTTCTTAGCACCAAAGTAGATAACCTCACATTTATCCACATTAAACTGCATCTGCCATGCATCTGCCCACTCACCCAGCCTGTCCAGTCACCCTGCATTCTCATAACATCCTCCTCACATTTCACACTGCCACCCAGCTTTGTGTCATCAGCAAATTTGCTAATGTTACTTTTAATTCCCTCATCTAAATCATTAATATATATTGTAAACAGCTGCAGTCCCAGCACTGAACCCTGCGGTACCTCACTGGTCACTGCCTGCCATTCCGAAAGGGACCTGTTAATCGCTACTCTTTGTTTTCTGTCAGCCAGCCAATTTTCAATCCATGTCAGTACTCTGCCCCCAATACCATGTGCCCTAACTTTGCCCACTAATCTCCTATGTGGGACTTTATCAAAGGCTTTCTGAAAGTCCAAGTACACTACATCCACTGGCTCTCCCTTGTCCATTTTCATAGTTACATCCTCAAAAAATTCCAGAAGATTAGTCAAGTACGATTTCCCCTTCATAAGTCCATGCTGACTCAGACTGATCCTGTTACTGCTACCCAGATGTTTCGTAATTTCATCTTTTATAATTGACTCCAGCATCTTTCCCACCACTGACGTCAGGTCTATAATTCCCTGTTTTCTCTCTTCCTCCCTTCTTTAAGAGAGGGACAACATTAGCCACCCTCCAATCCACAGGAACTGATCCTGAATCTATAGAACATTGGAAAATGATTACCAATGCGTCCACGATTTCCTTGGTCTTATTGCTGTTGAGTGCAAGGTTATCGATGCAACATCACTCAAATAGCCGATCTATCTCACTTCTGTACATCTCCAAATGTTCCTCATTGACAATATATAAAGCAACCTACTTTTAATTCACTAAGTTAAAGTAACTTGTTATGCCAATGAGGGGGACGGTGGAGGGAATAAAACTAGGAGAGGAACATTTGGACTTTTCATTCAAAAATTGAGAGCAGGCGTAAACCTTATGGCCCTATGACCATTTTTGCTTAACTAATCTTATATCTTGTAAAAGGAAACATTTTCCTTTTCAATTCTGTCTTATGCTGTTGAAATTGAGCAATTCTTGCTTGATCCCATGAACTGAATGTACATTACAATCGCACCTTGTCATTGTAAGCTGTTTTAAAATGTTAACTGTTTTGATGACGATGACATTGAATTTCAGAAGTAGAATATAACACAATGTTGCTGCTATAGTATATGTTCACCATTTCTAACCACAGATCAACACATCCAAACCGGCAAGGAATTGAATCCCTGCTATGTTTTTAGGACTAGATAGTGGAAAACTTGTGCTTTAAGTATGTAAATCTCAGACATGGTCATTATGTGCGAATTATGTTGTGAAATCCAATCCAGGGCACATTGTCTGTCATGCCACGTACTTTTGAGCAAAACAGCTGAACATAGGTCATGAAATTCAGCTCTAGAAAAAAATCATTGGCCACTCTCATGTTTTCATAGTACTCCATTCAAGTGGCCACTTGTACTTGATGAAAATTCTGCAGTCTGGACACTGGCTGAGGAATCAGGATGCTATTGCACATTAACACAGCAACCTCAGTAGGAAACATTGTCATTTGTACAATTATTACCATGGGGTTTTCCTGCTGGCTATGCTACTTAAACTGTAGGAAGGCTTTGGAGATAAAGCAGAGATGTCTAAGGACCCTAAGGCTATAAGTGAAGAATATTCCCACAGATGATTGCATGGGCTGTCCAAGTTTGTTGTGGTCATGGAACATCCTAGACTCCTGTATTTCCTCTGATTCCAAACACAGATGGAAAGTGACTTTCTTTCCCATCAATTCCGGATGTGACTTCGTCCTAATGTTTGATCATTCAGATCCCAGAGTGTTCATTCATGGTTACTGCTGCATTGACGTATCAGGAAAGGAATATAAGCATGTCTATGACCGAGACACATGAGTGCGGTGATTGTTTGTTCTCTCTGCATGGGGACTAAAAATCACCTGTACATTTAACAATCACAGCGTTACTTCAGTTCCTTTCACCCAGAAAGCTCACACAAACTTCTACTGGAACATTTATTCTCAAAGATAGGCTGAAACCTGGGAAGTAGCGGGTGATTTTGGTCTTGAACTTGCATATTCCAGGAGGACTTTCTTCACAAAGAAGTCCTATGGTTTATAGGGTTCCCATCATTCAGGTTCATCACTGCGATCTCGATTGCGTTATGAGCCCCACCTCAAGCCAGATCACTGAGAATTTGAACAGAGGAAGATGCACATTCCCCAGACAGTTTCTTTTGCAGCCTCTTCAATAACAACAGTGCTATGGCTGGAGCACTGTTGTTAATGAATGCTACAGGAATGGATACAAGGCATTGAAGTAGCAATTTTTTGGTCTCTGCTTCTTTTTTTCACCTGAAAAGCAGTATTGCATAACGCTACATCCAAGCTATAATAAAAGGTTTAGATATACGTTAAGCACTCAGCAGCAGCTCTGCCTTTCTACTTAGAAGCAGGTCAATTTCTAGGAAAATACTTTTTTACATGTTTTGTGAATGGAGAGTACAGAATATTAATGTTTCATTTATAACTTGCTCTAAAGGGGGAAAGTCATTGTAGAAGTTTATTTTTGTGGTGGCAGAACATTGCTGGTTACTGATCTGTTTGCGCCAACAGCCAGAATAGTGGCTTTCAGATGACACAACTCCAAAAACTCAATCATTGATGATATTTCTATACAGTGTCATTCATTTGCTATGACAAAATAAGTAAATTTCTTTTTTTTATCAAACAGAATTTCAGGATTGTTACTGACATTTTAGCAATTGTATTTTTTTCCTTTTTAAACTGATAGCTAGGGACTTCGTTCATTCATTACAATCTATAATGGGATGATAGAAATACTATTGCCTCAATACAATATTTTGTTAGTTGCATTTTCTGTTCTGCAGTGCCTTTTTTTGTTTAATTAAGGCATGCTGTCAGATCAACAATCTTATCTCTCACTAGATATACAATTTAATCTAAGTGGTATCATCTAGTGAACATGTCAAAGTGGGATGAAAGCATTCGGTAGGATAATTACACTCATTAGCCGTGTAAGCCAACCTAAAAGATCAACACTTCACCATAGTGTTTATATCTCAACACTGTATGACCTCTTTGCTGCATGCAGATTGTTGACCCTCTAATTTTCCATCTGTATTTATGAAATGAAATTTAATATAATGTTTGAAACCAAGCACCTGAAATCTTGTCTCATTTCCCTCCTGGCATTTTATCCCCATGTGTTAAGCTTGTGCTGGCTGGATGAATTTTGGTCAAAATTCTTTAGTGTCTGGAAAGGGTTGATTCTAATGAAGAAAAATTTATGCTTTTGAATTGTAATGTTAGCCACTCAAAAGGGAAGGTGTGATACAGGTCAATGACAAAATGGCCACCTTCAACCACAACCTCAGCTGAAACAACCCATAATGGCTGTTTCATTATCCGTTTTTTAGCTTCAGAGCAGAAACTGCTATCCAAACTAGAATGATTCTTTGTTGCAGATTTACATGTCCCATTTTTAAATTGTTTAAAAAATGTTAAAGGTGCCATTTGGAGAAAATTCGAAAACTAATAGCATTTGTATCAAGATGTCCTCGAATATTTAGAGTGTAACACATTTTCTCAGTTATAAGATATCGCATTTCTGTAAAATACTTTATGCTTATGGATTCATGAAGCATAGACTTGAGGCCATTGAATTTAAAGCAGTCTCTATTACATCTCTCTCTCCTAAACAAGGAATAATTAGAGTACTCAAAACTTTGAATTGTTCCATTGAGTTACATTTATAATTCTGCAGTAGCATTGATGAACCCTTGTGGAGTAACCCGGGGTCCAAATTAACTGCTTTAATACAGTCAAAACTAATTATACTTTTTTATAGTTTGGAAATTAAGCATAACAACAGCCTTCTGGAATACAGATAGAGTCTTGAAGTACCTCTTGGTAATTAGGGTAAATTACTATTCAGCCAGAAGTGTCACCTACATCTATCTCCCGTTTTCTCTGTAATGGCAAGATTTCTGCCAACATCTGATTTGCAAATGATAGAAAAGCATCTTTAGTCTCAGATTAATTAGACAGACAATTAACATTATGCAGAAGAAACAAGTGGGCAATCAGGATATGTGTTGTCTCTGTAGTACTGCTATTATAAAGTTTCAATTTTGAGGCAATTGTCATGAAAACAATGCTGAAAAAAAATTGAAAATGTTTTTGAATCATGTGAATACATCTCAACTATAAACTTAACTGCATTTTCTTTACTATATATTAAATGATGAAGGGAACCCTGGTCTACATAACTTAAATCAGGTACTCTTTTGTCTGCATGGTTTGCTTGAATGTTAGAGTCCCGTGTTATTCTCATGGAGATTGTGTGTGCGTTAGTATTTCTTGTCACTTTCTCAGTTCCTGTAGCTAGCTCAGTTTACCATTGATTTGTAAAATAAATTCCTTTGCTAAGATCACTTAATTTTGGAAAAATAAGCCTTAAAAATTGCAAATTTTAGATTTGCTATGTTTGATTTAATTATTTAAATGTTTGTTTAGATGGTTGAACTAATCTTATGTCACTCAAATTTCACTGTGATGCTCTACTTTTCATCACAAGAAAACAGTGGTGCCAGTTTCAGATACAGTACAGCATTTGATACTGTGTGTTCAATACTTCAGTAACATTTGAGTAATTTTGTAAATATATAATTTGTTTAAGAATTCTTTATATGTTTAAATAATTAAATCGAGGTTGTATGCAATAGTACGTGAATGGCATATGTCATCATGCTGCCACATCATACATACGTGCATCACTTAAAGTAAAAACAAAGTTAGACTCACATTCTGGTTTCCCTTGCTTTTCTTAGTTTTATGTGTTGGAGTTACAAAACATAAGTGGTGACAAGGAAGTGTTAAATGAACCCGAGATGACTACCTATGCACCTGTTGAAGCGTAGTGAGATGCTTGAGATTTTTTAAAAAGCGCAGCAAGAAACAGTTGAGTTTTAAAAAATGCAGCATGTTTTTTTTCTTGCAAGAGGAGAAAGACGTTTGAGTTTCAAAACAAAGGCAGAAAGTGGAAAAATTCACGGGTTCATAAGTAGTAAGTACCAGGTGATAATCATAAATTTTAAAAAGCAGAAATGCCTGGCTTCATCAAAAGGTAGATGCATTCAGTTACACAAGAGATAACTGGCTGCTGTATACAGAATGAATTGAGCAGTATTTTGAAGCAAATGAAATAGCCTATAAGATACAAGTGCCAATTTTGCTGAGTGCATACAGTTTGCTTTGGGGTTTAATTGCTCGAATCAACCCAGCAGAAATAAGCTTTGCTGATATCATAAAAGTAATACAGGAACATTTAGAACCACAGCTATTGATAATTGCAGAATGTTTTTGGTTCCATAAGTAGAATCAAAAGGAAGGGAAAGCCATGTCAGTGTATGTGTCTGAGTATTACCAATTCAGTAATGGGGTTAATGATGCACTGATAGACCGTTTAGTTTGTGGAATGTTGCAGGAGAGTATTCAGAAACAACTCCTAACTGAAGCACAACTTGCATTTAAAAGAGCAATTGAAATACAGTAACTGTATCGATAGAAACAGCAGACAGAAATGCAAGTGAGCATGAGCAAATCTGCAACATTTAAACAGAAACCAGCCTGGCCGAACAAATTGTGCTACCATTGTGACAGGGGATCATATACACCAGACCGATGCAGATTTAAAGGATGAACCTATAGAAAATGAAAAACAGTAGGACAAATACAAAGAGCATGTTAAGCAGACAAAAGTAAATGGACTGTACGGGGAAGAGAAAAAGATAAGTCAAGTTACACTTTCAGGAAGAGCTTTAATCTGCATGCTGATGAAAAATCTGATAATGATGAGATTGACACAGGATTGGGTTACCTTGAGTTTTACTATGTGAAAACTAACAATGGAATGCTATATGGTTTACACTAGAAGTGAATGGCAAATTAATTAAAATAGAATTAAACACTGGCTTGGCTGTTTCAGTCATTCCACAAAATGAGTTTGAATGGCACTTCAAAGATACTGAACTGCATTTATCCAACTAAGAACTTGTACTGAAGAAAAGATGATTCCACAAATTATGTTTGTGACAGTAAAATACAGAACCAACAAGCTATATTGAGCATGTATGTGGAAAAACAGGAGGACCAGCATTGAGGGGATGTTAGTGGCTGAGACAACTACAGCTTGACTGGAAATCTATCCACTATATGCATGCCGCACCCTCTACAATAAAGTTAACTCACAGCGATAACAAAGATACTGCTGGATGATGCCACAACTGTCTCCATACTGAACTCCATGAGCAGTTGCCCAACCAATGACAAATAGGTGATGGTGCCAACCTCTGTGCTTCAGATTGGGAAGCGTATTGGATTAAAGAGGGACCGTGCTGCTCAGGGGAAGCACGAAAGTGACAAAAGTAGCAGTCTGACTACTACAACAGATTTTGTAGGCAACATATCTGAGAAAGCTTCTGATATGTTATTCAGGCAGTTACTTGTGAAACATGGCTTGGTTTTAAACTGGAGGAGAGTTCATGGAGCTTCAGGAAAGATGCAAGCAATAGGTTTCAATAGGTACATTCAATGTCAGAGAAATGTATACAATATACATCCTGAAATTCTTTTTCTTAGCAAACATCTATGAAAACAGAGGAGTGCCCCAAAGAGTGAATGATAGTTAAATGTTAGAACCCCAAAGCCCCCCCCCCAGCTCCTGCCTTCCATACATAGGCAGCAGAAAAGCAATGATCCTCCCTACCACCAGTAAAAAGCATCGGCTCCCCCCACCGAGCACTCAAGCGGCAGCAAAGCATCATTAAAGACACAGACTTGCAGTATCCCAAAGACTACTCATTCACCTGGTATTCGACATACCACATACCACAGTGAGAGGGGAGACATAACAAATCAACTTGCTGATTTATGGTGTTAAAAGTGTGTTGTGTCACTTCTTCCGAGCTTTGTGCCCAAAGAACTTGGGTCTCGGGGCACACTGCCAGCAGCTTGCTGCTTTCAATATTCCGTCTCCCACGACACACCAGTTTTCAGCGGTGGCACCAACCTCGAGTCCACCCACCTCCAGAGCCACGAAATCCCAGAACCCTGAAGGCGCACTAGTCTTCTAGGCCATGTCCTTGGCATATCGAATAGCGGCCAGCCGTGAGACCCCGACGGCAGGTCCCATTTCCGCAAAGAACCGAAGTCAGCATGTAACTCCAGGTCAGAGTCTTCAAAAAAAACCCTGAAAGGGAAAAATAGAGATATTAAAGATAGAAATAGAGCTGTTTCTGAAGATGCAAGCAAAGATAACACTGTTAGCATTTGGCTTTTGTGAATACAAACAACCAGAATCTACTCTGCATGCATTAAGGTTATTGCCTGAACTTCAAGTGGAAGACGAAAAAGCTGCTTGTAAGCTTAGATGCAAAGCCAAAGCCCAGCTGGATGAATGGAAGGCCAAAAGGAATGGAGTCAGTGGAGACACAAAAACAGAGGAGTCATCAGATGATGTTCTGGATGAGGAATACAAGAGGAGAGATCAGATCGTAAAGGGAACAATAGAAGGATTAGTGAGGGAATACTCTAAAACTAGAAGAAGAAAAAGGAGGAAAAAGAAAGGTGTCTAGAGTCTAAACGAACACGCCACGAGTAATGTCAGCAGAACACACTACACTAACACTGAACCAATTACCTTCTTGAATATGGTAATGCAACACAAACCACAACCAACACCAGCCATGCTGTTCCTGTGTTGTCCCTTCAAAGTTCAAAGTACATTCATTATTAATGTATGTATACATCATACAACCTTGAGATTTGTCTCCTTATAGGTAGCCACAAAAGCATGAAACCCAAAAGAACCCAATTAAAAAAAAAATCAAACATCCAATGCACAGAGAGAGGAAAAAAAAAACAAATTGTGGAAACAATAAAAGCAAGAAAACAGCATTCAGAAGGAAAGTGAGTTCATGGACATGAAGCCTGGAGTAGCCAGAGCAGGCCCACAGTCTCAGCCTCAGTTCATCACACAGCGGAGCAGAATGTCACAGAGCTGGTAGACACGAAGCTTGGAGCAGGCCCACAACCTCAAACTTAATGTAGCAAAGAGTAGAGCAAAAGTTGTGGGGCAGTGAGCAGAATTGTTACAGCCCGTTCCTCTGGTCCAGACACCCTGACTTTCAATCCATTGTTTAAATTGTCCAAATATCAGATCATTCCTCTCTCTAAGACCCGGCCCCTGTCACATCAATACACTCGAGGCCTGGACCTTGCCACCATGTTACGGCCCATATCCAACCTTTCCAACGTGGCGTGGAGCTGAGATCGATCAAACCTCACTCTTGGTTAAGGTGATGGGCTCCAAAACTTATCCACTCTAATTGTTCTCTGTTCCACCAGCCATGACTCTGTCTCGAAAGAGCCTCGACCTCACTCCGTTCACTTCTCCTCAAACACACCTCAACCTCTCTCTGACTGCTTCTCCTTGAAAACACCTCAACCTCACTCCGACCATTTCTCCTCAAACACACCTCAACCTCACTCCGACCGCTTCTCCTTGAAAACACCTCGACCTCACTCTGACCTCGTTTCCTCAAACACACCTCGACCTCACTCTGACCTTGTTTCCTCAAACACACCTTGGCCTCTCTCTCTGACTGCCTCTCCTCAAACACACCTCGACCTCTCTCCGATCGCTTCTCCTCAAACACACCTCGACCTCACTCTGACCACGTTTCTTCAAACACACCTCGACCTCACTCTGACCACGTTTCCTCAAACACACCTTGACCTCGCCTTGACAGCTTCTCCTCAAACACACCTCAACCTCACACTGACCGCTTCTCCTCAAACATACCTCGACCTCACTCCAACTGCTTCTCCTCAAACACAACTCAACCTCACGCTGACTGCGTTTCCTCAAACACACCTCAACCTCTCTCTAACCGCTTCTCCTCGAAAACACCTCAACCTCAGTCCAACCGCGTTTCCTCAAACACACCTCAACCTCGCTCCGAACATTTCTCTTTAAACACACCTTGACCTCTCTCCAACCGCTTCTCCTAAAACACGACTCTACCTCACTCTGACCATGTTTCCTCAAACACACCTTGACCTCACTCTGACCGTATTTCCGCAAACACACCTCAACCTCACTCTGACCACGTTTCCTCAAACACAACTCGACCTCACTCTGACCGCATATCTTCAAACACAACTCGACCTCACTCTGACTGCGTTTCCTCAAACACACCTCGACCTCACTCTGACCGCGTTTCCTCAAACACACCTCGACCTCACTCTGACCGCGTTTCCTCAAACACACCTCGACCTCACTCTGACCGCGTTTCCTCAAACACACCTCGACCTCACTCTGACCGCGTTTCCTCAAACACACCTCGACCTCACTCTGACCGCGTTTCCTCAAACACACCTCGACCTCACTCTGACCGCGTTTCCTCAAACACACCTCGACCTCACTCTGACCGCGTTTCCTCAAACACACCTCGACCTCACTCTGACCGCGTTTCCTCAAACACACCTTGACCTCGCCTTGACCACTTCTCCTCAAACACACCTCAACCTCACCTTGACCGCTTCTCTTCAAACACACCTCAACTCTGCCTCTCCTCAGTCACACCCCGACTCACTCCAACTGCTTCTCCTCAATCACACCCCAACCTCACTCCAAGCGTTTCTCCTCAAACATGGCTCAACCTCACTCCGACTGCTTCTCCTCAAACACACTTCGGCCTCACTTTACCGCGTCTCCTCAAACACACCTCAACCTCATTCCGACCACTTCTCCTCAAACACGCCTCAACCTCTCTCCATTTGCATCTGCACCTGCGTGCCTTGATCCTCAAACCAGCCTTGCCTTAGCTCACCTCTTCATTGTTTGCAGTAATCGTTTACTGTCTTTTTTTTACAGAAAAGTTATTAATAAAGTATTTAGTTGTATTTATTGTTTTGAAGACCTCCAGCAAGTTATCACATCCTCAGTAGCACCATCTTCAACTCTTGCAGTCATGCTTGGATCTCCTCAAACCCAGTCTCAGAAGGACATACAGCTGAGACAAATTGAAGGTTCCTCAAATAAGGAGATTCAATCTTTCACCTCTGAACAAGCAGCCCTGTCAAGGGACTACAGAGGTGATGAAAAGTGGGTGCTGGGAAAGACTAAGGACAGAACTGGACCACTCTACCACACAGTGGAGATTGCACCTGATATTATCTGGAGATAACACATCGATCAGTTGAGGAGTCAATTGTTAGGGAATAAAGCTGGCTACCACAGTCAGAACCACTTCCTGCAGTTTCAGAGTCAACTCCTACAACCACCACAGAGGGTGCCCCTGAGCCTGAGATTGTTCCACAGCTGCAAGTCCCACTTGCCAAGCAGAGTGATTCCTCTCATCAGGAAAGACATTATCCCACAAGAGTAAGAAATCCCCCACAATGATTAACTCTTTAGGCCTGAATTGACTATGCTGTGGATATCTGTATAGTAGTTGTATTATATAGTATACTGTGGTTGAGATACATTTTATATTGTGTCGGAGTCTACAGCTAAGCAGAGAGGTGTGTTGTGAATTTAATATTTGAGTAATCCTGTGTGTGTGTGTGTAAAATATTAAGCATTTTTGTTCATTTAAATAATTCATTATGAGTTATATTTATAAATACGTGAATTGGATGTCTCGCTTAACGAGACCACAAAGTTGGACTCACATTTCGGACTCCTGTGCCTTCCTTTGAATTAGTTTAATATTTTGAAGTTATAAAATATAACTGTACCCTTGTTGCTTAATGATTAAGTAAAGTTTAACTATGGAGTAAATGAGTTTAACCCTATACTAGATAAAGACTTCATTAAAAGCATGATATAAATGATGTTCACACAGCTTGCTGTGTAATTGCTTGAAGGATTATGCTGCAAAATTGTGAAACTGACAGGCTTTTAAACTTCCATTTATTCTGTATATGGAGATTGGTTGTATGTAGATTTATTTATTTATTATTGGGTATTAATATAAAATATTTCAAGAGATGGGAAGTAATGCATTTGAAAAACAGCAGTTATACTGAGCTAAATTGATATTCTGGAACCTACTGAAAATTCCGTCTAAATTCAGTTACTTCAATGAAAAAGTAATGGAATCCCTGAGAGGATATCACTTTTCCCTTAAAGTGAAATCTTAACTTATCATATTAGCAGAGGCAACAAAAATGAACCTCTGTTTAAGGCAATAGTTTTCTTAATTTTTTTTAAAAGTGCAGTTTTGTACAATCAAGTTTCTGTGTTTTGTGTATTTGAAGGATTAGATTACTGCACAACCTGTTGTGGTTTATTAGCTGTCCATAGTTCATTTATTCAAATTACCAACTAAAATGCTTCATGGCACTTCATACAGTGAATTCCTTTTGAAATTAGCAAAGGTTATTGACATAGATGAGCCCTGAATAAATACATAATGTCAGCTCATTGATTTTTTTTTTCTTCACAAAAATTTAATCAGTTCCGTATCTGACTTGATATTTTCAAGATTGTTTTGCTCATGAAAGTGTATCATTGTTTAATTATTATTTAAAGTGGCCCTTTGGTACTTGGGTTGTGGTTTTAACTTCCTGAGAGCAATTCCTGCTAGGTCAGCCAGAGGCCTATTTAAATCAGGAATGTACTTCTTAAAGCAAGATTGCATTCCCAATTGCAGTTGGTGTGGAGGATGAAGCTGATTCACGATGAATCACAGACTAGCCCTCAGGTTTTTGAGGCCTTTCTGGGAATCATGCTACAAGAGGCCAGGGGAAGGAGGGAAATGATAAATCCATCTGGTGAGACCAAGATCCTAAAATGACACATTTACCATTGAGAAAGATTATCATCCCCACGAAGAATAAACCCCAGAAATTGAGTCAATGTGTATCCATAGACTTGGGGCAAAAGCAAATGTGAGTTTCCATCATGCCTAACAAGAACTGGCAACACTGCTGTTCTGACTCTTAGCAACATTTTCCCCTTCTTCCTCTCCTCTACAATCGGCATGCACAATGCTGCTCAATCTCTTCACAAAAAACCACCAACCCTCACAAAGACCACAGTCAGTGTTCTCCACTCACCAGGTAATGCAGAATTCCAAGCTTCTCATGGCCCCTTCCTCAATTCAGTGTTCCTTTCCATTTAATACCTATTTCACATGTCTGCAGAAGTGTGCAGTGATTTCATGGCTACCCACTGTAGTTTGAACATTTTAAAATGTAATAAAATAAAAAGAATCAGCAATGGAAAAAAAATTAAAGGAAATGACCCCTTAACCGTTGAAAAAATTAGAAAAGAGCAATTTGACATTTCAAAGACTAACATTTAAAGAAACATATCAATCAGAAATGTTTGGGAAAAAATTGTTTGAGATTCTATATGGAAGGCCATGTGGGATAGGAAATTGTTAAAAGCACAAGAATGTGGTCAATCCACAGGGAGTAATATAGAAGACAAATTCAGTGTGAATTAAGACCATGGGTAATATTATCCTAGAGGCTACATAGTCAGCAATGAATGCAAAGATTATCAAAACGTAGAAAAAGAGGCCAGAGGAAGAAGGTCTCTGAACCAACGGAGGCAATGTCTCCTACTAGGATTATAAATAGGAAATGTGCACTCAAGATGACTAAATGTAGAAACACAAAGAGAGGTCACAGTTTCAACTGCGTGATCAAATCAAGATAATCAGAAAATAACACCAAAAACTCACTGAGTGTAATTGTGATCGGTATTAAGAAACTGAAAAGTGATGTGAATATGAACGAACAACCAATTATTTTAATTAAAACAAATGTTTTGTAGATTTTGTGGATGCAAGTAAATCATTTCCTAGCACACTAACCCAAATATCGTTATCTCTGTTTCAAAAAAGGAGATTGCTGAGAATTTATATACGCAGCCAAATCTACCTTCAGCTTCCACCACCTCATTTCTCCGTGTGATTAACTGTTCAGTGAATCTGTGAGCAGCAGAGACAACTGCAAGTCCTGATAACATGCACAAAATGCTGGCACTCAGCAGGCCAGGCAGCATCAGTGGAAAAGAGTACGGTTGACATTTCAGGCTGAGACCCTTCATCAGAACTGGAGAAAAAAATAGATGAGGAGTCAGAGTAAGAAGGTGAGGGCAGGGAAGGTGATAGGTGAAACCGAGAAGGAGGGTGTTGAGGGGTGAAGTGAAGAGTTGGGAAGTTGATTGGTGAAAGAGATACAGGGCTGGAGAAGGGGAAATCTAATAGGAGAGGACAGAAGACCATGGAAGAAAGAAAAGGGGAAGAGCACCAGAGGGAGGCAATGGGGATAAAGTGAGAGAGGGAAATAGGAATAGTGAAGAAGACATGGGGTTGTTACTGGAAGTTTGAGAACTCGATGCTCATGTCATCAGGTTGGAGGCTACCCAGATGGAATATAAGGTGTTGCTCCTCCAACCTGGGTGTGGCCTCATTGCAACAGTAGAGGAGAACATCGACTGATGACATGTTGGAATGGGAAGTGGAATTAAAATGGGTGGCCATCGGGAGATCTCACTTTTTCTGCTGGACGGAGAGTATGTGCTCGGCAAAGTGGTCTCCCAATCTACGTCTGAATTGAAGCCTCCTTGAAGTAGGTGGGTACCTCAGACTACTGAAGTGAGACATTAAAGATATCAGTGAACACTCCAGCCAGTTGAATAGCACAGGTCTTCAGTGCTCGGCCAGGTACCCCGCCTGGGCCAGATGCTTTCCACTGGTTCACCCTCCTGAAGTATGTGCTCACATCTGCCTCAGAGACTGAAATCACAGGGTCACTGGGGTTCATACAAGAGATCCATTCTAGAGTCCGATAACAGTGGGATAGAAATTGCCCTTGAGGATAGTGGTACATGTTTTCAGGCTTTTGTATCTTCTGCTTGATGGGAGAGGGGAGAAGAGAGAATGTCTGGGGCGGGTAGGGTTTTTGGATATGAAAGTGCAGGACTGCTGTGAAGAAGGAAACCTCAAACTTCTTGGCAGATGTTCTCTGATGAGTATGTGTTCTGTGTTGCTTTTATATTAAGTTTTGGAAGAAATAATGGCTTGATTAATTTTTTTTTGTATTGATGAATGTTATAGAAAACTGAGAGTTTTAATAGCAGGATAAGATTGGGCCTTTGGTTAGCCACCTGTCCGATTACTTCCTATTTCCATAGGCATGGCAGGTGCTTGAAAAGGGAACTGGGAACTCACTGCTTTTTATCTGTGAAGATATTGGAGCAGTACAAGTCAGCAGGAATTGCCTTACAATCTAATAAACCTTAATTGACCTGTGATCTACCATTCTAATCAGGAATTTTTAGAAACTGGGGAAAATGCAACATTCACTTAAATAATTGACTTATTGTCAATTAGCAAATCAGTTTAAATAAACTAGAGACTGAAGAGAAGGGAGTGTAAGCATCTGGTAAAAGCAGGAAAAAAAATGTCTAAGATGCTGCTACTACACAGGAAATAGCAAACCGGTGAGGCTCCTCTGAATTACAGAGAAGATCCTGGAACTACAGCAGTTTAAGTAGCTGGGGAAGGGGCAGACATTTCTGTGGCTTCAAATATCTCTTAGGATTGATATATCATCCCTCAGAAGGCAAAGTGAAAGCTGTTGATTGGAGACTGTGTCTGTGTGTTGTGGAAAGCATTTGACGGAGGAGGAACAGTCAGTGGTTGCTGTTCACATCAGTACCAATTGTACAGATAGTCGAGCAGTCTAATTCTGAGAGCAATGAAAGAGATTAAAAAACAAAACCTCAAAGGCCGAAGTATGCAGAATATTTCTGGTATTGAATGATACCAAAGGCTTATGCAGATAAATGCAAGGCTGGAGGAATGGCCACTGAGAAAGTCTTTAGATTCCTGTGGCATTGATATTGGTTTGAGGTGAGGGGTGGGGGTGGGAAATAGACCTTTATATGCCATATGGGTTTGCACCTCAAAGAGACCAGGAGTCTCTTGCTGCAAGAAGATTTGCCTGTCCTGTTGGGAAGGTTTAAATTCAAGAGGGCAAAAGAAACTAGAATGCATATTTAGGAAGGAGAAAATCGAGTCTGCTAATCAGTGAGTTTGGAAGATGGAAGAAACAAAGTAGAATAAGTGCATAAATTCAGAATTAAGGAGTTTAGCTGTACTGAGTAGGATGTACACTCAGTGGCCATTTTATTCAGCACACCTGCTCATTAATGTAAATATCGAATCAGCCAATAATGTAGCAGCAACCCAACGCATAAAAGCACTCAGACGTGGTCCAGAAATACAGTTGTTCAGAACAAACATCAGAATGGGGAAGAAATGTGATCCAAATTACTATGACCATGGAATGATTGGTGGTGTTCGATGGGATGGTTTATCTCGGAAATTGCTTATCTCTTGAGATTTTCACACACAACGGTCTCTGAATTTACAGAGAATAGAAACATAGAAAATAGGTGCAGGAGTAGGCCATTCGGCCCTTCGAGTCTGCACCGCCATTTATTATGATCATGGCTGATCATCCAACTCAGAACCGCGCCCCAGCCTTCCCTCCATACCCCCTGACCCCTGTAGCCACAAGGGCCATATCTAACTCCCTCTTAAACATAGCCAATGAACTGGCCTCAACAGTTTCCTGTGGCAGAGAATTCCACAGATTCACCACTCTCTGTGTGAAGAAGTTTTTCCTAATCTCGGTCCTAAAAGGCTTCCCCTCTATCCTCAAACTGTGACACCTCGTTCTGGACTTCCCCAACATCGGGAACAATCTTCCTGCATCTAGTCTGTCCAATCCCTTTAGGATCTTATACGTTTCAATCAGATCCCCCCTCAATCTTCTAAATTCCAATGAGTACAAGCCCAGTTCATCCAGTCTTTCTTCATATGAAAGTCCTGCCATCCCAGGAATCAATCTGGTGAACCTTCTTTGTACTCCCTCTATGGCAAGGATGTCTTTCCTCAGGTTAGGGGACCAAAACTGCACACAATACTCCAGGTGTGGTCTCACCAAGGCCTTGTACAACTGCAGTAGTACGTCCCTGCTCCTGTACTCGAATCCTCTCGCTATAAATGCCAGCATACCATTCGCCTTTTTCACCGCCTGCTGTACCTGCATGCCCACTTTCAATGACTGGTGTATAATGACACCCAGGTCTCGTTGCACCTCCCCTTTTCCTAATCGGCCACCATTCAGATAATAACCTGTTTTCCTATTTTTGCCACCAAAGTGGATAACTTCACATTTATCCACATTAAATTGCATCTGCCATGAGTTTGCCCACTCACCCAACCTATTCAAGTCACCCTGCATCCTCTTAGCATCCTCCTCACTGCTAACACTGCCACCCAGCTTCGTGTCATCCGCAAACTTGGAGATGCTGCATTTAATTCCCTCATCCAAGTCATTAATATATATTGTAAACAACTGGGGTCCCAGCACTGAGCCTTGCGGTACCCCACTAGTCACCGCCTGCCATTCTCAAAAGGTCCCGTTTATTCCCACTCTTTGCTTCCTGTCTGCTAACCAATTCTCCACCCACACCAATACCTTACCCCCAATACCGTGTGCTTTAAGTTTGCACACTAATCTCCTATGTGGGACCTTGTCAAAAGCCTTTTGAAAATCCAAATATACCACATCCACTGGTTCTCCCCTATCCACTCTACTAGTTACATCCTCAAAAAATTCTATGAGATTCGTCAGACATGATTTTCCTTTCACAAATCCATGCTGACTTTGTCCGATCATTTCACCGCTTTCCAAATGTGCTGTTATCACATCCTTGATAACTGACTCCAACAGTTTCCCCACCACCGACGTTAGGCTAACCGGTCTATAATTCCCCGGTTTCTCTCTCCCTCCTTTTTTAAAAAGTGGGGTTACATTAGCCACTCTCCAATCCTCAGGAACTAGTCCAGAATCTAACGAGTTTTGAAAAATTATCACTAATGCATCCACTATTTCTTGGGCTACTTCCTTAAGCACTCTGGGATGCAGACCATCTGGCCCTGGGGATTTATCTGCCTTCAATCCCTTCAATTTACCTAACACCACTTCCCTACTAACATGTATTTCACTCATTTCCTCCATCTCACTGGACCCTCTGTCCCTTACTATTTCTGGAAGATTATTTATGTCCTCCTTAGTGAAGACAGAACCAAAGTAATTATTCAATTGGTCTGCCATGTCCTTGCTCCCCATAATCAATTCACCTGTTTCTGTCTGCAGGGGACCTACATTTGTCTTTACCAGTCATTTCCTTTTTACATATCTGTAAAAGCTTTTACAGTCCGTTTTTATGTTCCCCGCCAGTTTTCTCTCATAATCTTTTTTCCCCTTCCTAATTAAGCCCTTTGTCCTCCTCTGCTGAACTCTGAATTTCTCCCAGTCCTCAGGTGAGCCACTTTCTCTGGCTAATTTGTATGCTACTTCTTTGGAATTGATACTATCCCTAATTTCTCTTGTCAGTCACGGGTGTACTACCTTCCTTGATTTATTCTTTTGCCAAACTGGGATGAACAATTGTTGTAGTTCATCCATGCAACCTTTAAATGCTTGCCATTGCATATCCACCGTCAATCCTTTAAGTGTCATTTGCCAGTCTATCTTAGCTAATTCACGTCTCATACCTTCAAAGTTACCCCTCTTTAAGTTCAGAACCTTTGTTTCTGAATTAACTATCTCACTCTCCATATTAATGAAGAATTCCACCATATTATGTTCACTCTTACCCAAGGGGCCTCTGACGACAAGATCGCTAATTAACCCTTCCTCATTGCTCAAAACCCAGTCCAGAATAGCCTGCTCTCTAGTTAGTTCCTCGACATGTTGGTTCAAAAAACCATCCCGCATACATTCCAAGAAATCCTCTTCCTCAGCACCTTTACCAATTTGGTTCACCCAGTCTACATGTAGATTGAAGTCACCCATTATAACTGCTGTTCCTTTATTGCACACATTTCTAATTTCCTGTTTAATACCATCTCCGACCTCACTACTACTGTTAGGTGGCCTGTACACAACTCCCACCAGCGTCTTCTAGTGCAAAAAAAAAAGAAAACATCCCGTGAGTGTTAATGAGAGAAGTCAGAGGAGAATGGCCAAACTGGTTCAAGCTGACAGGATGGTGACAGTAACTTAAACAACCACACGTTACAAGAGTGTGTAGAATAGCATCTCTAAATGCACAATGCATTGAACATTGAAATGGATGGCTACAACAGCAGAGGACCATGAACTTAAATTCTGTGGCCAATTTATTATGTATAGGAGGTACCTAATAAAGTGGCCACTGACTACTTCAACGTCTAAGGAATAACACAGATCAGCTGAGGGCACAGAATGATATATGTAACAAAATATCTTATTGAAATATGGCATGAAGAAAGACGAGGATAACTTCCCTGGTTGAAAACTTTACATCTGAAATAGAAGACTATGCAAAGGAAGACTGTTATAATTTTGATTAAAGAAATTATTGCAGGTGTGAGGAGTACAATATGCTTTAAAAAGGATCATCAAATAAAGCCATATATGTTGAAGAGGGAATATATGTAATCACTCTTTTGTGAGTGTGCTTATGTTAGAGTATTATAGAAGAGCATTTCTCAGAAATGTCTGCCTGTATGCTCTAGTGAATTCGAATTGAATTGAATTGACTTTATTTCTTACTTCCTTCACATACATGAGGAGTAAAAATCTTTACATTGAGTCTCCGTCGTTAAGGGAGGTACAGTTCCCATATCAGTCAGTGATGAAGCCAGTCAGGATGCTTTCAATTGTGCCCCTGTCAAAAGTTCTTAGGATTTGGGGCCCATACCAAACTTCCTCAACCATCTGAGATGAAAGAGGCACTGTTGTGAAAGGATTTTATTTCAATTTCTCTGATATTAATTGAAATAGAAGCAATATAAAAGTCATAGAGAAGCAGAAATACTAAAACAAATTCAAGAGAACCTAGTTAGCTAATGTACAGCAAGGCAGCAAGAGGGTAAGCTAATGCTGTCCTTACTTTTAGAAAGTGAGTCTTCACAGCCAAAGCTAGTTTAATTTAGTAAAAAAAAATTGGATAGGAATAACCTGGTTCAATTCAATTTAGCAGTTGTGGTAAAGGAGGTTGATGAAGTCCAGACCTGATGAAGGGCCTCGGCCCAAAATGTCTACTATACTCTTTTTCATAGATGCTGCCTGGTCTGCTGAGTTCCTCTAGCATTTTGTGTGTGTTACTCTAGATTTCCAGCATCTGCAGATTTTTTCTTGTTTGTGATGATTACACATACAGTTTTGACTTCAGCAGAGGATTAACAAAATATTTTTAGAGAAAGAAACTTTATAGAAACAGCTGGGAAAAGGATCTACAGAAAGACAGTACAGGTTTGTTGTGATCATTGGCCTCTGTGCTGTAATATTCTTTCAATAATTCTGTAAGGATATGGGTAGACTGGGAATAAAAGTTTCAAGCAGGCTGAAACTAACTTTACCTAGCTGATTTAGTTTTTTAATAAAACCTTTGGAAACAACTCCTTGAAGGTATACCAGAGTTGTGGTGGGTCTTGAAGAAGAAGGCAGTGCAAGTTTGATACGGATATTTTCCCAGCAAGAAAAGGTTGTAATTGTCAAACACTTGTCCTCTTGCTCTACCTGGATGTTAACATGCATAGAAAGGATTAGGACCAAGGAGGAAAAAGAAGCTTCATCAGTCACTGAGACTATAATGCTGTAGAAAATTTAGGTATAGTAAATATAAACAGTTCTGGGAGTAAAGCCAAAATAAAATCAAGTAGCAGAGTAGAGATGAAAAATATTGCGGCTAAGTCAAGAGATACATTAGTAGAATTAGGGAGATAGGGAGTAAACTAAAAGAATGAACAATGACTAGTAGGTGTGGATTCAAAGCAATGTAGAAAGGTTACAGGGAAGTGAAGCAAAATTGATATCGGGTAGGGGATGGTGAGGACTTGAAACACTTTGTCATAGATGAAGAAAGCTAGAAATTATCAGTGTATCTTGATGTTAGTTGGCTTTGCATTTGAAATGCCATAAACTACAAGAACAGAAAAGTGGGAATGGGTTAAATGACAATATGGGGTTACAGTTTGTGATGGTATTGGGGTTTGCTGACTGTAAAGTTCTAAACCAGGGGTTCCCAACCCTTTTTATATCATGGACCCTTATCATTAACTGAGGGTTTTGTTTAAAACCCCTGTTTTAAACTCAAATGGAGATCTTAAGCCCTATCTGATGTAGAGAGCTACAGATACCCTCTGTAAATGAAGGTTATACTGTAGTCACCAACTCTTCAAAGGTTTCTCCTGTTTATCTTCCATGCCAAGTTTAGCTGCCAATAGCCATTATCTGAGCAGTGGCACCCCCCTCCCAACCAAGGAAGGGATTGTTTCAACTAACAAAGTAGTTTAAACACATTTCATTTATTTTTAGTGATACACATTTAAATTTAGATAAAATTCTGAAAACACATTTAAAATTTACAGAAGACTTCTGTCTTATAAAAGATTTCCCAGTGGACAGTGAATATCCATCACACAAGTTGCCTTCCTGTTCCAGGGATCTAGTTTTGATCCTGACCAGGGGTGTTTTGTGGAGTTGCCAAACCCTTTCCGTGACCTTGTAGGGTTCTGTTTTCTTTCCTTAACCAAAGCACATGCTGGAAGGTTATTTGACTACTGTAATTTACCCCTAATGTAGGTCATAGCAGAAGGATTGCAGCTGATGAGTATTTTCAGGGACAATAGATTACCATTAGATATAGGAACAGAATTAGGCCATTTCACCCACTGAGGTCTGCTCTGCCAGGGAAATACCTGGAGAACATGATTGAGAGCTGGCATAGACTAGATAGGTCGAATGCCTTTTTTATATACTGTGACAAAATGTGAAGTAATATCTGATGAACAGAGCGTGAGTCAACGTTTACACACTGAGCTGGGTAGCCTTCTCCTGTGCTGGAAATTTCCATAATTCTATGAATTTTCTCCCCTTCACTAAGGAATTTTGCACAAGAACTGTGTAATGGTCTTATTTCTCCTGGTTATGTTAACGTTTTAACTTTAACATACAATAGATTATTATTACCTTATTAATTTATTGTTACAGCCACTAACACTGGCTGTATGTTTTACTGCACACCTATCAAATCTCATTCTCACAAATACCTAGATTTTATATGATGACAGTGGTAGACAAAAATCCTCAACCCTATTTTCCTGAAAGAGATAAAAATTTGGCTAAACTTCCTTCATGTAAGGATTTTTAGTAAACTTTACGTAGTTGACTCCAAAAGGATCCATACACTACCAGACTGTTCATCTTTTTCCTGTGTTTAAGATTTTATTTTAGACAAATACACTGCTATAATTAGTTGCATAACAGTGACCATATTAGTAAAGCACTGGAAGACTTGAGTAGTTTGATAATGTCAAGTGAATGCCCAGGAGTACAAGATCCTGAAGAAGATGCTGCATGCTAGTCAGTCTAGAAAGAGATGTAGGGTATTCTGCAGATCTCAGAGTGCTGGCAATTATTTGGGATCTCTGTGGATGATTGGAAAGGGAATACAGAGGTTGGTGGATTGGTGGTCAAGAAATTGCATATGTTAGAAATGAAATAATATCAGACTGTAAGAAATACAGCAAATCAGGCAGCACCTCTGGAAAGAGGTTTCAGGTTGAAGATGCTGAGCATGTCCAACATTTTTTCAGCAAGTGCAGTAGGTATAGTTATCATGGTTTGGAAGCTGTCTGGAGACAGAGAATAATGCTTATGCCTTTTTGCTCATTTAGTTAGTTGGCTAATTGATCAATTTCCCTTCTGTTTTTATAATCTTAAGTACGAATTACTCAGTTCAAACTGATTGGAAATGACAAAACTATTGAAAATTCTTATTTTCATCTAATTTCATCAAATAATTAAGACACATGGGTGGCGGCAAACTTCCTCTGGATAATTCCCTATTAGAATCATTGGTAGTTAAAGTCATGAATCTCTAAGTAGAGCTGGATCTCCTTTGCGTGTTATATGTAACAAATTGATAATCCTTTTGAAAGTTAAATAGAGCACACAGCAAATCTTCCCTCTGTGTATTTTAACATATTCTATGTTTCTGAACTCTCTTACTAATTCTCATTTACACAAGTTGTGAGTGCATAAGGTACCAAAAATTGTCAGCAGTAATCTTAAAAATGTTTTAAACCACATCTTAGATGGTTTTAAAGTGCACTTGTCAATTTTGAGTGATGAGTTGGAGTTTTGTAATTAAAAGTACTAGGTTAATATTACAAGATCTTTGCTACAACACACAAAAGATGAAAAGGGAGGAAACTGATTTATTCCATTGTATGTCTTATCCTTTTATAAAAGGAATCTGGAATTCATTGCTGCAGATGGCTGTGGAGGCTAAGTCATTGAGATAGATAGGTTCTTGATTTGTAAGGGTGTCAAAAATTACTGAGAGAAGGCAGGAGAATGGGTTTGAGAGGAGTAATAAATCAGCCATGATGGAATGGTGGAGCAGACTTGATGGGTTGAATTGCCAAATTCTGCTCCTATGTTTTGTGGTCTATTGGAGCACGTCTGGCTTTGAAGACAGCCCAAAGCAGTGGCGTCTTTAACTCGAACATGAAAAAAATCTGCAGATGCTAGAAATCCAAAGCAACACACACAGAATGCAGGAGGAACTCAGCAAGCCAGGCAGCATCCATGGAAAAGAGTAAACAGTCGATGTTCTGGGTTGAGACCCTTTAACTCTACTGGTTGTAGAGCATATATAAGAAGTTTAAGCAGACTAAAAAAAAACTCAGGACTGATGCAAAGTCTTGACCTGAATATCTAATTAACTTTTTGCTGCCTGATCTACTGAGTTGCTCTAGCAGTTTGTTTTCTTTCAGTCTCGTATCTCTAAATCTACCTAACCCAAGCCCAAATAAATACAGACCATAGCACAAGAGCTTCCCATGTAGAATGGATATAAAAGTTGTACCCGAATAAGCTTTTATTCAGTCATGTTATTCAGCTAAAAAGGAAGATTTACTTTCCCTTTGGCCAGTGACTTATAACTGCCACTATGTTGCTGAATGCCAAATGGCACTGATTCTTTTTTCTCTCGCAGACATTTACATTTTTCATTGTGGATTTCCTTTTAAGATGTTATTTCAAACTCACATGTTATTGTTGGAAAACCATTTATGATTGCAACATAAAGATACTTTGTGAAATCAAAGAAATGTCATGCTTAGTAAAATCGGCAGTCTTGCCTTGTTAATACTGCCTTCTGTCACAAGGTGGCAGCAAGAGCATCATTTTTAAGGAACTTTCTGATGCATTTGAGAATCTCAGGAGATAGTTATGAAATTATAATGATTTATTGACTCTTTATATTATCTTTTTTTCCCAAAAACAAAATCACAATTTTGTGACAAGTACAGTCACATGAACTGTAAACAAAGTAATTCTTGATCAGGTTTGGTATGCTTCTACATTCATATGATTAATGCAAACTATGGCCATATTTACATTGAACATGTTAATTCCATTCTATCATTCTGTCTGGAATGAATCAGTCTGTCTGAATCCCTAACACTTTTCCACTGAATACAACCAGGAATTATAATTTTCAAACTTCATAATATTAAAACATCGACATCGCCACCCAATTTGTGATTATGTTAAGTGAAAAAATGCAAAATGGTTCCATGGGTAGAAATTTTAATGGTTCAAGCATGATTTTTAAATAGCAAATAATTAAAATATTTCTGTCAAATAAAGTTACCTTTTACAGGGCAAATTTGAATAATATTTACGTAATAACATGTTAATGGAATTGTAAAACCGGTGAACCTCTGGCAAATGCAAATGCCCGAATTCAACAGCTTATTAAGCCACATCTCCATGTAAGTAGGGCCATTGATATATAGCTAAAAAGAAGAAAAAAATACTGAGTGAGCTTCTGTACTTACATTCTACAAGAATACAAAATGTTTAAATCAGTTATAATATCTATAAACACATTGAATTAAATTTATAAGATCCTTTCATTAACGCTCACTATGGAGTCAATCCACTTCCTCTTACCATCTTGCCTTTTTCTGCAAAACTTTGACTTGGTTGTATTACCCTAATACTTATTTCTGATTTGTTACAATACAGCATTACATTACACTAAAAAAATAATATTTCTGGAAAAAATAACATTAATAGAATCTTTTACAACAATGTGCTGAGAAAAGCAACAAAATATGTTACAAGTATGCCAAAACAGATGAAAAAAATAAAATATTTTGTATCTGTAATAACTTAATGCATACCAACTAATTCATAATAGTCCTTGTGTTTGGTGAGTGTACAGATCTATTCTTTACCGTAATATTTCAATATTGATAATGGTCCATATTAAATCTTTGACAAGTAATGGAAAAGTGCAGTGACATCTCTGTAGAAGTCAACAGAATCAAAGCAAATGATCACTTCTGGCGGTTGACGTCTCGGGTTACCTTGCTGAACCTTAGTCAAGAGGATGCTTTGGAAGTTATGTAAAGCTCTTGCATTACTTTGTCATTAATTTTCTTTCCTACTGACAATTGCTCAATATTAAGCTCTAAACATTGACAAAATAGAAGCAATATCATCAAAGGACATGTGAAAGTTCATTAGGAACTCTCTGGACACATCACAATTTTGATCATTAAACTCCCAGAACTAATACTTAATTGGTGATAAGAAGCAGTTAGCAAAAGTTGGACCATTTCAACAGCTTTGTTTTTGGTACTGATTTGCCTTTACTACAGGGACTCAGATGATCTGTTTTCCCCTAATGACACACAATACTGCAAAGATGATAGCAGTCTGTGTATTTTAGGAGTGGAAAAAGGCACATATGGTATGCAATTATAGTTTTTATTATAAAATCCTTCTGTCATTCCAAAAAGTGCCAGGCCATAGTTGGGTGTAGATCCACAAGGTGCAGAAATCTTCAAGGTTAAGGCATTACATACAGGCACAGCATGTCATTAAAAAAACTGATGGGTTGCCATTCTTTAGTGAGAGGTCTGAATACAAAAATGGGAAGGCTATGTTTTGGTTATCTTAAACTGTGGTGAGACCACATATGGTGCAGTGTTGATCTCATCTAAAGAAGGATTTTAATGTGTTGGAAGTGTTTCAGCCAAGCTTTGTTAGACAGATACCTGAAATTGTATGCTGTCAAATGAGGAATGATCAGACAGGCTAGGTTTGTATCTGCTGGAGTTTAATAATGTGAATTTGATTGAAACATACAAAATCCTTGAGTTTTGATAAGGTAGATATGAAGGTGATGTTTCTTGTGGGGAAAATCCTGAATTCTTGGGTCACACACAATTTGAGGTGATTTTCTCTCTGAGGCACGTGAGGAACTCTCTTCCCAAGGCTCAGTGCAAACAGAGTCGTTAAATACTTTTAAGGAGAGGTAGATTCCTGACAAGTAAGTCATGGGTGGGAATCCAGAGCTGAAGTCTTAATTAAATTGCCCATGTTCTTATTAACTCATAAAGAGGTTTCAAAGTCCAAGCCTTTAATTGGTATGCTTGTGTTTTCATGAGCCTAACAGAGTTGACTGAATGGAAGGATTGCAACTGAGCAGATTCTTGCTTTGCCACCTGCTCAATCCGATGCACAACGATACCAAGAATAAAACAAAAACTCAAATTATTGCCTTCATAATTGGGTTAAACTGAAACAAAGACACTGGCTGACTGTAAAAAATAGTATAGAACTGCCACTGTAACATGGGTGTTGTCTAGTTGTGGTGGATTGATAAAGTGAGACTACTTTACCACCAAGGATCCTTCCTATTTATCCTAATCCCTGACAACACAGCACTGTTGCCAGAGGAGCTCGCCCACCTACTTAGAAACTGGCATGTATAGAGAAAGTCTCACTTAAAGATCAGAAAACAAAATGGCAAGATGAAAGATGTAAGGTGAGGGGCCCAGTGAGAGCAACATGAGCAAACAGAAGAGAGAGTGACACAGGAGAACATGGACGGTTTCCAGTTGGGTGCTGGCATGGAACCAATGCACTTGTTGATTTATTTTTGAGGCAAAGCCAAGAGTGAAAGGCATGCTGTGCAGTGCCTGTATTTGCCACATTGTCTGAGCCCGGAGGTACTCCACTGGAAATCTCTTTCCTGCTGCCATTTTTTTTTGTCTGATTTATTCCATGGGGATAGTGAACTGTTTGTGGCAGCATCCTGTCAACAGCGAATGCCCTATTACAAGATATGTCTGACTAGGTGTTTGGTCTCTGAGGAGAGAAAGCAAACTAGCTGATGCACTCCTACTCTTTGTCACAAGCTTCCCCAACCCAGCAGGTTAACTTGCCATTACTTAAATGGAGGGTTATGTGGGAGTATTTTTTATTAACTAGTTTGGCAGTAAAAAGGAACAGGAGTTCAACAAAAGTTGCTAAGTCAATCTGAGGATTTGTTGAACTGGGGAAAGGTCAAATTTAATCATTTACCATGAATGTGGTTAAATAATGATGGACCGGAGGGTCATCACAGGATTTGGAAGTGTAAATTATCAGATGTGCTCATCAGCTGAGAAATATTCTGTAAGTAAACTTTGACACAGAAAGGGGTATCTGTGAACTTGAGAGATATTGTGAAATTATACAGACAACTATAATAAACTGTATGAAGAGAATGTTTAAAGAAATTGAAAAGGACAGATTTTCAGATCAAATTGAGTATTGCAACTAACACCATTAAAATAGTATGCAATATTTTCAGATTCAGTAAGAAAGCCCGGATTTCCTAAGGAATTTCTCACGCATGGTGGAGCCGCAACCTGCTTGCTGGGAATGGCTAGTCCATTTAGGTTCTTCTAAGAGTAGGTACTCCATCAATCTCCATAATCAAGGAATTGTATCGGGGAAAATTCTAGACTAGTTCAGTGACTGTACCCTTCACAGACATCTGTAATACCACACTTTGGCCTTCTTGTCAGCCCAATCATTAATGAGGCTGAACTGATTGAGGAAGAGATTTTATTGTTTCTACTGAAGGCAGAATGACTGACTTTAGAGCCCAGTAAATTAATTTCCAGCCCTTCAACTCTTGTGGTGCACAGGCAGAATAATCTCTACCATGCGAGGCAGATTGGACTAGCCTAGACATGCTAGCTCTACTGATGTGCCTGCTTGCCCCCTTGTAGATGCTGATCACTGACGACTCCAGTGGTAGCATTTCTAGTCTGGGTGAGTATAGTGGAGGTGGGTGATATTTTTTCCCTCCGATCTGCACACGTACTTGTGGAGCGGACCACTGACTGGGCCTAATATTCTTGCTAGGGCACTTTTAGAGTGTTCAAAGGGGGCAGGTTGAATAATGATTTCACATGAAGCACCTCCCTCAAATGATTGTACATCTGTGAGTCAAAGTACTAACTAACTTCAGTCTGACATAGCTTGCAGGTACTCTCCGGCAGTGATTACTGGATGCCACCAGCAAGCTTGGCCAACTTTTTCCATTTTTGTCTCATGAGTGTTTCCAATTGCAATCAGTTCAGATCAGACATCAGCTCTTATAATTCCTGAAGCATTGTATCACATAGATTTATCCACAAACATGTAGAATGAGAAGAAGGCAGCCTGCTCAAGGATTGAAGTCTCAGAACAGCCCTGAACACAGTAAGGTAGCAGATATCTTTTGCTGTATTGGGGATGCCTTGAATTTCCCCCTTTCAAATGGGATAGTAAATGAAAACCCCACCTACTTATTTCTAAAGACTTAGAGCATGTCATTTGAAGAGCATGGGTGCTGTTTGTGCCACCAATGACACTGATCAATCAAAACCAGGTTTATCAGTTGTTTATCTTGGTGCTTGCCATGAACCTATTGTTGCATCTGTGTTATTTCCTGTGGTTCTCTGTTCAACAATAGTGATGATACTCCAAATAGGGAAACCAGAAAAGATCAGGCATATAGAATAAATGGAAGTTCTTAATCTCCTCTAAAAAAATATGAGCATGAATGCAGCCATTCTTTCATATGCAAATTCAACTCTAAATGTAATGAGTTTTTCTTGCAGACTGTCCACATCAGCATTGGTGCTTCGGGCAGTAAAGTGGCAGTACTGATGCCTCATGATGGCTGTAAAATGGAAGCTCCTGTGTGATCTCACCTTTTGTAATGCATGTGTAAACCTAGCTGAGTAAGGTTACCGGCCACCTGTTGCATTTGGTTCAGCTGTGGATTGCCTATCTATGCTTTTCCAGCAAAATATCCAATTGTTCTTTATCAATCCCTGCATTAATGGTGTCTTTAGTACCAAAACTTCAACAATTGTCTTCCGAGCTCCTAGATATAATGAACAATCAATCGAATCATTAAAGACTTGTGAGAGCAAACAGGGCTGGTGAAAAGGCACCTTTTTGTACATTTTCCATCTAATAGCAGACCTTTGGTAGAAAATTCATCTTTGCTGGTTAGATTGTGGTAAAACGTTGAACTTTTTATATGTTATGGAATCATATACACAAAAAATTTAACATTTGATGGGGAATAAATATACATTATTCATGTGAACAAATAAACTTTGAAAAGTAAATTTACAATGCCCCATAACATCATGGGGAAAAATACCCTTCTACAAAAAGAAGATGCTGTCATATTGTGGCTGTCCCAGCTTTAGAATTTCATCTTATGCTCTTCTGTGTTGTCACCGAGAACCTGATGGACCTGATGCAATTAGGCCTTGAGCGTCTGCTGAGCTGAGGAAAAGGCACTTCCTATGTGTAACTGCGAGAAGTTCTGTCACCTAGCATCAGAAATCTCTTTAACGTTTCTCTCTTAAATAAAACAAACAAGTTATGGGTTAAGGTAAAATGTTCAGCGGGTCACGAGGGCCACAACAGATTCCAGATTAAGCAGACCACCCCAGAGATGAGTGCCGTTGCTGATGGGACTGTGGCTGTTGCAGTAGAGTTGAAGATGGGATGTTGCTTCTGTCGATGTGATGGTTCACGTGCAGGTTCCACTGTGATGTAGCCATTGATAATCCTGATATTGGATGGCACAATAGTTGTACTGAAGGGAGAAAAGAAGAGGCCATTATTAGCTGGCTAGGAAGTAAGAAACATCTACAAAATAAATTGACATCCTTCAGGCCTGTTACAGAGTTTGACCGTAAATTAGTTTCTATCTTTCGTCTGGTTCACTAAACTTGCGCTAGATATAATGGTGTGTAGAATATTAATTGCACATTGGATTCTATACCAAAGTCACAAAATTGGCCAGAACCTTTTTAGTAGCAATGCTTTGTTGGTTTGCACCTAGAACTGTGTGCTAAACAGAATCAGTACAGTTCTGGATAGGTTCAGGCTCAACTAAATGTGGTTTTTGGCAAATTTTTGCATTCTGAATAGGGAAATACATCAGAACTTCTACTCAGGAGATGACACTGTCAGTGCAGAAAGTGGACCCCCAACATTCTGTCACCCTTCTACTGCCCTTGTTCCTGCCATTCTTCAGCTTGTATCTCATGTCCCTCAATTCTGAACTGGTATGCTCTTGGCAAATCCCAGCACCCAAGATGAAACTTGCTTCTCACTGAAGTTAAAAGATTTGCTGTCATCTCTGGGCACATACAGTGGCTATAGATCTCTGTGATGCTACAGTGAGCAGCAAATTGGGAGAAAGAACAGAGGTTTTCTGGAGCAGTTGACAAGACCGGTAATGAGGAAGTCAAAATTCAAGCTGAACTTGACCTCAATGGAGAGAGATGTCTAGGTATGAGGGTATGACTGTGGCCTTCCCACAGATTTTCTCGTATCTTCGTGTATTAGTCTGGGAAAACCTGGGCTTGCAAGTACATCAACCTGGAGTGCTTTTGATACAGGGTTACTGAAGATCTGGGTCTGGGCACATCTTTGTTTCTAGGCACATTCTGCTCTCTGCCATCAGTTGGTAGCGGTAGGGTCAGGTTTCCTGGTGTCACCAGAATCTCACTTCTTAACAGACATAAATGTAAGAAAGAAGCAGTAAATAAGTTCACCAAAGGCCAAGGTTGCATCCAAAAACTCCAATATCTATCAGCCAGAGAGCAAAGGTCCATTGCGTTATTTGCACTGTAACATAGTCAGTTGAGTGAAGGTGAGTAACATACAGCAGTGCTAAATGCAATTCTAAATGCACACAGTTTTACCAGGAAGTGAAAGCTTGTGCAATTGAACATAGATTAAATCATGCCTCTTCAATTTCTAGGCTGGTGTTCACTATGTTTGTTTGTTTATTTATTTACAGAGACAGTGTGGAACAGGCTCTTCTAGTCCAATGGACAGCACCGCCCAGCAACTGGTCTATTTAACCCTAGCCTAATCACAGGACATTTTACAAGGACCAATTAACCTACTGACTGGTAAGTCTTTGGACTATGGGAGAAAACTGGAGCACCTGGAGGAAACCCACGTGCACATGGGAAGAACGTACAAACTTTCTTACAGAGGACACTGGAATGAACACTGAACTTTGCCCCGAGTTGCAACAGTATCACACCAACTGCCACACCATGATGTCACTCAAGTTGAGTGAGAGATGGTGAGTAACACAATGTTCTCCAATAGCCCGCCTCTTCTGTGATTCTTATCTCAGCTGTCAAAGGATGTCAAGTGAGATAATGCATGGCTTCCCACCAAACGTGAAGTAGACAAGAGTCAGTTGTCCACTTATGGACTCCAGCAATTTTTACAATAGGATTATGCAGTGTCACTCTTGGTTATTTTAAGTGTCCAGTCCGGTGAGACTACAACAAAGAAAGGGAGTTACGTGCCTTAAAACAAAATGCATCTCTCAAGTGGCCACTTCGGTATTTCATGTGTTTGTAGGCTTATTTAAGTTAAATAAAATATAAAACAGGATTGATTTCATGAGAAACTTTATGCCAGAGAAGTTCAGACAAGGCATTAATCTAGCTCAGTAATGTTTTCCATCAAGTTTAATCTTTAAACATACATGGCCCAGTGAATGCAGGTCATGTTATTACCTGCAATCAAACAACAAACTTGGCGCCTTTAAATGCTCCTGGAAATGGAGTCACAATGACTGGTAGTTAAGGTCTTTATAAAAGATTTCAAAGGCCACATGGTAAAATGACAGATTCTTATTGTTACCATTAAAACAGTAATTTCCTGTGAGGATCAAATCTGGTTGCACACCAAATTATTTGTTTGTAGAACCTGTTGCTTAGTTATGTGTAAATATATTCTGATCTCATTCACACACGTGCAGAATGAGTTTAACAACAAATTCAGTGTAAATAATTAAGACCAGCGGAAGGAGTCAAGATTGTATTCCCATTTATGAGTGAAAACTAATTATTGAGGGTAAGCAAAGAGAAATTGCACAAAAGAGTTGCAATGAGACATCAGGAAAGTAATGATCAGCACCTTCACTTAAAATTCTGGATTTAACTTCATTTTAAGCCAGTTTAATTGGAGGGTATTTCCCTGTAAGTCTTTAGTTTAGGGCTGAATTAATTATAATTGGCGAGGAGACACCAGAGACTGCGGATGGTGGAGTATGAAGCAATGAACAATCTGATGGAGGAAGTCAGTTGGCCAGGTGGTTGTGATTAGATGAGGAGTGCGGGGTGGGGAAGATGTGGGTGTAAGACCTGCTGCACTTGGGCCCTGATGCAGAGTTTCAACCTGAAACATCAACCATTCTTTTACCCTTTGAATGATGTTTGACTGGTTAAGTTCCTCCAAAGTATTAATCTTCTTTGTTTCATATCTTCAAGAAAAAATGGAAGAACCCGTTGGTTTCTCTTCCACACATGCCAATCACTGGCCTAATTCTTCCAGCACTTCTGTTTGTGTTTCAGATTCCATCGTCTAAAATTTTGTTTTCCAAGATATTTTCAAGAACAGGGATTGACTGAAACTGAACGTTAGGGAGAAGAAATGAAGATATCTAGGGAATAACGTCCATAAGCTGTGCCTCCATTTCTTTCAGTTTTCTTTTTAAACAAGAATTGTTCTATATATCAGGTTTTTTGTATAAATTTGCAAATTCCATAAGGGAAAATTACCATTAGTCAAACTGCTGTAACACATGGGTCACTTGAATTTAGAATGGCTAATGTTTCATTTGAATTGTCGATTATATGTATTTGTTACATGACTATATTTCAACTAATGGATAAATGCCATCTTTTGGTGTTATCAGCAATTTCTTACTAAATCATGTTAAATAAACAAAACTGAGAAAGTGACACACTGACATAGTATTCTAAGTTCAGAAGATCACTCAAAATGTTGACAAGCCATATGAAGTATTCAAGGAAGCAATAGGTTACCCTTGTCTGTCTTGATCACTGACCCTATCACTTCTATTTCCTTCTTTACCATGTAAGACTAATTCCCAATTATCCTTTAGGCCTTCTACTACTTTAAACATTTTGAGTTGCAGTACAGTGTCAATACAAATTGCCTGAAAATTGAGCTGAGCATTGAAAGTGGGAAATTCAAATGCTGTCAAGACCTCCTATCTTGGGAGACAATGAAGTTATACCAGAAAATCACAAGAAATAGGAGCAGAATTAGGCTGCTTGACCCCTCAAGTCTATTCCATCATGGCTGATTTATTATCCCTCTTAACCCCATTCTACTGCCTTCTCTCTGTAACCACTGATGCCCTGACTAATCAAGAAACTATGAAATTCCACTTTAAATATACCCAATGACTTGGCCTCCACAGCAGTCATTGGCAATAAGTTCCACAGATCCACCAGCCTCTGACTAAAGAAATTCCTCCTCATCCCTGGCCTGTAGGGACATCATTCTTTTCTGAAGGTGTGCCCTCTGGTCCTAGGCTCTCCCATTATAGGAAACATCCTCTCAACGTCCACTCTATCCAGGCCTTTTAATATTCGGTAGGCTTCAATAAGATTCTCCCCTTATTCTTTTAAACTCCAGCGTGCATACCCAGGACGATGAAAAGCTACTCAAACATTAACACTTAAATTCCCATGATCATTCCTGTGAACCTCCTCTGGCCCCTCTCCAATGCCAGCACATCCTTTCTTAGATAGGGGGCCCAAAGCTGCTCACAATACTCCAAGTACAGTCTGACCAATGCCATAAAAAGCTTCAATTCGTGCTCATTTCAAGTCAAAATCCAGGCATAAGATGAAATCATGGAATCAGCTACATTTAAGTGGCAAATTGGATGCCATAAATGGACTTTGAGTATAGAGATTGTTCAGACATCATCAAATGTGGAAAACATTTTAGGTTCACTATTCAAGAATACGTTGCTGACCAGGTTGCAAAGTGCTCTTTTCTCTAAATCTTTTAAAAGGATTGCTTCAAAGGTATGAATTGGCAAATTTAATGGACAGCAGAAGGACACACAGTTCTGTGAAAGATTATATTGTATGAATCACTTCAACTCCTCAATATAACAAGTATTTCATCTGATGATAAGGACCAAAAAAATGTTGAAGCAGACATCCTTCTAATATGAACCACATTTTCACCTAAGATGAAATTCTCAAGTGCATGCATCAGATTGATAGAATATTACTTTTTTAGAAGATTGGATCAGTAGCAAAATGGTCCAACTCTAACTACTGCATACAACATAAAGATATGAAGTAATAACACACTTGGAACTAGATAGAAGGGCCAATGATCATTTTCTCTGGCCAACCAAAACTTGTATTGTGGAACAACTTGCAGTAAGTGAATAAAATTTTGCTCCTATTACGTAGAATCTGTTCCATGTACTTATTGGATGATGTCTGCTAAACACGTGCAAGTTTAATGCAACTATAGGATTGTGAATTTTCAATCACATTACATGATTCAAACCAGATCACTGAATTTGCCATTTGTCTCATCTTGAAGATACATTGCTGCAGGTCATAGATCATTACAGAACTGAGCTGAACCAGTTTTAGTACAAGTTTTGAAAATTATTGTACATTCTAGCTTTTTTTAAATGTGCAAATGGGGTATGTCCCATAATATCTCTAACATTGGGCTCATGCTGAATAATTTCCCATTACGTGCAGACCTGCTTGGGTGCAGCATTAGAACATCTGCATTTCTAAGTCAAGTGGAGTTGAATGCAGCCTAATAATAGACAGCCACACCAGCTGCTGCAACTAGCTATAAATTCCACGGAATTATAATTTTTCTCCATTAAAAGTGAACCCTAAAATATATTCCAGTTCCCACACCTGCCTACCCATTACAAATGTGCTGATTTCAGCCTGAGCAACAGTTCTATAATTAGTAGCTAAACAAAACAGCATTCTTCATGTCATTCTAGGAAGATTCAACAGGTTATTTCAAAAATAGATGACCGGAAGCATCAGAAGAGAAGCAGATTTGACCAGGATTGGTGATGCACACAGGAACAATCTAGCAACAACAGCTGTGTGGTAAACTAGAACCAGGATGGCAGGGTGACACCTTCCTCCTCCTGATCCAGAAATACTTGAAAGAACTATTGTGCCTACACTCCTCCATCTGAAGTCAACCCTAAGCAGGGCCTAGACATGGAACTTTGAGACTGAACACTGAACCAGAAGGTTAAGAGTTAAACCAGGTAATGAATTAACCCAGTGGAGAAATTTATTTCATAGCTTCATACAGCACAAGAGGAGGAGGCCAATCAGTCCATAGCCAGTGCACAAAATGAGCAAAAACAGATGCTTCTGGGCTAAAAGTACAACTACCCCATGAGATGTAGAAATTGTTCTACTTGTGATCTAATCATATTCACAGAAATAGAAGCAGGATTCTGGGGCAGGCAGAGGGCCAGCGCAGGGTCTCCAAGAAGAGGAGAAGGGTTGGAGACAGGAGAAAGGATCATCGGTGTGGGGTGCGGAATTCTTACCAATGAAGTAGGCTCTGAGATGGAGACAACAGAAGAGTTTGGTGTAATGGGTGTGGAACTCGCTGAGGCACGGGCAAAGCAAGACAAAAGTCAAGCCCTTGCTAAGGACAGAATTTTTGCCTCAGTGAGGGGAAGGTCGGAGGTCGGCGGGAATGGTGAAGAGACAGCATGGATTAGAGCTGGGACTGAAGGGGGAAGAAGAGTTGTCAGAGCAAGGGGGAGGGTTAGGGTGTTCAGGGAATGAGGGGTGGTAGGAAGATGGAGGCTCTGAGGATCCAAGAGTAGAGTCGAAGAAACCTGGGGTTGGAGAATGGTTCTGGGGAAGGGGAAGGGGAACCTAGGGGCCAGTAGCGGCAGCAGCAGCAAGGAAGGTCTCGGCTGGCGGCCAAGTTCCAGGCTGGAGACAGAGCCAGAGCCACAGGCCCAGCCCGCACAATTTGCAGTCTGAAGGTATCTGGGGTCGTAGGAACCGGAGTTGGTAGCTGTGGAATCCAAGGTTTGAATCCACTCAGGGCTGTTGGAACTGGGGTTGGTGACAATTGTGTCACTGCTCTGGAGGAGTCCAGGGTCATCAGAGCTGGTGTTGGAGACAGTGAACTCCACAGTCTGGGGTGTCCAATCAAACTGAGGTCCTAGCAGGAGGCAGCAGGGTCAGGGGTGCGTGCAGGGCCACTGGAACCAGAGTTGGATAAGGTGGGATCCACGGTCAGGAGTTGGGCGATTTTTTTATATATATAATGTGTGTGTGTGTGTGTGTGTGTGTGTGTGTGTGTGTGAGAGAGAGTGAGAGAATGAGAATTGCTGCCTTGAGAAAATTCACTAGCTTCCACTCTATCTGTGCCTCTTATCATCTTATGCACTATATGATAAGACAATCCATATGGAGTACTTCCGTCCTCCGTGCAGATGAGATGAATGTGATTCATTACTTCATATAAGCAAAAACATTTTACTTATTAACTTTACATTTAATTTTACTTATTCATTAATACTTATCTAGAAATTAAATATTCATGGTTTGATATTTTGTGATTGCAGATGCTGAAAGTCAATATTTTTGGTTTCCAAAGTAAATCTTCACTGTGATAGACCAGGGAAGACGAGCTATCCTGGCTGAAGATTTAGATTATTTATCTTCTATTTATTCTGCTCCATTTCAGGCATTATGAATGCTGGAGTCAGAAGTATATTGAAGTCTTACCAGATAAAACAGGTGTCAGACCAATGAAGTGATGTATTCCTCGGGTCAATAGTGCTTTCCTTGAGACTCCAAATCTAACAGGAAATACTATTGCAAGATTTTCATTGTACATGGACTGGTGACTTGCAGGACCTGTCTGCACCTTGCATTACAACCAGCAATGGGCTTCAGTGGTGACTGACACGGGGTCAACTTACTGACCCTGGTGTTTTAGGGGCTTTGGGGTTGAAATAAAGTTTGTTTCCAGGTGACGCACTTTGGGTCAAAAGGATAAATAGAGGTGTCATTGTGACAGATTGCTTTATGAGGAATCTTGCATCTCTTGCTGTACAATAAGGTTTTGATTGGTGTTGAAGAGAAAAGCCTCCTGTTTTGAGCACACTACTAGGAACATGAGAAGTAATTTTAACTTTGAAGTGAAAGGTAACTGAAATCACTTCTAGCTCAATAACCTTTGAAAATATGAGGCCCTATAATTCTGGCTTCTGGATTATTCCCAAATTTAGGTATTTTTAGCTGCCAAGGCATGAGGCACTGGAATGTCATCCTTAACTGTTTCCAGCTTTCTAACTACTCTCCTCCTTCAAGTCCTTTATTAAATAGATATCACTCCCACCAAATTTTTGCACTCTTATCATATTAGCTACATAATGTGGCTTGGCGTTATATTGGATGGGTTATGTACCTCCTGAAGAGTGTATTCAGATATTTTACTACTATAAGGACATTATGTACAGTAGTTGATTTGGCTGCAGTATCTTCTGTAATTAATGTATATCATTAAGACCTATAAACCCTTCATGGGTCTGGTACAAGGTCATATAGATCAGGATTTATTCAAAATTGAGAACTTGAACAGGAAAAAAAGGGAAGTCAGAAATTAGAAATGGGAACAAAGAGAAAGATGATCATCCAGCTTGGCTATGATATGAAAATGGAAATCCTATACTGTACTAATATCTGCCCAGGGATTCAAATAATGAGTGACAGTTACTGACTTGGTCCAACCAAGCAGAGTCCACTGCCAAGAAGGCCCACCAGCGCCTTTACTTCCTGAGAAAGTTAAAGAAATTTGGCCTGTCCCCTAAAACCCTCACTAATTTTTATAAATGCACCATAAAAAGCATTCGTCTAGGGTGCATCACAACCTGGTATGAAAGTTATCCTGTCCAAGACCGAAAGAAGCTGCAGAAGATCGTGAACACAGCCCAGCACATCACACAAACCAATCTTCAGTCCTTGGACTCACTTTACACCGCACGCTGTTGGAGCAGTGCTGCCAGGATAATCAAGGACACAACCCACCCAGCCAACACACTTTTCGTCTCTCTTCCCTCCGGGAGAAGGCTCAGGAGCTTGAAGACTTGTACGGCCAGATTTGGGAACAGCTTCTTTCTAACTGTGATAAGACTGCTGAACGGATCCTGACCCGGATCTGGGCCGTACCCTCCAAATATCCGGACCTGCCTCTCGTTTTTTTTTGCACTACCTTACTTTCCCTTTTCTATTTTCTATTTATGATTTATAATTTAAATTTTTAATATTTACCTTTGATTTGTACTCCAGGGGGCGCGAAGCGCAGAATCAAATATTGCTGTGATGATTGTATGCTCCAGTATCAATTGTTTGGCGACAATAAAGTATAAAGTATAATTGGCTACCTGGCAAGACTTTGCAAGACTGATAAGAAGAAAAGGCATTCAGTAGAAGGTTGGAAAAATATAAAAGATTTTGAAGCTGACTTCTTCCTTAATCTACATTGAAAAACTAATGCATTTAAAAATCATGTCAACTATTGTCATTTCCAAAAGTAATCTGGAATTAACCCAGACCCCTGAAAGAACAGCTTTGAGATGACTTACACCGAGAAACAGGTGTTAGAACAGGTCTTGCTTGATGCTAATTGAACCTCACATCAAGCTACCGATGCTTTGTTGATACCCTTTCTCAATGCTCTACAGCCATAAAAGGCACAATCCATGTGGCATTTTCCTGCCTTTTCTCAGAAACCTTTAATGCCCTGACTAACTAAGAACCTATCAACCTCCACTTTAAATATACTTAATGACTTGGCCTCCAAAACTACCTCTGGCAATGAATTCCACAGATCCACTACCCTCTGGCTAAAGAAATTCCTTCTCTGTTCTAAATGCATGTCCCTCTTTTCACTACGGAACCACTCACTGCACATCCATTCTATTAGGGCTTTTCAATATTCTACAGGTTTCAATGAGATATCCCCTCATTCTTTGAAACTCGAGCAAGTACAGGCCCAGAGCCGTCAATGTTCTTCAGACATTAACCTTTTTATTCCAGGAATTGTTCTCATTAACCTCATCTGGACCCTCTCCAATGCCAACACATCTTTTCTGAGGTATGGAGTCCAAAACTACTCACAAGACTTCAACCTCAGTCAAACCAATGCCTTATAAAATCCCAGCATTAGATCCTTGCTCTTATGCTTTAGTCTTCTCGAAATGAATGCCAACATTGCATTTGCTTTCCTTACCACTGAATCAACCTGCAAGTTGATCTTTTGGCAATACTGCACAAGGACTCCCAAGTCACTTTGAACCTCTGATTTTTTAAATTTTCTCCCCATTTAGAAGATAGTCCACACCCCTATTTCTTCTACCAAAGAACATGACCACACACTTCTCTACACTATATTACATTTGCCATTTTATTTTCTATTTTCTATTCTCCTAATCTGTCCAAGTCCTTCTGCAGACTCACTGCTTCCTCAACACTATCTGCCTCTCCGCCCAACCTTATATTATCTGCAAACTTGACCACAAAGTAATCAATTCTGTCATTCCAATCATTGACATATAACATGAAAAGAAGGGGTCCCTATACTGACCCCTGTAGAACATCACTAGTCACCACTGACAACCAGAATAAGCTCCCTTTATTCTTTGCCTCCTGCCAGTCAGCCAATCTTCTATCCATGCTAGTATCTTTCCTTAATACCATAGGTTCTTATCTTGTTAAACAGCCTCATGTGTGGTACCTTGTCAAAGACCTTCAGAAAATCCAAGTAAACAACATCCATCAATTCTCCTTTGTCTATCCTGCCTGTTATTCAGAGAATTCCAGCAGATTTGTCAGGCAGGATTTCCCCTTAAGGAATCCATCTTGACTTTGACCTATTTTATCTTGTGCCTCCAAGTACCCCAACCTCATTCTTAATGATGGACTTCAACCTCTTCCCAACCACATAAGTTAAGCTACCTGGCCTATAATTTTCTTTCTTCTGCCTCCCTCTCTTAAAAGAGTGGTAGGACTTTTGCAATTTTCCAGTCCTCTGGAACCATTCCAGAATCTAGTGATTCTTGAAAGATTATTAGTAATGCCTTCACAATCTCTTCAGCTACCTCTTTCAGAACCTGAGGTGTAGTTCATCTGGTCCAGGTGACTTATCTACCTTCTGCCCTTCTAGTTTTCCAAGCACCTTCTACTTAGTAATACCAACTACACTCACTTCTTCCCCCTGAAACTCTCAAATTTCCAGCATACTCTTAGTTTCTTCCACAGTGAAGACTGACACAAAATACTTATTAACTTTGCTATTTTTCTGTCCCTCATTGCTACCTCTTCAGTATTATTTTTCAATGGTCCAACATCCACTCTCGCCTCTCCTTTACTCTTTCTATATCTGGGAAAAAAAAATCTGGTATCCTGTTTTATTTTATTGATTAGTTTACCTTCATCTTTTCTCTCCATATGATTTTTTTCATTTGCCTTCTGTTTGTTTTAATAAGCTTCCCAATCCTGTAATTTCCCATCAATTTTTGCTATAGTGTATACTGTTTCCTTTCAAGTATAACACCTTCAGACCTGTATTCATCACCCTTTTCGATTTTGCCCCCTTGTTAATTTCAACTCATTCCCCTGACTGCAATTTTGTCGTATCATCGGTGTGTCCTTCCTCACAGTCTCCCCATACATTAGGTTGATGGTATACCAGCTGCCCCATCCTCAGCCCTATCACTTTGGTTCCCATCCCCCTGCCAACTTAGACTAAATCCTCCTGAACAGCTCAAGCAAACCTGCCTGCAAAAGACCATTCAGTAGTCTTATAGTGGCAGAGTAGTAGTGGTTCTTCAGCCTGGTGGTATGTGCTTTCACAGTTTGGTATCTTCTGTCTGATGGGAGCAGAGAGAAGAGAGAATGCCCGGGGTATGTGGGGAAATGAAGTCATGAATATGTTTAAATAGAGTGGAATCAAAAGCAGAAAAACGAAATGAAATGGGAAACAAGAACAGAAGGAAAAAGCATAAAAAATAGAGAGGAATCAAAAGCAGTAAAAAAAAAGTAATTTGCTACATTTGACTTCTTGTTCAATCCACAGCCTTTGCTGAGTCAAGTAAAGTCAGGAGATGAGAATGAATGCCCCTCACGTCATCAGTATTTCACTGATCGCAAATCAGGGAGTTCAAGTGCAACTGAAAATGGCAGTAAACTATCTACTAGCTGTAATCATATGTCAGGTCATCATCATGGAATGGCAAAGGCATTGTCTAGTTTAGCCATCCTCCTGATAACTACATATTGTTCAGTTCCATTGGCAACTCCCCAAACAACGCTGCAGTCAATAAGCATATGCAGTGAGAAGCTGGACAGCATACAGGCTTGACTTGATAAGCAGAAAATAACTTCTGGCAATGAATGGTCCAAAAATAGAGAACAATATCATCAAGCTACTTACCAAAAGAGTTTTCCTCTGTATTCCTGATCGCAGTTTACATACCGCCAAAGGCGATATTGTGCAGGCACGCAAGATATTGAATGCAAGAAACAAGAAACAGCCTACCCCGACACCTTTCAAATCATTGTCAGGAACTTCAGTCAAGCTCATTTGAAGAACTCTCTGCCCAATTATCATCAACATATAATCTGCAGCAGAGGGGATCCTAACATACCTGACCATTGGTATCTCTCACTCTCTGGCTATCCATCCCATAGGATGATGATGGTTCCTTTCAGTCAGTTAGTGGGGTTTATACCCCACTCCTCAGAAAGGAACAGCGTGTGCATGAATGGATCTTAGGTGAGTAGGGGGTTGCACAGGTCCAGACCCACCCCCTCGACATCCCCTCCCGGATCCAGCAGCATGGTGGGGTCCAAGACGGCTGGGGGAAGTTCTGTTGCAGTGAATGGCCAGACCAAGCTTCGATGCAAGGGATGCCCTTTTCACGCTTCACAGCACGTGTTTGCTAGATGGCCGCTGACCCTACGAGAGGGTTCATCCACCCTTTGACAGGTCTTGTTTTTCGCCCTGCAGGGTGTCTATCCACCCTCTGCACCTGGCAAGCCTGGTGGGGGATCTGGTTTAGTCGCCGCCCATCCGACCATGCGACAGGTAGTACTGGGTTACATGGTACCAGTAGCACTCAGAGGAGTGACCTGACTTCCATTGCTATACTATGAATGGGAATGCCTACCTTTCCATGCCTAGACCACACTTCAGTAAATCTGAACACTTCTACCTGCATATAGGTAGGAGCTAAAGAGCAAGGCTCCAGAGATCGCTTCTGATTGGAGAACTGGGCAGTGTTCAAGGACTCATCAGAGGCTCTGAATGAATACACCATGGTTGTCATGGACTTCATAAACACATTTAGAGATGAGTATTCAGTTCTGGTCACCTCACTATAGGAAGGATCTGGAAACCATAGAAAGGGTGCAGAGGAGATTTACAAGGATGTTGCCTGGATTGGGGAGCATGCCTTATGAGAATAGTTTGAGTGAATTTGGGCTTTTTTCCTTGGAGTGACAGAGGATGAGAGGTGACCTGATAGAGGTGTATGAGATGGTGAGAGGCATTGATCGTGTGGATAGTCAGAGGCTTTTTCCCAGGGCTGAAATGGCTAGCATGAGAGGGCACAGTTTTAAGGTGCTTGGGAGTAGGTACAGAGGAGATGTTGGGGTAGGGTTTTTTTTTTTACGCAGAGAGTGGTGAGTGCGTGGAATGGCTGCCGGCGACGGTGGTGGAGACGGATACGATAGGGTCTTTTAAGAGACTCCTGGACAGGTAGATGCAGCTCAGAAAAATAGAGGACTCTGGGCAACCCTCAGTAATTTCTAAGGTAAGGACATGTTCAGTAGAGCTTTGTGGTCCGAAGGGCCTGTATTGTGCTGTAGGTTTTCTATGTTTCTATGAGTATGCTCCAAAAAATCATTCAGAGTCTTCCCCAATTAATAGTTTCCTGATTGGTCAGGGCATCAAAGGTTATGGTGACAAAGCAGGTGTATGGGGTTGACTGGGATCCATGATCAGTCATGATGGAATGGCGAAGCAGACTAGATGGACTGAATGGCTTAATTCTTTTCCTATGTCTTACGTTCTTATAGTCTAAGCCCTATATGAACCATGAGATCTGCAACCTGCTGAGGACCAGATCAGTAGTATTCAGGTCTGGTGTCCAGGCAGGATACAAGAGGTCCAGGTAGAGGCTCCAGAAAGCCATCGCATAGGCGTAGTGGCAACTCTGGACCAAATTTGGTTCTCTGGTTCAATTCATTACAGATAGTCTATATCATGGAACTCACAGTCCCATGGGAGGATTCAGTGGCTGAAGCTTATGAGTGCAAGAGGCTACACTATGCAGATCTAGAGGCTGAAACTCAGTAATGGGCTGGAAAACCAAAGTTTGTTCTGTGGAAGTGGCTTGTAGGGGATTTATAGCCACATCCACCATCAAATTGCTGATGGAGCTAGGGATCCATGGTCAGACTCCACGGCAACCATCAGAGGCACATCAGAAGTGGCAGAAAGAAGCAGTCACTGGCTTTGGATCAAGCAAGAAGACCTTTCCTGGGCTCCAGGATAGCAACAAGGGAGAACACAATGGGGGTGGTGACTCTGGGATGATTGAGCCCTCCAGAGATGTAGTCGGCTAATCAAAAAGCCCTGTGTGTCAACCCTGTGCCACTTCCAGTTTCAAGGCAGTCTCGAGCAAATGCTCATGACTCATTGGCACAAGGGATATTGACATCTTATCCTGTGTTTTCTGATTTTGATTAAGTGGACCTGTCCAGTGACTGCTGTGAAAAGGCAGCTGATGACAAGGGAAAGACCTTGAGACTCATGGAAAGACAGCTGACAGGAGGGAATAGACCCCAATGGGACTGTCATGGGCTAGTTACCCACGGCAACAGTCCTCAACGCTGTTTCAGCATGTAGGAGACACCCTTTAATGGCTATGAAAAGGCAACAAAGGAAGATGTTCCTAGAGCCTGCAAGAGTAGCTCAATGACTGATAACATGGCGACAGACCTAGGAACAGAATCTACCATGAATAAAGAGAGCACTGCACGAGACCACCAAAACACCAGCAGCAGTAGCGGGACACAAGCGTTGGGTGTGCATCTGTGGGTGGGAGAAAGTAACATCAGGAAAAGGGTTGAAGATCCATCAAGAGAGGACAGGGTACTTGAGGGAGCAGAGACAGGGGCCTCACATTGACCAGTACTTCTTGCAAAGTCAGTCAACTGAGTTGAGTGAAGTGCAGCAACCGGACACAAACCTAAGTTTGCAGAGCATCAGCATCCCTGTCACTGAGGAAATTAGCACAGAAATCCCAGCTGAGGGACCTACCCAACCACCAACATATCCTAAGGAGAGAAAGATCAAAAGGCATAGACAGTTTGTGAAGAGTCCTAAAACTGCTGATAAGAAACAGTGAGAAGCCATCAACAACTACTTGAAGAAAAATTTGGAGCAATTAAAAGGAACGGCAGAAAAGAAGTTGGATGCAATGGAAGAAATAATCTACTGCTATGGGAGAGTGCAATTTGGAGTCAGTGCAAGGAAGAGTAGAAAGACGTCATCACCACTAATAAAGTCCAAGAGGCAGCAGGAGATTGAGTGACTGGTTCGAGAAAGGAGACAGCTAAGGAAACAGTGAAGAAAGCCCCAGACAGTGAGAGGGAAGGCTTCAACCAACTTCATGCAGATATCAAGAGCCGACTGACAAAGTAGCAAAGAGCTGAGAACCCAAGGAAGCTGAGTAGAAAGAAAGAACAAACAAGTACACGATTCTACAAATATCCTTTTAAGTTCACTAAAGGTCTCTTCACACCGGAAATAAAGTGAAATTTTGACTTCATAAAAGCAGGAAATGGAAGAGCACCTGGAAAAGATTCACACAGACTTCAAAAGGCTGGAACACATGATCATTCCATCCGACATCCTGCCAATTCAGTCCCCCAACTACCACCTGGATTCTGACCCTCCAAGATGGAGAGAAGTGGAGAAGGCAGTCTGACGAGCAAGAGCAGCATCTGCTCCCAGGCCTAATGGAGTACCAAAAAGGCTTTATGAGAACACCGGGCATCTTGCAGTTTCTCTGGAGGCTCATGAGGGTAGTACGGCAGGGGTGACTAATACCCAAAGCATTGAGAAGGGCTGGCGGCATCCTGATTCCAAAAGAAAACGATACAGAAAACATCAGTCTGTTTCGACCAATCTGCTTGCTGAGCGTTGAGGGGAAAATCTTCTCCACTGTAAGCACAGTGGCTGGCCAGCTACCTGGAAAGAGACAAGTGTATTGATACATTTGTACAGAAAGCACAAATTCCAGGGTTCCGCCAGTATTTGGAACATACAAGCATGAAATGGTAGTAGATCCAAGCTACCAGGAAGGAAAAAAAGTGGACCTCGCCAATGAATTTGGCTCATTTCCCCATACACTCCTCTGGGAAGCATTTGATTTCTTCCAGATACCAATGCTCATCACAACAACTGGTGAAGTTGTACTTCCAAGACCTGCAATTGTGCTTCACAACAGCAGAGTTTACCACAACATGGCAATGTGGAAAGAGAGCATGATCTGGATGGTTGGACGGTGGGTGGCCCTGATGATGGATGCTGCTTTCTTGTGACAACACTCTGTGTAGATGTGCTCAGTGCTGGGGAAGGCTTTCTTTACCCATGATGGGCTGGGCTGAATCCAGTGCTTGTAGTATTTTCTGTTCGAGGGCAGTGGCATGGAAACACCAGGGTTTTATATGATGTTATATATGTACTTTGATAATAAAATTGCTTTGAACTTTGAAGTTCTGAGCCATTAATATTTGGTGGGGGTGAACAGAATCCTCACCAGTCCAGCCCCAAGAGCAGGTTAAAGGCAAAATATTCTGCAGTAAATAACTCTGTCTCAACTCCACAACTCTTTGCAGCACTTTCAAGGGAAACTTTTTTCATTCTACCTTCATCAGAGTTAACAACATTCTTAATTGAGGGCAACATTCTTCAACAGTATGGTCATGTCTGGTACAACAAGATGTCAAGCTTGTAACATGTGGGAGAGTCAATTTTTAATAATACCTACAGAGACTATTGTTTTACACAACACTAGACTATTTTCCTACCTTGCCTGCGTGCTTGCAGCTTGAAGAAGTTTGATACACTCAAGGACAAAGCAGCACGCATAATTGGCCCCAATTAGCCATCTTCACTTATTGGGTTCACAGGCGCATGATGGTTAGTTACAATGTGAATCATTTACAAGGTGTGCTGCAGCGACTCACAGTTCTACACTGTCTGCCATTTGGTGCATACTTGCAACAGTATGTTGAATTATGCACATGCTCCCTCTCCATCCATCCTATGGATACATGTTCCTAATGTACACGAGGACAGCTCATCATTACATTCTCAGGATGGGCACTAAAATGCTGCTCTTACCAGCCATTCCCCTACCCTGCAAGTGCATCATTTACAATTAGAATTGACAGGTAAATTACAATTAACATCAGCGCCCTGTTTGGTGAGTTCATAGTCTTTCTAATATTTCCATTCAAAAAGGTAAAATTGAACAATAAATTAACAAACTTTGAACAACCTGATGATTAAATAATTACCAACATTTGCTATCCAGGATTATAATGGTCAAGAATTATCTGAACAATGGACATTTAGAGAGCATACCGAATGAGTAGAATTAAAATGTGAAGGGAAAGTGAATTAATGAAAACGTAAGGAATGAAGAAATTCAGTCAATTATTTTTTTTTAAATTGCAAAGCCAAACCAAGTTAGTGCCAGACTCCAGAGCCACATCTATGAATTGTCTGCCCAACATCACACAAAATAACAGTCTACAAAATAAAGGGTATTTGGCCATATCAGTTGATTAGGAGCATAGACTGGAATTTCTTTCTCCCTAATACATGGGTACTTAATTATACTGACATACTATAATACTGATTGAGATGATCTTAATTAGTACAGGGCTGGTACCGACCTATGTGGTTTAATATCATTTCAGTGATACGGTGATCATATATAATGGAGAAGATACCAGAACTATAATCAAGCTATGTTAATGGAAAAATCCAAGTTAATTTTAGTTGTGTATAAAGCAGAAAAATAAACTAATCTGTAAAAATATACATGAAGCTACAAAATAAATTATAATAGATTAATCTGCCATGTAGTGTTATCATTATGGTGCTGGAAAGCTGAAACAATGTAAAATCCAACAATAATATTGAGAGTTAATCCAGAAATAGTATCACAGTTTTATAATAAATTAATAAATGTACAATCCAATGAAATATTTAGTTATATTGATCAAAAAACTTCCAAGGCTTTTGAAAAGTTATTTGATTAAAGTTTTCCCTTCCCATTCAAATTGTTTTCTGACCCTATGGTTCCATTATCTTAGAAAATACATTGGCAAAAGTAAATTGTAGTTGAGTTCCTTCTTTGTATATTTAAGTAATTATCACACTACAGAAGATTTACAGGCAAAGCAGGGCTCTGAGGGGAAAGTAAGCTAGTACAGGCAGGACAACTGTACTGGTTAAAAGAAGTGGCCATTGCTATCAATTCAGATAGTTTAAGTCAGCAATGTTTGTTTAATGGTAAGGCACTTAGGTTACTTTCCTCTTCAATGAAGATACAACTTATTCATTTTACATCATGACGTCACTTTTTGAGTCATGTTGCAAAATTAAAATTTAACCAAAACCCACCTCTCTTCAATGCGAACCCACAGATCACTAAACTGCCGTTGCCTCTGCTGCTTTGGCAGCTTCTTCTGCCGTTTCTTTTGGCGGCCAAATTCCTCCAGTTGACTAAGGCTGTCGGGCATCAAGAGGTGTGGAGAAATGATGTCATCATCCAAGTCAGCAGTTGGAGAGGAAAGGGAAGGAACTGGCAAGGAATTTTCTAATGATTCATCAGTGGATGTAAAAGTAGCAGTAGGAAGTGATGAAGATGAGCCAGTGTTCTGTGTCCTTATCCTTTAGAAAGAAAAGAAACAATTTAGTGAAGACATCAACACAATTGGCTCATACTGAATATCACCAATGACTTTATAGTACTTCATTAAATATATCTCATATGGCAGGAAATCAAAATTAGAAGGTGACTATGATATACCTGCTGAAAAGAGCTAAGTGTGATTTAATATCACAAAAAAAATCTTTTGTGTGGTTTTCACTGGAAATTTGATGACTATTATTTTTGCTGTGGAGCTGACTGTAGTTCCAAATGCAGCTGCAGGAAGAAGACAAATATCCAATTCAAATAAGGTCTGAAGATTTCACTTGGACAATGGCACAACTTCAAAAGGATTGGTTAGAAGAGGGATCCAATTTGGAAAGAATTAACAGATTATGAAATACTGTCCTTTTAATTTGTGTTTGGGGTCTCTGCAACTGTAGAGAAAGCGGAGGACAGGTTAGTGTAGAATTCTTAAAATTATAGGAACCAAAAGATCAATGACTGTTGTAAACTGCAGATGCTCCACAAAGTGGTTGCCTAGTCTATGGTTGCTTTCACCACTGTGGAGGAGGCCACATCATGAGCACCAAATGCAGTACACCAGGTTGGAAGAGGTGCAGGTGAACTTCTGCCTCATCTGGAAAGACTGTTTAGGTCCCCAGATGGTGCTGAGGGAGGAGGTATAGGGACAAGTGTTACATCTCCTTCATCTGCAGGGGAAAGTGCCGGAAGACAGGGAATGTTGTTGGGTAGAGATAAGTAGATCAAGGAGTTCTGAAAAAGGAATCTCTGTGTAGAGCAGAAAGTGGGAGATGGTGAAGATAGGACTGGTGAGAGGATTGCATTCAATCTGGCAAGATGGTGGGCGATAATGCATTGGATACTAAGGCTGGTGGGATGAAAAGTGGGGTCAGAGCAAATATACTGTACACAAAATGGAGGAAATACATAGGGCTCTATCAACAACGGCAGATAAGTAAGCATGCTTCGAGAAGGGTGAGGACATTTCAGAAGCTCTTGAACAGTAGGCCTCATCTTGAGAAAAGATGTGGCAGAGAAGAGAAATTTTAAAATGGGAAGGCATCCTTTCAGGGGATGTGGGAGGAGGAGGTATAGTCAAGGTAGCTGTGGAATATGTCAGTGGAAAGTTGTCTCCTGGGATGGAGACAGTGTCTTTCATAAAAGGGAAAAGAATATTCAGAGAGGTTCTTGGTGAATTTGAGGGTAGGGTGGAAGGTAGAGGAAATTTGATGAAATTGATGAGCTCTGCATGAGGCAATGCTGATAGAGTTCTTCATACAGCAGCAAAAATGCTTGGGGAGATGGAGCTGCTGCATGAGGAGATCCAAGGCAGTCCTTGCTAGAGCCCTTGCAAATGTCCATGGTTAGCTCTTGGGTTTTTAGAAAGTGGAATCAAAAGTGAGTAAAAATGTTAAATTTTATTCCACATAAAAAAAGTCAGACTTTGGCAAGGTAAAGTACTCACTAATCTATTTACAAACTATTCCTAGACTTAAATCCATAAGACATATGGATCAGGCAGTTTGGCTCATCGAATCTGCTCTGCCATTCAATCATTTTATTAACCCTCCCAACCCATTCTTCTGCCTTTTTCTTGTAACCATTGATGTCCTTACTTATCACAACCTATCAATGAAACTTCACTTACATACATGCAAATTAATGGATTTTGGGAGACAGGACCATAGACAGTGAATGGCAAAGCCCTGGTGAGTGTTCGTGAAGAGTGAGATCTTGGGGGGTACAAGTACATAGTTCCCTGAAAGTGATAACACAGAGTGTGAAGTAAGCGTATGGTATGCTTGCCTTCATTGCCCTAAGAATTGGGACGCAGTTAGGGCTGAATAAATCATTGATTAGCTGGCACTTTGAGTACTGTGCACCATGCTGTTGCTGCACTGCAGGGTGGTTTTGATTAAGCTACAGAGGATACAGAAAAGGTTCACTGGACTGGTGAGCATAGTTATAAGGAGGGACTGTATTCACTGGAGTGATGGACACTGAGGGATGATCTTACAGATTGGTTACAGAATTATGAAAGTCATAGATGAAGATGGGTATAGTTTTATTTATCCCAGGGTAGGGAAGCGGTTATGAGTTTAAAATGAGAGGGGAAAGATTTAAAAGGGATCTGAGGGGCATGTTTTTCATGGAGGGTGATTGGTGAATGGAATGAACTGCTAGAAAAGCTATAGAGGTTGGTACAATTACAACTAAGAGACACGGTACATGGATAGGAAATGTTTAGCATAGATATCCATGACACAGATTAGTTGGGTTAAAAGACTTGCTTCTATGCTTTATAAATCTGTGAATCTAAAAAAAACTGAGCCGTTGGCTGATCTCTCAGTAATTATGCTGTGAAACTGACTGAATGCTGCTGTTACTCTACAAGTTAGATGGAAAACACTGGATTGCAGATACAATAAAGCCTAGAGTTCTGCATGTTTTCTTGGTTATAGGTAAGTTATATATAACTCACACAGAAAACTACAGATTTAGCTTCCTTCCGTATAGCTCCTGTCATTTAAAAATGAAATATATTTTTAAATGCACTCAAATAAAAAATTCAGAATATTTTACAAGCGTTTTAAAAAATGTTTAAGATGTAATTGCATTAAAGCTATCATTAAACTTGAACATAACTTTGTGAAAGAACAGAAATAGAAAACAAAACTGATTAGCCATAAAATTCCTGCATCTGAATGAATGGATTTTGCTTCTCAAGTATTATGTTGAGCTATTTTCTTTCAATATGCGGTTCTAAATCAGCATTCTTATGAATTATGTTATTTTCTCTAAGCACAAATTGCTTAAAACATTCCACAAAAAGAAATTGTAAATCATTTTAAAGAAATCTGAGAACAACAGGAAGATTATATTGCTCTACTTATCTGATTCCAGTTGAAGACCTATGGTTATTTACACAGGCAGGCATGATTATTGAAAATCTTTGGAAGAAACTTAAGAATGTCCGTACAAACGACTGGCTTTGGAGATAACGAGGCATATCTGCTGCCACTGCAAATTAATAGATCAGAGACTTTCATCTCATAGCAAAAGCTGAACTTTTTACATTTGGTTTTAATTCAAGTGATAGAACCTTTTTGTTTTTTTTTAATGTAGCTTTTGTGAAGAAATTGGACAGCAGCAGAAAACATCTGCTGGAATCATCATCTGAATTACATTTATTTGACTCAGTGTAAGAGCTACACAAAATTTGTGCTCCCATCTCGGTATTAGGGCTGTGAGATACAGTCATTGCATTAGTGCATATCTTCACAGTACAACTTCAGGAGTGGCTAATTCTGGCTGAATCTATGCACTGACTGAAGCTATGCCTCCTCTTCTTAAAAAAGGGCATGTTGCCTCTGGTACAAAGACATACCAAAGGTTTTGGAAGTTTACAGTAAACTATATCGGACTATGGAAGAGATAGACATTCTGACTTTCTCGTCCTGCTCCTCCTGCCTTTTGGAAAAGCATTAGAGGAGAGCTGTGCATGCAGGTTGTACGTTGCACAGCTCGCAGTTAAGTTGCATTGCAGGTTAATGTCAGCAGTGAAGTAGTGAGGACATGGAGGCAATGTTGAAAAAACTGTTACGATCTCTCCCTCATGGTCAAAATGAATGAACACTTCATCAAGTCTGTTTCTTAGTAGCTGCAAGACCAGCCTCACTCATTGGCCCACCCTCACTATTCATTTAACGATATCTGTCTGTCATTCATATATCAAACACTTAACACTGCTTCATGGCTTACACACTTGCAGCTATTCAACAAATGCAGGCATATCACCAGACACATGCAATATGTCTGTTCTATCCATACCTCAGATAAGTGTTGGGTGCGAGGTTGAGTGGACATTGTTTGTCTCCAAGCAACCAACCATTGGTCTGATAATGATAGATAGAGTTGCTTGCTCGACTTCACAGCTAACATGTTTTCCAGTTGCCTAGAGTAATCTGAAACCAGAAGCTTCCCAGCTCCATGGAACAACTGGGGCGAGCTGTTGACTCGATAGATTAAACCAGTAAATGAAACTAATATAATTCAGAGTTTTATAATTAAGAGTATAAGGTTAAACACTTGAGAAGCAAAAGAAAACTGTATACAGTTTAGACCATTAACAAAAAGGACACTAAACCCTTAGAAGATGCATTGTGTCAATTCACAGGATAATACGACGGATAATACAGAATTACACATAACATACAGCAAAGAAAGAGCCTCAAAACATCTTTGGTGGTGTTCAAACTTGCTGGAGTTTCCTGCCTTTCCATCCACCTTATTTTGCCTCCTTTGCATATTTTTCTAATCAGTCATCTATCATCTCCTTGTCTAATCTTGCAAGTCATGTTGGATATTTCACTAACTTCCTGTGGTTGGGAAGTACAAATTCTAATTACTTGAGTAAAAAAAAATCTCTTCATTTCTCTGTTGAATTTAACAATAATTAGCTAGTATTCATGAGTGTCAGCTTTATAATCTCCCACAAGAGGAAGTATTCTTTCCACATGCATCCTGTCCAATTCCTTTTCTCAAGTCACCTAAAAGGAAAGCAATTCATTGTAATAATATCTCAGTTCTGCCACCTTTATGAATTATTTTGCAATTTATCCAGTACTTCCATATCCTTTTTATATTGGGAAACCAGAAAATTGTGCAATGCTCTGCATAGAGCCCAAATGTGTTCATATACAGATTGAACATAGGTTCAGTATTTTTTAGTTTATAAAACCAGAAATATGCCTTGTTAATTATTAATAACTGTAAAACTTTTTAAACTTTTGCTCACCCCATCCATATCACTTTGCTTCTGTACCACTTTTTATTTCCAAAAGTGCAGCTACTAAGGTAGTTATCTGTTGGGGTTCATTTGCCATTTAAATGCTCTGTCAAGTTCTCTAATGTTCTCAGGATCTGGGGTGCAGCTATCAGAAGGAACTTGACAAACTGAACCTACTTCCACTGTAATTTAAGTGGATATTTAATCCAAAGATATTTTTGAAAATTATGTATTTTGCGAAGTAACAGGGAAGCAAATGTCTGGGGAGATGTTGATAAGAGTCAACATCATCATCGTTATCTGCCATGTCTGGATGACGTGGGAGATCATGACCTTGATTATTCTTGGAAAACTTTTCTACTGAAGTAGTTTGCCATTGGCTTGTTCTAGGCAGTGTCTTTACAAGATGGATGACCCCGGCTATTACCAATACTCTTCAGAGATTGTCCGTCTGACGTCAGTGGTCACATAACCAGGACTTATGATGAGCACCAGCTGCTTATGACCATCCACCGTTTGTTCCCATGGCTTCCCGTGACCCTGATCAGGGGCTTAAGCAGATGATACATATTGCCAAAGAGTGACCTACAGGCTAGCGGATGGATGGAGTGTTGTACACCTCCTTTGGTACAGACGCATCTCCACCCTGCCACCCATTACAGGAGTTAAGATTATGATGAAAGTGCTTTGACAAATCATGAGCCGTATTTAAAAAAAACTTAAATGGAGGAAAAATAAATTATTTATGTAAACATTATACTGTTCTCTGAAAGTAGTTTAAGGACTGGGCTGCTTTGCCGAGCACCTTTGCTCCATTTACCACAAAAGGTGGGCTTCCCTCGTGGCCACCCATTTAATTCTACTTCACATTCTCATTCCAACATATTGGTCCTTTGCCTCCTCTACTACCATGATGAGGCCACTCCAGGTTGGAGGAGCAAAGCCGCATATTCCGTCCGGGTACCTCCAGCCTGATGGCCATGAACGTTGATTTCTGTAACTTCTGGTCATCTCTCCCCTCTCCCCCTCTTTTCTTTTTCCATTACCCATTCTTACTCCCTTCATATCCCTTCTCTTCTCACCTGTCCATCACTCCCCCAGGTGCCTTCTCCTCTTTTCATTTCTCCCATAGTTCACTCTCTGTCAGATTCCTTCCTCTTCCACTTATCATGTTCCAGCTTCTCACTTCAACCCTCTTTCACACCCTCCCACTTTCCCCCTGACCTGTTTTCATCTACTACTTGCCAGCTTGTACTCCTTCCTCTCCCCCCACCATATTTTAGCTTATTCCTTCTTTCGTATTAGTCCTGATGAAGGGTCCTGGCTTGAAAAGTCAAAATGTTTATTCTTCTCCAGAGGTCAAGTTCAAGTTCAGTTTATTGTTATTCAACCGTATACACATATACCGCCAAGTGAAACAACGTACCTCCGGACCAAGATGAACAACATAGTTCATATAACTGACACACATAACACACAAAGTAATATTACCACTACTAAAGTAACAAATGATAAGGTGCATTTATGACTTAAAAATTAAACAGTATAATGCTACTGGCGCTCCATGCATGAAGAGACCTGGGTAGTGGCAGGGGGTTCATTTGTCTTATAGCCTGGAGGAAGAAGCTGTTTCCAATTCTAATAGCTCTTGTCCTAGTGCCAGGGTACCTGCTGCCTGATGTTAGGGGGATCATAGATTGTCGGACGGATGGCAGGGAGCACTGACAACGCTAAGGGCCCTGCGAGTGCAGTGTTCCTGATAAATATCTCTGATGGGTGGAAGAGAAACCCCGATGATCCTCTCAGCATTCCTTGCAATATTTTTTAGGGGCTTGCAGTTAGATGCCTTGCAATTCCCATGCCAGATGGCGATGCAGCTGATCAGGACACCCTTAAAGGTTCTCCTGTATAAATCGGTTAGAATGATTGGGGGTGGGGGGCCTCAATCTCCTCAGGCGGGAGGAGAAGATGGCGGCCACTCTGGTGAATGATATCTGTTATCTGTCAAGTACGGTGCCGTGCACAATCCTGATTTGACGGAGACAGATGTGAGAGCACAGAGGAACATCTGGTGAAACTTCTGAAATGCCTTTTTCGCTGCCGCTGCTACTGTGTGATCCAGAATCTCCGGAGGGGAAGGCCGCGAGTCCTCGGCTTTACTTGTTGCTCGGCAGCCGGGGCGGGGTCGAAGCGCTCGGCAGAGATGGTGCTTGGCACTTGGGCTGGTCGGAAGTTAAAAGTTTTTGGACAGACTCAGAGTCAGCTGTGGTCGGGTGCTTCCTGGTGCTGCATCCGCAAGTTTGCGGTGCTGGAGGTTCATGGCAGGGAGAGTTTCTCCCTATTACCGTCTGCGTGAGATGATGGGGCTATCGGGACTTGAGACTTTTTTTACGGTGCCCATGGTCTGCTCTTTATCAAATTACGGTATTGCTTTGCACTGTTGTAACTATATGTTATAATTATGTGGTTTTGTCAGTTTAGTCTTGGTTTGTCCTGCGTTTCTGTGATATCTTTCTAGAGGAACATTGTATCATTTTTTAATGCATGCATTTCTAAATGACAATAAACGAGGACTGAGTGTCCTTATAATCTAAAAAAAACCGTGGAAATGCTGCTGTGCTTTAATAACCCAGAGGTGGTGTTGAGGGAACAGGTGAGATTGGAGATTGCCTGTTATGTGCACTCTTTCCACATAGCCATGTATGTGCAGTGAGGAGTCATCAGCCTGCAGCTTACTAAAGTCCACAGTCATCTCTTTGGTCTTGTCCACATTAAGACTCAAGTTATTGTTCTTGCAGCATTTTACCACCCACTCTATCTCCTCTCTGTACTGTCTCGTAATTGTTGTTTGTGAGGCCAACACCTGTTGTGACATCAGAAAACTTGATGATTCAGTTTGAACTGGATCTAGCAATGCAGTCAAGCATCAGCAGTGGGCAGAGTATGCAGCCTGGGGAGCGCTGGTGCTCAGTGTGACAGAGTGGAGGAGGCTGCAGGATACAAGAAAATTAGTGGGTGGGGGGGGCGGGTTGAGAGCGAAGGGTAAGAGCTGTGGGAGATGTGGGGTAACTATGGGGCTGGAAGAAGATCATGGTATTATGGAAGGCCTTGGGGTATAAGGAGAGAGAAAGAGGAGAGTGGGGAAGATAATTGAGTACGGGGTGGATATTGGGAATGGTCACTATAAAGATGAACAAGTGTTGCTAAATATGATTGGCTGGGGAGTTGTGGTAAGGGCACTGGCTGGAAGGTGGTTCAATACAGGAAAATGAAGGTGAGTGAAGAAATGGGATGCTAAGATGCACTGCCTGGGAGATGCTGAGGATTGGGAATAATGAAGAGTATTTCAAGGAAGAACCTACCTATAGGAGCCTAACTGCTTTGGACGCCCCAGTAGCAGCCCAGTTATGATAAAGCCCTTCATATCTAACAAGGCCTCAACCTTCCACCTATGAATTGCTTCAGTGTTACAGGCCAACGTTGTTCCTCAAGACTTGTTTCTGAGCTAGAATTGCTAATATGGTACAAAAATCTGATTTGCAGTTGGTTAGAAATCAACAGAGACCGCTTTCTTTGAGGTCAGCAATGATAGCCATTGTCTCCCCACTGACTGCAAAATCCAAGTCAAAAGAAGTCCAATAAATAATTACACAGCTGTGGTATCTGAGGTTCCACTGAAACTATTTTCAAACCTTGGTGATCCTTAATCTCTGACATAGGAAGGGAAGGACAATGGTAAATAAAAAATACTGAGTGCTGGTAAGCTTAAGAAGCCAATGCTCCTGCAATTTGGTTCTGGATTTCTACCACTCCTCCAAATGTTTGGAACAAGCCCCAGGTGTGCAATTGTATCGTCTGTATCATTAAAATATAATTTGTCTGGGAAGGAATCAAAAACAAATAAATCATTCACAAAAAAAAAGAAAGCAAGTAATTTGTCCACGGAAGTGGAAAATAGTAGCAGTGCAAAAGTCCACTTAGTCATAATGAAAGGAGTTAGACATTCTGTGCCAAGAAACAAGCCTGAAATACTCAAACTACTTCATTGCATTAACTTTCAAACATTATAAATGCTGACAGACTGAGTTGAGCATTCTCCATATATTAATTTAATTATACAGTTTTGGAATATTTTATCTCAATCTTAAAGGGAGGGGGGTGGATTTTAACTGTGTCTTGGCTGACTGAAAGACAACTAGGATGTTTACCTGTTACTATCCTGCTCCCTTCAATTTTAATTCTTTGCCAAAGGGCTAATGGTTCTTTATTAAAGGTGTAAATTAGCCGCTGGTGACACCTTTGAGCCTGAGCAACCTTTCAGATTTAAGCAGGAATTCCAGCCAGCTCTAGGAAGTAACAGTCTAAACCCTCCTACTTACACACATTTCCGTTCCTTGTGAAGCCGTGATTCACCAGCAATATTTACAGCCTTTTGAGCAGGGCATCTTCCATGCTCGGACCCTCTTTAAATCCACTCTTTTAGCTTACATGAGGTCAGATAACTTTCCTGAAGACGTAAGCCTAACATCAGTGGTAGGGAAGATTACTGGAAAATTTGTGGGAAAGGGTTATTGATCACTGAGAAAGGCAGAGACTTATCAGAGACAGCTAACTTGGTTTTATCAAGGAGAGACCCTGTCTGACCGATTTGTTGAATTCTTTGAAAAGATAACAATGTGTATCGACGAAGACGGGGCAGTAGTTGTGGTTTAGGTGAATTTTTGTAGGACCATTGACAGGATCCCAGGTGGGAGTATGCTTCTAATGGTCAGGATGCATGGGATCCAGGGCAAATTGACAAACTGGATCCAAAATTGGCTTGGAAATAGGAGACAAAAGTGAATGTAGACAGTTGGCTTCGCAATTGTGTGCCTATGACTTTAGTGTTTCAAAACAATCAGTGCTGGAACCCTTGCTGTTTGCAATATATGTGAATGTCCTGGGTTGGAGGTATGATCAATAAGATCATGGATGACATTAAGATTAACAGACTTGATAGTGTGCAAGGTAGTTGTAAATGGTGGAAAGATATCAATCTGATAGTGGAAAAGGTCAGATAGAATTTAAAGAAGACAAATGTGAGGTGATGTATTTGAAAGCTCTAATTAGCCAGGACATACTGTATAAATGGTAGGGTTTTAGACATTACTGAAGAATAAGGGGATTTTGGAGTAGATCATTGAAAGTAGCAACACAGGTAGATAATGTTGTTGGAGAAGCATGAGGGATACTGGTCTTCATTAGTCAAGGCATAATATTCAGATATAGGAAGGCTATACGCCAACATTAAAACATCGGTCAGACCTCAGCTGGAGTATTTTATGCAGTTCTCTTCAATAGAAAGAGGTGCAAAGGAAAAGGGAGATTGACCAGGATATTGCCTAGGATGTAGTAGTTCAGTTACGAGAATAGACAGGAAAAGCTTGATCTGTTCTCACTGGAATGGAGAAGGTTCATAAGGGACATGATTGTGTAAGTAAGTTATCTCTCAAGTCTCTTTTCAAACTCTCCTCGGTTACTTAGTATCTGTACCCCCTAGGTTTGGACTCCACAACCTGAGGGAAATGATTATGATTGTCCACTATCTCCATACTAATTATTTTATAAAACTCAGTGAGGACACCCCTCATTCTCCTGCACTCCAAGTAACCAAGATCCAGCATAGCCAACCTTTCTCTATAACTAAGACTCTCTCGTCAAAACAGTGTTCTTGTAAATCTTTCCTGCACCATCTCCAACTTGACAATGTCTTTGCTATAACAGGGTGACAAAATCTGTACACAATACTCCAAGTGTGGCCTCAGCAATGAATTTTATAACTGCAACGTAATGTCCCTATTCCTAAACTTGATGTCCTGAGTGATGACGGCTAGCACACTAAATACCTTTTTCACTACCTTGTCAACTTGGGCAGCTGTTTTCAGTGAACTGTGCACTTGTACTCCCAGGTCCCTCTGTTCCATGGCCTCATCTCTGCCCTGCCATTCACTGTACAAATGCTTCATTGGTTTGACTGTCTGAAATGCATTACCTCACACTTATCTAAGTAGAAATCTCTTTGCCAATCCTCAGCCCAACTTCCTAACTGATCAAGATCTTTTTGTAATTCATTGTAACCTGCTTCACTATGAACAAGAACCTCCTATTTAGTATCATCAACAAACGTGCTAGTCGTGCTATCTACATTCACATCCATATAATTTACATAAATAATGAAACTGGCCACTTGGGGCAACCACTAGTCACAGGCTTCCAGTCAGATAATCCATCTCAACCATCACTCTCTGCTTCCTATCATTGAGCCAATTCTGAATCCACCTTGCTAGCTCCCCCAAATCTTATGTGACCTAATCTTCCAGATCAACCTGCCATGTGGGAACTTGTCACAGGCCTTATTAAAGTCCATATTGACAATATCCACATTCTATTTTTGTTTATATCTCCTTAGATACCTCTTCAAAAAAAACTCCGAAAGTTTTGTCAGACATGACCTCCCGTGGTGGTGGATCTTATCCCTCAGAATTCACAGCAGTAGCTTCCCTACAACTGAAGTCGGTCTCATTGGCCTATCCTTGCTTCCCTTCTTGAACGATGGAACAATATTAGCCTCCCTCCAAGCTTTTGGATCTTTGCCAATGGCTAAAGCTGAAGCCAATATCTCTGCAAAGGTCTCTACAGCTCTTCCCTGGTGTCTCATAAGGTCTGGGGATGTACTTGGTCAGGCTCTGGGAATATGCCAGGTTAATAAGCTTCAAGGTTGCAAATACCTCTTTCCTCATAATGTGCATATGATCCAAGACATCATAACATATCACGCTCACTTTTTGGCACCCTTCACAAACATCAGCAGAGATAGTTGACATTAAAAATATCAGCTATCTCCTTCGACTCCACGCATAGGCAGCCCTGATGGTCTTTAAGAAAATCTCTCCCTTGTCATCCTTTTACTGTTAATATATGTAATTGAGAAACCCCTTGGGATTATCTTTAACCCTGTCTGCCAAATCCATCTAATTTTTCTCTTAATCCTGCCGTTACTTTTTTAAAATATTCATCAAGAGAGTCGTTCTTCTTTCTCCTAGTGATCATCCATCTATCTGAAGCCTGTCTCTTGAGTGTGTCCACCTCAGTAAGTCTTATTTTTGTAGCCATTAGTTTTACGGATGATCTAGATGACCCTCCAGATCTAGCCCATGAGGAACATTACCCAGTTTATAATTTTGCCCTTAATATAGTTATAAAATGACTTCAGATCTACTTTTATCAGGTCCACAAGTGATATTCCTTGACCTCTCTGCCTTCCTGATTTCTTGTACCAGGACTCGTGTATTAATGAGATGGAGTGGGCACAGTTACAAAGTTGAAGCTGGTCAGAGTGTTTGCTGGTGCTCATCTCCCTGGTTTACACATGATGATCTGGCATTAGATACAAGACCTGATATGATCACCGATTAGTATTTGGAGGAAACTGGGAAACATTTTGGAAAATATTAAATAAAAATCAAATATTGCCTTGCATCAGAAATGTATAATACGATTTAGCCAGAAATGAACTTCCAAAAGAATTTACACTTTAGTCATAGATTTGTCACATTTCCAAAAAGAATATAAGGATAAATGTTATTGGGTGTGATTTTCTTCCAGAACATCAAAATTAAATTGCATACCACTGCTGAAATGCAACAGTTCCTTTGCCAGTGAATCAACATACACCTCACAAAACAAACCATGCTGATTTTATGGTATTGAACCCTCTGAACCAAGTCCCACCTGTTAGTGTGTGCAGGCTACAGACAATGGAAGGCTTACTGACAGATTTTGTACTGCAGCACAATTAACTGGAGATTGCAAAATCCAAATGAAAGAACAGTTTTAAAGGATACCATCAGCTCAGCATAAAAGAGGAAACTACCTAGTTGTATGGCCATGTCAGAAATAAACGAGCATATTTGATGCTGAGCAGATGGAGCCTTACTGTTGGAGTTACTCCAAAAGATATAGATCAATGTTCCCTCTAAGATGAGTGCATACACATCATTTGCTACTAGCGCACAAAGGAATTTAAACTGCACACAAAAGGTTGTCACCCTCTACCTCATTGGCATGTTAAGTATATTTCACAATTGTACACAATCATATTTCCATTTCCCATTTCTGATGCAGACAGTGTTGACAACATGGAATTTGCAATGATTTATCTGCTGATTTTAGAACTGGCTTATTTATATTGTTTAGTTGAAGAAATTATTGAAACACTATGTCCAATGAAGCAAATGGTGTGAAGTGCAAAAGAACTGCTAGTTCATTTAAAGCAGAAAGGCTTTAACAGTTGAAACTGCTACACTGAAAACTCATAAGGTCAGGAACGTGCAGCTATGAAAAATATTTATGTACAATACAGAAACTGGTGATACCTACGTGCATGTGTGCATGTGTTGTCGTCACTGGGCAAAAATTGCACAGCACTAGATTTTTGTACTCATTGGCCATTTAGAGGGAACATTGACCCAGATCCTTTCATTCTGGCTGCAAGAATAGAAAAACTTTGCTAATATCAAAAAGAAAACAATGCCAACTTCAATTTTACTCATATTTCTTGTTGGGGAGACATCAGCCAAGGTCAGCCCTTAGCTCAGAATGGCTGGACTCCAGGGGTCTAGAAAATCCCTCATAAAGCTCTTTCCTTTCAAGAAAATGCAATCTCTAAGCAGGTTCTGAACTTCATGAGCTAAAATCAACATTCCCAGGCAAAAGACCAGATCAGAGACATTCAGCTCTGGCGACCAAGAAAACTACAAAAGGTCTAGATACAATCTTTGGAAAGCCATCTCACGGAAGAGGCAATTCTGGACTAACTTGAAACAGTGAAGGATGCTCGACAGCTGTGGCAGAGTTTGAATGCTATTGTCTCTTACAAAGTGAAATAAAAGACATAGGTGGCAACCGGGCTTCACTCCCAGATGAGATCAATGCCTTCTATGCTCGCTTTGACCATCAAAACATGGGGGAACCATCATGAACTCCCACGGTTCCTGAGAACCCTGTGATTTCAGTTGCTGAGGCCAAACTGAAAGTGTCCTTCAGGAAAGTGAACCCACGGAAAGCATCCAGCCCAAATGGGGTACGTGGCTGAGTACCAAAGACCTGTGCTGATCAACTAGCTGGAGTATTCACCGATATCTTTAACCTCTCACTTCAGTAGTCTGAGGTACCCAGCTGCTTCAATTATACCCGTGCTTGAGAAGAAAAGACTGTACACTTTTCCATAGATGCTACCTGGCCTACTGAATTCCTCCAGCAGTTTGTGTGTGTTGCTTGGATTTCCAGCATCTGCAGATTTTCTCTTCTTGGTAACCTGCCTTAATGACTATTGATCAATGTGATGAAGTGCTTAGAGAGGTCGGTGATGAAATATATCAACTTCCCCCTGAGAAATTATTTGCATATGCACCAATTTGCCTACCAGCAAAATAGGTTCACAGCAGACTGGCTCTTCACTCAACCCTGGAATATATGGGCAGCAAAGATGCATACATTAGGATGCTCTTTACCAACTGCAGCTTGGCATGCAATACTATCATCCCCTCAAAACTAAGCAACAAGCTTCAGGACCTTGGTCTCCATTCCCCTTTATGCAATTGGGTCCTCATTTTCCTCACTTGCAGTATGTTTGGATTGGCAACAACATCTCACTCAATGTCAGCAAGACATGGGGCTGATTATTGACTTCAACAGGAGGTCCCTGCGCCAGTCCTCGTTGGGGGATCAGAGGTGGAGAGGGTCAGCAACTTTAAGTTCCTGGGTGTTATCATTTCAGAGGACCTGTCCTAGGCCCAGTACATAAGTGCCATTATGAATAAAGCACAACAACACTTCAACTTTTCTTAGAAATTTGAGAAGATTCAGCATGTCATCCAAAACTTTGACAAACTTCTACAGATGTGTGGTGGAAAGTATATTGACTGCCTACATCATAGCCTGGTATGGAAACACCAATGCTCTCGACCATAATATCCTACAAAAATTAGTAGATATGGCCCAGTCCATCACATGTAAGGCCCTTCCAACCATTGAGCACATCTACACGGAGCGCTGTCACAGAAAAGCAGCACCCACCATGAAGGACCCTCACCGCCCAGGCCATGCTCTCTTCTCGCTGTTGTCATGAGGAAAAAGGTACAGAAGCCTCAGGACTCACACCACCAGGTTCAGGAACAGTTATTAGCCTACAACCATACTCATTTTTAAGGACTCTTCACCTCATGTTCTCAATATTTATTGCTTATTTATTCATTGATAGTATTTCTTTATTCTTTTCTATTAAACTTTTTTTTTGGTCTTTTGCACATTAGTTATTAGTCTGCCCTGCTGGGTGTGGTCTTTGATTGACTCTATTGTGTTTCTTAAATTTACTGAGCATGTTCGCAAGCAAATGAATTTCAAGATTGTATATGATGACATACATACACTTTGATAAGACCATAAGAGCACAGAAGCAGAATTAGGCCATTTCCATCAAGTCTGCTCCGCAATTTCATTATGGCTGATCCAATTTTCCTCAGTCCCAATCTCCTGCTCTCTCCTGAAATAAATTTACTTTTTTCTTTGAAAATGATTAGAGGGTTGCCATGCATACATTGTCTTACTGCTGCCTTATTGCTTAATCAGCTGCTTGAAGTGCAGAGCCTGATGTTCCAAACCATGACCAGGCAATATAAGACACCGTATTTGGTCATGGGGCCTTAGGCAATAAATCAGAACACTCAGGCTTTTGATAGTCTAGACCTCGAAATTTAATACCTATATAGAGGGAGCATATTATCCCAAAGCACATGGATTTTTAACAAAAAATATTGGATTGAGATCTTATAATGACTGCTATGGTAAATGTGCTACCTAAAATGGAACTGAGTCTTTCACAGCATTATAAGGACCAGACTCAGTGGGCTGAATGCCCTAATTTTGCTCCTTTGTCTAATGGTATTATGGTCTTTTAACTTAACTATCTCAATGGGAACTAAAATTAGCCTAAGTCCTGCTTTTGATTATTATTCTATGAAGTCTCCTGGAAAGTCACACAAGGGCTGGTTGATATGGAAGTGCTCACATGTGGTTACCTGGTCTCTTCTGATATACAACCAAATGGATGGTTGGTGCTTTCTAGGCTCAATAACATGGAGTTTCCTTTGGGATAAGAAACTGAAGACAGCCAAGAATGGGGAATGCCAAAATGAGCCAGCATCTATTCCAGAGAATAAGGGACAGACATTAAACTCGGGCAGAGGTGGGGGTGGAAATTAATGTAAAAGAGGCCTTGAAATGTTAAGTCCAAATACAGTAAAGCATGGATTCCTTTAAAGAAATTCAATGCAGTTTGACATGGGTCAATTGGGATTCAGTGTGCAGATCCAGCTCTCATCACTTTGTTTGACACAATTAGTCTAAGTAATAAAACTGCTGGGCTTGCATCCATAATAAACATAAAGAGGCATGCATCAGGAGTTTTTACGTATATCAGAGACTTACTTCCAAAGGTCAGTAAACCAATACCAGCCATTACTAGAATCCAGATTCTGGGATGAGACCAAACACAACAAAGTTTTAAAGACTTCCCTGCCTTAGCGCCCATTCTTGTAAATGCACACCTTTGATGCATTACTGCTATTCAATTTTCTATTTTGAACTTTCTGAAATATCTACAAAAATGGCTTGGATACATAAAGGATATCCTTTGTTTCCTTCAACATGAGGAGTTTTTCTTTCTTTGTATCTGTAACCCAATACTAATCATTTGCAGGCCATATTAGGGGTAGATAGAATCTAGAAGTTAATGACCATGTGGCAGATTTTAATGTTGAGCAGTACTGGAATATAGGCTACAGTCGTCTGTTCATGTCGAATCCCTATTGAAAGGGAAGTCACTTATATGATTCCCTGGTTTCCCATCCCGCCTTATAAATCCCTTCCAGTCCTCAGATATTTTTCTCTGAGCTGCAACATCCATCCCTACTCCTCTTCCCTGACCATCATTCAGGGACCGAATCAACCCTTCCAGGTGAGGCAGAGATTCACATGCATTGCTGCCAACCTTGTCAATTGCATTTGGTGTTCTCCATGTGGTGACCACTACATCAGTAAAACCTAGTACACACGAGTCGAACACCTGTGCTCTGCCCACGATGGTCATCTCAAGCCTCTGGTAGCAAGGCATTTTAATTCCCGTCCCCATTCCCACACTGATCTGTCTATCCTCACTTCTTCCATGACCAGGGTGAAGCCAAACAGACGAGGACAGCAACACCTCGTATTCTGCAATCCAAGGGCATGACCACTGAGTTTTCCAATTTCAGGTAACCTGCAGCCCTTCTGTTCCATTTTCTCTTCTTCTGATCCATCCAGATCCTCTCACACATATTTTCCTTCACTAGTTCCCTCTCCTCAGCAGCCCTGTAATGCAGTTTATTTTCCCTCTCCCACATAGTTCCATCTGCCTGTCACTCAATCCATTGAGTCTCCATAGAACCACAGAAACATAGAACATTACAGCACAAAAACAGGCCATTTGGCCCTTCTTGGTTGTGCCAAACCATTTTTCTGCCTAGTCCCACTGACCTGCACCATATCCCTCCATACACCTCTCATCCATGTACCTGTCCAAGTTTTTCTTAAATGTTAAAAGTGAGCCCGCATTTACCACTTCATCTGGCAGCTCATTCCAACTCCCACCACTCTCTGTGTGAAGAAGCTCCCCGCTAATGTTCCCTTTAAACTTTTCCCCCTTCACCCTTAACCCATGTCCTCTGTTTTTTTTCCTTCCCTAGCCTCAGTGGAAAAAGCCTACTTGCATTCACTCTATCTATACCCATCGTAATTTTATATACTATCAAATCTCCCCTCATTCTTCTACGCTCCAGGGAATAAAGTCCTAACCTATTCAACCTTTCTCTGTAACTCAGTTTCTCAAGTCCCCGCAACATCCTTGTAAACCTTCTCTGCACTCTTTCAACCTTATTAATATCCTTCCTGTAATTTGGTGACCAAAACTGTACACAATATTCCAAATTCAGCCTCACCAATGCCTTATACAACCTCACCATAAAATTCCAACTCTTATACTCAATACTTTGATTTTTAAAGGCCAATGTATCAAACGCTCTCTTTATGACCCTATCTACCTGTGATGCCACTTTTAGGGAATTTTGTATCTGTATTTCCAGATCCCTCTGTTCTACTCACTCCTCAGTGCCCTACCATATACCTTGTACATTCTACCTTGGCTTGTCCTTCCAAAGTGCAATACCTCACACTTGTCTGTATTAAACTCCATCTGCCATTTTTCAGCCCATTTTTCCAGCTGGTCCAAATCCCTCTGCAAGCTTTGAAAACCTTCCTCTCTGTCCACTACACCTCCAATCTTTGTATCATCAGCAAATTTGCTGATCCAATTTACCACATTATCATCCAGATCATTGATATAGATGACAAATAACAACGGACCCAGCACTGATCCCTGTGGCACACCACTAGTCACAGGCCTCCACTCAGAGAAGCAATCCTCCTCTACCACTCTCTGGCTTCTTCCATTGAGCCAATGTCTAATCCAATTTACTACCTCTTCATGTATACCTAGCGACTGAATCTTCCTAACTAACCTCGCGTGCGGGACCTTGTCAAAGGCCTTACTGAAGTCCATGTAGACAACATCCACTGCCTTCCCTTCATCCATTTTCCTGGTAACCTCCTGGAAAAACTCTAATAGATTAGTTAAACATGACCTACCATGCACAAAGCCATGTTGACTCTCCCTAATAAGTCCCTGTCTATCCAAGTACTTGTAGATCCTATTTCTTAGTACTCCTTCCAATAATTTACCTACCACCAATGTCAAACTTACCAGCCTGTAATTTCCCGGATTACTTTTAGAGCCTTTTTAAAATTACGGAAAAACATCTGCTATCCTCCAATCCTCCGGCACCTCACCTGTAGATACCGACATTTTAAATATATCTGCCAGGGCCCCTGTAATTTCAATACTAGTCTCCTTCGAGGTCCGAGGGAACACCCTGTCAGGTCCTGGGGATTTATCTACTCTGATTTGCATCAAGATAGCAAGCACTTGCTCCTTCTCAATCTGTATAGGTTCCATGACCTCACTACTTGTTTTATTTTGCCTTATTTCCATTGACTCCTTGCTAGTTTCCTTAGTCAATACAGGTGTAAAAAACCCATTTAAGATCTCCCCCATTTTTCTTGGTTCCATACATAGCCAACCACTCTGATCTTCAAGAGGACCAATTTTATCCCTTACTATCCTTTTACTCTTAATATACCTATAGAAACTCTTTGGATTATCCTTCATCTTGACTGCCAAAGCAATCTCATGTCTTCTTTTAGCCCTCCTGATTTCTTTCTTAATTTTTTTTGCACTTTTTATACTCCTCAACCACCTTATTTGCTCCCTGTTTCCTATGCATGTCATACATCTCTCTCTTCTTCTTTATTGGAGTTCCAATATCCCTTGAGAGCCAAGGTTCCTTATTCTTATTCACTTTTCCTTCAATCCTGACAGGAACATACAAACTCTGCACTCTCAAAATTTCTCCTTTGAAGGCCTCCCACTTACCAATCACATCCTTGCCAGAGAACAACCTGTCCCAATCCACGCTTTTTATATCCTTTCTCATTTCTTCAAATTTGGCCTTTTTCCAGTTTAGAACCTCAACCCGAGGACCAGATCTGTCTTTATCCATGATCAAGTTGAAACTAATGGTGTTATGATCACTGGAACCAAAGTGTTCCCCTACACACACTTCCGTCATCTGTCCTAACTCGTTTCCTAATAGGAGATCTAATATTGCATCCTCTCTATATATTGATTTAGAAAACTTTCCTGAACACATTTTACAAACTCTAACCCATCTAGACCTTTAACAGTATGGAAATCCCAATCAATATGTGGAAATTAAAGTCCCCTACTATCACAACTTTATGTTTCCTGCAGTTGTCTGCTATCTCTCTGCAGATTTGCTCCTCCAATTCTCGCTGACTATTGGGTCTCCTATCCACTCCCCCTGCTATTCTATCTGCTTACTATCCCTTCTTTATCTGGTTCCACCCCTCATCTTTCTTCCTTATCAGATTCCTTAATCTACACCCTTTTAATGCCTCCACAACATCTTCCAATCTCTTTCACTTCCTCCATCCTTTTTTCCCTCACATGACTCCATCTGCCCATCCTGACCTGAATCCACCCATTGCCTGCCAGCTCCGGCTCACACGCACCCCCTCACCTCTTTATTATGGCTATCTCCATTTCACATCCTTGGTCCTGCTGCAGGGTCTCAACCCAAAACATTGACCGTCCCTTTGCATCCACAAATGATGTCTGATCTGCTGAGTTCCTCCAGCAACTTGTTTTTTGTTGCAAATCCCAGCATCTTCAATCTCTTGTGTATCCAGGTAACAGCTCTTTCCTACTCTCTGCCACTGACAAATTAAATCAGTCTCCATTTCTGTGCTGAATATGAGCACAAGCTTAGTACCTTTTGATTTGTCTGATTAATATCTCCTTATATTGTCAGATAATAAGCCCAGGATTGACCCATGCTCAATCCCAGGTGTACTGACTGATGCCAGTTAAGATATCAATTGAGATATGACAATCAGTATAGACCAAGGTGGGAGATTTTTAGTTACTATTTCTGTCCACTTGTTCAGTGAAAAGCAGATGTTTGACGAGCAAAAGATCAGATTTGGTTTGCAGAGTCTAGCATTCCTTTGACTAAACTTGAAGAACCAACAGCCTGGATAATGTCTGGGAGGGTGAATGCTGCCTGAACTGGACGATCAAACATTGCCTTCAGGAGGAATTAGATTGGAAAATTATTTATAATAGTTTTGCAATATTATATCTCATTTAACAATTTTTTAAATTGCTGTTAACGTTCTGGTAGCTGAAATGAAATTGCTAACTTAGTGTACCTCAAAATAATTTGTACCTAATGGTATTAATGGTCATAAATAATCATGTTATTTAATCAAACTATAATGTGAGATAATTGTTCCACAGAACCTATATATATTAGAAAGCAAAAGCACAATTTTTAAAAGCACAGAGAAATGCCACCCCTAAACTGGTGGTCCTGATGCACTGTGGAGCCTTTGTAGTTCACCTCTCGGCCCCATTCCACTAGAGACACAAACCTGAGGAATTTGAATTTCTTATTATAAAATTTCAGCTAATCACACCTCAACCAAGTCCCAAAGCAAATGTTTCTTCCTTTCACACAATGAGCCAAGGAGAAAGACAAAGGAATAAACAGACATACAAAGAGTGATAAGTAAAAAGTTCCCCTCTTCCAGTGTTTGAATCCTTGCTTTTTTTTACTCTTGAGTTTGTGCAATGCCAGTGAAGATTTTTTAGAATACATTTACAAGCAATAGATTTGATCCAAACTGGTAGCTGAACTTGTTCGGCATAAATCTTAGGTTATTAACTCAGAGTCAAAACCAAGAGAGATTCCCACTTCCAGGGAGTCTGACTTAATTTTGTTCTTATGTCAGCTCAGGTCATGACTCCAGTGAAAGGATATGCTTACACTGTAACTAATGTGAAACAAATCCACTTCCTGATTCTACAGCTGTATTGTAAATTATATTTACTTTCAGATAAGCAATTATTTAAAACAATATAACAATTATTTTACTTCCACTTAATTATTCAGTCCTCCCTGTTTGATTTCATTGTGACTTTGAACAGTTATGCCTTTTGCTGTTTTTCTTCACCAGCAACAGACTTCAATGGCCTTTAGCTTATGTTTGCAGATTTTTTGACAGTTTTCTCTACCATCCGTACCTGGCTCCCAAGTAAAATTTCACAGCGGTTGCAAACCATTATATTAGGTTCTGAAGAAGGGTCTCAGCCCAAAACATTTGCTTCCATAGATGCAGCCTGACCTGCTGAGTTCCTCCAGAATTTAGTGTGTGCTGCTCAAGATAGCCAGTATCTGCAGTATCTCTTGTAACATCATCCAGGTGTTGTTTTCCGTCTGCAGGCTATTTAACCAGTGAAAATTTTAAACCCATCATGTAGAATGACCTCTATACATCCACAACCCCAACACAGAATTCAGAAGCAGGAAATTGGCTGAGTGTCTCTGTGTCTGATGCAGGGAGCTGGAATTGGCAGCAGTACATGAGGATTGGACTCTGGGCAATCTTGATCTAAATGATTTTGTTACTCACTTTAAATCTCAATAGGTTACCAAAAACAAATTTGTTCACTATTCTCAGGAGGAATTTGATATTCTTGTGTGATTACCAAAACAGATTTTACTCAAGAATGGCACATTATGTAACAAGAACCCCTGTTTATATTTGTCAGCACTATCAACTCAGAACTATCTGTGCTCTACTGGTCAAAGGCTTGTTCCTTAAGTTACTCCACTGTTGGCATTGATATCTTAATCTACAAAACCAATATGACAGGGATCAGTTAGCATAATGGTCAGGTTGAGTTGTTCTCCGATCTTGGCAATCCATTTGCAATCATTTCATCACCACCGGTGAACAGTGGACTGATGATGTCTCCACGTATGGTGACGGAATGTTTGCAAATGGATTGTCAAGATCGGACAACAACTCAACCCAACCTCCAACCACCCGAGCTACACATTTTCCAAGTTATTTCCAGTTAACATAATGCTATTACAGCGCCATTAATCGCTAATTGGGGTTGAATTCCTGCTGTTGCCTGTAAGGAGTGTGTACCATTCTCTCTGTAACCACATGGCATTCCTCTTGTATTCCAAAGACATTTAAGGTCAGTGAATTGTAGGCATAGCAACCATTGTGGGCTGCCCAGCACAATTTGACTTGACACATTTCACTGTATGTTTCTATGTACATGTGACAAATAAAGCTAGTCTTAATCCTAATTCCTTTAAGGTTGCTCTAGCTGGGGGTGGTAATAAAGACAAGCTCTCACTACCAATTAAATGCTCCCAGTGGTGTGTGCCTCAAATAGCCTCCGGCAACCCAGTCTGGCTCCTGGCCTTCATGTGTGGCTTAGCTACTAAGTCCTGTGCAACTGTTTCTACTGACAGGAGAGGGGCAAAGGTGGATTACTGGTGCCTTAAAAGCAATCACTTTGGGCAGATGGTGCTCGTCAGACATACTTGGCTGCTTATTCAGGAGAAGGAAAACACTATCTCAAACCTCCACTGCCTTGCAGCTATACCCACTCAGGAGTAAACCCCGAGTGATGGAGTCCCTAAAGCAGTCCTACATTGAGTTCAATGTTGACTAGCAACTCCTGCAATGCTGCTGGTAGCAAACTGTACCTGTCTCTGCTGTTCCTTTGGGTTCATCAGATGCATGGAGGGGGGAAGCTTGCTACATGGACAATGGCTTGCTCTCCATATCATACTGTCCAGACTTGCATACCTAGAGAGCTAGGATGCAATATCCATGGTCAACTCTGACCAATAGAAGCCCTCATCTCACCTCACCTCAATCTTAAGTCCCTAAACATTGCAATTCTAAAACTTCCTAGACCTTGTGAAGGGTCTCAGTCCAAAATATCGACTGTACTTTTTTCCATAGATGCTGCCTGGCCTGCTGAGTTCCTTCAGCATTTTGTGTATGTTGCTTGGATTTCCAGCATCTGCAGAATTTCTTTTGTTGGTGATTAGAATTCTAAAACTTGCCGTTTCCTTTACTAATTTCTCTAAAACCTAGCTCTTTGGTCGTCTATCTTTGTATGTGGCTTAGCCTCATTCTTTAATTGGATATTGCTCCCAAGAGGTGCCTTGGTTATTTTGCTTTACATAGATTAGATTATTGGTAGCCAGTTGCTTTACAATAAGAGTCATTTTCAAATAAGTGGTCTATTAATTGTTTATTGTAACAGGTGTAACTTGGTGTGAGGCAACGCAGCATGTAAATGTGTCTTATGACCCTTGCATAAGTGTCTCTCCTCAAAATATTTCATAGCCCAGAAATTCCTTCAAAGACCTCCTGCAAAATAAAATTCTAATTGTGGTAAACTGGCTGCCTGAAGAGAGCAATCTACGGGCTATTTCCTGTGCTAATCAGGACAGCTGGCTCTGGACTTTTCAGCAAGTTTTGTTTGCTGCACGCATCTGTATGAGTATTTGTATGAGCACCCATACTGTCAATGGCATCAATGGGAGTGCAGTGAGCAGAATGCGTCTTCAGCACAATTTTCAAGTATATTGGTCTGAAAAAAATGACAGATTTTGTTACTCAGAGAAACTAATTTTTACACTGCTTCCTCTGCTTTTCTTGAAACTAGGTTTTCCAGAAGTGCTTTTGCACAAAATGCTTTGCCTGTGAAGGACTTTGCTTCCTCACTTCAGGATTACTCCATGTCACACTTCGCACAATGTTGTGAAAGTCACCCAAAGTCTACACTAAAGGCTTAAAGGCTTCATTTATTTCTCCTTCAGTCCACAGTGGCAGAGGTTGGCATAGTGGGTACTGTGGTGATATCACATGTCACGTGTAAGAACGTGATTGGATAGAATTCCGAGCATGCACAGAAATGACAGCATGTTCGAGAAGCTTGTATGGTTAAGACGTGGTTGCTGTTTGCTGTTAAATAAAAGTTCTAGTTATGTCCTTCCAGAATATGGTTTGTTCTTAGTAACCCACAGTACATATCAAGAACACAACGTGGTGTCAGAAGTCGGTCTGGAAGAATAATTCATTTTGCTAACATGGGAGAAGCAAAGATAATCGAAAACAAAAGAGTGTAAACTTTTTTGTTATTTGCTAACAGCTTCAAGAATGGAAGTTTTGCAACCCCTATCGACGCTTCAGCTGACTGGAAATGTAGCTGAAAACTGGAAAAGATTTAAACAGCGATTTGAAATTTATTTATTGGCAATCAGAGCAGAAAATAAATAGGAATAAAACGAAAGCAGCGATCCTACTCCACATGACTGGGGACGGACGATGCAGTTGAGGTATATAACCATTTTACTTTTGAGAATGGAGATAATTTGAATCTAAAAGTGATAATCGACAAGTTTGAAGCGTTTTGTATACTGAAGCGCAACGTGATGTATGAACGGTACAAATTCTTTATATGCAAGCAGAAAGCTGGTCAAATGATTGATCAGTTTGTTACAGAATTGAGAAACCACAGAAAAACATGTGAGTTTGCAGAGCTGACGGACTTTGTCATTAAAGACAGAATTGTTTGCGGTATTCTGGATAATGCTCTGAGAGAAAGACTCTTAAGAGAACCAGACGTAAATTTGGAAAAAGCTTTGATTCTCTGCAAAGCTTTGGAAACTGTAAAGTCGCAGGCTAAAGAGCTTTTTATTGAGAACTGCAGCGTACATGCTGTGAATAACCACGAAGATGTTAGAAAAAAACAATGAAGCGACAACGAAACTGACGGAGAGCAAGATGTCATCTGAAAGAAAAGAACTTTGTTATTACTGTGGGTGGCAGCACCGACCTAAAATGTGTCCAGCATATCAGAAAGTGTGCAACAATTGTGGTAAGGTTAACCATTTTTCACGCTGTTGCAGAAGCAGAAAGGAAATAAAACAAGTAAATGCAGTGCTTGAAAATGAACATGAGAAGTTTTACATAAATGTGCTTTGTGAAAATAAACAAAGTAAGAATGACTGGACTATGCCATTGCAAGTGAACCAAAACATTATTCTGTTTAAATTGGATACTGGAGCACAAGTAAATGTTCTTGCAGAATCGGAGTTTAATGCACTAAAGCCAAGACCAAAGTTACATCAGACAAATAGAAAAGTGACTGGGTATTCAGGTGCAGACATTCTAGTTAAAGGAACATGTGTGGCAAAAGTATCACACAAAAATATTGAGCACACCCTTTCATTTGTCGTAGTGCCAAAAAATGTATAGTCAATACTTGGTTTATCTGCCTGTGAGAGACTGAATTTGGTGAAAAGAATCTTAGTCCTGGACAGTGACACAGAATCAGAATACAGTGACTTGATGAAAGAGTATGAGGACTTGTTCAAAGGGCTTGGTTGTCTTCCAGGAGAGCACACGATTATAATTGACAACACAGTGCCACTGCCACCCGTAGTACACCCATGTAGAAAAGTACCTCTTGCATTACGTGATCAACTGAAAATAGAGCTTGACAGAATGGAACGGTTAGGGGTCATACAAAAAATTGATGAACCGACTGAATGGGTCAATTTGCTTGTTATTGTTGATAAGAAAAATGGAAAACTGAGGATTTGCTAAGATCCAAGAGACTTGAATTGAGCCATTAAAAGAGAGCATTTCAAATTGCCTACTCTTGAAGAAATTATGTCACAGTTTGCTAATGCAAAGTGCTTTATTAAATTAGATGCATCCTCTGGACCCTGGCAACTTAAACTAGATGAACCGAGTTCAAAGTTGTGTACCTTTAATACTCCTTAATACCCAGAGACTAGACTGACATCTACATCATTTATTATTATATTGTAATTTGTCCTCTACTGTGCCTATTGTCTTATTTATTATTTATTGTACTGCCCTGCACTGTTTTGTGTGCTTTGTGTAGTCCTGTGTAGGTCTGTAGTCTAGTGTAGTTTCTGTGTTGTCTTATGTAGTCTAGTGTAGCCTTGTGTTGTCTCACTTAGTCTAGTGTAGTTTTGTGTTGTTTCACGCAGTACCATGGTCCTGGAGGAACGCTGTTTTGTTTTTACTGTGTACTGTACCAGCAGTTTATGGTTCAAATGACAATAAAAAGTGACCTGACTTGCATCAGCTCCTGAAGTGTGCCATAAAACTATTCACATGCTATATGAGCACATTGAGGGCGTGGATACTTCCATGGATGATATTATTGTTTGGGGATCATTTAAACAAGAGCACAACATCACACTTAGACAAGTGTTAGAGGTAACATGCAAGGCAAACCTGAAGTTGAATAAAGACAAATGTCAGCTAGGAATGACTGAACTTACCTTTGTGGGTGATATCATCAGCAAAGATGGTGTGCGTCTTGATCCATTGAAGGTTTCTGCTATTGAGAACATGCCAAGACCGCAATGTTCAAAGGTTTATGGGAATGGTCAACTACATGGGAAGATTCATACCCAATCTTTCAGAACAGCTTGCTCCATTGAGGCAGCTAACAGAAAAGAAAACCAAAATGGAGCTGGAATCATGAACAGGAGAAGGCATGGCAAAATCTCAAGAAACTGCTCACCAAAGAACCTGTGTTGAAATTCTAAGATGCTGAGAGACCCATCAAAATCTCATGTGATGCATCTCAAGCAGGCTTAGGGGCAGTATTATTCCAAAAACATGATCAGGAATGGCTACCACTGGCATATGCATCTCATGCATTGTCCGATCCAGAAACGAGATATGCCCAAATTGAAAAAGAACTGCTTAGTGTTATGTTTGCTTGTGAGAGATTTCATCAGTTTGTGTCAGGGCAATCTATTGATGTTAGAAACATAGAAACATAGAAAATAGGTGCAGGAGTAGGCCATTCGGCCCTTCGAGCCTGCACCGCCATTTATTATGATCATGGCTGATCATCCAACTCAGAACCCCGCCCCAGCCTTCCCTCCATACCCCCTGACCCCTGTAGCCACAAGGGCCATATCTAACTTCCTTTTAAACATAGCTAATGAACTGGCCTCAACAGTTTGCTGTGGCAGAGAATTCCACAGATTCACCACTCTCTGTGTGAAGAAGTTTTTCCTAATCTCGGTCCTAAAAGGCTTCCCCTCTATCCTCAAACTGTGACCCCTCGTTCTGGACCTCCCCAACATCGGGAACAATCTTCCCGCATCTAGCCTGTCCAATCCCTTTAGGATCTTATACGTTTCAATCAGATCCCCTCTCAATCTTCTAAATTCCAACGAGTACAAGCCCAGTTCATCCAGTCTTTCTTCATATGAAAGACCTGCCATCCCAGGAATCAATCTGGTGAACCTTCTTTGTACTCCCTCTATGGCAAAGATGTCTTTCCTCAGATTAGGGGACCAAAACTGCACACAACAACTCTAGGTGTTGAAACTGGTCATAAGCCTTTGATTGCATTGTTTAACAAACCTTTAAGCGACTGTCCTTTACGAATTCAGCAAATGATGATCAAATTACAAAGATATGCATTGAATGTGTCATACACACCTGGAAAATTCATGTACACGGCTGATACACTTTCCAGAGCTGTGGATCCAACAACAAAAGACAGTCACAGGAACACTATTGATGTTCAGGTATTTATTGATATGGTCATAGAAACTGTACCGGTTGCTCCCAAAAGGTTGGAACTGCTGCGTCTTGAGACAGAGAAGGACAAAATTCTCAGTCAGGTAATACAAGTGGTGATGGATGGATGGATGGCCAGACAGTTAGCATGACTGCACCTCAGAAGTACAAGAATATTGGAACCACAGATCAGAACTTTCTGTTGTGGATGGGATATTGTACAAAGGTAGCAGAATTGTAATTCCTAAAAGCCTCCAAAATGAAATGCTTGGGAAAATTCATGAAGGCCACCTAGGTATTGAAAAGTGTATGAGAAGGGTGCAGGAAGTGATGTTTTGGCCCAGGATGAATCAAGAAATTGCAGAACTGGTGTCTTCTTGTCGAATATGCTTTAAATACCAACCTAGCAACCCTAAGGAGCCACTGCATCCACATTCTAGTCCTCAGAGATCTTATCAGAAGGTAGGCGTTGATCTATTTGTAACTGACAACAAAGATTATCTATTAATAACAGATTACTACTCTTTGTATCCTGAAGTGTGTGGTTTGCATAGAACAACAGAAAAGAATGTAATTACATGCATGGAATCTGTTTTTTCCAGACATGGTGTACCTATTGAAGTTTTCACAGACAATGGTCCACAATTCAATGGTGAACGCATGAGACATTTTGCTTAGGAATGGGGCTTTGTTCAGACAACATCTAGTCCAATTTTTCCTCAGTCCAATGGATTAGTTGAGAAGTTGGTAGGAATTATCAAAAAACTGATGCACAAAGCAAAATATAGTGGAGGTGATTTTTATGAAGCTTTGTTAGCCTATTGTAGTACTCCACTTGAATGTGGATTTTCACCTGCTCAGCTCTTGATGGGACGCCATTTGAGATCCAATCTTCCAATAAATGAGAGCCTTCTGAGAACAGAGGGAGATGAACAAGTGAAAAGATGGAAAGATGAACACAAAGCAAAGCAGAAAGCATCCTTTGACAGATGTTCTCATCCATTATCTGAACTGCACCAAGGAGAGGAAGTGAGGATACAAGACAAAATGAATACATGGGCACAGAAAGCTACAGTACTTGAAGAAGTACAACCCAGATCATACATGGTCCAAACAGAAGAAGGGGGAGTGCTAAGAAGAAATTGCAAAGACCTCAAGAAAGAGCCAACTTCGGGGTTTCATTTAACTGATGCAGGCCAGACAAAACATGAAAATAACAACAAAACACAAAAACTGTATGAACCACTTAGAAGGTCTACTCGTGTTCGTAAACCCCCAGAGAGACTGATAGAGACGTGTTAAATTATGCATTTGTTTTGATTAATGTTGCTAATTGTTTTTCTTTTTTAAGGAAAGGAAGATGTGGTGATATCACATGTCATGTGTACATGTGTAAGAACGTGATTGGACAGAATTCGGAGCATGCGCAGAAATGACAGAATGTTTGAGAAGCTTGTATGGTTAAGACATGGTTGCTGTTTGCTGTTAAATAAAAGTTCTAGTTATGTTCTTCCAGAATATGGTTTGTTCTTAGTAACCCACGGTACGTATCAAGAACACAACAGGTACACTTTTCAAAGTGCAGGTATTCAGAAACTACTTTCAACCCCTGATTATCTTCATGCCCTTAACCCACCCTTAGACATTGTTCTTCACCAACGTCCACGCCAACCATTTATATAAATCTGACATTCATTCCTTTTATGTTCTCTCCATTTGCTCAATAACACAAATTCTACCATTCACTTTACACTAGACGCAATTTACGATGGCCATATCAACTCGCACTTACTTGGAATGTAGGAGTAAACCAGAGTACTTAGAGTCATGGAACACTGTAGCACAGAAGCTGGCACTTTGGACCATCTAGTCCATGCTAAATAATTAATCCGCCTAGTCCCATCAACTTGCACCTAGACCACAGCCCTCCATACCTCTCCCATCCGTGTACCTTATCCAAATTTCTTTTAAATGTTGACATCGAACCCAGATCCACCACTTCCACTGGAGGAAACACGCAGTGACTTGAACAATATGCAAGCTTCACATAAAGAGGCCATGGGGTTAGGATTGAACCTGGGTTTCTGACAGGTAAGGCACTGCACTAAAGGCTACAGTACTGTTCCTTCTCTCTTCTCCCAGAAGACACTATGTGCTCATCTTAATTAAGTCTCACAAAGTCCAGTCACTAACTTCAGTATGTGAGTCTTGAGGTCTGCGAACCAACTAGCTACTTCTGCCATCACAAGCAATTCCTACTCTAGTCTCATCTTATGTCCCATCAACATCATTTTGCAGCAGAAACGATAAACATTAATAAAAGTTCCTAGATTCTCAAAATGTCTCAACAGATTAGAAAACACGTCTATTTGAGAATGGAGCGAGACAGAGAAAAGAGATGTATGGGCCAGTTAGTTCAAAATTCAGCTACTGGAAAATATTGGAATCCTTTATTAAGGAATTATTTCTCAGTACGTAGAAAAAAATCATGGTGGGGCAAAGTCTGAGAAGTAAATTTGTTGGACAAATGGGTTTGTGTTAATCTATAAATAGCAGGGTAGATAAGGTGGAGCCAATAAAAACAATATGATTGAACTCCCAAAACAACCTATCAGGTAAAACATGATAGGTTGCTGAACAAATAAAAGGGTCACAAGTATGTAAGTGACATCTTATGACAGATAAGCAGAGAGCAAGGATAAACAAGGTATAACCCTGGAGTGCCTTGGGCATTAATGTATTTTACAGTTTATAGTACTAACTCAGACCATAACTAAAGTGTCCAGAGTTGCTGATGATGCAAAAACAAGTGGGAGAGTACACGATGAGAAGGACACAAATCTTCCCAGAGGGAGATAATGAGTTCCAGTAATGTGAGGGAAAAAAGACTGCAGATGGAAAATATTTTGGGTCTTTCCCACTTTGGTAGGAAAATTAATAGTATTTAAAAGTCTATTTTATAATGTGGTTGGAGAGATTGTGTCTCTTTAAATAAGGACCATGAAAAATTAACATACAACTCTACCAAGTAATTAGGAAGGCAAATTAAATATTGGGCTTTATTACAGGAGAGATATAGTTGTAAGGTAGGGAAAGCTTCCTATGACATCAGGACTTTTGTATGGTCACAGTAATACAGCAAGGAAACAGGCTCCCTGTACCAATTATTGCATCCTTCCTGCAAGTCCTAATTGCCCAGATTCAGCCCATAACCATCCAAGCCCCTCACCTCCATGTTCTGATCCAAATGGTCCTTAAATTTACAATTGTATCCACCTTGACCCACTCCAGGTACTTGCTATCCTCTGTGTAAAGAACTTACATCTCAGATCTCTCTTAAAACTCTCCCCTCTTATCTCATACCTGTGTATTCTAGTTTTGGACTCCCCCAACTGGGGGGGGGGGGGCAAAACTACAACTGTCCACCTTTCATGATTTTATAAACTTTGATGAGGTCACTTCTCATTCTCCAGCACTGCAGGGAATAAAGGTACAGAATGGGCAACCTTCTTCCTAAAACTCAAGCCCTTTAGGCAACATCCATGTAAATCTCTTCAGCACCCTTTCCGTCTTTACAATGCCTTCCCTATAACAGGGTGACCAAAGTTGTACCCAGCGCTTCAAGTGCAGTCTCACCAATTTCTTGTGCAACTGTAACATAATTCCCCCACTTTTAAACTTCATGCTCTGAGAGGTGAAGGCCAGCATGCTAAATACCTTCTTCTCCACCCTGTCTATTTGCAAGGCCAGCAGGAAAAACACCACCTTTAACATTCTGTGTGACTTAGGTGGCTACTTTCATGAGGAATACCGTGTGCAGTTAGCAGCTCATCAAGAATAATGTGCACATTTTTGACTCACATTTTCAGAATGCTATTTTACCTTGCATGTGGTCACCACACTGATTCCTAGAACAAGGGGTTTGTCATCTTTGGAAAGGTTGATCAGGGCCAAGAAGAATGAAAAGTGATCTCAAATGTAATGTACAAGATTCTGAGATGTTAGATGCCGTGCAGATATGTCTTCTTATAGGGGGTTCTAAAACTAGGGGCCAGTGTCTGATGAGAAGTGATTGGCCACTTAATGAGGAAAAAATTCTTCTCTAAGCATTATGAATTTTGGAATTTTCTGCTCTAGAGAGCTAAAGATATTGAGTCATTAAGTATATTCTCAGCTGGAGATGAGGCGGCGCATAGGATGAAATTAGTTGCTTCAAAGTAACTAGTTGAGTGGTATTACAACAACAGCATAATAAATGATTTGAGGTTTAGTATGTCACCAAATACTCTTCAAAATTTCTAATGATATAAGGTGGAGAGCATTCTGACAGGTTGCATCACCTGGTATGAATGCTCCAATGCACAGGGTTGTTGTGTTAGCCAGCTCCATCAAAGCACAACCCTCCTCATCTTTGAGGAGACCTTCAAGAGACAGTGCCTTACTTAAAAGGGTGGTGTCCTTTGCTAAAGGCCCTCACCAAAACTGTCCCATGATTAGACTAGAGTTAAATCGGGGGTTGCTGGGTGGTGCAGCTCGAAGGGCTGGAATCTGCGCTGTATTTCTAAATGCATAAATAAAAATCCAAGACATGCCCTCTTCTTTTGATTACCATTAAGGAAGGAGGTACAGGAGCCTGAAGACCCACACTCAATGATTCAGAAACAACTTCTTTCCTTCCACCGTCAGATTTCTAAATTGTCCCTGGACATTGCCTGGTTATTCCTTTTATTTGCACTATTTATTTTGTAATTGGTAGTAATTTTACGTCTTTGCTCTGAACTGCTGCTGCAAAATAAAATATCTGATGTCATATAATAAACCTGTTTCTGATTCAAAACTGAGTTAAGTAACTTTCTTTAAAAAACAGGAACTGAAAGTTATCAAGCACATTGTTCAGATCAGCCCTGATTTAAATGAATAGTGGCCTGCCATGAGGAGTTATTTGGCTTCCTATTTCTCAAGTTCTTATTCGATTTTATTCAATAAAAATATCATTCAAAGTATCATTAGCATATCTGAAACAGGGAGTTAATTGTTCGTTGAAAAATCAAAGATTAAAATATTCTTGCTGCCACAGGCTTTTAAGTCTACAGAAACCAGCAGAATAATGTTGACACTGAAATCTTTGAATCTTGTAGTATTCATTCATACGTACCACCCACACCATACAGAAAGCACTTCCTTACTAATTATACATTTTTAAAGGGAACTGTTGAACTTCAAAGTAAGTTATATACATGCAGCACAATTTCAAAAGACAGGTTTAAGTTGTGGTTTGGAATCTTTTTTGCTTAGGTCTAGCACTACAAATGCAATGCTTCAAACTTGACATTTAATACCTCAATATAAATCATTCTTCAGACTGAGCTTCCTGAGAGTGTGGACAAGAATACAGCTGAACAGAACTTAATATACAGTAAAATTTTCAGTGTAAACAATGCTGATATTTTTGTCTGATTACAGAGCCATTAAAGTATATATGTGACCATATATAATAGAAATACTCTCACAATCATTCTAAAGTATCTGAAAATACCACAGACTCTTCCACAACAATTCTCTGCAGTGTCACACAAAATGACAAATAGTGGAATTAGTGCGCACTTCAAATACTTTACAACACTGTCCCCGGTTTTATGGTGATCAGTATGCTACCGCTTGCTTGTGAAAAGACCTATCGAATGATTAAATTTGGTCATAAAAGATCTCTGTAATAAACATAGTTCTTGAAAAGGAAACTAAAGAGGCTCAGAATCTTGTTTTCCATTTATCATACTTGACTCATCATCTTCCTCTGGCAGCTCATTCCACCTTTGCACTATTTTTGCTTGAAGAAGTGGACCCTCGGCTCCATTAAGTCCTCCCTCTCTCATCTTCAATCAATGCTCTCTAGTTTTTGGTTCCCTTCCGCAAGGGAAAAAGGCTCATGTGTATTCACTTTATCTATGCTCCTCATAATTTTATACATTTCTATGTCACCCCTCAAATCTCCTATGCTCCAAGGAATACAGTCCTAACACTATAACATAGCCCTTTGAGTAGTGGCAAATGTCTGATTAATCTCCTTTGCAGTTTCTAGCTTTCCTATGTCTTTCCTATGACATGGAAACTAAAACTATACACATTATTCCAGGTGCGGCCTCACCTACGTCTTCTATAATTACAGCATATTGTTTCAAATGTTATAATCAGTACCCTGACTGATGAAGGCTACTATGCCAAATGCCTTTTTTAAACCACTTTGTATGCAAGTGACACCACCTCCTGGGAAATACGCACTCTTCAATCTCCCTGTTGCACAACATTCCCCATGGCCTTACTCTTCACTGTGAAAGTCCCAGTCTGGTCTGACTTCCCAAACTGCAACATCTCACGCTCATCAGCATTGTCTGCTAGTTTTCATTCCTTGGCCCACTTACCTAGCTGGCCACGATCTGCCTGTACATTTGATAATCTTCTTCCCTGTCTATGGTACCACTTAATTTAGTGACTTAATTTATGCATTCTCATCCAAGTTATTTATTATATACGAGGGGTGATTGATAGGTTCATGGCCTAAAGTAGAAGGAGTCAATTTTAGAAAACCTAGCACATTTATTTTTCAACATAGTCTCCTCCTACATTTAGTCACTTAGTCCAGCGGTTGTGAAGCATACGGATCCCTTCTTTGCAGAAGTGGTCCCTAGCGGGGGTAATTGATAAGTTCGTGGCCTGAGGTAGAAGGAGATGAGTTATACAGCTCTCGTTACATGCACGTGCAGTTCAACTCTTTGAGTAATTATGCAGAAAGTTTGAAGTTAGTAACTCATCTCTTTCTACCTTAGGCCACGAATGTATCAATCACCCCTGCTGTGGACCACTTCTGGAAGTTCAAGAAGCTAACTTCTACAAAGTAGGGATCCGTATGCTCCACGATCGCTGGACTAAGTGTGTAAATGTAGGAAAAATAAATGTGCTAGGTTTTCTAAAATTGACTCCTTCTACCTTAGGCCACGAACTTATCAACTACCCCTCGTACAGTAAATGATGAACAACAATGGTCCCAGCACCGTCCTTTGTGGTACACCACTAGTCACAGCCTCCAGTCTGAAAAACAACCTTCTATCATTATCTTTTGCTTCCTACCATCAAGCTCACTGTGTATCCACTTCACCAGCTGTTCCCAGGCAATCTAATCTTCCAGACTAGCCTTCTATGTGGGATCTTGTCAAATGCCCTGCTGAAGTCCATATAGACAAAGCAAACATGATTATCATTTTCAGTCAGCGTGGCCCCTGGTTTAGCATTAACTTAAATCATGAGAAAAGTTTCATTGAAAGTATGCTCACTAGGATATGATATTTTATAAGTTCTCCTCTCATCCACAAACCCTCAGGACACTTCAATGCACTAAAAATGGAATTACCAGCACAGATGCTTTGACATGTGAGCCTGAGGCTACTGATGGCCTCAGTGTTTCAGGGCCTCTCACAGCAGAGGATGTGATTGGCTTGGTCCATATGTGGGTGGTATGTTACCTTCTGCAGACCTGTACTCTTTAATAGTGCTATAATCCTGACTTAAATCCCTTGAGACAGCATGTGAGCAGCATGACAGTGTACTTCTTAATCGCCCAGGTTGGGTTTGAACACTTCTTGAAGGGAGCAAGCCATTATAATGATTTCTTAAAACAAGGATGTTTCAATTTCATAATATCTTTGATGACCAAAAATGGGAATAATCTAATTTCTAGGCATTAGTATCCGCATTTGTACTTGGTTCGCCTAACTGACAATGGCAAACAAGTGATCTGCTTTGAATAGCCAGTGACAAATGCAGTTTCAGAACGTCTTCAGACTGCAGTAATTTAATATCCAGTTTTAAAATGCAAGTTGAAGAAAAGGCTTTTGTCTTGCAGTTTTGAAGGTTTCAATATTTAAAAGCCCTAATCTTCGGCTTATCTGCGGATGCAGAGCTACAACATTTCCTTTAGAATGTTTATGATGTCTCTGTGAGATATGCAACAGCGAAGTATTACCATGTAGAAGAGTTTAATTCAGTGAGGTACATCAGAGTGCCACTATGAATACTGTAATGCAGTTCCAGAAAATTTCTAAAATCCAGCATTGTTAGTTTTGGAAGAAAAACATACAATAACAAAAAAGGTGTATATTTATCAGATCAAATTAATGTTGCACTGCAGTTGGGAAGATTCGTCTGCAAAATGTATTAGAAGCAGATCATTTTTTAAGAATTGATCCAAGGGCTTTGAGAGAAGAAAGAATATCAACAGTGAATTCATACAGTTCACTTTAGTTCATTATTAGTTAATTAATGCAAAAAGGAAGACATCCAAGGCAACACAGAGACCAGACAGGAACTACATAATTGATACATTTGTCAGAGGAGAGAATTATGAAAATACCTCAAAAGCCTCCTTGACGGGAGTAATGAAAAGAGGCATGCATAAAGTTAACTGGAACAGAGAAGTTTAATCTATAACACAGTTTCAAGTAAAACTATGACTGAGGCTCAAGGATATGAAAGAGAATTGAAAGTTCATGAAATATGTCAGAAAGCATTACTTCATATAAGAACCTGACTGATACGTGGATTATCCCCTAGTGGAAGAAAAATCTCAAGAATTAGATGCTTCTTTGGGTAGTCATAGGTTTCTTTGGACTGGATACAGTTCTTAGCTAAACTTTAATTTTACGTTTTATGTTTACAAAAGTAACTTTCAACCTTAGTCCCAGAAGTTATTTTGTTTTGAATGTACAGTGGATACAATTGTACCAGATTAAAACTCTTTAGCACGCTAATCTGTTGTCCCAGCTTTACAAACTATTGAGTTGTGTGCTTTGATGGGACATTTAAATTTTCTTGCTGAAACCAAGAATTATCATTTCCACAGGCAGTGACCATCCATTCGGAATCAGAATGAGGTTTATTACCACCGGCATGTGTCATGAAATTTGTTAATAAATAAATAAATAAATAATAGTATTTGTATATTGAATAGATTAAAATCATGTAAAAATAGAAATAATACATATTTAACAAGTGAGGTAGTGTACACAGGTTCAATGTCCATTTAGGAATCAGACGGCAGAGGGGAGGAAGCTGTTCCTGAATCACTGGGTGTGTGCCTTCAGGCTTCTGATGGTAACAGTGAGAAAAGGGCATGCCCTGGGTGCTGGAGGTCCTTAGTAATGAACGCTGCCTTTCTGAAACACCGCTCCCTGAAGATGTCCTGGGTACTTCATTGACTGATACCCAAGATGGAGCTGACTAGATTTACAACCCTCTGTAGCTTCTTTCAGTCCTGTGCAGTAGCCCCCGCCCCCCCCCCATACCAGATAGTGATGCAGCCTGTCAGAATGCTCTACACGGTAAAACTATAGAAGTTTTTGAGTGTATGTGTTAATATGCCAAGTATAGCCGCTGTCTTGCCTTCTTTATAACTACATCGACATGTTCGGACCAGGTTAGATCCTCAGAGACCTTGGCATCCAGGAATTTGAAACTGTTCACTCTCTCCACTTCTGATCCCTCTATGAGAATCCCTCTACATTCCTTCATCTTACCCTTCCCGAAATCCACAATCAGCTCTTCCATCTTACTGATGTTGAATGCCAGGTTGTTGCTGCGACACCACTCCGCTACTTGGCATATCTTGCCCCTGTACGCCCCCTCGTCTCCATCTGAGATTCTACCAACAATGGTTGTATCAGCAGAAAATTTATAGATGGTATTTGAGCTATGCCTAGCCACACAGTCATGGGTTTAGAGGGAGTAGAACAATGGGCTAAGCACACACTCCTGAAGCGCACCAGTATTGATCATCAGTGAGGAGAGGATGTTATCACCAATCTGCACAAATTGTGGTCTTCTGGTTAGGAAGTCAAGGATCCAATTGCAGAGCTAGGTACAAAGGCCCAGGTTCTGTATCTTATCAATCAGGATTGTTGGATTGATGGTGTAAAATGCTGAGCTATAGTTGATGAACAGCATCCTGACATAGGTGTTTGTATTGCCCAGGTGGTCTAAGGCTGTGTGAAGAGCCATTGAGATTGTGACTGCTATCCACCTTTTGTGGAAATAGGCAAATTGCAGTGGGTCCAGATCCTTGCTGAGGCAGGAGTTCAGTCTAGTCATGACTAACCTCTCAAAACTTTTCATCACTGTAGATGTGAGTGCAGCTGTATGATGGTCATTAAGGCAGCTCACATTATTCTTCTTAGGCACTGGTATAATTGTTGCCTTTTTGAAGCAAGTGGGAACTTCTGCCTGTAGCAGTGAGAGGCTAAAAATGTTGTTGGATATTCCTGCCAGTTGGTTGGCACAGTTTTTCAGAGCCTTACTCGGTACCCTGTTGGGTCCTTCCGCCTTGCGAGGGTTCACCCTCTTTAAAGACACAAATATTTATGAAATAGTATGGCGTTTTGCAAAACATGGTAACATGAAAAGTCGTCCTTTTTTTAGATCCTCCAAAAAATATTTAAAAAGCACCCTAACAGAATTACAAAACAAAAAACACAAATTAATTATGTGCACTTCGGGTGCACCATTTGCAGGAAGGATTTGGAGGCTTTGGAAAGGGTAGAGAAGAGGTTGTACGAACTTGGGTTGTTCTCTGAAGAATCGGAGGCTCAGGGGAGACCTGAAAGAGTGATGATATCATGAGAAGCATAAAGAGTCGACAGTCAAAATATTTTTTCCAGATTAGAATTGTCAGATACTCACGGACTTGCATTTAAAGCTAGAGTGGAAAAGTTCAAAGAATATGAGCAGGGCAAGTTTTTTTTTCCACATACAGTGATAGATGCTTGGAATAAGTTGCCAGGTGGAAAGAGATATGATAGCGTTGTCTATGAGGCTTTTATATAGGGACATGAATATACAGGGAATTAGTTACGGATCATGTGCAGGGCAGGCAGTGAAGAATAAGTTAAGTTAGGAATCCTGATTGGCACAGATATTGTGGGCCAAAGGGTTTGTTCTTGAGTTGTACATTTATATGTTCACATTATACTAAATATCTTAATGGGTTAGAAACAGTGATGGTCAAAAGTTGTTCATGAAGGCAAATTAAAGGAGAATCAAAAGTATATAATAGTCATGAGATTCTGATGATGCTGGATATGCTGAAAAGTATGCAACATCAGACTTTGTGATAGAAACAGATGGACCACTGTTTACATGGACAATGAGCATTGACTTATCTGCCTATGCAAAATAATATGCTGATCTCTGAGATGTTCAATACTTCCAACAGCTCCCCAAGTGACTCTTACTCTATACAATTACCAAACAAACCAGTAAAGCTTTGGACCAATTCATCTAAATTTGCTAATGGTTAACAATGATAAATTTGAATTACTTCCATTTAACTTCTGTGGCCCCTGAAGAATCACTGAGTATGGCATCTCAATCCTTCTGATACACTTCAGAGGTGACCAGAGTTTCTACTGCAGAAGACCACAAAATGTCAAAGGGCAAGCACAATTGTAAATACATTTGACCTTCACTAATCTGACTACCTGTAATTAGGTTCCTTCGATAATCCGGCACTGATTTCAAATTTTCCGTGCAACTGTAATTTCAAGTTTCCCGGGCCACTGTACCAATCTGCTGCGCATTGTTTGGTTGCGCTAGATCTGTTCATGTATTGGTGCGCTCTTGTAAGCACAGGCAGGCGATTCCTGCTTGCTTTCCTGCATTTATTATTATTATTTGCGTGAGGCACGACTGCCCACGCCCGCTTGTCTCACCCACCAGTGGCGAGGGAGCTGGCGCGTGCTGAGTTGGTCCGTCTTCTCGCCTGCCTGCTGGCAGTCACGCATTGCCCTCCAGCGTCGCCCAGCCAGCGCTCCGTTCTCTTCTGCCTACAACCTCAGATCAGTCATGGCGACCTGCTGAATTTAAGCATATTACTAAGCAGAGGAAAAGAAATTAACAAAGATTCCCTCAGTAACTGCGAGTGAAGAGGGAAGAGCCCAGCGCCGAATCCCCGGCCGCCTGCAATGTGGCGTATAGAAGACCTCCTTTCTGCAACTTCTGCTTCTGCTCACCCAGATGTGCTGCCACCAACATCAACAGTTCTCGATCAACTTCAGCTGTTGTGCCGGTTTCAGCCCCAGTTCCTGATGCTTCACTCATTTTCCAAGATGAAGATGTTGATGATCCTGACAACCCCACACTTGCAGACAGGTAACTTTGCCTGAAGGTATACTAAATGTCTCACTTTAGAAGCGGAAGTACTCAACTGTTCTGTATAAGTTAATTCCTGTACATTTACCTGTGCCCTTTATTTTATCTGTGCCTTTACAGTGTATTACTTTATTAAAACTTCACTTGCTGCTCATTTAATATTTCTGTTTCATTATTATCTAACCTGTACTGACTTACATGATATTTTAGAGGTATGATGAGGCAGTGAGCTATTGCTTAATGTGATCCTTCTGTAATTCAGCATTTTCACTAATCTGCCACTCCTCAGGTCCCAATAGTGCCGGATTATAGAAGGTCAACCTGTAGTCACAAAAGCATCTGTGCTCGTCCGCTCATTGATTCAGTGAGGCCTTTCACCTAGCGAATGAATCCCAGTCCTAACTACTAGAAAATACAATTTATAATCAAGGACCAAGTGAGAAGTAGTAGTTGAAATTAAAGCTATCAATGTCGATGAACAAGAACCTAGTGTTCAGCCAGACAGTTGATGAATGATATGCATAAACGTCAGGCCAATAAGCACACTTCTCAATCCAATTCTTTGTGGGTGAAATGACATCATTCATGCATGACTGACACGTCAATAGCTGTCATGTACATATGAGGGAGCTACACCCAGAAGTTTCAAACAGGTATGAAGCTACTCAGGAGCGATTGCTCCTGTCATTCACTCAAGAAAAGCTGTATAAAGTTGTATTTATTAGTGTTATACCATCAATTTCTTGGCATTTACTTCTAAGTACAAATAAATTATGTCCAAATGTTTTCAAAATTAATATTTCATTACCTAAATTAGTAGAAATAAGTAACTATTGGATGAAAAGGCATGTGAGATTTTAAATTGCTGCTCACTGAAAGTAACATAAATGTCAGAGTGCAAGTGACTGCAGTATAAGAAGATATGAATATAAAAGTAACATGTTCAAACAAGGCTAGGCATTAGAAATAAGATATTAATTGATATTAATTGATGAAATGCATGCGGGTCCAAATAGATCAATTCCTCACTAATTAACTCTTTGAGAAAGTATCTGGGGAATATTCCTTTACCTGGAGCTATGGAGTTGTCATAACTAAAATGCAGCTAGTTAACATTTGGTTATTTTAATCAAGGTTACATTGAATTTGTTTGCTTCATTGACATTGGATTAGGGAGAGAGGTTAAACAATGTGCTAAATAGAGGTTAAACAGAGTTCTCCTTAGAGAATAGACGTATGAACACATTGAGGGTGTACTGCATAGGATTATGACTTTGATGCTTTCATAATTGAACTGCTTTTGCTAATGCAGATCAGAAACAGGTATGATGATAATCAGTTTGACAATACTAATGGAACTGTATGGAAACCTTTATTAATCCTTTCCTAAGAGACTAGATATGGGAAGACATGATATACAAAAGTATTTAATTATCATTTCTATAATGCTCAATGACTGATGAGTCATCATGCAAAACTTACTGATGGGCAACTCAGATGGGCCATACAGGCAGTAGCTGAAAACTGATCCAATTCAATAGCTCTTGGTTCTGTCAAACAAAATCTTACCTCAATACTTTGAGAGGCTGAGACACATAGATTGATAGTAACTCACACCCACTAATCCATTGAGAGATTAAGTATATGACCTCTGATTTGCAGCATGGTTTTTCGAGTTCTTCCTGGTTAGACTTCCCTCACCACATCAATTTCAAAAGTGATGAAGAATGGGGAGACATCTGGATGGAAAGCACTCTCTGAAACAAAGAACTCATTCAAATCCCCAAGGCAGGCGTCCCTAAATTTCATCAGCCTGAAAGCACAATGGACAGCTCTGAACAGGATCTGAACAAGGCATGGGCATCATAGCCACTCAGAGCATATGTGACAAATTAAAGCTTTCCCTGCTGTGATCAAAGAATGGACCTCAGTATCACGTCCTTCTGCCAGCACAATATCACTGGAAATAGTGAAATAAACTCTCTTTCTCAAATAGCCATATAATGGCCTACAAACTTAGAACTCAAGTTAGATATGCTCTCTCTGTCACATTGCTGACCAGAATTATCATCAGAGATTATTTTATACATTTTCAGATGTTGTAATGTCCTAGAAGCAAAGTTAAAAAAAAAGCATCTTCCAATGCAATGTCTTCAGTATAAGGAGATGGTATTAATTGCACTGTGCCGTACAGTAATACACTCTTCAGGATAAAGTGAAAGTCAAGAAGCAGCTATTATCCACAATACTTAATGAAAAGACTAGTAACTCATTGCAGGTACACTTATCTACTTTTGGTTGATAAACGTGTCTGAAAATCAAAAGTATTTTATATTGTCTCTCTTGTCAAATCTTCGTGTTACTGCCTATTATTCCTCTGCTCTCAAATCAAGGGAAAAAAATGGCTATTTGCTCTCCATTCAAAGAACTCAAGTTTCCCTCCCTGTCCTTATAGATATTTAGAAAGAGGCTGTTTGGATTCCAATGCAAACTGAGATTTTACCCTGCAGTCATAGAGACAAGAGTATGTCTCCCTTTGATAGAAGTCGGAGCATAATTCAGTTGCTAGGAGGGCACAACCTTCAAATTCAGCCCGACAAAGACAACACATGAACACAAAGAACCATTTCAAGAGCTCTACAACTTAAACCAAACAAATCTCAAGAATGAAGGGATGACTATGACAGGTCTTAGCTCCATGGCATTGCCATAGTGATGAGTACACATGGTAACAACTAAACATCCCCAAGATGGTTAAATCCAAAGGTTTTATATCTTACATAGCATATATTCATTATATCATGATGAAAAGTACTTAGGGCTGATTTATGCTACTTTACTGGCTGAGTTGGTTAATGTAGTTTGTAACTGGTCAAAAAAATCTCATATCTGCTCTCTGCCAAGTTAGCTGTCAGTCGGGTGTGATAAGAGAATTGCAGGAGGGCTAAAAGGACTTGTGCTCTCATTGATTACTATACAGTAATGCTCATTGTAAGTGTCTATTGGATGGGCATAGGATCACGCTTAGCAGCTGAATTGGCTATCAACACTTAAATGTGAAAAAATGGTTATTATGTCATTCAAAAAGTGAGCAGAAAAGTGATTTTAAAAAGTTCATATTGAGTTACAACGTGCTGATAATGCAGTCTTGGATTACGAGCAACAACATGTTATTTGACTCTTCATCCAGATATCATTACCTGGAATTTATTGAGAAATTAGTTTACTTACACTTTTTGTAGCACTTTTGGTTGTTACTAGGGGAGAGTATATAAGGAAATTTGAACCACTGCAGGTATCAGAGCTCAAAATTATGGGGTCCAAAGCCAAATTATATTCCCCGCTTCAACTATTTAAGTGCCCTTTCAACAGATCTGAAACAAAATTATATACTCACATGATCTCTACTTAGGACTGGCAGGAAAATGTGCCTCATAAATAGCAGAAATTTCACACTCTCATCACCTCCATTTCAAAGAAACTCAAGGAGCTGATGAAAGGACATGAGGCTGCATACCTGTCAACATTGCTTCATTGGGCAACCTGTGTTCATCACTCCAAAAGTAGTCAGTAGATAATGAGTCTTCAGAGTTGTACGCTAAGTGGGATTGTGAGAGAAATGGTGCCCGACGTACATGTTAGATGGGTGACAAGAGGAGGACTCCTCACTCTAAAACATCTTGTACTTTACAACCAAGCCACAGAACTTGTGTTAAAACTTTGTGCTTTGATGGCAAAGACTAGGTAGCATGCTGCTTTTGGTAGTGACGGTGGACCTGGACGATAAACTTACTGTTCAAATGGCTGCCCTGCAGGAGTGTGCTCAACTTCATAGCCTGCTTGCCTTAGGACATCAATCACAGTGTTGTTCCCAAGGAAATGACCTGCAACAGAGGATAAGACTTAGTTTACAACATCCCACTAGAATCACCAATACACTTCCTGGTGATCAATTTCTGTTTGCTAATAAAATTAAGAAGTTTTAACAGTTCTCAGAAATCAAAGATACAATTGGAGTAAATGATTGCCATTATATTGGCAGCATATCAAAATGCTACTGTAGAAATAGTTTATCTGTTTTTCCTAAATCATGAACGTTGAAAGCAACAAGGGAATACACTTCCACATTCAAAGTTAAACATGCCAATGCGCACTACTACACCACAGTTTTAGTCTGGATCAGGTACTCAAGTCTCTGGAGTGTGAGGTGTATTAGCAGCCTTCTGCTTCGCAGGCAAGAGTGTGGCCACTGAGCCACAGCTATCGTCTAGACCTACTGAAGACAGCAGTAGCAGACTTGAGAGTGAGCACATCATTGCCACAAAGAAATTCACCTGTGTAACTTTAAAGAGGGAGATGGAACTGGAAATGACAGGCAATTCCTTCTTTAACAGGATCACAGAATGATCATGATAATGTAGCATTTCACATCCTCACAAGGGAAGACTGAAACCTGGACATTTCATTCCCTCTCCCAACCAATTACCTTCCCCCTCACCTGGCTTCACCTATCAGCTTCTAGCTTGTACTCCTTCCCATCTGCCCTCCTTCTTTTCTGGCTTCTTCCCCATCCTTTCCAGTCCTGAAGAAGGGTCGCAGCTTGAAACATTGACTGTTTACTCTTTTTCATAGATGCTGCCTGACCTGCTGAGTTCCTCCAGGATTTTGTGTGTATTACTCTGGATTTCCAGCATCATTTGTGCTTATTTCTCCCTTTTAACATTTGGCCCACCATGAACACTTGCTACACCTTGAACTCTCAAAGGAGAACTTGCAAATGGAAAGAGACAGTTCTGTGGCATCTCCATCCAGCCTAAATCCCAAAGTGCTTCTTGAAGTTTGTTTTGAAACTTTATGTCAGAAGGGGAGGAGAAAAAGGAAGTGCAGGCTCCTCAGGAGCTGCAGTTCTATGAACCCAAACAGTACCAGGCCTCCAGTCATTGCTCCCTGCACCTGACAGCACCAGAAGATAAGAGAATGGTAGCAAACTGATGAACTGAGTAATACCTCAGACCTGTGATATATCTGCAGCAAGAATATGCAGCAATGTTCTGTAAGTTAATTGCCATCTTCAGATGATATTTGAAGTAAGATAGTTTTTGAAACCTCTTGAATGTCGTGCCTTTTCTTGAAACCTCTGATTTAATTGTAGTTGATCAGAGGATGGATTGGGAATGGGGCAGTGAATGAGGACTTCTGAAACCTTTCAACGTTGGTGGTCCTTTGAAAAATATCTATAAATGCTGGTATCTGTCCTCAGAAAGGCAAGTAAAGCAGTCTTTTTTAACTTTTTAGTTCTCTGTAAAACTTGAATACCTCCATTTAGGATCTTTCCGCTTCCATTCTGAAAGGGATTCTGTATAACTTTTCTTGGGGATCTGTGAAACAAACTCTGATCTGCCCCGCCATGAAATTTTACCACTAATGATACCTTGGCAACATAGCAAGTTGATGATCAGCTTCTGAAATTTGAAGAAACTCAGGAGAAGCCCACAAGAGCCATTCCTGCATTTGGTGGGCTGAAACAGAAAGGAAATTCAGCACTGGGATTTCACGGTCTACCAGCAAGCATTCTTAGTTTGGCAAGCTCATTTTATATGACTTGAAAATCTCATTCCTCTTAATGAAAAGATAACGTACATGAACTCAGTAACTTGTGCTTCTATAAAGGACTAATTCATTTGGGGCAATATTTAAGTCATTAATTGGATCTTGTGTGAGTATCGGCCCTATATTGATTTCCTAAATCTGATTGTTTTGCAATGCCTCTCTCTAGAAATTGAGTACTTGTCCATGGTGGATGAAAAAAGAATAGTTTGTGCTTGAAGCCAACCATAATTAAATAGACTGACAATACTCAGTGCCCAGGCTCACACATGAAATACGTGTCTTTGTGTCAGATGCCAAAAGGACTACCTCCAGTATCTTGGCATATTAGCAACAGGAGGAAGACTTGGTGGAGTGTTCTGTAAAGTGCCAATGCTCATCTTGTCGGGTGCATATTTCATAGAAGAAAATACAATATTCAGGGTATACTGGGTCTGGGTAGTCAGGAAAGAGAGGAGGGTGGTTAAGGACACAATCAAGAATTGCGGACTAGAGGAGTGGGGGAAGAGGATGTTGATGGAAGCAGGATTGGCTTCTCTTTTGGGGGACAAGTAGGGGGACTGGGATCTTGAATTGGAGATGCTTTAGGAGTTCAATGTTCTTGCTGTGTTTTGAGAATCATGAGTAATAGCGTTAGTGCTGTGGGATGAGACAAGACCTGAAGGAGTTATAGTAAGTAATCAACTTACTTGAATGAGGTCCAGGCACAGAACAACATTAATAAACGCTGACTTGTTCATAAATTTCCCATGACGGGTGTTCCTCAATACATCGTGCAGTATTTTCACTGGCAATTCATCGGAATAACATTATTTATTCACTTCTGATGTGGAAATCTCACCAGATGTCAAGACTAATTTACTGAGCTATGGGACAAACTTCAAACTTCATAGTTTAATCTTTGAAGTCAGATGTTATACTTCTACGTCCACTCTCACCTCTTTCCCTTTTGGTTTTCCTGTTTATCCTGGTGAAACTCAACATTAGCTTAAAAAATGTCAACTCATTTCTCTTACGCATACTTTGTAAATCTCTGTGCAATGGGCTGACTTGAACACTTTGAAACCTTAACTCAAACCTACACTTGCCATCTGGAAGTAGAAGCTACAAGTGCAGGATACAAGTTTTCTGGTACTTTGCTGGGTTAAGACTTGATTTGGCCATCACCAGTTGGCATACTACTAATGGAGCGATGTTAACAAGTAAGGTTTCCGTTTTCCACTGGATGCCTGGGCTATTGGAGCCTGTCATGGCTGGTTGTTCATGCATACTTTCTATTTACCTTGCTGCCTCCCCCCCCCCAAAACTATTCACATATTCTCCTTGTTGCAGCATATAATGCCTATTATTTCTGATTTTATCTCTAAATGTGTTAGCCATCAGCCATTCCAGTCCCAATCCAAGAAATTCATTAATTTCCATTTCCTTTCCTGTTTCTTTGCCCACCCCATTTCTCTTATCATGCTCCTTTGTAAATAATGGCCATCTGTTGTATCTCTTGGATTGCAGGAAATATTTAAGAATTCTAAAGTGGATTGGAGTTTTCCACATATGCTGCTGAGTATTTTGTTTATCTGCTTTGGAAATGGAATTCCAGGCTAACATTAAGGCCAACAGAAAGAAGTAGCTCAGATTTGAGAATATCCAAATTGGTTAAATTGCTTCTTTGGATGAGATATTATTTGCTAAACTACTTCTCTAACTCGGTGTACAATTCTGGGAATTGATTAGTTTTGTCATGGATATATAATCCCCATGAAAGTATCCTATCAGAATGCCATTTTAAAAATACAGTCTTGAGTGTCACTATTTGATTTTAAATGACATTTTCACTTTTCTAGAGAACACGTTCCTTCTGAATAAGGGAACCTGTTCCAAAATTCATGCATGTTTATTTTATAAGTGATTGCATTACTGTTACTTCAATACCCTGATTAGTGACAAGCCTTTCCTGTTGCAGAACTTTTTGATACCATGACGATCATTGGTAATAGCGAAATAAATAGTGTGTGGATAGCTGTGTATGGTTACATGAAGAGGTGAAACGAGTAGCCGTTCTTAACTTTTCACTTTCCAGTTCGGCAGTCTACTGCAGATCCTTAAGTGCTGTTCTGATTGAACACAGCTAATGAAGCACAGGCTATTATGGTACATCATGAGTTTACTCATTCTCCATGAAGGAATCTCTAGTTAAATCAAAATGCCTTTTCCCTATGCAATTCTTTACTGGTTTACCCTTTTAAAACGAGGCTGATGGTAGTGGACTGATTATCGCAAGATACAAAGAAAAGATGAAAACATTTATTTACGTAAGGGAAGGTTCCATTTCTCATTCCTCTCCATAGTAATGATGAAAGACAAAAATTCTAGCCGATATGTTAATAAAGTAATTAAATGAAAACAAAAGGGGAGAATGGAAGTTTTCTGTACTCTTTACCATTGAACTCTTATTAGCTCTTTCAGTTAGGTTAGGGTGCTGCTTTGACTAAATTTGTTAAACTGTCATCTCAGATAATAGCCAGATCCAAGATCTCTGGGTTTGAAGTATATGTTAAAATGATCAATAGAGTGAGAGGGAAAAAAAAATTGTTTCAGTTCACTGACCCAAACTAACTTGGAGAAAGATGTCCACATCTGGTCAGGCTTGATCTTAATGTGTGTTTAGAGAAACTTTGATTTCCCCCCCAACTCCCCAAGCTCAGTCTTTGTTCCCAATTTAGATTAATCCAGGAACAAATCCAAAACCTATTATATTAATTTATTGTGACGGCTGGTGAAAGCTGTGGCTTAGGAAAGGTCAATGCGACTCCCTGCCTGGGTTTGTCTATACATTTCTGATAAATGAGCACAGAACAACAGGCTGGATAGCACATCGGCCTGTGTTACGACTAGCTCTGCCACGTAGGGATGAATCACTCCGCTGGCTCCAGCTTTCATTGTTCTCCAGCCTGGCAGAACATAGCAGGACAAAAGACACTGAAAAATACTCACATCAAAGCTCATCGCGCACTCCTCTTTGAAGCTGAACTGAAACTAAGCTGGGCGATTTGTTCAGATACAACTGAAAACTGAACTACTTTCAGGACACACTATATGCACAATTAGTTCTAAAAAGACAAACATAAACACAGTCAGAAGGTCCCTGGTTTATCATGATATTCATACAAAGGATCAAACATAATGTATTTACTGCTAAAACTAGCTGGACATCTCAGATCATGTCTGTGTCTTTACTGGCCCTCCTGTCAGTGCTTATGCATAGCAAGAATATGCATAGCAAGAATATGCATGCATCATGCTTTTCTAAAGTTCTGACAAAATTGTACAACAGTATTGTACAAGGAGTTGAAGTGTATATAAAAATACAACAAATACCTGATGATAGATGGCAGGAAAGAACTTGCGGAAATGAAAAGACTTTATTAAGCATGCATGCATTGGAAAATACAAAGGAACTACCTTTGAAGTTTAAACCAACTCAATCCTGTAGCAGTCAGTTCGATGCTACTCTCAAAACTCATCTGCAGTAAAATGGTGATAATTAGTAAGAATGCTGCTTTATAACTATCAGGATGTAATACTAACCTCTCTTAGGATATTTTCGGATAGCATTCGATGACTGCACCAAACTTACAGGCATAATGATTTCTAAATTAAAATGCTCATTTACTGCCTAAAAGTGAAGTAAACAAATATCCTATACTTTTGATGACAAAAACAGCTTTTGGACTATTGGCTATAAATAATAATTCTAGTCCAGAGATGGAGAAACTTACTCTTCTGTGAGTTGCTGTAGGACTCACATTTCCGCTCTCTTGGCTTCTAATGGAGAATATTGAGAATTATTGAGAATATAGACCTACAGTGGCATGGAATGAGATTAAAGGAGAATACCTCATGTAAGAAAAATCAAATTGGAACTCACAGAGATGCGTTATTTATTTCCAAGTATATTTTAAGCAGGTGTATTTGAATGTACTCTACAATAAAGGTGCTCAGAAAGTGGTTTTATGTTTCACTGTCACCATGGGGCAATCAATGATGTTCCAATCCTCCCACTTCCTTTCTCCCAATTACATTTTTACCTAGCACTGATGTAATTGGGAGAAAGGAAGTGGGAGGATTGGAACATCATTGATTGCCCCATGGTGACAGTGAAACATAAAACCACTTTCTGAGCACCTTTATTGTAGAGTACATTCAAATACACCTGCTTAAAATATACTTGGAAATAAATAACGCATCTCTGTGAGTTCCAATTTGATTTTTCTTACATGAGGTATTCTCCTTTAATCTCATTCCATGCCACTGTAGGTCTATATTCTCAATAATTTACTTCCATGACTTTAAAGAAATTCCTGCACTCCAGCTAGTGCAGTGAAGTGTGTTTTCTTAACTGAAACTCTGCTATTATAGTAATTATGTAATCGGTATTTTATTGTCACTCTTACTACTAAAGAATGATATTGCAGCGGGATTAAAATAAAAAGTAATTGCTCATTTAACATGTTCAATATGCTTTCATCCCTACTCCATACAAGAGAACAATGCATAACTCAGCATGATTCCAGGCCACACTGAACATGTCAGGTTCAATCCTTGGTCAATTGGCTTTACTGGAAGCCAAGGAAATCAGCCAAGGTTCCCATTCCCAGCCAAGTTCCTGTTGAAATGGATGCATAATTAGATGTCTTGTCCGAACTGCATTGCCCTTGGTGACTGCCTACACTCACTTTTCAGCATCATGCATGAAGAATTTCGTCATTTGGTGAAAATACAGTGGGGCCCGTGGAGGTGCACATCATCAGAAAAGGTGTGTGTGCCGGTGTGCCTGTGCGTGTTATGGGGGACTGGAAGTAAAATGCATGGCAGTTTAAAATCATAACCAAATTCTAATCTGACATAGTGAGTGAGGGCAGATATATAGCACTGAAGTACCTATCATTGATAACTATACTCAAAGGCCAAGTATCTCAACACATCTTTTATTACCCTTGGGTACCAAGTAGAGAAATCGATAAAGTTGAGAGTAACTTTTGGAACCACTGGAATAGAGAAACAAAACAGATACTTTTTATTTACATTATCACTTTGTGTTTAACCTGCAGGCTAGTGTGTACAACAGACCCCATAGTATGAGATTTTCACTGCAACAAGGTGAGGACTCTCCAATCCTCAACAAGACCTGCAACATCACAGCTGCAGGTATTCTTATGTGATGTACATATCATATGTGTGACCAGCCAGCTTATTCTAAGCCACTGTTTCGATTTTTCAAAAACAAATAATAATAATAATAATAATACTTTATTGATCCCGAGTGGGAAATAAATAAACAGCCTGATATTTTGCCGTAAACCGTATTTTAAGATTTTAAGAGAATGCTACAATTAGCAGCTTTGGAATGGACAAGAATCAGAGATACTGAATATTTTAAGAATGCTTTGAAGTAAACATGTTTCTGGAGTCCTTTTGAAATACCTTGACTGGCCTTTGTTAGATCGAGTGCGGAACTTCATTCACCTATACTGAGCACCATGCTGAACTAGCTTGCTTTTAAGTTGCTTACTGGCAGGCTGCCAGCTTCCGAAAAGATCTTAACTTGCAATTCTCAGAGTAATGTTTGGGATAAGAAAAGGACAGGTGCAGTTCTACTGATCGTGATACCATAACAAGAAGTACAATTCATTCCACAGTATATGACACTGAGGAACAAACAAAATTAAAACAAAAGAAAGTCCATTCTTTTATTTCACAAATGACTCAATTGCATTCACAAGGAGGCCTGCAGTGTTCTGCCAGAGAACAATCTGGAAATTGAGGTGAGAGACCAGGAATACCTCTAATGACTTGTTTACATGCCTTTGTCTGGGATATGCAGTAGAAACTCTCACAATCTCCAGGAAGATCCTGGATATTCACAGTAACATGTAATACAGGAAATGCCCCCTTTTGGAGTAACTGGGCTTGCATACTCTGGAATTTAGAAGGCTGAGAGGGGATCTTATTGAAACATATAAGATTATTAAGGGATTGGGCATGCTGGAGGCTGGAAGCATGTTCCCGCTGATGGGTGAGTCCAGAACCAGAGGCCACAGTTTAAGAATAAGGGGTAGGCCACTTAGAACAGAATTGAGGAAAAACTTTTTCACTCAGAGAGTGGTGGATATATGGAATGCTCTGCCCCAGAAGGCTGTGGAGGCCAAGTCTCTGGATGCTTTCAAGAAAGAGATGGATAGAGCTCTTAAAGATAGCGGAATCAAAGGTAATGGGGATAAGGCAGGAACTGGTTACTGATTGTGGATGATCAGCCATGATCACTGTGAATGGCAGTGCTGGCTCGAAGGGCTGAATGGCCTACTCCACACCTATTGTCTATTGTCTATTTATTTCAGTATTTGCCTCAAAGAACCATATGTCAGGAAAATTCCAGTGCCTTCAAAAGAGGAGCAAGCAAAATCCATGAGATTTCTGTTTAAAGAGCATATAGCAAAGTCGAGGCAAGAGAAGTGATGCCCAAGGCAATGAGGTAAATAACAGAATTTCGGTGACTGAATAATTCCACGCAATTGAAGAATAATAAACATAGAGCTGTAATGCATTTTGTAAGTTTTTGAAAGGAGATAAATTCTCCATTGAGTGTGTTGGTGGTCTTTCTTCCTGAAACGATTGGCTTCCTTTACCACTCTGCTTCTCGCCAATGCTGTTCATGTAAATTTTTGTTTGATAAATGTAAGTGTGGCCCTTCAAGCCTGCTCTGCATTCACGATCAGTACAGAGATCATTTCTATTTTGTCACCATATTTCTGCACTATCTCCATATTTCTTTAGTTGCCTGATGTCCAGAAATATATAGATCTTTGTCTGAGTGAACTCAATGACTGAGTCAATGCTACAATAGTGTACACAATGCCTTAGATTCATCAACTGCTAAGTAGAAACACATACCCTCATCTCAGTCCTCAGAGGCTTACCCTTGATGCTGAGATTATGATTCTTTGTTCTCACCCTCTCAGCCAAGAGGGTGCTTCCAACCTGTCAGGTCTTGTAAGAACTTAATATATTTGAATAAGATCTGCTCATTCTTAGACTCATATAGCACAGAAATAAGCATTTGGTCCATAGCCTTCCAGGTCTTGGTGATTCCAGTGCTTGCCTTGGTACTCATAATAGCTGTGAGACTACCCCCTCAGACTGTGTGTTCCAGTTTCCAGCCACACTCTGGGTTTAAAAGGTCTTCCTCTAATCTCTCACCCTTACTCTAAACCTATCTTCTCTAGTTCTAATACCTTTCCTATGGTGAAAAGTTTCCCACTATCTACGTTCCTGGTGACTTCGTATAAGTTTTTCAGGTCCTTCCACATCCTCTTGCACTCCACGGAACAAACGCTTAGCCTGTCCAGTTTCTCCTCATAACTGATAACATCCTGGATCAATCTTCTCCGCATCCCCTCCAATGCAATCACAGCCTTTCTACAGCATGGCAACCAAAAGCAGTACACAATACCCCTGCTATAAACTAACTAGTGTTTTATAAATCTGCATCATAACCTTCCTGCTCTTGTAATCCATGAAGGCAAGAATCTCATATGCCGTAATTACCACCTCATCCACCTTTGCTGCCACTGACAAAGATTTCTGGAAACTTACAAAGGTCCCTCTACTCCTGCATATTTTCTAGGCCCCTACCATTCATTGTGCAATCATTAATCCTTCCAGAGTGCATCGTCATCCTTAACAAGATTAAATAAAATCCATGTGCCTTTGCTCTGCCCATCTTATCATCTGAACACTAGCAAACCTGTGACCAGTCAACTGGATCTTTAACACCTTCCCTCCATGGCCAGTTTACTACACTTATTTTTAGGTAAGCAAACCAAAGTTGCATACAGTACTTAAGGAGGCATCTCACCAAGGTACCAGAAATCCTTGTATGCAAGTCCTCTTGCATAAAGACCAACATTATATTTATCTTCCTAATTGCTTGCTAATTCAGAAAGTTGGCTTTCTGTGACGTGTAAATCTTGACACTTGAGTCCCTTTGAACAACGTTTCCAGTCTTTCACTACCCTGTTCAGTTTTATGCACCAATGGGGATGACCTTATTTTTTCACATTATATTGTATTTGCCATGACTCAGTTGGTCATAGCTTCCTCATCATCTTTCTCACCTCCTCCATATTCACAACCCTATCAACCACATTGTTGATAGAGGTCATGAACAGCCAACGGCTAAGCACTGATCCCTGTGCTACACTACTAGTCTCAGTATGCCAATCAGGTAACAATCTGTTTATTCCCACTTATTGCTATCTGTCCGATAACCAATTCTCAATCCACATCTGCATATTACCGCATCTCCACAAGCACCATGGACCTGTGTGAGATCTTACCTCATGTTTCATGTTTTCATGTTTGCTGTTGTGTGCTGGGGCACCATGGACCTGTGTGAGATCTTACCTCATGTTTCATGTTTTCATGTTTGCTGTTGTGTGCTGGGGCAGCAGGCTGAGGGTGGCAGACACCAACAGAATCAACAAACTCATTTGTAAGGCCAGTGATGTTGTGGGGATGGAACTGGACTCTCTCACGGTGGTGTCTGAAAAGAGGATGCTGTCCAAGTTGCATGCCATCTTGGTCAATGTCTCCCATCCACTACATAATGTACTGGGTGGGCACAGGAGTACATTCAGCTAGAGACTCATTCCACCGAGATGCAACACAGAGCATCATAGGATGTCATTCCTACCTGTGGCCATCAAACTTTACAACTCCTCCCTTGGAGGGTCAGACACCCTGAGCCAATAGGCTAGACCTGGACTTATTTCATAATTTACTGGCATAATTTACATATCACTATTTAACTATTTATGGTTCTATTACTAGTTATTATTTATGCAGCAACTGTAACGAAAACCAATTTCCCCAGGGATCAATAAAGTATGACAATGACTATGACTATGACTATCAAAAGTTTCCTGAAAATCAAATGCACCACAACCACTAATTTCCCCTTACAAATTCTATTAGAAATTCCAGCATCATTTTCTTTTCCTTAAATTCACATTGACACTGCTTAGTCTTTACTCTTCTATTAATCCTTCAAAAGATTGGCTTTATTTGTCATAAGTACATCAAAACAAGAAGCCTATAGTGAAATGTGTCATTTTGCATCAACCTGGGAGCACTTGCAAGTGTCACCACACATCTGGGCCAACGACGCATGCCACAGCTAAGTAATCCTAACCTGCATCTCTTTGGAATGTGGGAGGATGCCTGAACACCCGGAGGTAACCAATGCAGTCACGGAGAGAACGTACAGACCCTTTACAGACAGCCTATATGCTGATTCATCACCCACCACCTTTACTTCAGCCAACAACAGTGGTGTCATCGGCAAATTTAAATACGGCATTGGAGATGTACTTAGCCTCACAGTCATAACAGAACTAAGTACACAGCCTTGTGGTCCTGCAGTGTTGATGGTGATTTGTGATTGTGATTGTGGAGGAGATGTTGTTAATCCGAACTGGTGGGGTCTGCAGTTGAGGAAATCGAGGATCCAGTTGCACAAGGGGGTATTGAGATCTAAGTCTTGTAGCTTATTGATTAGTTTTGAGGGGATGGTGGTGTTCAATGCAGAGCTGTAATCAATGTAGTCTCTTCCGTAGAGATCATTAAGAGCACCAAGTTTCTTTGAGTTCACCTGGCGGAGAATCTCACCTGTCCCTCAACACCAGCTTCACAGCAAAGAAAGTCCAGCAGCGTCTCTACTTTCTGCAAAGGCTGAGAAAAGTCCATCTCCCACCCCCCATCCTCACCACATTCTACAGAGGTTGTATTGAGAGCATCCTGAGCAGCTGCATCACTGCCTGGTTCGGAAATTGCACCATCTCGGATCGCAAGACCCTGCAGCAGATAGTGAGGTCAGCTGAGAAGATCATCGGGGTCTCTCTTCCTGCCATTACAGACATGTACACCACACTCTGCATCCGTAAAGCCAACAGCATTATGAAGGACCCCACGCACCCCTCATACAATCTCTTCCCCTTCCTGCCATCTGGCTAAAGGCACCGAAGTATTCAGGCTTTCACGACCAGACTATGTGACAGTTTCTTCCCCCAAGCCATCAGACTCCTTAATACCCAGAGCCTGGACTGACACCAGCCTACTGCCCTCTACTGTGCCTACTGTCTTGTTTATTATTTATTGTAATGCCTGCACTGTTTTGTGCACTTTATGCAGTCCGGGGTAGGTCTGTAGTCTAGTGTAGTTTTGTGTTATTTTACGTAGTTCAGTGTAGTTTTTGTATTTGTCATGTAGCACCATGGTCCTGAAAAACATTGTCTTGTTTTTACTGTGTACTGTACCAGCAGTTGACTTGACTTGACTTGAAGAGCAATGCATGCATCTTCACCTCCAGATATTCCAGGGTTGAATGAAGAGTCAATGAATTGGCATCTACTGTTGAACTGTTGTGACCGAAGGCAAATTAGAGTGGACCCAAGTTATTCCTCAGGCAGGGATTGATATGTTTCCTGACCAACCTCTCAAAGCACTTCATCACAGTGGAAAATAGTCATTGAAGCAGGTTATCATGTTCTTAGACACCCGTATGATTTAAATTTAAGCTTGCTTGAAGCAGGTGGGAATCTCAGACTGCTGAAGTGAGAGGTTAAAGATATCAGCAATCCTCCAACCAGCTGATTAGCAAAAGCCTTCAGTACTTGGCCAGGTTCACCCTCCAGCAGGATGCTCTCACATCAGCCTCAGAGACTGACATTACAGGGTCATCAGCATTGCTGAAGTTCGTCAAGGTGCCTCCAAGCTTTGTCAGTGAAAGCACAATGGTCGTGTAACGATTTGCATGATGCTATCACAGCTCAGGGCACTGTCAGTAAGGAGCTTGTATATTATCCCCAGATGCTCTGGGTACCTCCTGTAATCCAAAGACACACCAGTTGATTGGTCATTGTGACTTGCCCTGTGATTAGGCTAGGATTACATAGGTGGACTGCCGAGCAAGAGGCCGTAAGAGGCTGCTTCACGCTGTACCACTAAATAAATAAATAAAACAAGACCTAAGGGTAAGATGATGGAACACATACTGTCCTCATCAAGGGATCAAAAGTGGAAAAACTGAGCAACTTCAGGTTCCTGTGAGTCAACATGTCTGAGGATCTATTGTGGGCCCAACATATCAATGTAGTTACAAAGAATGCATTTCAGCAGCTATATTGCATTAGGAGTTTGAGGAGATTTGGTATGTCACCAAAGACACTTGGAAATTTCCACAGATGTAGCAGGGAGAGCATTATTTATGGCTGCATCACCGGGGGTGGGGGCACCGCACAGGACTGAAATAAGCTGCAGAAAGCTGTGAACCAAATCAGCTCCATCATGGGCACCACCCTCCCCAGCATCCAGGATGCCTCAAAAAGGCTGCATCCATCATTCAGGACCCCCATCACTCAGAACATGCCCTCTTCTCATTGCTACCATCAGCGAAGAGGCACAGCAGCCTAAAGGCACACACTCAATGATTCAGGGATAACTTTTTCCTCTCTGCCATCAAACCCTAATGCAAACAACAAAGGTTTGTTTCTAAATGTTCCTGCATTACTTTCACAATATCAGCAAAGCTCATTTTGGCTGGTTTGGTTGAAACAATTAAACTTCTAAGCAAATTGGGTGCTTTTGCACCCAATGCACTCAGCAAAACTGTCACGAGCTTTTCACTGGCTATTTCATTTGCTTTAAAATACTGCTCAATTTGCTTAGTATACAATATCCAGTTATCTCTTGTGCAATCAAACATGTCTATCTTTCTGATGTAGCCAGCCATTTCTGCTTTTTAAAAAACAAAATTACGATTATTATCACCCAGTATTCACTGATCATGAACCGGTGAATTCATCTGTTTTCCGCCCTTTTTTAGAAAAACTCTACTGTTTCTCTCTTCCCCTTCTGAAGAGACATATGCTGTAGTACTTTTGTTTAAACACAAACATCTTGCAAATAGGTAGTCATCTCGAGGTTTGTTTAAAAATTTCTCACCACCACTGTTATATTTTGTAACTCCAAAACATAAAATTAGTTTAAAGAAAAGCAAGGGAGCCCGAGAGATACATGTAAACTTCATTTTTACTTTAAGCGAGGCATGCGCTTATGATGTGGTGGCATAATGACGTACACCATTCAAGCACTTTTACATATAACCCATAATGAAATATTAAAATGAACAAAGAATGCTTAATCATACATTATACATTATATTCCTGTCCTGTTTTCTGTGATATCACTCTGGAGGAACATTGTATCATTTCTTAATGCATGTATGCATTTCTAAATGACAATAAATGAGGACTGAGTGTTCTCATAATCTAATCTAATCAAATATTACTCAAGTATCACTGACATATTAAATGTGAAACAGAAATCATGCACCGGTCCTCACTGAGGTGTCAGTGGTGGATAGGGTAGGCAGCTTCAAGTTCCTAGATGTCAACATCTTGTAGATTCTATTCTGAGCCAAAAATATTGAAGCAATAACAAAAAAATGACACACAAGTGGCGTTATTTCATTAGTGGTTTGAGGAGTCAATCACGAAAGACTCTTCCAAATTTCTAAATATGTGCAGTGGAGAGCATTATTGACTGATTGCATCACATCCTGGTATAGAGTCTCCAAGGCACAGGATGGCAAGAGGCTGCCAAAGGTTATAGGCAGCCAACTCCCACCACTGGCACTTCAAAAACGCAGCATCCCTTACCAAGGACCTTCGTCATGCAGGACAAGCCCTCTACTTATTGCTACCGTAAGGGAGGAGGTACAGGACCCGTAAGGTTTAGGAGCGGCTTCTTTCCCTCAGTTATCAAATTTCAGAATGGTCCTTGAACCCATCAGCATGATTTCAATAATAATTTTTGCACTTTTTATTTATTTTGTAATTTGTTGTAATTTTTATGTCTTTACACTGAACCGTTGCTGCAAACAAATTACATATATATAAGAGAGTGATAATAAAATCTGATTCAGATTCTAACTTGACTGGCTAAACGTCCCAGGAGAGGTTATGCTGCAGCAGCAGCAAAAATTAATTTATACCTTGCTCTCCAGACTGTAATATAAACATTACTGTTCTCTGCTGATGTTCTGAGACATGAGTTGTGGGCTTGTCTGCTCCACTGTATACCATATAATGTATACCAGCCTGGTATGGACTGCACACATCTGGATAGTTTTGAAGTCCTCTAGATAAGCATCAATAATCCAGAGAATCCCATCTGTCAAAAATGAACAAATCTTTACTCTACTCATACCAAAGGGGGTTTCTCCCTGCAATTCAACATTCCATCAGCTGGGGTAGAGGTCAACATCTCACCACACATACTTGACTCCCTCGTACTGTGGTTATTAGGACCACTACAGTCCATTCATTCCCAGCCCAACTTTCATTCACAGATGAAGCCTGCATTCTCAGAAATTTCACACCCATTACAAACAACCACCCTCTCCCCACTGCCCCTCCAACCCATCCTCTTCTCCCACACACCCATGAGTGCATTGTGGAACATATCAGTAAATCTGTTACATTCTAAAATAAACAAATATTGGAGAAGTTCTTTTTAACAGTGTCCTGTCACTTTGAATTAAGTTTTCTACTTAAGACTTCAGGTTTTTGCAACAACATTTCCATAACTACAGTGCTGCTATCTTCCTGTGGGCTGCTACTGATCTCATGGTTAGTGGGGAAACCCACACAAGTAATTAAAAACTCTGACTCAGGTTATTGGGCTGAGGTTTAAATAATTTTGGAAATCTACTTCATGGGCCAGCATACTGTTCAAATGCAGAGCAATAACAATTAAAAGTAGATCACAGTTGATATTTCTCTCCCGTAGCACAGGGTGTCTGCAAGCATTATGGCTTTCCAACTCACATCTCCACATGGTTCACATAGATTACCAATGGGACTCCCATTAGAATCATCTAAATCACGAAGGAAGACTCCCCTAGGATAATCTAAAACACCAACACCTTCACCAGGTTTATCTAAGTGAGCAGAGACAGCTTCATCGGGATCACCTAAATCACCATCTGAGTCTTTGTTAGCATCATCTAACATGGTAGCAATGGACACAGTGGGATTATCTAAATCGGAAATAGAGTTTCCACTGGAATCCTAAATCACTAAAAATGTTTCCACTAGGTTTATCCAAATCTCTACTGACAACTTCACTGAGATTATCTAAATCAATAAAGATGGCTTCACTTGGATCATATAAATTGTTCAATTATTTATCCTTTGGGATCCATCTAAATCACTCGCAGGGCTTCCACAAGGATCATCTAATTTCCCAGCTATGGGCCCAGTAGGATCATCTGTTTCCTCAATGACAACTATTCTGGGATCATCTGTATAACCCATAGAGTTTTCTCTGGGATCATCTAAATCACAAGTGACTTCTAAATCATCTAAAGTGGCTGGATCATGCCAAATTCCTTTTGATTTTTGCACTGCTGAATCCGGCAACAACCCTTCCCCTGGCCTTTTGTGTGTTCATACATGAGCATTTCTAAGTTTCAATAGTTGATTTAAAATAGCTGACCACTCCACCCCCCCCCCCCGCTTCTAATCCTGTTCTGTCCTGTCTCCCTGTCTGTGAGCATAATTCTGTCATCCCTTGCTGGCACTTCAGCCTTTGTGGTACTATTGAAGGTTAAAAGTGTAACACGTGGCTCTGGCATGTGGCTAGTATGCCTCTGCCAACAAAAATATTGTCTCTCTTCTATGCTAGGGTACATTCTGCTTCTTAAAAAAAAAACTGGAAAGCCACTTGAAAGTATACACTCAAAAGAAATGGGAAAGAAAACAACAGTTCATTCTTTCCAACCATCTGATTCAGACCCACATCTGTGCTTCAGATTTCCAATGAGACATTTGCACCAGAACAAGCAAACCAAGTCAGCAGTCCTCTTCTGCACCAGTGTTTCTGTGATTCAATTAGAATAGATCGCTTTTTTTGCTGATCTACTTAAACATAAACCAATTTTTCTTGCTGGGCAGAAGATCCCTTCTCTAAAAACGTTTACCTATAAGCAGCACAGTAGCATAGCTGATTTTGCTATGGCCTTACGGCTCCTATAACTTGGGTGTGATGTTGTGAGCTGATCTCCTGTGCTGTCTGGTGTGGAATCTACAAACTACTTCTGTATTTCCTCCAGGCGCTCAGGTTTGCTGCTGCATTCCAGAGACAGGAAGGTTGGTAGATTCATTGGCCACTGTCAAATCTCCCTAGTGTATAAGTGAGAGGTCAAAACTGGAGGAAGTTGATTGGAACATGGGGAGAATAGGGTAGAGACGAATTTAGTGGGGAAATGGCATAGACTTGCTGAACAATTTCTGTTAAGGAATCTGGAAAATTTTCTCCTGAAAGCATTGTGTAACCTAAGTTATGAGGCAGTAGCTATCAAGTCTTCTCAACGATCAAGGCTCACCTTCATTCACTGTATACATTAAGATGCATTATGAAATTTCTGTGACGTGTTGGTGCGACATGCAATGAGAAACAGCGGCATTTAACAATCATAAGGAATAAAGAGTAATATAAGAAACAAGGTTAGAGATTAAAGTATGGACATGGAATAAAATGTGCATAAATGCATAAATTCCACCATGCACACTATTTACAAGGAAAACAGCATTATAAATAGTGATTTTAAGTGATTTTGGTCTTTCATCTGGTTTCCTTTGGTGCTTCAATCCAGTGGTTGGTGTTCCTGTTTCAGAAAACATAGCAAGATCTTGAGAACAAGGGTAAAACAATCAAAGTGCACTTAAGCCAGACCTGACTTATGATGTCCACAGATGCTGGTCTGTCACAGAGGTCAATAGATAATGGACAGGAGAGTAAATATGACTTCTTGCCTATAGTCCAAGGAGCTGAACTGAATGGCAGCAGGATATCCGCTTCTTGGTTGAAGATCGAGTAGCACAAGTGAGGAGCTAAAATTGCTTAAGAACATCAGAAATAAGAGCAGGAGTACAACAACAGCTGCAATCCTATTGGTGGCATTTCCATCAGAGTCACAGTATTTCCCAGCAGCTTCACCTTGATATCCTGACATTTATCAATCTTCGTTTTGACTAAACAGAACAAATGAGCTGCCATGGTTCGCAGTTGCGGTCTGAGAGTCAAATGCTCCTCTTTCCATTCCCACATGGAGACAATGCTCAGCAGATGTTACTGAACAGTGACCAGGAGTAGAAATCCTGATTGACTTCTCCCTTACAGCTAACAGCAACAGAAGCATAACTAACTGACAGATTTAGCAAACTTGGCATAGATTGGGAAACAAATAATATTCTTCCTTTACTACATTTCTGAAAACAGTAATGCATCAAATACCATGAGATCATTTATTGCAAAGGCTAGGAGACAGGCATTAGTCAACAGAGGAATAACAGGAATATTTTCAGGGAAAAAAATATTTATCACAAGTTGCAGAATGCTCGTACTCACAAAAAAGAATGTTAGGTTTTCTACAGTCCTGATGAAGGGTGTTGGCCCGAAAAGTCAACTGTTTATTCCTCTTCATATATACTGCATGACTTGCTGAGTTCTTCCAGCACTTTGTGTGTGTTCCTCAAGATTTCCAGCATCTGCTGAATTGCTTCTGTGTAAGGTTATCTATAGTTTATCAATTGAGGCATTATTGTCATACTTCAGGTTCTTAACCAATCTGCAGTAAGATTTTTGGCAAAGAAATTGGGCATAAATGTGTTTCAAAGCATTAAGTTGTTACAGATTTGTGTCTGTGCTCATCTCACAAATTTATTTTGTTCATCTTCAAAGGTAATAGAAAATCACAAGAAAAATTATTGAATATCCACTCCCGGGTAATGTGCAGCATATTCATTCCAATTTTGCTAGTGTTTAACACTACTTGTCTCCTCAGGTTTGAGATAAACCATCTTTAACACTTGTTCTGTGATACTATGGTGGCTGTTGAAGCCATTACAGAAAATGCAGAGAGCCACAGATTAAGCATGAGATGCCCGACAAACAACTCAGTTGGTATTTGGGAGGTGGTGCACTCCTTTCATTGCTTAATGCTCAGCTTCTGTTTAAGTGATTTGTTTTCTGTATATTCTCGAATGCTCCTTCTCCATCTTGGGAAGTCCTGAGTTAGGGATTGAGTGAGGATGTTACATTTTTCCACATGTGCTTTGGAAAATATCCTTCAACCTTTTCCTCTGTCCATGGACAACTTCTTAGTGACGGAGCTCAGGACAGAGTGTCCATTTCGGCTGTTTTGTGTTGGGCCTGATGTGGTTAGCCATTTTGGTGGTCTTTCTCCAATGCTTTGAGATGCTTGCATGCTGGTCCCAGAGACATTCAGGAAGATAGGAAACAATACTGCCAAGCAGATGATGAGCTTTTCTGCTAGGTCTGATGACCTTAGAACTCTCTTTTCCTTAGGTGGCTAAAATCATTTTTGATGCAGTGAGAAATGGTGAATTTCACCACTGATACACACAAAATGCTACTGGAATTCAGCAGGTTGGGCAGCATCTATGGAGGCTTCCCCAGTATTTTGTATGTTTGCTCGGGACTTCCAGCATCTGCAGAATCTCTTGGGTTTTTGATTCACTGCTGATACGTGTCTTTGCTAAGAAGAGACACATTTTCAAGTCTCTCATTATGGAGCACTTTATTGTTAGGGCCAGTGTTGTTCAGGACAGGCTGGACAGTGGAGGATTTTTACTTGAAGATTTTGCGAATGTGGAAGAATCAGAATGGGAAAGTGAAAGATATGATTTCCAAAGCAACTGACCCTCTTATAGAAAGAAAGAGGATTCACACAGCATTCTAGATTTAAGATTCAAGCTGAGATATAGCCCTAACAAAGCTCACACATCTGAATAGATGAGGCCAATGTCTTGCTCATTTCTTCAATTACATCACCTCAGATTTTCTTTCCTCTAGTTAGTCTTTTTATCTCATGATCATTACTTTAAGATTGTGTTTCTTCTTTCTTTGTCTGAATAACATAATGGGTAATCACCTGCTGTTAAAACTAAAAGTAGTGATGGAAATAGTGCCAGGTACATAAAGCCACCTGAAAGTTCTGCCCAGAATAATTTTCAACATGAGTAGGATTAGAAGCTTAAAGAATGAAATCCTGTTTAACCACATTTAATATCAACTGTGGTTTCTTATCTGACAGTCAGATCCTCCTTGTTCTTGGCTCCTGGCTGTGCTCAAGGAATTCATAGATATGCTTTGTCTGTTCCTTTTCAAATTCTAGCATTTAAACTGGACTCACTTCAATGCAAATCAGCAAATCAGAACAAATAAAATAAAACAACTCAGTCCTCAGTCACAAATAAAATAAAACAACTCTCTGAGATACCTGGCAACTCACACAAGATGCTGGAGGAACTCAGCAGGCCAGTCAGTATCTATGGAGCAGAGTAAACAGTCAATATTTCAGGCTGAGGCCCTTCATGAGGACTGTGTGCTCCCTGGATTTCCAGCATCTGCAGATTTTGTGTCGTCTCTGAGAGACCTCCTGTTAATTCTGATGACTCAGTCTCTGATTAAAGACAATTTTAATAAGAGTAAGGAAAATTGGTCAATACCCATTTCCTATGATTAGGGAGATCATAAATGAACTTGATTTCACAGAATTGAACATGTCTGCTTGTTGAGCCATGCAAGTTCATCTTACAGTTGCCTCAAGGGTGTAGGTAAGACCTTGGAATAAATTGGTCCATTGATTTATTATTGTCACGTTTACTGAGACACAGTGAAAAACTTGTCTTGCGTACCATTCCTACAGATCAATTCAGACAACAGTGTGCTGAGGCAGCTCAATATAAAACACAACAAAGTACAAAATAAGAGTTACAGCAATGGCAAAGTGCAGTGCAGGCAGACAATAAGGTGCAAGGTCATAACTCATAACAAAGCTGATTGTGAGGTCCAAGAGTCCATCTTATTGTACTAGAGAACCAATCAATAATCTTATAACAGTGGGGTAGATGCTTTCCTTGAGCTAACTTCTGCCTCATGGGAGGGGTAGAAGAGGGAATGTCTGGGGTGGTTTGGACCTTTGATTATGCTTATTGCTTTAGTGAGGTAGCCAGCAGTATAGACAAAGTAAAAGACATGTTGCTTTTGAATAGGATGCCTTTTATGGTGCATCAATAAAAATTGATAAGGGTTGATGGGAACACGCCAAATTGTAAGCTTTCTTGGCTGTGGCATCTCTATGGTTGGACTAGGACAGGCTACTGATAATATTTACTCCTAGAAATTTGATTTCTCAATCTTCCCAGCCTCCACACCACTGATCTGGACTGGAGCATGTGCACTGTCTCCCTTCCTGAAGTCACCGACGAACTTCATTATTTTGCTAACCTTGAACGAGAGGTTGTTGCCATAACATCATGTCACTAGGCTCTTTATCTCCTTCCCGTACTCTGACTCATAGTTCTTTGAGATAGAGCACATTACGGTGGTGTCATCAGCAAACTTGCAGATAGTGTTAGAGAAGAAATTGGCCACACAGTCTTGAATATATAGAGAGTAGAACAGGAACTGAGGATGCAGCCCAGTGGGACACCAGAACTGAGGTTAATCGTGGAAGATGTGTTGCTGTCTATCTTTACAAATTGTGGACACATGATCAGAAAGTCAAGGATCCAGTTGCAAAGCGAAGTGCTGACAACCAGATCTGGGAGTTTGGAGATGAGATTGCTTGGAATTATAGTACTGATGGCGGAGCTGTTGTCAATAAGCGATAGTCTAATGTAGGTGCCTTTGCTATCCAGATGTTCCAAAGATGAATGTAGGGCCAGGGAGATAGCATCTGTCATAGACCTGTTTTGACAGTAAACAGATTGGATTTGGTCAAGGTTGTCTGGGAGGGTGGGGTTAACATGGGCTATGACAAGCCTCTCAAAGCACGTCATGATGGTGGATCTCAGAGCTACCAGGCAGTAGTCTTTAAGGCATGTTACCTTGTTTATCTTATGTAATAGGATGATAGTGGTCTTCTTAACCAACAAGACACAAATAAGATGGCAGTGACAGCGGCCACCCCACTTCCAATCAATGGTGAAATTTCTTGTCCTGTTCAACTTTTCTATGACCAAACACTGCTGATCATAAAAAACACTAAAGTCTGCAAGTCCATCTTGCTAGCAAGCAGAATAACGAAGCTGCTGCGCAGATAGGGACTAACGCAGGAGCAGGCCCTTGTTCCACAGAAACATAGAAAATAGGTGCAGGAGTAGGCCATTCGGCCCTTCGAGCCTGCACCGCCATTTATTATGATCATGGCTGATCATCCAACTCAGAACCCCGCCCCAGCCTTCCCTCCATACCCCCGATCCCCGTAGCCACAAGGGCCATATCTAACTCCCTCTTAAATATAGCCAATGAACTGGCCTCAACAGTTTCCTGTGGCAGAGAATTCCACAGATTCACCACTCTCTGTGTGAAGAAGTTTTTCCTAATCTCGGTCCTAAAAGGCTTCCCCTTTATCCTCAAACTGTGACCCCTCGTTCTGGACTTCCCCAACATCGGGAACAATCTTCCTGCATCTAGCCTGTCCAATCCCTTTAGGATCTTATATGTTTCAATCAGATCCCCCCTCAATCTTCTAAATTCCAACGAGTACAAGCCCAATTCATCCAGTCTTTCTTCATATGAAAGTCCCGCCATCCCAGGAATCAATCTGGTGAACCTTCTTTGTACTCCCTCTATGGCAAAGATGTCTTTCCTCAGATTAGGGGACCAAAACTGCACACAATACTCCAGGTGTGGTCTCACCAAGGCCTTGTACAACTGCAGTAGTACGTCCCTGCTCCTGTACTCAAATCCTCTCTCTATAAATGCCAGCATACCATTCGCCTTTTTCACCGCCTGCTGTACCTGCATGCCCACTTTCAATGACTGGTGTATAATGACACCCAGGTCTCGTTGCACCTCCCCTTTTCCTAATCGGCCACCATTCAGATAATAATCTGTTTTCCTATTTTTGCCACCAAAGTGGATAACTTCACATTTATCCACATTAAATTGCATCTGCCATGAGTTTGCCCACTCACCCAACCTATCCAAGTCACCCTGCATCCTCTCAGCATCCTCCTTACTGCTAACACTGCCACCCAGCTTCGTGTCATCTGCAAACTTGGAGATGCTGCATTTAATTCCCTCATCCAAGTCATTAATATATATTGTAAACAACTGGGGTCCCAGCACTGAGCCTTGCGGTACCCCACTAGTCACCGCCTGCCATTCTGAAAAGGTCCCATTTATTCCCACTCTTTGCTTCCTGTCTGCTAACCAATTCTCCACCCACACCAATACCTTACCCCCAATACCGTGTGCTTTAAGTTTGCACACTAATCTCCTGTGTGGGACCTTGTCAAAAGCCTTTTGAAAATCCAAATATACCACATCCACTGGTTCTCCCCTATCCACTCTACTAGTTACATCCTCAAAAAATTCTATGAGATTCGTCAGACATGATTTTCCTTTCACAAATCCATGCTGACTTTGTCCGATCATTTTACCGCTTTCCAAATGTGCTGTTATCACATCCTTGATAACTGACTCCAGCAGTTTACCCACCACCGACCTTAGGCTAACCGGTCTATAATTCCCCGGTTTCTCTCTCCCTCCTTTTTTAAAAAGTGGGGTTACATTAGCCACCCTCCAATCCTCAGGAACTAGTCCAGAATCTAACGAGTTTTGAAAAATTATCACTAATTCATCCACTATTTCTTGGGCTACTTCTTTAAGCACTCTAGGATGCAGACCATCTGGCCCTGGGGATTTATCTGCCTTCAATCCCTTCAATTTACTAACACCACTTCCCTACTAACATGTATTTCACTCAGTTCCTCCATCCCACTGGACCCTCTGTCCCTTACTATTTCTGGAAGATTATTTATGTCCTCCTTAGTGAAGACAGAACCAAAGTAATTATTCAATTGGTCTGCCATGTCCTTGCTCCCCATAATCAATTCACCTGTTTCTGTCTGCAGGCGACCTACATTTGTCTTTACCAGTCTTTTCCTTTTTACATATCTATAAAAGCTTTTACAGTCCATTTTTATGTTCCCTGCCAGTTTTCTCTCATAATCTTTTTTCCCCTTCCTAATTAAGCCCTTTGTCCTCCTCTGCTGAACTCTGAATTTCTCCCAGTCCTCAGGTGAGCCACTTTCTCTGGCTAATTTGTATGCTTCTTCTTTGGAATTGATACTATCCCTAATTTCTCTTGTCAGCCACGGGTGCACTACCTTCCTTGATTTATTCTTTTGCCAAACTGGGATGAACAATTGTTGTAGTTCATCCATGCAACCTTTAAATGCTTGCCATTGCATATCCACCGTCAATCCTTTAAGTGTCATTTGCCAGTCTATCTTAGCTAATTCACGTCTCATACCTTCAAAGTTACCCCTCTTTAAGTTCAGAACCTTTGTTTCTGAATTAACTATGTCACTCTCCATCTTAATGAAGAATTCCACCATATTATGGTCACTCTTACCCAAGGGGCCTCTCACGACAAGATCGGTAATTAACCCTTCCTCATTGCTCAAAACCCAGTCCAGAATAGCCTGCTCTCTAGTTGGTTCCTCGACATGTTGGTTCAAAAAACCATCCCACATACATTCCAAGAAATCCTCTTCCTCAGCACCTTTTCCAATTTGGTTCACCCAGTCTACATGTAGATTGAAGTCACCCATAATAACTGCTGTTCCTTTATTGCACACATTTCTAATTTCCTGTTTAATACCATCTCCGACCTCACCACTACTGTTAGGTGGCCTGTACACAACTCCCACCAGCGTCTTCTGCCCCTTGGTGTTACGCAGCTCTACCCATATCGATTCCACATCTTCCCGGCTTATGTCCTTCCTTTCTATTGCGTTAATCTCTTCTTTAACCAGCAACGCCACCCCACCTCCCCTTCCTTCATGTCTACCCCTCCTGAATATTGAACTGCACCATGGTCTGCTGTAGCTACACCAGGAAGTGGCCTTTGGAAGCGTAGCACAAGAACGCAGAAGCACGGTAAGCGTGCCGGTATTTGAGCAAGGCTTAAAGTAGATCTCTGCAGGCATGCACTCCCAATGATTCTACTTAATGAGGCTATCGGGACTTTGAGACTTTTGTTTTACCGTGCCCATGGTCTGCTCTTTATCAAATTATGGTATTGCTTTGCACTGTTGTAACTATATGTTATAATTATGTGGTTTTGTAAGTTTTAGTCTTGGTTTATCCTGTGTTTTCTCGTGATATCATTCTGGAGGAACGTTGTATCATTTTTTAGTGCATGCATTTCCAAATGACAATAAATGAGGATTGAGTGTCCTCATAATCTAATATAACCTAGCATTTGATCACTATAAAATAAGCTGGATTTCCTGTGTCTGCGCTTGAATCAGCGGGAGATGAGGGACTACTGCACACTCGTCCTGACAGAAACATGGCTGCAGGACACCACTCCAGACCTGGCCATCCAGATTGAAAGCCTGATTGCCTTTTGGGGAGATGGAAATGCTGTGACCGTGCTAAAACTGGGGAAGTGCTGCAAGGGCGCTATGGTGCCATCTGCAATCTCAAAGCCACTCACTATGATAGTATTGGTAGTGTTCTAATTTAATCTGTATTTTATCTAAATACATAATTTGTTACTCAGTTAAATGGTACAGGTGTCCCCCGCTTTTCGAAAGTTCACTTTACGACACCTCGCTGTTACGAAAGACCTACATTAGTTACCTGTTTTTCTTAACAGAAGGTGTTTTCACTGTTACGAAAAAAAGCAGCGCGTGAAAAAAGGCAGCGTGCGAAACAAGGCAGCCAAGCTCCTCCCCTGGAGCTGCGTTCTAGCCGGCATTGCTTAAACACGTGCCTGTGAGCATCTGTGCTTTATGTCGATTTATTTTGAGCATCTGTTAGCAAGATGACTTCTAAGGTATTGGAAAAGCCAAAAAAGAGCTCATAAGGATGTTACACTTAGCATAAAACTAGACATAATTAAGCAATCGTGGTCAACGAAGTAAGGACAAAGTGAGTTTGGCTTGTGGAAGTTGATGAAGATGATGTTGAAGAGATTTTGGCATCCCATGACCAAGAACTGATAGATGAAGAGCTGATACAATTGGAAGAGGAGAACAATCGAAACCGAATGCAGTAGCGAACGAACCAAAAGTGAAGTCGTCTAGGAACTGAACGTGAAGCAACTGCGTGAGATTTTCACTGCAATTGACAACAGTGATTGCAGAAAAGTACGACTTTAATTTTGAAAGGGTACTTAGGTTTAGGGCATATTTGCAGGATGGTTTGAGTGCTTACAAAGAACTGTATGATAGCAAAATGCGCAAGGCTAAGCAGTCAAGCAAGCCTTCCACATCAGCCACAGCAGACGACGAACATCGACCTTCGACATCGAGGCAGGCAGACATAAAAGATGACCTGCCTGCCCTGATGGAAACAGACGACGATGAGATGACACCCCAGTGTCCCACCACCCCAACCTCCGACGAATCAGCCTAACACATCATCATCAGTGTGCTCGCTGTCTTCCTGATTCTGGTAAGTGATACTACACTGTACATACATTATTTCTACTTTATATAGGCTGTGTATTTTTATTTGTTATTTGGTATGATTTGGCAGCTTCATAGCTTAAAGGTTACTGGAGAGAGTGTTTCTGCCGAGAGCGCTTGCGTGAGAATTTCGCTACGGTGGACAGTGTAGCAATGATTGCAGAAAAGAATTTCTACTTTATATAGGCTGTGTATTTATCATATCATTCCTGCTTTTACTATATGTTACTGTTATTTTAGGTTTTATGTGTTATTTGGCATGATTTGGTAGGTTATTTTTTGGGTCTGCGAACGCTCACAAATTTTTCCCAGATAAATAAATGGTAATTGCTTCTTCACTTTACGACATTCCGGCTTACAAACCGTTTCATAGGAACTCTCTACCTTCGGATGGCAGGGGAAACCTGTAGTTTGTCTATTTTTATACCTTTTTAACTATTTCCAAGAAACTTTAGCTAATTTGAGCAGCTGCTTAATTGGGCCAAAATATACTGGCCCCGGTGTGTCCCAGTTAACCAGAATCCTCTGTATCTGCAAATGCCCCTGCCAGCAGGATTTAAGGACATGGCTAGGGACACCATTCAAGTCTGATGCTTTCCATGGGTTTACTCTTGAGACGTTGATGTAATGTCCTCAATAGTGATTGTGGATTCAGGTGCATTGATTGTCAGAGTGGGTGGTGACATTCCAATCCCTTTCTGTTCAAAATATGCATAGAATAACTACACATCCTGGAATCACTTGAATGCACTTTTGTCAAAAAAGTATTTGCAATGTTGCAAAATAAAGCTAGAATGTTTCCCAATATTAGCGGAAAACCCATCAGGTGATATTATTTGCTGTCAGCAGTGAATGTACTGCATGATGCTTGTGAGAGCTTTAAGCTACTTAGATGACAACTTCTAAAATTTGATCTAACTTTTACAATTAAAAAGTATCTGCCATTCTGGAGCATTGAGTCACATCCACAGGAAAGATGCAGGGGCTAGATGAATAAACTGAAAAAGAATAAGATGTGCCTTTAAATATATCGGTAAGTAAATCCAAAAGGGTGAGGTGATCACCTTTCAATATCCCCTTTATTGAAACGTGATACCTGATTGCCTGGTTTGAGGATTGTGACAGGAGATGAGGTGCCATTCGGCCAGAGAGGCTAGTGTTGTGATTGTGGGAATTGAGTCATTGATTTTAAAGCCCTTGGTATGTTGTGGGAGAATGGAATGGGGGAGTGGGAGATGGAACTGGCATTTCAGCTTTGTACTCTCATGGAAGGGGAAGAGGCACTGAAATCTATTGCACTGATTGGTGTAGGAGACATTGTGATGTTGGAGGAGGAGCTCGTATTAATTATGGTGATCAGCTAATGAGGAGGGAGGAACCAGCTTCAGTGCGGCATTGGCAAGGGGAGTTGATATACAAGTGGACTAGGGGAGTTGATATACAAGTGGACTAGGGGAGTTAAAGATAAGTAAAATTCTTAATTGGTAGAGGTCAAATGGTTATTATCCTTGCACTGGGCTGGGAAGACCATGTTATTCTGGAAGAATCTGACAATATTTGTTTCAGGATTGGTCCAGAGTTCTCCCAGAATGCTTCAAATGAAATACTGCATAGAGAATAACATCATCTCATGTGCAACTCAGAGTGAGCTTATATTAGACTTGCAAGGGTGATGTGAATTATAGTCATATGTTCTCATCCATGAAATCAATTTTCTATCATATGATCTGAAAAAAACATGTGTTTATTATTGGAATTTCTAATTAATATTATTTGCTCAATAAAAATCCTATAATTGCTCTGTTTAATTTTATATCTGCCAATTATACACTATGCTTAGAAAATGCCAGGCTGTTTTCTCTTGGTCCACAGTCTATTCCCCCACAAACACGATGTTTTTACACTCATTCTTATCTACACTGAATCAAATCTGTTACTTGTTAACGTAAATGTATCAGTTTATCGCCTCATTATTCAGCAGCAGGGTTCAGTACTCTTATTGCTTACCAGACTAAACACATGCACATAATCAGAACAGCACAAAAAATTAAAATCTGTCTGCCCTGAGGTCACTGGCAAAGAAAGACATAGACATTCAGCTGCCTGGCTAAAATTTCCCTGAGGTTATTTTGCAGTGGGAACAGAGTAAACTCTATCCACGGCCTCCTCTACTGTAAAGATGAGGCCACACTCAGGTTGGAGGAACAACACCTTATATTCTGTCTGGGTAGCCTCCAACCTGATGGCATGAACATCGACTTCTCTAACTTCCGCTGATGCCCCACCTCCCCTTCGTACCCCATCTGTTACTTATTTTTATACACACATTCTTTCTCTCACTCTCCTTTTTCTCCCTCTGTCCCTCTGAATATGCCCCTTGCCCATCCTCTGGGTTCCCCCCCCACCTTGTCTTTCTTCCCGGACCTCCTGTCCCATGATTCTCTCGTATCCCCTTTGCCTATCACCTGTCCAGCTCTTGGCTCCATCCCTCCCCCTCCTGTCTTCTCCTATCATTTTGGATCTCCCCCTCCCCCTCCAACTTTCAAATCCCTTACTCACTCTTCCCTCAGTTAGTCCTGACGAAGGGTCTCGGCCTGAAACGTCGCCTGCACCTCTTCCTACAGATGCTGCCTGGCCTGCTGCGTTCACCAGCAACTTTGATGTGTGTTGCTTGATCTTCTAAAAATACCATCTTACCTTTCCAGAAAATACAGGATAGAGAGATCCACAGAGCCGAAGTCTAGATCAGAATGACTGCATTTTGTCATATCTCTGTACAAAAACTGAAATTATTTATTGAAACATACTTCTCCAATTTGAAGATCTCAGCATGGCTGTGTGCAAGCAGAGATCACAGTGCTTTCTCTACCGCTCTTCCATACACCGCTCCAATGAGCGGCAGAGCGGCTGAGCGGCATTTTGTGCATGTTTTAAGTTGGTCACGGCTATGGCTCAATTGGTAGCCTTTTTTTGCTTTGAGCTGAAAATAGAAATAACAAATCCAGCAGAAAATCACAAGACCTCAAACAGAATGACATTAAAAGAGGACTGCACTCTGTCAAGTTGAAGATCACCTCTGTTTTCCGGCAGAAGATGGATCATTGGCTGATTGGGTAAGACTGTAGTTGGATTAAGAACACAAGAAATAGCAGCAGGAGTAGGCCATCCGGCCCATCGAACCTGCTCTGCTATTCAATAAGATCATGGCTGATCTGGCCATGGACTCACCTCCACCTACCTGCCTTTTTCTCATAAACTTTAATTTCCCTACTATGCAAAAATCTATCCAACCTTGTCTTAAGTATACTTTCTGAGGTAGCCTCCACTGCTTCTCTGGGTGGAGAATTCCACAGATTCACCACTCTCTGTAAATAAGTTCTCCTTATCTCCATCCTTAATCTATTCCCACGAATCTTAGGGCTATGTCCCCTAGTTCTATTCACACCTACCAGTGGAAACAACTTTCTTGCCTCTATCTTATCTATCCCTTTCATAATTTTATACTTTTCTATAACATCTCCTCTCATTCTTTTGAATTCCAGTGAGTACTGTCCCAGGTGATTCAATCTCTCCTCATTGCTTAAACCCCTCATCTCTGGAATCAATCTGGTGAACCTCCTCTGCACTGCCTCCAAAGCCAGTACATCCTTCCTCAAGCTCTTCATACAGTACTTCAGGTGTAGCCTCACCAGTACCCTGTACAGTTGCAGCATAACCTCCCTGCTCTTAAATTCAGTCCCTGTAGCAATGAAGGCCAACATTCCATTTGCCTTCCTGACTCATGCACAAGCACTCCCAAGTACCTCTGCACAGCAGCATGCTGTATTTTTTTACCAATTAAATAATAACCTGATCTTCCTTCTTTCGTTCCAAAGTGGATTACCTCATATTTACCAATATTGTATTCTATCTGCCAGACCCTTGCCCATTCACTTAACCTAGCTATATCTCCTGCATAATTTGCTTTTCCACTCAACTTAGTGTCATCAGCAAACTTAGATACACTACACTCGGTCCCTTTTTCCAGATCGTTAATGTATATTGTGAACAGTTGCAGGCCCAGCACCGACCCCTGCGGAACACCACTCACCACTGATTGCCAACCAAGGTTGCCAACTCACTGCTTTTGATTAGTTAACCAATCTTCTATCCATGTTAATATATCACCCCCAACTGTATGCATACTTATCTTATGGACAAGTCTTTTATGCAGCACCTTATTGAATGCCTTCTGGAAATCCATGTAAATAATTTCCATCTGTTCCCCTCTAACCACTGTGCTCATTATATCCTCAAAGAACTCTATTAACTTTGTCAAACAGGACCTGCCTTCGCTGAATCCATGCTACATCTGCCTGTTCTTTCCAGATGCCTTGCTATTTCTTCTTTAATGACAGCTTCAAGCATTTTCCTAACTACTGATGTTAAACTAAACCGGCTTATAGCTACCTGCCTTTTGCCTACATCCTTTTTTGAATAGTGGCATGACATTCGCTGTCTTCCAATCCACCGAGACCTGCCCAGAGTCAAGAGGATTTTTGGTAAATTATAACCAAAGCTTCCACTACAACTTCTGCCATTTCTTTCAGTACCCTGAGATGCATTCCATCAGGACTAGGGTACTTATCTATCTTCAGGCCCATGAGTTTGCTCAGTACTATGTCTTTAATGATAGCTATTGTATCGAGGTCCTCACCTCCCATCACGACTATAACATCTTTCTTTGGCATGTTTAGATGTGTTCTCCAGCATGAAGACCGACACAAAATAGTCGTTCAAAGCTTTGGCCATTTCCTCATTACCTAATATCAATTCCCCCTTCTCATCCTCCAAGGGCCTTACGTTCACTTTAGCCACCCTTATATAATTTACATAATTATAAGAACTTTTAATATCCATTTTTATATTTTGTGCTAGTTTATTTTCATAATCTATCTTCCCTTTCTTTATTGTTCGCTTAGTCGTTCCTTGTTACTTTTTAAAGTTTTCCAATCTTCCAGTTCCCTACTACTTTTGGCAACTTTGTACACATGAGCATTCAGTTTGATGCCTTCTTTTACTTCCTTTGTTATCCAAGGCTGGCTCTCCCCATCCTTACTGTCCTCCTTTTAACTGGAGTATACTTTTGTTGACCACCGTGAAAAATCTTTTTGAAAGTTTTCCACTGTTTCTGAACCATCCCACCATATCACCTGTATTCCCAGTCTACACTAGCCAAATCCTCTCTCATCCCATTGTAGTCTCCATTGTTCAGGCATAATACATCGGTTTTAGATTGAACTATTGCACCTTCCATTTGTATGAGAAACTCAATCATACTGTCATTTGTTATTTGCTATGTTGAAACTTCACTGAGCTCTGATATAGACTGAAATTAATGTAGCTTAACTGGATATGTATTCAAGAACCAAAATGACATTTTTATTGAGGCTGATCCTAAGAAATAGGGTTTGAAGAATTAATTTATCATAGCATCATCACAGCTGCTCATGTCATATAGTTAAAGAGTGATACAGTATGAAACAAGCCTTTGTCTCACTTATTTATTGAGATACAGTGCAGAGTAGGCCCTTCCAGACCTTTGAGCTGCACCGCCCTGCAATCCCCGATTTAACATTATCCTAATTATTGGACAATTTACAATGACCAATTAACCTACTAACCGGTATGTCTTTGGGCTGTGGGAGGAAACCGAAGTGCCCAGAGAAAACCTGCGCATTCCACGGGAAGGACATACAGATCCCTTCCAGATGATGCCGGAATTGAACCCTGAACTTCAACGCCCTGAGCTGTAATAGCGTCGCGCTAACCTCTATGCTACTCCGGTGCTCGTTGAGTCTGCATTGACAAAAAACAATCACCTTTTGCACTATTTCCATATTTTTATTTTCTCCATTTGGTTTCCCTTGTAGACTCAAAAGTAACAAGCCTGGGTGTTATCCTTGATTTCAATTTGAATTTTAAATTCCACAAAAAAAGAAAGCAACCAAGGCAGCACTTCTACATTTAAAATTTGCAAAGGTACACCTGTTTCTGTCACATAATGATGCTGAAAAACTAAATCACACCTTTACACAAAATACTCTGCAGATGCTGGGGTCAAAGCAACACTCACAGTACGCTGGAGGAACTCAGCAGGTCGGGCAGCATTCGTGGAAATGATCAGTCAGCGTTTCGGGCCGGAACCCTTCATCAGGACTGTAGAGGGAAGGGGCAGAGGCCCTATAAAGAAGGTGGCGGGAGGGTGGGAAGGAGAAGGCTGGTAGGTTCCAGGTGAAAATCCAGTAAGGGGAAAGATAAGGGGTGGGGGAGGGGATAGGCAGGAAAGGTGAAGAAGGAAATGGGGAAAGCCCAATGGGTAGTAGAAGGAGGCAGAACCAAAAGGGAGGTGGTAGGCAGCTGGGGGAGGGGGCAGAGTGACATAGGGATAGGGCAAGGGAGGGGGAGGGAATTACCGGAAGTTGGAGAATTCTATGTTCATACCAAGGGACTGGAGACTACCCAGACAGTATGTGAGGTGTTGCTCCTCCAACCTGAGTTTAGCCTCATCATGGCAGTAGAGGAGGCCATGTATGGACATATCTGAATGGGAATGGGAAGCAGAGTTGAAGTGGGTGGCTACCGGGAGATCCTGTCTGTTGTGGCAGACGGAGTGGAGATACTCGATGAAGCGGTCCTCCAATCTGCGTTGGGTTTCACCGATGTAGAGGAGGCCACACCGGGAGCACTGGATGCAATAGATGACCCCAACAGACTCACAAGTGAAGTGTTGCCTCACCTGGAAGGACTGTTTGGGGCCTTGAATGGTGGCAAGAGAGGAGTTGTAGGGACAGGTGTAGCACTTACTCTTACAGGGATAAGTGCCGGGAAAGAGACCTTTGGGGAGGGACGTGTGGACCAGGGAGTCGCGGAGGGAACGATCCCTGCGGAAGGTGGAGAGGGGTGGAAAGGGAAAGATGTGCTTAGTGGTGGGGTCCTGTTGAAGGTGGCAGAAGTTGTGGAGGATAATTTGCTGGATCCGGAGGCTGGTGGGGTGGTAGGTGAGGACAAGGGGAACTCTGTCCCTGTTGTGGTGATGGGAGGATGGATTGAGGGCCGAAGTGTGGGAAATATAGGAGATGCGGGTAAGGGCATCATTGATAATGGCAGAAGGGAAATCACACCTTTATATTGCACTAACTAAATCAGTACAATGCACTTTTTACTGGCCTTCCAAAGCAATCAATAGATTTTAACGCATTTAGAGCTCTGCTGCTAGACTTTTAACTAAGACCGTGATAAGGCAGCATATCACTCCCATCTTAGCTACTCTGCATTGGCTTCCTCCGGCTTTTAAAACTGATTTCAAAGTTCTCTTACTTATTTATAAAGCTCTTAATCATCTGGGAGTACATCACAGAATTACTTTGGTTCCATAATCCTGCTCGAGCTCTCTGGTCTTCTTCCGGCGATCTCATTAATTTAAACGATTTCCACAAAAGACAACTGGCAGGCCAGCTTTTTTGAACTATGCCCCTAAACTGTGGAATTCAATACTTAAAACTATAAGGGATGCAGACTGTGTTGACACTTTTAAATGCCAGCTCAAAACCTATTTATTTAACCTTTCTTTTAACTAACATCTTTTTGTCTTTTATTTTCATAGGTATTTTTTATTTTTTATTTTGTGTTTTGTATTTCATGTTTGCACTTTATCCCATTGTAAAGCACTTTGAACTACATTATCTATATGAAGAGTGCTCTGTAAATAAGTGAATCCTTGCCCCAGTATATAAGAAGGGTGACCACATTTGACCCTGGTAACTACAGACCAGTAAGTTTAATGTGTATCGCAGGCAAGGTAATGGAAACAATAATAAAGAATGAGATGGAAAAGCACCTGATAAGAATGAGCATGTTAGCAGAAAGCCAGCGTAGATTCAGAAAGAGGAAATCATGTTTTACCAATATGCTGGAGTTCTATGAAGAGGGAACTAAAATTTATGATAACAATAAAGTGGCTGATATCATTACTTGGACTTTCAGAAGGCTTTTATCAAGGTACCACATGAGAGGTTAATAATCAGATTACTGGAGGTGGGCATTCAGGGTAAGGTGTGCAAATGGGTGGAGAACAACAGATTACGCTGAGAGAATCATTTTCTCACCTAGAAGATGTTAAAAGTGGGGTTCTGCAGAAATCAGTTTCGGGGCCACTGCTGTTTTTAATTTACATTAAGAACATAGCAAATAAACTAATAAAGTTTGCTGATGACACAAAATTGGGGGATGGGCTGATAACATTCAGGCAGCTGAATCAATATAGTTAGGTCTAAACAAAATCCAGATGTGGGCAAATAAATGGCGGATGAAAATTAATATAAGTAAATGTAAATTACTACAGATAGGAAGTAGAAACATTAAATATAAATATATAATGGGGGTCTTGAGTTAGAAAATGCACTGTATGAGAAGCATTTAGGCATCCTGGTGCCCTCATCATTATCAACATCCAGACAATGCACAGAAGGGATTAGGAAGGCTAATAGAATATTGGGCTATATAATGCACTCAGTGGAGCTCAAGTCAAAGCTGCATAAACCACATGTGAGGTCACACCTTGAATACTGCACAATTTTGGTCTCTATATTGTGTGAGGGATGTGAAGGCACTGAAGAGAGTCCAGAGAAGAGCGACTAGACTCATTCCAGATCTGCAGGGTATGAGCTATGAAGAAAGATTGAAAGAATTAAATCTTTTTATCCTATGTAGAAGTAGAATAAGAGGAGACATGTTAGAAGTTTTCAAGACTATTAAGGGTATAAGTAAAATGCATGCCAGCTGCTACTTCAAAATTAATCCATCAACAAGGACACGGGGCCACAGGTGGAGACCGGTTAAGGGGACATTTCAGATGAACATCAGGAACCCTTTCATGACACAGAGTTGTTGACACATGGAACAAACTAACTAGTTGTGTAGTTGAGAGTAGTATCTTAGAGACTTTCAAATCTAAACTTGAAAGAATATAGAACATAGAAATCTACAACATATTACAGGCCCTTCTGCCCACAATGTTGTGCCAACCATGTAACCTACTCTAGAAACTGTCTAGAATTTCCCAGCCACATAGCCCTCTGTTTTTCTAAGCTCCATGCCCCTATCTAAGAGTCTCTTAAAAGACCCTATTGTATCCACCTCTACCACTATCACTGGCAGTGCATTCCATGCACCCACCACTCTTGTGAAGATATTTCAACACTCTATGTGAATAGAAATTTAGCAAGCTTTGTTGGGCCGAATGGCCGGTTCTTGTCAAAAACTTTCTAATGTTCTAATATGATTACATTCCCGTTAGCTCCCCCAGATTCTATCACTCCCTTACACATAAGGGACAATTTACAGTGGCCAGTGAATCCATCAACTTTCATATCTTTGGAATGCTAAAGCATCAAGAGGAAACCCATACAGTCATAGGAGAAAACGCAAACTCCACAGAGAGGACCAAAGATCAAGACTGAACCCAAGTCAACAATGCAGTTTCACTATATCTCAAAATAGTAAAAAGATTTGAAAAGGAGGAGGAAAGTACTTTAATTCCCAAAAGCTATTGAGCGATTCCTGATAAAGAAAACATGCAACTCTGTATGAGAAACAAGTAGTTTTGGACATAATTATGAATTACACAGGTAGCAATATTACTGTAAAGGATGTATTCACTTGTTGAACTAATCCATAGAATGTTAAAATTGGTTATCATCCCTATGATCTTAGGCTGACCCTTCAGTACAGCACTACACTGAAAGACTGCAAAATTAAAGCCCAATAGTAAACCCAGCTCCTCCTTCAGGTTCAAATGAATGCACCAATTCTTATGACTCCGTCCAAGAAAAATAGAGGTTGCACCTGGTTTCCTAGCCAGCATTCTATGCCAACAGATAATATCTCAAGACAAATCATTCAACTGTTGTAAATTGATTGATTTGTTTGACCACAAACAACAATGCTTATATCTGAAAAGTTAGTTTGATATGAATGGCTTCATTGAAGTGTAGGATGTAGTAGGCCATAATGTGGATGCAAGTTAGTTCATTTCCAAATTTGAGTGAAATGACTGAAGAAATCCTATGTTTGGGATTAAATGAAAAAGCAGACTGTTTTGTTATTCTGCATTTTTCTCATCAATCAAGCACCATTCATATCTGAAAAGAATGATTTTGAATCTTAAAGGGATGTTACCACCAACATGTACAAATATTTAGAATCCTATTGAAAGATTTTATGGAATCAGACACCAGACCTCTTACTTATGCATGCTATGACAAGAACAATGTTTTGCCTTTCAAGTGTCTATTCATGTTGGCCTGTACATCAAAAAAATGCTTGAAAATAAAAGTTTAAAGGAGGCTTTTTGCTGTCAGTGGAAGAAAAATGCTAGATTTAATCTAATATTTGAATAGAAATTTAACTTGTATAAGCCTTTAATGATCTGACCAACTCTTAGTGAAATGCCTCAAAGTCTGTTGCATATAATCTTGGGTCATTTCAATTAGCAACAACATATTATCTTTGACAATTTTGTTGCACTGAAGAAGGTATCAAACTTAACAGAATTTGAAAATAGAATTAATGGTCTTTAATTGAAACATTTGTATATAAGCACAAGAAATTCTGCTGGTGCTGGAAATCCTGAGCAACACACTCAAAATACTAGAGAAACTGAGCAAGCCAGTTAGCATCTATGGAGGGGAATAAACAGTCATTTCAGGTCAAGGCCTTTCATTAGGACTGAGTGATGGTCCTGACGAAGGGTCTTGGCCCAAAATATTGACTGCTTATTCCCTTCCATAGCTGCCACCGGACTTGCTGAGTTCCTCTGGAACTTTGGGTGCAATACATTATATAAAGATGTATTTCATTTGTTTGCATTTATTTCAAATCAATCCCCATGTATAGATTATTAAAAGCTCTGCTCTTTCTATTCCATAGATTTCTCACTAAGCATGTGAGGTTTTAGTTCACTATTTACAAAGATTTGGTTCCATTATATTGGAATAATGTTAACTGCTATTTTACAAGTACCTATTTGTACCTCCTTGCCTTTAAAATCTCCTGACGAGTAATCTTTTCTGGTGTATGCTTAGCTCCTGAAGTACTTGCTCAGATCTGCATTGTGGACTCCTTTCATTTTGCCGTCATGCACGTGCTTGGAAAGTTTTTCCACAACCTGCTCCTGAATCATGAGAGGGAACCCTTGGAATCCTTACTTAAAGACAAATGTTCCTCTGATTTACAACTCACCCCTTGAACTCACTCTTTTACCTGGTGAATGTGCAAGTTAACTGCTTCTTCCCAAGTGGATGCCTCTGGGTCGATATAGGCAGGGTGACTGGTCAGCCACCTAAGGTAATATCTGAGCAACAGGAGTATTAGTTTAGATGTGCACACCTTTCTTTCCTCTGTTCACACAACTTCAAGAGGGTGGAGGGGTCCTGGATTTACCAAAATTGTTTCATTGGCATGGACTCCTCTAAGGATGCTTGCAGGCATATTACAACTATTTCAATCAGCTTGGTAGGCTGACACATTTATGGTGAACCTAGCCTAGCCTACATCAACCTTCAATTCCTGATTTGCCACTGTGGATAGCTTTCCAAATACTGTAGTAAAGAGATGATGAGAAAGATCCTTTACATTAATTGTACATTGACTACAACAAAAGTAATCTGTATTTCCAAAGGGAAATTGGGTCCAACTTTCTAAGAGTTTAAATAAAAGATGCAGACTCTCCTAATGAACTATCTGGGAATAAGTATTATAAATCTTACATAAACCTAACAACAAATATTTTTAAACAAATATCATACAAGCTGAAAGGATTGAAATAATTATAAAGTTGTGAAATATCATAGCATTAGCATTTTATCAAATTATGTATTTAGTCTTTTCTAATCAGTATTCTTAGTTGTTTATTAAGCTATCCAGTGTCAAATTTGAAAGTCCAAGGCTAGTCTATCAATTACTGTGCTATTAACAGCATTGATCAATTTGATTGCAATATTTGATCTTCCCTCTCAATACCTGATCTCGTGAGAAGGAAATCCCGACTGCAAAAAGGGGATTTCTGCTGCTACTTGTCTGAGAAACATGGTTTGTGGAGCCAAAAAGAGCTCGCTAGTATAACACCGGCTTTGTATACTTATCTCTTTTGATCTACCCATGGGATTAGGAGAAAATGAAAGTGAGGAAATGTATGCAAATATTTTCATGTCCAGGAAAAGGAAACACCATTGGACTTCCCTGAGTAGTGCCTCGGGATTTGATGCTAGTGGGAGAGGTAAACAGGTCAATTTCCAGATGCCTCCTGTTCTTGAAAATGCCTTGTAAATTTCAACCGATTGAATCTTTCACTTGAAAATCAGTATAGCTGCTATCTTGTCCATCCTCTCTGCATTCTGGGCTAAGATGATAATCCCTCCTGGTAGGATTCTGTACTCACAAGTAAAGCAGAATGTTTCAGTTTATTTCTCTATCTATTGAGTTTTTGCCCAATTCTTCTCATCCCATTCACACATTGTCAAGTAGGTGGATGGACTCTGGGGTTACCACATTTGCTTCGTTTGCATGGGTTGCTCTAAAGCCCATCTATTACAAGTTTTTTTTTAGATTATGAGGACACTAAGTCCTCGTTTATTGTCATTTAGAAATGCATGCTTTAAAAAATGATACAATGTTCCTCCGGTATGGTATCACAGAAACACAAGACAGACCAAGACTAAAACTGACAAAAACCACATAATTATAACATATAGTTACAACAGTACAAAGCAATACCGTAATTTCATAAGAGCAGACCATGGGCACCGTAAAAAAAAGTCTCAAAGTCCTGACAGCCCCAACATCTCATGTAGATGATGGAAGGAAGAAACTTTCCCTGCCATGAGCTTCCAGCACCGCAAACTTGCTGATGCAGCATCCTGGAAGCACCCGACCACAGTCCGACTCTGAGTCCGTCCGAAAACTTCGAGCCTCCGGCCAGCCCTCCGACACCGAGCATTGAGCACCATCTCTGCCGAGCGCTTCGACCCCGGCTCCGGCAACAGGCAAAGCCGAGGATTTGGGGCCTTCCCCTCCGGAGATTTCGGATCACACAGTAGCAGCGGCAGCGAAGTGGGCATTTCAGAAGTTTCACCAGATGTTCCTCCGTGCTCTCACGTCTGTCTCCATCAAATCAGAATTGTGCACGGCCTCCTACTTGACAGATTACAGATATTCATCACCGGAGAGGCCGCGCGCGCTGCGTCGCGCTGCCATCTTCTGCTCCTCTTCCAATGTCCTTTCAATAAGAACTGTCTATTGTCAAATTTAATACAACTACCAATCAAATGGGATGTCATTGCGTGAAACAATATTTCATCCTGGCTCAATCCCAGTACAAATACGGGTCCTTAATAGCTAGTATGAAGAGCTGTATGAATGAAGCACAGCATCAGCTGAAAGGATAACATAGAAATTTGAATAGTAGAAACTATAAAGATCAGTGCTGCCATTATCCCTAAAATTCAGAAGTAATTCTTACTAATTTACATGTCCCTGGAATATATTAGTCAAGTCACTGAGTGGAAAAACGGTAACTGGTGTAGACTCTCCAAATATCCTAATGTAGTTCCAAAATTTAATGACATCATGAATATTTATTGGGTGTAACTCTATATGTAGTATCTTCTTCTGCCTTTTGTTTAAAAAAACTCACTGATATAAAACTAATAATTGTCTTTGCATTAATTACTGTTCTCTGACTTCACTTGGGTTGTCCATTAGCTTGATATATTTACATGTCAGTGTAATCTATTGAAACCATTCACGCTACTTAGAATGTGGTCTGCTTTATGACATTGGCAAGCATTGGCATGTGTCTTTCTACCCTTCACCCAGGTTATTTATGAATCTGGTGAATATCTAAGTCCCAGTAGATTCTTCAGGGAATTATTATTACACCATTACATCTTGGCCGAATCTTCATCTCTTGCTACTGGAAATGTCAAATTAAAATATAAGATGCTTGAAACACTCAGCAAGAGTCATACAACTTGAACTTTCACCTCTTTCCTTTCCAGCATCCAGGATTTCTTCAGGTGAAGCAGCAGTTCATTTTACTTTTTTCAATCTAGACTATGGCCAAAACAGTCTATCACCACCATTGAGAATGCTTACCATGTTGTCCCACACCATACCTAGATATACTTCCACTCTCAAAATATAGACAGAGTTCGAAGAACACAGCACCAGAGGCGAGGACTCTGAAGGTATGGTCAAGGGAGGCAGAGGAGTGTTTACAGGACTGCTTTGGGTTGGTCAAATGGATTCATCCTTGGATCGTAATAAATATGCCATGGCCATCACTGATTTTAGCAAGACCTGTATGGTGAGTGTGTGCCTTTGAGAACATACTCCCTAATGAGTGAAAAAGTCTTTTATGACTTTCACACTTCCAAACAATAATGCAACACCTGTGCAAATTTGCGCAGCATCTGGTAACACTGTGATCTCCGTCTCAGAACCAATATCAGAACACCCTTTGAAAGGGTAAACCTCAGAAAAGCATCAGGTCCCGATGGTGTACCTGGCAAGGTACTGAAAAGCTGTGCTGATTAACTGACTAGTGTTCAAGGACATCTTCAATCTCTTACTGCTGCAGTCTGAGGTTCCCACATACTTCAAAAGAGTGGCAATCATACCAGTATCTAAGAAGAACAAGGTAAGTTGCTTCAACTACTGTCGACCAGTAGCTTCAAGTTCCAGGGTGTCAACATTGCAGAAGATCTGTCCGGGGCCCAACATTTTGACATAATCACAACCAAGGCACACCAGCAACAGAGACTTCTTTAGCAAATTGCTATAGATGTAAGATGGAGACCATTTTAACTAGTTACATCATAGGAGGGTTCCAATGCACAGGATTGAAAGAGACTGCAAGGGGCTGAGCCAGTTCCACATTGGGCACAACCGTCCCTACCATCAAGGACATCTTCAAGAGATGGTACCTCAAGAAAGCAACATCCATCATGAAGGACCCTTGCCACACAGGACATGCCCTCTTATTTTTACAACTATTAGGGAGAAGGTACAGAAGCTTGAAGACCCCTATGCAGTAATTTAGGAACAGCTTCTTTCCTTCCGTTATCAGATTTCTGGGACCCCATGAACACTAATTATTTTTTTTTTGCACTTCTGATTTATTTTGCAATTTTGTATCTTTGTCTTGTACTGCTGCTGCAAAATAACAAATTTCATGTCATATAAAAGACAGGCTAAACCTGATTCTGATTTTGCATTTTTTATTTGCAATACGGTCTCCTGCAGAAACTAATTGCTGTTTAACTAAATAAAGATGCTCACAACTGAACACAAAGTTTTAAAGCTAGCATATCCAAAGTTTTCACTCATTTCCATTAATTTTACCCAATGACAGCATAATATGATTAAAGCTTTAAACTTCACTGTATGAGTAATATACAGTGGCCACTTTATTAGGTACCTATGTGCACTTGTTCATAAATGCAAATATTTAATCATCCAATCATACTGGCACCAACTCAATGCATAAAAGCTTGCAGACATGGTTAAGAGATTCAGTTGTTGTTCAGCCAGAACATCAGAATGGGGAAATTATGTGACGTTGACTGAGTTGGTGCCTGACAGGATGGTTTGAGTATTTCAGAAACTTTACAGAGAATGGTGTGAAAAACAAACAACATCCAGTGAGTGCCAGTTTTTTGAGTCAAAACACCCTGTTAATGGGAAAGGTCAGAGGAGAATCATCAGACTCATTCAAGCTAAAAGGACTTTAAAACTCAAATAACCAAATGTTACATCAGTGGTGTGTAGAAGAGCATCTCTGAATGCACAAAACATTGAACCTTTAAGTGGATGGATTACAGCAGCAGACTATGATCCAAATGCACTTTCAGTTACATCTGCTGACAAAGAAAACTATGTGATAACAATGGAATAAGGTCAATGATATAGTTTCCACCTTGTGCAAATTTATATTTCATTAACTCTTAGATAACAAAGATTATATTGTCCCAGAGTAACTGAAAGAAATGACTGGAAGATATGCGACTGATACAATTCTATAGCATTGGTCTGTGATCCTGATTCACATGAGTATCCTTCCAGGATGTTTCCTTGTTCACAGTCTATTTTGGTCAGTTTTCAAATTGGTCACACGTTATCAACTTTTCAATATGCTTCATGTCCTGAAATACTCCAAAGTTTCATTATTGTTATCAAAAATAAACTGCTGGAAGGACCCAATGGATCAAGCAGCATCTGAAGAGGCAAAGGGATGGTCAACATTTCAAGTCTAAACTCGACATCTTATGAGAACTCATGAGGAATATACTTGAGATATCCTGTCACATGACATAAATGGCTTAACCATACTTCAGTTACTTGCTGCTCCTCCAAGGGCGTCATTGTAATTTTGAGTCAGAAAGGTTTTGTTTTAAAGGCTGTATTGAAACTTCCCTGCATCTCACCATTTTGCTGATTCACATTGACCTAACACTAATCATTACCAGTGAAAGCAATGATCTACACAGTCCTTGTGATGGATATTCACTGCCCAGTGTCCGGGGGACGGAGGGAATTTTTGCCAAGCTTTGCTTTCTAACAAAGCAGCTGACTCTTCCATGGGTCAAAGAGTTGTTTTTAAGCCAAACTCCCCACTAGTATTCTTTGTTCAGCTTCTTGTCGTAAACAAGAACTAGACTTTAGTTCTTAATGTAAATTGCAAGCAATAATCAGTCTGAAGTTAAAAGGACAGCTTTGCAAACAAACAGCACTGTTTATATAGCACAGGCTGCTGGCGCATAGCACAGTGCCAGCTGCTCAAGACACGTGGTATAAATCAATGGGTTTATGTTAATTGTGACTGCGTCGAACCAGATAATACTGTCTAAGTTATTTAGTTCAAGGAAGCTTGCAAACCAGACTGATGCTATCACTTTGCACATCAAATAGTTGATCTATCAATTTGTTGGGAGATCGGCATACTCAGAGAGTCAGCCCTCACAGCATTATTTTTGGGTGTCTGGGATTTCTATCCTTAGGAGCTTTTAGACCATTTGTTTTGAGTTTCCCAGAAAAGGAACCTGGAAAATATCGCATGTGTGTGAAGTCATCAGATAGCAAAAAAGAGCAGAAGTGTAAGAGAGCGGTCAGGCTGGTTAAGAATGGTTAATAAACAATAAGAAGAATGACAGAAAGTTGGAGTAACTAGATTCCTCTGCCTTTGATTTCTGTGACAGGCGATTTGTTTGAATACAACTCATTGGTATGTCTTTTTCTAGCTTCTAGGAACTGTACTTGTGTTTTGGAAATTCTTTGTGTTTTAGAAAATGTTTGAAATTTGGAAATCTTTTATAAGATAGAAATCCTCTGAGCTTTAAATGTCTTTTAAGAATTTTATCTAAATTTAAATGTGTATCACTAAAAATAAATGAACTGTGTTTAGAACTGCTTAATTAGCTGGAAGTACCTCCCCCTTGGTAGGGAGGGGAGACCCACTGCTTAAAGAGTAGGCATTGGCAGTTAAGCTCTCAGTGGAGAGTAAACAGGGAAATGATGTAACCTATGAAGTGTAGGTGGCTATGATATAACCGCACTTTAGTGAGGGCGTAGCTATCTATGATCGGATGGGGGGGGGGAGGGTGCCTAAGCTCTTCGTTTGAGTTCAGAACTTCATGGACAGCAAATCCAGCACCATCAAGTGCTAAAGCAGATTTCTCTCAATTCCATGCGCAGGCATAAATCATTTCCCAGTGGTGTAAAGACAAAGAATCTCTCTGCATGCTTGTTAAGTTTAAAGGTACAACAAACCTCACCACGGCATAGTGCTCTTTAGAAAGATTTCTTATTGTGATACTCCATGACTTTGCAACTGACCACACATTACCCTTTCCCTCCTTCCCCTACCCTACTTCTTATTATGGCTTCTGCTATGCTTCTTTCCAGTCCCGATAAAGGTTTTCAGTCAGGAAACTGAACTGTTTATTCCCCTGACCTGACTTGCTGCAGTCCTCCAAGATTTTGTTGGTGTTTCTTCCAAATACTTGCAAACTTTCTGAGTTTCAGATTTGAGAATGCCTCCCTCACTCTTATATAACAGCTTTCCGCAATCTCCCATTGAAACACTTCACAACTTTTTAAGCATTTCCTAACAAAGTGGATAATTTCTAATTGCACATTTTATTCGGTTGCAGAAGTGAACGGAACCAGTTAGATATGTGGAGGAGGTCAAAAGGAGACACAATTGAGGTTCAGCTGAAAGTTATTGAGTTATGGAATTCACAGATCACCACTCAAAAATTTGAGATACAGAATAAAAATTGCTCTTACTAAATTTATATAGAGGAAAAGTAAATAAACATTCCTATCCGGAATGTTTACTCTCCCTCCTGGCACTTATCCTTGCAAGCGGAACAAATGCTATACCTGACTCTGAACCTCCTCCCTCACTAAAATTCAGGGCCCCAAACAGTCCTACCCGGTGAGGCAACACTTCACTTTGAGTCTATTGGGATCATATACCGTGTTCGGTGCACCCAGTGCTCCCAGTGTGGCCTCTTGTATATTGGTGAGCCCCAACGTAGATTGGGAGACTGCTTCACTGAGCACCTACTCTCCGTCTGCCAGAAGAAAAGGGATCTCCCCATGGCCATCCATTTTAATTCCACTTCCCATTCCAATATGTCAATCCACAGCCTCCTCTACTGTCGCGATGAGGCCACACTCCATCTGAGTAGCCTCCAACCTGATGGTATGAGCACCGATTTCTCAAACTTCCAGTAATTGCCCCCGCTCCACTTCACCGTTCCTTTTTCCCTCCCTCTCCTTATCTCCTTGCTTGTCCATCGCCTCCATTTGGTGCTTTTCCCCCAATTTATTTCTTCCATGGTCTTCTGTCCTCTCCTATTAGATTCCCCCTTCTCCAGCCCTGTATCTCTTTCACCAATCAACTCCCCGGCTCTTTACTTCACCTCCTGGTTTCACCTATCACCTTGTGTTTCTCCCTCCCCTCCCCCTGCTTTTTAAATCTTCTCCAAATCTTTTTTTCTCCAGTCCTGCTGAAAGGTCTCGGCCCGAAACATCAACTGAACTCTTTCATAGATGCTGCGTGGCCTGCTGTGCTCCTCCAGCATTTTGTGTGTGTTGCTTGGATTTCCAGCATCTGCAGATTTTCTCCTGCTTATGTTTCTGTTTCTGTTTCTTGACACATGGGAAGTTGATGCACCTCCTCATGATTGAAAATCACAATATGGACCGTTTCCTGGGAGCAATAAACTGGGAGTCATCTGTTTATAAAATGATAAATGGTACAGTCAGGGTAGACAGCTGAAAACTTTTCCGCATATTAGAGTAAGTGAAACTTGGAGGACTCCGATTTAGAGTAAGAGGTAAGCAACTTGGAGGGAATATAAAGGGGTCCCTAATTCACCCAGAGTGAGACAAGTATTTGGGATACACCACCTGACAGAATGGCTGAAGCTGCATCACTGACATCATTTGAGAAGTGTCTAGATGATCACATCTACTGCTTAGGCATAGAAGGCTACGGGCAAAGTACTGGGAGATGGGATTAATATAGAAAAATGTCATTGTAGATGAGTTGGGCTGAGAGGTCTGCCTCCATACTGAGATATTCAAAGACTCTATGACTGCATATTTTATCAGTTTTTACCCCCTTAACCTATCTATGCATATCTCTTGAAAACCCTTTTCCCCACTAAATTTATGCCTTTAGCATACTTGGCTGCCATATACTCAGACACTTCATCGGTCATTAATAACAACTGCCCACAGCACAACGGCACTCGCTGGGTATAGTCCAACACACTGAGCACTGATGCTCCCCAGGGTTGTGTGCTCAGACTGCTGCTCACTCATGACTGACTGCATTGCCGGTTTCAGCTCAAACCACATCATCAAGCTCACTGATGGCTTGGCCTCAGCAGTAACAATGACAACTCAACAAACAGAGAGGAGATAGAGAGACTCATCAAGTGGTGTGGGAACAACAACGTGGACAAGACAAAAGAGATGATTGTGCACCTCAGGAAGGCACAGGTCCTTTGCCTGCAAGGTGTACAAGGCTCCCTGCACCCATTCTAACACGTTTCTATAGGTGAACCATCGAAAGTGTCCTGTCAGGCTGCATCATTGTGTGATACAAAAGTTGCAATTCATTGGACTGCAACTCCACAGAGGACAGTAAAAACTGCTGAGTGGATCATCGGGGTCTCCCTAACCCCTGTTTGTGACATTTACCGGGAGTGTTGCAGACGAAGGACCCAAAACATCGTTGAGTACCACCCATCCCAACATCTCTTTGAGCCACTATCACCAGGAAGGAGGTACAGGTGCACCAGGACTAGGACTGCTGGACTGGGTAACACTTCCCTCCTCAGGCTGTGAGACTCAGGCCTTGCCACCACCACGGTCTCGTCACTAGGACAGTGAGCTGTTTACCGTTTACCAGTGCTGCACTTCACTACATCCATTTTGAATTATGTTTTAGTACTTATTTATGGCACAATATTTTGGTTTTTTGTTGTGTGACAGATATGTTGTGTGGGTGCACTGTGGTCTGGGGAAAAGTTGCTTCATTTGGTTGTATATATGTATAATCAAATGACAATCAATTTGAACAACCTGAAAATGACCCATTTTCACTGACTGCTTTTGATTAGTTAACCAATTTTCTATCCATACCATTACCCGATGCGAGGAGCATTTATGTACATTACAATTTAATCACAATGGAATGCTATTTAAAAAAAAATCAAAATACACCAGTTACTAGTTTCCCTGTAATCATCTAATCAGTCATTTCCTCAAAAAATTCTCTTAAATTTGTATTTACTGTTTCCCATTTATCAAACTAGTTAACTCTGCTTGAGTGCTTTATGATTTTGTAAATGTCTTTTCACTGTGTTGTTATTAATGGATTTGAGCATTTTCCCAATGAACAAATGTGCTAATAGTTTACTTTCATGTTTACTGTCCTAATTCTTTCTCAAAGAGGGGGAGGTGGGGCATTAGCGGAAGTTAAGTGTACCTCTTCCTAGAGATGCTGCCTGGTACATCAACTGTACCTCTTCCTAGAGGTGCTGCCTGGCCTGCTGCGTTCACCAGCAACTTTTATGTGTGTTGCTTGAAATCCCAGCATCTGCAGATTTCCTCGTGTTTGCACCTGTACCAGTTCAGGGTTTTGTAACTCTGATCTCACCTAGCCTCCAACCTGATGGCATGAACATTGACTTCTCTAACTTCCACTAATGCCCCACCTCCCCCTCGTACCCCATCTGTTATTTATTCATATACACACATTCTTTCTCCCTCTCTCCTTTTTCTCCCTCTGTCCCTCTGACTATACCCCTTGCCCATCCTCTGGGTTTTTCCCCCCCTCCCCCTTTTCCTTCTCCCTGGGCCTCCTGTCCCATGATCCTCTCATATCCCTTTTGCCAATCATCTTTTCAGCTCTTGGCTCCATCCCTCCCCCTCCTGTCTTCTCCTATCATTTTGGATTTCCCCTCCCCCTCCCACTTTCAAAATCTCTTACTAGCTCTTCTTTCAGTTAGTCCTGACGAAGGGTCTCAGCCTGAAACGTCGACTGTACTTCTTCCTAGAGATGCTGCCTGGCCTGCTGCGTTCACCAGCAACTTTTATGTGTGTTGTTTGAATTTTCAGCATCTGCAGAATTCCTCGTGTTCGCGTCTTTCTCAAAGAGGCGTTTTACATTTTTAGTTTCTAGGATCTTGGAGCTTTTGGAAAAGCAGTTTGCAATCATTTGTTTAAGACAAGGCATCCTGTGAAGGCATCAACTTTTACTCCCATTAGGTTATGGCCCATTATTTCCGGAAAAGGTTCCACATGTACAGTATGACCTACATCTTCAGAAGAAACATAGGAAATGACTGTGCTAATGACTTTTGCTGCACCTCTGAAAACAAGCAGCAGCTCTGTGCAAACTCAGATCTTGTGACAACATTTAAGATATCATTGTTTAGATAAATGAACAGAAAATGGTAATAGGAGTGAGTTGTTCTAGTACCTTAGTTTTCAACAAGCAAATGACCGTCGTTAGGAAGAGGAACTAAATGAAAAGAATAAGATAAATTGTTTTCTATTGATATGAAGCACCAGCTGGATTGACTTCAGATCCGGACTGTAAATCCTCACTGTCAATGATCCGATGTTTTGCATGTCTTCTACATCTGAATTCTCTCTCCTTCACTTAGCACAAAGTCATTCTCCACTACAGGGTTGGATTCACATTCACATTCCATCAGGCCCCTCTGCTTCACACCAGCTAAGCAGTAACCCATTCATTGGGATACAGTCACAAACTTCATTAAACAAGTAGTTCAGGATCAGTGTTTTGTTTAATTTTCTTCACTTCACTGGTTAGGATTTTACTGCTAATGTGTAGGGTAGTTCACTTAATGGTGTTCTGTGAGAGCAGTGTATTCTGCTGGTAGTGTTTGGGTTATCGATTCAGCCAATTAGGATGGTGAAATTGGGAGAAAGTTCCAGAGAAAGCTGGGTGAAAAGGTTTTGGATGGACACTGAGGTGGGCAGAGGTCTTTTTCGGCAGGAGATGGATTTGATCCAACTGGATCCAGCCGTAGGATTTGATCCAACTGGAATGCGCAATTCAACCGAGTCCAAGATGGGAAGTTCTACCGGTGACCGCTGAATAGGAGTTGGCACCGTGAGGAAAACTGCCACATCCAGCTTTTGGAAGATCTGAGCTCCAACCTTGTGCACACTTGATTGTTTTAATTATAATGGGCCCCTTTGTATTTTTTCTTTCTTCTTTAACAACAGTTTGGTTAAGTTGACATTCATAAATATACTTCCTTTATAATTGTATGCAGTCTATGATCTATTATTTCTTGCTGACGGTTAATTGCATGGGGGTAGTATTTACACAGTATTTGCACAGATCAGGGTTTGGGTTGTCGAGATATCCTACTTCCTAGTTTTGGTGGGACCCAAGTCATACCAACCCTAGATGTAAGGACTCTGAGAAAGATGGTTTTCTCACCGCTGAGTCACGTGAGTGTTAGCGAGGGGCTAACAAGCCACATCTCTAGAAACGCCCGGTAAAAAGGAGTTTCACATAGTTAAATGTCCAAAATGCATTGCCTCATACTTATTCAAATCAAAAACCATTTACCAATCCTTACAACACACACAAAATGCTGGTGGAACGCAGCAGGCCAGGCAGCATCTATAGGAAGTACAGTCAATGTTTCAGGTCAAGACCCTTCGTCAGGACTAACGGAAAAAAGAGATAGTAAGAGATTTGTAAGTGGAAGGGGGAGGTGGAGAGCCGAAATGATAGGAGAAGACAGGAGGGGGAGGGATGGAGCCAAGAGCTGGGAAGATGATTGGCAAAAGGGAAACAAGACTAGAGAAAGGGGAATATCATGGGACAGGTGGCCTTGGAAGAAAGAAAGGGGGAGGGGAGCACCAGAGGAAGATGGAGAACAGGCAAGGAGTTACGGTGAGAGGAATTTATTTATTTATTATTTATTTATTCCCTCTCTCTTTCCCTCTCACCATAACTCTTTGCCTGTTCTCCATCTTCCTCTGGTGCTCCCCTCCCCCTTTCTTTCTTCCAAGGCCTTCCGTCCCATGATACTCTCCCTTCTTCAGCATTGTTTCCCTTTTGCCAATCAACTGTCCAGCTCTTAGCTCCATACCTCCCCCTCCTATATTCACCTATCATTTCAGGTCTCCCCCCTCCCCCTCCTACTTTCAAATCTCTTACTAGCTCTTCTTTCAGTTAGTCTTGACGAAGGGTCTCGACCCGAAACGTTGACTTTACTTCTTCCTATAGATGCTACCTGGCCTGGTGTGTTCCACCAGCATTTTGTGTGTGTTGCTTGAATCAATCGGTGTCAGGCCACTCTTTTGCAGAATCTTGCACAGTTCAGCCAGTTCATCAAAGACATCACTTAAAACCTGTAAAGCTACTTCAAAGTGTTGTTCATCAAAGACATCACTTAAAACCTATAAAGTTCTTTTGTGCTCCACGCCCTTCGCTTCTTTTGAATTCAACATAGTGCGTCAATATTTTTTTCAATAGGAAATTAGTAAGCTAACTACAGGATTTGAAACAGGTCTTTGTAAACTTTACGATATGAACTCTGTCCGCCAAAGATGGCTGCCACCATGATGCAACTGTACAAACTGGAACAGGAAAGGTGAGGTGACGTAAATTAGTGACGTGCATTGTGGTATTTGAAAACCCAACTAACTAGTTAACAGAAACATTTAGCTAAATGATTATTTTCAATAAGTATAATTATTAATTACTACATTATTTTAGGTAAATAACCTTTTCTGCGCACATTAATTTCCTTTGTGCGCTGGTTGAAAAACGTGTGTGCACGCGCACATGCGCACAGTTTAGAGGGAACATAGTCCATGATAATCTCCTCAGTAAACATGAGCACGAATAGACATTAAGTTTTACAAGCCTTTAAACGTCTGATGTGACATGACAATGTAATGAATGACAGCTGTGGATTGAATTAGAAGTTGCTGATCTTTGTTGAGAGTGTTGATGATCTGGAGGTGCACTTTATCTAAATGCAGGCTTTCAATTGTAGCATTTGGCTGCAGATTTGACTGTGTCCGTGCATTATGGTTGTCCAGTCATGTGTTTACTCTGATACCCTCTCAGTTTCCAGCAGGGATCATTGTATAGTGATGAAGAACAGAAAACCTGACTACTTTTTGTTTGACGTTCAAAGTCCAAAGTAAATGTATTAACAAGGTATACACATTTATCCATATAGAACCCTGAAATTTGTTTTCTTGTGGGCATACTAGGTCAAAGAGCCATAATAATATCCATGGAAGACTGCATCAACTAGGTGATCAGTGTGCAAAAGATAGAAAATTGTGCAAATACAAAAAGAAATTAATATTAATAATAAGAATAATAAATAAATAAGCAATACATATCGAGAACGTGAGATGAAGAGTCCTGAGACATGAGTCCATAGGTTGTGGGAACAACTCATTGATGGGGCAAGTGAAGTTCTGTGAAGTTATCCCCTTTGGTTCAAGAACCTGGTAGTTGAGGGGTATTAACTGGTGGTGTGAGTCTCGAGGCTCCTGTACCTTCTTCCTGATGGCAGCAATGAAAAGAGAGCATGAGCTGGGTGGTGGGGGTCCCTGATGATGGATGCTGCTTTCCTGTGACTGCTCTCCATGTATTTGTGTTCAATGGTGTGGAGGGTTTTACCCATGATAGACTGGGCCGTATCTCCCACTTTTTGTAGAATTTTCTGTTCGGGGCATTGGTGTTTCCATACCAGCCTGCAACCAGTCAATATGCTCTCCACCACACAGCTATAGAAGTTTGTCAAAAGTTTTCGATGTCATGCCGAATCGATGGAAACTCCTAAGGAAGTAGAGGCACTGCTATCCTTTCTTTGTAACTCTACTTAGAGCTGGGCCCAGTACAGGTTCAACAAAACGATAACACAGAGGAATTTAGAATTGCTGACCCTCTCCAACTCGGATCCTCCAATGACGGTTGGCTCATGGTTTCCTCCTCCTGAGGTCAATAACCAGCTGACATTGAGTAAGATGTTGTGACACCACTCAGCGAAACTCAGCAGATTTTCAATCTCCCTCCAATACGCTGATTCATTACCTCCTTTGATGTGGTGTCGTCAGCATAATTGAAGGCAGCATTGGAGCTGTGCTTAGTCGCACAGTCATAAGTGTAAAGCGAGCAGAGCTCAGGATAATGCCTGAATTGCACCTTGAACAGTTGGTGCTCTATGTCACCCAGTAGGATAGTGAGTAATGCACCGAGTCATTTACCCACCAGAGTTGTTGGCCAAGAATTATTGCTTTCTGGAATCATTACCATTTGAAAAGAATTAAGATTTTAAATCATTTAGCACCATCTGGTAAACATTTCTTTTACAACTTCCTGAAAGGGATACAGTTGTTTGAATAACATAAACTGGAAAAGATTGAGCCAGACTTGCATGTTGTCTTGAATACTTATTGTACTATCTAAATGTAATCACAGACAACCAGGAGATTTAATTTGGAGACACTGAAATCACTGTCTTGAAAAATGTCACTTGCCCAAAATTTATTAAAGTTTGTTTGTAGAATGTCAAAGATCTATTAATCTTGTAAGAAAAACAATGAACTGTAAAATCACCTTTACCAGACAACAATGTAAATGTTTGAAGGAGAACAATATGGACTAACATTGATATAGGCCTGAGCTGTCTTCTTTGCTAGGAAACAACATAACATGGGAATACACTGCATATCACTATGAAATAAACCATCAATGCATTGATCCCAAATTACAATTTACATACAGGCTAAAATAATAATTTCTCAGACAGACTAGCGTATTTTCTGGAAATGCTATTGTAATGAATGTGCTTCCAGATTAGTAATTCACAGAAAATTATTATATTTGTCAGCAGGGTGGTTTAAAAATCTCAAACCAGTTTACAATTAAATATGAAAATAAAGCACCATTATTAGAAGGTAATTATTAGACTGCAGTCTCACACCAATGTTGGTTGACAATTAACAGTTCTAACCTGTCTAGCAATTCACTCAGGACTGAAAAAGGCGCAGCACCTTTTTGGGTAAGGATGGGAGGGCAGATGCTGCAAATCCAGAGCAACCCATACAAAATGCTGGAGGAACTTAGCAGGTTAGGCAGCATCTATCAAAATGACATTTCAACCTGAGACCTATCGTCAGGACTGGAAAGGAATGGGGGAAATGACCAGGATAAAAAGCGGGGGGGAGGGGAAAGAAAACGTTAGAAGGTGTAAACAACAGGAATTCTGCAGATGCTGGAAATTCAAGCAAAACACATCAAAGTTGCTGGTGAACGCAGCAGGTCAGGCAGCATCTCTAGGAAGAGGTACAGTCGACGTTTCAGGCCGAGACCCTTCATCAGGCCTAACTGAAAGAAGAGCTAGTAAGAGATTTGAAAGTGGGAGGGGGAGGGGGAGATCCGAAATGATAGGAGAAGACACACTCAGGTTGGAGGAACAACACCTTATATTCCGTCTGGGTAGCCTCCAACCTGATGGCATGAACATCGACTTCTCTAACTTCCACTAATGCCCCAGCTCCCCCTCGTACCCCATCCATTATTTATTTTTATACACGCATTCTTTCTCTCACTCTCCCTTTTCTCCCTCTGTCCCTCTGACTATACCCCTTGCCCATCCTCTGGGTTCCCCCCCACCTTGTTTTTCTCCCCAGACCTCCTGTCCCATGATCCTCTCATATCCCCTTTGCCAATCACTTGTCCAGCTCTTGGCTCCATCCCTCCCCCTCCTGTCTTCTCCTATCATTTTGGATCTCCCCCTCTCCCTCCAACTTTCAAATCCCTTACTCACTCTTCCTTCAGTTAGTCCTGACGAAGGGTCTCGGCCTGAAACGTCGACTGTACCTCTTCCTAGAGATGCTGCCTGGCCTGCTGCGTTCACCAGCAACTTTGATGTGTGTTGTTAGAAGGTGTATGTTGATAACGTAGAAGATGTAGGTCTGTATCGATGTCCCTAGACCTTTTTCTAACATAACTGGAAATTAAAAACTGCTACTCTTGTTCTGAAAGCTTTTAAACCAATCACAGCTGGAAAAGTCTATCAAGAATACAGTAAATACTCAGTATAAAAATCATGCTGATTCTAAAGAGGGTGAATATTATACTTTGACAGAAAATCCTTCTTAATGCAGAGCCACTTTAGAATTCAATTAGTAGCATTTGTCCTGGTTCACAGGCAAAGAACTTCAAGAAACAAAATCCTTTTATCAAGGCCAATTAGCTTGAAGCCAGTGCATTTTGTATGTGAATAAATTTTTCTTAAACTAAAAACACTATTTCATTAAAACAGGGAGGCGTGACGAGAGTCGGCTAAAGGCTGAGAGATGAAAGGCTCTCTTGGAATATGTTTAAGTCAAGTCGAATGCTCAATGAGCTGAGAGTCTGAAGCATCAATTGTGGTATTAAGTCCGCTCCCTGATCAAACAGAAGAAGCATGCAGTGCCACACCCTCCCCATATATTCCTGGCATTCTCTGTCCACCAGGCTCTTCAGCTTTCTTTCACCACTAAATAGTGGAAAAATTACATTGATTTACACTTCACAGGGTAGGCGACAAGAGAAGGAGTTAAAGATGAAACACATTCCAAAACCACACTGCTTTGAAACCAGTTGTTTGCCGATATACTACTTTCCTTCCAAGAAACCTTTCTTTGAAAAATGTCTCTATGTTCTCTGTGCTACTTAGAACATATATCTGCTCTTAAGAGACAAGGCTCTTGGCAGTATTTGGGAAAACACTTAGGAGGTTTATCAAAAGCTTCCCTAAAACAAGTAATAACAAAGCACTATCAGTAGGCTAGACAGATTAAACTTTTATAGGAGCTGGAAGCTGCTTTTAATTTCAATTGACTCATGAAAGTAGCTGCACAATGAATTTGTCAGGAGTCCCACGGCTATCTTTTGACTGTACCTCTTCCCACCCTGAATCCTGTAAAAATGCTATTCGTTTTTCTCAGTTCCTTCGCCCCATCTGTTCCCAGGATGAGGCTTTCCTTTCCACGACATCAGAGATGTTCTCCTTCTTCAAAGAATGTGGTCTCCCTCCTTCCAAGCTCACCTGCATCTCCTTCATTCCCTGGACACCAATACTCATCTCATGTTTCCGCCACCTTAGCAGGGATACAGTTCCTCTCGTCCTCACCTATCATCACATGACCCTCTGCATTCAACACATTATTCTCCATAACTTCTGCCATCTTCAATGGGATCCTATTATCAACACATTTTACCTCCCCCGCTCTCCATTTTCTGCAGGGATCGCTCCCTCTGTGATTCCCTTGTCCATTCTCCTCCTCTCCTCCCAATCTCTCTTGTGGCACATATCCCTGCAAGCAGCATGGTTAGTATAGCAGTTAACAGTGCAACTCTATAACAGCCTGGGGCATTGCAGAGTTCAGAGTTCAATTCCAGGGCCGCTGTCTGTACATCTTCCCTGTGAAAGGTTTGGATTTTCCCTGGGTGCTCTAGTTTCCTACTATGGTCTTTGGTTAGGTTATTGAGTCATTGTAAAGTGCCCTGTCATTAGGTTAGGGTTAAATGGAGTTGTGGGATTGCTGGAGCAGCATGTTTTGAAGACCCAGAAGTGCTTACTCCATGCTGTACAGGTTTCCCCCTCTATCAGAAGGCAGCGCATTCCTATGAAATGGTTCATAAGCCGGAATGTCGTAAAGTGAATAAGCAATTGCCATTCATTAAGGTGTGAAAAATATTTGAGCGTTCCCAGACCCAAAAAATAACCTACAAAATTATAGAAGCATAGTGTACGGGGTCTCTTTTTTTTGGTATGTTAAATTTAAAATGGCTTCTTTGTTATGTTAAATGCTAAGAAAGTCTCCAGCTAGACATTTGCTTGGGTTAACACAGATAGCAGGGAGCTATTAGCCAACGGGTATTCATGTTATTGTTCTTCGGGTGATAATGCTGTCTCATATGACTGTGGACGGGGTTTTTGGCGGGGAGTCGCAGGAAAGACGGAGAGGACGACAGACGTGCGAAAAGGCTCCGGTCCATCACTCTGGGTGGTCCCCAGCCGCGAGTCGACGGGGACCGGGTGGTCCCGAGCCGCGAGTCAACGGGGTCCGGGTGGTCCCCAACCGTGAGTCGACGGGGTCCGGGTGGTCCCGAGCCGCGAGTCGACGGGGTCCGGGTGGTCCCCAGCCGCGTGTCGATGGGGTCCGGGTGGTCGTCAGGAATTTCTGAGCTCCAACTGGTGCACGAAGGACTTGGACTTTGATAAGTCTGGCACTTTTTTTTCCCCATTACTTCCTTTTCTGTATCGAATTTATATTAATTTCATAGACGTAGTAATATCTATAAAGTGTACCTGGTAAAAGGTACTGTGGGTGCTGGCTGATGATTGACATTTGGGATTGATTTGGGTGGCTGTGGTACAGCAACTGACCCAGCGGGAAGCGTTCAGGCCGGTGCCGTGCGGGATTTCCCCTAGACATATACCAGCCAATATAGCTGAGCGTTACAATAGAAACATAGAAAATAGGTGCAGGAGTAGGCCATTCGGCCCTTCGAGCCTGCACCGCCATTCAGTATGATCATGGCTGATTATCCAACTCAGAACCCTGTGCCTGCCTTCTCTCCATACCCCCTGATCCCTTTAGCCACAAGGGCCATATCTAACTCCCTCTTAAATATAGCCAATGAACTGGCCTCAACTGTTTCCTGTGGCAGAGAATTCCACAGATTCACCACTCTCTGTGTGAAGAAGTTTTTCCTCATCTTGGTCCTAAAACGCTTCCCCTTTATCCTCAAACTGTGACCCCTCGTTCTGGACTTCCCCAACGTCAGGAACAATCTTCCTGCATCTAGCCTGTCCAATCCCTTCAGGATTTTATACGTTTCAATAAGATCCTCCCCTCAATCTTCTAAATCATGCCAAATATCACATAAAACCTAAAATAACAGTAACATATAGTAAAAGCAGGAATGATATGATAAATACACAGCCTATATAAAGTAGAAATACTTTTCTGTAGCACTGTCTAGCGCAGCGAAAATCTCATGGCAGCACTCTTGATGGAAGTGCTCTCGGCAGAAACACTCTCTCCAGTAATCTTTAAACTATGAAGCTGCCAAATCATACCAAATAACACATAAAAATACACAGCCTATATAAAGTAGAAATAATGTATGTACAGTGTAGTTTCACTCACTGGAATCAGGAAGACTCCAGTAAATTGCAGTTTCGTCACAGTTAAACACTTGCTTATATGAATAACCACCTTCTGTAATTATTTTCTTCAGTTCTGCTGGGAACCTTTTGGCAGCCTCAGTATCAGCCAAAGCACTCCCTCCGGTAAACGTTAAACTATGAAGCTGCCCTCGCCTCAGAAACCGATCAAACCACCCATGACTACCTTTAAATTCCACTTTCGCAACACTTTCATCACCATCGTCCAGTGCTTTCTGTTTCAGCTTATTAAAAAGACTAACTGATTTCTCCGTAAGTACAAGAAAACTTAACGGAACACCACGTTTTGTACACCCATCAATCCACTCAAGCAATAGACTTTCCATTTTATCCATTATTGGATGCCGACTAAGAGAGACCACTTTGCTGCGAGCAGAACCAACAGTAACATCGGCAGCTTTCAAAATTCTTTCTCTCTGCGTATAAATAGTGCGAATGGTGGACGCAGGCAAGTTCAACGCGCGGACAATGTCCTTACTTCGTTCACCACAATCGAAACGTTTAATTATCTCTAGTTTTACGCTAAGTGTAACACCCTTATGAACTCTTTTAGGCTTTTCCAATGCCTTAGAACTCACCTTGCTAATGGATGCACAAAATAAATTGAGATAAAGCACGTGTTTAAGCAATGGCAGCTAGAATGCAGTTCCAGGGGAGGAACCTGGCTGTTCGGGTGCACGCTGCCTTTTTTCGTAACAGTGAAAACACCTTCGGTTAGTGAAAACAGGTAACTAATGTAGGTCTTTCGTAACAGTGAGGTGTCGTAAAGCGAACGTTCGGAAAACCGGGGCCACCTGTATTGCTAAATTAAAGAAAATAAATAAATGTGACACCTGCCCACTCATCTCCTCCCTCACCTCTATTCAGGGTCCCAAACAATCCTTCCAGGTGAGGCAACACTACACCTGTGAATCTGTCGTCTACTGTACCTGGTGCTCCCAATGTGGTCTCCACTACATTGGTGAGATGTAAACTATGATCTGTTTTGTTGAACACATCCGCTCCATCCACCATGAGCGAAATTTTTCTGTGGCCAACCATTTAATCTGTAGCCATTTAATTATACCCTTGCTGTCTTAAAGTCCTTACACTCTCTGGGCTGTTTTGTTGCAGATTCTAATTGTTGAGCTATGCTTTGTTCAAAAGTGCAGTGAAGAGCAGAATCTGTGTACCTGCTTATCAATACACTAATCTTCAGAATGACAATGGCGACTGGAAAGGAGAGAAAACTGTGTTCACCAGCAATTTTTATGTGTGTTGCTTGAAATTCCAGCATCTGCAGATTTCCTCGTGTTTGAATTGTCAAAGTCTCTCTCTGTCTTGACAATCAGCATCAAACTAAATGAAACCCAGTTAAAGAGTCTCTCTTTCACTTTATCAACACTTGCTATAAGACCCATTTGAACCATTTTTGGCTGTAAATGGCCACAATTAAATTAGATGGAAATTAATGCTGTATGTGGTAATTTACAAAAATGGCAGCCAATATTTTATTTAGAAAGTCCAATCTATTTCTTACTCTTGTCAATAACTACATATTGTTTCTCAGCTTTTCCATCTTTATTGCAGAATGAATCCCTCATTAGTGTTACGTGATCCAGTTGGCAGTTGCCTTTCAGACGAGGAGGAAAATGCTGAGGAGGATGATAAAAAAGATCATATGCACAAAATAATATCCAGCATCAGCTCAGAGAAAGAAGAAATCAGAGGTGACAACATCAAAATTCACAAAGCAGTAAAGCTTTTTAGTTGTCTGAACTTCCACCAAGCATTCAATGTGAGACAGACTTTGTGAAGTGAGCTGAACACAACAGATATTTGTAGGTTGCGTATCCTATAATTCTTACTGGCTCAAGGAAGAAAATGGCTCTTTTAAAATTTATTTCATGTTACTAATGTGAAGATCAAAGCTTGAACTTTATATCTGTACTCAGAAATCAGTTTAAAATGTTTCCACTTGAAATATGTATTAATTCATGAACTTCAGAAATTTGGCAGCATTTGCAGTGTCTATATGCGTTTGAGTGTCTCTGGCCAGTGTATCTTCGGATGCTTGAGTTTTCTGAACTCCATATTTACTGCTTTGTATCAGTTTGAATCTCAAAAAGAATGATTAATAGAAGAGTGGAAATTAGTTTAATTCACCACTTTCCTAGCCAAATATTAGAAAATCAACTGCACCCCTGAAAAAAATGGCAATAATATGAATAGTAAAGATTTAAAAAATGAATTACAATTTTGATCGCTGACACTGAAGGGATATTGCAGGGAATTACACCACAGTATGTCCAAAACCCCAGAGAAGCAAAACATCCAAACAGATAGGGCATTTCTATCAGAAAATTTAGTGCACAAAGGTAATCACTGATTTTCTCAATGGAGAAACCATTAATATTTCAACCAAGTACAAAAAAATTCAAAACCTCACTGAATTAGTGAGTGTCCAAAACCGAGGCATATCTGAGTGCATATAACAGACTGCCTTCATACAAAGCTTCCAGTGCTGGCACAATTCAAATCTTCATTTCATTGTAACATTCAAGATGATTGTTGATACCTTCAAGCTCTTTGTCGTTCCTAACTTGTTGAAGTAGTGAAATAGTTTCATTTCTACTCCCGGCCATTTCTGGCATCTCCAAGCCTGAATGCTTGAAACCGCAGTGAGCAAAACAGTTCTGAATTGTTTGACTGCTTATTTCTTACCAACTATCAGTGACAAAAATCGCTGCTTATTTGAACACAAACACATGCAATTGACGCTATTGATTTTTTTAAATTGAGGAACAGCGCGGAATAAGCTCTTCTAGCCCTTTGATGGATATGCTTCGGCCCATCAGTCCCCCGATTTAATAACAGGACAATTTACAATGACCAATTAACCTACCAAATGGCATGTCATTGGACAGTGTGAGGAAACCCAAGCACCCAGAGGAAACCCACGTAGTCATGTACAAACTCCTTACAGGCAGTGGCGGGAATTGACCCTGAGTTGTCTGTACTGTAAAGTGTTGTGCTAACCGTTACATTACTGTTACATTACCGCTACAATTCCCGCCACTGCCTGTAAGAAGTTTGTACATGACTACGTGGGTTTCCTCCCACTGCTGCTACACGGTTTAAAAACGGTTCACTCTAAGCATGGTATAGCACCTAATGGTCACTCAAGTGCATGCGACTGACACTAGTTAGAAACTGTTCAGCGACATTCTCCTGTCCCAAATAGGCAGCCTAGTGTCCTGAATAAATGAAGGGAATCCTGGCTATTTTTTCAGTGTTTTTGTTCTTTAAGAATTGTCCCAAACAAGTGGCTAACCCGATTAACTGATGCCACAATTTACCAGAATCAACTGTACTTTCTCCACTCACATCATTGCTTCATGCCAACCAAGGCAGTCTGAGAAATTTTGGATTCTGTGAATTCCTTTATGAAACGAGACCCCCCCCCCCGCAAAAAAAAATCATATGAGATACCCAATTAGAAATGTTGACATCAGGATGGATGTATATGAATTGTGATGGGATACCAATGAATGGCAGTTACTTTTAGGGGTAATTTTATACTGCCTGTTACTTTACATAACTGCAGAATGTAGCCAGTGTCAATCAAGCTGTTGAGTGGTTATGCACCTCAGAGTGGAGCCCAGGGAAGGCAGCACAAACCAGTGTCGTAAGATGTTAGATCTACTTATAGGCCATCCATACTTCTTAATGGAGCGGTGCTCAGAGCTCATTCCAACATGGAATTGATTAGGAATTGTACAAACTAGCAGAGGGTACATCCAGACATTTGCAAGCGAGCAGATGGAGTTGGGGGAAAATGTGCTGTTTCAGTGAAGTGGGGGAGGGAAACTTTACTGTTAGATGAATACCAGCAGCCAGGCACTGAGGACCTGTGTGCTGTATCTGATGAGGTTCAATAGCATCTGTAGTCAAATTTGGAGAAGGCATCACAAAAGCCATCTCATGAACTACAGCAAAAGCTTTGGGATCTCCTCTATGCATCACAACCTGTTCTCAGCCACCATTAATCCTTATTATTCAGGGCTCACAGCTAAATTTCATAGATTATATTTGAGAGATGAAACATCACTGACTGCTGCCAGGACAATGCCAGTTGGCATTGACCGGTCTGCCAGCGGCTGCCCACCAGCTCAATGTCCAGGTCAAGGAACATCTCTTCTACCTCAACGGCCCCAAATGTCCAGGCTATGCTCTCTTCTCACCGATGCCATTGGGGAAGGAGGTACAGGAAGCTTAGGTTCCACACCAGCTGTTTCAGGAACAGTTATTACTCCTCAACCAGCAGATTCCTGTGCTGGCGTGGATAACTTCATATACTGGCATGGATGCAGTGCTCTCAAAGTAATGTACGTGTTGTCATCAGCATCTGCAGCAAGGGAAACCTGCTGAGCTTACAAAGCCACCAGCATAATATACCTGACACACTCCAGCAGGAGAGAACAAAATGTAATCACAATGCTCTATATCGACAGCAACAATGACTTCCCTAATTCAAACATGATGGCTAAGTACAAGTTGTTGCAAGTACCTTTACCTCCAGCCTGGAAGGAGCCCAATACTAATTTGGAACCAAAGAGCACCCGAAACAACATCTACTGTGAGCCAGACTCAATCACCATTGAATAATATTTTGTGTTGGAATAGATGAAACAAACAATCTCAGACAAGCAGACACCATCAAAATGTTGATGTGGATCTCAATGTCTGGTAAAAGCTAAAATGGACTTGTGCCCATAATTTAAGATATTTAAGCTGAGAACACAGATGTGTGCAAACCATTGTAAAACAAATAGTGACATCTATGGGATTCAGAAAAGTCAACCGATAAAATGAAACTATGATACACTAGACAAACACCAATGTAAAGAAACTAACATTACTAATGTCTCAGTACTTCTATGATATCTTATATTCTGCACAACATCAGAAAATGTTCTCTGAATGATGGGCCTATGAGTATATTATGCCCATCTTTCTGATAATGTGAAAACAAACAATGCTGTCAGTGGTAACTTGGAAAATTAACACATCCATATTAAAAAATATTCCTTTTGATGAATGTTTCTAATCCATGGTCCTTTGCAGATGAATTCCCTCATCCTGGGAGATTAATCGCGGAATGTATGTGTCATGGTCTCTTCTGGCAGTCCCCCACCTTACCATTTACCTCAGGAATTGGGCCTCAATCCCCTCATTTAATTTCCAATCATTCCCAGGGTCCACTAACTACACACACCTGCCTTCCATCAGAAAATGCAGGATGAAGACCCTGTGATCACAACAAGGAGCTGCCAGTTCGTTGGTCGACTCTGGTGTGAGTAACCTCGTTTCACGGTTCTTAGAATTGTTAGTTCTAAGTCTAGCATCGCTCTTGGATTCTCTCCAAACCCAAGACTTTGGGTAAAGACTCTCCTGGAAACTGATTCCATACCGCTATGGCAATAATGCCTCCTGACTCTACCCCCCCCCCCCCGTGCCCGTGTTCTGCACTTGGGTTCATCCACCGCCATGCTTGTGTAACAGAACGAACTGGCCATAATGCACCCAGCGGACATGGATCCCGTACAACAGGCCCTCGCCAGCCAGGGCTACCTACTGGGTGCCTACGACCAACTACTTAGGGAGGTCATGGAAAATCCTCGGATGCTATCCACGAATGTTCAGAAGGTCAGTGAGCTTCCGCTTCCCTTTCTCCTCCCCTCCAAGAACCCTGACTGCCCAAACTGCACCGCTCGGGATGACATCGTCCCTGGGATCAGCAACACAGTCCCCTTGACAGTCATATGTACCCGAGCCCGAACCCTACGCTGGGGACCTAGGGAGGTGCCAGGCCTTCCTGCTACAATGCTCTCTGGTCTTTGAGCTACAGCCACGTACCTACACTTCAGATAAATCCAAGATTGCGTACATCATGGGGCTTTTACGAGGGGATGCCTTGGCTTGGGCAACCGTGAAATGGGATAACCAACCAGAGGTTTGTTCCTCCTTCCCCTCCTTTGTTGCCGAAATGAGGAAGGTCTTTGAACAACCCATGTGTGGTAATGACACCACTAAATGCTTGCTGACTCTTTGCCAGGGTTTGTGAAGCATAGCAAGGTATTCCATCGAGTTCCGGACCTTAGCCGTAGACTCAGGGTGGAATGACGAGGCCCTACGGGAGGTGTTTCGACAGGGTCTCTTGGACAAGATAAAGGATGAACTGGCAGCGAGGGACAACCTGGAATGTCTGGACTGTCTGATCTCACTAGGCACTAGATTAGATAATTGACCTCAAGAGCGGCTGAGAAAAAGAGCCAGTTGCCCCGCTCCTCGGAGAAGCCCACGGTCCACCTTATCAGTCTCAGCCAGCCTCCCTTCCCCAGCCGCTCCAAGTGTAGCTCCTGCTCCGACCGTCCCCACCACCCTGGGGGAGGAACCGATGCAGCTGGGACGGAACCGTCTCTCCCCGGCCGAACGACTTGGGAGGTGGAGAGCTGGGGATTGTTACTATTGTGGCCAGCCAGGTCATTTCTGGGATACCTGCCCTCAGCGGCCAAAAGGGGGGGCTCACCAGTGAAAAGGGGGTCCCTGGTGAGCTGGACGATTCTCCCTTCAGCCCCTCAGACTCCGACACAGATCCCGGCTACCGTGAATTACCAATGACAGTCCCTGTCCCTATCCAATTTGGTGGATTCCGGTGCTGAGGGAAGTCTGCTGGACAAAGACATAGCCTCCCAGGCTGGAATACCTCGCAAGACGCTAACTGCTCCCCTGGAGGCCCGGGCCCTGGACAGAAAACTGCTGGCTCGGGTGACCCTGACCTTAATCCTATCCGGCAACCATTGGGAGGAGGTACGATTCAGTCTCATTCATTCACCTCAAGCCCCGGTAGTTCTAGGGTATCTATGTCTGACCCACCACAATCCCCATATCGACTGGTCTACCGGGAGGATAGCCAAATGGAGCCCATCTTGCCATGCCAACTGTCTGTGGTCAGCCACATCTCCCAGGGGAGCTACCGCGACCTTGCCTGTCCCGGAACCCCTTGCTTTGTCCTGAGTCCCCACAGAATACCATGACCTGGGACAGGTATTCAGTAAACAACGGGACCTTTCCCTGCCTCCGCACCGCCCATATGATTGTGCCATTGACCTTCTCCCCGGGGCCTCACTACCCACCAGTCACCTTCTTAACCTATCCTGACCAGAGAGAGGCCATGGAGAAGTACATTAGCAAGTCCCTCGCGGCAGGTGTTATCAGACCTTCATCCTCCCCGGTAGGCACTGGTTTCTTTTTTGTAGAAAAGAAGGACTTGTATTGATTACAGAGGCCCAAGCAGTATAACAGTTAAGAGTAGGTACCCTGTATCCCTCATTAGTTTGGCTTTTGAACCACTGCATGGAGGCACCATCTTCTCAAAGCTGGACCTTCGTAATGCCTACCATCTAGTCAGGATGAGGGAGGGGGATGAGTGGAAGACGGCCTTTAATACACCTCTGGGCCACTTCAAATATTTGGTCATGCCATTTGGCCTCACCAATGCTCCTGCTGTTTTTCAAGCCTTAATCAATGACGCACTGAAGGATTTTATTAATCGGTTCGTATTCGTTTACCTCGATGATATCCTGATATTTTCTAGCACCCCCCCAAGAACACGTTCACCATGTCTGTCAAGTCCTCCAGAGACTGTGGGAAAACCAGTGATTTGTGAAGGCGGAGAAATGCGAGTATCCCGTTCCTTCGGTCAGCTTCCTGGGTTATATCATTGAGAGCCGGCAGGTGAGAGCAGACCCCCAGAAGATCCGGGCAGTGGAAGAATGGCCTAGGCCCACGACCCACAAACAACTTCAATGATTCCTGGGGTTTGCAAACTTCTACCGCCGATTTATCAGAGCCTACAGTCGAGTGGCAGCCCCCCTTACCCGGCTTACCTTGCCTACTACCCCTTTCTGTTGAGACTCTGAAGCTGACTCGGCATTCACCAACCTGAAGAGGCGTTTCACCACCACTCCCATCCTGGTCCATCCGGACCCAGCCCATCAATTCATTGTTGAGGTGGACACCTCTGACTCCGGAATAGAAGCAGTCCTGTCCCAACAATCAAGTCTGGATGAAAAGCTTCACCCCGCGCCTTCTATTCTCGCTGACTGTCCCCCGCCGAGTGGAATTACGACATGGGGAATCGGGAACTCCTGGTGGTCAAACTAGCATTGGAAGAATGGAGGCACTGGCTGGAAGGGGCAGAACAATCGTTTGTGGTGTGGACTGATAATAAAAACCTGGGGTATATTCAGACCGCCAAATGTTTGAACTCTCGTCAGGCCCGTTGGGCGTTACTGTTTGGACGGTTCCAGTTTTCCCTCACATACCGTCCAGGGTCCAAGAACGGGAAGCTGGATGCGCTTTCCTGCCAATACGTCTCCAAGGAGGACACTTCCAGCCCAGGGACTATCCTCCCACCATTCTACGTGGTTGCCACCCTCACTTGGAAGATCGAGTCCAAAGTAAAAGAAGCCCAATGGGATGACCCCGACCACGGCAATGGACCCGGCGATCGCCTGCATGTGCCCGTTTCCGTCAGGTCTCAGGTTCTGCAATGGGGGCACACATCTCGATTCGCCTGCCACGCCAGGAGTGATTGGACTCGAGCGCTCCTGAAAAAACACTTTTGGTGGCTGTTCATAGAGGCGAATACCCATTCCTATGCCTCGGCATGTTCAATCTGTGCCCTGGGAAAAGCCTCTCATCGGCCACCTGTGGGTTTACTTTGTCCTCTACCTGTCCCTAGTCGCACATTGCCCCAGACTTTATCACCAGTCTACCCCCTTCACAGGAAAACACCACCGTACTCACTGTGGTAGACTAGTTCTCCAAGGCAGTGTACTTTGTAGCCCTCCCTAAAATCCTTTCCTCTCAAGAAACCGCAGATCTTCTCATTCACCATGCCTTCTGCCTCCACGGAATCCCCGCGGACATCATCTCTAATCGAGGTCCCCAGTTCGTCTCGCAGGTATGGAAGGCATTCTATCAAGCCTTAGGTGCATTGGTCAGCCTGTCATCTGGCTTCCACCCCCAGACGAACGGCCAGACGGAACAGGTCAATCAAGGCCTGGAGGCGATGCGACGTTGTGTAATGGCAAACAATCCGTCGACCTGAAGCGACCATCTCCTGTGGGTTGAGTACGCCCACAACCTTCTGGTGAGCTCTGCCATTGGAAGGTCTCCATTCGAATGCTCCCTGGGGTACCAACCCCCGCTGTTCCCCGCGCAAGAATAGGAGATTGCAGTACCATTGGTTCAGGACCATGTCGATCGGTGCCTTAAGTTCGGGAGGAGACATGCACGGTCCTTCTCAGATCAGCAAATCGCAATAAAAAGACGGCCGACCGACACCGGAGTCTGGCACTTGAGTACCAGCCGGAGCAGATGGTGTGGCTTTCATCCAAGGACATCCTGCTTAAGCACGAGCAGAGGAAACTCGACCCCTCGCTTCCTGGGACCATTCAAGGTCGAAAGTGTTATCAATCCCGCAGCGGTCCGCCTAAAACTGCCAAGATCTATGCGCATCCACCTGACTTTTCACGTTTCCCAGTTAAAGCCAGTTTCCGTCAGCCCCTTGTGTCTCCTGACTGAGACTCCCCCACCTACCCGTATCATCGACAACCATCCAGCATACACCGTCCGATGACTACTGGATGTGTGCCTTCGGGGCAGGGGTTTCCAATACCTGGTAGACTGGGAAGGGTACGGTCCAGAAGAGCGTTCCTGGGTCCCCCGCTCCTTCATCCTAGACCCTCCCCTCATCCAAGACTTTAATCGGGACCATCCAGACAGGCCTGGAGTATCGCCTGGAGGCTCCCGTTGAGGGATGGGTACTGTCATTCTTCCCTTCTGGCAATCCCCCACCTTACTATTTACCTCAGGAATTGGGCCTCAATCCCTTCGTTTAATTTCCAATCATTCCCAGGGTCCACTAACTACATACACCTGCTTTCCATCAGGAAATGCAGGATAAAGATCCTGTGATCACAACAAAGAGCTGCCAGTTCGTTGGTTGACTCTGGTGTGAGTAATCTCGTTTCATGGTTCTTAGGACTGTTAGTTCTAAGACCAGCATCACTCCTGGATTCTCTCCAAACCCAAGACTTCAGGTAAAGACTCTCCCGGAAACCGATTCCATGCTCACTACGGCAGTAATGCCTCCTGACTCTGCTCCCACACCCGTGTTCCGCACTTGGGTTCGTCCACTGCCACGCTTATTTAACAATATGCTTGTGTTCAATTCTGTTTGGTTTCAACATTTCATTGTACTTGTCTGTAGGAATTCTGAATAGCAATTCAAACCCTAACCAATAACTAATATTTTTTCCAGTGCATGTGCTTAAAAGCAATTGGAGCATCCTGATAATACTGAAGTTACCAATCCAAACAGAGAACAGGAATTGGATCTGCTACCACTAATACTGATTAACTGTTTTATCAAAAGAACAAGTGATGGAGTTCTAGAAAAGAACTGTAATGTCACATACAAAGGAAGGTTTCTATTGTAACCTTTGGTTTATAACATATGTAAACCTTCTGCAACTCAACTTGGCATTTGCAAAAGACAAAATAGATAAACAGATGCACTATTGATAACCTTTCCCAAACTGTTCCAACTTTCATTAACGGCATTGCTGACAATTTTCTGCTGTGTAGACATGCATTTGCTAGTCTAGCCAATGAGAAGTGCTCATTTGCAACATAATACAGTCAAATTTAATTAATCAACTTAAATGACAAATCTGTTGATGTAGTCCAGTCCATTTTTCGAACTGTTGTTTTTACAACAGCTTTGCAGTGACAAGACTCTGTTAGATAGTTTGCCGTATCTGCTTAATTTAAAAAAAAAAAATTAATTCATTTTTCAGGATTTGATTGTGAATGATAAACCAGATATTTATTGTACATTCCAAACTATCCTTAACAAAATGGACCTGAGCCTCCTTGTTGAACTCCAGTCATCTTTCTGGTAAGGATGACAACAGTGCTGTTGGGGAGGGGGTTCCGGGACATGGATCCAGTCAGAATGGCATGCAACCTGGAGGGGGAAATTGCAGGTGCTGATGGTCCCATGTACTTGCTGCACTTGACCTTGATGGTGGCATTCAAAGATCTGGGAGATGCTGTTTAAGTAACCTAGATGCGCAACTGCGATGCATTTGACCTTGATGGTACAGACTGCACTGATACTGAAGAGAATGAAAGTTTTGCACAGTGAACGGAATAACAATCAAGCAGGCCATTTTGTCTTTTTTGGTAATGAGCTCCTTCACCATTATTGGAGGTGTACTCATCCAGGCAGTAATAAATATTCCATCACACTCCCAACTTTCATCTTCTAGAAGGGAGAAAGAATTTGGGATATCAGGAGCTGAGACACTCACTGCAGATCACTCAGCCAGGGTATCAAAGGAAAAGTGATTTCTATTACTATTGCATATGCAATAAAGTTAAAATTAATCCCAAATGAACCAATAAGAATATTATGAAGAAATCAAATCTATTTGAATCGAAGCTCATCATGCACTTGATACTCTCAATTGCAGTGAGCCAAGTTTTGGTAGCTGTGGCCAACAGTTCCAAATGAAATCAACAGTGTTCAGCCATTTTGAAATGAAGGAAATGCCATATTTGCACTATGAATCTATGCTGTGTGGCATATTCAGGCTGGGAATGGGATTGGGTGGGGTTGAATCAAAAAAATGTCAAATTGCTTACCCACATGGCATGCAATCAAGGATGCATGCTTAGCCCACTGCTCTTTACTTATGACTATGTCACTAAGCTTGGCTCAGATGTCACCACAGTGGTTGGTAACATCTCAGATGGCAATGAGGAGGCATACAGGAGTGAGTGAGATAGATTAGATGGATGAGTGGTGCAACAACAAAAAACATACACTCAACATCAGCAAGACCAAGGAATTGGTTGTGGACTTATGAATGGGAAGTCAGAAGAACTCGGACAAGTCCTCATTGAGAGGTCAGTGGTGGAAAGGGTGAGCTGCTTTAAGTTTCCTGACGTTAACAACTCTGAGGATTTATCCCGAGCCCAACACATTTGGCATGTTATCAAAAACTCTTGAAATTTTTATAGATGTATGACAGAGACCATTCTGACTGGTTGCATCACTACCTAGCATGGAAGCTCTTAAGCTCAGGATCACAAGAAACTGCAAAGCATTGCTGACACAGCCAGCTCTACCACTGGCACAACCCTCCCTACCATAAGACCATATGACATGGGGCAGAATTAGGCCATTGATTCTACGTCAGCATCATGGCTGATTTATTATCCCTCTCAATCCCATTCTCCTGCCTTCTCTGCGTACCCTATGACACCCTTACCTACCAAGAGCCTATCACCTTCCTTCTGTGGCAATGAATTTCACAGCTTCACCACTCTTTGGCTAAAGAAATCCCTCCTCATCTCTGTACTAAAGGGACGTTCCTCTGTTCTGACACTGTGCCCTCTGGTCCCACTATTAAAAAATATCCTCTCCACATCGATATGGACACTATCTAGACCTTTCAATATTCTAAGACATCCTCAAGAGGAGGTGTCTTAAGAAGGCAGCATCCATCATTAAGGACCTTCAGTATCCAGGACATGCTCTCTTCTCAATGCTACCATCAGGGAGGAGATGCGGAGTCTGAAGAGGCACACTCAATGATTCAGAAACTACTACTTCTCCTCTGCCATCAGATTTAAGAACAATCATGATCACTATTGATCTATTATTTTCATTTAATTTGTAATTTATAGTAATATTATATCTTTGCACTGTATCATTGCCACAAAAATTTCACATCATATGATACTGTGATAAAAATCCTGATTCTGATCTTTTTCCTCTTTTAGTTACTAGGTTTCCTTTAAGCTCACTCTTATTTGTGATATCTAATGGGATAAAATGCCTCTTGAAAGTGGGTTCATTGTCCAGAATCCTTATACCTACCATTCATGCAGCCTTTATCAAGAAGGAAGTGGGTGGGTATTGCCTCTACAGGTTATGGCTGACTTTCAGATTCTTAAGAATTGTAACACCCACAATAGCCAGTCAAAATGTTTTTCTTATTATAATTACCAATATATGCTGTCGCCAGGTAATAGGCTCCAGTTTTAGAAATGCCCATTATCTATTCTATTTATAAGTCACAAAATATATAAAAGTCTCTTGATATAGATAGATACTTTATTGATCCCAAAGGAAATTGCAGTGTCACAGTAGTGTACAGATATAAATATTACAAGAAAAGAGAAGTAGAAAGAATAATAAATACGTCATCACAAACAGTCTAACAAAGGGGTTATCACTTCCCCGGTTGACTCATTATAGAGCCTAATGGCCAAGGGTAAAAATGACCTCATATAGAGCTTTTTGGAGCAGAACAGCTGTCTTGGTCTATTACTAAAAGTGCTCCTCTGTTCAGCCGTATGGTAAACATACCTCCACAGCATTGTAATGAATGGCATCAAAAGCTCATCAGAACAATTACTAAAGGTGAATGGAGAGAGGAAACTAGTTTTGGTGTTCATAGGTAGAGGTGTCTATAAGTCAAGTGTTCATAACCCTGGAATGGCATGCATTAATCTTTGATAATTATTATTAACATTTTGTATAAATCTGAAGGATTGCCGTGGGTAATTACTATTCCTAGGCAAACTATCCTATAGTAAGGCATTGAATTATGGAGCAATATTGGAAGACAATACTACAAGTTATCCAGATTCTTAACTATTCACTCAGTTCAATGATAATTGAGGATGGATGACAAGTACTAGAATTCCACTAATGTCTAGATCCTATGAGCAAACAAAATACTAAATAAAATCTGCTTTGTAAATATGCTAAAAGTAACTTTTTCTCAACATACCAGTGAATTTATTTTTAAAAATTATTTCATTTAACCATGGATTTAACAGTACATTGAACTGCATATGCATATTAATAATATATCATACTCTTCTCAGATTGGAAGTCTTCAACGTAGAACACATTGCCTTAGATATTACTGCTGGTGGCCCACTGGCCATTCTTTTTGCCTGTGGTCACCATTCACCTGAGCTTCCTCAGTTCAATTCAGAAGACAATCCTGTGTGCTTCACGTTTCTGGGTAAAAAAGACCCTGAGAAGTAAAGGGGTCTCAAACAACATGATGATATTGGAGGTAAGGACGAATACCACTTGGTATACTATCTGAAAAGCCTGTGTAAAGCTATGGCTGTTGTCAATATTTTCAAAATGGATAAATGAAATTAAAATTGAATAAAGATTTTAAAAAAGTTATTAAAATTAAACATCAAGACAGCATAAAACATTAATATAAAATAATAATTATGGAAAAAGCTGACCTTATTTTACCCCATCTTCACTGGGTACACTAGATGGCTGGTGGTGTAGTGGCATCAGCACTGGACCTTGGGGCAAATGATCCCAAGTTTGAATCTGGCCAGTTCCTTGCACCCTTTCCATCTGTGCTGGGTTGAGAATTGAGCTAACAACTTGGCCTCGTAAGAAAACAGTCAAATGTACCTCAAGGCGTGAAAAGGAACAATGATCACTTAGTACACATTGAAACTAGTGAACTTGGAGCAGATTTTGTAGCATAAGTGCTGGGGAATCTCAGCAAGACAAATTTCCACTACTGGGTTTCGTGAGGAGTCTAGTAATGCTGTTTCACTTCAAAGTGGTTGACTGAGATCACTTAATAAGTTTTAGATATCCACAATTATGCTGCAAAATGGCAGTAGTACCATGCAGAACTTTGTAGGGCATTGGGTCCCAAAATCCAGGCTGATATATACATTTTTTAAAAGTCTTAATGATCTTGAGAGTAGATAATCCAATTAAACGAGGTATTAATTTTCCAGAGATCCCACCTCAGTTTTCTCCCACGACTGAAGAATGCTACAGAAATCAAAAAGTGTTGCTGCCATAAGTTTCGTCCAGGAGAGATAGATAGCTAGTGCCCATATGCTTCAAAAATCCAGCTATTCTGAAAGCATTGGACTGTATTTTGCACATGAGTATTGAGCACATGATATTGCATGTTTAGGGCTACAGACCAGTGCTTTAAACAGACAGCACAAATAATGATCCAGGTTTTACAGTAAAAATAACACTGAGGTTGCCTGTTACTAAGGAGAACAATTTCTGGCACCTGCATTCTCGTGGTTCAAGCACATAATTAGTACGTTGCACAGCTTCTCCAGGAGCTGTTACAAAAATATTAAGCAGGCACCAAAATATATGAAGGATACAAAACTGAAGCATTTAACCTCGCTTGGGAAGCCACTGAGCAATTCGGAAGAAGTTCAAGTACAAATTCAAGTTTATTGTCATCTGCCTGTACATATATACAACTAAATAAAACAATGTTCCTCCAGATGATGGTGCACCTACAAAACATATAGTATGTCACACATAGCAGTAAAATAAAAGTTATTACTGCAAATAATTTAATAAAATATAATTCAATATTATGTGGTACACAGCACAGGTAAACAGCAAACAGCTTGCTGTCCCACTGATAAGACCATGGTGGACAGCAGGGCATTCATTAGTCTCACAGTCTCAAGAGAAAGCTGTTACTCAGTCTGGCAATCCTAGTCCTGATGCCCCTGATGCTCCTGTACCTCCTTCCTGACAGTAGTGGGTCAAAGAGATTCTGTGATGTGTGGTAGGGATCTTCAACAATGCTTCATTCCCTTTGTATACACTACTCCCAGTAAATGTCACAAATAGGGCAGAGGAAGACCACAGTGATTCTCTTGGTTGTTTTTACTATCCCCTGTAAGGTCTTATGGCCTGATGCCTTGTAGCTTACATTACATAGAAAGTTGTTAGAATAGGAGCAGGCAGCCTTGCACGCCTCGATCTCCTCAGAAAGTGTAGACTCTGCTGTGCCTTCTTGACTATTGAGGAGGTGTAGTGGTCCAGGTTAGATCGTCCGCTATGGACAATCCAAGAAACTTTGTGCTCTTCACATCCTCCACAGCAGAGCCATTTCTTTGCAATGGAGAGTGGTCAACCTATGCTTGTCTGAAATCCACAATAATCTCTTTTGTCTTGACAACATTGACACCCAGGTCGCTGTTCTCACAGCATTTGACAAGCCTCTACACCCCCCCTCTCTGTATGTCAACTCATCATTGCTGCTGATGAGGGCAAATACCATTGTATCATCAGTGAATTTGATGATGCTGTTTGCGCTTCATCAGGCAGTGAGTTAGCAGGTGAACAGCAGCGGGCAGAACACACAACCCTGAGGGGCACCAGAGCTCAGCATGATGGAGCTTGAGATCTTGAGGCCAACCAGACTAACTGGGGTCTTTCCGTCAACAAGTCCAAGATCCAGTTCCAGAGAGGGGTGTTGAGTCCCAACAAGGCCAGTTTACCCACCAGTCTCTGAGGAATGATCATGTTAAATGTCAAGCTGAACAACATCCTGGCTAATGCTGGGGAGGCACTGCAGGAAGCTGGGTTGTCTATTTCATTTGCAAAGTAATATTTTATAAATGCCAATGTAATTTATTGTGAACAACCTGACACTGAAAATCAACTTCAGAAATGATGAATATCATTCCGTCAGATTTTCATTTCTGTAATTTTAAATAGAAAACTGAAGAAACACACCAGTCCTCAGATCCCAATGGATAAGGTCATCAGAAATCTGTAGGCAAGAGGAAGTAAAAGCTGAGCCATTATTTCCAACAATAAACAAGGTTGAAATAGAAATACGACTGATATTACTGTTCGATGCAGGCATTCCATTTTTATATGAAAGCATTGATGCTGTGCAGAAATGCTTCTGTTGACCCTGCAAGGTTAAATAACTCTATTAGTCTCCCATTGAGTTGATGTTAGCACAAGAATATCATACATTGAACATCTACTATGAGAACCATTTGAGCTGCTGGATATAATTATATGTACAATTTCTGCAAGATATTCAATATTCATAATCAATTGGTGCCAATTCCTTTCTTCTGAAATAGTTGACTATTTAAAAAAAACAGCTCTGATTCTGCAGCAGGATCTAAACTTTGTTTTCATTTTCTTTCCTAAATAAATACCAAATATTTCTGGTATGACATTCAAAATTTAAAAAAAACGGAAGCATTAAATAAACTTACTTTCCCAGGATGACCTAGTGTACTTTATAAATAATTAAATAACTTTGAAGTTGGTCATTGAAGAAAATTCATTAGCCAGTTTTGAGATAGTATGGCCCCACAAATGATGGTTAGACTACAACTAGATAGTTTGCTTTAGGGATGTTGATTGAGATATAAATATAGAGAACTCTCTTATATAGTATATTTTCACATTTTCTATAGGATCATTTATATTTACCTGAGAGGGCAGAAGTTTGGGATCTCATTCCTTGGCCTGCATTACAGTTGCACAACCAGCATTGGGATTTTACCTTCTGACTCATGCTAGAATACTACCTGAGCCAAGGCATTTACCCTGCTGAGCTCTACCTCTTCAGATATTTCTTTTTAATGCATCTCAGCCAACCTGGCTGAAATTCATACATCTCCTTGGGACATGGGCACTAGAAGAAACGCAAGGCATAAATGTAAACGGGTTACTTCTTCAGTGCAATATTCTAACTGCAGCTTCACAATCACCTGAACTTAGTGGAGACATTATTCTGTTGCATTAAATTAAAAGTACAAGTTTTAATCATGTAAATGCAACATCTGGTATCAACATAACAAAGAGGAAGAATTGTCTTGGTTTAAGATCATCATCCAATGACTTTGATCAGCAGAATCATAGATTTTGTACTACATGGAGACCACTGAGCTCATTGTACTGGGAAAATCAGAATTGGAATCAGGCTTATTATCACCGGTATGGGACATAAAATTTGTTAACTTAGCAGCAGCAGTTCAATGCAGTAATAAATAAATAAATTACAATATTTGTATATTGAATAGATTAAAAATGTGCAAAAACAGAAGCAATGTATATTAAAAAGAAGTGAGGTAGTGTTCATGGGTTCAATGTCCATTTTGGAATCGGATGGCAGAGGGGAAGAAGCTGTTCCTGAATCACTGAGTGTGTGCCTTCAGGCCTCTGTACCTCCTACCTGATGGTAACAGTGAGAAAAGGGCATGCCCTGGGTGCTGGAGATCCTTAATCATGGACGCTGCCTTTTTGAGAAACCGCTTCTTGAAGATGTCCGGGGTACTTTGTAGGCGAGTACCCAAGATGGAGCTGACTAGATTTACAACCCTCTGCAGCTTCTTTCAGTCCTGTGCAGTAGGTCCCCCCATACCAGACAGTGATGCAGCCTGTCAGAATTCTCTCCATAGTATATCTATAGAAGATTTTGAGTGTTTTTGTTGGAAAACAAAATATGGAAAAGATCCATATATCAACCATTTTCTCTGACCATTATATTCTATTGCTTTTTCAAATATTTTTCATGTTACTGAATTTTTCGTCTACCATTTTTTACCTCCCAATGTCTATCTACATAAGGAATATCTCCCGACCTCCTCCTATATTTTGATGATCATTTGAAACTTGTATCCTCCAGTTGCTAACTCACAGGTTACTTGTAATATTCCCTTTTGCCAACCTAATGGAGCTGAAAATTTAATGCTATCTATCATTCAAGTTTGATTTTGAGCCTGAAGATGATCAGCTTGTTGGGTAAACAAAGTAAACACTCCAAGAACTTATGCTGATATGTAGAACCATGGTAACTTTCCAGAATGATACCATTAACTCAGCCCAGAATAGAAAAAAATGCTCATTTTCAGTAATGACTTCCTGAGTTTTCCAGCAAAGACACTGTTCCATAACAAGAGGGTACAGCAATGTGGCATTAATATATCAGAAAACGTGCTTTCCACGTTTAAAGGAAAACATACTTTGAAATGCATTGCCTACAGAAAGTTAATTGTAATATTTTAATGGTATCTTAAAACCATCACAACCAATAAAAAAAAACACACTGGAGTCGTTCATTTTCATACTGATCTGATAGCAATAAATTGCCAACAAATGGCCAGATCAGAGCGAATTGCCTTTTCCGTTGTGTGCCTTTGAGTATGGTTACAATTTTGGAATGCAATTGTTTATCATTCATGCTCTAGAAAAGTATTATTTTAATTCATTTTCTTTTACACCTCCTACAATTATTTTTCATCCTGTTTTTATTTTTCTTCAGGAATAACATCAGAGGCTGTTCAAATGGGCTGCTAGACTTCTTCGTATATTTCATTACCTACGGACACAGGGGGTAGAACATAGAATACTACAGCACAGGGACATGCACTTTGGCCCACAATGCTGTGCCAATCCTGCGTTGGTATGGAGTTTGTTGACCACAAAGTTTTAAACTCAGACAAAAACTCAAGCCCTATCCGGTATAAATAGCCATGAGTATCCTCATTAAAGGGAGGTTATACTGTAATTATCCAATCTTCAAAGACTAATTTCTTTCCTTGTTTACTCTTCACGGTGAGTTTAGCTGCCAATACCCATTATTTGTGCGGTGAGTCCTCCCCCACCCCCCACCAAGGAGAGATACTTCCAGCTAACAAAGTAGATTAAACACAGTTCATTTACTTTCTGAGATACACCTTTAAATCAAGATAACATTCTTATAAAAATGGTTTGGAGGTTAGAAATCTATTATAAGATACAGATCCTCTGTGAGAGGTAAATTTGTTTTTAAGAATGTTGTTTGTATCTCGTAGAGGATTTGTATCTTATAATGGACTTCCAACTTACAAACCATTTTTAACTTACAAACCATTTTTGGGAACACTAAGGGTTCCCAAAACACAGGTACAATGCCTACAAGTTAAAAAGACATATAGTCATCTATTGCAGAATTCAAAGGCAGAGGAATGGACTCTAGTTCATCCCATATTTCTTTCACACCAGTTGATGTTCCTTAACCCATCCCCAATAAGCCTGAATTGTTCTCTTCATTTATACAGTTTTCCTGCACTTGGGTGAGTTCACACACGTGATATTCTTTCAGATAACTTCTAACACAACGATATATAAGCTTCTTGAAGACAGAGATTCCAGGTACCCATAAATAATGCTGTGAAGCTAACTTTGCAGAGTACATAAATCTTCTAATTTATTAATAGATTAGTCCTTTAATATGTTAAGTGATATCTTCCATCTGGTCTGCAAGCTTCCTTCAACTGAGTAACTTAGCCAAAGTTGGCTGTTTGGAAAAAGCCAAATTAAATAACTTATTTTCATATACTGCACCTCTTGAACAACAATAAGCCAGATTCTATGAACTATCATCCTGCTTTCTGTGGACAATGCATCTGCTGGAAAGCTTCTAGCTTTTAACTGACTATTGCTTGCCAGTCAGAATAAAAACTGCAGACTGGCTCCCATTTACAAGCAGAAGATAAACAAAGAATATTATTTGGATGTTTATCATATTCAAATAAGCAACCCTTTGATCTCTAGAAGTGTCAACTACTGTGTTTAGAAAGCTGAGCTTGGAAAAAAAAGCAAGAAACCCTGGCCCAATTAAATTAGTAATCAACTAAACTAATCCATCTACCTACACAATGTCCATATCCTTCCATTTTCTTCACATTCATATTTCTATCTTAACGTCTCTTAAAAGTCTCTAATGTCTTTGCCTTAAGCAACACCCAGGCAGAACATGCACAACTCTTTGTGTAAAAAAAACACACACGGCACATCTCCTTTGAAATTAACCCCTCTCACCTTAAATGCATGCCCTCTAGTATTGGACATTTCAATCTTGGGAAAAAGATACCATCTTTCTAATCAATCTTTGGCCTCTCACAATCTTATAAACCTCTATGAGATCTCCTCTCAGCCCACCATTCCAGAGAAAAAGTTATCCAACCTCTCATTATAGCGCAGGCCCTCTAATCCAGGCAGCATCCTGACAAACATCTTTTGCACTTTCTCCAAAGCCTGAGCTACAATGGGGCAACCAGAACTCAATGCAGTACTCTAGATGCAGCCTAACTAGAGTTTTATAAAGCTGCAACATAATTTCCTGATTTTATAAAGCTGAAACATAACATCCTGGGTAATTTAAAAGCACCATGGTGTAAAACACATTTTAATCTTTTCATCAAGCTAGTTCTTGCACATGTAAATAGAAGGTCAAGCAATATTGTGGAAAGTGGAAATACTTCAAGCATTTCAGGATGACTACATCAAATCTGAACAAAAAACAGAAATCAATCACATCTTATGTTGCAGAGACAGGAAAAAGGTTGGAGAGAATAAAGTAAATGTCTGTGAAAGGGTGGAGACAAAAGGCTGATTTATACTTGTGTGTCAAATCAACGCCATAGGTATAGTGTAGCTGCAAACTCTACGCAGTGCCGACATGGATCTCTATGTCGTAGCCTGACGCGCACCTCTCCCAAACTGTAACCACACGTCGTGGCAACGCAGACCGCAACAACTGTGATTGGTCCGCTTGGTAGCATCGCATTTCCTCCTGCGCTGCAATAGCTTCCCATTGGGTGACTGAAGGGCAGGGAAGGAACTCTGGCTGCAATGCTTTCCATAAAGCTTTACAGACCTCCGAAATTATGGAGGACACATTTCGCATTTACGAAAAAGGATGCTCGCTTTAAACTTGTTTACCCCAAGAAAGACTACCATGACCATGAAGCCTTGCATAGGCAGGTGTGTGTGCATGCGTGACGTGCACAAATTGCAGAGCAACGCAGATGCACCAACGCACAAGTATAAATGCTCACAACGGTGTAGTCCACTTGCGTAGGTTACAGCACAAGCTAGTGCGCACAAGTATCAATCAGCCGTAAGGGAGACTGAAAGATGCAGTAGTGGTGTTGCAAGCTGAGAGGCTGATGAAGGGTCATTGATCACAATTAAATCCATTTGAAGGGATTATAGATGGAAAAAGTTGATTGTGGGGCAATAAAATCAATGCCCAGACTGTGAGAACCACAGCATTACTATTGTTGGAGATCTGATATGAAAGGGTATTCTGAAAATACTCAGCAGGTTAGGCTGTGTCTGAGAAAAGAAAAAAAAACAGATAGCTAACATCACAGGTTGATGACCATCTAAAACAGATTAATCAGATATAAAATCAAATGATCTGATATGGCTTGATGTCCAGTGACAGAGTTTAAATCAAGAGGGAGGTGTGAGGAAGTGTCAAGGAACTGTAGACTGGCGGTTAGTTTGCTATGCTACAACATCACCCACCTTGTCAACAAGTCGGCTGGAAATGCCGGGGTTGGTCAAGTGAGCAGAGGAACACAAGTTCAGAAAGAGGTAGGTTAGAGGGAATAAGGCTAACCGAAAAATTGAAATGGTCAGTGTTACGTCAGCAGTTAGAAATGAATAGACCTCATACTTCGGATAATTTGCTGCTTCAGATCTGCAAGTAATCTGATCCCATTAATCCAGGAACATTCCTCAGCCAGGACAGATTTCCATAAAGCAACTATTTATGAACCAGATACATCCCTTTACTATAAAGCAACTATTTATGAACCAGATACATCCCTTTACTAGATATCTCTTGTAAACTCTGAATACTTTGAATCTGCATTAGCTTTGAAACAAGATGATTGGTCTGTAATAGTTCCAATTATTCTGGTTATACTTCACTATTGTTAGAAGTAACACCATCTGTCTGTCTCAACCTATTTCAAGTAATAGAATTAAGCTGCACAGGTTTCTCCCTGTGAAACGAAGAAGGAAAGAGCTCTTTATTAGTGACTGATGATATAACCATCTGCCATGTGAATTACATTATATACTAACAAGCAGAATTACAGCCTTCTGCTTAGCTATAATGGTCCACGGTCTCATGCTGCGGCTATTATTAATCTAAATGGAATAAAAATAAAAATTTGCTACCAGGGACTTACTACTCTTACGTAGCAGAAACATAAAAAGATAAGATTTCCACCATGGCAAGTTGAGCTAAACTTCTACTTTCTCTTTACTTCATGTCAATTCCCAGCAATGGGAATATGAAACATTTGGAGTTGGTGATATGTACTGTTTGTAATAGTATTTATTGCTCTCAGTTCACCCTGAGATTGGTTTTGCACTCCTTGTAAAAGTGTATCCCCTTATCTGAGATTTCAAAATCCAAAAGCCTCCGAAACCTGAAATTTTTTGAGCGCTGACGTGACATCACAAAAATTAAATTCCACAATGTGCTGGGAAGGCACCCAGGTGATGTGCAGCTCTCTGCACACCCCAGACAATTCTAAGATGTGACCTCACATATGTAATGAACAACAAAAACAACACTGCATAAAGCGAGAAATGAAGATCTCGATCGTATATTGAAAGAGTGGATTTGTCAGCAGAGTCAACATACGCCACTTAACGCTATGCTGATCATGAAACAAGCGAAGATCTATCATGACGAACTGAAATTTGAAGTAAATTGTGACTTCAACAGGCTGGTTGCAGATATTTAAGAAATAGCACGGTATTAAGATTTTTAAAATTTTAAAGATAAAGTGAATGCTGATCACAAAGCAGCAAAGAACTTCATTGATAAGTTTGTGTAGATCGTAACTGATGAAAATCTAATACCAGAACAAGTCTACAATGTTGATTACTTTTATACCTACACAAAACCCCCAAAAAAACAAATAAAGTGTACTGTAATCTTTTAATCAAAACATGATATCGTAGGTGGAGACTGAAGGCTTGCCATTGTTTGTTCACAGCTGATTCAGGTATTCTCCCGATGCTGCTGTGCTGATTTTGTTACCCTGCACACATTATATTTTCATTGTAATAATGTTTACTGTTAAGTATGTGTGTGTGATGAACAAGTGTAAGACAAAGACTGCTTATAAATTCAGAGATTCCTAAATTATCTCATCATATACTCCATGATCTGAAAAATATTCAAAGTAAATTGTCAAAGTACATATATGTTACCATATACAACCCTGAGATTTGTTTTCTTGCAGGCATACTCATTAAATCCAGGAACCTTAATAGAATCAATGAAAAAACGCACCAAAGACAACAAACTGTGCAAATAAAAATGAGAAGAAAAGTAAGCAAAAAATACCAAGAGTGTGAGATAAAGAATCCTTGAAAGTGAGTCCAAAGGTTGTGGGAACAATTCAATGATGAGGCAAGCAGAGTTGAATTAAATCATGCCCACTGGTCCAAGAGACTGATGGTTCAGGGGTAATAACTGTTCCTGAACCTGGTAGTGTGAGTTCTGAAGCTCCTGTACCTTCTTCATGATGGCAGTAGTGGGTAGAAAGCATTATCTGAATGGTGGGGGTCCTTGATGATGGATGCTGCTTTCCTGCGACAGTTCTCCATGTGGATGTGCTCAATGGAGGGGCTGTATCCACTACTTTTTGTAGGATTTTCAGTACAAGGGCATTAGTGATTCCATACCAAGCTGTGATACAACCAGTGAATATACTCTCCACCACACATCTCTAGCAGTTTGTCAAAGTATTAGATGCCCAATCTTCGCAAACTTCTTAAGGAAAAAGTGCTGCCATGCTTTCTTTGTAATTGCTGGGCCCAGGCCAGGTCCTCTGAAACGGTAACACCAATGATTTTATAAGTTGCTTTCACTCTCCATCTCTGATCCCCTGATGAGGACTGGATCATGGACCTCCAGTTTCCTCCTGATGAAGTCAATAATTAGTTCCTTGGTCTTGATGTCTGAGTGAGAGATTGTCATTTCGGTACCACTTAGTCAGATTTTCAATCTCCCTCCTACATGTTGATTTGTCACCACCTTTTGTTCAGCCAATGACAGTGGTGTCATTGTTAAAAATATGTCATTGGAGCTGTGCTTAGTCACACAGTCAAAAGCGTAAAGAGAGTGGGGAAGGAGACTATGCACACAGCCTTATGGTGTACCTGTGCTGACGGAGATTGAGACGGGGATGTTATCGCCAATCCGAACTGATTGAAGAAATCAAGGATACAATTGCACAAGGAGATATTGAAGCCAGTCTTGAAGCTTATTGATTAGTTTTGAGGGAATGACAGTATTGAGTGCCAAGCTATAGTTGATAAAGAACATCTTGATTTCTGCACCTTTGCTGTCCAGATGTTCCCAGGTTGAGTGAAAAGCCAACAAAATGGCATCTGCTGCGGACCCATTGTGCTGCTAGACAAATTGGAGTGGATCCAAATTGCTTCTCAGGGAAAGTTGATTTGTTTCATCATTCACTATAGGAAACATCCTCTCCACGTCAAATCCATCTAGGCCTTCGAATATGCGATAGGTTTTGATCCCCCCTTACATGTCTAAACTCCAGCGAGTACAGGCTCAAAGCCATCAAATGCTCCTCATGCATTCACCCTTTCATTCCCAGGATCATTCCTGTGAACTTCCTTTGGACCCTTTCCAATGCCAGCACATCCTTTCTTGGATGAGGGAACCAAACCGCTCACAATACTCCAAGGATGGTCTGTCTCATGCATTATAAAGCCTCAGAATTACTGTCCATTCTTGCTTTTATATTGTAGTCCTCTCAAAATGAATGCCAGCATTGCATTTGCCTTCCTTACCACCAATTCAACCTACAAATTAATCTTGAGAGAATTCTGCACAAGGACCCCCAAGTCCCTTTGCACCTCACATTTCGGAATTTGCTCCCTGTTTAGAAAATAGTGTATGCCTTTATTCCTTCTACCAAAGTGCATATGACCAATACTATTATTCCAAGCAAACTCCGGACCCTGGAGTTAATACCTCCCTTTGCAACTGGATCTTTGACTTTCTGACTAACAGACAACATAAGGTTAGGCAGCAACATCTGTGTCACGGTTATTCTAAACAATGGAGCTCCACAAAAGTTGCGTCTGCAGCCCCTACTCTGATCCCTGTACACTCATGACTGTGTGGTCAGATTCTGCTCTAACCCCAGCTACAAATCTGCAGGTGATACCACTGATGTGGGCTGCATCTCAAGTAACTATGAGTCAGAGTACAGGAAGAAGTCAGAGAGCTTACTGATATGGTATCATGATAACAATCTTTCAACGTCAACCAAACAGTTGGTCATTAGCTTTGAAAGTGGGCGGTAGGGGCAGGGGTCATTACACATGCTCTAGTTTAGATCAACAGTGTCAAGGTTGAGAGCTTCAGGTCCTTCCTATGTGTGAGCATCACCAAAAGCATGCCCTGGTCCAACCATGGTTGATGTCACAGCCAGGAAAACTCACCAATGCCTCTACTTTGTCAGAAGGCAAAAGAAATTCAGCATGTCCCAGTTGACTCTCACCAATGTTTATCAATGCACCATAGAAAGCATTCTGTCTGGAAGCATAATGGCTTGGTACAGCTACTGCTCTGCACTGCACGTGGCTTCAAGTAACTACAAAGATCTGTGGTCACAAGGACTGCCTCCCCTCTGTGGACTCTGTGTATATTTCCCACTACCTCAGTGAAGCCGCCTGCATAATCAAAGACCCCACCCACCCCGGATTTTATTTCTTCTCCCCTCTCCCATTGTAAAAGCCTGAATGCATTTACCACCAAATTTAAGGGCATATTATCAGACCCTTGAACAATAAGATCAGAGCCTTGTATAATAAGATGGACTCTTGGCCTCACAGTCTACCTTGTTATGATCTTGCACTTACTGTTTTCCTGCACTGCTGTATTCAGTATCTTTTACACTTCATTGTTCATTGATATAATGTTACTTTATTCTAGTTCATCGCACCGTAATGACTTGATCTGTATAAACATTATGCATCTTGATATATGTGACAATAAAAAAGCAAGACCAATACTGTACTAATTTGATCATTATCACCTTGATGAATTGGGGAGCTTACCTTTCTTGAAAGGGCTGCTAAATTTCTGCAGTACAGCAATAACAATACATCAAAACTACAAAGTGGCTTGGAGAAAACTTGAGATGATGAAAGGTATTAAATAAACATTTTTTACTTTGTTTTACTGGTTAATGTCAGATTCCATTATATCTAATATTACTTTAAAAGATCAACAACACCTGCTGTATAAGATACTTATTGTAAGAAGTTAAACAAGATACACAAAGTAAGTGCTATTGGTGAGATACTCAGTAGAACATCAGTCTTATTGGAAATAAGCCAGCTATCAAAATTTAATCAAAACAAACTAGTAAGACAAGTTCCTATTGAATTATTCTTGCAATACCTGAAATAAAAAAGCATTGCTCCAGCAAAAGCAGAGTATAGTTTCAATCTGAATTATTCACTTAGTTTTTGTTCTCAATCTCTATAAACATTGGCTAAAGAAAAAGTTTCCACCCCACACAAAAGAAAATACCCCTTGATAATAGCAACACACACAAGATGCTGGAGGGACTCAGCAGGCCAGGCAGCATCCATGGAAAAGAGTAAATAGTCGACGTTTCAGACAGAGACCCTTCTTCAGGGCTGCCCTTGATAATGGTTCAAATAATGATGCGTGCAACTCCTCAGCTGGAGAACAAACCTGCATTTGTCAAGCATGACACAAGTTATTTCTGCCTGATAGCACATTCTCTGGGGATAATTAATATATGCTAAATCAACATATGGCTCACAATGGAGCTTTCTTTCCAGATTACACTAAACTCTCTCTTAATGACAAATAATCAACTTATTCTCAGTAACCTAATAACTGGATTCAAGTTGCTCTGTAAAACAAAAGCATATTTACATATATTGCACACATTGGTAGTCCAATATGTACATTTTAAGTTTTCTGTATTTTAACTATACAAGCAATCAATTAATACACATAGAAACTTAGAAAACCTACAGCACAATACAGCCGCTTCGGCCCACAAAGCTGTGCCAAACATGTCCCTACCTTAGAAATTACCTAGGGTTACCCATAGCCCTCTATTTTTCTAAGCTCCATGTAGCTATCCAGGAGTCTCTTAAAAAACCCTATTGTATCCGCCTCCGCCACCGTCACTAGCAGCCCATTCCACACTCTCACCACTCGCTGCGTAAAAAACTTACCCTTGACATCTCTGTACCTACTTCCAAGCACCTTAAAACTGTGCTCTCTCGTGCTAGCCATCTCAGCCCTGGGAAAAAGCCTCTGACTATCCACACAATTAATGCCTCTCATCATCTTATACACCTCTATCAGGTCACTCCATCGCTCCACGGAGAAAAGGCCATGTTCACTAATGAATATCCATTACTAATTTAATACTTATGGTAAAACTTTCATACTCTTTCTATTTCAAGGCATATTTTGTTCAGCTTTTATTTTGCCTCGATTTAATTTCCTTCTTCCTTTCAATTTCTGTTTACACAGGGTTTGCTCCCTGTACCTAAATAAGATTTAAATAAAACAGACATGTTCTTGTTCTGCCAGTTCCTGGTAACTCTTCCCGTGGAACTTCTCTGTTATCTTAAAGGAGATGAAACATTGCAGTGCTGGGATCCACATTTATTCAATACCCATTCGTACTGAATTATCTGAATCAGTTTTGTCAACCCTTCATAATCTTGAAGGGAATGAGTGATCACACTAACAGATTGCTAATAAGCCAAATGTTAATGGTAACATAGGAAAAACAGTGGCCACTTAACTCCTCAAGTCTATTCTGCGATTCAATGAAATCATGGCTGATTAATGACCAATTCTACACAACTGTCCTTGCACCACTTCTTGTGTTAAGTTTGGCTATTTAAAAAAATTTATTAAATTTCAGATTCATAGAATCGACCCCATGACTCTCTTCAGGACAGCATCCTCTTTCTTACATTGAAATATTACATGTAATATGGCATTCCAGCTGATCAAAGACTCTCAGAGTAACTGTAAATTCAATTCCAAATTTACGTCACCTATAATGAAAGCCACCTGAAGTTTTACTTTTGCAGAGCATTAGGCAGATGAGTAATCATCAAGATACAAGAGAAAAGTCAACAAGACAATATATTTGATTCTAAGAGTGTAATTCAGTCAGTCACAGGCTTAATATGACCAATGTTAAAACAAGATGGTTTAATTGCAAGTAGGGTCATTGTGTCATCAACTTAAAATCAAATATAAACAAACAAATGTAAAACCATCATTCCTCAACCAGTAGATTATGGCATCAAGATCTTCTCCAGAGAGTCAAATCAGTGAGCACATCACAGCAGTACTGAAGCCCTGCACTTTGGTGATGTAGTCCTTCATTGAAAGTATCCACAGTTGGTCACGTGGCCTCAAATCAGAGAACTATTTAAAACATCAGGTTAACATGGAGTAGTGCAACCTCTGTTGTAAGACCTTACTGAAATCTGTGATCTTATGTGACCCCAAGTACAACATCAGATACTTGCTTTAACTGCTTTGAAGATGGAGTTCAGAGTCAAAGTAATCCTCAGTTTTCTCCTTCAGGGAAGTTGCCCATATTCCATGCTTCTCCAAGGTGCCAGCATTCCAGAGGGCAGCCTGACAACACCCTGCCAGGAACACTTGGCTATCCCCTTGCAATGTCTTCATAGCTTTCTCGCACAAAGAATAAGCCTACGCCTGGAACTGATTCCCCAGCAGCTTGCCCCTCTTGCTCTGAATCCTTGGCAGCACACTTCCTCCCCTCTCCCATTGTTACTGCATCCATTCCATTCAGTAGCAAAACACACCTACTGTTGCAAAAGTGTTGCTGGTACTGTATTGTGCTCTAAGCCTGTAAGAATTGCATGCAAAGATCAAAGGTGCCATGAACTGGAGAACTTGCAACATATAGAGCATGACGTAACGCAGGGAGCTTCAACAGCAGTCCTCCAAAGACCCCACAGTGATCCATAATGTTCTTCATAATGTCAGCAGCCCATAAAACCGTTTCCATGCCAAAAAATAGTGAAACAATTTCTGGACTGTTATTTCAAACCAATACCTAATGTGTTCTCTTGCTTAACTATAAATAACCCCTTTTCAAAAAACAGTGAAAAAAAGATCATCCCTGGTCAGTATTTGGTTCTCAATCAGCATGTCAGAAAAGCAAGACTATCTGGTCATTATCAAGAGTACTGTTTGTGAGAGTTTGCTGTGTGCAAATAGACTGTTGCATTTCCTATATCACAATGATGAGTGCACTTCAAAAGGAGGTCAATGGATTTAGATATCCTGAGTTACATTCATGCAAGTTTCTCTTACTTTTAGATCAAGGGTTCCCATCCTGGGGTCTATGGATTCATAGAACATAGAATAGTACAGCACAGTACAGGCCCTTCGGCCCACAATGTTGTGCCGACCCTCAAACCCTGCCTCCCATATAAGCCCCCAACTTAAATTCCTCCATATACCTGTCCAGTAGTCTCTTAAACTTCACTAGTGTATTTGCCTCCACCACTGACTCGGGCAGTGCATTCCACACACCAACCACTCTCTGAGTAAAAAACCTTCCTCTAATATCCCCCTTGAACTTCCCACCTCTTACCTTAAAGCCATGTCCTGTTGTATTGAGCAGTGGTGCCCTGGGGAAGAAGCGCTGGCTATCCACTCAATCTATTCCTCTTATTATCTTGTACACCTCTATCATGTCTCCTCTCATCCTCCTTCTCCCCAAAGAGTAAAGCCCTAGCTCCCTTAATCTCTGATCATAATGCATACTCTCTAAACCAGGCAGCATCCTGGTAAATCTCCTCTGTACCCTTTCCAACGCTTCCACATCCTTCCTATAGTGAGGCGACCAGAACTAGACACAGTGCTCCAAGTGTGGCCTAACCAGAGTTTTATAGAGCTGCATCATTACGTCGCGACTCTTAAATTCTATCCCTCGACTTATGAAAGCTAACACCCCATAAGCTTTCTTAACTACCCTATCCACCTGTGAGGCAACTTTCAGGGATCTGTGGACATGTACCCCCAGATCTCCCTGCACCTCCGCACAACCAAGTATCCTACCATTTACTTTGTACTCTGCCTTGGAATTTGTCCTTCCAAAGTGTACCACCTCACACTTCTCCGGGTCGAACTCCATCTGCCACTTCTCAGCCCACTTCTGCATCTTATCAATGTCTCTCTGCAATCTTTGACAATCCTCGACACTATCCACAACACCATCAACCTTTGTGTCATCTGCAAACTTGCCAACCCAGCCTTCTACCCCCACATCCAGGTTGTTAATAAAAATCACGAAAAGTAGAGGTCCCAGAACAGATTCTTGTGGGACACCACTAGTCACAATCCTCCAATCTGAATGTACTCCCTCCACCACCACCCTCTGCCTTCTGCAGGCAAGCCAATTCTGAATCCACCTGGCCAAACTTCCCTGGATCCCATGCCCTCTGACTTTCTGAATAAGCCTACCATGTGGAACCTTGTCAAATGCCTTACTAAAATCCCTATAGATCACAACCTCTGCACTACCCCCACCTATATGCCTGTTCACCTCCTCAAAGAACTCTATCAGGCTTGTTAGACATGATCTGCCCTTCACAAAGCCATGCTGACTGTCCCTGAGCAGACCATAATTCTCTAAATGCCCAGAGATCCTATCTCTAAGAACCTTTTCCAACAGCTTTTCCACCACAGACGTAAGGCTCACTGGTCTATAATTACCCGGACTATCCCTACTACCTTTTTTGAACAAGGGGACAACATTCGTCTCCCTCCAATCCTCCGGTACCATTCCCGTGGACAACGAGGACATAAAGATCCTAGCCAGAGGCTCAGCAATCTCTTCCCTTGCCTCGTGGAGCAGCCTGGGGAACATTCCGTCAGGCCCCGGGGACTTATCCGTCCTAGAGTATTTTAACAACTCCAACACCTCCTCTCCCTTAATATCAACATGCTCCAGAACATCAGCCTCACTCATATTGTCCTCACCATCATCAAGTTCCCTCTCATTGGTGAATACCGAAGAGAAGTATTCACTGAGGACCTTGCTCACTTCCACAGCATCCAGGCACATCTTCCCACCTTTATCTCTAATCGATCCTACCTTCACTCCTGTCATCCCTTTTTTAGTGACAGAATTGAAGAATGCCTTGGGGTTTTCCTTTACCCTACTCGCCAAGGCCTTCTCATGCCCCCTTCTTGCTCTTCTCAGCCCCTTCTTAAGCTCCTTTCTTGCTTCCCTATATTCCTCAATAGACCCATCTTGCTTCCTAAACCTCATGTATGCTGCCTTCTTCCACCTGACTAGATTTTCCACCTCACTTGTCACCCATGGTTCCTTCACCCTACCATTCTTTATCTTCCTCACCGGGACAAATTTATCCCTAACATCCTGCAAGAGAGCTCTAAACATCGACCACATCATACCATAGTACATTTTCGTGCAAGAACATCATCCCAATTCACAGCCACAAGTTCTAGCCTTATAGCCTCATAATTTGCCCTTCCCCAATTAAAAATTCTCCTGTCCTCTCTGATTCTATCCTTTTCCACGATAATGCTAAAGACCAGGGAGCAGTAGTCACTGTCCCCCAGATGCTCACCCACCGAGAGATCTGTGACCTGACCCGGTTTATTACCTTGTACTAGATATAGTATGGCATTCCCCCTAGTCGGCCTGTCCACATACTGTGACAGGAAACCGTCCTGGACACACTTAACAAACTCTGCCGCATCTAAACCCTTGGAACTAATCAGGTGCCAATCAATATTAGGGAAGTTAAAGTCACCCATGATAACAACCCTGTTATTTTTGCACCTTTCCAAAATCTGCCTCCCAATCTGCTCCTCTGTATCTCTGCTGCTACCAGGGGGCCTATAGAATACCCCCAATAGAGTAACTGCTCCCTTCCTGTTCCTGACTTCCACCCATATTGACTCAAAAGAGGATCCTGCTACATTACCCACCCTTTCTTTAGCTGTAATAGTATCCCTGACCAGATCCCTGATTCCTTGCTTAATTGTATCGGTATGGCATAAAAAAGATTGGGAACCCCTGTTTGAGATAGAATAATCTGGAATCAGGAGTGCTTATTCTATCATTTGTAACTTTATCCCATTTTATATTGAAGACACTTTATCTGTGACACACACAAAATGCTGGAGGAACTCAGCAGGCCAGGCAACATCTATGGAAAAGAGAACAGGCAACATTTCGGTGCAAGACCCTTAGGCAGGCCAGAAAGGTCCTGAGTCCTGCTGGGGGGTCTCATCCTAAAACATCGACTGTACTCTCTTCCATCGATGCTGCCTGGACTGCTGAGTTCCTCCAGCATTATGTGTGTGTTGCTTGGATTTCCAGCACCTGCAGATTTTCTCACGTTTGTTGTCGTTTGTTTATGTGTGACACTGCTTACATCATTAATATGCTCAATGCAACCCACTTATTCTCAACTACACAAATGATGTAGATACAAAAAAAAAACTGCTAGAGGAACTCATTGGGTCAAGCAGCATCTGTAGTGGTAAGTCAACAGTTGATGGTTTGTGTTGAGAACCCGTGTCAGAACTGAGAGCGATTATTCTCAATAGTTATGCTCATCACAACTGAACTTCATCATCTGGATGACGTGCTACAGTAGTGTGCCTACAATTATTGCCAATGTAGTGTATTTAATATTTCAGTAATATTTGTGTTGGCATGTGGCCAAGTGGTTAAGGTGTTCATCTAGTAATATGAAGGTTGCTAGTTCAAGCCTTGGTTGAGACAGCGTGTGTGTCCTTGAGCAAGGCAATTAACCACACATTGCTCTGAGACAACACCGGTGCCAAGCTGTATTGGTCCTAATGTCCTTCCCTTGGACGACATCGGTGTCGTGGAGAGGGGAGACTTGCAGCATGGGCAACTGCTAGTCTTCCATACAACCTTGCCCAGGCCTGCGCCCTGGAAACTTTCCAAGGCGCAAATCCATGCTTTCATGAGACTAACGGATGCCAATATAAAAAAAAAATTGAGTGTTGTGTATGTGGCCTGTTTACACAACTATGTTATTAATAAAAATGCTGGAATTGGGAACTAAGTTTCATAATTCTTTACTGGTAGAGTCTGAACTTGACACACACGTACAGATCAATATGCGCCTAATAGCACATGCAACGATGTGTTACTAAAACATAAAGTAGTCCCTTATTATAATGTAGGCTATACGGTACATTGCTCCCCTTTTATTTTAATAGTGTATCAACTGTTTTTTTTACTGGGGCACTATGCTAAACAAATATGTTTACCCTTAACATACAAATGCCTACCATTTATTTACAAATTATAACAAAGTAACTTAATAATATCAAATTATAACAAGCCTTTTAGTTTACCTTTTTTTACTTTCGGTCTAAGACCCATTTAGAACTCAAGTCTCTGGGGTGGTCTTCCCCGGTATCGTCTATTCTGAAACTTTTGCTTTCACAGGTACATCAGGAGTGTTTGCTTCTATGTCATGGGAGTCCAGGCAAGGTGTTGTTGTGTTTTTCACCTGAGAATCCAGGATTTGGTCCACATGAGCTCTCCATATGTCTCTCCCACCTCCACTGTATACATTAGTGGCCCATCTATGGCAGAAATTGTACCTGGCTGCCACTTTTCAGTCCGGTAATCCCGTGCAAGAACTGACTGTCCCACATTGAAGTTCCGTGTTGACTTAGAATTCAAGTGTTTGATCTGTCTGTTCTCTACATCACACCATTCATCTGGTTTGAGAAGATTCATGTGGGACCTCAGATTCCTGTTCGGAAACATCATCGCTGGGGTCTGATTAGTGGTTGCATGTACTGTATTACAATAGGCAAGGAGGAAGTTGTCTATCTTGTGTTGCAGTGGTCGATTTTCACTGTCCATTGCCTTGATGGGTTTCTTGAATGTCTGCACAAATCGTTCTGCCAAGCCAGTTGTGGATAGATGGTAAGGGGCAGATGTAAAGTGCTTGATTCCATTGTTTTTCACAAAACTTTGGAATTCTTCAGAGACAAATTGTCATCCATTGTCTGTGCAGATTTGTTCTGGTATGACATTCCTGGCGAACATGGCCCTTAGAACTGTAATGGTCTTTTCCAATGTGGTTGTCTTCATTTTGATGACCTCTGGCCATTTGGAATGTGCATCAACGGCGATTAAAGAGTCCATGAATAGTCCAGCAAAGTCGATGTGCACTCATTGCCATGGTGATAAGGGCCACTCCCACGGATGGAGACGGGGTTTGTGGTGGTGTGTTCTGGATCTTTTGACATCCAGAGCTGTTCTTGTCAAGTCCTCAATTTGCTTATTGATTCCTCGCCACCGCACATAGGCACGGGCAAGACTTTTCATCTTCACGGTACCCAGGTGCCCCTCCTGCAGTTTCTCCAGCACTCTGGTGCGTAATTTGGGAGGAATCACAACTTAAGAACCGCACATTAGAGTTCCCCGACACACTGACAACTGCTCCTTCCTTGCTGAGAAGGCTGGAAACAGTGTGTTACCCCGCGCTGGCCATCCCTTTACCGTGATGACACTTTTGACAACATAGGGTCATTACATGTTTCCCTTTCAATAAAGCTGTTTGTCACTGGTAATTGTTCAATTATTGTTGTGTGAAAGATCTCTGCTGAATCCGTTTGTGTAGTTACCTTGGAAGTGGGCAGTGGTAAACGTGACAAACCATCTGCATTGCTGTGTTGCTTGGTTCCCTTGTGTTTGATGTCATACCTGTGAGCTCCTAAAAGGGACCATCGCTGAAGCCTTTGTGCTGTCATCACTGGAACGCCTTTTCTTGGATTGAAGATTGACACGAGAGGCTGATAGTCAGTCAACAGGGTAAACTTTTGACCATACCAATAGTGACTGAATTTCTTGACTCCCAACACGAGGCTTAGGGCCTCTCTGTCAATCTATGCGTAGTTGCGATCAGCTGAAGTTAGCGTTCTTGAGGCAAAGGCTATTGGTCTTTCGGAGTCATCTGGAAACTTGTGCGATAACACAGCTCCTATCCCATGGGGTGAGGCATCACAAGTCAGTCAGATTGGTAAGGAGGGGTCAAAGTGCACGAGTACCCGTTCCGAAGTTATGAGTCTTTTAGTTTCTTGAAATGCTTTCTCATAGCTCTCAGTCCACTTCCATTTTGTCCCTGTCTGTAATGGTGCATTTAGTGTGGACTGTGGATAGGTTAGGCAAGAACTTGTGGTAATAGTTCACAAGTCCAAGACATGCTCTCAGCTGAGACATATTTTCAGGTGGTGGTGCCTTAAGCACCGCTTCTATCTTGTCTTGAGACATGTGTAAGCCATCCTTGCTGATCACATGCCCACAGTATGAGACTTCCTTTTTGAAAAACTCACATTTCTGTCAATTAGCTCTGAGCCCATATTCTCGTAACCTGGTAAGCAGTTGTTCGAGGTTAGAAAGATGTTTATCGTCATCTTTGCTGGTGACAATGACGTCATCCAGGTAACACTGAGCCCCTGGAATCCCCTGCAGGAACTGGTCCATTGCCCTTTGCCAGATTGTAGGAGCTGATGCTATCCCAAACACCAACCTCTTGTACTGATAAAGTCCTTTGTGTGTATTTATTGTCAGGTATTTATTGGATGCTTCATGAACTTCTATTAGGAGATAAGCCTCGGCCAAATCGATTTTTGTGAAATGTTCCCCTCCTGACGGGGAAGCAAAGATGTCCTCAATATGAGGTAGAGGATACTGTACTGTGTGGAGAACTGGGTTAACAGTCACTTTAAAATTCTCCACATATGCGCACCTTGCTTGGTTTTCCTGGTTTTGTGCTGGAGGTTTTCTTCATCACTGGAACAATAGGCATGGCCTATTCACTCCAATCCACTTTGGACAGGACCCCAGTCTGCTCCAGATTTTTCAGCTCTGCCTCTATTGTTGAATGGATTGCATATGGCACTGGTCTGGCTTTGTGAAATTTTGGACATGCATTTTCCACAATCTCAATCTTTGCCTTCATGCCCTGAAGTGTTCCTATTCCTTTCATGAACACTCCCTCAGAGTCAGCAAGTATTTGTGACAGTCTCTCAGATGTAGCCTTGCTGCCCTCCTTTGCTGACACATCTAGTGCCTTGATGGTGTGCCAATCCAACTGAATTTTCCTGAGTCATTCATGTCCCAGCAACAGTGCTCCTCCATTTTCCAGTACATAGAAGTTCAACTGCTGTGTTTTGTCCCTGTAGGTCACTGTCACTTTAATTTTACCTTTGGGATGCACTCTCTGTCTTGTGTAAGTCTTTAGCAGTAGTTTAATTTGTTTCAGAGGTATGTGAGAAAACAGTCGTTTGTAGTCATGTACAGAGATGACTGTTAAAGCTGAGCCTGTGTCCAACTCCATTCTCAGTCTCACACCTGCCACTTGTGGAGTGATCCATGTTACTCTTCAAACATTTGTCTCTTTCACGCTGTGAAGTTGCAGACAAGACAATTCACTTTTGTCTGAGTCATTTACAAACTGAGTCCACAACCAGAAGTCAGTGTCTTGGACCTCCAGAAAGTGGTCCACAGCAGGGGTGATTGATAACTTTGTGGTCTAAGGTAGAAGGACAGGAGTTATTAACTTCAAACTTTCTGCCTAATCACTCAAAGAATTGAACTGCACGTGCATGTAACAAGAGCTGTATAACTCATTTCCTTCTACCTTAGGCCACAAACTTATCAACCACCCTTGCAGTGGACTACTTTCTGGAGGTCCAAGACACCAACTTCTACAAAGAAGGGATCCGTATGCTTCACGACCGCTGAACTAAGTGTGTAAATGTAGGAGGGGACTATGTTGAAAAATAAATGTGCTAGGTTTTCTAAAATTGACTCCTTCTACCTTAGGCCACGAACGTATCAATCACCCCTCATATACAAGGAGCTTTTCTACAGGACTAATTAACAGAGAGAAAATTGCACAAAGACTGGGCAAGGGTAGTATTAGCTAAGATCCAAATTGCAAAGAAGCTTTTGAAAATGAGAAAATAGAGATTAGAAAATAAATTCCATATTGTGAAGATGTTACGGGCAGAAGGCAGGAGAATGAGTTTGTGAGGGAAATGGATCGGCATATTGAAATGGTGGAGCAGACTCAATGGGCCAAATGGCCCAATTCTTTTCCTATGTCTTATGGTATTAAGGTAGATTGAACAAGAGAATATAGTCAGAAAAAATGAATGATAAATTCAGAAACATGGCACAAGAGAAATTTAAAGTGAATTTACTGGGATAAAGGGGAAAGCAGTGAACCTTAGTAAGGGTTGGAGAGTGGACCTGGTACAGTCACATCAGAGTTCTGGAGTTGTTAATTGAGGTCGTAGCTAAGACTTAGTTGTTTATCAGGTTCATAGGGATACTTTTGAGGGGCAGAGGAGGGAGTTATTGGACGGATTAAGTTTTAGGGACAGGGATGAGGGGAGTTAGAGTTAGATTATGAAGACACACAGTTCTCTTTTATTGGCATTTAGTAATGCATGCATTAAGAAATGAAACAATATTTCCTCCGGTGTGATATTGCAAAACACAGGGCAGACCAAGACTGAAAAAACTAACAGAACCACATAATTATAACATATAGTTACAGCAGTGCAACAATACCATAACTTGATGAAGAAGTCCATGAGCACAGTAAAAAGTTCAAAGCCTCTCAAATGTCCCACATCTCACGCGGACGGGAGAAGGAAGAAGAACTCTCCCTGTCATGCCGACCACAGGCCGACCCTGAGTCATCCGACAAACTTTGAGCCTCTGATTCAGCTCTCCAACACTGAGTACTGAGCACCTTCTCTGTCCAAACGATTCAACCTCAATCTCGGTTGCCAACAGCAGGTAAAGCCAGGGATTTTGAGGCCTTCCCTCCGGAAGATTCCTGACCGCGCAGTAACAACAGCAGCGAACTGGCGTTTCAGAAATTTCTCCAGATGTTCCTCTGTACTTTCACGTGCGTCTCCATCAAATCAGAATTGTCCACGGCCCCTATTTAACGGATACGATATCATTTTTCACCGGAGGGCTGCACACGCGCAGTACACTGCTCTCTCTCCTCCCGACTATTTAAGGGGCAGTAAATGAAGAGGCCAGGCAGGAGCCTCAGAGTGCTCCTTGAGAGAATGCCAGTGAATCTCGTGGATGGATGACTGGTTGATACTGAGACATAAACCAGCAATCCCCATGGTCAATAATTGACATCAGCAGGCCTTGCTAAAAAGGGCAGGTGGCCCTCCCAGGATGGTGAGTATCTGCAGGTTGGCGAGTCCTGTGACTGGAAGCCTGAAGATGAAAGAGTTAAGTCACTGAGTCTGAAAGTCGATGCCCATGTCAGTGTGTTTGGCATTCAGAGGCCCAGTGTCCGCGAGTCTTCAAGTCTGGGCCAGGGACTAGAAGCTGGAAGCCTGGAGGTAGCCTGTCCTAAGGCTGGGGGCCAGAAGGTGTGTGTGACTGGGTGGGTGGGAGGGAGAAAAGGGGCTTACTTTGCTATTGTTGTTTCATTTTGTTGCTGCTGTTGCTTGTGTTGTTCTGCTGAAAATTATAGGCATGCTATGTTGGCACGAAAATGCGAGCCTGCCCCCGGCACATCCATAAGAGTGTGTTGGCTGTCAAGATAAATGACGCATGCCACTGTATGTTTTGACGTACATGTGATAAATAAATTAATCTGAATCTGAGATCGTTCAAGTTATTTTATGAAAAGCCATCAAGGAGTGCAATGGGTGGGAACAATACCCAGAATGGCAAATGCAGAGCTGAGGGTTGCAGTAGCCATGGGGAAGGAAGCCCATAGGATAGAAAGTGCTGAAGAATTCTCATTAAATTAAGACAGTAGGGCAAGGGAGGAAGTTAAAATGAGCGAAATGTAAACTCCAGTTCTTCAAAGTTTAAAGAATAATCAGAATAAGAAATATACTTCAAGATGTAGGCAAAAGGCAAAATAAATCTGGAATCATTCAAGTATTGGTTAACCACTGTTGTTTTATCTTTGGATAGTTGACCTAGAGATGGGAAATGGATTTCCTCATGCATATCCATGTGGTAAGCTCACTACAACACAATTATATGCAAGTCATTCTGAGCTGGACCAACTTGGCTCTGAATTAACACAAATAGAGGTCGACATTTAACCAGAAACAACTTAGGAATGGTCTTGTTCATTTGTTGCTTTCTCCTGCTGGCTGTAATTCAAATAAATGGTGAGATTTCACTTGAAGGCCTGAAATCTGTCATCTGAACAGTATGGACAAGAGTAATCTAGGTATCCATGTCTAAGCTCTTTCCGCTAGTCACTGGACTGGAACAGTAGTGGGAAGTGTTTGCTCCCTTCAGATAGACTAGGATGCTGACACTCACTAATACTCCCTAACAACCACCCTTTCCAGATCACTTGACTCAGGAAGATTTCATAATGAATATATACTCTGTAGCTCAGAAAATGCATCTCTTCAGAGCAATGCACGAGTCCTGTTGTCAATTCAACATATACTGTTGTGTTGCAGTACTTGTTTTCACTTATGGTACAGGCCTAAAGGCTGATTTATACTTGTGTGTCAAATGTACGCCGTGGGTATGGCATAGCAGTGTACTCTATGCTGTACTCTATGCTGAACCCTACGCCGCAGCCTAACGCGCACCTCTCCCAAAATGTAACTATGCGTCGCGGTGATGCAGACCGAAACAACTGCGATTGGTCCGCTTGGTAGCATCGCATTTCCTCCTACGCTGCAATAGCTTCCCACTGGCCGACTGAAGGGCAGGGAAGGAACTCTGGCTGCAATGCTTTCCATAAAGCATTACAGTCCTCTGAAATTATGGAGGACCCTGTTGCTTGACGCCAGTTTGTAGCTAGCTGCTACAGCCTGTTGACTTCCACCTGAAGCTAAAACTCGAATGGTGATTGCCGGTCTCTGAGTATACTGTGTGTACACTGATGCGAAATAAATGGTTGGAGACGATGAACCAAATCGTCAAATCTACCTGCCGACATCCGAAAATATTTGAAATGCATTTCGTCATCTCTGTCTCTCAGTGGCCGGACAAGCACAGAAAATTCACCCTCCTTCAGTTTCAGTCGCCATTGTTTGAAATTTGAGTTTCTTCATGTTGAGTTTCAACACGAGGAAACTCAACACAGTGACATAGGAACATCACCACCAACTAGCATTCTGGCGGTGAATTGCAGAGCGACGCAGATACACCAACGCACAAGTATAAATGCTCACAACGGCGTAGCCCACTTGCGTAGGCTGCGGCATAAGCTAGCACGCACAAGTATAAATCAGCCTTGAGTCAGTTGACATTAAAAGCAGAGGAACTCTGCAGCAAACATATTCTATTAATACAACACTGTTTGAGGTTCTGGGCTTTATAAGAGTACACTGAGTAACTGATCTTCAAGTATGGTTTAAATTATTTTGATCAAAACAATATCCTGCATTTTTAGCCACAAATTTCCGATGTCATTTATATATTTGTGTCACAGTTCAGTAATTGTTGGTTTTATTTCAGTAACCACAGCTAGTTCTAAATCCACCGTAAATTGGAAACATAAAGTAAACCCTGAAGGAACTTGATACACTTATTTCTAAGATAATCAAAATATATCTTCATACAATACTCTTAATGAATTGGCTGTATCATGAGCTAAAACATAAAGAACTGTCACAAGTTCCAGTACTTGCACTACAAGTTGCACATCTGTAATTCCAAGAAATTGTCTCACTTGTTATCATGCATGGAGCCCAAATGTGACAAGATTACATCAACACAAGAACCCATCATAAACAAACTTTAGAGCTAAAATTAAGAAATCTTGTGTAAATCTCTCTTATAAATAAAAAAATGGAGCACACAGAAACAAACAGCACAGAGTCAATATATGGAATGTAGAGGAACCAAATTCTGCTAACTTCTTAGAAATTTGGGTATGAAGAATTAAATTTGTTTGACATGACAGATCAGATGAGAGCGGCATTAAGTCAACTAAACAGGGCGACACAATCCAGTTTTAACCACTTTGCTCATTTACAGCACTGTGCTTCAAAAGTAATTCACTCCACATGAAACAATTAGAAACCTTTTGCAAAAAGGCGCCATGTAAATATAAGTATTGCTTACATTTAGTTATATAACAATGAGCATGTGTAACATTACTCAAGTAGATCGGTAGATGGAGAGGGGTTGCAATTCTTTGTGCTCTGTACAGAACCTGCAGTCCATTTTAAGTTGTTTCCAATACTTGGTTCCATTAAAGTCAAGGTCTAGGCCAGTAATTCAAGATAGAGTGTGCAGAGAATAATTGGATCTGAATATAGAGGTGTAATTCAGATCCGTTTTAAGTGATGGGACAAATCTAGAGTCAACAGTTCTGATTGGAAGTACCTGCATTTAACTGTTTAAGCTTCAGTAAATATCGAATACTTGTGCATATGTTGCTTAAATGAGAAGTCCAAGGCTTACCAAATGATAGATGGGGACACACTCATTGCTGTGATCTATAGCTGCGCTCTTAATGTAAGGCCCTAGTGTCATGCTGAATGAGGTCAGGGTCATCTGGGATCTTGTTTTACAGCAGGGCAACTTGCAGTATGTTTCTGGGAATAAACACTGATTTATTGGTGTGCAAGCTTGATGCAATGGCGATGACTAGTCTTGCTGATTTCCCACAGTTAGACTGGGGAATCATCACTCCGACATCTGTCACACCAGAGTGGGTGCGCAATCTGTGACACCACTGATTCTAAGAATGTAAATCGGGAGGCAAAAGGAAAAGAGAGCAACCTTTAAAAAAAATACATTTTTCCTATCAACCCTGACCCTGCCTATGTAGGATGAAAATCAACCCATTTCTTTATTTTAGGTCAATTGGATATTCAGTGGCTCAGTGGAACTAAATATGATGGAGCACCTGGTGAGGAACTCCAATAGTTTCTGCTTTTATATATCTCAGATTTCCAGCATCTGTATTTTTGATTTTCATTAAATGTTATGGAGGGTGGCCTGATCTGAGCAAAATCCAGCATTGAAATTTGCATCAAGACTGTAGTTGAGGAAGTCAAAGTGTTTTCCCAAACATATATGCAGCGTGTTGTTCTGCTATGTAACAGGACTCCCATCCTCAGCAGATGGACCGTGGCCTCACTTAGCAATGACACCTGGTCCTCATAGTTGGAGGCAGAGCATCCCATTCATGAATGAAACACTAAATTGATTTTTTTTCCTCCCCAGCTCGTCCTCCTTTTTAGACAGGCCCTTGGGATCATGCAGGATCCACTTCCTCTTCTGTTCTGAGGAGTGCAAGATGTTTGTGCTTATATGCTTTTAAAATGCGGTTCCCATTGTTCACCAGTTATTATATTGGACTTTGCAGAACTATGACAAGTCCAAGACAACTGAGGATTAGATATAGGTTCAGCATGTACACATAATGGGCATACTCTCTTAAATACTAAATGATGCACTCTACTCATGCACAGCAATGACAATTAAATGGCTGAGTATGGTTGAGGGGTCTAAGGTACTGTATATTTTGCTGAACACATATAAAGATACACAATTGTCCTTTTCCTTACTTTCTCTTCACCGGGATCACTGTTCTCCTTCCTCAGTATCCTGAACTTTGCCCTCTTTCACAGTCAATCTCCTCTCCTTCCCAAAATCCTCCTTCTCTTTTAGCTTCTTCCTCCTTTCTTTCCCTCTGAGCTATGTCCTGGGAATTTATTAGTTGAGAATTCCAGATTCCACTTATGTACATGCACAGTTAGAAGCCAAGCTCCAAATGGTTGACTGCTTCCCTGAAGCAGACACAAGAATTTGCCTTACGCTAAATATCAAGCAGACAAGGCCCTCCACCAGCCTACCACACAGCCCGATCAAACCCCTGCAGATTGGGATCTACAATGAAAGTCTGGGAAACATGCACCACTGTCCACAGTGGTAAAAATCTTTTAGTGAAGGCAGACATTGATTACAAAGTTTATCTCTGACTCCAATGTATCAACACAGCTATAAACTGAATGACGGAAGGAATGTTTAAAGCCTACACCGTGAAACCTGGAACCAAAATTATATTTTACAAAGCTGAAATAAGATTTTTGATGATCTGCTAATGTTACTTTATGTACTGTATGTGACATATGTCCTACGAGAGGATCACAACCTTGTTGTGGTTTGGAGGCTTGCGTGCCTCAATGATCAGGAGAGCTATGTTGGTGGGAGTCAGAGCTTTATGCTTTGGCTCTTTGTGAAGTCACCCATGCCAAACAGTAAAAGACAGACTACGAGTGGTTCACCAGTCCTCCGGGTTCGTGGGTTCAGCTCAAAGTTAGCAACCCTGACTGATAAAACAAATTTTTTTATGGAAAGAGCAATGAAGAATCCATCTGCATCTGTGTCTGATGCTATTCCTCAGTCTCAACAAACAAGAGAAAATCTGCAGATGCTGGAAATCCGAGCAACACACACACACAAAATGCTGGAGGAACTCAGCAGGCCAGGCAGTATCTACGGAAAAAAGTACAGTTGACATTTCGAGCCGAAACCCTTCTACTCGAAACGATTCTACTCAACATCATGGCAAAAGATTCCCATGGAAATTGAAAAAAATATTTTGATTACATACTCAAAGTTTCTGCAGAAAATTGTAATACCACTGACTTCTGGTAATCTCTGTTGCATGACCAACAAAATGGAGGAGACCCCGAGCTTCTGTGAGGGAAGTCAAGAGAAAACAGAATGAATGCCTCAAACATCCTGTCCCATTGCCCCCATGAGGCACCAGCTGCATCTCTCGCCTACAGATTGTGGAGTTTACTTAAAACCATGAGACATAGGAGAAGAATTAGGCCATTCAGCCCATAGAATCTGCTCCACCATCCCATCATGGCTGATTTACTATCCCTCTCAACACCATTCTTCTGCCTTCTCCCCATAACCTTTGGTGTTCTGGCTAATCAAGACCCTATCAACCTCCACTTTAAACTTACCCAAGGTCATGGACTCCACAGCTGTCTGTGGCAATGATTCAGCACCCTTTGGCTAAAGAAATACCCCCCCCCCCCAAATCTCTGTTCTATATGGAAATTCTTCTATTTTGAGGCTGTGTCCTCTGGTTTTAGGAAACATCCTCTCCACATCCACTCTATATGCATCTTTCAATATTCGATACGTTTCAATGAAATCCCACTTCATTCTTCTAAACTCCATTGAGTACAGGCCTAGAGCCATCAGATGCACCTCATACATTGACCCTTTCATTCTTAAGTGAATCCCAAGTGAGATTCTTCAACCACCTCATAACTTCCAGTACCACAAGTCATCCTGAAGTCTAAGGAGTTGTCTGAGAAAAAGTAGATTACAGAAAGCTGAATAATACCATAAAAGATGTTTTCATTTGAATATGGATTTTTTCCAACAATGCATCACTTCTATAAAATAGTTCAGACTGCTTAGACAAGTGTTTTAGTCATATGAGCAGATTCGTATGACAAGGCTTATTTATTTTAACATTTTTTGATGTCCTTGAGGATTCTTGCTCTCTGTGTGTCCAAACAGATGGCTTTTGGCATAAATACAGATCCAACATGTCACCAATTGCATGACTCGGGTTACAGCCACAGGGCTGTTTATCTCTTCAATTAAGATCTAACCATGGACAAAAGGATAATAAGCCCCACAACAACACTCCCAGAACATTCAGGAGATATTCAGTACATTCCTTCTGGCATACATAAACAAAGCTGTTGCACAAAGGGATCATGAATCAAATCCACACCTTTCACGGCTTGTAAGATGCTTAAACGGTTTTTAATAAGAAACTACATGTAGAGAGCGGAAAGGAAAATTACTATACACCCGCTGTTGCAGAAGTTATTCGTTTAGTGGCAGATTTTACTGTAATTATCTTTCAATATACTTCATCAAAACCTGCAATTACAGGTTTAACCATTGCCACCCTATAAAAAACCTGGTGAATGAACAGTGATTATCCTTTATTTGGAGCACATTTCTGAAACCAAACTGCTGGAACAAAATTATTGCCTTGTTTTCTGTATGAATTACCTTGAGACTGATAATGTAATGAAAATATATTACTTGCAACTGACTGGATTTGTAATTCAGAGAAGGTGTAATTGGTTAAGTATATGATCAGCAGTTTCAAAAATGTGCTGATAGTATCATGAAGTGGAAAGCAACGCAATTGAATTCAATAAATTGATTTTTAAATACATTTTACAGAAAATGCAAATCAGTTTGGCTCTTAGATTCGCCAAGCAGCAAAGTTCCATATTTTTTTCTGCATAAAATTGAAACAAAATAGGCAGACTTATGTCCTCTAACTGTGAATGCATAAAACTTCACTTCAGCCAGAATTCTTTTGTGCATGACCTGGTTTTCATCAAACATTCACTCTTATTGATGACTGTAATTGCCTTGTAGTTGCACGGTGTGATTTCTACTTGTCTCTTAGATTTCTACATGCCTAAATGTTGTCTACTTCTTACTTACAGCACAGACTGCAAGGAGATCTGAATGGAACCAGATGCTGTGCGATTAACATTGAGCATCCCTGCATCTGACCTTATGGTGGAAGCAAGGTCATTGATGAAGCAGCTGAAGGTGGCTGAACTGAGGATACTATTTGAATGAGCGCCTGCAGTGATGCCCTGGGGTAGAGATAGCTGACCTCCAAGAACCACAACCACAACCATAACCATAACCATCTTGCTCTGTGTGAGGTGTGACTCCAACCATGAGAGCATTATCCCCTTGATTCCAATGGACTGCACTTTAAAATAGCTGTCAGGATGAAAGGGAAAAGTAGCTTTGTCCAAGAAGATTTAAAATCAAGACCTTGATCAGAACCAGAATCAGGTTTAACATCATTGGCATTTATGATCAAATGTGCTGTTTATATGCTATTTTTGTGGCAGCAATACATTGCAATACATAATAAAAAGAAGTATGTTACAACAAGAAATAAAATATTATATACAGTCGGCCATCCTTATCCGTGAGGGATTGGTTCTGGGAGCCCTTGCGGATACCAAAAAACGTGGATGCTCAAGACCCTTATTCAACCTGTCTAAATGTGGTGAATCTTAGGACCCAGCGGAACCCCGAACCTTATTTAACCGGTCTCAGTGCGGTGGACATTAGGACCCGACAGCAGAGCTCTGAATCTGCAGTGTTTCTGTTCACAAAAATAATCACGATCGCGATTTAAAATAAAGTAGAAATAATAAAACGATCGGAAAGAGGTGAAACGCCTTCGGTCATTGGAGAAGCGTTAGGCTACAGTCGGTCAACGATTGGAACAATTTTAAAGGATAAAGTGAAAAAAGCCCTGCCCCGATTAAAGCTACAATTATTAGTAAGCAACACAGTGGTTTAATTATTGGGTTTTGGGGTTTTGGGTTTTTGATCTACCACATCAACCCGGCACGGATGGAGAGCACTCGAGAGTGGTCTGTCACTGAATCGAACCTGGGAATTTCCGTCCCGAGCCCGGCGCTGAAACATACGTTTCTTAAGTGTTTTATATGCCTAGAAAGGTAAAATATATACTATATACTAAGACAAACACTTGACTAACTGACGCTAAATAATACCGGATGTACCTGCTCCGACTTACTTAGGAAGAGAATGTCCGTTTTTTTTCGATCCCAATCCATGATAACCTATGCACATCCTCCCGTATACTTAAGATCATCTCTAGATTACTTATAATACCTAATACAATGTAACTGCTATGTAAAATAGTTGTTATACTGCAATATTTAGGGAATAATGACAAGAAAAAAAGTCTGTACTTGTTCGAACAACAAGTGCTGGAAGAGCACTTCCGGGTTTTCTTGATTCGCGGTTGGTTGAATTCGCGCATGCAGAACTCGCGGATAAGGAGGGCCGACTGTATGTATATAATTAAATCAAATTACTTTTGCAAGCACAGAACAAAAAAAGTGAGATAGTGTAGATAGACTCATTGTCCATTCAGAGATCTGATGGCAGTGGGGAAGAAACTTCCTGAAACGTTGAGTGTGTGCTTCAGGCTCCTGTATCTCCTCCTTGATGATATCAATGAGAAGGGGGCATGTCCTGAGTGATAGCAGTCCTTAATTATGGATACCGCCTTTTGAATATGCCCTCAGTGCTGGGGAGGCTAGTACCTATGATGGAGCTAGTTCAGTTTGCAACTTTCTGCAGCTTTTTAAAACCCCGTGCATAGGCCCCTTCAATCCAGACAGGATTCAATCTGTAAGAATACTCTCCACAGTAAATCAGTAGGTATTTGCGAGTGTCTTTGGTGACATACCAAATCTCCTCAAACCCCTGATGAAACCTAGCTGCCGTTGGGCTTTCTTGGAAATTTCATCAATATGTTGGGCCCAGAACAGATCCTCAGAGTTGTTGATATCCAGGAACTTGAAACTGCTCACCCATTCCACTACTGATCCGTCGATGAGGACTGGTATGTGCTCCCTCAACTTCCCACAGTCCAAGGACGTACTGGGTAGGTTAACTGGTCATTGTAAATTGTTTGTGATTAGGTTAGGGTTAATCGGGTTTGTCAGCGGTTGCTGGGGCAGTGTGATTCGGAAGAGCCTACGCCATGGTGTATCGCTAAATAAATAAATTCAGGGATCACCTTTATTCACCGTATTATATATATTTTTTTTACATGTACTAGGAATTTGCTGTCGTGTTTTGGTCTATTTATTTCATTATACATATCAATTATATCAGTAGAATTCACTGTAAAGTTATCTGTGGAGTTTATTTTCCACCAACAAAATTTAAAACAACATAAATCAAATGGATCATAAACACAAGAGATTCTGTATATGCTGGAAAACTAGAGTAACACACACAAAATGAGAGAGGAACTCAGCAGGTCAGACAGCATCTATGGAATGGAATAAAGAGTCAAGGTTTCTGGCTGAGGCCCTTCATCTAGACTCAGCAATCAAGGGGAAATGCAATAATATGTATAATAAATGTATAATGATAAGTGGCTGGCTGCCTTAAGTCATGGCACTGCGCTACCAGAGCCTCTGATATTGTTTCCCTGTTGCTATCATTGAACAGAACAGAGTTTGCCCATTGGTTAGCTCACTTCATCTTCTTAATCATTCTGATACACAGAGAAAAAGATCAGACTGACAGCATTTTCTGAAGACAAATCCGAATTCAAATTGTGGTCAGTACTCAGAAAGCTCGATGTCACTATCACGTGACTTCAAGCAACTCTGGATAAACCCACACAAGCAGATTGCAGGTGTAAATCAGCAAATGTGCCTTTTGCTTGGAGTGGGTTTAAAAAAAAGTTTAGGTAACTTTCTTCGTCCTACTTAAGGTGAACAGTGAAATGTTCTATAAGATGAACCTTCAATGTAGAGGAAGTCTGGGTAAAAAGATGCTTTCATTAAATTATTGCTCTCAAAAAAGCCTCCTTCATCAATGTCTTCAAACTGTCAGATAATTCTAAGTCATGTCCATTTACATCTTCTGTAGAAGAGAAAGTGACCTAGACAGTTCCACAAGATTAACTCAATTATTACAACCAGCTATTAAGTATTAACTCTCGGGAGTTGACTTAAACCTGCTTACAGAGTCCACTTAGAGGGAGGAGGGGGAGGGGAAAGAGAACATGAATCTTTATTTTTCCTTTGGGTTTATATTTAGCATATTCACAAGAAAAGTATTTTGAATTGAATGTACAATTGCAAAATTAGTCTGCTGCAAAGTTCTGAAGATATGCTTCAAGAAAAACAGTATATACAGTATTTAGTTTAAGAGTCAACTTTTTCAAAGAGGCTTCTTTTAACTACAAAGCATGAAAGCCCTTTTGTGTTCAAGTCACTGCTGTATCAGATGAGGAAGGTGCATGGAGAGAAACTCTTGTCTGTTCTAATGATATTTCAGCTTCTCACACTGCGATTGCTACTTAAAGCAACAAACACACGATCACAGGAACAAAGAATTGACTGATCAGTTTTAAAAAATTAGTAAACCTGGTAAAGTCAATTTTTCACACAGAGCAGGGGGCGGGGAGGGAATGGGGGCAGTATATCCTCAAATTATTCAGCACATAGCCTCCTGACTGGTGTGATCTTTCACCCTTTGACCCTGAAGCTAAACGAGCTGGGGATCTGTGTGACAAACCTGACTAAAATGCAATGAAGTAAAGCAACACTGAATGCCCTGAAGATTCAGTTCCAATCTTGAATCACATTTGATGTTTTCTGGCGAAGAGCAGAGAACATCTTTTCACCCACTTACAATCCTTGCAAATTACGTAACTGATACCAGAAACTTGTGGTGAAGTTGACTCTGATCACTGACTAGAAGCACAGTGCACTGATTCATTTCAACATTCACCTATGAATTAATCTCTGGTAAATAATATACCCATGTAACAGAGTCAATACAACATGCTCCAGCTGTCTCCAAAATTCATTTCACTGACCTCAGGTTTTTTCTTTGGCATTGGTCTAGTTGGTTTCGCTCAGTTTCTTTGTGCAATTTTCCCTGAGATCATCACAATTATGAATGAACATTTCACTCAGTGCTAACTCAGAGTCTGGGACGGTCTGCACTAGTTTATAACAATAATTGTTTCAGAAGCAGATGCTATCCATAGAACTGGCTACAACTCCAAGGAAAATTACTTCATAATGTGAATGTCTCCTTTCAATATTCCAGATGCAAGGTCACTGCCGCCTCAGTGGTTGAGCTCTCAAGACATTGTTCACTCAGTCACTGAAGCACTGAAGAGGATGAGCGTAAACTTGTGGTGCTGTTGGGTTCCCTGACTGCAAAACCCTAAACATATAGATATCTATCAGCATATAAGACATACAAGATGTGAACAGAATCAGGCCATTCGGTGCATCAAGTCTCCTCTTCCATTTCATCATGGTTGATCCATTTTCCCTCTCAACTCCATTCTCCTCCCTACCCCCTGTAACCTTTTACAGGTTATCAAGAACCTGTCAAGCTCCCACTTAAATACACCCAATGACCTGGCCTCCACAGCCAACTGTGGCAATTAATTCCATAGATTCACCACCCTCTGGCTAAAGAAATTCCTCCTCATCTCTGTTCTGAATGGACATTCCCTTATTTTGAGGCTGTGCCCTCTGGTCAGACTCCCCCATTACAGGAAACATCCTCTCTATATAGGCCTTCCAACATTTGGTAGGTTTCTCCTTCAATCTTCTAAATTCCAGCAAGTACAGGCCCAGAACCAAACACTCTTCATACGATAACTTCCTCATTCCTGGAATCATTCTTGTGAATCTTTCCTCTGAGTCCACTCCAATGTCAGTACATTCTTTCTTAGAGATGGGGCCCAGAACTGCTCACAATATGCCAAATGAGGCCACATCAGTGCTTTATAAAGCTCACCATTACATCCTTGCTTTTATGTTCTAGTCTCCTTGAAAAGAAAGCTAACATTGCATCAGCCTTCCTCACCAACTCAAACCACAAGTTAACCTTTGCGGAATCCTACACAATTACTCCCAAGCCTCTTTGAGCTTGGACTTTTAAATTTCTCCCTGTTTAGAAAATAGACTACCGAAGTGCATGTCCATACACTTCCCAATACTGTATTCCACCTGTCACTTCTTTTCCCATTCTCCCAATTTGACTTAGCCCTTCTTCAGTCTCCCTGCTTCCTCAACACTACCTACCCCTCCACCTATCTTTATATCATCCGCAAACTGGGCCAAAAAGCCATTAATTCCGTCATCCAGATCACAGACATACACCATAAAAAGAAGTGGTCCTAACATTGACCCACCACCGCCTCCTGCCGATCACCACTAGTCACCAGCAGCCAACCAGAAAAGACTCCTTTTATTCCCACTCTTTGCCTCCTCCCAATCAGCCAATGCTCTATCCAGGCTTGTATCTTTCCTGTAATACCATGGGCTCTTATCTTGTTAAACAACCTCATGTATGGAACCGTGCCAAGGCCTTCTGAAAATCCAAGAACAACATCCACTGATTCTCCTTTATCTATCCTACTTGTCATTTCCTCAAAGAATTCAAACAGATTTGTCAGGCAAGACTTTCCCTTAAGGAAACCATGCTGACTTTGACCTATTTTATTTTGTGCTTTCAAGTACCTTAACAATCGACACCAACATTTTCCTAACCACAGGGGTCAGACTAACTGGTTTATAATTTCCTTTCTTCTGTACCTCTCCCTCCTTGAAGAGTGGAGTAACACTTTGCAATTCTCCAGTCCTCCAGGTCCAAGCCAGAATGTTGTGATTCTTGAAATATCATTACTAAGGTCTCCACAATCTCTTGAGCTACCCCTTTCAGAACTCTGGGGCGTAGTCCATCTGATCCGGGTGACTTATCTACCTTCAGACTTTTCAGCTTCCCAAGCACCTTCTCTCTCATCATAGCAATTCTGCCACCTGACACTCTCGAACTTCCGGCATAATGCTAGTGCCTTCCACAGTGAAGACACATGCAAAACATTTATTCAGTTCATCCGCAATTCATCATACACAATACCCAATCAAGTATAGCTGATCCCCTTGTGGGCTCAACCACAAACTGCTCTAAAAAGCCAGCTTGTAGATATTATGCAAATTCTCTCTCTTATAATCCAGCACCAACCTGATTTTCCCAATCTACCTGCATATTGAAATCCCCCATCACCATCTTAACACTGCTCTTTTGACATGCATTTTCCCTCTCCGATTGTAATTTGTAGCCCACATCTGTTGGACGCCTGTATATGACTCCCATTAGTGTCTTTTTAACTTTGCAGTTTCTCAATTCTACCCACAAGAGTCTTCTGATCTTCTGATCATATATTACTTCTGTCTAAGGATTTGATTTCATTTTTTACCAACATTGCAATTTTGCCATATCATCTGCCTATCCTTCCTCACAGTCTCCCTACACACTGCATCGACTTGTATACCAAGTACTCCGTCCTCAGCCCTATAACTGGTTCCCATCCCCCAGCCAAATTAGCTTTATCCCTCCCCAACAACTCCAGCAAACTTACTGAGAAGACCTTAAGATATAGGAACAGAATTAGGCCATTCTACCCATTGAGTATGCTCCACCAGTCCATCATGGCTGATTCATTATCCAACTTGACTCTATTCTCCTGCCTTCTCCCTTTAACCTTTGACACCTTGACTAATCAAAAACCTATCAACCTCCCCTTTAAAGGTTCCCAATGACTTGGCCTTCACAGCTGTCTGTGGTAACGTATTCCACAGATTCACTGCCCTCTGGCTAAAGAAGTTTCTCCTCATCTTTGTTCTAAATGGAAGTCTGAGGCTGTACCCTCTGGTCCTACGTTCACCCACTACAGAAGATATCCTCTTCACATCCACTCCATCTAGGCCTTTTGATATGCAATAGTTTTCAATGAGATACCTCTCATTCTTATAAACCCACTGCATATAGGCCCAGAGCCATCAAATGCTCTTCATACATTAGTTCTTTCATTCTGGAATCATTCTTTGTGAACCTCCTCTGGAGCCTCTCTAATGCCAGCTCCGACTTGATTTCATTTTTTTTTAAATCAACAGAGCCATGCCACCCTTTCTGCCTACCTGCCCATCCCTTTGATAAAATGTGTATCCTTGGACATTAAGTTCCCAACTCTGATCTTCTTTCAGACACAGCTCAGTGATGTCAACAGTGTCATATGTACCTATCTCTAAATGCGCTCCAAGATCACCTGCCTTATTCTGTATACTACATGCATTCAAACATAACAGCTTCAGCCCTGTATTCATCACCCTTTTCAATTGTGTCCCCATGTTACACTGCAACTCATCCCACTGACTGCAATTTTTCCCTATCATCTGCTGTCCTCCTGACAGTCTCACTGCATCTCATTGTATACTAACTGTTCCATCCTCAGCCCTATCACTCTGGCTCCCATCCCGCTGCTAAATAAGTTTAAACCTTCCCCAACAGCCCTCACAAACCTGCCCAAATTGATACTGGTTCCCCTTAGTTTTAGATGTAATCTGTCCTATTTGTACAGAAGAGATTCCAATGATCCAGAAATCTGAAGTCCTGCCCCTGCACCAGTTCCTCAGCCACACAGTCATCTGCTAGGTCATCCCATTCTTACCCTTGCTGGTGTGTGGCATGATCAGAAATCCAGAGATTATTACCTTGGATGTCCTGTTTTTCAGCTTTCTACCTAACTCCCTAAATACTCTCTTCAGGATCCCTTCCCTTTTCCTTCCTATGTCATTGGTGCCAATATATACCAAGACTTCACCCTGCTCACCCATCCCCTTTAGAATGCAGTGGACTCGATCAGAGATATCGTTGACCTTGGCACCTGGAAGGGAACTACCAATCCAGGTGTCTCTTTCATGTCCATTGGCTGTTCTGTGAGTGAAAACATCTTGCTAAATCCACTCGCTGGAATTTTTAAAATTGTTTTTGGCACCATTTTTTGTAAACTCCAGAGTCTGTTGTGCGTAAAAATCCCAGGAGATCAGCAGACCACATACAACACATGCAAAACACATACTAACAGTCACAGACAGCACATATAACAGATATAAATTTGACAGCCGATAAACATGCATTTAACAAAAAAAACATAAAATATAAAAATATCTATTATTTCGCCCAAGTCCCTGAATCTCACTACATGTAAATCGATAGTGTATGGCTGTTGTCCTGGAGCCATGTTTCTGCAAGAACAAGCCGTAGCAGTTCCACACCTCATGCGTGTAGCCACAGACATACACAATCCAGCTCATCATCCCAGAAGTGAACAATGGAGGGCAGCAATGATGGGAGGGCCAGTACCCAAAGCAGAATGGAATCCAGTGGCATAGAACCAGCCCCAGTGAATCATTCACCGTTGGCTGCAATAGGCAACCCAAGGCAAGAGGACCTTGTCCATGTAACACGTGAGGCCACACAACTCCCCCGCTATTGGTCTCACTAGTGAACTAGTGAATCGGACTCACGGTATTCTACATTAGCAATAGGGTCTTGAGATCACAACAAAAACATCCAAAACAATCACTCCACTTCCACAGACAGAAGTGACTTACCAACCTGCCCTTGCTACACCACAATGCCCTCCAGCAATCAGGGTTGGTAGTAAGGCAACAGAAAACATGTACCACTTCCCATACCTTGGGAGCCATCACACAATTTAGGCAGATGCCAATGACGAAATTCACCTTCAGTGTGTCCACACAGCTTTTTGTCAACTGATAAAAGATGATTAATACTATGACATGAAAAGGAAATTTGTGGTCTATTGAGAAATGTTCCCTTTGTTTCCAAAGGCCATTTGCAACATTTACAGTCATCTCAAAATCTTGTAAAGACACCACCAATGTTAACTCCACCATGGACTGTCCCAAGCCCGGCTACAACAGGAGGATGATTGAACATGGGCTAGCAACCCCATCCTATAAAAAATCTAGTGCTTCAGAAACGCCAGCAGAAGATCAAAAGACCTCATCTTTTGGAGAGGAATGATCTAAGATGATGGGCTACATCCGGAGACAACTTGTAAGAACGACCCAGGATTGAGAACTCTAGCGAGCTGCTTTCTGTGGTCTATGTCCCAGTAGGGGTGATGGGCTGAAGTACTACCAATATTGTCTACAGAAAATCCCTCAACTTAACCAATAGGATAAACATATGGACATCAATGTCCTCACCCAGGCCAATATCCCCAGTATTGAGACCATCATTATATTCTGATGACTTTGTCGGGCAAGTCATATCACTCGCATAGCTAACATCAGATTCCACGCAGAGGTGTGTGTGTGTGTGTGTGGTGGCGCGCGCAACTGAGTAACTGCATGGTTGCATGGCATGCCGTCTGTCCATAATACGTTTTCCAGTACTAATTGCTAAGTTTACAAATACAGTAACACAGTTATGGGCAAAGAAAAGCAATCAAAATACCTAATTGGAATATAAACAAAGATAAGCATATGCATTTTTAGCACTTAACCAAGATGTTACCCTCTGTGACAATGCCATGGTAGGATGGTAACTGTGGAGACAATATTTTACTAAGTAGACATTCCAGGTTCTATGTTAGGATACAGGTCACTGTGTACACAAATGCATAGGGAGGCCCATTGATTTAACGTATTTTAGCTCAGACAAAATAACAAAACCTATTGATTTAGAATTGCAAATAAAATAGACACAAATTGTTTTCATTCTGAGCTTTGAACTTAGTTATTAGAAGGCTCCTGACTCAGAACCCAGGCAATATCACAGCAAAACGAATCTACCAGGCCATTTGGAGTATAGCAAGCTACAGGCACTAATAGTTCACTGGTGCTTGAGAGCTTTGTGGGCAATATCCTCCATTTCAAAGAGCGAAAGTGTAAAATAGTCAAATTTGCTTTTGTTGGGTGTGGAATGATTCCTGATATCTTCAGCAATCTCATTTCTGTGAAATGATGTTTACATTTCCTTGGAATTCCATATAACATACTGGTTAGAGCGCTAAAGGGCTGATTTTCAGCAAAGTCAGCTTCCTGGCAAATAAAGCAAAACACGAGAGTGCAACCCAGATAAATTGTCAATGCGGTTACAGTGTCGGAGACAATCAGGCTTCAACAATAATCAGCTGGTGACATACAAGCTTTCTCTTGTGGATTATCTTTGTATGTGTAATAGATAAACATTTGTGATTCAAGGACCGGTGCTTTGACTAAAGGAATTAGTTGCCATGAGTTGAATTACTAAAATATTAGTTACTTATTTTATCATTTATTGTTCTTGTAAATATATTTTTATCTTTTTAACTTCCCTAAACATATGGTAATCCTTCAAGACTAACACTTGGTGGCTTGTAAATATATTATATCCTTTTGTAAATCTTCATAGGAAAGACTGCCACTCAACTTTAGGAAACATTGTGGTCAAGTCTGATCTTGTCATCTGAAGCACTCGCAGATGAATGGCAAAGGTCACAATGCTGTGATTCATCTCCCGATCAAGATAGCGCCAGTGAACAACGATTCCTTGGGTGACATCTACCAGATAGTCAATCATTTCAGCTTTTGTATGTCTTCTACTTATTCTGTTTTCTTAATTTTATTTTTCAAATGGTTGGAGCCTGTGACTTATAGTCTGTGGTAATCCAATCGAATGAGCAAGTACTCTGCTGTCCTGAAGAAAACTCCAGGAGAGAAATGCAAGCACGAGCTACCACAAGGAGAAGCTCACAGATAAGACAGCAGACAATGATCAATCATTTCTGACTGATTAAAGTCTCGAGGAAGGTTGAAATATCAAGGCAAATGCGGCGGAGGGTGAGCGGTTCTTGAAGAGGATGCTGATTCGAGTCTTCGCCGTTGGAGGGGCTGCTGTTTCAAGTCACCACCCTGGATCCTGATATTCTTGGAGATGTTAATGAAATTCTGAGATCTGTGGATTGGACTGTAGCTCAAACTAACTGCAGTTCATATTGGCCTCTTTCAGTTCTATGTTTTGTTGTGTTCTCACCCATTCTTTCTTATTGCATATTGGGGGGCTGGGGGTTTGGGTGATCTGTTAGTTTTCAAATGAGGGAGGGGTTGGGAGTGTTTGGAGTTGGCGAGTTTTTGTTTCTTTTTCTTTTTGTGTTGGGGGGATGTCTTTCTTTCAACTACTTACATGGTTTTCTGTAGTCTACGGATCTCTGGAGAAGACAAGTTTCAGAGTTGTATTTTGCATACATACTTTGATAATAAAATGATCTTTTGAACCTTTGATTAATATTAAACGTTTAGAAATCAGAAATTTTACTCAACAAGAAATTAACAAAGTCAGTTAAGTGAGGTAAATACAGTAGATTCCAGTTAAGTGGGACTGGAATATATTTTGGCCCAATTAAACGGCTGCCATAATTAGCCGAAGTTTAATGGAAATAGTTAAAAAGGTATAAAAAAGACAAACTGCTATTTAACTGAGAACAACTTAGGCATTTCAATGAAATACAGAACAAATTAGAACACTACCAATACTACAATACTTTAAAACTGTGCATTGGTTTGTAATGGTTATCGACAGAGTAACTCATCCAGTGTATGCTGCCATGATCGTTTGATTGACAGTAAGTGAACAAGATCAGCACAGACAACGAGAGTAATTTTTTTGGCTAGTGTAATCTTCTGATGGCATTTTGGCGAGGGTCTGAAATTTTTTGAACTCAAAATAAAAAAAAAACAAAATGATCAAAAATCATTACTTTTTAAATCAGTGTCCGTCAGCCCAAATGGATAACATAACACAGAACACATAACTGACGCTATTTAAAAACTATATGCTCTATGCTTGGTGTAGTGTCTAACAGCACATAAGTGCACGCAACTGATGCTAGTTAGAAACTTCTCAGCAACAATCTCTTGTCCTAAATAAGCTACGTACTGTCCCAAATGAAGGAAATCCCAGCTACTATTTCAATTAATTATTGTTCTTTAAGAGTTATCTCAATAAACAGCTGACCTGATTAACCGACAGCCCAATTAACTGGAATCCACTGTATTTGAAAATAAAGGTTTTGGTCTGATAGATATTCGCTTCCTGGGCCAGGAGCCTCTTGCTTTAGCCAAGCTTAGCTTTCTAAACACAGCAGCTGCCACTTGTGAAGGTATGAATTAAAATTCCAATTCATATTTATTGCTTAGCTTCTGGTCATAAACAGGAGCTAGTCTTCAGTTCTTAAAATGCAAATGGCAAGCAACAATCAGTTTTAAGAATTAAAACACAGCTTTGCAAACAAACTCTGTCTATAGAAAACAGGATGTTGGGTCACTGCACAAGTTTTATTGTTGAAGGGATGCAGTATAAGACAAAGGTTTATTTAATTTGGCTTGTTTCAAAACAGACGACACTGGCTGAGTTGTTTAGTTCGTGGAAGCTTGCAGAACATATGGAGATAATCACTTAGCATAAAAAATAACTGATCTATTAATGTTGAAAGGTTTATGTGCTCAGAGAAGATAGCTTTAGAGCATTAATTATGGGTAGCTGTAACTGTGTCTCCAAAAAGTTTTTAGACCATGAAAAGGGTATCTGAGGAAATATCATATTTGTGTGAAGTCACCCAAGTGGCAAAGGAACTATATAAATTTAGAGCACAGTTCAAGCTTATTATAAATGGGATAAGGAACATCATAAAACATGGAAGAAACATGGGGTGAATAGAGTCCATCCCCCTGCCTTTGGTTTCTGCGATGGACAACTGGTTCATTTGCAACTTGGAGATAGGTCTTCTTAGCTTATAGGAATTATACCTGTGTTTTGAAAATCCTTGTGTTTTACAAATTATTTTTATATTTTTAAAATGTTTTATAAGTTAGAAATCCTCTTTGAGTTGTAAATATGTTTTAAAAATGAATGCTGTTCAGATTTAAAGAACATTTAAGGTACATTTTAGCTGGAAGAATCCTTTCCTTGGTAGGGAAAAGGACCCACCACTCAAATCGTGGGTATTGTCATTTAAGCTTGCCATGGAGAATAGAGAAACTAGTCTTTGAAAATTGGGCAGTTGCAATATAACCACCCTTTAGTGAAGGTAATTGTAGCTACTTATATTGGATAGGGCTTAAGGTCTTAGCCTGAGTTTAGAAATTTTTGGTCAGCAAATCCACTATCATCACAATGGTTGGAAACCTTTTCAAATCTTTAGTATATTAGTTGTGTCTACATTCCTATGGATTCTGTTAATATTAAAACCAGGTAGAATTTGGATCCAACTGACAATTCTCTCTGAATACAGCTTTGCCCCATTTACCACAGCTAGAGAGGCATGTGGAGCTGCTTATATAACTGGGGTTTGACATGAGTTTACTGCCTTGAGCAAGAACCATGATATCACTAATATAAATTCAGCCCTTATTTTGTTAGGAACCACTATCATAGTTGAACTTTTGGTTTGTAAGTAGTTGTCAATCAGATAAATCTTTTCTGGGAGAATATTATTGACTTTTTCTTTAAGTTAACAAAAACATTTCCTTCTAGGGTAATTGAATGACTAAAGTTAACTCACCATCTCCGCCAAGAGCCTTCTTTGTAAATTCAACCACAAAAGGATTACATCCAAATTTTTCATTTCACTTCAATAGTTTCTTAATGTCTATATGTTATAAGAATTTAGCAACATGATGGAAAGCAAATATTTTTCTCGGAGCAGAAACAAAACCCCAGTTATTAACCAAGTGCTGTGTTCATACAGTGTTTAACCCTTAATGGAAAAATGTGGATTAACAGCAAAGCAAAAATTGTATCTTTTTTTTTGTTTGTATGTCTGATACTGTGATGACCTCAATACATCATAGATCAAAAATACTGTATTTAACACATGATAGAAAACATGGGAAAAGGGACGGTGAGGAAAGCAAAGGAACTTTATATTGATGGCAAGCTATTAGCAACAGGGGCACGTAAGGCTATGATACTATTAAAAAAAATAGACCTTAATATAATTTAGATTAGGGACCAACTTTTCCTCAGTATCTAAAGGATCAATGGAGGTAAATCAGAGGTCTAGCTGTTTTCCACATTGGGAAAACCATATTCAGCACATGGTGCATATAAAACCATGCAGACTTTATGGAGAGCTACTACAAAAATTCTACTTGGCGCCCAAGTCTGGTGGTCATGAAGCAGAGGGACTCATTAATGCAGAGGGGATGGTTAAGAGTGTTGAAGATTGGGATGATCATCAGTATCTTAAGGTTACTTTGGGATATCAAAAGCGTGGAATTTATGATTAGCTAATCTCATGGTATATGTAGGTAGATACTTTATTGATCCCAAAGGAAATTACTTTATCATAGCAGCATTACAAGTGCACAGATATACAAATATTAGAAGAGAAGTAAGAAAGGACAAAAAATAAGTTACCACAAACAGTCTAACAGGAGGGGGTCATCACATCCCTGGCTATGGGTTGACTCATTATAGAGCCAAATGGTTGAGGGTAAGAATGACCTCGTATAACACGCTTTGGAGCAGTGCATTTGTCTTAGTCTATTACTAAAAGTTCTCCACTATTCAGCCAAGTTGGCATGCAGAGGGTGAGAAACATTATCCAGAATTGCCAGGATTTTCCATAGGGAATTGAATTGAAGATAGGGTGATGTGAGATTGATGTTGGGATTGGGAAGGAGGGTAGTGTGTTTCAGCAAGTACCAAGATTTGAACTGAAAGAAGGCATTATGCTTACAACTGGACTGGGCATCAGGGGCTGGGGTACACTCCAACAGAACCCCTCAAGTTTGTTTGTGCCTTATGGAAAACTCATTCATGACTGGGAATGTGTGAACAGTATGAATGAATGCTGTACAGGTGCCAGGGATGTACCCACAGACATTTGGTGACCACTCTGCATGACCAGACACCTCCTGACTTTGGTACCGTGGTAACAGAACGAATTGTGAACTATAGGATGCACATGGCACCCTCATGCATAACTTGACTAGCTTTCCAACGAAGAACATAGTAAGCAATGGAATGTCAAAGTCAGATCATCTTTCCAGTTTTAATCTAGAATCAGTAATCCATATGACCAAATAACTAAAGGATGAACACTGCTCATCTGCTGCATTTTAACCTGGATATTGCCTTTCCTTTGATTCAACAGAAACATTTTGCTCAGAACAAATGAAGCTTTGTAGCTTATCCTTTTAATTAATTACAGGTTTATGAGTTCTCCTCTTTTGAGTGTATAGAACCCAAGGACCTCAAAGTTTTTTCATGCAGCACAATATTTATGCATGCCATGCTATAGAATCATTTTAAAAAATCAATTGCTTCTGCTTTTGCTCCTGCAGCAACATTTCACTCAGTAACAGCAATCGTGAGCTTACTGTATTAACATATTCTCTTGGATGCTTCTTCGGCAAGCCCTGAAAGGGATCAGCTTGATAAGGTTCTAGGCTGTAGAAGCCAATGTTTGCAACAGCCTACCTATCCCTCACTGCAGTTCTCAATCAGGTCTCCCACAGCAGTATCCAGGTGCAGTTGCAATATTGAACTTTCTAACATCAACATCATTTTGTCACAGACCACAACCTTAACACCTCCTCGCCACAATGTAGCTTTTGCTTTGATCCTCTTGCTGATCTTCTAAATTCCAAACGTTCATACCTGGCAAACCCCCATTCCCAAACTGATGCTCTAACATTTTCCTTCGCAACTGCCTGAGCCTCCCTCCATGGCAAAACTCAGGATGTACAGTTGCCTGACATCTTCTACCCAATCCATCATTGTACAGCCTTTGTGTGAGCTGAACATGCAAAGATCAAAGTAATTTTATTATCAAGGTACATATATGTCACCAGATACAACACTGAAACTCATTCTCCTGCGGGCATACTGTATAAGTTCATAATGGAATTACAACTATAATAGAATCAGTAAAAGACCACACCAACTCGGGTATTGAACAGTGTGCAAAAGACAACAGGCAGCAAGTATAAAATAAAAAAGAAAGAATAATAAATAAATAAATAAATAAATACTGAAAACATGAGATGAAGAGTCCTTGAAAGTGAGTCCATAGGTTGTGGGAACATTTCCAATGATGGGGCAAGAGAAGTTGACAGAAGTTATTCCTTTTGGACTTCCCATTTTCTACTTGGTGAAATACACATACCATCCAAGGATGTCAGCAACAATTTGTTTTAAATGACTAACCTGCCCGGTGGTACTAATGAACTAAACAACCACTGATCGGTGGCACTGACGCCAATCATCATGAAGTGAATTGAATGGCAGGTAACGGCAGATTTTGTTTCGGCATTCAACACTATTGTTCCACAGACCTTGGTGAACACACTCCTATTCCTCAGTCTAACTACACCTCTGTGTAACTGGGTGTTGGACTTCCAAACCAACAGACCTCAGAGAGTCAGGATGCACAACCCCTCCTCCGTCCCCATCATCCTCAACACAGATGCCCCCCAGGGCTGTGTGCTGAGCCCATTGACTGCATAGCCAAGCACTCAAGTAATCACATTGTGAAGTTTGCCAATGACACGACGGTGGTGGGGCTCACCACCAGCAATGATGAGATGCTCTACAGAGAGGAGGTGGAAGAGCTTGACGCCTGGTTCAGGCAAGTAACCTCTTCCTCAAAGTCAACAAGACAAAGGAGATCGCTATCTACTGCAGGAGAACTTGCACACTCACACTCCTCTTTACGTTGGCAGACAGCAGTGGAAACTGTCAGCAGTTTCAAACTCCTCGCATTGCACATCACACACAACTTCTGATGCCCCCAGAACACATTCTACAGAATCAGGAAAGCTCACCAATACCTCTACTTTCTGAGGAGGCTGAAGACAGCCGGACAATTCACATCTATACTCACATCATTCTACAGATGCGCAATAGAGAGCATCCTAACAACCTACGTCACTGTATGATATAGAAACTGCACCACAGCGAACAGCAAGGTTCACAGTGGGTAGCTGAAAAAGCCCAACACATCACCAGCACCAGCCTACACACCATCAAGGTGCCATTAAAGGGCCAGTAACATCATGATGAATCCAACCCACCCTACTCATGGACTGTTTGCTTCACTGCCATCAGGGAGGAGGCTACATAACAACAACGCCAGCACCACCGGACTCAGAAACAGTTACGTGCCTGAAGCAGGAAGGTTGATCGACACCTTCAACCCACTAATCCATCCCTCCAGGCAATACTACTTTATCATTTCATGTCAGTTACTCTTGTGCCCGGACATCCAATCTATGTATACAACCTTTCTTATGTATTTATATTTATTGTGTTTGTTAAAAAAAATATTACAGTGTTTTAATTTGCGCTGCATTGGGGCAAAGTAACGATTATTTTGTTCTCCTTTACACTTGTGTACTGGAAATTACAGTAAACAATCTTGTATCTTAAAGCTATTGTCAGCAGCCATCTTCATGACCATTCAGAAATAATGCTTGAAAGCTCAGCACAACTGACAAAAATGTATCTCATGCTACATATGTTATTATGGTGTTTTCAGTTTTGTTTCCTAATATGGTATATACGGAAGTCACTTGTTCTGCTGACAGATAGAAGTATTTATGTCCAAGATGTGTGTCCTCATTCTTTTTATGTTGTATTTATACAATCAAATTAGCTTTGGAAACAAATGCATTTTCTATTGTAATAAACACAAACAAATTTGGTAATGAGAGCATTTAGATATTGAAAGATTTGTCTTTGAAGTGGTGAAGAAAATAAACAAGCTTTCATCAAACAAGAAATCCTAAAATTAAAACTAATTTCCGATACTGAAAACATAGAGCTTTTAGTCCATCTGGAGGGACACAGGAACCTAACCACAACAATCTGTGACATTAATCTGCATCATTACTAAGTGAAAAAAAGATAGCTAAGCAATAAGTTAGCCAAAAGATGGCATTAGAAATTGAACCGGTGACAGTAGTTTTGATAGCATCAGAGATTATCATATTTAAGGATTTTAACTCGATAAATGCGATGCTCAGTGACACAAACAAAATACACTAGTAACACAGAGAAACAGCATATCAGATTCCTTAAGAGGAACATTGATGATGGTAGAGTGGTGGATGTTGTATGCAAAGTGAATGTTGTATACCAAGGTCGTTCATGGTAGGCTGAGCCAAAAGATTAAGGTACATGGGATGTGCAGACTTGGTAGATTCTCGGCAGCATGGTGACGTAGCAGTTAATATAACACAATTACAGCACCAATGACCCAGGTTCAATTCCTCCACTGCCTGAAGGAGTTTGTACATTTTCCCCATGACTGTGTTGGTTTCCTCTGGGTGCTCTGGTTTCCTCCCGCATTTCAAAGACGTACAGGTTAGTAGGTTAATTGGTCACATGACTTGCTATTGGGCTGCACTGGCACATTGGGCTTGAGGGCCTGTTACTATATCTCTAAATTTTAAAAAAAACTGTATAAATAAACTAAATAACTTAACAATTATTTAGTTGTAACGCGCTGTAATGTTTCACTGCTAAGGTAATGGTTTCTCTGTAGCAGTAATGTTTGGGTTATGATGGAGATAGCAGGGGCTTTGGAATATGTGCCATCCAATGAGAGGCATGTTGTTCTTCCTTGTGGGTCTGGAAGCAGGGATTTCTTGGTCTTTTGTTGGTGGGAAATGAAGAGAGCAGACGTGAATGGAAAGAGTTGTAGACCGGCGGACAGAGTAGACGCGGAGTGAGGGTCCGACAGCAACGCTCGGAGGAGGTCAATGGGGAACGAATGGATGAATCCGTGAGCTCCAACATGCACACAAGACTGTTTCATTAAAGTGGACCCTTTTTCTTTTTATTTTCTTTACTAACCCTATAGTCAGAATAAGATTTATAAAGTTCGGTCGTTTAATTGCATATGGTGTACTGTCTGATAGTTTGCGGTTCGGAATTGTAACTGGGAAACACATTACTCAGCAGCCACAAAAAAATGAGATTTCTCAGTTTGGCTGGGTCAGAGGCTGTCTTCCCCTAGACAAATGCATGCTGGCTGAGCCTGAGGATTACATAGTAACTAAATCAATTGTCTTCATCATGGAAGAAAGAGGATAGTTTTGAGTGTTTTTCTGACTAGACGCTTGTGAACAATGGTCCTCCACAAGGATCAGCACAGGGACCTCTTTTGTTAGGGACACACATAAATGACTTGGAAAAGGAGTCAAGGGGCTGGTTAAGTATGTGTGCAGATGACACAAACATTGGCAGAGTTGTAGATAGTAACAATAGTTGCCAAATAATTCATCAGGATATGGAACAGATGCAAATATAGACTGAGAAATGGAGGTGTTGCACTTTGAGAGGTGAAATGCAAGTGGAATGTATACACTAAGTAGAATAACCCTTAAAAGCATTAGTATTTCCATTAGGAGTCTAGGATCCAAGGATTCATTACCTCAGAATAAAGGAAATGTCTTCTTAAAACTGAGATTTAGGAATTTCTTCAGCTAGAGGGTGGTGAACCTGTGGAATTCATTGTCACAGAAACTTGTGGAGGCTAAAACATTGATATATTGAAAGAACTTGATTGGTAAGGGAGTTAAAGGTTGTGATGAGAAGACAGGAGAATTGTGTTAAAGAAATCAGCCATGATTGTCTGCCAGAGCAGATTTGATAGGTTGAAAGGGAACGAGTAGACTGCACCCATTCTTCTGCTTATCCAGAGCACCTTTGTGCTCCAGTTGCACAAATTCATGATTCTCACCAGCATTCTGAATGCTTCTTTTCCACTTTCAGCAACTGTGACCCAGAGATTCCAGAGCATCAATGGGAAGGTACACTTTTTCCAACAAGGTTTTTAGACACATCCTTGAACCTTTGTTGACTTAATCACATTACAAATTCTGTTTTACTTGCACCATTGTCATTTAATCTATCCTCCCTTCTATGATATATGTTAATCATTACCCCACCCCCTTCACCATGTAGCCAGCACCCTGCTTGGCCTAATATAGATAATGGACTGGCTTTATACAATGTTATTGACAATTGTATCCTCCAAGTCTTCATTTTCATTGTAACATTCAAAATGATTGTTGATACCTTCAAATTCTTTGTAGTTCCTAACTTGTTGAAGCAGTGAAATCATTTCATTTTCATTTCCAGTCACTTCTGGCATCTCCAACCTTGAATGCTTGAAACCGCAGTGAACAAAATAGTTCTGAATTGTCCTACTGCTTATTTCTTGCCAAATATCAGTGATAAAAAATGATTGCTTGTTAAGCACAAGCACCCGCAACTGTGCTATTTAAAAACTGTTCCCCCTAAGCACGGTGTAGTGTTTAACAGCTACGCAAGCGCACACGACTGGCGCTAGTGTCTCAAATAAATAAAGTGGATCCCAGTGATTTTCTCAATTAGTTTTTGCTCTTTAAGAGTTGTCCCAAATAAGCACCTTCCTCAATTAACTGATGGCCCAATTAACCAGATTCGACTGTACTCATTTTATATGAATATTGAAGCTCATTGTGAATGTTTACTGTGCAAGTGAAAGATATCATCGTATATATTTGGATTTTCAAAAGTTACTGGTGGTTAAAGGCGAAAACCATGATCTAAAATGAGCCATACTTTTATTATATCCTCAACTGCAACAACTCATGCATCTGGAGGCCAGTTACTTCCATGGTATGAATCACTTCAACAAATACACAATGAACGAAAGGAAAATGATGGTTTTAGATTTTAAAAAGTCTGCAATTCATCCTTAAGAATCCAGAAAACCAAACAACATTGCAATGGACCTGGCTGATGCTCAGCTGGTATGATTTGAACTATATTATGAGCATACAGAATTGTTGAGTTTGTTCAGCACAATGAATGAACCTGCAGTCATTACACAGCTGATGATGAACCAATAGAGTTACACTGCATGGAAACAGGTCCCTCAGCCCAGCTCAATCATTTTGCATACCTCAGCTAAACCCAAGAGCCTACATTTGCCCCTTATCCATTTATACTTATTTAAGGTCCATGTACCTCCTTTAAATTTGTAACTACACCAGTCTCCTGCACTTCCAAATTTAGGGATTGTATACAATACTTTGAAAATTGTGTATTTTATTTGCATATTATCCATACAATTCACACAAGTAGAATATTACTCATCTTAAAATATCGATAACTTAAAAAAAAATGAATGGAGAAATACCTCTTCTAAAGAGATAATCACTTCAAAATAGGACATTATTTCTTGAAATATGCAGCTATTCATAAAACTGAGTGGAAAGGACAGCAGAGGTTTTGATCCCTGTATTTAGAACATAAATTCAAGGGGAATAGAATATAAACGCTAGGAGATAATGCTGAGCCTTTATAAGACATTAGTCAGGCCACACTTAGAGTATTGTCAACAGTTTTGGGTATATAGCTAGGAAGTAGGAACATGGAGAGGAGAAGATGGCGGTGTGACACAGCACGCGCAGCCACTGCGGTGATGAATATCTGTTATTTGTCAAGTAGGATGCTGTGCACAATTCTGATTTGATGGAGGCAGACGTGAGAGCACGGAGGAACATCTGGTGAAACTTCGGAAATGCCTGTTTCGCTGCCGCTGCTACTGTGTGATCCAAAATCTCCGGAGGGGAAGGCCCCAAATCCTTGGCTTTGCTTGTTGCTCGGCGGCCAGGCCAGGGTTGAAGTGCTCAGCAGAGATGGTGCTCAGTGCTCGGTGTTGGAGGGCTGGTCAGAGGCTCGACGTTTTCGGACGGACTCAGAGGTGGCTGTGGTCAGGTGCTTCCAGGGTGCTGTATCGGCAAGTTTGCGGTGCTGGAAGCTCATGGCAGGGAGAGTTTCTCCCTTCTACCGTCTGTGTGAGATATTGGGGCTATCGGGACTTGGAGACTTTTTTTTTTACCGTGCTCATGGTCTGCTCTTATCAAATTATGGTATTGCTTTGCACTGTTGTAAGTATATGTTATAATAATGTGTTTTTTGTCAGTTTTAGTCTTGGTCTGTCTTGTGTTTTTGTGATATCATATTGGAGGAACATTGTATCATTTTTTAATGCATGCATTTCTAAATGACAATAAACGAAGACTGAGTGTCCTCATAATCCAATCTAATCTAATATCTCAGAAAGGATGTGTTGTCATTGGAGAGAGTCCAGAGGAGGTTCATGAGGATGATTCCAGAAATCAAAGGGTTAACATATGGGGAGTGTTTGGCAGCTTTGGGCCTGTACTCACTGGAATTTGGAAGAATGTGAGGGGGAGGGGTGGATATCTCATTGAAATCTACCGAATGTTAAAAGTATTAGATACGGTAGATGTGGAAAGGGTGGTGGGGGCATCTTAATCTTCTGAATAAGCCTCCCATTAGGGAGCTTGTCAGATGCCTTAGTAAAATCCATGCAGACAGCATCCACAAGCTCTACCTTCCTCAATCATTCTTGCCACCACATCAAAAACCAAATCAAGTTAGTAAGATATGACTTGCCCTGTACAAAGCCATGCTGGAACTCCCTAATTAGGCCATGGTTTTCCAAATGTTCTTAAATCCTATCCTGAAGAATTCTCTCCAGTAACTTCCTTACCACTGGTGTGAGACTTATGTCTCTATCGTTTTCAGACCTATCCCAGGTTCCTTTCCGAATAGTGGAACACTAGCTATTCACCAGTCCTCCTGAACCTGGAGGCGACATGAAGATATTGGCCAGCAAACTCATCTCTTGCCTTTTTCATTAACCTAGGGTGTGGCATAGTGGCATCAGCGCTGGACTTCAGAGCGAGAGGTCCCGAGTTCGAATCCAGCCGGCTCCCTTGCACACTCCCCATCCGTGCCTGGGTTGAGTGTCGAGCTAACAACTCAACCTCGTAAAAATAAACCTGGAGAGGGATGGGCTCCTCCAGGTTTCAGATGCCCAAGACACGACATACGATGAGCATACCAAAAAGCTTGTCATGACAAAGCCCCAACGACTCCACCAGGAGTTAAAGGCGCACACACATATATTCCATCAAGTCCTGGGGACTTATCCACCTTAATACTCTTCAAGAGACCCAACACTTCCTCCTGCTTTACCCCAAAATGTCTTATTTCAGCACTATCCTCCACGCCCTTCTCCTTGGTAAATATTGATGTAAAATACTCATTTAGAACCTTACTCACATCCTCCACATCCAAGCAAACGTTCCCCCCTTTATCCTTGAACAGTGCTACCCTCTCCCTAGTTATCAAGTTTATACTGAGATACCATGACCAGCTTTGGTGTTCCTGGTCATGAAGGGGAGGGGAAAAGTCATTCACATTCCTTTCTTTCAAAAAGAGCAAGCACGCATAATGTCAGTTAAAGACAGCACTCAGTTGACTTAGGATACCGTTTTGTGACCTGCTAGCTCTATTGCATGAAAATTTGTAAGCATTTGTGGAATTGTATCTGAAAAAACTTGGAAAACATAGGAGGGGAGCTCTTCAGTGTTGGTAGAAACATTGAAATTCTCATCTGATGCTAGCAACATTTCCAAAACCTATTTAGATTTCCTTGGCATTTCAAGCCTTTCTAAAAATTCTTCTCTTTCTCATCATGAGATTTTAGAAACATAGAAAACATGAACAGGAACAGGACAGTTTGCAGAATGTCTCTATCTTCACAAACCTCTGGGGCAGAGAGCTCCAAATAGAACAACATTCTGAGAGAAGAAATTCCTTACCATCAGTCTGAAAATGATCAATACCTCATTTTGAAGTTATGCCCCTGATTCTAGATCCCCTCATTCAAGTCCTTTTCATAAAATTAAAAGATAATCAAACATGATTTTCTAAATGTCTTGCTAGTATCTTCTCAATAACAGACTCCAGAATAGATGCTAGGATAACTGTTTTACTTTTTCCTGTTTTCTGTCTCCTCCTTATCATGAATTGTGGTGATATGTTTACAGCTTCCAATCCTCTGGGAGTTACTCAGAATTCAACAAAATTTAGTACATTACAACCAATGCATCCACCTTCTGTGCAGTCACTTTCTATAAAGCCTTTGGATACATAATATCAAGCCAAGGGATCTGTCCTTCTGCCCTGCCCCATTAATTTATTTAGTACTATTTTTCTAATGACAGGGATTTTTTAGGTTTTTCATTCCTTTTCAGCCTGTGAAGATCTATTATTATTTGGATATATTTAGTATCCTCTACTGTGAAAAATGTTCTAAACTAAATATATAGAGTATCATCTCATGTTCTAAGGGACCAATGTTTACTTTATCTACTCTCTTTCTTCTCATTTAGCTATAGAAGTTCTTAGCATCTGTTTTATATTTTTGGTTGTTTACTCTCAAACTCTGTCTTCTCTTTCTTAGTAATTCTATCAGACATCCTTTGCTAGTTTCCAGAAGTCTTCCAATCCTACCCCTGATCTTTACCTTCAAATTAATACAATTAATCTTCTCCTTCAAATTAATACAATTCTAAGATGTTTAATTAATCATGTATCCTTCTTGTATGCACCCTCTATTCTCACTAGAACATATCTTGGCCAAGATTTATGAAATACTTCTTTAATTATCTGCCAATGCTGATTTATTGACTGTTAACTTATTTGTCCACTCACGTTTAGCAACTTGTCTTCATACTATTACCACTGGCTTTATTTAGGTTTAGGACACTAATTTCATTCCAACATTTCACACACCCTCAAATTCTGTTTGAACATCTGCCACACCATGATCATTTTTGCTAGGGGATCCTTCACTGTGCAATCATTAATTAATCCTGACACATACTTGTCTAAAATAGCCTGTTTGCTGGTTGGTTCTTCAATATACAAACAATGTAGTACTTTAGGGAGCCATCACAAACAAGCTCTGTGAAGTCATTTATGGGCTATCCTCGTTGTTTTAATTAAATTCATCTAAAGAATAATTAAATTAAATTAACATCATTTGTGCTTATTGCCATGCCTTTCTCTTAACCCCCATTATCTTTTGTACCAGTTGTGCATACACATCAGGAAACAGAAGCATTTCCACTGTCAGCTCATAATATTAAACGTGATGCTTTCTCGTCTGCATTTTGCTGCCAGATTGCTGCTGCTCCTTTTAGTGGAGCCATTAGCTCATTCGTTACAAATTCCTGATGAACGCCAAAGATGATCTCTCATGGCAGATTGACAACTGAGAACCAATTTTGTGGTGGGAAGCCAAAGAGACATAAGGGCTGTATAGGAGTGACTTTGAAATGGCGCCAAACAGATCAGAAATCTTACTGAAAAGACATCTATAAAAGCACTTTATTTTGGGCCCCATAGTATTGCTGATGCTGAATGTCTGAGGAAGTTTCGCATGAAAACCACTACTGTCTATCTAGCATAGACAAGTTTCACATCATTCAATTTGTCAATGCTCAGTCCAAATAAAAGATCTCATCAAATGACAAACGATGCGCTACAAAATTGAGATGTTCTTTTAGCTGACAAGTTCAATATTGAAGATGGACACAGACAAATCTTCCCAGTACTCCTTAAGAGTATCTACAGATTTCTTGTTGTTGCAGCAAGCACACCTTGTGATACAAACAAGTTTAAAAGTTACTTTTTCACAAATACAAACCACATTTCTTTACTAATCAGTGCCTTCTCTGTTCCCTTCTATTTTACTTCCCTTTGGTCTCCCTGATCACATATTTCCTCAACTTTATGCAGTATGCTGTCACAAACTCCTAGAGCTAAAATGTCCAACTGCATACCCTGAAACATTAATGCTTAGAAGAGGGGCTGGGAACTGATCCTTGCTTTCAGATTTGAAACTTCATTAAACATTTTTAAATCACAAGACATGTGGACAATGTATCAATTATTAAAAAAACAGATTTTTAGTTTGTGGCTTACATTTTGTAAAAATTATGAGACAAACCACAAAACCGAGAACATTCCATTCAAATTCAGTTTGTAACTCTAGTTGAAACTGTCCAAATTATGACACTTAAAATGTTTCTTCTACTAGCATCCTATCGTTTATGTTGCAATTTAATTCTTGCTGTCGAGTTGAAGGCACAGTTCACCATTTACCTACGATTGTCAGTAACATCCTGATTCACTGATACTGATTTTGCATACTAGGAAGAGCAAAATAGTTTTATACCTCACTACTATCCTTCAGTATCACCATTAAGTAGTATGTTTCCCATTTTCTCCAGTATGGTGCACTCCAAATAGAAAGAACCAGGTGTCTCACACAAATGTCTCCAATCTTCTAGAATTACGACCTTTAAAAAAATGTGCACTAAACTTGCCTTTTCAAAAAGATATTTGAGATCTGAGGGAATGTCAAATGAACTTTCAACACCATCATAAAATTCCCTGTCCCTCTTAAATCTCTGCAACTACAATTCAAAGCCTCTCTTTTTATTAAGTAACACGTGCCTTTTAGGTATTAATCTTCTCCATCTCTTTCAATGTTATCATTTATCAAACCCCTACTGCGAGCTGGCACTAAGCCGCAATGAAATAGTAATTGATGTGTTTACAGGAGTCAACACATTTAGTTTAATATATCCTTTTGAGTTAAGTTAGAGTATCAAAGTCCGTCTCTATTTCTCAGAAGCATAATGTTGGGAAACATACGTTCTCTGTTACAGGACTGCATGAAAATATAATTCAAATATTTATTTGAAAAGATGTCTAATGGTCATAATTTCCTGGCTGCTCGTAGTTTGTGATATTAAAAAAAATGAAAATGCTAACATTGGCCCCAGTGCTAGTCAGTAAAATTTGAAAGCCCTGAAAATCCCTAATAAATATTTGTGTTTGTGCACATCCAGAGTCCCTCAGCCATAATTGTTTTTTTGGCACTATTTTTAACTTATGGATTGTTGATTGTGATGCAGCATTTCAATGAAACATGGATAAACATATTTATCATTCAGGTTTAATATCAGTGTGGTGCCAGCAAATGGATTAGAATATATGCAAGTCAATGTCAGTACTATAAAATTACAACACCACATGTTCAAGTCTGATGCAGGCACTTTTGCCCATTACATCAAGGAGTGTTGGGGCATGTTTTTTCAACCATACCTGCGCAGTGGGAAGTTAAATGTCCACCTTCAGAGGTATCAGTTACTATTGTCCTATCGATAGCTGAGCATTCAAAACTTGCTCTGCATCAGTCCCATTAACTTTACATCATGGGCTTTACACCAGCCAGAGTGTGAACATGCAATAGTTAAAGCACCTATTCACAATTTGCTTCAATTCATCTCCTGCTATTGGCACAAAGGAGTTCCTTCAATAACTTCATCCAGATATTATTGTGGAACTTAAAGCAGAAGCAGAGCTCCCATAGCATAATTATTATTTGTTAGGATATAGGGAATGCTTTATTTTGCTTTTTGTCCCCGCTTAGGATTTTAAATTAACTAAAAACTGTTATGCTGAGATATGTGCATACCACGCTTACAAATATCTACCAGATTAATTTAATGTGTTGCCAGAAATTACTTTTTCCAATCTACCTCAAGCTTTCCTTTGAAAGCCACTGAATTAATATTAATGAGAAGACAAGTTTCTTTTCCTTTCAATGCTGCCTGACAGGAAATTCCCTGTGTGATTTGCAAAGGCGGAACATTTCATCACATATATGCGTTTGCTTTTTGAAATTAGCAGCCAACTTTTCCACTAGAAAAAATACCGCAAAATGTAGAAAGAATTCACAGGACGACTGGGAAGATAAAATTTTGCAGTTTATTTTGAGGTCTTTTGAAAAACTGTTTCTTTCCTCTTAGTATCTCAGTATTGCATAAAAGTTCCCTAGATAATGCACATTGTTTAGGGGAAGACATAAAGCACAATAAAGCAGTCAACCTAGGTAGTAGCAGGTCCAGCAAATATTGGCTCCTGATGTGAATGTGAATATCCTTGTAGTTTCTCTCTCAAAAACACCTATTCTTGGGCGTTTCTGTGAGGATTGCTGTTTCTCTGATGAAACAGAGCGCTAGCAATGACAAAATTGTGTTCCAACACTTTGTTAGGATGAATATACTGTGGTTGCTTGGTTTCCCCATTCCCTTCTTCAAAATTGCACCTTTCCAAAGATTTCTCTTCCTACTGACTTTTGGTACTCTGGGGAGGATGAATGACTTGCTGTTGGAGAGGTGTTCATATTGTTCAGAGAAAGCCAACAGACTGAGATCACTGAGAAAAATGGTGAAGAGTGGTGTCAGAATAGCAGCTTGGAATATCATCAGCTGTTACCAATAGCAACAATGGTGTTCAATACAGCAGCGAACTTTAAATCATCATTGCTGCTCAGGGAATTAATGATTACACCATTCACAAAATAGTAAGTCTGCCAAGTGCAGATCCTCCAAGGAAAGATGCATGGCAAATATACTGAGTAAATTGTGCTGAGGTAGAGAGGTATTGTTTCACTGCAAACACAATAATAACATTGAGCATGTTCTGGGACTCACCCTGACGAAAACCAACATGTTTTCATGAAACAACATACATCAAAGTTGCTGGTGAACGCAGCAGGCCAGGCAGCATCTATAGGAAGAGGCGCAGTCGACGTTTCAGGCCGAGACCCTTCGTCAGGAGGGTTTTCATGAATATGTTACACTTCAAACAGACAATCTACTTGCTAGTGAGTGGGAGTAGCCCATTTGATCAAAATCAAATATTAAATAATTGCAATTTCATTTCACCTCTTTCCCTACGTTTTCATTTCATTTTATTTCAATAGATTGACTTCAAGAAGTAATTCAATTTGGTTGACATTAGAAATAACAGAGTAATATCTTTTTTAGAGAAGTTTTTTGTATGAGTTCTTCAACTGAAAAACTTCTCTTTATTGATTAAATAATCAATACCTATCAGAAGAATTATATTATAATAATGCCTAATAATAATACCTGAAAGTAGTTGATTTGAAAACCTTTTCTCAAATTAAACTCTTGGAGACAAGGATTATGGATTCATTAAAATGGATCTGATTGAAAGGGTGACCATCAACCGCTGTTTACTCACCTGTAGAACACAGCCATATGGGAGGGCTTGTTTAAAGAATAGAGCATTGGACATCAACATCACCAATACATGACCCTATGACTGCACATCTTTAAGAACTGGGAATGGACAGAATGACAAAGTGTTTTCAACTATTTGCTGAGTGAGTCAAGACCCCTGAGGGATAGGGATCATTCTACATACCTGCTCCAAATGCAAAGAAAAAACTTTTATCTGGGTTTGCCTCCAGAAGCTCTGTCACCCTCTTGCCCATTCTTTCATTTCTTTTGTAGATTAACTCTTGGCGAAAATAGTTGTCTATCTCCTGAGCTGTCACCTGCTCGTGCGGCGGAAGGGTGGTGTTGATAAAGTTAGGCAGCTGTGAATAGAACAAGCCAAGTGATTATTATTGTGAGAATGGCTGCTAGATACATATGACAGAAAATACAGAATCAAATGCTTTACTGATGAGATAAGATGGATTTGCTTAAATTGAGTTGAGGTGAAAGAATCTTTTAGCTGCTAAACCATTCTGGTAATTTTGACTTGTTTACTTTAAAGTGCTGTTGGAGTTAAAAAAAAATCTGATTTTCTATAAAATTATTTGGAGCTCCCCAGTCCCTATATACTTATAAAGCAAGAAGACATCTTGCTTATGCAAAGTTGGAGGATCTCAGCTGAATAATCATTAGTGACATTATATTTGGGGGTGTGCATCAGAGAAGGTTGGGATGGCCCTTGGTGGTGATGTACCTGTAACCCACAAGACTCTTGGCCTAGATTAATCCACCATTTAGGCAAAATATCAGGCTGGATTAGCATTTAGCTGGATAGACTGCTAAAATGCTCAGGAATGGAAAGAACAAAGAGGAAGTTGAATAATATGGTGCATGTGGTACAGTAGTAGAAGGAAGTGAATGTGTCGCAACCCTCGAGCAATTCTCATTGTGGTGGTCTCTGACACAGGTAAGTTTAAAGTAGGCCCAAATGATCTGGGATAGTCATTGGTGAGGATTCACTGCCAGGAAATTGTCTTATGGCATTTTTATTATGGTTTTGCCCTTTGAAGAGACACTAAACCCCGATCTACGCATCTATTATGGACTGCTGTCTGCTATACTCACAGACATCCCACCCTGCAAAAGCTCATTTCATGGAGGTAGAACCACCAATTGGCGGCAGACTTCCGGATTTTCCGGGAGAGGTGGGATGTCTGCAATAGAGTAGCTCCTTAGCAGCTAGCCAGCTAGTTTAAATAACGTTAGCTATGCTAATGAACGAATGACACCTGTTAAACTCACCTCAACATGTCTTTTACAGTCTTAACCCACCATAGGCAATAGAAAAGTCACTGTTGCAAACAGTGCAGCGAGCAACACTGTCATTATTTCTGATCCCTATTAGGCAGGGGTACATTTTAGTGTAGTCTGGGATGACGTACATTTTATATTTCCTTTTTTTGGAACACTCTGCCATGTTGCACGTTCTCTCTCTCTTGTGGCCACTCTCGCTCTCGTGGTCTCTCTCGCGCTCGCTCTCTCTCACGCTCTCTCTTTCTCTCTCTCCCTCTCTCTTGCTCTCAAAAAAATTGATTTCCAGGACATTGTATATAATTTGCGGGCATCAAAGAGCCACTATTAATATGCGGGAGACTCCTGGAACTTCCGGGAGAGGTGGGATGTCTGTACTCAGGTTGGCAGTGGCGGTCACAGCAGAGCCAGGAGAAAAGTGTCAGCACTGTCAGAGGGATCTCTTCAGGTTGCATTGAAGAGAAAGTGTGGGGACTATGTGGGAGAAGTGACTTAGAAGGTAGGAAATATAGAGAAGGTGGAGTCATGGGAGGAGGATCGAAGGATTTTAGTGGCATATGAACGAACCCACTAGACTGTGGTGCAGCATGTTTAGGCAGGTGGGGTGGGATCCATTCAGGCTGGAGCTGAGCCAGGGGTTGTGATCAATGGACAGATGCTGCATGTTATGAATAAGCGGCAAGCACCAATCGGTTCAGTTTCTTGCCATTTTTCTGCTGAATGGCTTTAGCAATTCAATCCATTCATTAATCTTGTTCAGGTCTCACTGATGTGTCTGGTTTTAACTTCATGGGCCAGGAATTTTGAAACCTGTACATTTGCTTTTCTCAGAAAAATAGCGATACAGGACAGTAGCAGGAGGAGTAGGCCTGCACCATTACCTTTACTGCCCTTTGTATCTAGAAATAGAACATAGAAATCTGCATCGCATTACAGGCTTTTTGGCCCACAATGTTGTGCCGACCATGTAACCTACTCTAGAAACTGCCTAGAATTACTTCACTGCATAGCCCTCTATTTTCCTAAGCTCCATGTACCCTATTAGAAACATAGAAAACCTACAGCACAATACAGGCCCTTTGGCCCACAAAGCAGTGCCAAACATGTCCCTATCTTAGAATTTATCTAGGGTTATCCATTGCTCTCTATTTTTCGAAGCTCCATGTACCAATCCAGTCTCTTAAAAGACGTTATTGTATCCGCCTCCACCACCATTGCCGGCAGCCCATTCCACACACTCACCACTCTCTGCATGAAAAACTTACCCCTGACATCTTCTCTGTACCTACTTCCAAGCACCTTAAAACCGTGCCCTCTCGTGTTAGCCAATTCAGCCCTGGGAAAAAGCCTCTGACTATCCACACAATCAGTACCTCTCATTATCTTGTACACCTCTACCAGGTCACCTCTCATCCTCTGTTGCTCCAAGGAGAAAAGGCTGAGTTTACTCAACCTATTCTCATAAGGAATGCTCTCCAATCCAGGCAACATCCTTATAAATCTCCTCTGCACCCTTCTATGGTGTCCACATCCATTTACTATTTACCGTATTTACTTCTTACTCCTTCAATTACTTGGCCTCCAAAGTCTTCTGTGGTAGATTTCTACAGGTTCATGATACTGGGTGAATAAACATTCCTAAACATCTTATACTATTTGCTAAAATTATTTCCTTTGGTTTTAAACATTGAAGCCAGGGGCATGACCACTCTGCATCCAGCCTCCAGAAGCTGCATGTTATGAATAAGTGGCAAGCACCAATCGGTTCAGTTTCTTGCCATTTTTCTGCTGAATGGCTTTAGCAATTCAATCCATTCATTAATCTTGTTCAGGTCTCACTGATGTGTCTGGTTTTAACTTCATGGGCCAGGAATTTTGAAACCAGTACTTTTAATTGTGCCATTTGGGACAAAAGTTTTTGACTCCTTCGTTTGTGACATCGTCCCTATCAATATACACTCAGTGTCCACTTTATTAGGTATAGAAGGTACATGGTCTTGATCTTGTTCATGGTCTCCTTCTGCTGTAGCCCATTCACTTCAAAATTTGACATTCAAAGATGCTCTTCTGCATACAACTGTTGTAACACATGGTTATTTGAGTTACTTGTCAGCTTGGACTAGTCTGGCCATTCTCCTATGTCCTCTCTCATTAACAAGGCCTTTTTGCTCACAAACTGCTGCTCACTGGATATTTTGATGCTTTTTTGTACTATTCTCTGTAAACACCAGGAGATCTTCAGTTTCTATGACACTCATACTACCCCACCTGGCACCAACAATCATTCCAATGGTTAAAGTCATTTAGATCAGATTTCTTCCTCATTCTGATGTTTGGTCTGATCAATAACTGAATCTCTTGACCATATCTGCATGCTTTTATACATTGAATTGCTGTCACATGATTGACTAATTAGATATCTGTATTAACATACAGGTGTACAGGTGTACCTACTATAGGGCCACCAAGTGTATTCTTCTATTTTTTTCTACCTTACGTGTTGTCAAATCATTTGTTAAATTGACTAGTGTTCAAATGACCACATTCCATCTACTGTTTGGGTAAAGAAGTTCCTACTGAAGCAAACTTATTGATAAATCATCCTATCTTTGTGCCTGTTAGACCTTGTGTCCTTTGCTAGTGGTAATAGTTTCTTCATCATTACTCTAACAAGACCTTCCATCATCCTAACATTTTCTCTTTTTGAGAAAACACATCCCATCTGTTAAGTGCTTTATGGATAGGCAGCTAACCCTGAAACACTCAGGAAATGAGATTCTGGTCAATTTCTTGTTAGGAGCAGCCAAGCAGTCTGAATGAATATATACGTGTATATTAAAATTTTTAGTAATTTCTCATTCGGTTATTCTTGGTTTGAAGTACTTCAGTTCTGTCAAATGGTCCTTTAAAACATAACACTGATACTTAGTGATACACTTGGATGCATTCATCCAATCTTGCTACAAGTGCAGCGACACTGTATGGTTGAAAGTCACCAAGTAAGCAACACCAAAATCTGGTGGAAATTTGGAAATTTTATCATAAGGCCATAGTGCCCTGAACATTGTGACCCTGAGCTCTTACCTTCCTAAACACCAAAACTGTTTACAAGAAGGGGATGAGCAGACTCTATTTTCTAAGGAAGCTGAGATCCTTCAGTGTGTGCAACAGGATGTTGGAGATCTTTAACCAGTCTGTTGTAACGAGTCCAGGCTTCTTTGCGGCTTTATGTTGGGGGAGCAGCATCAGTACTGGTGATGCATAAAGACTAAATAAACTCATCAAAAAGGCTGGATCTGTCCTTGGCTACAACATGGACGACTCTTTTGAATTAGTGGTGGACAGGAGGTCACTAAGCAAACTGTTATCCATTATGGGCAATCTGGAACATCCTCTCAATGACCTACTGAATAAGCAGAGAAGTACCTTTTCAAACAGACTCATTCAGCTCTGCTGTCACAAGGATCATTACAGAAAATCTATCCTACCAAATGCAATAAGTATATACAACAGTTCATCTCTGTGCGACAGGTGAAAACATATCATAGTACAATAGTCTCTGCTGTATTATTTAGTACATTATTATTGCACATTGGTACACTATTGTAATATTATTACTATTTTAGACTCTTATCATTTTGTATTTATTATTAGTTAGCACACTGCTAGATGTGTTTTTAAATGTTGCTGCTGTAACGAAAGAATTTCTCACTTGGGATCAATAGTATTATCATTATTAAACAAATATAGTATACATTCAACACACATCAAAGTTGCTGGTGAACGCAGCAGGCCAGGCAGCATCTCTAGGAAGAGGTACAGTCGACGTTTCAGGCTGGGACCCTTCGTCAGGACGTCAGTATACATTTTTTAAAGAGGTTATAGTCCTTTCCTGAAATAATAAAACTACCCTAATAAGTACATTTGCTAAATGCAGTTGAGTTATATGTCAAAAAAAATTATACTCCTGTGAGCTTTTAGGCTCAATATTATCAGAGGCAAATGTAAATACTTTTCAAGAGAGGACTACAAAATCTATAGCTTTTGAGAAAGGTAATAAAAGTGATGACTTTAAAAGAGGGACCAAAATCCCAATCAAAGAGGATTGTCTTAAATAAAAACTGGAACTACTCTGCCACTTGGAATACATCTGTCGGAAGAAAAACAGAGGTAATGTTTCAGGATGAAGTTCCTTCTTCAAAACTGGGAAAGGAATAAAAGGCAACACACATAAAAGTTGCCGGTGAGCATCTGCAGATATCCTCGTGTTTGTGAAGAAATAAAAGGACCTTGTTAAACAATGGGGAGGGAGGGGGAAGGTGATGTCTCTGATACAGTGAAACCAAGGTGACCATGGGGATAAGATGTAAACAAGATTATTTGCTCAATGATTGAATGGCAACAGTTAGAGAATGGGAACATGGGGTAAAGAACATAGGCTATGAAATACAGAGGGTCAGTAGGTCACAATGGAAAACTCAGAAAAGTAAAAAGGGTGAGAAAATAACAAACAAGCTGAGCCAGTATTATAGAAGGGTAGCTTATACAGACAGAAAACAAGTTACCAGCAGTTGTAGACCTAAATATCAAGTACACAAGACTGCAACATGCCCAGACAGAAAATGATATGCTGTTCCTCAATCTTGTAATGGGTTTCACTGTGATAGCAACATGAAGCCACAGACTGATAGATCAGAGTGGGAATGAGAAAGGGAATAAAAGTGGCGAGCAATGGGCACATGCCCAGCTGGACCTATTGGGCTTGCCTGCAAACTGCGCATTTCACATCTGCTACATTCTTTTGTCTGCTTTGTGCTTCACGTTAACTAATTTCATTCAGACGTTAACCAGATGACTCTGTTTATAGCTTATCCCCATGGTCACTCTGGTTTTACTCTGAGGCAACACACTTCTTGCTCCATTGACCTGCTCCTCAGTTTCACCGAGAGTCTTTGACCTGAAATATATTTCCCTTCCCACAGATGCAACCTGACCAGCTGAGCATTTCCAGCACTTTCTGTTCTTATTTGAAACCTCCAGCATTTGTAGTTCCTTTTTGTTTTCAGTATAAAGATAGTTACACTTGCAGAGAAGGAACCAGAAAGGTAGCAAAGGCCAGGCACAGATTGATAGACAGGGAAATGAAAGAATTCCAGGAACTGTTGGTGAGAACCTTATCGGTAAAAGTGCTTGCAGGGACCAAAAAGTAAGGCTGTAAAACTGCATAAGAAGGTCTGCTTAGCTTGTTAGCTCCATGACTCTAAGTCATCACAATGTGACTAAGAAAGGATTAGTTTTCAGCGGTGTACAGGGTGATAGGGGAGGTAGGGAACAGAGCAGAATAAAAGAGCACCAGTTTGGTAATTTAGCACCAGTGAGGAAGGAAGCAGAGTTGAACATCTGACAATACACTGGGGCTCTGCACTTCTTAACTCTGCAGGCTTTGGTAGCAAGGAAGAGTTGTTGGATGGAGCGATGTTCTAAACATGTACCAACTGAATCCTAAAAAGGAACGTCAACTCAGAACATGAGAGGCCTGTGTCCGGCATTTTCATGCCTTACAAGGCGCAGATTGGAAGTCTGTGTGGGGCGCCACTCCTTGCACAGACACGAGAGCAATGTGTGATTAAGTGCCTTGCTCAAGGACACAAACACGCTGCCACATCTGAGGCTCGAACTAGCGACCTTCAGATCACTAGACGAATGCCTTAACCACTTGGCCACATGCCTAAAAAGGATGGAGTTGAATCAGAGGAAAGGACAGTTGATGGCAAATAGGCAGACAGCTAATGTTGCAACACTGTAAGAAGTAAAGCTGGCCTCCTCAGCTGTGGCAGGGCGTGTGCAATATAACCTTCTATATGACAAGATCAGGTAGCATAAGCAGCAATGATCCATTACTCCAGGATGAGCTCAATACATTCTATGCATGTTTTGTTAGGGAGAACTATGACACACCCACACAATTCCCCACATCTCCAGATGTAATTTCAGTCTCTGAGGCTGATGTCTGGGCATCTTTTAAGAGGGTGAATCCACAAAAGGATTCTGGTCAGACAGCATACCTGAATGAGTACTAAGGATCTGCATAGGCACACTGGATGAATGATGTATGGTCAGATTCAACTTCTCATTTCTGTGGTCTGAGTTTCCTATCTAGTTCAAAAAGGCATCTATTATACCAGTGCCCAAGAAGAGTGTGGTGGGCGGGCTCAATGACTACCATTTGGTATTCTGATGGTTGTATCAACAATAATGAAGTGCTTTGAGCGGTTGGTCCTGATATGAAGCATCTCCAGCCTCAGAGGTGACCTGGATCTGTTCCAATTTGCCTGGCTGTTCCCTCTGCTCTGAGTTATCTGAACAACAGGTATTCATATGTCAGGTTGATATTCAAAGACAGCTCAATGTTCAACACAATTATCCCATCAAATTTATTTTGAAGCTTCAAGACCCGGGCCTCTGTATCTCCCACTGCAAATGGATACTCAATTTCCTTCGGTAGACTTCAGTCAGCGAGGGTCGGTAACATCTCTTCCTCACTGCTCATCAACACAAGTGCTGCGTGTTTAGCTCCCTGCTCTACTCCCTGTACACGAATGGTAGTGTGGCTAAGCACAGCTCCAGTGCTATCTTCAAATCTGCAGAAAACAGCTTGTTGTTGGACAAATCACAGGTGACGATGACAGCTTAATGGAGTGAGATTGGTCACTGGGTGGAGTGGGGCAGGAAAAGCAACCTCTTCCTCAGCATCAGCTAAACTAAAGAGCTAATCATTGACTTCAGGAAGGAAGAGGAGGATGAAGACGCAGTAGCCAACATGGGAGGCAGAGGTGACAGAATCAGCAGCTTTAAATTCTTGAACATTAACCAATCAGATGACCTGTCCTGAGTTCAGCACATAGATGCAATCAGAAGGGAAGTGTACTAGCCTCTTTCTTAGGAGGTTAAGTAGGTACGGCTTTCATCTAACACCCTAACAAACTTCCACAGATACAGTGTTGAAAGTATCTTGACTGGTTGTATCATGGTCTGGTATAGCAATTCAAATGTATAAAAGCTTCAGAGTGTAGGAGACTCCACCTAATAAACCACAGGTACGTTCCTCCTCACCATCTATGGTATCTATAGGAGATGCTGCCTCAAAAACACAATATTTATCGAGAAGGATCCCCACCATCCAGGCCATTGCCATCTTTTCATAGCCATCATCAGGCAGGAGGTATAGAAGTCCGAAGTCCCACACCAGCAGGTTCAAGAACGGCTACTTCCCTTCAACTATTAGGTTCTTGAACCAACCAACAAAACTTTAAAAAAGAATTTCAGAATGTATATTGTATACATTTCTCTGACATTAAGTGTATCTTTGAAACCGTAATCACTACAGTTTAGCAACACTATTTCCATTTTGACCACTTTGCACTAAAATGGACTTGGCATTTTTTTTTGTTCCAATTGTGCCTTCTTGTAAAAACTGCTTATAATTTATGCTCAGTTTATGTTTTTTTTTGAGAATGTTGATTATATGATGCTATGCTGCTGCAAGTTTTTCATTGCACCTGTGCACAAATGAGCTAGTGCATATGACAGTAAACTCGAGCCCAAGTTTAACTTTGTTCTCTTAAATGGATTTTGGATACTTCATGTACTATTTTGAGGAAAAGGAAACAAGTTTTTCCCTGTTTTCCTGAACATTACGGAGACTTCAAATCATATCACTAAGATTATCAAATTGTTTATGTGGGGGTTGTGAAATGCATATCGTCTAAACATTTTCTACAGGGGAGGAAGTAACCATGTTTCAAAAGAGTCTTTAAATTGCTTTTAGATGTCCTTACAATGCGAATCAGCTTTATAAATGCAAGTCTTTCCTTCTCAAACACTTACATTGAAAGAGGAGACACGGAAATAAATCAGGGTGTCTTAAATATAAAAGTGAAATGTGATTAATGCAGCCATAACACACATTATTGTTGGGATGAATGTACTGATTGAAGACAATTCATTAGGGGTACTATAAATACTATGAAGCAACCACAGGTAGCTGTACCACTACATGTGTGTTCTCTGTTTCCAAGTAAAAATGAAAGAGTATAGAAACATTCACAGAGAAACTCAAAGGGACATGTAAATACCAGCGAGTTCGGGTGAGAACTTGCTGACAGATTCCAGCTGTCAGTATTCCTCGCTGCTGGAGTCAGCATGGAGTCCAGTGGCAGGAGTATAAATGTGTTGAAATCCCCCAGTGTTTACATTGGAGAATCTGCTCACAGATCCTGTGCCAGGACAGAGCTGGCACAGCATCCACAAGGCACTCCTTTCAATGGAGCACTTGCAGCTGTGAGGAGAGAGAAGGGCAGAATGAGACAAGCAACATTTTGCTTAAAATTATTCATGTTTATTGGAGAGGTTTTAATTAGTCAAAAGCATTAACTAATTTTATACATCAAAAATGTTTTAAGATGCTTGAACTGTTTATTTTTTTGAAGCAAATTGTGTACGTTTCTAAATAGCCATCTGCTTAAGGTCTTTCTAGTAGTTCTTCTGCACGTGGATTCTTGATGCTTCTTGCCCAGATTTACAGTATAATACAAGGCTCTCAAACCAAACAACTGGCTCTAGGAAACCCAGGGCCTTGCTGGCCCAAACTAGGCAGATGTGGGACAATTTTTGAGTTGGAGAGGAGAGATGGTTGGTCCTACTCAGCAAAACCAGGCCTATTTGACAGAGAGGGCAGTTTTGGGGACATGGGTGTGGGGGGTGCTTAAGGGTCCAGTTGGGGTTTAGGGACAGGAATGAGATAAAGTTAGAGGTCAGGGGCAGTAAATGATGAATCTGGGCAGGAGTGGCCGGCCCATATCCAAGAAGAGGCCCGAAAATCAAACCCGGCAAAGTCCAAAAGGCAAAGCAGAAAGTTGAAGCCTAAAGGTCAAAGACCCAGGGTTAAGGCCAGAATGAGTCATGAGGGCTTGGGTCACCGGTATCGAGGTCAAATCCATGAACGGCGTCCTGTGTTGAATTCCAAAGCTGGAGGAGAATTCTGTGAGTCTGAGAATCCAGGGACAAGGAATGGAGACCTGGAGGTTGCCTGTCATGGGATGTGTGGGCGGGAAGGATGGCAAAGGGGCTTGCTTTGCTGTTGTTTTGTTTAGTTTCGTTGTTGCTATTGATGATGCTTGTGTTGTCCTGTGGAACATTGTGGACATACTATGTTGGCGCCAGAATGTGAGGCGACACTTGCAGTCTACCTCCAGCACATCCTTAGGTTTGCTGGTTTTTCATGAAAATGATGAATTTCACTGCATGTTTTGATGTACATATGATAAATAAACCTTAATCTGAAGTTAACTCAATATTCAGTCACCGTACAAAGGTGTATTGGTGCTGCTTTCTTATTGCTCTGTTTGCTACGCAGAACATAAAGCTAATTGATCCTTTGCCCTTGTTCCAATGATAAAAAGCACTGCTAATATTACATAAAACAGACTTTGTAACCAAAACCCTCAAGGCATCAGGACTTGTTGGTATACCTAACCAGGAACTGAAAACCTTTGCTGACCAACTGGCTGGAGTTTTGAAGGATATCTTCAGCCTTGCACTGCTGTGGTCAGTGGTTCCCACTTGCTTCGAAAGGGCAGCCATTGTATTGGTGCCCAAGAAGTGTAGGGTGAGCTGCCTCAATGAAAATTGACCAGTAATACTCACATGTACAGTAATGTAGTGCTTCTTGAGGTTGGTTATGGCTAGAATTAATGCCTGCCTGAACACGGACCTAGACCTGCTGCAATTTCCCTACTGCCACAACAGGTAAACAGCAAATGCATTCTCACTGGCTCTTCGCTCTGCTTTGAAGCTCCTAGACAACAGTAAAACATACACCAGGCTGCTGTTTTATCAATTACAGCTCAGTGTTCAGCACCATCATCCCCTCGGAATTAATCAACACACTACAAAACCTAGACCTCTCTACTACCCTCTGTAACTGGATCCTCAATTTCCTTATCGCGAGACCACAATCGTTATGGATCAGTAACAACGTATCCCTATCAGAGACAATCAAAGTTGGCGCACCTCAAGGATACGTGCTCGGTCCACTGCTCTACTTCTCTATACTCATAAATGTGTGACGAACCACAGTTCAGTCACCATCTATAAACATCTTAATGACATCACTGTTGTGGGTAGAATCTCAGATGCTGACGAGATAGATCAGCTAGTTGAGTCGTGTCACAACAACAACATTGCACTCAGTGACAGCAAGACCAAGGAACTGATTGTGGACTTCAGAAGGGAGAAGTTGGAAGAACGCACATCAGTCCTCATTGAGGGGTCAGTGGTGGAAAGAAAGAACAGCATTACATTCCCAGGTATCAACACCTCAGATAATCGGCCCCGGGTCTCAGAACAATGATGCAAGCATGAAGGTGGCATTATGCTGTTAGGAGTTTGAGGAGATTTGGATACATCATGAAATACGCTTGCAAATTTCTACAAATGTTTTGTGAAAGCATCACTGTCTCTTATGGATGTTCCAACGCACAGCGTCGTGAGAGGCTGCAGAGAGTCCCTCAATCTATTCTCATCTATTTTCCAGAAAATGCTTAAAAGAACTTAAAAGCCAGACATTGCTTTCTTCATATTTTATAGTTATTATCATCCATCAGACTATGAGGTCAGCCACAAAGGAATTATAGAATATTACTCTTCACATCAGCTGCATTTCAACGTGTTTTCACAATAAAATCATTAACTAATTTCATTTTTCATTCTTAATCCACATTCCACTCTCTTCATCAAATTGGATTTGCAAATCCTCTTATTATAATTCTGCATGTAACAAAAAGATTTACATTAATTTACAGGGGTATTTATTTCTAAATGCACTGTTCCAATTCATTCACAATTTCATTAGCACTTGAAACTGTTATTATGGCAAGCATTCCATCAATATTTGCTTCTCTTCATTTTAGGGTGTTTTGATAGTTTTATCTTTGTTCTATCTTAGTCACTCTGCTACGTGTTCCTCATCAATCGGTGAGGCTGAATGATTTGGTCTTCACTTTCCGAACTGTCATACAACGAACCATCAGAACTAGTTCATGGAAGATGCTATGTGGTTTGAATTTAAGACCAGGCTTTCACTTGTGTCAGAAATAAATCTATCCTCTTCATCTTATTTTCTGTGTAATACTCATTTTTGCTTTGAGGTTTTGCGATTTTCAGCTGGTTGCTGGGGACCATCCAAAAGTTGGATAGAAATTCAACCAATGTCTCCTTTGCTAATCAAGAAAACTGCATTACATTTCCCATATCTCAGGGACTTAGGAAGCAACACAAAGTCACAAACCCATCTTCCACAATTTCAAAATGACTCCCTCAGTTTAGTTAAAAGACGTAAGATGTGTTATTTTCCACTCCATTTTTTCCTGAACATGACATAAAGTGAAAATTTAAAAGGAGGTAGACTCATGATTTTTGGGTGAGTTTCACTTCACATAAGCCTTAAAGTGGCACATCTGTAATTTGTTAGTTAGCAGCTGATTAGCTAATTACCAAATTGAGAGCAGGCAAATAAATATTAGTGTCAAGCTGAAGTAGTTACTTTGGAGTTGACTTGACATTATTCTGAGAGGGAGTAAGGCGGAATTGTTGATTGAGTCTGCTATTGGGGGTTGCTCTCAGGTATAAATGTCAGGAAGTGACAAAGAAGACAGAGGTAGTGAACAAGTGATGGTATTGAGTGCTAGCAGTTGTATGAACTACTAGCACTAGAAGGTGAATGGCAGGTTTCTGTGAATTGAGGATCGTAGTGGCTTCTCGTCCAATGATAAAGGCAGTAGACTGGATTTAAAATAAAGGAAGAGTTTAAGGTATTTCTGAGTTTTTGAATGTGCGCCTATTTCTGATTTCAATCTGATTAGAGCAAAGGATTTGAAAAAAAGTGTTGTATATTGTGGGCACAAAACCTTTAAGAGACAGGGCACTCTTAGTATTTTGTAAAGATAGTAAGTAATACGAAAAATCTTTAGGGTTAAAAGCTGTGGGAGGAAGGAAAGCAATGTAAAGGAATTGGATTGAATGATAGTGGCTTTCAGGAGTAATCACAGGAGTGCCTCTGGATATATTCATGAAATAAATTTAAAATAATTTAGTCACTTACAGATCTTAAGTATTTAAGAGTTTTGTGGTGGAGCAAGAACAGATAGCTTAATGGTGTTGATTGAATTTGATTGAGAAATGTTGCCAGATAGGATTAATTTAGATTATGAGTTACATAATTCGAGCCTGTGTGCTGCCCCCTCGGAGAAGTTTTCAGTGCCAGAAATTTGATCACGTACCAGCTGTGTGTAGGGGTAAAGAGCATATTGTAGAAGTGCTGGAGAACATGATTATGATAATTGTGAAGAAGGTATTAGGCTTCTGCAGGGTATCCTGTGTAGAAGAAAGCTGTGGAGGTGCAGTGTGTGCAGGTGGAAATGGGCATATCATATGCAGAAGCTCTTCAGAAAGTACAGAAGACTGTGTAAATAGGACCTATTAATATCCAAAGCACAGATAAACAGCGCCAAGTGCATGATTTTTTTAACAAAGGATTCTTTAATTGTTAATAAACTAAATTGTTACTTTCATGGCAAATGTGGTAAATTGTACACCACAAACTGAAAGTAGGACAGAAACAATTAAAATTATATTAAAGGTTGCAGAAAAAATCTAGTGATGAAAGATTTAATTCTAGAAATTATTAATGATGCTGTACAAGGAGGAGTAAATAAGTCAGACTTCAAAGAGGGATGTCAATGTTTGTTCCTCTTTTTTTTCTCCCTTTTTAAATCTTATAATGGAATGCCAGAAGTTTGCTAGCCAATGTTTCGGGGGATTTTAATGTTCATAGTACTATGTGGGGGTGTAGTGACACAAAGGTGAAAGGGACAGTGGTGGAAGCCTTTCTGTAAGAGAAGTATTTGGTGTGCTTGGGTGATGCTCAGTAGATGGCAGTAATGCACTTTGCATTGGTCTGCCAACCGCCATTAAATATCTCTAGAAAACGAAGTGGTAGCTATTTTAGAGCTATCAGTGTAAATGTAGGCCAGTGTGAGAATACTTCGGGTAAAATGGTGCTGATAAGTGGTGACACTTTGTGTGCAGCTCCAATGTGAATCATCAAATATTCCCATTTAGGACTATTGCAGTTGAAATCCAGTCACAGCAATGGGTACTTCAGTAAGCAGCATCATTTTAAGATGTTTTAAAAAAATCTATTGATACTCAAGTTGACCGAACCTCAGATGGCAGACTTGGGTCACAAGTACAGATCCCCTTTAAGATATGGAATGGTGGATGGCACACTAGTCTACAAATACAATCAAAACACCAAAGCCCATGCCCAACTATTCTGCTAATTAATGTACAGTCTTCAGAAAATAAAATTGAAGACCTCAAAGCAAGAGCAATGTACCAGAGGGACATCTGGAACTGCTGTGTACTTTTCTTCATGGAAACATGGCCATCCCCTGCAAGTTCAGTCACAGCGATGCAGCCCTATGGCTTTACCATTCTCCGCAAAGACAGGTCAGCTCTGTCTTTCAAAGGTAGAGGAAATGGAGTATGCTTTATGATTAACTCATCATGGTGTACCGACATTGTGGCTCTGTCTCAGTCCTGCTAACCTAACCTGGAATAGCTAGTGGCCAAATGTTACCCTTTTGATCTGCCGAAGGAGTTTTCTGCCATTATCCTGGTAGCAGTGTACATTCCACCCTTGGACAATGCCAGGCAGGCACCAGAGGTGCTGAGTATCATAATCAGCGGGCACAAAACAGCCCATCCTCATGCCTTCACAATCATTGCAGGGTATTTCAACCAGGCCAACTTGAGAAGAAGTTTCTGAACAACGACCACAGACATATCACCTGTGGAACCAGTGGAGCCAACACACTTGACCAGTATTATACCCCATCAAGAATGCTTACCGTGCCATCCCACACCCGCTCTTTATATAGTCGAATTATCTAGCTGTACTTTTACTCGCAGCATGTAGGCAGAGACTAAAGACTACAGCATCAGTGGTGAGGACCAAGAAAGTATGGCCAATGGAGGCATAAGAGCACTTGTAGGTCCTGTTTAATCAGTGGACTAGAAAATAATCAGGGATTCATCTTCAAATCTCAATGAACAGGCAACAGTTGTCACAGACTTCATCAAGACCTGTGTGAAATGAGGTGCGTGCCTTCGAGAACATACCAGATATACCCAAACCAAAAGCCATGGATGAACCAGGAGAATCATAGTCTGCTGAGGATTAATTCTGTGGCAATCAAGATTGGTGATCCAGAACTATACAAGAAGTCCAGGTATGACCTTTGGAAGGCTATTTAAAGAGTGAGAAAACAACTCCAATTGAGGTCAGAGACTAAATCAGATGCACATCAGCTCTGGCAGGGTTTTCAGGTCATCATTTCCTACAAAGTGAAACCTAACGATTGTGATGCTTTACTCCCAGATGAGCTCACCTTTTATGCATGATTTGAAAGGGAGAATAAAACTGCATCTATGCCAATCCCTGCCTGCACCTGTTGCCCCTGTGATCTTTGTCTCAGAGGCTGACGTCAGAACATCTTTCAAGAGAATTAGAATTTGTATTTCTTGCATCCATCTCACAACATGAGGGAGTAAAAAAAAACTTTGTTGCGTCTCCATTGCTATGTACAAGCAATAAGGAAAGGAAATGTGGGATGTCAGGACTGATGATGTACCTGGTAGGGCTCTGAAAACGTGTGCCGACCAACTTTTGGAGTGTTCAAGGACATCTTCAATCTCTCACTGCATTAGTCAGACATTCCTACATGCTTCAAAAGGGTGACAATCATTTCAGTGCCCAAGAAGATCAGGGTGATCTGCCTCAAAGATTATTGCCCAATTGTATTCACATCTACAGTGACGAAGTCATTGAGAGGTTGGTCATGGTTATAATCAACTACATAAACTTTATACTTTATAGTCACCAAACCATTGATACTAGAACGTACAATCATCACAGCGATACTTGATTCTGCACCTTCTGCTCCCTGGATTACAAATATTAAATATTAAAAACATTAAAAATAGTAAAAATTAGTAAATATTAAAAATTTAAATTATAAATCATAAATAGAAAATAGAAAAATGGCAAGTAAGGTAGTGCAAAAAAAACTGAGAAGCAGGTCCGGATATTTGGAGGGTACGGCCCAGATTTGGGTCAGGATCCGTTCAGCACTCTTATCACAGTTGGAAAGAAGCTGAAAGAAACAAAGACCTGGATCCACTGCAAGTTGCCTATTGCTACAATAGGTCTACAGCGGGTGCAATCTCTGGCACTCCACTCAGCCTTGGCTCACCAAGACCTCTATTAGGCTACTATGTATTCACTACAGCTCAGTATTCTACACAAACATACCCTCATTTCTAATCAACAAGCTCCAAATCCTGGGCTTCCATATCTCCTTCTGCGACTGGATCCTTGACTACCTCACTGGGAGACCATGATCTGTACGGATCGGGAACAGCCTCTCCTCCTTGCTGTCAATCGACACTGGAAGATCTCAAGGATGGGTGCTTAGCCAACACTCTACTCTCTACATCTGCAGCTGTGTAGCTAGGCACAGCTCAAATACCATCTATAGATTTGGCAGTGACACAACTATTGTTGGCAAAATTTCAGGTAGTGAAGAGGAGACGTAGAGAAGCAAGATAGATCAGCTAGTTGAGTGATGTTGAACAATAACCTTGCACTCAATGACAGTAAAACCAATGAATTGATTGAGAACGAGGAAGGAGAAGTCGAGAAGAACACGTACCAGTCTTCCTTGACGGATCAGCAGAGGAATGCATAAACAGACTCAAGTTCCAGAACATCAACATCTTTGAAGATCTAACATAGGCCTAACATATTGATGCAATTACAAAGAAGGCATGACAATGACTGTATTTCATTAGGAGTTTGAAGAGATTTGGTATGTCACCAAAGACACTCGCAAATTTCTACAGATGGAGAGCATTTAACTGGTTGCATCACAGTCTGGTATGGGGTGCCACTGTACAGGTTCAGGGAAAGCTGCAGAAAATTGTAAACTCAGCCAGCTGCATGAGCATTAGCCTGCCCAGCATCTTTGAAAGATGATGCCTCGAAAATGCAGCATCCATCATTAAGGAGCCCCATCACCCAGAACATAACCTCTTCTAAAATGGCACCTAACAGCGACTCCATTGCATGCATCTTCGGAAACAGTTCTATTTCCATCTTTAATATCTCTATTTTTCCCTTTCAGAGTTCTTTTGAAGACCCTGACCTGGGGGTTATACGCTGACTTCGGTTCTTTGTGGGAATGCGACCTGCACTCCGGGTTTCATGACTGGCTATTATTCGATATGCCAAGGATGCGGCCCAAGAGATTAGCTCGCCTTTGGAGTTCTGAGATCTCGTGGCTCTGGAGATAGAGGACTGAAGGTCGGTGTCTCTGCAGGAATATTGTGTGTCATGGGAGATGGAAGATCGAAAGCAGCGAGCTGGCTATGTGCCCAGAGACCCGAGTCCTTTGGGCACAGAGCTCAGAAAAAGCAATGCAATGGAGTTTTAACATCAGAAATCAGTGAGTTGTTTGTTATGTCTCCCCTCTTGCTGTGAAACAGAAACGCCCCTTTCTCCCTTATTAGGGAGACAGCGAGCCTGTGGTACGTTGAACATTGGGTGAACGAGTAGTCTTCGGGGGACTGCAAGTCTGCGTCTTTGCTGCACGCTTGAGTGCTTGGTGGGGGATGCTGATACTTTGCTGGTGGGAGAGGGAATCATTGCTTTGCTGCTGCTTGCACGTGGGAGCGGGGAGCTGGGTGGGGCTTTGGGGTTCTAACATTTGACTGTCATTCATTCTTTGGGGCGCTCCTCTGTTTTCGTGGATGGTTGCAAGAAAAAGTGTTTCAGGATGTATATTGTACACATTTCTGACATTAAATGTACCTCTGAAACCTTTGAAAAGAATGAGGTATAGGAGTCTGAAGACACACACTCTAAGTTTCAGAAACAGCTTCTTCCGCTCCGTAATCAGATTTCTGAATTGACGATTAATCGATGAACACTACTTCACCATTTTCCTTCCTCTCTTTTTGCACTATTTATTTAATTATATATATAATTTTATTGTAATTCATAGTTTTTTATTATTATGTATTGCAAGGTGCTGCTGCCTTGAAACAACAAATTTCCTGACACAAGTCAATGATATTAAACCTGTTTCCGAGTTGCAGGCTGGGGCTTTGGTGTGAAGGAGTTGAGTAAGTACCTCAGGTGTTTTGAGTGTGAATAGATTTCCATCAAAAAAGGCTTCAATGAGAAGGCACAGGTAAGGTTTTATTTTTACTGTTGATCCCTAGTATTTGTTTCAGTGCAGGTAGGATGGTATTTGGGCAGTTGCATGCTCCTCCTACAAGATGTGAGAAATCAGGGAACTTCCTACATATGTAGCCCAATGACTACATATGTAGGAAGTGTATGCAAGTGCAACTTCTGAGAAACTGGGTCAAGGATCTGGATCTGAAAGTACTCAGGATTATCTGGGAAGCTTGAGCATTTCAGAGATGAGGCTCTGAAGCAGGCTTCAGATAGAGGGATGATCTGTTAATGAGCAGAGAGATTTTGAAGTTTAATTTCATAGCTCTCTGAAAGTGGCTACACAGACTGATATGGTGATAAAGATGACATATATCATGCTTGTTTTTATTAGTTGAGGAACTGAGGTCAAGAGTCATGAAGTTATGTTACAGCTTTATAAAAGGGCATGCATTTGATGCGAAAGGGGATAAATACATTTTCAGCTACCTCATGTCCAGGTGAAAGATAACACTCATTGTTAATATTTCAGTTTTCTTTTACTGAAGTGCATGTCTTTGCAATGCACTCAAGTTATCACACTGTTTTTGGACTTGCTATTGATCAACATGGGAGTGGACAGACAAAGCAATTATTGTGTGCTTTGCAGAACTAAAAGGAAGCAATTACATGTATTTCTTATTATGCCTATTAACGTTCACCAGGAAGGAATTGTAGGTGCTATCCTTGATAAGTTTGCTGCTAAATCATGATTGTAAAATCAACACTTAACTACTATAATAAGACCATACAGCCACAAGATATAGGAGCAGAATTAGGCCATTTGGCCCATCGAGTCTGCCACACCATTTTATCATGGCTGATTCATTTTCTCTCTCAACCCAAATCTCCTACCTTCTCCCCATATTCCTTCATGTCCTGACTGATGAAGAATCTACCTTAAATATACACAATAACTTGGCCTCCACAACCACCTGTGGCAATGAATTTCACAGGTTCACCACTCTCTGGCCAAAGAAATTCCTCATCTCCACTCTAAATGGAAGTCGCTCTATTCTGAGGCTTTGTCCTCTGGTCTTAAACTTCCCCCACCATCCTCTCCACATCCACCCGAGTGAGACTTTTCAATATTCAATAAGTTTCAACAGGATTCCACCCCCCCCACCCAATTCTTCTGAATTCCAGTGAGTAAAGGCCTAGAGCCATCAAATGTTCATCATATGATAAGCCTTTCAATCCCAGAATCATTTTTGTGAACCGTTTTTGAGCCCTGTCCAATTCCACACTTCCTTTCTTAGATAGAAGGTCCAAAACTTCTCACCATACTCCAAGTGAGGCCTCACCAGTGCCTTATAAATCCTCAACATTACATCCTGGCTATCTTGTGGCTTGGTCCTCAAGATGTAGCATGTCAATAAAGACCAACAGTGGTAAGTCACATTGAAGTGGTCATAATAAAGAGACACAGGGTTGAGAAAAAAAGATTAAACTGGGTGTATACTCTTGAAGGTGATGCAAGAGAAAAGGACAATTTAATTTTTGATTAATTTAGAGTTTTTGTGAAATTCCCAAAGTTCAGAACTTTAAAAACGTAAGGTATTTTCTTTAATTCATTTTTAAAAATTCTAGACAATGGTCCAGAAATCAATGCAGAGATTATGTCACCAATATGCACAAAGACCAATCATGGACCTTCAGCGCAATGCAGTGAGGCCTGTGTTGGGTATCTCAGCAGAGGTAAGAGAGAACAACATGTGCTGCATCTGGAAGTGCTTAGAAAGGAGCTGGCAATCAGTGTTTCAGGAGATCTGGCTGATCATACACAAGTTTATAAATTCCCTTATCCTCTACTATGGAGTCAAGAAAGTTTGCCCAATATAGGAACCCTGTACCCATCCAGAGCCAAAAATAAACCCCCACTGAATGACAGCTCCAAAGTCATCTTTGGCTACGTTCAGCTAATGAAGTTCAACACTTTATATCCCTTCACTGGATGAATACTAGCAGACACCTAGAGAACTATAGATGGCCAAGGCAAAGGAACCATCAAACAACAATACAAGACACCCTCTATAAGGTCCTACTCATTCTGAAAAATCTTTTGTCATGCAGAATCTTCCTGACAACAAACATCTGCAGCCCTATCACTGCAACCACCCTGAAAAGTTGTGGCAGATTTGACGTACAGCCATTTTCAGTGAGATCAGCGTGAGAATTATAGTGACTGAGCAGTGTTGAAGAGAAGTGGACTAGTTGCAAAGCCCTGAATTGCTTCAGTATCCAAGTGCCAACACGATGAATTGGGGCATTGCTACAATAGCTGAGACTGGTGACTCAATGAGAGGCTGGCCATACAATACCTTTTGATCTGTCTTTTGTTTGAGAGCAGTTTGGAATCTTGCCAAGATCAACATGCTAGCTTTATAGTGTACTCATCAATGGGAAGATCTATGTCTTTGGTAGTTAGACAATAATAAAATAAAATCTAGCCAAGGAACTTCTGGAGGATGGGCAGGAATCCTTTTTCACTTGCATTTACCCTTGTGGAAACACTCCACATGGCTTAGAAAAATATCCAATCAATGCAGTGGCAATGATCCCCAGAGTGCACTGAGCACCAGTTATTCCCTTGCAGAGCCAGTTGACTTCCTTCCTCCCGATTCAGAGTTGACCAGAGTGCTAATTTGATGCCCACAACTAGTTTGAGCTGCAAAGTGGCTCAGATTTCAGTGAGTCATCTCGATTCTCCACTAACTGATCACCCACTGGACAGCTGCAGCAGGTCAGTGCATTAGTGGTCAAGCAAGGTGCAATTCCTGACTTCTGGCCCCTTGGTTTCTGAGAGGAGAATTAGTAGTGCTTGGGATTTGTCTCACAGGCAGGAGGAACCAAATCTGCGTCAGGCCTCACTTGAAAGCTTCAGTCCATACTGGCTAACATTTTTACTTTTAGTTTCCATGGTAAGGTCAGATATCTAACTACAATTCAAATACAGAAACTTAGTTTTTCAAATAAATTTCATATGGCTAATGTCCCAATTTAAATAGCGTTGATACTTACTATTGTTCTCTTCCTAGATATAGTGGATTAAGTTATGGGTCTGGTTTAAAAAAAGTTACCAAGGCCTCTATTGACAATTTTTGCACTTGTATGTGAAACATCCTGCAATAATTCAGCATACATTAATATAGAGTTTCAGAAAATCTACTCTGGCAATGAGAGGGCTTGCTTCCTGGAACTTTCACTGTTCTGAAGCATTTAAATGTTGATTTTTTTTGTTTGCCCTTTCAGCCCTAACTAAAAGTTCCTGACTTTCCAGCTGCAAGCTTCAAAGGCCCTCCCAAGCTGTGTCTGAACTCACTCTCAGAGGGCAGTTGAGTGTATGGATGGCAATAGAGTCTGTGATTCATACTCAATAATTCTCGCTGGAAGTCATGCAGTGTTCCACCACAGCAGCCAAGTGAATCAGCTTGGAATAAGTTCAGCTTTATTCAACCTCATGAAGTCACTATTCTATGTAACATCAAAAGAAACTATAAAAAAATGTACTTTTCAGTTTTCTCTTAAAATATTTGACAGGCCCTTTCTTCCAAGAAACACTGTTGTAATAGTATCAGTGACCTCTTCTTAATAAACTACAAACACTAATCCAGCCCATAGATCAGCAATCACTATGGTAATATCCAAGCTTACAAACCAAACAACCAAGTTATTTAAGATGTTTCATTCACAGAAAATGACAAATTGTTGGCAATAAATTTGTAAAAAAAAACAGAATCAGGTTTATTATCACTAATAATATATCATGAAATTTGTTATTTTGCAGCAACAGTACAGTGCAATACATTAAAAGGAACTAAAAGTTACAAAAAGTATATAAAAAAATAACTAGTGCAAAAAGAGAACAAATAGTGAGGTAGTATTCATGGACTAAGAAATCTCATTAGCACTTTTAAAAGTTTTTTACCCTAATTGAAAATGGTAAGGGGTTAAAGTAGCATCTTTGAAACTTTGGACAATTAAATGGGATATAAATGTTGAAGTAGTTAATAATTATGGGAACATTAATTAAGAAAAATCATCATTTAATACTTAATTAATTGAAGGACTGAAAATACTCACCTGCTAACCTCTAGCATATTCCAAGGGATATCATGGCAACTGGTTCTCTGATTTTCCAAGCTGGAATAACCCAAATTCAATATCAGAACTATCTATTCTATTAGTCTATTCATAGAAACATAGAAAACCTACGACACAATACAGGCCCTTCGGCCCACAAAGTTGTGCCGAACATGTCCCTACATTAGAAATTACTAGGCTTACACATATCCCTCTATTTTTCTAAGCTCCATGTACCTATCCAAAAGTCTCTTAAAAGACCCTATTGTATCCGCCTCCACCACCGTTGCCGGCAACCCATTCCACGCACTTATCACTCTCTGAGTAAAAACTTACCCCTGACATCTCCTCTGTACCTACCTCCCAACACCTTAAACCTGTGCCCTCTTGTGGCAGCCATTTCAGCCCTGGGAAAAAGCCTCTGACTATCCACACAATCAATGCCTCTTACCATCTTATACGCCTCTATCAGGTCACCTCTCATCCTCCATCACTCCAAGGAGAAAAGGCCAAGTTCACTCAACCTGTTTTCATAAGGCATGCTCCCCAATCCAGGCAACATTCTTGTAAATCTCCTCCATCACTCCAAGGAGAAAAGGCCAAGTTCACTCAACCTGTTTTCATAAGGCATGCTCCCCAATCCAGGCAACATTCTTGTAAATCTCCTCTGAACACTTTCTATAGTTTCCACATCCTTCCTGTAGTGAGGTGAACAGAACTGAGCACAGTACTCCAAGTGGGATCTGACCAGGGTCCTATATGGCTGCAACATTACCTCTCAGCTCCTAAATTCAATTTAACGATTGATGAATTCCTTCTTAATCACAGAGTCAACCTGTGTAGTTGCTTAGAGTGTCCTACGGATTCAGACCCTGAGATCCCTCTGATCCTCCACACTGCCAAGAGTCTTACCATTAATACTATATTCTGTCAATATATTTGACCTACCAAAATGAACCGCTTCACACTTATCTGGGTTGAACTCCATCTGCCACTTCTCAGCCCAGTTTTGCATCCTATCAATGTCCCACTGTAACCTCTGACAGCCCTCCACACTATCCATAACACCCCCAACCTTTGTGTCATCAGCAAACTTAGTAACCCATCCCTCCACTTCCTCATCTAGGTCATTTATAAAAATCACGAAGCGTAAGGGTCCCAGAACAGATCCCTGAAGCACACCACTGGTCACCGACCTCCATGCAGAATTTGACCTGTCTACAACCATTCTCTGCCTTCTGTGGGCAAGCCATTTCTGGATCCACAAAGCAATGTTCCCTTGGATCCCATGCCTCCTTACTTTCTCAATAAGCCTTGCATGGGGAACCTTATCAAATGCCTTGCTGAAATCCATATACACTACATCTACTGCTCTCCTTTCATCAATCTGTTTAGTCACATCCTCATAATGGAGAATTACTCAGTAAAGCAGAATCTCTGTAGTATTCCTACTGTGCAATAATCTCCATTATCTTTCTGCTGAACTATATTTAGGATCTGTAAAGAGAATATTTATCCAGAACAGCTCCTGATTTCAACAAATGTACTCAGCAAGGTTACAGTAAGTTTTTCAAACACACAGCATCAGTGGAATTTGATGTTTCACATTAGGGACTCGTCCTTGGAACATTGAACAGCATTGGAACTGGCCCTTCAGTCTGTGCCAGCCATGATACCAATATAAACTGCACATCTACCTGCAGGTGGTCTATATACTTATATATATTCCTCAACTATACATATGTCTGTCTAAATGCCTCTTGAACATTATGCACCTGAAGATGAAAGATAAGCTTTATTTGTTACATGTACATTGAAACATAGAGTGAAATGCATTGCTTACGACAACACACTCAGAGGATTCTGCTTGGGGCAGCCCACAAATATCACCATGCTTCCAGGATGAACAACTACCACTATCTGTTTAAAAACAAAACTTCCCACATCAGTCTCCTTTAATCTTTCCCCCTCTCATGTAATATCAATGACCTCTACTATTTAACCTTTCTACCCTGGGGGAAAAAGACTGATTATCAAAAATATTTATGAATCTCATACTTCTGCTTATATGCTTTTATCAGGTCATCTCTCAGCCACTGACACTCCAGTGAAAACAACCCAAGTTTGTCCAACCTTTCCAGAGTCTCCATACCTTTCCTTTAATGGGACAACTAGAATTACAGACAATGCTCATTATGTGGCCTAACCAAACTTTTGTAACACTGCAATCTTGCTTCCTTACATTTATACTCAACCTGCTGACCAATAAAGGCGAGTATACTGTGTGCTTTCTTTACAACTCTATCTACGTGTGTTGGTACTTTCAGGGAGTAATTGACTTGCACCCCAAGATTCTTTTGTACATCAATGCTCCTAAGGGTTCTGCCATTGACTGTATACTTTCCACTTACATTTCACCTCCCAAAGTGCAATACTTGTCAGGTGGGAGGAGGAGATGTCAGCGCGACGCGCGTGCACAACTCTCCAGTGGAAATGATATTGTTTCTGTTAAATAGGGATCGTGGACAATTCTGATTTCATGGAGACAGACGTGAAAGCACAAAGGAACATCTGGAGAAATTTCTGGAACGCAGGTTCGCTGCCGCTGTTACTGGGCGATTGAGAATCTTCCGGAGGAAAGGCCCCAATATTCCCAGCTTTGCCTGCTGCTGGCCACCGAGGCTGAGGTCAAATCGTTCCAATAGAGATGGTGCTCAGAACTTGGTGTCGGCGGGCTGATCGGAGGCTTGGCGTTTTCGGACGACTCAGAGTCGAACTGTGGTCCGGCATGGTAGGCAGAGTTTTCTTCCTTCTCCCGTCTGCGTGAGATGTGGGACATTCAAAAGACTTTGAACTTTTTTATTGTGCCATGGCCTGTTCTTCATCAAATTATGGTATTGTTGCACTGTCGTAACTATATGTTATAATTATGTGGTTTTTGTTAGTTTTTCAGTCTTGGTCTGTCCTATGTTTTTCTGATATCACACTGCAGGAATATTGTATCATTTCTTAATGCATGCATTACTAAATGACAATAAAAGAGAACTGTGTGTCCCCATAATCTAATCTAATAATCTAATCTAACTAAACTCCACATGCCATATCTATCTCTGCCCATGCTTCCAGATGAATCCCTTGACAACTTTTCTTATTATCCACAACTCTACCAATTTTTGTGTCATCTACAAACTTACTTATCAGCTGAACTATATTTTCATCCAGACAATTTCTATGTATCACAAACAACAGGGCTGCAAACAGTGATCCTTGTGGAACGCCAGTGGTCACAGACCACCAGTCTGAGATGCACCTCTCCACCATTACCCTCTGCAACACATACAAAACGCCATAGGAACTTAACAGACCAGGCAGCATTGGCCCAAAACATCAACTGTTTACTCTTTTCCATCAGCCTACTATGTGCACCAATAATGTGAGGCTCACTATTCTATATTTTCAAAGTTTGTACATTTATTATCAAATTGTATATATATGTCACCATATACTACCCTGAGATTCATTTCTTCTCGACCTGCACAGTAAATACACAGAAACACAATAGAATCAATGAAGAAATTACACACAAAGACAGACAAGCAACCAACGTGCAAAAGATGTCAAATGTGCAAACACAAAAAATTACTATAAACAACAATAAATTAATAAATAACAATAAATTAAATTAATAACATTGAGAACATCAATTTAGAATCCTTGAAAGTAAGTCCATAGGTTCAGGAGCCTGATGATTGAGGGATAATAACTGTTCCTGAACCTGCTGCTGTTGGACCCAAGGCCCCTGTACCTCCTTCCTGATGGCAGCAGTGAGAAGACAGCATGGCCTGGATGGTGGGGTAAGTTTTCCCTGTGATGGACTGGGCTGTTTCTATTACTTTTTGTAGGCTTTTCCGTTCAAGGGCTTTGGTGTCTCCATACCGGACCATGATGCAACTAGACAGAATACTCTACATTGTGCATCTGTAGAAGTTCGTCAAAGTTTTAGGAGACAACTTCTAAGAAAGTAGAGGCATTGCTGTGTTTTCTTTGTATTGGCACTTATGTGTTAATCCCAGGCTAGATCCTCTGAAATAATAATACTGAGGAATTTAAATTACTGACCCTATCCTCCTCTGATCCCCTGATGACTCGCTCATGGACCTCTGGTTTCCTCCTCCTGTAGTCAATAATCAATTCTTTGCTTTTCCTGATGTGTCTGTACTCCTTCTTATACAGAGGAACAACACTGCTATCGTCCAGTCCTCCAGACCTCACCTGTTGCTGAAGAGGGAACAAAGGTTTCTGTCAAGGCCACAGGAATCTCATCTCTTGGCCTCTCTCATTAACCTTGGATGGATCCCATCATATCCTGGGGACTTATCTGTATTAGTGCTCTTCAAGAGGACCAACAAGGTTGAGTTTTCAAAGCAGAACCACAGAGGAGAAATGATAAAAACCCATATGGAGATAGGTGATACAAAGCGTGAGTGCAGACTGTTACTCAGAAAGATTAGAGGAAAATTCAGGAGAAGATTTCACCCAAAACTTACTTGGTACTAGATGGATGATGAAGTCAGAAACCCTTATCACATTTAAGCAGTACCTGGATAAGCACCTGAAGAGCACCAGTACTGTATAGATCTACAGTACCTGTAACAGTATGAACTGCACTTTTTCCCTTACCTGCTGAGACAAGATTCAAGGAACTATAGGGAAGGAGGAAATACAAAGGCTTCCATTTTCAGATTGGCTGTTCATGAATACAGTTCTCTGCATTAAATTAAGTTAGTGTTGAAACAATGCCCCCCCCCCCCCCGCTTCTTTAAATCCTAGCAGAAAGAGATGCAAGGTAAAGAGAGAACTACATATTTAGGAAAAGTGTTTACCCAAGATTATAAATAGGAGACCAGCTCTCCTGAAAGGCACTTTCTAAGTATAGCCACCTTCCGAGAATGTATTCTTTCCTTCTTGAGCTGGGCTTTTCTCAGACTAAGCCCATGTCTAAACTGGAGAGAAACAGCCTTTCTGAGAACACATAGGACATAACAACCCATCAAACTGTTACTGGAATTGTTGGCGCCAGTGCAAACTTCCCTAAATTTTCTTACTGTAGCTGTGCCTCTCAGCAAGAGGTTGAACTAAGGCTTTCAACTCTAATAAACCAGACTCAAAATAAAGCAGTGTGACAGCATTCGACATCTTCACCATTTCAAACTGACCAAATGCATTTTCTCCAGAAGCTGTCATGCACAGTTCTGCATCACTACTCTTCATGTTAAAAACAAGTCCCAATTTTAAAGAATCTTGACCGGAGCATGCAGGATTTTAAAAAACTTTATGTTGTTATTTCCTGTTAACATTAAATGATCAAAACTATGAGTAACTATAATGCAGCAATAAAATAATATTATCTAAAAGACAAATAACTCTATAAACTGCTATGAAAATATGAGGTGGGGTGGTGACACAGCATACAGTGCAGAAAGAGGCCAACACATTATAAAATGCTGGAGGAACTCAGCAGGACAGTCAGCAATTCGGGAAATTAATAAACTGCTGATGTTTTGGGCTGAGACCATTTATCTGGACGAGAAAGGAAGTGGGAATATACCAGAATGCCCCTTGCTGTCATACAGCCACCTTTCCCCTCTCTTTCCCCTCCCCTCAAGTATTTTTGGAACTCCACTTTTGGTGAATATGTCTGTATTCACCAACCTGTTAGGTAGCCCAGGGTCACTTAAATTGCAGGTTAATTTGCAACTCTTACAACTCTTACCATTGAAGGGATGGGTCTATGTAGAGCATATGGGTTTGTTTTAATTCATACAAAATACATTACTTCTAATTTACCATCTGATCACCCTAAAGTCAAGTCAAATGAAGTTTATTGTCATTTAACTACATACATGTATATAACGTATATAGAAACAAAACATTTCTTTGAACAAGAGAGAAAACACATAACACATGATAACTCATGAAAGTGAGGATAAAATCTACAGATGAATCTCACATAAATAATAAACTAAAGTGAATTAGTATTAAATAGAATGGATTAACCAGTGACACATCGACTACAATGCGGCCAGGAGTTCAGAAGCCTAAGGGCCTGGGGGAAGAAAGTATTTCTCATCCTGAGCATTCTTGTTTTTATGCATCGTAGTTTCCAATGCTCGACTGCTCCCATACCAGACGGAGATGCAATTTGTCAGGATGTTCTCAATGGTGTATCCTGTAAAACACAGTTAGGAAGCGGGGGGGAGGCCTCGCTTGCCTCAATCTTCTTGGGAAGTGGAGTCACTGCTGTGCCTTCTTGCCAGCTTGACCAGCTGAGGTCATCAGTGATGTGAACTCTCAGAAACTTAGTGCACTCTCTACAGAGGAGCCATGTATTCGCAAAGGGGGATGGTCTGTCTGCACCTTCCTGAAGTCCACAATGATGTCCTCAGTCTTCTCCATGTTCAGTTTTAGGTTGTTCTTCTCACACCAATCCACCAACCCTAACTCTTCCTCTCTATACTCTGTCTCATCATCATTCTTCATAAGGCCAACCACTGCTGCATCATCTGCAAACTTGATGACACAGTTTGAGCTGGATCCCGTGACACAGGTATGCGTCAGCAATGTCAACAGCAGCGGGCTGAGCATATAGCCTTGGGGAGCGCCAGTGCTTAGCGTAATGGGACAAGACATGTTGCTGCCCACATGTACTGACTGTGTCCTTTCTGTTAAGAAGTCCAGTATCCAATTGCAGAGGGAGGTGTTGAGACCCAGCGAGGACAGGTTACTGCTTCTGCAGTAAGATGGTGTAGAACACTGAACTGAAGTCTATAAACAGCAGTCTGGCATATGAAAGCCCATTTTCTAGGTGGGACAGGACAGAGTGGAGGGCAGAGGCTATTGCATTGCCAGTGGATCGATTTGAGTGACAGCAAACTGCAAAGGGTCTAGTGTCACCAGGTGAAAGGCTTTAATGAGCACCATGACCAGCCGCTCAAAGCATTTCATAATGGTCGATGTTAATGCCACTGGACAATAGTCATTTAGGCAGAATACTGTCGTCTTCCATGTTACTGGAATGATGGTTACCACCTTGAAAACAGAAGGGGACAATGGATTGTTCCAGAGAGATGCTGAAAATATCCATCAGCTAGGCTGCTTAGTCTTTCAGAACCCGACCTGGTGTGTTATCAGGTCCCGCAGCTTTGTGCGGGTTGACTCTGGCCAGGGTCTGAGCTCTAGTGGTAAACTACATCATCAATGAAATGATCATCTGTCATTTTATCTTTAAAATAGTTGTCTCTCGATCCATAAAACCACACAACATAGGAGCATTCAGCCCATCGAGTATGCTCTGCCATTCCATCAGGGCTGATTCATTACCCCCTCAAGCCCATTAAGAACATATAACATAGAGCATAGAAGTTTACAGCACATTATAGGCCCTTCGGCCCACAGCGTTGTGCTGACCATGTAAACTACTCTAGAAACTACCTAGAATTTCCCTACCACATAGCCCTCTATTTTTCTCAGCTTCATGTACCTACCTAAGAGTCCCTTAAAAGACTCTATTGTATCTGCTTCTACCACCATCACTGGCAGTGCATTCCACGCACCCGCCACTCTCCGTGTGAAAAACTTACTCCTGACATCCCCTTCCCCCCCGCCCCCGGGTACCTACTTCTAAGCACCTTAAAACTATGCCCCCTTGTGTTAGCCATTTCAGCCCTGGGAAAAAGCCTCTGGCTATCCACACAATTAATGCCTCTCATCATCTTATACACCTCTCATCCTCCGTTGCTCCAAAAAGAGAAAAGCCCAAGTTCACTGAACTATTCTCATAAGGCATGCTCTGCAATCCAGGCAACATCCTTGTAAATACCCTCTGCACTCTCTCTACATTATCGACATCCTTCCTATAGTGAAGTGACCAGAACTGAACACAGTACTCCAAGTGGGGTCTAACTAAGGTCTTATACAGCTGTAACATTACTTCATGACTCTTGAACTCAATCCTATGGTTGATGAAGGCCAACACACCATATGCTTTCTTAACAACACTGTCAACCTGCACAGCAGCTTTGAGTGTCCTATGGACATGGACCCTAAGATCTCTCTGATCCTCCACACTGCCAAGAGTCTTACCATTAATATTATATTCTGTCTTCAACTTTGACCTACCAAAATGAACAACTTCACACTTATCAGGGTTGAACTCCATCTGCCACTTCTTACCCCAGTTCTGCATCTTATTGATATCCCTCTGTAACCTCTGACAACCCTCCAGACTATCCACAACACCCCAACCTTTGTGTCATCAGCAAACTTACTAACCCACCCTTCTACTTCTTCTTCCAAGTCATTTATAAAAATCACAAAGAGGAGGGGCCCCAGAACAGATCCCAGTGGAACACCACCTGTCACCGACCTCCATGAAGAATACAAACTATCTATAACCACCCCTTGCCTTCTGTGGGCAAGCCAATTCTGGATCCACAGTGCAAGGACTCCTTGGATCCCATGCCTCCTTACTTTCTGAAGGATCCTTGCATGGGGAACCTTATCAAATGCTTTTCAGAAATACATATACACAACATCCACTGCTCTACCTTCATCAGCGTGTTTTGTTACATCCTCAAACAATTCAATTGGCCCGTAAAGCACGGCCTACCCTTGACAGAGCCATGTTGACTATCCCGAATCAGATTATGTGTCTCCAATTGCTCATTAATCCTGCCTCTCAGGATCTTCTCTAACAACTTGCCCACCACTGAAGTAAGACTCACTGGTCTATAATTTCCTGGGTTATCTCTGCTCCCTTTCTTCAACAAGGGAAGAACATTTTCAACCCTCCAATCCTCTGGTACTTCTCCCATCCCTATTTTTGATGCAAAGATCATGCCAGAGACTCAATAATCTCCTCCCCTCTGTAGCCTGGGGTATATCTCATCTGGACCCAGCAACTTATTTAAGTGTTTTTCAAAAGCTCCAGCACATCCTCTTTCTTAATGTCTATATGTTCAAATGTTTCAGTTTGCTGTAAGTCATCCCCACAATTGCCAAGTTCCTTTGCCCTGGTGAATACTGAAATAAAGTATGCAATAAGTACCTCTGCTACCTCCTCCAACTCCATGTACACTTTTCCACTTTCACACCTGATTAGTCGCTTTGCTCTTTACATACTTGTAGAATGCCTTGGGGTTTTCCTTAATCCTGCTCACCAATGCCTTCTCATGGCCTATTCTAGCTCTCCTAATTTCATTCTTAAACTCCTTCCTGGCAACTTTGAAATTTTTTAACAGTACCTAGTTTCTTGAACCTTTCATAAGCTGTTCTTTTCTTAACTAGATTTTCTACATGCTTTGTACACCATGGTTCTTTTACCCTACCATCCTTTCCCTACCTCAATGGAACATACCTATGAGGAATGCCAAACAAATGTTCGCAGAACATTTGCCATAATTCTGCCGTGCATTTCCCAGAGAACGTCCGCTCCCAATTTTTGCTCCTAAGTCTCTGCCTAATACCATCCCATTTCTCCCTCCTCCAATTAAATATTTTTCCAAATTATCTGCTCCTATCCCTCTCCAGCGCTATGATAAAAGAGATACAGTTGTGATCACTACCTCCAAAATGCTCTCCCATTGAGAGATCTGACACCTGACCAGGTTCATTTCTCAATACCAGATCAAGTTCAGCCTCTCCTCCAGTTGGCTTACCTACATATTGCATCAGGAAACCTTCCTGAACACACTTAACAAACTCCACCTCATCCAAACCCCTTGCTCTAAGAAGATGCCAGTAGATATTCTCCTGCCTTCTCTCCTTAACCTTTGATGCCCTGACTAATCAGGAACCTATCAACTTCCACTTTAAATGTACCCAATGACTTGGCCTTCACAGCTGTCTGTGACAATGCCTTCCACAGATTCACTATCCTCGGGTCCTAGATTCACCCACTATAGGGCACATTATCTCCACATCCACTCTATCTATTCTGACCAATGTCTTATAATACCTCAGCATTACATCCTTGCTTTTATATTCTAAGTCTGTTGAAATGAATGCTAACATTGCATTTGCCTTCTTTACCACCAACTCCACCTGCAAGTTAACCTTTGGGGAATCCGGCATGAGGATTCCCAAGCCCCTTTGCACATTTGATATTTGATGTTTCTCCTCAGTTAGAAGATTATCTATGCCTTTATTCCTTCTGCTAAAGTGCATAACCATACCCTTCCCTACACTATATTCTACATGCCACTACTTTGACGAGTCTCCCATTCTAAGTTCTTCTGCAGACTTACTGCTTTCTCAGCACTACCTGCCCCTCCACCTCTCTTTGTATTGTCCACAAACTTGGCCAAGAAGCCTTCAATTCCACCATCAAAATCATTGACATATAACATGAAAAGAAACGGTCCCAACACCGACTCCTGTGGAACATCACTAGTCACTGGCAGCCAACCAGAAAAGGCCAGATTATTTCCTTCAAAGTGATCCTTTCATTCGTCAATTGGGGCATCCGAATGATTTAAGAACAAGAAAACTATTTGATAGTGCTGTAGTCATCTTTAAAAGATGGATCTGACTGCCAATTTCAAATTTTGTTTTGGTTAATTTTATCCCAGTTTGCTTGTCTCCACTGTTGTCTCTTTGCTGCTGCGTGCCTCAGGGGGCATCCATACCAGAGGCACTCAATCTTAATGTCATGCTAATGGTTCCACCTGTATGGAAAGGTGGATTCCATACAAACCCAATCAACTATATAATCAAGGAAACAAAGAGAAACCCTGCCTGTCCCCTAATCAAATCTGTTTTTTTCCCCAGTTTTCTCAATGTCATTAAAGGAATTGAAACAAAAATTGCAGAGCAAAAAGGCATTACTTCAAGCTTTGACATAGCTCAATAAGGAAATGCACTGTCTAGCGGATAAGAAAGAACTGTACTCGGTCCTTTCATGTGCTGAACTAATGAATGTCAGAGGTACTGGGCTCAGTATTCCTGGCAGGAGAAAGAAAAAGTAATCAGTCATGCTTTCCCTTGTCTTGATCCGCATTGTGTAGTGTCCTTGCAGAAATAAACCGGGCTTAGTGTGGACGAATCCCCTCCCAACCCACTTCCTCTGACGTGGTTAGTTTGCATTTAGTACTTCTCACTGTCTAAACTCACCAATAAAATATGTTCAATTACCAAGTTACCAGACAGTTTGTAGACCTGAAACACTGTATAAAACGCTAGTTGAAACAGAGAAAGAAAAGTCCAGCAGGGGAAAATGACAGAGCAATCCAATTTTTCTAAAACAAAACATTGATTGAATGGTGACGTACATCGAGTAAACTACAGTACATAGCTAGAATAAAATTAGTATTCCTGTCAGTCACACTCAGCAGAAAGATTTACTGGTCATATTTTAAAATTGCATTTAATGCCTTTAAGCAACAATAAAATGACAGTAACAGATACATTAGTGACAGCTTCCGCACCATGGCCCAGAATCTCCAGTCAGTGGAGAAGAAATGGTGCTCACCACTGACTTTGAAGCAGTTGTACAAAGATTCCCCTTTCTGATCTCCTTTGCTGTCAGCTTAGTGGAACTCTTGGTGCCTAGCACCTGTCATCTTATTATCTGTTCTGTTTGGGGAGCCAATCTCATTAAAGAATGCTCATCTGCTACGGGAATCAAACAGCACAATTTTAAAATTTAAAGAATATGGATTATCATATTGACACTGTGATAATAACACATAATGAGTAAGAAGCAAAATATCAGTTGTTATTTTAATATCCTTTATATTCTGAAGAATTTTTTTGAAAAAACATGACTTAAACTGAGGTTAAAATTTGAGATTAGGGCTAGAAAGATTGCTTGAAATACCATTATGACTTCTCCAAACAAAATTTAAGATTTCCTGTGTAGTTCAGAGCGAAATTAGCTTAGAAACATGTCATTTCTAGTGATATCCCTTGGTTCCAGAAAATATAGCTTCAAACTGCACAGTCCTTAGACATGTTCCATGGCAACTTTGAAGTATCTTTTTTACATGTTGTAATAATGGTAGTTTGCCCTCAATAATCCTGCAACATATAGGTCAACATAGCCTGGATAGCTCCATATACTTCTACTGTCTTGATCATGGAATAAGAGATGATGATAGTGGACAAGGATAGCATCAATGTGTCAGCACAGTGGTTTTTTCTATCATATCTCAAAATTATGAGAGGCATAGACAGACACATATATCATTTTCCCAGGATTGAAATGTCTAAGACTTTTAAGGTGAGGGGGAGTTCAAAGGAGATGTACAGAACAAGTTTTTTTACGTAAAGAGTTGAGGGTGCCTGGAATGCACTGCTGGGTATGATGGTGGAAGCAAATACAATAGAGGCATTTACCAGGCTCTCAGATAGGTACCTGAGTACACTGACAATGGAGGGAAATGGAGCATGTGGAGGCAGAAGGGATTAGTGCAACTAGGCATCATTAGCTTAATTATTCTGGCATGATATTGTGGGCCAAAGGGATCTGTTTCTGTAGGATACTCTTCTATATTCTAGACTCATTTCAGGTTGTGCTGCTTCATACACCCGTGTTGAGCACGTCGATTTCATCAACTTTGCCTCAAACTTCCACCCTGCCCTTAAATTCACTTGGTTCACTTCTGACACCTTTCTCCCCTTTCTCAATCTGTCTCCATCTCTGGGGACAACTGTCTACTGACATCTTTTATAAACCTACTGATTTCTAGGAGTATTTTGACTATACCTCCTTCCATCCGGTCTCCTATAAAAATGCTATTCCCTTTTCTCCATCCCATTGTCTTCGCAGCATCTGTTCCCAGGAAGAGGCTTTCCTTTCCAGGACATCAGAGATGTCCTCTTTCTTCAAAGAACAGGGTTTTCCTTTCTCTAAAATTGATGCTGCCCTCACCACGTCTCCTCCATTTCCCAGACAAACGTACTCACCCCTTCTTCTCAACACCTTAAAAGGGATATGACCTCATCTACCACCCCATGAATCTCCGTACACAACACATCATTCTCCACAACTTCAACCATCTTTAACGGGATCCTCCACCAACACATCTTTACTTCCTCCCTCACTCTCCCCTTTCTGCAGGGATTGCACTCTCTGTGATTGGACTGTCCATTCATCCCTCCCCACTAATCTCTCTCCTGGCACGTATCCCTGTGAGAGGAATGCTACACTGCCCATTGACCTCTATTCAGGGTGACAAACAGTCTTTCCAGACGTGGCAAAACAATCACCTGTGAATCTGCTGGGATTTGTGTATTGTACCCAGTGCTCCCGATATGGCCTCCTTTACATTGGTGATACCCGATGCAGGTTGGGGGGACCGCTTTGCTGAGCATCTCCGCTCCATCTGCCAAAAGAGAAATTTCATGGTGGCCAACCGTTTTAAATCTTGTCCCCATATCCGTTCTGACATGTCGGTCTACGGCCTTCATTTCTGCCGCAATGAGCCTACTCTCAGGATGGAGAAGCAACACCTCATATTCCGTTTAGGTAGCTTCCAATATGATGGCATGAATATCAATTTCTCCTTCCAGTACTTTTCTTATCTTTTTTTCTTTTTTCTCCCCCTTCCCTCTTCTTCTATTCTCCACTCTGCCCTATCCTCACCTGCCCATCAATTCTCCCTAGCGCCCCTCCTACCTCCCTTTTTCCCACAATCCACTCTCCTCTCCTATCAGATCCCTTCTTCTCCAGCTTTTCACCTTGCCACCCACCAGGCTCCACCGTTTAGCATGTCTCTCTCCCCTCCCCACCTTTTTTTACTGGTGCCTTTCCCCTTCCTTTCTGGTCCTGATGAAGGGTCTCAGCCTGAAACGTTGACTGTTTATTTATTTTCATAGATGCTGCCTGACCTGCTGAGTTCCTCCAGCATTTTGTGTGTGTTGCTCTGGATTTCCAGCATCTATAGAATCTCTTGTGTTTAACATCTAGAGGTGGATGGATTACTTCATTATATACATGTTCAAAATGGAGTAGAGAGACTGGGACAGTTTTCTTTAAATAGAAGGATGAGAGGAGATTTGATAGAAGTATATATATGAGGTGTCCAGATCAAATGGATAGTGAGAAGCTGTTCCCTAACAGTGGAGAGGTTACAGACTTGAGGGCACGGGTATAAAACAGAGAATTTAGAGCAATGTGCGGCCTCAGTGTGCAGTTGGATCTTGGAATCAACTGCCTGCACATGTGGAGGAGACAGATTCCATGGTGGCTGTCAAGAACAAGATGGATAAATATACAGTGAGGAAAGGTTTGCAGTGACTAGGGTTGGAAGTAGTGAGGTGCTCTGGTAGAGAGCCAAATAGCCTCTGGTATTGTAAACATTCTAGGATTCTAGTGAAGAAAAACATTGCACTCTGTGTACCCTCAAGCAGTTGTGTTATTGCAGCTCTTGACATTGAAAATAATTGTTCAATGAGGTGGGGTAAATTATGTAAATTTTAAAAATTCAGTTCTTCATCAATTAATCACAGTACAAATCCAACAGTATTCTAGAGGGTCAGAAAGCTGGTAAAAACATGATATTCAAAACACTGGATTTTTTTGAAAATTGAAATATGACAGATATGATCATAAAATAGGCCCCAAACCAACATTTTCCATTAAGTACTTTTGAAACAATTTCTGAAGCTGAAGGGGAGGTGAGGAAAATGTCAGTGGAATATGATTTACTGAGCAAATATTTTTTTATTTCTTAAGCCTTCAAAGTTGCTGGAAGAAACTGGCAGGAGAACTTTCTTCAGAAATAGAGAGAATTCAGGTTCTGTTGCAATGAGTTTACATGAAACAGTAGTTGAAATACAAGCTCAGAGGAAGACATTCTTCTTGTGCCACAAAGACTAAACAGTCACAAGCACCTATTCACAAGCTTTCTGCATCTCAGCCACAACTTCCTTCTACTCTTTTTAAAGAGAAAATCTTTGTTGGTTAATTTAAGTTCATGAGCAGGGAGCCGGAGATGATTTCAGAAATTTGGAAGCTCAGTGAAAACCTTGGAAATGTGATCAGTACAGTTTGCTGAACCAAACATCTGGACATCCAACAGAAACAATCATTTTATAATTACAGGCAACAAAATATCATATTCCCATTATCAAACTGATTATGGAGAGAAAAAAATCTTATCTTGTTTTCAACTAATGACAAATAAAGAAACTTTTTCCACAGTCTTCAAAGAATTTGAGGCATACTCCTAAATGGGAGCTGACAGCAAGCACAAAAGCCAGCATGCAATGCCAGAGCATTCTGTAACCTAATCAGAAACCATGCTGGTTTAGCCAGGCTCCACTAACTCATGTAACGTTTGTTAGGCTGTTGTCCAATTTCTCTGAAACCCAGTAAATAGTACTCAAAAACAGCAAATTTTTGAGATTCATTTGAGCCAGCTTCACATTGGTGTCACTACTGAAAATGGTGAGCTCACATTAAAAGGCATAGTATCCATATTAACAGCCTAGGATTTACAAACACTTGCTTCACTGAGTTTGACTGAAATTAACCAAAAGTTTATGATATAATTCCTAGTAGTTTAAGAAAATGCAAACTGATCTTACGGTCTTCTAAATTTAGTAATTTCTTCTACTCTTGATAATAAACTTGCAATTAATTGATATAAATCTTGTGGAATAATCTGAATCCAAGGCCCCACCCCCACCACCTCCATTTTAACTGACCCTTTCTCTGCAGTTCTTTTGACAAGATTGAAAATGCCAACAAAATAACAGCTATGGTTCCTTACTTGAGAAGTATCATGATTGAAGATGACAGCATTCAAGTCCCCACAGTTGTAGTGCTTGATGAGGTCCTCTGTAGTGTAAGGAGCCTGCAAGCTGCCTGCTCGGAGACTCTCATGTTGCAGGAGAGTTTGGTTTAAAGCAAAGAGAACCTGTAATGACATAAAAACACAAACACTTGTAAAGAACACAAAGAATTGGAAATGGATAGAATTTGTAACAGTCTGGGTTTGGGGCAAGTCATCATTTGAGAACAGACATGTGGTTTGACATGAAGCTGTGTTACTGTTGAAAACCTTAGTAAGGATTGAAACTAGAAAGGAAATTTCATAAAGGGACCATTTCATAAATGAGCATTGTTACTGGAAAGCAGCATCCATCATCAAGGACCCCCACCACCCAAGCCATGCTCTCTTCTTGCTGCTCCCATCAGGGAGAAAGTACAGGAGCCTTAGCCCACACCACCAGGTTCACGAACAGTTATTATCCCTCAACCATCAGGCTCTTGAACCAGTGCGAGTAACTTCACTCGCCCCCGTCACTTAACTGTTCCCACAACCTATGGACTCACTTTCAAGGACTCTTCACAGTTCAAAGTAAATTTTTTTATCAAAATATGTATACTGTATACAACCTTGAGATTTGTCTTACAGGCAGCCACAAATCAAAGAAACCCAATAGAATCCATTAAAAAAAGACCATCAAACACCCAATGTGCCAAACAAAATCATGCAAACAATAAAAGAAAGCACCATTCAGAACTGAAGATCACCAAAGTGAGTGTACAGCCACGAAGCCAGTCATCACTACAACCAGTCCTGGAGAGCATTAGTTGCAGGCCACAGCCTCAGTTTAGCATAGAGGTAAGTAAACCTCACAGAACAGCGAGCTGAACATCAGCCCATTCCTAGCCCCTGGCCCTGATACCCTGACCTCTTCAATGTGGCCTCGTGGTTAAATCAGCCAAATGGCAGGTTGCTTCTTGCTGTCAGACCTGGGCCCTGCACTTTTGATATGCTCCCGGGCCCAGGACCCACTGCCTCGACTCTGCCTCACCTCAGTTCTGCTGCTTCGAATTGCCTCCAGGTCTGCTCCAGCAGCCAAGCATTGGCTCGTTGCCTGCTCTGAGGCCCGACTGCCTTGAATCAGCCCATACACACTTCTCCGAAACCGTCCTGCACCTTCAAGACTTTGGTTCACACCACAAAAATGCCAGGTTATACGGGCAATTTAAAGGCTCAAATCCAAAAGAGAAGTTACAGGCCAGTGATTGCACTAATCATTTGAGAAAAAGTGTGAGTAATAAAGTAGTTAATATTTGTTTTTGCTGCCAACAAGTCGTCACTGTGTTTCACCAGTGCCATCTTAAACTCTTCATCTCATGTTCTCAATATTTATTGCTTATTTATTTATTATTATTATTATGTCTTTTTTTCTTTTATATTTCCACAGTTTGGTGTCTTTTTCACATTGATTGGTTGTCTGTCCTGTTGGGCACGGTCTATATATAGATAGGTAGATAGATATCTTGTACATCATCCAGATGACTTTTCTTCATAGGCAAGAATAAACTACAGATTTTGAAAGAGAGGCTTTACTGGTCATTTGAACCACAGAGGTAGACAATGCCATCTGTATGAATGTTCTTAAAAATGTAACATATCTGTGTCAAATATGCTACCGATATGTACCGTAGATGTTTACATATAGAGATAACGCATCTTCCCATCAGGCATGGGAAGAGAAAGATGTTCTCAAATTCCAGTGCCACAGTCATTGCAGAATCATGCCATCACGCATATTTGAAGCATGGACATTCCATAAATCATAGTTTGAAATTTAAACTGCTGCAGTGCACTCTTTCTACTTTGTACCTGATGCACTTGTGAGGGCTTATGCACTGCATGGGCGGAGTTACTTTCCTAAATAATCATCAGTGGAAGGCAGCTGGAAATTACCTGGAGCAGGGAGACACAGCTGAGGTAGTTCATAGAATTAAATCCTCAGCCACCTCACTACGTTTATGGCCATTATCATTGTGACATAATTTTAATCACATATCCACCTACTGGGCACGGTCAACAACCTCACCATATGCAACTCCACACACAAAGAAGCTTAATGAGTTTGCAGCTGTCTGCCATTAATCCATTTATTCTCAGATATCAGATATACTCCCTTTGTTCTTTCCAACTCTCTTCCACATTCGCTGTTAATGAAAACTTACTTGTTTCCCTCTCTTTCCTGGCAAGTGCTCTCAGACCTGAAAGGTTGACTGTTTCTCTTCCCACAGATGCTGCCTGAGCTGCTAAGTGCTTTCAGCATTTTCTGTATCTGTGCAACAGGTAACATCCCACCAAAGGTCAAATCAAAAAGAAGGCCTTAGAGGTTATGCCATGGGATCATCCTCAAAAAAGAAGATGAAATCACCTGTGGTGCCTATATAATGGTCTCCTTACTGTCAGGGACAGGGAAGGCCATCACTGATGCTTTCCTTAATCTAAAGGTCATAAAAAGTATTCAGCAACTCAGAGTGTGGATTGTTTTGAAGGTATTGGGTCTGGAAAACGCTTCTCAAATGTGGCTGGTTCCAGCAATTCATTTCTGTTCTACAAGCTGTCATATTAAATAACCATTCCCCCAGGAGCCCATTTCCATTGCATACTGGGATAAAGTAAAGTAGGGCCTTTTCACCATCTTTTTCACTATTTCTCATCTCAATATGGGCCTCACTTCAAACAAAATCCCATTGCAATGAAGCTAATATACAAGATGAATGGTGAACTGTTCAATCTACATTTCTTCACTTAAGAACAAAGCTCACTCTAATGTTAACTATTGATCTACAGTACACAGATAACATTTGCACATATTTGCATCTGGAAGCTGAACCCTGAGCCATCATTGCCTTGTTCACCAAAGCACACAAGGAAGGCCTTTGACTAAATATTCAAAAACACAAGTATTTTACCAAGGAAACACACATAAAATACAGCAGAAACTCAGCAGATCAGGCCACATCTATGGAAATTTCTGGCTAAAGAAATTCCTCCTCATCTCCAGAGAGCATAGCCTCAGAATAGAACAGAGATGAGGAGGAATTTCTTTAGCCAGAGGGTAGTGAATCTGTGGAATTCATTGCCATAGACACCTGTTGAAGCCAAGTCATTGGGTATATTGAAAGTGGCTTCCATTGAGGATATAATGAGTGCAGTGGACAAAGAGAATAGGTAGATTTACTATACTTGAATTTGCAGAGAGCATTCAATAAGGCATCCATATCCAGAAGATAAGGATGCATAGATTTGGTGGTAGTGTGTTAGCATAGAAAGAGAGTTGGTTAATCAAGAGAGGGCAGACATGGGATAATTGGGTGTTTCTCTAGTTGGCAATCGGTGGTCAGCAGGGTGCCACAGGGGTCAGTGCAACTGTTCATGGTATACTTTTACAATTTGGAAGAGGGATTGAGCGTAGTGTATCTAAGTTTGCTGATGGCATTAAAGTGACTGGAAAAGCAAATTGTGCAGAGGATGTGCAAGTCTGCAGAGAGATACAGATACAGTCCTCTGCTTACCGTCATTTTATGGACATACAATCAATGTATACAAGCTATCTTATGTATTTATGTTAATGGCATTTTGCAGCTAATGTGTTCTTTATCTTACTGTAATATTTTTGTGCTACATTGGATCTGGAGTAACAATTATTTTGTTCTCCTTTACACTTGTGTACTGGAAATGACATTAAATAATCTTGAATCTTGAAACAGCCTATTCCCTTAGGCCATGAGACGACTGAACTTGCTGCCACCACCCAGGTCTTACCATGTATGAAGTGCCAGTAGCGTTATACTGTTTACTTTTTAACTTGTACATAAATGTAACATATTACAGTGGATTCCTGTAATTAGGCCACATTGGGCCCAAATAAGTGCTGCCCCAATTAGCAGCAGATTCATGGAAATAGTTTAAATGGTATAGAGAAGACAAACTACCGTTTAACTGAGTAACAAAATTATGTATTTCAATGAAATACAGAACAAATGAGAACACTACCAATACAACTGCAGTATTATTAAACTGTATTAGTTTGTAATAGTTATCAGTGGAGGAATTCATCTAGTGTACATTGATATGTTCTTTTGATTGACTCTAAATGAACAATATCAGCACAAACTTCTAATGCAGATAACGGACTGTCTTCATACAAGGCATTCAACAAGTGTATCCTCCAAATCTTAATTTTCATTGCAACATTCAAGATGATCATTGATACCTTGAAATTCTTCATAGTTCCTAACTTGATGATGTAGTAAAATCATTTCATTTTCACTCCTGGCTGTATCTGGCGTCTACAAGTCTTAATGCTTGAAACTGCTGTGCGCGAAACAGTTCTAAATTTTCTTAATACTTACTTCTCACCAACTATCAGGACAAAAATCACTGCATGTTGAAAAGAAACATGCAAGTGGCACTACTTAAAAACTGTTCGCTCTAAACACGGTGGTGTCTAATAAACACACAAGTGCATGTGACTGATACTAGTTAGAAACTGTTCATTTACAGTCTCGTGTCCCAATTAAACAGCATAGTGACCCAAATAAATGAAGAGCATCCCAGCTATTTTCTTGATTTAGTTTTTGTTCTTTAAAAGTTCTCCCAAATAAGTGGTTCCCCAATTAACCAATGGCCCAATTAACCAGAATCCACTATATATATTCATTTGTGGTAATGTTATTTTATGTTCTGTGTGTGAGTTATATGTACTGTGTTGTGCATCTTGGTCCAGAGGGACTTTGTTTCATGGTTTGAAATGACAAGAGGTATATAAGATTATGAGGGGCACTGATAGCCGGAGGCTTTTTCCCAGGGCTGAAATGGCTAACAAGGTGCTTGGAAATAGGTACCGAGGGGATGTCAGCGGTAAGCTTTTCACACAGAAAGTGGTGGGAGCATGGAATGTACTGCCGGTGGTGGCGATGGAAGCAGATACAATAGGGTCTTTTAAGTGCTTCTTAGATAGGTACATGGAGCTTAGAAAAATAGAGGGTTATGTGTTAGAGAAATTCTAGGCAGTTTCTAGAGTAGGTTACATGGTCGGCACAAAGTGCTGTAGATTTCTATGTCCTATGTTCTAAACTTGAAATTGACTTGACTTAAGTGAGTGGGAAAGGGTCTGGCAGATGGCGCACAATGTGGGGTTAACATGAAGTCATCTACTTTGTAAGGAAAAATAGAAGGTTAGGTTATTATTAAAATGGTAAAGGTTTGAAGCATGCCTTGTTGCAGAGGAACTTGGGAGGGTTTGTGCATGAGTTGCAAGAGGTTGGGTTGCAGGTGCAACAAGTTATCAAGAAAGCAAATGGGATGTTGGCTGTCTTTGCTGGAAGGTTTAAATTTAAGAGGAAAGAGCTTATGCCGCAAATATGCAGTGTACCAATGAGGTTGCACCTGGAATATTGCGTGCACATCTGGTCTCCATACTTAAGAAAAGATGTACTGGTTTTGGAGGCAATTGCAGAGGAGGTTCACCAGGTTGATTCTGGAGATGAGGTGGTTAGCCTATGAATGGAGATTGAGTCACCTGGGAGAATATGTACTCACAGGAGCTGAGTCCACAGCCAGATCACCCAGGATCTTACAGAATGGTGAGCCGACTCAAGAGGCCAACTGGTCTACTTCTGCTCCCATTTCTATGATCTTATGTTCTCACTGATGTAGGGGAGGCCACACGGAGAACACCAAATGCAGTAGACCAGGCTTGAGGAGAGGCAAGTGAATCCTTGTCTAATCTGGAAGGGTTATTTAGGTCCTTGGATGGCAGTTAGACCAAATATAATCCCAGATGGTCATCTTCAGTTCTCAATTCAAATTACAATAAAAGCAAACATATTACATGCCTTCTTAACTGATCGTTCTACTGACATATTAACTTTCAGTGACTCATTTTCAATATTTTCAATCCAAGGGTGGCCCATGCATTATCTTTGTCAGATAAGTGTATTTCCTAACAGAATAGCAATCAGAATGATAAAAAAAACATAATGGGCCGCTCCCCTCTGGGGACTCCTGTTTCTCCAGCTAAATGTTGTTATCCTCCTGCTGGTTCAGCTAGTGCAACAAAGCCAAGACCAAAGCTGGTGCCTTCCGTACGTGATATCTTACTATTCTGACTTTATTTTTCTCTGTTCATTATCCCGAGAGCTGCCAAATTTCTGATGCTAGTTCGTCTAGACATGACTTAGATAAATATACGCCAATCAAAGACATGGAATACGTTCATACTGGAATATTTCATCAATGACAAAATCAGTGAAGAATCAGAAGGAAAGTGAAGCTTGACCCATCCCACACAGCGAAATAAAAAAAACTTTCAAACTGTGTTGCTCCACAACTGGGTCTGAACCCTGGACAGATGGATTTGTTTAATGCAAGGAAACAACTCACATTTATCATTTTAAAAAAGACTCGTACTTTAAAGTATTTAGTACATCTGAATTTGCTTAAAACATGCAGATTTTACTGTCACTGAGTCTTAAATTAGAACAGAAAAAGATCTGTTCCTATGTAGATTTCATTTGTATATGAAACCCAGACCCAAGTTTTCTTTTTCTAATTAGTACGCCTCACTCATGCCATATTAACAACTGGCACTGTACTTTGGAATAGTTCTGAGACTTTTGCTTTGCAGGAAAAGAGGATGTTTATTTTAAGACATCTTGAGACGATAGACCATTTGGCCCATTGCATTTGAGGGGATCGCTTGAAAGAACACAACAATTCATCTCACTTTGTCAATATATCCCAATATTCTCAATTATTTAATTAACTGCATTTTTATTGATACTACTAATGAAGCAGCTTTCACTGTCCTTTCAGATTGCTAGTACCTGCATAACCATTACAAGCACAGTCACAATGGAATAAGAACAAAATATGACTCATGCCAACTTTCATAGTTTCTTGCTCAAACCAACAGAGTCATCAAATAATTTTAAGACCAATTTATGTTGCAGACTGCAGATTTACATGGGATAAATTACGAATGACAACAATTCAAGTAGGTGTCTCACTATTACTTTACGTATGGTATACTCTGGCCTTACCAACAGCACCCAGCACTGAATTAGGTTCATTATCACTGACACAAGAGGCACTATAAATGCTGGAAATCTGAAGCAATACACACTATGTGGTGGAGGAGCTCAGTAGGTCAGGCAGCATCTGGGGATGGGAATAAACAGTTGATGCTTCAGGCCAAGACCCTTCATTGGGGCCCTTTATCACTAACATACATTATGTTGTGAAATTTGTTGTTTTCTGGCAGCAGTACTGCAAGTTAAATAAATAAATAGATAGAGAGGTAAAATACAAAGAACGAACAGTGTTCTCTATAAGTTCCTTCCACGGCTAGTTGGGTGAATATGTTATGGCATGCTATTTACTTATTTAACCTTGAAGATCACATTTTGGAAAGAAAGAAAAATGCATTTATGTGGCACTTTTTTTTCTTAATTTCAGTAAGTCCAACTATGCTTTGCAACCAGTGCGGAATTTTTGAGGTATATTCCTCATAATAATGAAGGAAGCATGACAAACAATTTTGCATATAGCAAGCTCCAACAAATGTCAAGGTGATGGCAATCACATAATCCATTTTGTGCAGAATTATCTAATCTATTTTCAGGAGTGCAACAGAATACAAATGTGTACTTTTCCATTTGCTTAACATACAGTACCTTCTTCTATGTCCAGGTTGCTGATAACCATTGTAACACTCGCTTTGCCTAGTGGCTTAATATAGGTGGTGATAACCCCCTGCCCGGCCAAACTAAAGAAATCTTGTTTGGGTGGATGCTGCGCAGTGTGTCCTCTGTTACAAATCAGTACCCCAAAATAACAAACAGTACACAATATGTGATTAAACAATTAAGCTTTATGACTCTTACTTTGACTATATGGTTAGTAGAGAAACAAAATATAAAAGAGAAAGGGCCCCATGTTTTTGCAGAGTCCTCTTACTAGGTGTAGGCTCCAAGTTGGGCTCTGGGTCTACCTGCATCTCTTGTCCCAAGGGCAACAGGGGGTTCCAATGGAGAATCTTGATAGGCCCTCCTCTGGTTTCACCCGGAAAACTGGTAGATTTGGCATCTGACTCTCCACCACATTGGGTGTGGCTGCCCAGCGGTCAGCCAACTTGTGCTTTCCAGGTAAACCTAAATTCCTTATGAGGACTCGGTCTCCCGGCAAGAGTTGGGAGAACCTCTCTTTCTGATCATACCTCCTCTTATTTCCTCGATTCTGCTTGGCGACCGTGACCCCAGCCAATTCATAAGCCCTTTTCAGCTCTCTCCTCACATCAGACACGTACTTCAGATAAGGCTTCGGTGGTAAGTCACCCTCGTCAGTCCCAAAACAAAGGTCAGTGGGAATCTTGCCTCGTGCCCAAACATCAGATAATATGGCGAGTACCCAGTAGCTTCATTTTATGTACAGTTGTAACTGTGAATCAGATGCCCAATATGTTGACTCCACCTGCTCTTCTTACTGATCTCCAGGGTCCCGATCATGTCTAGCAAGGTCCGATTAAACCTCTCAGGCTGGGGATTTCCCTGCGGGTGATAGGGTGTGGTCCTCGACTTCTCAACTCCAAGCATGCCCAGTAACTCATAGATGAGTCTGCTCTCTAAGTCCTGTCCCTGGTCACTATGTATCCGCCTGGGAAGGTCATAATAAACAAAATACTTCTCTCATAACACTTTCGTCACCATAGTTGCCCTCTGGTCCTTGATAGGAAAAGCCTGAGCATATCTGGTGCAGTGGTCCATGATGTCTAAGACATTTGCCGTGTTGCTGAAATGGTCTTTTCCACCCCCAAATGTCCAGAATCATCATGAAGTGACTTCAATGCAATCCTCCGATACTTCTCGGGCAGAACCAGCTGGCAATGCCGAGGTCAGTCTGGGGGGATCATGACGCGGTATAAGATCTGGTCTTTCAACTCCAACCGAGGCCATTCTTTCAGTAACGGAGGCACCAAAGCATGTTTCGTCTTCTCTGCCTGAGCCACGTCTCCCTTTTCAACCGCAGACCAAATAGTGCATCTCGCTGAGCAGCTGCCATTTCCCCAGAACTCAATTCCAGCAGCTGATTTGTCTTCAGAGCAGTCAGGTTACAGTAAACTTGGGGTATGGCATCATCAGAAGCCCCCAATTGATCCACTGCTCGATCCTGCCTCCCCTTTTTCTCTGCCTTCATTGTGATGGCAAACTGACACATGGCCTTCACCCCAGGGGCAGGAACGCTCTCCCACTCCTTGTCCCTGTCCAGTTCCTCATGCACCCGTTGGAACAATGCATCCACATCAATGTTCTGGCTCCCCGGCCAATACTTCAGGCTGAAACCATAGGCAGACAACGCTGCCAACCACCAATGGCCTGTAACATCCAGTTTCATCGAGGTCAGGATATAAGTTAGAGGGTTGTTGTCCATCCTCACCTCAAACTTGGCCCCATAGAGATAGTCATTCAGCTTATCCAGCACCACCCAGTTCAATGCCGGGAATTCCAACTTGTGCGTGGGATAATTTCTCCTGGAGGGCGACAAACTTCGGCTGACAAATGCCACAGGCTTCAACCTGGTGCCCTGATCCTGATACAGGAAGCCCCCCAAACCCTGTCGGCTGGCATCGTGTGCAGTACATATGGCAATCGGGGGTCCGCAAAAGCCAGCACTGGCACCTGGGTCAACAGCTCCTTCAACGACTGAAAAGCCTCCTCACATTTTACATCCCACCTCTGTCCAAAGGGCTCCGACAGGTTTAGATATTCTCCACCCTCCAGTCCTTTTCCCCCTCCCTTTCTTCCTCAAGGGAGGGTAACCACACAGAAGGTGATTCAAGGGGTGACTCACTTTGGCGTAGCCCTTCACGAATCTCCGATAATAACCATAGAACCCAAGAAACGAGCACAGAGTGCTCACAGTCTCGGGCCTCAGCCAAGTGATCACCGCTTCTATCTTAGCCAGGTCTGTAGCTACTCCATTCAGTGAGATTATGTGTCCGACATAGCTAACACGTTTTACAGAACTGGTACTTGTCCAGGGAAAGTTTTAACCCTTCAACTTTCAGGCAGCCGAGCACCTTCAGTAGCCTCGCTTCATGTTCTTCCAAGGTGGATCCAAATACTATGATGTCATCCAAATACACCAACACCTCAAGCAAGTTCATATCCCCCACCGTCTTCTCCATGACCTGCTGGAAGGTTGCAGGGGCTCCTGATATGCCCTGGGGCATCCTTTTGAACTGGAAGGATCCCAGGGGACATATAAATGCCATCTTCTCTTTGTCGCCCTCACTCATTGGGATATAGTAATATCCACTCCTCAAATCCAGCACACTGAACCACTTCACACCACTCAGACAGGCCAGCGCGTCTTCAACCCTCGGGACCATATACTGGTCAGGGCCGGTGCGCCTGTTCAGAGTCCTATAGTCCACACACGTGTACCTTCCAGTTCTTCTTCTGGGCCACTACTATTGGGGACACATAGGGGCTTCCGGACTCAGTAATGATCCCAGCTTCCTTCAACTTACACAAATGCTGCTGCACGTCTTCCATGTCTGCAGGGGCCAGCCACCGTGACCTCTCTCTGAATGGGGTGTCCTTGGTCACCCGAATAGTGTGACAAGTGCTCTTGGAAGAACCCACATCAAACTCGCCAATGGAAAAGACACCTTCCAGCTTCAATATCTTGTCTACCAGCCTCCTTTTCCAACCCCGCGGCACCGGGGAGTCCCTGAAGTTGAATGACTCCGCGGTCAACCTTTCCCCCTTTTCCAATAGTTCTTCCCGGCATGCCTCACAGGGGCACTACACATTATTGTCACCTGGAACAAATGCGCCAGGGGCATCCCCTGCTTGAAGGTGACCTCCCTCTTCGTAGTGTTCCTGACAATCACTGCCATCCTGCTCGCCTGTACAACCAAGGGCTTCAATTCAGTAGCCCAGCCGGAAATCCCGACTCCCCCTCGTGGTCTTCCAGAGCGTCCACTAAGAGGGCTTCTCCCTCAGGCACTCCGGGAAATTTGGGGGTCCCAATCACTCTCGCTACTTCCACGGGCCGTACCATTATTGGCTTTGACTGGGTGAACCACACAGTCCCTCGTTTAAATTCGGTATCCGGTCCAATGCTGCCACGCATTTCCTCAAAAGCAGCTCGAAACACTGGGTGCACAGACAATGTTCCCAAAAAGCTCTTACCCGCCTTCTCCTTGCAGGCCCCCATGAGCCTCCTCACAAGAGGGGTGTTGGACCAACCAGAATTAAAACGCCGCCCGTCTCAACAGGGGTCGGACAAACCAGCACCACTTTATCAAGAACCTCAGACACTCCCACATCTGCCTCCAAGAACTCCAATTTCACTGACAAATAACCGTCATATGGATAATCACCAGCATTGAGACCCCAAATCTCCAGTGCATTGAATGGTGTCGAGGGTAAATGCTTCAGATAACGGTTGTAAAACGAAGAGTACAGTAACATGACCTGCGACCCAGTGTCCAGTATGGCTTTAGCGTAAATATCCTCTATCCGTAATGACACACTGGAGCATGGTCCCACTAAGCCTTCAGGAATAGGGTCTTTTGCTTTCGGGAGTTCCTTGGTACATTGCTGCGATCGTGTTCCCCCAGAGACACCAGGCAGTTCCCTCACTGGGTCCCCTCCAAGTTTTTCCAACGACTCTCCCTGCTGAGGTACCTGGGGGCTCGCTCTCCTTCTGGCGTGACTACCAGCAGCCCTCTGCCTTGTTCATCCCCTTGGGGAATCTTCCTCCCCCCCGCATCCGCTCCATCATATGGGGGGTGTTACACCCACTGATAACAGCTGACGTAGCTCCGTTCTCATGTCTGCCGCAATCTCCTCTACCGCTCCCTGGCGTAGGCTATCTGTGGTCACTTCACCGCAGGGAACGACTACCGAGGACTGTACCCTGCTGACTGAGTCTTCCCACGCCTCTGCCGCTTTCTCCTCTTCCCGTACCTCTCTGATCAGCTCAACAAAAGATGGAGGGGGGCACGTCTTACGAGACTGTCAAAGACCCCACGCAATCTGGTCATGGAACTGGGCACCCCTGACTATCTGGTCCATTCTTAAATGATCCATCTCAGCTGCCTGAATGACTCCTCTGTGCCGCAAGCAATTAAGCTGCCTCTCTAGCCGAAAAATAAAAGCAGAAAGCTTCTCCCTCTTCTCCTGACGCATGTTTTGAAACCCCACCAGGAGCTCCATTGGGCTTCCAGTCAGACCAAACGTATCTTCCAGGGCTTGCAGACAATTCATAGCTGTCACTGCGGGATAATTTAACCTGACAGTTCTGACAATGTCAGCAGCCTGCCCAATCAAACTTTCAACCAATCCCTATCGCTTTTCATCATTCGAGCACTGCCATTCATCTAACAACTGAGAGGTCCGTTCCACCCACGTCTCATACTCCTCCTCCCCTTTCGGGGTGGGCATTATTCCAGAGAATCGGTGAAGCCTGCCATAGCTGGGGCTTTAACTCTGATTTTTCCATTTATTCGCCACAGAAGTAAGGGCAGATACTACCTCAGAATTCTCACTCTTTACCGGGAGATGTGGACTAATTAGACATTCCAAATCCGACCACTCTTTCCCCTCACTTGTCAGAAATGATAGAATCCTGTCTTTGACATCTCCGCCCCGGCTACCTCAGCGCTGGTCTGCATTAAAATGAGAGCTGCACCCACCATTTTATTAAACCTCCGCTCACAATCGCAACTTTAACAGTGGAATTAACAATTCATCTGGAGTACAAATATCTGTCCCACTGGTTCATTGCTCAGGGTAATCACACAGCATCCAACAGAATTAATCCCGGGCGAACCTCCACAATTGTAACACTTGCTTCGTCTAGTGGCTTAATATAGGGGGTGATAACCCCCTGCCGGGCCAAACTTAAGAAATCTCATTTGGGTGGATGCTGCACGGTGTGTCCCCTGTTATAAATCAGTACCCCGAATTAACAAACAGTACACAATATGCGATTAGACAATTAAGCTTCATAACTCTTACTTTGACTACTGTATATGTTTAGTAGAGAAACAAAATATGAAAGAAAAAGCGTCCATATCTTATTAAGCTGTCTGTGCACGCAAAGTTGGAGCTCACAGTTTCCCCTTTGCTGATCCTCCTTCGATCGTGGCTTCCCTTCGGACCCTTGCTCCAAGTCCACCCCGCCCAGTGGACTACCAAATCACACCATTCGCGCCTTTGATCTCCATCTCCCTCTCTCCCTCTGGCAAAAGCCCGTGAAAGCAACTGCTTTCAGAATCACAAGACACAGCCACAAATCTTGTATTGGCTACATGCATCCCGTTATCTCCAGCAATAACCCAAACATTTCTGCTACAGATAATCTGTTACCTCAGCAGTGAACATTACAAAGAAGCCATTACATTAGCAGTGAAACCTTACAGCGTGTTACACCGTCAACCTGCCCCCACCCCCCACCAAGCAAGCACGGGATTTTAAGTAGCTATAACTTCAATTTAACAACATCAGGAATGGATAAATTTCCTTCAGCATGTTCTGTTAAGAATCTCAGAACTTAATGCAGTTTGCGCCTGCAGGTCCTATTAATGAACCAATTTGACCAGCTAAGTACCAGCAATGCCCTGGGATGTGCTTGGCTGACTGACAGCTCACATTTCTGAGCGTACCAGAGTGAAAAACCGATTGGTTCCAATCTCAAAACAATCTTGTGGGTGATATCGTGGAACTAGGTAATCCCACCATGCCCTGTACATAAAGTTATTTCTGCTATAACGTGAAAGTTAAATTCCTAAGAAACCTTACATTATGAAAAGTTACATTAAAGTAGAACAATGTGTAATTATGTTACACAATTAGGTTACACGACCTACCACCCCACCAGCCTCTGTGTCCAGCATATAATTCTCCGAAACTTCCGCCACCTCCAACGGGATCCCATCACGAAGTACATCTTTCCTTCCTCCCCACTTCCTGCTTTCCACCGGTATCGCTCCCTACACGACTCCCTTGTCCATTTATCCTTCCCCACTGATCTCTCTCCTGGCACTTATCCTTACAAGCAGAACAAGTGCTTCACCTGCCCCTACACCTCCTCCCTCACTGCCATCCAGGGCCCTAAACAATCCATCCAGGTGAGGGGAGACTTCACCTGTGAGTCTGTTGGAGTCCGCTTGAGATTGGGAGACTGCTTCACCGAGCATCTATGCTCTGTCCACCAGAACAAGCGGGATTTCCCAGTGGCCACCCATTTTAATTCCACTTCTCATTTCCATTCCGATATGTCTACTCATGACCTGCTCCATTTTCGGGATAAGACCACACTTGGGTTGGAGGAACAACACCTCATATTCTGTTTGGGTAGCCTGCAACCTGACGGCATAAACATTGATTTTTCAAACTTCCGGTAATGCCTCCCAACCACATCCCCCACCTCTTTCCCCATCCCCTTTTGCCTCTCTCACCTCATCTCACCAATTAACTTCCCAGCTCTTTACTTCATCCCTCCCTCTCTAGGTTTTAACTATCACGTGGTGGTTCTCTCTCCCCTCCACCTTTAAAATCTACTCCTCAGCTTTTTTTATCCAGTCCTACCAAAGGGTTTTGGCCCAAAACCTTGACTGTACTGAGTTCCTCCAGCATTTTGTGTGTGTTGCTCAGATTTCCAGCATCTGCAGATTTTCTCTTGTTTGTAATTGTGCTGTAATTACCTTCAAAACACGGATGTAACCAAGCTTTCCCGGACGCTGTTGTACTACATCCAATGCAGACTGTGTAATGCAAATAGCATTCCCCAATCCATCAGCTGCATTATAACCAGTTCAAATTATGGAATCACAAACTACAACAGAATGTCATGAATTACACATATGACCTTCAAAATGCAACAGAACCCCTATGCAGTTACAAAATACAGTAAATCACATATTCTCTGCCCCATGTTCTAAGCATACTCCGAAATAAAACACACACACACAAATACACAAAAGTGATTGCTTTCCTGCTGTTTGAATGCCGATTTTATTTACAGAGGTTTCACACAGTTAGAAGAGAGTCCCAGGTAGGCCAAATTATTCTTGGGATTTTAAACAGTATATCCCACATGGTACCACTTTCATTGAGAAACCACTGTCTACAACAAAGTAGTTTTAAATTTGCTTGTGGTATTTAAACCAAATATTACCAGTGGCAAAATAGTTCCACCCTTGTAAAATGATGACAAATAAGATGTGACAGGCTGGCTTCCTCACAATCCAGCTGCACACAGCAGTAGATTTATGTGTAAACTGGAACAATTTTTGTGTAATGTTACTCATGGTGCTTAGACTGTAATCACAAGGATTAGTTATCCTTTTGAAATGCCTTAACTATGAAACTCTGTGGTGCTCAGGTCAGACTGCACTTGGAATTCATAATCCCAGTTCTGGTCAACAAGTATTGAGTGGCATTCCAGTATAGCGTAGAGAATTCCGATTTATTTATTCAGTGATACAGCACAGAACAGGCCCTTCCAGCTCAACGAGCCACACCACCCAGCAGCCCACCTCTTTAATCCTAGCCTAATCACAGGAGAGTTTACAATTAACCTACCAATCGGTACATCTTTGGAATGACGGAGGAAACCAGAGCACCAGGAGGAAACCCATGCATTCACAGGTACAAAGTCTTTATAGATGGCTTCGGAATTGAACTCCAAACTCATGCCCTGATCTGTAATAGTAAGACACTAATTACTACACCACCGTGGCACCCCACTAGTATGGTCCTCAGATCTTCCTAATAGCATATACCATTACAACAGCATACTAATAGTGTAAAGACCTTAAGCCCTTAATTATTTTACTATGTTCATTTCTACAGTGCCAAAACCTTTGCCCAAAACTCTCAAAACGAAGTTATCATAGTTACGTGCCAAGTACGATCAACGGTAAACTTACTTTTCTTCCATTTAACCACTCTACCCACTGCTGTCATATAATGAAGATGAAACAATGGCCCCTCTGGTCTGACAGCTACATGATTTATTAACTTTAAATACGGTCGCTGGTTGCATTCAGTTGCTGTGCTAATCTGTCTGCTGATTGCAATGTTACGTCATTGAAAATGATAGCTTCCTTTAAAGTCATTTTCTAGATTTGGCTTGCATTTAAGCTCTGATTGCTGCTTTGAAGATCATAAATGTTTTTAAACAGAGGCAGAAAAATGACAGAAAAATAGGCAGAATAAAAATAAACTGGACTACAGGGTACAAGAAAAACTGACAGAGAATATCCGATCACAAATTCAAGTAATTGAAGGATCTTTAGTTAATGTCGACTCCTGCTCTTCAGTCATATTTGGACAACATACATCAGTATCAACACGGGGGCATCACAAGTCTGTGAGTTTTGCCCCCTGCTCTGCTCACTTTACATATATGACTGCGTGCCTCAGCACAGCTCTAACGCCATATTCAAGTTTGCTGATAACACCAATGTCATTGGCTGGATCAAAGGTGGTGTCGAATTCACGTGCAGGAGGGAGATTGAAAATTTGGCACCAACAACTTCTTATTCAATATCAGCAAGACCAAGGAGCTAATTTTTGACTTCAGGAGTAGTAAATCAGAGGTCCCTGAGCCAGTCCTCTCAGATGATCAGAGGTGGAGAGGGTCAGCATCTCAGACATCCCACCCTGCAAAAACTCATTTCAGGGAGGCAGCACCCCCGCCTCCCGCAACCCCATTTATGCACCCCCCCCCCACCACCAGTCAACCTCCAAGGGTGTATGTAATACTTTGTTTAGTGATTTTGCCTAATCTGTAAACCAAGTTGGGTATACGCAAAAAATGTGACATTAAAATATGTACTTATATTAGATTATCATGGAGTCATTTTTTTATATTCTATTACAACTTTAAGCAAGTCTACAGGGAGTTTTGTCTCATCACGTAGGACATCAATAGAGTAGCTCCTTAGCAGCTAGCCAGCTAGTTTAAATAACGTTAGTTATGCTAATGAACGAATGACATCTGTTAAACTCACCTCAACATGTCTTTTACATTTTAACCCACCATGGACAACAGAAAAGTCACTGTTGCAAACAGTGCAGCAAGCAACACTGTCATTATTTTTGACATCGACTGTAAAGCCCTCCCACAGAGAAAACTGGTCTACTTAGCACGAAGGGAGACCAATCAGGACACTCGCTCTTGCTCTCACTCTCAAAAAAATCAATTTCTGGGATATTGTATATAATTTCTGGGTGTCAGGGAGCCACTATCAATATGCGGGAGACTACCGGAACTTCCAGGAGAGGTGGGATGTCTGGCATCTTTAAATTCCTTAGTGTTATTATTTTGGAGGGCCTGGCCTGAGCCCAGCATGCAAGTACAATCATGAAGAAAGCACAGCAGCGCCTCTACTTCCTTAGGAGGTTGTGAAGATTCAGCATGACATCTAAAACATTGATAAATTTTATAGATGTGTAGGGAAGTGTTTATTAGCTGGATACACCACAGCATGGTATGGAAACACCAAAACTCTTGAACAGAAAATCCTACAAAACGAAGAGGATATGGCCCAGTCCATCATGGCTGAAGCCATCCCACTACCATTGAGCACATCAACACAAAACATTGTCACAGGAAAGCAGTTTCCATCATCAGTGTCCCCAACCACCCAGGATATGTTCTCTTCTCACTGCTGCCATCAGGAAGAAGGTATAGGAGCTTCAGGTCTCAAAACACAAAGCCCAGGAACAATTATTACCCCTTCACCATCAGGCTCTTGAACCAAGGGGAAAATTTCACTCAATTTCAGTTTCCCCCCAATTGAAATGTTCCCACACGCGTAGACATACTTTCATGGACTCTTCATTTCATGTTCTCAATATTTATTCCTTATATATTTAGTTTTATTATTAGTACTTTCTTTCTTTCTTTTTGCATTTGAGCAGGATGTTGTCATTTGCACACTGGTTGAATGCCCAAATTTGATAATAAATTTACTTTGAACTTTAGGAAGAAATGCTGGTTTGTCATCTTGTCAGTGTGATAAAGTTTACTTCCCACTTGCTCAGTACTAACGCTTTGGAAATCCACTCTGCTTCAGTCCATCTATTTTTTATTCTTAATGACTAAATATGGATGAAATGAAAGAATTTCCATCCTTCTCATAATGCATTAAAGTGTTTTAGGGACATTACAGTCTAGAGATTTTCCTAAATGTCAAGGACAAAGGAAATGATAGAAGACTTCAAGATGGGGAAGTTAGGAGAACACACCTCAGTCCTCCCATGATCACTACCTCATCTTTTGCACAAGTTTTGTAACTTATGATAATTTTTATGACTTGCACTTGTTACGTACCCCGTAACTGGGTTGCCAAACCAGCAGAAATGGATCACTCAGTTGGAGTCTGGAGTACTAGAACTAAGAAAGTTTTATTAAAGAAACAAGCAACACAGTAATCGAAAGGATAATAAATGCAACAATTCAACAATGATAACCACACATGTGCACAGAATTAAGATAACAGCATCAATCAAGCTCTATCGTTGTCTAGGGGTTAAATGACCAATTTCAAAATGACTCAAAGTTCAGTCCAGTTTGTAGTTCAGTTCGCAGTAATCGTTGCCATGGCGATGGACAAGGTGGGGGAAGAGAGACAGAATAGGAACAACTGATCATTCAGAACACTGCTTCACTCACAGACCAGCAGGATGGCTCACAAACAGCATTTGGGCGGGTCCTTGGTGATGTCACCTGAGGTCACCGACTGTAACCCCTCCTCCAGATGCGGTCGATCCTCTGCAGTGAACCCGGCACCCAGGCAAGGGCGGACACACACCGGGTTCCCGCTGATCGTACCTTTCCACCCTTGTCGTTGTCTGGCACTTCTCACCCACTCGTGAGAAGCGCACCGCTTCCAGGGTCTCGTTACCTCGGGTGGCGTGTGTGTCTGTCTTAGCGAACCTGTCCCTTTTTATCCCCCTGCTGGGGTATCGCCTGTCCATCACTTCAAACAGTTCAGGGTTCAAAGGGGGGAGCCGCTCCAGACAGCTCTTCCTCCCACATCCCTTCATTACACATCTCCAGACGCTGCTCCATTGTTCCTTATCTCTCCTTCCCCTGAGGGCAGGTGGCAGACCAACTGCTGATGCCACTGATGCTAGCCCAGGCCAGCAAACATCTTAATTTTATGTGTATTCTCGTAACACACTGCACTGCTGTTGATAAACAACATTATTCACGACATACGCCTGTGATAATAAATCTGATTCTGATTCTAAAACCGAGTTTGAACCCAACCCAGCCATAGCCAATATAAATCCAGCCAGCACCTTCAGACCAATAATCCAGCCTAATGCAAGCCTGACTGCCAGTTTCTAGCATAGTCACTGCTGTAATTATGAGGTAGACAAGCACCTACAAAAATGCTAATTCTCAGTCTGACATGAAAATGTCCATCAGTTGGATATTGGTGATAACTCCACTCCACAGCTTTGAGAGGTTGGTGATGGCTAGAATTAACTCCTGCCTGAGCACAGACCTGGAGCTGCTGCATTTTGCCTACTGCCACAGCATGCCAATAACAGATGCTATCTCACTGAATCTCTTACTGCTTTGGAGCACCTAGGTAACAGAAATACATAGCTCAACCTGTTGTACATTGATTACAACTCTGCATTCAACACCATCATCCCCTCAGTACTAATCAACAAGCTTCAAAACCTGGGCCTTCGCAACAGGATCCTCAACTTAGTTCCTTATCAAGTCACCTCCTCACTGACAGTCAACACAGGCATAATTCCAGGTCCTAAAGAAGGGTCTCGGCCTGAAGCATCGACTGTTTATTCTTTTCCACAGATGCTGCCTGACCTGCTGAGTTTCTCCAGCATTTTGTGTGTGTTGTTTAGGATCTCCAGCATCTGCAGATATTCTTGTGTATGTGATTCTTCAAGATAGCCTGCTTAGCCCACCGTTCTACTCTCTCTACACTCATGACTGTGTGTCGCTAAGCGCAGCTCAGGCAGAATCTGAAATGACGACGTTGGGGCATACAGGAGTGAAATAGATCAGCTGGTTAATTGTTGACAACAACCTTGCACACATCAGCAAGACCAAAGATTTGGTGGTGGACTTCAGGAAGGGGAAGTCAGGAGAAAACTTAACAGTCATCATTTAAGAGTTAGTGGTGGAAGTTCCTGGGCATCAACATCTTAATGGATCTATCCTGGGCCCAACACATTGATGCAATCATGAAGAAGGCATGCCGGCAGCTCTACGTCCTTCAGAGTTTGAGAAGATTTGGTATGCTACCAAAGTCTCCAGCAATTTTCTGCAGATGTATGGCATAAGGTGATATTGCATGCTATGGAGGCTCCGATGCTCAGGAATGAAAGAGGCTCCTGAGGGTTGTGGACTCAGCCAGCTCCATCACTGGCACAACACTGCCCACCATCGAGGGCATCTTCAAGAGGTGGTCCCTCAGGAGGCGGCATCCATCAATAAGGACCATCACTATCTGAGACATGCCCTCTTTTCATTACTACCATCAGGATAGTGGCAAGTGAGCCTGAAGACCCAGGTACAGCTTCTTCACCCCGCCATCAGATGAACACTACTTGGCATCTCTCTTGTGTTATTATTTATTTACAGTACATGTAAAACTCAGAATAATTTTTTATGTCTTGCTCTTTACCGCTGCTGCAGAACAACAGATTTCACAAGAAATGCTGGTGGAACGCAACAGGCCAGGCAGCATCTATAGGAAGAGGTACAGTCAACGTTTCAGGCCGAGAACCTTCGTCAGGAAACATCGACTGTATCTCTTCCTATAGAAGCTGCCTGGTCTGCTGCGTTCCACCAGCATTTTGTGTGTGTTGCGTGAATTTCCAGCATCTGCAGATTTTCTCATATTTGAGATTTCACAAGATATGTCAGTAATAATAAACCTGATTTGAAAGTGTTATTTTACATCCACCTCAGATTAAGGGTCACGTAAGACTGGTTGAAGATGCTCTGGAGTATCCTATCTACATACCAGTTAAGCCCTGCATTCAAAAAAGTTGCTCTGCTTTCTGGAACCATGTTGAATGAGAATAGTGTGCTATTAAAATTTTCTCGACTCTCATTAAGTTATCTTCTTCAACAGAAGAGGAAATGTTGTATTAAAGAATTCTACCAGAAGTGCATATAAACTAAAAAAAAATCACAAATGGATCTGAAGTTCTTCTCAGCAGACTATGTATTAAATCTTGATTTTGACTCATACTGTTAGTCCACCTGAATTTCAGCAATGCAGCCAAGCCAATGAGAAAATGCCTTATACAGTTCAAAAAGACAATAGCAAAGACAGGACCAAAATTGCTACAGTCTACTGGCACAGTGAGAGTGTATGACAAATGATAAACAAAACAAATTAAAACTCAGGATACAGGGGTCCCACACAAGGATGTCCATGTCACGGAATCGGATTTGAAAACATAGATCAGGGCTGGGGCTTGCCATGATACAATGTTCCCAAGACGATCTGCTTTCGAAAAGCTGGGGAAAATCCAGAGATCTCTACAGTCTGTGAGAAAATGTGTAGTCATAGTCATAGTCATAGTTGTACTTTATTGATCCCGGGGGAAATTGGTTTTCGTTACAGTTGCACCATAAATAATAAATAGTAATAGTAATATTACTATTAGTTAATAGTACATAGTAATAGTTATAGAAATAATAAATAGTAATAGAATAGTAATAGAAAATAGTAATAAATAGTTAAAAAGTAATACGTAAATTATGCCAGTAAATTATGAAATAAGACCAGGACCAGTCTATCGGCTCAGGGTGTCTGACTCTCCAAGGGAGGAGTTGTAAAGTTTGATGGCCACAGGCAGGAATGACATCCTATGACACTCTGTGTTGCATCTCGGTGGAATGAGTCTCTGGCTGAATGTACTCCTGTGCCCACCCAGTACATTATGTAGTGGATGGGAGACATTGACCAAGATGGCATGCAACTTGGACAGCATCCTCTTTTCAGACACCACCGTCAGAGAGTCCAGTTCCATCCCCACAACATCACTGGCCTTACGAATGAGTCTGTTGATTCTGTTGGTGTCTGCCACCCTCAGCCTGCTGCCCCAGCACACAACAGCAAACATGATCGCACTGGCCACCACAGACTCATAGAACATCCTCAGCATCGTCTAGCAGATGTTAAAGGACCTCAGTCTCCTCAGGAAACATTGTATACTGTACTGACTTCAAAATTAGTGAGAACGGACACCACCATAAAGGATCTAAACTAAGAAAGTAGCAAGGAAGCACTAGTTATACAGAAAATAGTTTATTGTTGCCTACAAAGCACACCCATTTTAATTTCTTCCAGGGCTGTTGTAATATAATACTGAATCCAACAGTAATATCATACTTTAATTAATGCTGCAATCACCAGCCCATTTGGAATCATCTTTCTCCCTTAACTGTTAACTGGAACAGCAATAGAGGACACTGGCAGATATTTACTGAGGAGAATTTGATGGCTCTGGGCTTGTACTTGCAGAGCTTTAGAAGAATGAAGGTGGATCTCATTGAAGCTTATTAAATATTGAAAAGCCTAGACAGAGTGGACATGGAGAGGATATAATAGGGGAATCTAAGATCAAAGAGCACAGCTTAGAATACAAGAATGTCCCTTTAGGACGAATATGAGAAAGACTTTCTTTAGGCAGAGGGTGGTGAATCTGTGGAATTCATTGCCACAAACAGCTATGGAGGCCAAGTCACTGGGTATTTTTAAAGTGGAGATTGATAGGTTCTTGATTAAGTGGGTCAAAGGTTACACGGTAGAAGGCAGAAGAATGGGGTTGAGAAATAATAAATCATTCATGATGGCACAGCAGGCTTGATGGGCCAAATGGCCTAATTCTGCTCCTAAGTCTTATGGTCTTATGGAATGCTGAGAAACAATTCAACAGTGGGCACATGTGAAGATTGAAGAAGCGTTTACTGTATGTGCATTGGATATGATGGAGCAAGGATGTGTCATACACAGGCAGGAGGGCACTTCAGTACACTGAAGGGAATGGGAGTACATGATGGAGAAGGTTAACTCCATGTCCAGTGCCCAGCACAGATGGAAGCAAATGCTGAAAAAAATCTCAGACCGACAGAAAAGTCCGAATGTAAGACATGCAACAATAAGTGAAGTAGCTGAGCAAGCCGGGAAGTAAAATTCATAACGTACCAGATTGCACTATGTAGATTTAAAAATATTAGCTGTAAGCTTGTGAAGGATGAAAATAACAAATCTTTTCATGTGTTCGATGCTCTATTGAGGAAGGTACCAGAAAGTTCCACCACTCCAAGATGCTGTACACAGTTTGCAGGAACAAGTTGAATGATCACCCAAAGCATTGCCAATCCAAATTCTACCACTTTTCTGGTCCCTACTCATCTCATCATCTATCACGCGCTTTTTCTCAGCAAGCAGATGTTAAAGGATCTTTCTTACTCTAAAGGAAATCTTCAGAAACATTGAATGACTGCATTTACCAAAACTGCTCTGGCAGCTCCTACTGCCCACTGCGAGTATAGTGCATACAATGGCTATTGCGCCTTCAATTCCAGTGGTCTTAATTAGCATTGTTCATGCATGCATTCATATTATACATGTCTCTGATCCACTAATACCTAACACAACAGCTATTGCTACCCTGTAGAATATAAGGCAGGGCTGACCTTGAGTGATATACACTACCGTACCTTTAGTGAAACTAAGTCCTCAGCATGCAGGTTCTCTAATTACTATCTGGAGAAAACAAGCAGTATTCCAAAGTAGCAAAGATCAGAGAAGTCCAAGGATTGACTATGTGCTTTTTGATACCTGTGGTGAAGTGTGGGAGAGTTGAGCTGGAATGGCTGGACAAGCTTCTTCAACTTGTTACAGGTGCATCAAACCTTCCATAGGCTTTAGAGAGCCTGCATTTGTTCTGTGCAGACTGCTTATATCTACATATGAATCCATATGATCCTTGCTGTCCCAAAAGGGTGCAGCGATTTGGATTAAAGTCTATGTCAGTTAATTTAAAAGACAAACTGCTGAAGGAGCTGTGGGTCAGATGATGGAGGGAGGACAGTTGTGACATTGGGCTGACCCCTTTCCTCTAGATGAAGGGCTTTCACCCAGGACACCAACTGTCCATTTCCCTCCATGGATGCTACCTGACTCACCGAGTTCCTATGGCAGTCTGCTTTTCGTTCAAGATTCTAGCATCTGCTGTCTTTTGTGTCTGCAGTACACTGAAAAGCTGCAATTATTAACAATTTAATAATGTTTATCAGAGTTATATGACGGTCAACTCACAAAGTTGGGGTTGCAATATCAGGTTTATTAGGGACTGCAGTTAATTCAGTCTGATAACATTGTCCAGGTATGCCCAGGGTAATGCCTTATCACAGTAATATTCTCATAGGTATTGGATTTCCTTTAACCCGCGCCCCCCCCCCCCCGCCGAATAAAGTCTCAGCTCAGTAAAATCATGCTGCATAATATAAACTGAAAAGCTGCAAGAATTTTCACAAGCTGGTTTTACAATTTATCCCTGGGGCATTTGCACTATTTGAAAAACAACACAGTAAAAGGATGTAACTGATTCTTTCAACTTATCATAATGGTAAAATTGGAAGAAAGATTCAAAACAGACAACGGAAGGTAGATTTCAACTTTGTTCCCTCTCATTAAATGAGCAATAGCAGATCGGCAGCCTGTCTTCAATCTCTCTTCACGTTTAATACCAGTGAAGTCAACAGTAATAAAGATCAGGAGAGACGCTAAATGGACTGTCAGCTCGTCATCACTTATTTTACACATACCACACGGCGGGTTTGGCCTTCATGTCATCTCAACCATATACAGTCACATTCTCTAAATTATATTTTCTCTTGTGAAACATCCTACATATAATGCATCCACTATAGCACAATGTTCTCAAATAGTGCTGATAGTTCAAGATCTAATCGGTTTGCCAAGCATATCGATGGTTAACTGCAATGGATTCCAAATCATTTCTTGGTGATTATATTCCTTGTATATAACGATTTATAACCAGTCTTTTTATTTGAGAGTTAGGTGTTGCATCACTGCTATAAACAATAGCTTCAGCCCTCATTTTACATGTGCTTTATAGCGTAACTAACCTTCTGACCCTTTTCTTCAGCTGTGTTCCACTTATTGTTTCCCAGTGTATCTCGGGCTACCAAGAGCTTAAGTCAAAGGTAAACACACTTAAAATTTAATACCTAAATAGATGCTGCCCTAATAAACACTCAGCATTAGCCTTTGTTTCATAAAATACTTAGGACAAACGTGGAATTCTAAGAAAATATAAGTGGGATTTTTGCAGTGTGAAAAACTGCCACAGTTTTAATAGGGGAAAGTTACCATTTGTATTGACTTGATTATTTTCTATTGTTTTGAGTGCAAGCCATTTGAAAAGGAAGGTTAACATTATTTAATTGAATAACATTGTGAAATGGCCTGTGTTGAAGTAATTTATTTTCAGCATCACAAAAGTAAACATGACATTGCAGAAATGAGCACAGTCAGGGGCACAGGGCGGCTCCAGCATCTGTCACTCGAACATCACTCACGGCAAAAGTACCATTGCGTCAGCTTTCTAGAATTCCATCTGGTGAATGATGTGGGATGTGGTGTCCCAATAAATCATGCTAGTTAACTCTGGACGAGAACTCTTTGGGGGCTCTCTCAGTCACCTGCTATAACTTAAAGTGGCACCCTTGTGAAAACAGCATTTTTTTTTACAAATGCAGCACTGCTCCAGAAGTTCCGACGATTCTCGAAGGGGCGGGAGAATCCCTGCAAAAATCCAGCCGTATATCACTCAAACTTGCTGCGGCTTTTTATGTACTCATGTACCGAGATACTTAGATTAAAGGGTCCCAGTGTATGCTGGGTCAGCTGTTGAGAACTGGGCTATACACTTTCTCTACAGCTTTACAGCTTCTGTATCAGATAAGTAAAATAACATTTGGTGTTTTCTAATTTCCTCCACTCTGGTACTATCATATCGCAAGGAATTCTTGAAGAGTTACCTTTTCCTCAAAACATTGAACAATTAAATACATAAATATAGACTTGAATGTATAAAATATACTTTACTATCATGGCACATCATACAGTATTTTCTTGCCATCTAGAACATTGAAAGGTAGCCACTACCTTAACATACATAGAATTTTTCATTCCTTCCTTTCAGGTCTGCCAGGGTGATACCTGAAAGACAGTGAGCTGGAACTCCATTCAGACATCTCAAAGAAAAGAGATCTTCATCTGGTCAGGGAGGGCGAGGAGGTGATAGAGAGGAGCTATAGGCAGGTAGTCACACCAGGGCCTCGGGAGACAGATAAGTGGATAACAGTCAGGAGAGGGAAGGACCGGAGTCAGAAGCTAGAGAGCATCCCTGCAGCTGTACCCCTTGACAATAAGTACTCCTGCTTGAATACTGTTGGGGGGGAGGGCCTACCTGGGTGAAGCGACAGTGGTCGCGCCTCTGGCACAGAGTCTGGCCCTGTGTCTCAGAAGGGTAGGAAAAGGAAGAGGATGGCAGCAGTGATAGGGGACACTGTAGTTAGGGGGTCAGATAGGTGATTCTGTGGAAACAGGAAAGAAGCACAGATGGTAGTTTGCCTCCATGTGCCAGAGTCTGGGATGTTTCTGATCATGTCCACGATATCCTGAAGTGGGAAGGAGAACAGCCAGAGGTCATGGTACATATTGGTACCAATGACATAGGCAGGAAAAGGGAGAAGGGCTTGAAAGCAGAGTACAGGGAGTTAGGAAGGAAGTTGGGATTACTGCCTGTGCCACGTGATGGTGAGGATAGGAACAGAGTGAGGTGGAGGATAAATGCGTGGCTGAGGGATTGGACCAGGGAGCAGGGATTCAGATTTCTGGATCATTGGGACCTCTTTTGGGGCAGGAATGACCTGTACAAAAAAGGACAGGTTGCACTTGAATCCTAGGAGAACCAATATCCTGGCGGGGAGATTTGCTAAGGCTATTGGGGAGAGTTTAAACTAGGATTGCTGGGGGGTGGGAAATGAACTGAAGTGACGAAGGAAGAAGCGGTTGGCTCACAAATAGAGAAAGCTTGGAGACAGTGTGAGAGGGAGGATAGGCAGGTGATAGAGAAGAGACGCGCTCAGACTGATGTTTTGAGATGTGTCTATTTTAATGAAAGAAATATTATGAACAAAGTGGATGAACTTAGAGCGTGGATCAGTACTTGGAGCTATGATGTTGTGTCCATTACAGAGACTTGGATGTCTCCGGGGCAGGAATGGTTACTTCGAGTGCCAGGCTTTAGGTGTTTTAGAAAGGATGGGGAGGGAGGCAAAAGTGGTGGGGCGTGGCACTGTTGATCAGAGGTAGTGTCACGGCTGCAGAAAAGGAGGAAGACATGGAGGGATTGCTACGGAGTCTCTGTGGTGGAAGTTAGGAACAGGAAGGAGTCAATAACTCTACTGGGTGATTTTTATAGACCATCCAATAATAACAGGGACATTGAGGAGCAGATAAGAAGACAGATTCTGGACAGGTGTAATAATAACAGGGCTGTTGTGGTGGGAGATTTTAATTTCCCCAAATATCGATTGGCATGTCCCTAGACCGAGGGGTTTAGATGGGGTGGAGTTTGTTAGGTATGTTCAGGAAGGTTTCTCGACACAATATGTAGTTAAGCCTACAAGAGGAGAGGCTGTACTTGATCTGGTATTGAGAAATGAACCTGGTCAGGTGACAGATCTCTCAGTAGGAGAACATTTTGGAGACAATGATCACAATTCTATCTCCTTTACCATAGCATTGGAGAGGGATAGAAACAGACAAGTTAGGAAAGCGTTTAATCGGAATAAGGGGAATATGAGGCTATCAGGCAGGAACTTGGAAGCATAAATTGGGATCAGAGGTTCTCAGGGAAATGTACGGAAGCAATGTGGCAAATATTCAGGGGATATTTGCATGGAGTCCTGCATAGGTACGTTCCAGTGAGACAGGGAAAGGATGGTCGGGTACAGGGACCGTGGTGTACAAAGGCTGTTGTAAATCTAGTCAAGAAAAGAAGAGCTTACGAAAGGTTCAAAACACTAGGTAATGACAGAGATCTAGAAGATTATAAGGCTAGCAGGAAGAAGCTTAAGAATGAAATTAGGAGAGTCAGAGGGGCCATGAGAAGGTCTTGGCAGACAGGATTAACGAAAACCCCAAGGCATTCTACAAGTATGTGAAGAGCAAAAGGATATAACGTGAGAGAATAGGACCAATCAAGTGTGACAGTGGAAAAGTGTGTATGGAACTGGAGGAGATAGCAGAGGTACTTAATGAATATTTTGCTTCAGTATTCACTACTTTTCGTGATTTTTATAAATGACCTGGATGAGGAAGTCGAGGGATGGGTTGGTAAATTTGCTGATGACACAAAGGTTGGGGGTGTTGTGGATAGTGTGGATGACTGTCAGAGGTTACAGCGGGACAATGATAGGATGCAAAACTGGGCTGAGAAGTGGCAGATGGAGTTCAATCCAGATAAGTGTGAGGTGGTTCATTTTGGTAGGACAAATATGATGGCAGAATATAGTATTAATGGCAAGACTCTTGGCAGTGTGGAGGATCAGAGGGATCTTGGGTTCCTAGTCCATAGGACACTCAAAGCTGCTGCGCAGGTTGACTTTGTGGTTCAGAAGGCATACAGTGCATTGGCCTTCATAATCATGGGATTGAGTTTAAGAACCGAGAGGTAATGTTGCAGCTATACAGGACTCTGGTCAGACCCACTTAGAGTACTGTGCTCAGTTCTGATCGCCTCACTGTAGGAAGGATGTGGAAACCATAGAAAGGGTGCAGAGGAGATTTACAAGGATCACTCACAACACGCTGGAGGAACTCAGCAGGTCGGGCAGCATCCGTGGAAAAGATCGGTCGACGTTTCGGGCCGGAACCCTTTGTCAGGACTGTAGGCAGAAGGGGCAGAGGCCCTATAAAGAAGGTGGGTGGAGGGTGGGAAGGAGAAGGCTGGTAGGTTCTAGGTGAAAATTCAGTAAGGGGGAAGATAAAGGGGTGGGGGAAGGGATGCAGGGAGGTGATAGGCAGGAAAGGTGAAGAAAGAATAGGGGAAAAACACAATGGGTTGTAGAAGAAGGCGGAACCAAGACGAAGGTGGTAGGCAGCTGGGGGAGGGGGCAGAGTGAAATAGGGATAGGGCAAGGGAGGGGGAGGGAATTACCAGAAGTTGGAGAATTCTATGTTCATACCAAGGGGCTGGAGACTACCTAGACGGTATTTGAGGTGTTGCTCCTCCAACCTGAATTTAGCCTCATCATGGCAGCAGAGGAGGCCATGTATGAACATATCTGAATGGGAATGGGAAGCAGAGTTGAAGTGGGTGGGAACTCCGCCCGACCTGCTGAGTTCCTCCAGCATGTTGTGGGTGTTGCTTTGACCCCAGCACCTGCAGATTATTTTGTGTTTACGATTTACGAGGATGTTGCCTGGATTGGGGAGCATGCTTAGGTTGAATGAATTTGGCCTTTTTTCCTTGGAGTGATGGAGGATGAGAGGTGACCTGATAGAGGTGTATAAGATAATGAGAGGCATTGATCGTGTGGATAGTCAGAGGCTTTTTCCCAGGGTTGGAATGGCTAGCATGAGAGGGCACAGTTTTAAGGTGCTTGGAAGTAGGTACAGAGGAGATATCAGGGGTAAGTTTTTTTTTACACAGAGATTGGTGAGTGCGTGGAATGGGTTGCCAGTGAAAGTGGTGGAGGCGGATACGATAGGGTCTTTTAAGAGACTCCTGGACAGGTACATGGAGCTGAGAAAAATAGAGGGCTATGGGTAACCCTAGCCGGCTGGTGGCATAGTGGCATCAGCGCCAAACTTCGGAGCGAAGGCTCCCCAGTTCGAATCTAGCTGGCCCCCTTGCACACTTTCCATCTGTGCTTGGTTGAGCGTTGAGCTAGCAACTTGGCCTCATAAAAATAAGAAAGCCTGCTAAAAAAAGATGCCATAAAAAATGACAGCGTCCTGATGACTCCACTCAGAGTTAAGGGCTTACTTTTTCTTGTTCTTCATGGGTAACCCTAGGTAATTTCTCAGGTGAGGACATGTTCGTCACAGCTTTGTGGGATCGAAGGGCCTGTATTGTACTGTAGGTTTTCTATGTTTCTGAAAGATGTTGTGGAGTTGAACGTTGGATTTACCCAGGGCATTGTAATTTCATGAAGATTTCCAATGTTTTGGTACCAGTCAGGAAATCCAAACCTACATTCCCCGAAGGGTTTTCATTCCCTCTTGCAACAACTATTTGCATTCAGTTAATGCCATTACGGTGCCAGCAATCTCAGTTCAATTCCTTCATTGTCTGTGAGGAGTTTGTACGTTCTCCCCGTGACTGCATGTGTTTCCTCCCACATTCCGAAGACATAGAACATAGAACATCGAATAGTACAGCACAGTACAGGCCCTTCAGCCCACAATGTTGTACCGACCCTCAAACCCTGCCTCTCATATAAGCCCCCACCTTAGATTCCTCCATATACCTGTCTAGTAGTCTCTTAAACTTCACTAGTGTATCTGCCTCCACCACTGACTCAGGCAGTGCATTCCACGCAACAACCACTCTCTGAGTGAAAAACCTTCCTCTAATATCCCCCTTGAACTTCCCACCCCTTACCTTAAAGCCAAGTCCTCTTGTATTGAGCAGTGGTGCCCTGGGGAAGAGGCGCTGGCTATCCACTGTATCTATTCCTCTTATTATCTTGTACACATTAATAATTACGTACACGTTAATAATTTAATTGGTCACCTGGGTGTAATTGGGCAGACTCACTGGGCCAGGAGAGCCTGTTACCGTGCTGCATCCCTAAATAAATAAATAGTACTAGGGCAATGCACAAAATTCACCCAGTCAGATTTGCAGTCTCACTGATCTAAAAAATGACACTTCTTATTTATTTATATTGATCCATTTCTTCCCAAATTTAAATGCCTTCATAGATACCTATTGCCACCTACAATCTCAGATACGGGCTTACCCATGTTCTATGTTGTCCATAGAGGTCAGGGTCACAGTCACTCTCAGCTCCTCAGTCTCAGAACCACTCCAGGCTGCTGCTGCTGATCTCTCTGTTATGTTTCAGGCTCTGCTATTTTGCACTGTCCAGGGAAGGTCACCAAAACTGCAGACTAAAGGAGAGGACACTTCTATCACTTGTTTCGCAGCTGTCAGAAAACAGGCAGGGATATGGCTGTTTATAGATTCCACTCACGTCCTCCCTGTCAACAACATGTTGGAGCAGTTAGGTGAGGCCCTGGATGGTTTCCATGGTTCCTTCGCACAAAAAACACACTTCCTCTGAAGAGCATCAATGTACCACTGTCCCCAAGAAAAGACAAGCATCTACCTTCCAGTGTCCATTAGTTCAGTAGCAGCACTCTTCTGTAGCCAGAGGAGTGTTGCTTGTGGCTTGTCTCTTTGAGATGACGGTGAATACCTGCTGTGCTATATACTGTGGACTTCAGAAATTGTAACTTAACAGTAGGGAACACAATTCTGATGCCCTTAATGCCAGTTTTAGGGAAACCTGACTGAATGTTGCATGCTGTTCTGTAAACCTTGAAATTGAAGCTCTGCTTTTTGTGAGGCTGCTTAAACAAAAACAAAGGCATGGGACAATTCCAAGGCCAGCATCTCCGTGAGTGCTCCGTACCTTTTGAAGAGGGAGCCCAGATTTTGCGCTCATATCTTAAGAATGGAAGTTGAATCCACAAGCTCATGATTCAGCAGAGTGCTAACAGCTGCAAACAGTGAGATTCTGACTTCATAGCAATTAATTGATCCTTCCACTTTGTTCAGACAAGTGCACGTGGGAGTCATGTTGTAACCGATTTATGCAGAAGCATAAAGTCAAGCCAATTTTATATTTCCTGATATTTTGAAATTTATAACAATAATTTGTAAAGCTATTACTGTCTTAACATTATGCTTGTTCAGTAGACCAGCATACCTGCTTGCTCCAGAGCACAATTTCACAGTTTCTTGCTCCTCAGCTCTAATAAGGGCAACATATATCAGTTTTCACCTTCCCTACTGCTGGGCTCAAAAGGGATCCCTGTTGCTGCAAGAACAAACCATTCAATTTAAATTCTCATTATGGGCGAATATCATGAGTTCCAGTGAAACAGTGGAATCCACTGGCTCTCCTGGATGTCGAAAGTTCATTTCCCTCCATGGATGCTGCCTGACCTGCTGAGTTCCACCAGCATTTTGTGTGTTGTTCAAGATTTTCCAGCACCTGCAGAACAGAACCTCTCGTGTCTCCCATGGTATTCTGCTTGATGCATAAAACTTGCCAGATTGTGCTGCAAATGCGCGCAGCAATCTCATCTGACTCATTCAGGATCGAAACCAGGTGCAAGGAACCCTTCCCTATTGCCTGTTCCTGACAGCAATATTCTCTAATCATTGCTAACTGTGTGCCTGACACTTTGCTCCCCTATCTGAGGACAGCTTAGTAGGAAAGAAAAGGAATCATGGAGATTTAAAAACCATATCAATATTGTAATAATTTATCAAACTGCAATAAGTAACAAGGCAAAATGACCAGAAAGATTAGGTGATTTAAGTTCCACTGTTACATGAAATCAAAAATTATCCACAAGCAGTTCTTAAACCTCTTAGTTCTCCATTATTTCTCTCGATAGACTGAGGTCATTTTGTAAATCCTATAACCTTTCAATAGCACTCAGTAAATCTTAGAATAATACAGCATTTCCAATTATTTTGTTTCTTAGGTATAACTTGGAGAGATTCCAACAGTCAACATCTAAAATCCATACAACTCTGCAATTCATAAGATTGCTCAAAAATGCAGGACAGTGGGAATTCTGGGTGCTAAATTCTCTGGGACTTTGTGGGTTTAGTCTCAGGGTCTCTAATTTTCACTGTATTATTTACTATATTTGGCAATCTTAATTGCAGAGTTGTATGGATTTTAGATGTTGTAATTGTGAGCAGAAGCGATATGCTCATAGAAAGTCTGAGGTTATGCTAAGTATGATAGGTAAATTGAAGCTTGAATATAAAGATGCCAACAAGTCAGACTTATCTTACACAAGGGGTTAGAAAATTTCCTTCTGGAATTCAGCAAAATGGGAGAATGTGGCTCAGGTTTTCACACAAACTTGTGTATTTTGCTAAAAATTAAATATGCCATGTACCAGCACAATCCGGAATAAACATTGAATCCGCGAGGCTTCAGAAAAACCTCCAGTCTTCCATATTTTATGCCTAACTTCAAACTGTATCTGAACTGGACACGACTTCTGTGGGCACTTGGTACACAAGTACTGTTTAGGAGCTCAACTGAACGTGATTGTGTCAATCCTGATCATGTTATGAGTTTCATAATGATGCTGTAGACACTGCAGCTGACACTTGGTTCCAGCAATCCTGACCTTGGGGGCCGTCTGCGTGAAATTTATACATTTTCTTTGTGACCATCTTTGTTTCCTGATATCTTTGGTCTCATCTCACAATTCAAAGAAATGTTGGTTTTTAAGTTTAATACGCTATAGCAGTGGTCCCCAACCACAAAGCCTCTGCTACCAGGCTGCGCGGGAACGATAAGATTTGGTGATATGAAACGATATGAGTCAGCTGCAGCTTTCCTCATTCCCTGTCACGCACTGTTGAACTTGAACACCACCCCCCCCCCACCATTGGCCAGTCTACGAGAATATCGTCAATATTAAACTGGTCCGCGGTGTGAAAAAGGTTGGAGACCCCTGGGCTACAGTGTTTCATCCTTAGTGGACGAGAGTGGCTCGAGTATCAGAGACTGTTGATGAACATGTAAAGGAGAATGGGTTACTCAGAAAATAAGTTGGAGAACAGAAAGGAGTCTTGATAAAGGGTCTCAGCCCGAAACGTCAATTGTTTGCTCTTTTCCATAGATGCTGCCTGGCCTGCTGAGTTCCTCCAGCATTTTGTGTGTGTGGCTTTGACTTCCAGAATCTGTATATTTTCTCTTGTAGGAGAATGGAAATGATGGATTGTTCCAAGAGATAGCAAAAGGCTAGATGGGCCAAATAGCCTGTTTTGTAAGGGAGATCAATGAAATAAAGCAACAACACTCTTCCTTCCTGATAGTGACATTCATGGACATATACGCCATTTGCCCAAAAGGATTAGACTACATATCTACACTTAAATTAGGTTTATAAATATTGTTCCAAATCAGTCAAATGAAATAACCAGCATGATTACAACTTAGTTTTTTAAAAAAGATTTTTAGAGTATTTCAAGATTTATGATAACTTTGTACTCTTTCATCATTACTGCACCAAGTAGTTATCAAACTTTCTGATAAATCAAGATGAAAAGCAACCCATCATAAATTACTGAAAATAACATTTAAAGAAAGTTACAGAATCATTTGCAAGTTATATAGGAGCAATTTCTTAATAAATTACAATAAGATGTATAATTTCTGTAAATATTTTTATTGGCAGTATTGCTCTAACTTTAGAGCCACTTATAAAAGGTTTTAATGAGTGCAGTTTCTGCAACTCTCAATGGTGATTTTTTTTCCTCCCTTTCCCTCTCACAATAACTCCTTGCCTGTTCTCCATCTTCCTCGGATGCTCCTCTCCCCCTTTCTTTCTTCTAAGGCCTTCCGTCCCATGATACTCCCCGTTCTCCAGCCTTGTATCCCTTTTGCCAATCAACTTCCCACTTCTTGGCTTCATCCCTCCCCCTCCTGTCTTCTCCTACCATTTTGGGTCTCCCCCTCCCCTCCCCACTTTCAAATCTCTTACTATCTCTTTTTTCCGTTAGTCCTGACGAAGAGTCTCGACCCGAAACGTCGACTGTACTTCTTCCTATAGGTGCTGCCTGGCCTGTTGCATTCCACCAGCATTTTGTGTGTGTTGCAAAAAATTGCAATGTCAATTTGCATTAAAATGCATCACTGTACTTTCAATATAACACAACACTGGATATTTCTGACAATCTACATCAAAAATAGCAACAAACCAAGCAGCAGCATAAAGTCTCAGCACTTTATATATTGGGAGCTAATTACTTCTTGTTATTATTACGTATCAAGCAGTAAGGTAGCACAGTGGTTAGCCCAACACTTTCCAATACCAATGACCTGGGTCCAATTCCCAATGCAGTCCGAGTTTGTACATTCACCCCATTAATGCAAGGGTTTCCTCTGGGTGCTCTGGTTACGAGTTGGTAGGTTAGTTGGGCATTGTAAATTGTCCCAAGATTCAGGGTACGTCCACACTACGCCGGATAATTTTGAAAACGAAGCTTTTTCTCTTCGTTTTGCCCTCCCGTCCACACTGAGCCGGCATTTTCAGCCCCCAAAAACGGAAATTTTCGAAAACACTCTCCAGAATGAATAAATCTGAAAACGCTTAATATCCTGCGTAGTGTGTACGGGATAACCGGAGAGATTTAAAAACGTTGTCATGACAACACAACAATAATGCTTTTTTCTGCTTCTGCTTGATACTGCGCAAGCCGTTATAACGCGCAGTCGGTGTGAACAGCGTGACAGTTAAATTGTAAAGTGAGCTTTTTTGACTATTTAAAAATGCTGTCATGACGTGCCGGAACAGATGTTCGTTGTTTTAACAACTAAGTGAAGAAGTGAATAAGTATACTCACTTCGCCGTTTTCTGTCCTTGCATGTATGAAGGTGGTTTACCTACTTATGCAAGTACTTCTCTGACAATAGATGTGTAACAGCCTAATGTAACATTGTATGGAAATACAAGATAACGCTGATGCAGACGTTTTATACACTTAACAAGGTGCTTTATTAATACAACAGAGTTAGTCAATTTTTCAATGTTCGTCGTCAGCTGGGTCATACTGTCCGTGAACTCCCTGTCGGTTGCCTCCATACGCTCCAGTATTTGTTTTTTTTAAGTTTTAAGTCCTCCTGCGCGACAGTGAAGAGCAATTCCTTTAAAGTTTTTCTACTCTGTAACTGGACAAACGCGCACTAAGTGTATCGTTTCCTCTTCGCTTGTTTTCTGTGTGTCCTGCGCATGCCCAGTAGGAGGAGATTCACCCAAATATCCGCCGAATGTGGACGGAGATATTTTGAAAAACGCTTAGTGTGGACGCCTGTCGTTTTTACTCGAAACCGGCGTTTTCAAAATTATCCGGCGTAGTGTGGACGTAGCCTAAGATAGGGTTAAACTGGGGGTAGCTGGGCAACGCAGCTCAAACCATCAGTCTCTGAATTCAGTGAGCAGGGGAAACAAACTCAAAGCTCCCCAAACAATCTCACTTTGAAATGATATATATTCACATCTATAATACAGTATGCTTCTGTAAAATAGCAGACTAGTGTCAGTGGTACGAAGAAAGAAGGAAGTTACCAACACCCTTTCCAGGAGCAACATCAGGAAAGACTAGAGGAGGGAACAGATGCAGCAGTGTTATTTACAACAGGAAAATGATCTGTAGTCTTGACAGACCTTAAAAGGAGGACCGTACTATTGCAAATGAAAATAAAAATCACATGATATTTTTAAAAGTTCTAAAAATATCAAAGAGAATGAATCTTCACACAGGTCACACATCAAAATAAAATGCTCCATTGTTTACTGTCTGACATCTCCATGCCCATCTTCGGAGGCTTTGTTTACAATCAGGCATTTTCCTTCTGCAGTCAGGAATGCCTGACAAGACTGGCAGGTGGGGGTGGGGTTCGGGAGGGTGCCTTTAAATGTATGCAGATCTTACTTTTCATTGCTGTGTATCAGTCCAGCAATCAAGAGGGTAGTGAACCCAAAACATTGTAAAGGACTTTTTCAAACTATGAAGGCATGGGTCAAATGAGGAGAGCTCAAGAGACCAGTGGAGCCCTGCTGTGTCTGAGTGGAGATGAGCATTCATCTGGTCACCTCATTGACACAATCACGTCATTGTATGCAATAGGGCCCTTTGCCTTTCAGAACTCATGGAAAGAACTTTAACCCCTCTGCATTTCAATTTTCACTTTGCAATGTGATGCTGTCTTATTTGTTTGTTTTGAAAAGCCTTTTTTTAAAATCAGGAAACCACTGTTTAATCTTTTGGGACATTAATATTCCAAACCTCCTGAGATCATAAAGCTTGATGCACTGTAGTTTTGGGATTTCAGACTGAGCCATCACATGAATTATGTTACAAGGAAAACCCTGTGTGCTTCCTCAAATGGATTGGATTCAGGACTTCTATAGATTTGATGGATCTATGAAGCCTGTTTCTTGATTATCAAGTCTATCTCACACTGATAAATAGGGCTAATATTTGAAAGAATGAGGAAATTAGTTGCAGGTTTTAATCAAATGTTACCCCATACCCACTGCTGTACCGATGACCAGTTCAGTTTCTAATTTGCATCACTCGCCTTCGCTCACTGCAATCTCTTCAACTCTGGATAGATGTAATATAATTTCCTTTCAAGTGCCTCACCTACTCAAATAGCGCAATCCTTATCTCAATTATTTTTAATAATTATTCATCCGTTTTATAAAAATAGAAATAAAAACCACATTTTTTAAACATTCTAAAATATTTCTCCTGCAATATTGACAGCAGTTTCCAAGAAATTAATCCTTAGTTGCTGTAAATTCCAGGACAATCCTAAAGACTTGGCAATCCCAAGTATCAGTGTGTAGCAATTTGGCAGGTATTAACTGTGATCACAGGCCTGGCAAGAAAGATATTTTTTGTGTATTGACGCCATACATGGTACTCCTCTGCAGCACAAAATGGTGTTAAAATGTGTTTCTTCCAAGTTTTCTCCGTGAAGGCATTGAGATAGGAATTTTCTAAATGCACATTTTGGTAACAACTGAGTGTTATACTCTGTTTTAGAAATCTAGCTCCACTGAAGTCAGGGTAATGGAATTTTGGGAGTACAGTACATCACCACAAGCCAAAGAGGACAAATCTCTACTTCATTAACTCTTCAGAGGCTCTGGTTCCTCATTTAAGTGGCTACTTTCACTAGGCAGCTTGGAAAGCAAGGACAGACAAGTTGATTGACAGCTGAAGTCGTGGAGACAGCAGCAGCAAGTGGGGGACGTGTTGCAGCTGAGTGTGGCTTATTTTACTTTTGTCCTAGGCAGGGTTGCTGACATAAATTGATCTATCCTGCAATATTCTAGTAGAGATCAGGGGTCAAACATGGGATTTTCCTGGATTATATGACACTGTTGGAAGTAGATGGTGCATTTAGGACAGTAAAACTCTAATAATTCACTACTCAAAACTTTTCTGGTACCAAACTGACAGATTCTGTAGATTATTGGATGTAAACACTCCATAACACCTGTAGTTTACTTTTTTTTAGACGTTACATAGTACAATAAATTTTAAGACCTTGAGCCCATAAGACATAGGAGCAGAATTTAGGCCATTTGGCCCATCAAGTCTGCTCAGCCATTCAATCATGGCTGATTTATGATGGCAGAACCTGGGCCTTGGCACTCAGATCTGCAGCTGGATCTTCAACTTCCTCACAGACAAGACCCAGGCTGTAAAAATAGGGGACAAGCTCTCCTCTACAATCACTCTGAGCACCGGTGCCCCACAAGGCTGTGTACTCAGCCCCCTGCTGTACTTACTGTACACCCATGATTGTGTTGCCAAGTTTCCATTGAACTCAATATATAAGTTTGCTGATGACACAACAATTGTAGGTTGTATCTCGGGTAATGATGAGTTTGAGTACAAAGAGGAAATTAAGAACCTGGTGGCATGCAAAGACAATAACCTATCCCTCAACGTCAGCAAGATGAAGGAATTGGTTGTTGACTTCAGAAGGAGTAGCAGACCGCACAACCCCGTTTACATCGGTGGTGCGCAAGTGGGAACAGGTCAAAAGCTTTAAGTTCCTCGGAGTCAATATCACAAATGACCTGACTTGGTCCAACCAAGCAGAGTCCACTGCCAAGAAGGCCCACCAGCACCTTTACTTCCTGAGAAAGCTAAAGAAATTTGGCCTGTCCCCTAAAACCTTCACTAATTTTTATAGATGCACCATAGAAAGCATTCTTCTAGGGTGCATCACAACCTGGTACGGAAGTTGTCCTGTCCAAGATCGGAAGAAGCTGCAGAAGATCGTGAACACGGCCCAGCACTTCACACAAACCAACCTTCAGTCCTTGGACTCACCTTATACTGCACGCTGTCAGAGCAGTGCTGCCAGGATAATCAAGGAAGCAACCCACCCAGCCAACACACTTTTTGTCCCTCTTCCCTCCAGGAGAAGGCTCAGGAGCATGAAGACTCATACGGCCAGATTTGGGAACAGCTTCTTTCCAACTGTGATAAGACTGCTGAACGGATCCTGACCCGGATCTGGGCCGTACCCTCCAAATATCCAGACCTGCCTCCTGGTTTTTTTGCACTACCTTACTTTCCCTTTACTATTTTCTATTTACGATTTATCATTTAAATTTTTAATATTTACTATCGATTTGTACTCCAGGGAGCACGAAGCGCAGAATCAAATATCGCTGTGATGATTATACGCTCTAGTATCAATTGTTTGGCGACAATAAAGTATAAAGTATTATCCTTCTCAACCCCATTCTCCTGCCTTCTTTCAGTAATCTTTGATGCCCTTACTAATCAAGAACCTATCAACTTCCATTTTGGATATACCTTGTGACTTGGCCTATCCAGTGAACTTGTTGAGTTGAAAGTGAGCACAGGAATAGGGGTCTCGGTGAGTATATAAATAGCTTCAGTACTAGGGTCTCCAAAAGATCAAAGGAAGTAGAGGAGCTGGAGTCCTGGTGAGTTCAAAGGGATCAGGGGAACTACACACCCCCCACACCCCCCAATGAATTGAAGGGGAGCATGATAACCATCACTTGGTCAGTCAGGTACCAATCCATCAGAATCTCCAAGTAGTCAGATAAGCGGATTATTAGTGTTTTACTAAATTGTTTTGGATGGACCACTACAAATGGCATGAATGCTAATCTGTTATCCTTCGTATTCTATGGACAGCAGGGGACAGACATAATTTAACGTGCAAGCTAGGAGGCCTGATCAGTTTAGCAGATCAGTTAAATCCAAATACTATTAAACAGGCGAATAATCATACACTTTGAGAACATGAGAAAGCTCCATGTCAAACATCAGAAGAATAACCTTCATTTTTGTATCATTATTTCTGAAATCATGCATGTAACACTCTTCAGAAAGAATTCAAATAACCTAACAGAGTTATTTAAATGGAAGCATATAATAAATATACCTAATTGCACTGCAATGTGCTGTGTTTGAAACAAAATCTTCAAAATCCATGCTCTGTATTCATAATTACTGAAACTCATTATTTTTAATTCAGTAATTGTCATTCATTGGAAGAGATTTAGAAACCCATGAATAAAAGTGATTTGTGTCTGAGATTTGAACCGACAGCATTCTGCAATTCAGTAAAAATAGGATCACCTTCCCTGTATAATGCAGCCTTAGTCTTTTCAAATTACTGTTATTTTGTTTGTAAGGGAATACCTTTAACACAAGCAAATTTCACAATACTGCATCACTGCTTACAGCTACAAAGTTTTCATTTTCACGGGACAATCAATGTGACCGGAATGGAAGACCTCTGTGGCACTGAGTGCCCGTTTACCTACTCCATGCATCTTTATGTCCAGTTGCAAATAATTGTCTTAGAATCTGGACCCACTTACCGTCAGAAATCTACCGGGGTTTTTGACCGCGTCACTGCTTTACATTGTGAAGCTGCCAAGCATAAAAGTAACACAAAAGATGAAAAGCAGCATTTCTTGTTTGCAGCATTTGTATTTATGAGGGAAGGCCTCATTAATCAGTGTCAGCCCTGCCTTCCACTCTTGTTTATGTAGGTGGAATTCTTTAAAGGCCGCATACACGGAAAGAATAAAACTGCAATGCTCAGTGTGGGCAGAAACGGCCTAAGAAGGCCTGCAAGTGTAAAACTAAACCTTACTGCCACCCAGCATCTTGCAATCACTCAGTGCCTTATATCTAACAGAATACTCTGGAAATAATATCAGCTTTGTCCAAACCCTTATTTTAAAGACAGGTGACAGAAATAAAGTGCTCACAAATTGGATGTTAAGAACTTTCAAGCGTATAAGAAATAGAAGTTAGTCAGCTGTTGGATTCCTTCATCTTTTAATAAGTTTATGGTTGATCTTTTACTTAGCTCCATCTCCTTTGATTCCCTAAGTTGACATAAAACTATCTGTCTCAATGAGGGAATACATTTCCCTGTGTTCTCCTGTGCACTTCAATGCAAAGTAAAGCACAGTGGACAAAATGGCCACTTAATGTGAGTTGTGCCGTCTGCAGTTTCGCTTCTGGCCTCCATACATCTGATGAGATAACACACATCATTTGCAAGCTACATCGTGCATGCCTAAATGGCGTTCCCTTTATATGCTCATCCCTGGGCCACTCATGTGGAGCTTAGGAGGCCTTACTCAGCCTGCTTTCAATGGGCCTACTTGATCTGCTGGTCCCCTAAGCTCCACATCAGGAACACTGCCAGCTAGAGACTTTCATCCAACCACCACCCAACCAACAAAAGAACACACACACAAAAAAGTTAGCAAGAATAGACCATCTGGACCCTCTAGCCTGTCCCACCATTTAATATGATCATGGCTGATCAAAGTTGTCCTCAACTAGTCTTCGTAACTAGTTTTCCATAAACCTCACTTCTTTAATCTTTCAAATATTTATCTGTCTCCATCTTAAATAGATCCGATGATCCAACTTTCACTACCTTCAAGGACAGATAATTCTAGAGACTCAGAATACTCTGAAAGAAGATGTTTCTACATATCTTGGTTGTAAATGACTAGCCCCTTTATTTTCTAGCTATATCCCCTCACTCATAACTCTCTCACTTGTAAAAATCCCTCAACACCTACCCTGTCAGGCATCCTTAGAATTTTATTTGTTGGAAAATGGTCACCTCTCATGCTACTGAGCTCTGAGGAGTTGTGCTTCTCAAGTTTTTGAGCGATTTATTAATCAAGTCCTTAACTGGAGTTGTTAAGCCCTAAAGTTTTCAGTTTAATTTTGTCAAGTTAATTGTAGCTGGCACCTGTTGCCTGGATTCTAAGACTATTTAAAGAGGTCTCCTATTCAGTGCTGGGAGGGTGTCATTGTGCCAGAGAGAATGAAGTATCTTGTGGTGTTGCTCAGTTGCTCCTCCAAGGCTTTGTTGGTATTCTAATGTCTATCCTCTTGTTTCTGTCTGTTCCTGGGGATCCTGCCATTCCTCCGCACCCGGGTCCAGTCCTTCGTGAGTGCACCATGATCCTCTCTTGCAAGGCAACACCTCATCCCCAAAATTAGACTGACAAATCTCTTTTGGGTCATCTGCAGTGCTACTACAGTACCGTGCAAAAGGCTTGGGGACATTATATATATATATATAGCTAAATGCCTAAGACATATGCACAGTACTGTTGTAATTTTATGTATTGCACTGTACCGCTGCTACAAAGAAGTTATGACATAAGTGAGTGATGATACGCTTGATTCTGATATGGGTCCCTATTGTAGACTGAGAGTGGGAAGGGGACAGGGAGAGGGGAATCATGGTTGGGGAAAAAGGGAAGAGAGAGGGGAGGGAACAGGAAGCACCAGAGAGATGTCCTGTAATGACCAATAAACTAATAGTTTGGAATCAAATGACCTTGCCTGGTGTCTGAGGGCTGGATATGTCTACATTCCTTCTCTGCTATCCGTCCTTTGGGGTTCCACCTTTGATATATATTTGAGATATATATATAGATATTTATCTATGTGCCTAAGACTTTTGCACAGTACAGTATATCCTTTTCTTTGGTAAAGAGACCATAGCTATATGACCTATATGTCCAGGTGTAATAAACCCTCCCTCATTTTAAACCTCCATAACAATAAAGGCCAACCTGCCTTTTTAACTACTTGTTGGACTTGCCTTTTCAACATTTTGTGGTTCGAGCACTGAACAGCTAATCCACATTTTGATTTATTTCATAGAAGTACATAATGTCACAACTGTATCTGCAATGCTTTTATCCAGTGATCCAACCTATCTATACACCTTCACAGAACCACAAGTCATAGCTGTCTGATGCTCCTTTAAATGAGCAACTCCTTCTAGGGAGGCTGTTGAATAGACATAGCTATCTATCACTAAAGGTACTTAATTTTAATGGAGTTTTGAACCACAGAGCAGGAGTAACTCATAATTTCAACAAGGCACATTATCAAGACAAAAAAATGCAATAGTGATCTGCTTTGACTCCTCTGGATTGCTCTACATTCCACTAAGATCATGACTGACTATGGTTCATTCCTAATCTCCAGGACTCCCTTAATATTTAAAAATCTGTTAATCCATGAAGTGTAAGTGCAGCTGTTGGGATATAGCATATCAAATGATTTGACCATTGATGCAAGTTCAGAGTTATTGCTTTCAATAAACAACATCCTATTGATAATTCTACCTCTGTTATTTGTGATTACAAGTGGCAACACGGAAATCTGGATTTTGCTCCAAATCTAGCTGGAAGTTTGTAGATGATGCCACAGTAGTGTTCCCAATCTAAAATAACCATGAGTTGGAGTGCAGGAAGGAGATAGAGAGCCTAATGTAGTGGTGTCATGGGATCTTTCTCTCAATGTCAGCAAAACAAAAGAGGGTGGTCATTGACTTCAGAAAGCTGAGTGGTATGCATGGTCTTGTATAAAGACAAGAAGATTGAGAACTTCTGAGTTCGTAGGAGTGACCTGCTCCAACCACAATGATGTTGTGGCCAAGACAACTCACCAGCACCTCTTCATTCTCAGGAGACTTAAAGATATTTGATATATTTCCTCTGACCATCACAATTAAAAAAAAAGAAACAAAATCAATGCACCCACAGCCCCCAGTGACCCAACAATATCAGTCTTTGAGGCCGATGTGACAGCATCCCTCAGGAGGGTAAACCCACGGAAAGCATCCAGCCCAGACAGGGTACCTGGCCAAGTACAAAAGACCTGTGCTGATCAACTGGCTGGAGTATTCGCCAATACCTTTAATATCTCACTTCAGAAGTCTGAGATACCCAAATGGATGAAGCAGGCTTGAGAAGGACATGGTAACTTCAAGGACTATCATCCAGTAGCACCTACTGTGCCTATAAAAAGTATTCATCTGCCTTGGAAGTTTACGTGTGTTTTATTGTTTCACAACATTGAATCACAGAGGATTTAATTTGATCTTTTTTGACACTGATCGACAGAAAAGACTCTTTCATGTCAAAGTGAAAACAAACGTCTATAATTTGGTCTAAATTTATCACAATTATTAAACACTAAATAATTGATTGCATAAATTACTCAGCCCCTTCAAGTCAGTATTTAGTAGATGCACCTTTGGCAGCAATTATAGCCTTGAGTCTGTGTGGATGGGTCTCTATCAGCTTTGCATATCTGGACGCTGCAATTTTTTCCCATTCATTAAAAAGAAACTGCTCAAGCTCTGTCAGATTGCATGGGGATTGTGAGTAAACAGCTGTTTTCAAGAACACTGACTTGGCCTCTCCAGGAGATTAACTTTGTTGTTTTTAAGCCATTCCGGTGCAGCTTTGGTTTTATACATAAAAAGTGCTGGTGAATGCAGCAGGCCAGGCAGCACCTATAGGAAGAGGTACAGTCGATGTTTCAGGCCGAGACCCTTTATCAGGACTAACTGAAAGAAGAGATAGTAAGAGATTTGAAAGTGGGAGAAGGAGGGGGAGGGGGAGATCCAAAATGATAAGAGAGGACAGGAGTGGGAGGGATGGAGCTACGAGCTGGAAAGTTGATTGGCAAAAGGGATATGAGAGGATCATGGGACAGGAGGCCTAGGGAGAAAGAAAGGGGGAGGGGGGAATCCCAGAGGATGGGTAAGGAGTATAGTGAGAGGGACAGAGGGAGGAAAAAGGAGAGAGAGAGAGAGAGAGAGAGAGAGAGAGACAGAGAGAGAAATAAATAAATAAATAAATAAATAATGGATGGGGTACGAAGGGGAGGTGGGGCATTAACGGAAGTTAGAGAAGTCAATGTTCATGCCATCAGGTTGGAGGCTACCCAGATGGAATATAAGGTGTTGTTCCTCCAAACTGAGTGTGGCTTCATCTTGACAGTAGAGGAGGCCGTGGATAGACATATCAGAATGGGAACGGGACGTGGAATTAAAATGTGTGGCCACTGGGAGATCCTGCTTTCTCTCACAAATTGTCACAATACAGTGGACCTTAGGACCCAGCAGAACCCCGGACCTTATTTAACCTGACTCAATGCGGTGGACAGTAGGACCCGGCGGCGGGGTTCTGAATCTGCAGTGTTTCTGTTCACAAAAATAATCACGATTGAAAATAAAGTGGAAATAATAAAGCAATCGGAAAGAGGTGAAACGCCATCAGTCATTGGAAAAACGTTAGGCTACAGTCGGTCAACGATCGGAACAACTTTAACGGATAAAGTGAGGAAAGCCCTGCCCCGATGAAAGCTACAATTATTACTAAGCAATGCAGTGGTTTAGTTATTGGGTTTTGGGTTTTGGGGTTTGGGGTTTTTGATCCTTCACATCAACCCGGCATGGATGGAGAGCACACTTGGGAGCAGTCTGTCACTGGATCGAACTCAGGAACTTCTGTTCCCAAGCCCAGCGCTGAAACATACGTTTCTTAAGTGTTTTATATGCATGGAAAGGCAAAATATATGCTATATACTAAGACAAACGTTTGACTAATTGATGCTAAATAATACCAGTTGCACCTGTTCTGACTTACTTAGTTAGCGAACCTCCGTTTTTTTTTATCCTGATCCACGATAACCTACACTCATCCGCCCGTCATCTCTATATTACTTATAATACCTAATACAATGTAAATGCTGTGTAAAATAGTTGTTATGCTGCATTGTTTAGGGAATAATGACAAGAAAAAAAAGTCTGTGCATGCTCGAACAACAAATGCTGGAAGAGCACTTCTGGGTTTTCTTGGTTGAATTCGTGCATGGGGAACTCGCGAATAAGGAGGGCCGACTGCATATTGATTGGTTGCATCACAGTCTTGTCTGGAAACATCGATACACTCGAATGGAAAAACCTACAAAAAAGTAGTTGATGCAACCCATTCCATCACGGGTAAAATCCCTCCCATCATTGAGCACATCTACACGGAGTGCTGTCACAGGAAAGCAATGTCCATAATCAAGGACCCCCACCATTCAGGTTATGCTCTCTTCTTGCTGCTGCCTTCGGGAAGAAGGTTCAGGAGCCTCAGGACCCATGCCCCCAGGATCACCAACAGTTATTACCCCACAGTCGTCAGACTGTTGGAACCAGAGGAGATAACTCCACTCACCCCAATACTGGTCTGTCCCACAAACTGTAGACTCATGTTCAAGGACTCTAACCCCATTTTCTCAATATTTATTGCTTACTTAAGTATTATTATTTTGTTTTATTCTCTCTTGTTTTGCATTTGCACAGTTTGTTGTCTCTTGAACCTTGGTTGTTGTCCATCCTATTGGGGTGTTTTTTCATTGATTCTATTGTGTTTCTTGTATTTACTGTGAATGCCTGCAAGATAATGAATATTAGGATTGTGTATATTATACACACACACACACACACACACATCCAGATGTGCTTTGGAAGCTGAAAGGTCTTAAGGTAGGTAAGTGACCTGGACCAGTTGGACTATAGTCTAGGGTTTTGAAAGTGGTTGTTGAAAAGATTGTGGAGGCATTAATAACAATCTTCAGGAATCACTAGACTCTGGAATGGTTCTGGAGGACAAAAAAAAAGCAAATATCACTCCACTCTTTAAGAATGGAGGGAAGCAGAAGAAATGAAATGACAAGCCAGTAGTCTGATTTTGGTGATTGAGAGGATGTTGGAGTCCATTATTACGAATGAGGTATTCAGGTATACGTAGGTAATTAGGTACTGTATATGTCGGCTTGATAAAATAGGCCAATGCCAACGTGGCTTCATTAAGGGAAAATTTTGCCTGTCAAATCTATTGCAATTCTATGAGGAAATACCAGGTAGGATAGACAAAGGACAGTTGGTTGATGTTGCTTACTTGGATTTTCAGAAAGCTTTTGACAAGCTGCTGCACATGAGGCTACTTAATAAGAGCACATGGAATTACAGGAAAGATACTAGCATAGATAGAAGGTTGGCTGACTGGCATGAGTCAATGAGTTCAAATAAAGGGGGCCTTTTCTAGTTAGCTGCTAATGACTATATGTTTTCTGCAGGGTTCGGTGTTGGGACCGCTTCTTTTCATGTTAAATGTCAATGATTTAGATGATGGAAATTATGGCTTTGTGCCCAAATTTGTGGTTGAAATGAAGATATCTGGAGGGGCAGATGGTATTGAGGAAACAGGGAGTCTGTAAAGGGACTGAGAAACAATGGCAGAATTGGCACAGAAGTGGCAGATGGATTATCGTGTAGGGAAGTGTATGGTCAGGCACTTTGGTAGAAGGAGTAAAGGCATAGACTATTTTCTAAACTGGGAAAAAATTCAAAAATCTGAGGTGCAAAGGGACTGTGGAGTCCTTATACAGGATTCCCTAAAGTTTACCTTGCAGGTTGAGTCAGTGGTAAGGAAGCCAGGTGCAATGTTAGCATTCATTTCAAGAGGACTAGAATATAAGAGCAAGGTGTAACGCTGAGGCTTTATAAGGTATTGGTCAAACCACATCCACAGTACTCTAAGCAGTTTTTGGCCCCTTATCTAAGAAAAAATGTGCTGGCATTGGAGAGGGTCCAGAGGAGGCTGATGAAAATTATTCCGGTAATGAAAAGGTTCATATATTCCAAAGATTCTCTCTTCTCCGCCTCTCCCATTTGGCAGAAGATGCAAAAGGCTGAAAGCACATATCATCAGGTTCACGGAGAACTTACCTGGCACTGTTATATTTGAAAGCTTTGGGCTAGAAGTATGAAGGAGGAATCTCATTGAAACCTATTGAATGTTGAAAGGCCTAGATAGAGTGGGTGTGGAGAGGTTGTTTCCTATAGTGGCTAAGTCTAGGACCAGAAGGTACAGCCACAGAATAGAGGGACACCCATTTTGAATAGAGTTGAGGAGGAATTTATTTAGCCAGAGGGTGGTGAATCTGTGGAATTCATTGCCACAGACAGATGTGGAGACCAAGTCATTGAATATATTTAAATTGATGGTTGATAGGTTCTTGAATAGTCAGGGTGTTAAAGGTTATGGAGAGAAGGCAGGAGTATGGGGTTGAGAGGCATAATCAACCAGGAAGATCAGCATGGCGGAATGGCAGGGCAGACCTGATGGCCTAAATTCTGCTCCAATGCCTTATGGTCTTCTGACCACAAGAAACTGCAGAGAGTTGTGGACATATCTCAACACATCAAGGAAGCCAGCCCTCCTGCATGGACTGTCCACAATTCTTGCAGCCTCGGTAAAGCAACTAGCATAATCCAAGACCCTACCCAAACCAGAGATTTTCTCTTCTCCGCCCCTCCCATCAGACAGAAGATACAAAGGCCTGAAAGCACATACCAGCAGATTCGCGGAGTGCTTCCATAGCACTGTTACCAGACTACCAAATGGTTTCCTAGTACGATCAGAGGGACTCGACCTCATTATGACCTTGCACCTTATTGTCTATCAGCTCTGCACATTGTATTCTGCATAAAGTTATCATTTTACTTTTAACTACCTCAAAGTTCTAAGTAAACTTAGTATCAAAGTACATATATGTCACCATGTACTACTCTGAGATTAATTTTCATGCTGGCATTTACAATAAATACAAAGAAACACAATACAATCAATGAAAAACTGCACACTGCAAAGATGGACAAACAACCAATGTGCAAAAGACAATAAATTGTGCAAATGCAAAAATAATAATAATAAATATCTAAGTAATAAATCAGTGTTAAAATGAATTGATCTCTATGGTATGCAAGACCAGTCCTTCCCTGTATCTCAGTACATGTGACAATAACAGACCAATTTACCAACTTATTTATCTACAGGCACTTCAAGCTATGTCTATAAAGAGGAATGCCACAGAAAGGGAGATGCACCATGATGACGTACCAGCTTCATGTATGATGGTGCCACCTGGCCTGCATGCAGAACAACTGATGGGCATTTCCATAAAAGAGTCTTCATGTTCCTTGCTTGGAAGAAAATGGGGAAGGAAGAGGAAAATACTTTAAATTTATGTGAAATCATTCTTTTTTTCTACAATCTGCACACAGAACCCAAAGTAATTAAACTACTTATTTGGGAGAGAGCCAATATTAGGTTTCACTGAAACAAAATTAAAAAAATACTGGAAACAGTCTATGGATGAGGCAGCCTTTCTGCAATGAAAACCAGTTATTATTTTAGTTTGCCTGACCTGCTCAGTATTTCTTTCCATTTTTGAATACAGATTTCTAAAATTGGTAGTTTTATTTAAATTTAGTTTGTAATTGGCATTCATAACCTGTTACAAATGTTTTAAATAAACCAAGCATCATGAAATTTTATTCCATCAGAATATAGAAATTTATTCCCCTTGCGTCATAGAAGGAGGCCAACCTGAAGTGACTTTAATTGCACCTGGAAGTCCACTTCCCTTTGGAAATTCCTGTGTTAAGCTCCTAGTGAATTTCCATTCCACTCTCAGCTTTTTCAATGTATACTTTCAGAGCTTATATACTTAACACCAGTGAAATGAGCATGGATTCTTAGGTTTGCGCTGCTGTGTTATGTAAAATGATAATAGCAGCAGCAATTTACCAGCTTGTTGAACAATTTTTCAGAAAAAGATCTATCACACAGGAGCCTCTGTAGTACCACCATATGGATGTGAGGATTAATTTTGAAATGACCATCTGAGGTATCAACCCATTTGTTTCACCATCAACTAAACGTTTTATCAAAGTTTTTCCTACACATTTTCATGGGGTTGTCAGCATAAATTACTTTTGGTTTGTGCTCTTTAGGTTGCACTTGCTTATCTGTAGTCCCTCCAGTTTTCATTCACACACCAATAAATGTCCATTTATCACAATGATTTGGCTGCTCCAAAATCAGAGTTCTAACAACTCATTCCCTCACTGTTACCATTTAAAAGTTTCCATTTTTCTTGGAAAGCCCCACAATTCCAAATTCCAGGGATAATTAAATCAAAGCAGTTAGTTTGCTGAAGTCTTTCCAAATGCTTCTCAATTTTAAATTATTACCCATTGTAACATCAAAGCATAGGGTTGAAGGCTAGTAGGTCCAGAGACATACCGGTCGGTAGGTTAATTAAGCATTGTAAATTGTCTTGTGATTAGGCTAGTATTAAATAGAAATTGCCAGGTGACACGGTTCAAAGGGCCAGAAGGTCCCATTTTGTGCTGAATCTCAATAATTTTTTTTTAAAAAATATTTATTTATTTGTGACTACCTAACTGAAGCAGCAACTGGGTGCTTGTGTTGGCTTTTCTGTTTTAGAAGTAAATTGGGGTCATCAACCTCCAGGTTCTTTCTCCTTATACAAGGTAGGAATGAGGTGAGGTTAACAAGACAGAATGGAGTTTTATGGTAACAAATCATTTTCTATTTACTTTCTTGATCAAATTTATAATTAAAGGGAAATTGCTTAGAAAGTGAACTGTGTAACACCTCTTTTTTTCCAAAAGCAGTATAACTAAGTCAATTTAATCCAAGTAAACCTAACTTGAGGTCATTTCTGAACTAAATTTTGCTAAATGTAAAATTTGACCAGGTATGTCCTTTTCTCAATAACCAATACAATCCCAAGGCAACTTATCCACCAGGAATATAGCAAATATGTCATTCCTCATGCAGTGATCCTTTGTGGATCTTTGCAGGGAACATGGAAAATGATGTTCTGAAGGTATCCAGGGACAATCTGATTGCAATCTCTCAGCTAAATCCTCAAGCTACCAGACTCCTACATTGCATTGTTTCCTCCGAAGCCTATAACCTGCAATCTCTCCTCTAATTGCAGCTTTCCCATCTCTTCCTGCTGCTAGTGACCAACCTCCCCCACCCCTACTCACATTTCGATGATGGCCTCCATTTCTGATCACTACCTCCATTCCTCTCCCTTTCAATGATGCCCTCACCTCTATTCCTCCCACAGCTCTCCCACTGACCTCACTTCTCTGGGCACTGCTGACCTTCCAGAGCAAGTAAAAGCCAAAGTAATGCTAATTAAAGTATCTTTTTTCATCTGCTTGTATTTAGAATAATTACATATCAGAAGGTAAATTGAGTAAATCCTAATTTTGAAGTTTAGTTTCAGTGGGCTGGAGAAAAATACTATCATTTCAAACTCCAGGACTCTTAGCACAATTACCATCATTAAAAGGCACGTGGGAATATTGTTGTTTACTTTGCAAAAGAAAATTACGCAAAAGAATCAGGAAATAGTGCGCAGAGCAAGTGGTCGTGGGCATTGACCACATTATCAGGGACACAGTATCTTTTTTTTAAGACTACTCCCACAGGGCTGTCAGAATACATGTGTCAGTCAACAGCCCTGGTCCTGCCCACCTATCTTTGGTGCCTTCTATACTTCATCAGACCGAAAACCAGAGCATGTAATATGGACACATCAAACATCACACAGGATGGCTATTTTGGAGGATTATGCCAGTGGATGTTCTTTGAAAGAACTGTAAAAATTGTTTCCACCAGCCCTGGTCTCTTCTGGTTAAGTTCCTTTACAAAAATGCAAGCAGTTTCCTTTTGAGCATTACAGTTACACCTTTTTTAAGTTCACGGTGAATCATTCCAGATCATAACATCCTACGGCAGAATAAAATGTGTTGCAAATGGCTCCTTCCTGTGTGGAAATCTAATCAGGTAAATGAAACTATTAGTGCAACAGTGAGACAACCAGTCAAAAGGTTCATTTCTATGTGCACATTCAACTTTCAGTGCATGTACACTCTCTGTAACATATATAGTTATGTGGAATTAAGTGAAGAGAGACTTGCTCCTCATCCTTGGCTGAAGGGTGTGGGAAGTATATTTTAAGGATGATGTACCCCTTTTATTCTTTTCTTTGGTTCATCGCAACTAAATAGCCAATAGAAAACTGATGTGCTGATAAAGTTTTTTCAAAATATTACTAATCAGCTAGCATTAACAGTTCATGTCTTAAGAAAATATTTTTTCTTTAACTTTGCAGAGAAAGAAAGAACGTTTATTCAATATCTTATGTCATCATTTCTCAGAAGAGCTATGTAATCACAGAATACTTCTAATGTGCAGTTATCATGATACTGGCGCACAAGAAGCCATCTTCCGTGCAACAAGCTCCAAACATCTAATGAATGCATGCACGAAGTTACCTGTTTTACTTTGCGACCAATGTGTAGGTAGGTGGTGGAATCCATATGGGAGTTAGGGATTGGACGATGGGTTGATGAGAATGTAGAGAGAACAAAAGGGGATTAATGTACAATTCTTATAAATGAGTGGTTGATAGTCAAGTCCAAGCTGATTGAAGGGCTGTATGACTCTGATTCCATGACTACAATCACACCAATAATGGCTGACATACTCAATTGTTTCAGGGTCTTTTAACCACCTGGATTACCAGGCTGAAGTTAGCAAATTCTTTGTGTAACAGGAGTCTCTCTTCAAATGCCTTCTGCCTCCTATCATCTAACCAACTTTGGATCTAGTTTACCAATGCGCCTCTGATCCCTTGTGCCTTAACCTTCTAAACCAGCCTACATCAGCGGTGCAAAGGCCAATCTCATGATATCCTTGAGTCAGTACCAACACCCATCTGCATGACTCTTCTGTGAATACAGATTTGGTTCAATGATGCTTGACTTTATAATGTATTTGTTTATATTTAGAGACTCAGCAGAGGAACAGAACATTCCAGCCCAATGAGCCCGTACTGTAATTTACATCAACGTGACCAAATAACTTTCCATACCATACGTCTTTGGAACATGGGAGGAAACCGGAGCACCTGGAATTAACCCACACAGACATGGAGAGAAGGTACAAACTCATTACAGACAGCGGTGGGAATTGAACCCGGTTCACTGGCGCTGTAAAGGCATTAAGCTAACAGCTATGCTACCTGGCTGCCCCTGACAGTGCCTTCCGATCAGTATCACTTTGTGAGAAGAATGGCGTTTTGCAAAAGTATCAGGCAGCAGACAGTTTTGGAACTGAACCCTTGCATTTAGCAGTGTCCTTCACAGACAGTGGTAAAATGAGAAGGGGGACCTTAAAAGTAAAGTCCACAGTAATACCACAAAACAATCAATCAGTAACTCCAATTGACAGAAAAACCCAAGAAAAACACTGGTGATTGAAATATATTAAAACGCTAATTAAATAGTTGAAACTGTAATATTAAATTAATCATTGCTGACAACAAAACGACTGAATGGTTCACAATTCACTTTTCCATTTAAGCCTTATCTCATGAACTGATTGATAAACGATGACATAAGAGAAATTCAGGGAAAATGCACTGTGACTGCCATTCCACCCTATGGACACTTTCCAAATTTGAGCTGGCTCAGGATTACATGTAACTCAAGCTGATATTGACATAGACTTAAAATCTCAGGAATGAACAATAGGCCACTGGAACAATATGGAACTTGAGAAACTAAATATTCCAAACACACACCTTCACCATTCATTAGTTGTTACGGAGCACTTCTAACTTGGTAAATAACTGCTGAAATATAAAATACTATTAACAAACACTCAAAAATCACAGCTACTTTTCATCCTTCTTGATAAGAAGCTCTTTACACTGCAGTCAACTATTCTGACCAAAGTATCAGTAGTTTCTGTTAAACTGAAGAAAATCTGACTACAGTGCAAGAGCAATTGGCAACATTAAAAACATGAAAACATGAAAGAGCTGCCAGAAAGATTCAAGAGGCGGGCTTTTAATTACAATATTCAATGTAGATATCCTTTCAGAAATGAGGCTGTGACTAGTAGTTCTTTTAAAGAACTGTATCAGCAAGAATTTTGTATAAAGTGCGCTGCGTAACTGGAGCAGAAATATATTCCCGGCACATTCTCCAACTACTGTACTGAGCTTACAAAATATCCTGATCCATCATACAACTTACAATTTATACATGAGTATTCAAACAATATTTTACATTTGGCAAGTTTCATTTTGTGGATAATACACTTAGACTGAATAATCCTTAATCTCATCAGAAATATTCCTGCTTTTTAATGATTTAGTATCTAACCATACAAATTTTGTTACCAACAGATCAGCAGTGCACTAATGATAGTGTCAGATCCTCAGAATGCCATGCATAACGTACACGTACTCAGTGAATTCTTAACCTCTGGATAAGTGTACAGACTGATATGAGAGACACGAGGAGATCAAACAAATGGTGTAGAAATTATTCAAGTGCTCTTCACAGACCAGCTCTAGAATTTTCTCCATACATCGCTGAAGTTTGGAGAGCAGCTAGTCACATGTCTAAATCCCTAATGGAGTGACGGCCTAAAAGCAGGAGTTAACTGTGAATGCTTCCCTTTCTAAAATAACCATATTTAACTGATTGAAATATGTTATAAACTTACTAAGTCATACAAGTTTGTCTGTTTCCATGAATCTTCCATTCGCAGTAAATGACCTATATGGACTTTCCTGCATTTTCCACCAACTGTCACATGGTAATTTGCATACTTCTGGTAATTTGCTGATATCCCATCTTCTAAGCTATAGGAGGTCTTAATAATATTTAATACTTATACCACACACTTTCTGAGCCTCCTCTTAAGCTATAATTGAAAATCAAAACACTACAAATATGAGGATGAAAACTTAGCTGATCAGGCAGCATCTTTGTAAAAAGAAACAGATTTCACATTTCACATCTGTTCTGGTGAAGGGACTTTGACTTGGAACATTACCTTTTTCCAAAAGTGCTGCCTGATTGGCTGCAGTTATGAGCTGGAAAGACTCAGCCAATCAGGCAGCATCTTTGGAAAAAGTTAACATTTCACGTCCTGTCATCAGAACAGTTGAGAAATGTTGACCATTTCTCTTTCCACAAATGCCACCCCATCAGTGGGGTTTTATATACAGTATCTATCTTTGTATTGTGTTCAAAGGCTTAAGATTCAAAGGTTAATTTATTATCAAAGTATACAACTCTGAAATTCTTCTTCTCCAGATAGCCATGAAACAAAGAAAAGAACGGCAGCATTTGTGATGTGAAACTTACTCTGTTTGAACTGCCTTTCCTCCTTTCATTCGGAATTAGGCTAAACAGGACACAGCCGCACCCCAGTCTCCTGTACATCAACAGTTCTGCTGTGATGTATTCTGTTGTGAAGTGTGGCACTGTTCTACAGCTTGGAAGTAATGCTGTAAGTTAGTGATTTATTGTGACTCATTTCATCGTATAGCCACTCTACTGCCTAGCATAGGATGCATATCAGACCTTGGGTTACTTTTCTTCTCACAATTACTGTCATCTCCTGCGAATATCCAATTCTTTGTTGTTCTCTTTATTTTCAGCAGCATTGGATTAGGGAATAAAGTTTGACATTTTTATAGGAGTTTAACTTTCCTGTACTTGTGTACACTTTTTATATTATCACCAATATATGTGTAATTGTTCAGTGAATTTTCTAGTAATAGTAATAGTTCATTTTGTATTTTCTAGATGCTTCTAATTTTTTATGCAGCAGGTGTCACGTCACTTGATCTGTCTATTTTATAGGTTACATCTTATCAATGGAATACACTTTTTATAGAAGAGTATGAGAAGACTACAACTTCTTTCTCTTTGTGTAACGGACTGTAAGGTTTCATTGTTAAAGTGGAGGGAGGAGAAGATGGCAGCGCAACACAGCGCGCGCAGCCGTTCTGAATGAATATCGATTATTTGTAACTAGGGGCCGTGCACAATCCGGACTTGATGGAGACAGCCGTGAGAAGCGCAGAGGAACATCTGGAGTAACTTCTGAAATGCCTGCTTCGCTGCCACTGCTACTGTGCGATCGAGAATCTCTGGAGATGAAGGCCCCAAATCCTCAGCTTTGGGTATTGCCTGTTGCCAGGGCTGGGGTCAAAGCGCTCGGCAGAGATGGTGCTCGGTGTCGGGAGGTGGTCGGAGGCTTGGAGCTTTGAGTCCATCCAAAAAGCTCCAAGCCTCCGACCACCTCCCGACCACCTCACCTCCCGAGTCGGACTACGGTCGGATGCTTCCAGGATGCTTCACCGGCAAGTTGGTGGCGCTGGAGGTTCACCGTCTGCGTGAGATGATGGGACTTGCAAGAGACTTTGAGACTTTTACTCTGCTATGGTCTGTTCTTATCAAATTATGGTATTGCTTTGCACTGTTGTAACTATATGTTATAATTATGTGGTTTTTGTTAGTTTTTGAGTTGGTTTGTCATGTGTTTTCATGATATCATTCTGGAAAACCATTTTATCATTTTTTAATGCATGCATTACTAAATGACGATAAAAGGGGACCTTGTGTCCTCATAATCATAAATAAATATATATATATTAATAGTTTCCCTGTAGCAGCAATGTTTGGGTTATGACTAGAGATAACAGGGCTTTGGAATGTGGGCTATCCAATGAGAGGGATGTTGTTCTTAATTATGGGTCTGGGAGCAGGGATTTTTCGCCATCTTTTGCCGGGGAGAGATGATGAAAGGAGACACGAATGGAGAGAGTTGATAGACCGCCGGACGGAGTGGACTTGGAGCAAGGGTCTGAGGGTCAGCTACGTTTGGAGGAGGTCAACGGGAAACCAGTGGACTGAACTGTGAGCTCCAACATTGCGCATTAGACTGTTTCATGAGAATGGGCCTTTTTTTTTTGTTTCTTTACTTACCATATAGTCAAATTAAGAATTATAAAGCTCAATCATTTAATCGCATATTGCGTACTGTTTGATATTTCATGGTACCGATTTGTAACAGGGAACACACATCGTGCAGCATCCACCCATCAATATTTCTTAAGTTTGGCCGGGCTGAGGGCTGCCTTCCCCTAGATTAAGCCACTAGCCAAACCAAGAGTTACATATGCTCATTCTTTGTCCTCGTAACACTTAATAAAACGACCAGAACCACCAAGTTTTATGTCTCATTCTTGACTGCCAAAAAATCTCTGGATCAAAATCACCAGATCCAACAGCAGCATTGATGCCCTTTCATATATTTTGCTGCATAACTAACAAGTCTACAGTTGTTACTACAGGGAAAGGAGGGAGACAAACAGTGCGACCAGGGTCTAGCTGCTTTCTCCACTAGCTCTTATAGAACGTAAATGTGGCTCTTGCCCAAATCACGACTCTGTGATGCTGAAATAGTTTGGTATGCAGTAGCAGTCTAGCGTGCCGCATTAGTGTGGGTAACTTTATGCTTCTGAAGTGATGAAGTTGTTTCATATTCTTCAGGGTTATGAGGGTCTGAAGCAATATGATGAAGTTTATGGGTCTGGGGACCTTCAGAAGCCTGTAGTGCCTCACTGATTTTAAGTGTTGAATTCTTTTGATACTCTTTAATGGTGAAAGGTGCTGCATTAGTTTAGGCTTAGTTGTGGATATAAGGTTCTATAAACTGGGTAGTGTTTTATGGATCTGAGGAGCTGTATTAATTTAAGTTGTTTTAAAGATCTAGTGCACTGAATTAACTTGGAAGCCTGCAATGCTTCATTAGATTTAATTGCTTGATGTATTTCAGGTGGGCTGAGGGTCTAATAATTTGAGCTACTTTCTGAATGTACAGTGATTTATTTCTAAATAGCTTTGAAAACACTAAAACACACCCTTCAGCATATCATGTCCATGTCAATCATCAGGTACCCACCCATACTATTCCCCGTTACGGTCTGTAGTGCATTTCTAAATACTTCTTAAATGTTGTGAGTGACTCTGCTTTCACCACCCATTCAGGCAATGGGTTCCAGATTCTAACCACTATGAGTGAAATAAATTCCTCCTTTAATATTTTCTACGAATCTTTCCACTTATTCTCTAGTTCTAAACTTCTCTGCTATGGGATATAGTTTCCTATTATGCGATCTATGCCACTTATAATTTTGTATGCATCTATCAGACCCCTCTCAGCCTCCTCCACTCCAAGGAAAACAAATGTACACTGTACAATCTCCTATAGTCATAGTCATACTTTATTGATCCCGGGGGGAAATTGGTTTTCGTTACAGTTGCACCATAAATAATTAAATAGTAATTTGTACATTATGCCAGGAAATAAGTCCAGGACCAGCCTATTGGCTCAGGGTGTCTGACCCTCCAAGGGAGGAGTTGTAAAGTTTGATGGCCACAGGCAGGAATGACTTCCTATGACGCTCTGTGTTGCATCTCGGTGGAATGAGTCTCTGGCTGAATGTACTCCTGTGCCCAACCAATACATTATGTAGTGGATGGGAGACATTGTCCAAGATGGCATGCAACTTGGACAGCATCTTCTTTTCAGACACCACCGTCAGAGAGTCCAGTTCCAACCCCATCACATTACTGGCCTTACGAATGAGTTTGTTGCTTCTGTTGGTGTCTGCTACCCTCAGCCTGCTGCCCCAACACACAACAGCAAACATGATAGCACTGGCCACCACAGACTCGTAGAACATCCTCAGCATCGTCCGGCAGATGTTAAAGGACCTCAGTCTCCTCAGGAAATAGAGACGGCTCTGATCCTTCTTGTAGACAGCCTCAGTGATTTATAATGAGAGAGGCACTCTATTGCAGCCAGCATCCAGGAGAATTTATTTATTTGTTGAGATACAGTGTGGAATAAGCCATTCTGGCCCTTTGAGCCACGCCGTCCAGCAATCCCCCGATTTAATCTGAGAATAATCTCAGGGCAATTAATGACCAATTAATTTCACAACTGGTACATCTTTAAACTGTGGGAGAACACTGGACCACCGAGAGGAAACCCACATGGTCACAGGGAGAATGTACAAACTCCTGACAGGCACGGTGAGAATTGAACCCAGGTCATCTGCCCCGTAAAGCGCTGTGCTAACCACTATGCTACTGTGCCAGAATCTCCTCTGCACCCTCTCTCTTGCAATGTCCCTAATGTTTCCAATGTTTTGTATTGATTTGAACTGCTTCCTAGCTTTGATATTTTAGAAACTTAGTGATGATGTATAATTCCGAGAAACCTATGAGTTCTTGAAGTGCTTGTTCTGATGTACAGGATGTGAGGTGCTTGGTGGTTTTGAAATAATGCAAGTGAACATTCCTCTTGTAAATCATTGCATGTTAAATATAATTATGTTCAGCCTCAAGCATTGTCTGCAAGGCTTCTGGTAGGGTGACGAAAAACTTTGAGACAATAGCCTGTGTCCAACCAAAGGTACAATTGTTTACATAGAAATATAGAAAACATAGAAACATAGAAAATAGGTGCAGGAGTAGGCCATTCGGCCCTTCAAGCCTGCACCGACATTCAGTATGATCATGGCTGATCATCCAACTCAGAACCCTGTACCAGACTTCCCTCCATACCCCCTGATCCCTTTAGCCACAAGGGCCATATCTAACTCCCTCTTAAATATAGCAAATGAACTGGCCTCAACTGTTTCCTGTGGCAGAGAATTCCACAGATTCACCACTCTCTGTGTGAAGAAGTTTTTCCTAATCTCGATCCTAAAAGGCTTCCCCTTAATCCTCAAACTGTGACCCGTCGTTCTGGACTTCCCCAACATCGGGAACAATCTTCCTGTATCTAGCCTGTCCAATCCCTTTAGGATTTTATACGTTTCAATAAGATCCCCCCTCAATCTTCTAAATTCCAACGAGTATAAGCCTAGTTGATCCAGTCTTTCATCATATGAAAGTCCTGCCATCCCAGGAATCAATCTGGTGAACCTTCTTTGTACTCCCTCTATGGCAAGGATGTCTTTCCTCAGATTAGGGGACCAAAACTGCACACAATACTCCAGGTGTGGTCTCACCAAGGTCTTGTACAACTGCAGTAGTACCTCCCTGCTCCTGTACTCGAATCCTCTCGCTATAAATGCCAGCATACCATTCGCCTTTTTCACCGCCTGCTGTACCTACATGCCCACTTTCAATGACTGGTGTACAATGACACCCAGGTCTCGTTGCACCTCCCCTTTTCCTAATTGGCCACCATTCAGATAATAATCTGTTTTCCTGTTTTTGCCACCAACGTGGATAACCTCACATTTCACCTGTTTGTCCTTTATGTCTTTGACAAGATCACTGGACACTGCTGGTGTCAAGAACATCAAGCACTGCAGACTAAGCCCACTAGTGAGTTGCTCAATAGCAGCGGAGCTTGTGGATACTGTTCTGCAACCTGCCTCCACCACCCAGGGAAGAAGGCACCATCAACACATGGTGATTGTCTTGGACATTTTTACTGCAACTGCAAGACCGTGTCTGGACACTGGTACTGTAGGATATTTCGAGTCCAATTCATTGAGACTGATGGCAGGGAAGCTGTGTGGTCTCAACTGTAGCGGAGACCAGGCCTCATTCATGCCTTCGGGTTGCCTGCTACGGCTGCTGAGGAAGGAGACGATGAAGTTGGACTCCATGCTGGGTTGGTGGCTGGTTCCTCCCATTGATGCTGCCCTCCAGTGTTCGCTCGGTGGGAGACAAGCTGGATTACATTAGTCTGCAACTGCATTACACAACACAGTATAAAGAACTGCTACTTGCTGTTCTTGCAGGAAGGCCATGACGCTCAGGAACTTGGGCTTTCTCATTGGTTTTAATTTTTTTTTGTAACTATGTTTTTCTGCTATCATGATTACAATATATGTGCTGTGTGCGGTGCATGGAATTGCTTCTGTGTTTTGCACTTTTGCCCAAAGGAACACTGCTTCACTTGGATGCATTCATGTGTATGGTTGAATGACAATTAAAATTGAATTTGAAAGCTTACTTCACTTGCTGCACAATATATACCAACAAGCTTTAATTACAGGAAGAATTATTGCATGTGCAATTCAAAGGTATTGATGAGACTGGCATATCATATTGTGTAATGGGGTGAAGAACATAAGAAATAATAAGAAAATTTGAGAAGAAGAAACTAAATTCCAATGTGTCGGTAATTCACTGGAAATTACGATGGCATAAGAGGGGAACTAGCCAAGGTTGACTGGAAAGGGACACTAGCAGAAATGACAGCAGAGTAGCAATGGCTGGAGTTTCTGAAAAAATGAGGGAAGTGTAAGACAAATATATTCAAAATAAGAAGAAATTTCTGAATGGAAGAAGGATACTACCGTGGCTGACAAGTGAAGTCAGAGCCAAAGTAAAAGCAAAAGAGAGGGCGTACAAGGAAGCCAAAGATAGTGCGAAGATACAGGATTGAGAAGCTTTTAAGAACTTTCAGAAGGAAACTAAGAAGGTCATTAGGAAGAAGATGAATTATGCAAGGAAGCTGGCAACTAATATCAAAGAAGATAACAAAGCTTTTTTAAGTATATAAAGGGTAAAAGACAGTTGAGGATAGATATAAGACCAATAGAAAATGACGCTGGAGGTATTGTAATGAGAGACACAGAGATGACAGAGGAACTGAATGCGTATTTTGCATCAGTCTTCACAGTGGAAGACATCTGCAGTATACCGGACATTCAAGAGTGTCAGGGAAGTGAAGTATTTGCAGTAAAAATTATGACTGAGAAGGTGCTCAGGAAACTTAATGGTCTGAGGGTGGATAAGTCTTCTGGACCTGATGGAATGCACCCTTGGGTTCTGAAGGAAGTATCCGGAGAGATTGCGGAGGCATTAACAACTATCTTTCAAGAATTGATAGATTCTGGCATTGTACCGGATGACTGGAAAATTGCAAATGTTACTCCACTATTTAAGAAGGGTGGGAGGCAGCAGAAAAGAAACTATAGACCAGTTAGCCTGACACCAGTGGTTGGGAAGTAGTTGGAATTGATTGTTAGGGATGAGATTACGGAATACCTGGATGCATATGACAAGATAGGCCAAAGCCAGCATGGTTTCCTAAAAGGAAAATCCTGCCTGACTTACTGCAATTTTTTGAGGAAATACAAGCAGGGTAGGCAAAGGAGATGCAGTAGATGTGCTGTACTTGGATTTTCAGAAGGCCTTTGACAAGGTGCCGCACATGAGGCAACTTAGAAAGATAAGAGCCCATGGAAATACAGGAGTTACTAGGATGGATGGAGCATTGGCTGATCGGCAGAAAACAGAGAGTGGGAATAAAGGGATCATATTCTGGTTGGCTGCTGGTTACCAGCGGAGTTCCACAGGGGCTGGTGTTGGGACCATTGCTTTTTATAATATATGTCAATGATTTGGACTACCGGATTAATGGATTTGTGGCTAAATTTGCTGATGATACAAAGATAGGTGGAGGAGCGGGTAGTGTTGAGGAAACAGAGAGCCTGCAGAGAGACTTAGATAGTTTAGGGGAATGGGCAAAGAAGTGGCAAATGAAATACAATGCTGGAAATTCATGCACTTTGGTGGAAGAAATAAACGAGCAGACTATTATTTAGGTGGGGAGAGTATTCAAAATGCAGAGATGCAAAGGGGCTTGGGAGTCCTTGTGCAGGATACCCTAAAGGTTAACCTCCAGGCTGAGTCAATGGTGAAGAAAGCGAATGCTATGCTGGCATTCATTTCTAGAGGTATAGAATATAAGTGTAGGGGTGTAATGTTGAGACTCTATAAGAAACTCATGAGACCACACTTGGAGTATAGTGTGCAGTTTTGGGTTCCTTACTTTAGAAAGGAATACTGACATTGGAGAGGGTTCAAAGGAGATTCACGAGAATGATTCCAGGAATGAAAGGGTTACCATATGAGGAATGTCTGGTAGCTCTTGGGCTGTACTCCCTGGAGTTCAGGAGAATGGGGTGGGGGGGGGGAATCTCATAGAAACATTCCAAATGTTAAAAGGCCTGAACAGATTAGATATGGCAAAGTTATTTCCCATCGTAGGGGAGTCTAGGACAAGAGGGCATGACTTCAGGATTGAAGGACATCCATCTAAAATAGAAATGCAGAGAAATTACTTTTGTCAGGACGGTGGTAAATCTTGGAATTTGTTGCCATGAGTGGCTGTGGAGACCAAGTCATTGGATGCATCTAAGGCAGAGATAGATAGGTTCTTGATTAGCCAGGGCATCAAAGCATATGGGGAGGAGGCAGGGGAGTGGGAATGACTGGAAGAATTGGATCAGCCCATGATTTAATGGTGGAGCAGACTTGATGGGCCAAATGGCCAAATACTTCTGCTCCTATATCTTATGCTCTTAAATAAATGCAAGAGCAGGCCATATTGTCCATCAAGCAGTTCCTCCATTGGTTAATCTCTCACCTTTGTGCCTCTTCTCAACAATGCTCCCATAATTCTTGGTTTCCATAATGTCCAAAAACTTATTCAGTCTCTGTTTTAAATATATTGAAGAACTGCTCTTCCATTTAGAGAATTCCAAAGGTTCACACTCTCTGAGTGAAGAAATTTCTCCTCATCTTAATCATGAGCAGCATACTTGCATCCCCATAGCATTTCTACCTTCTACAAAGCACAAATCAAGAGTGCCATGGCATATCCTTTACTTCCCTGAATGAGCGTGAATCTGAAAATTCTTATGTTTAGCATTCTAAAGTGCCACTCTCTCCAACAGACGTGGCAGCAATCAAACCGCAGCAACTCATCAAGGGTTTTATGGCTAGACTTCAAAGGCCCTCACAGGGTTAAGGCTGGGCTTCCTGGTTGCCTGTCTATCAACTGGTGGAGGCAGAGAATGGACACTACAAACCCAGCTACTGAGGTCGTGCTCCAAAACCATCTGGCATTTTGTCTACTGACGGTTATAAATCTCTTTTCACTTGTTTTTTTTTTCAGTGCCACAGGGCTGATCTACCAGTTCCTTGGTGTACCATAGGACTTTTTCAACTATTACTTGATGTACCACAGTACCATTCTGATGTAGGGGAAGGACTGTTTGAATGTATGAGGGATCCATTTGATCACATTCTATGAGGGTGTCTGACTTTTGGTGCAAAACTTCTATGAGTGTATATATGGATAGTGCACGGGATTCATTGCCCAGTTCATCAATCCAGAAACTACCGTTTGGATTGCTGTGGTGTTTCAAATGTGGACTCCACAGACTAAAAACACAATGATTACAAGCCATGCATAAGGCTTCTGCATAATTCTCTTTTAGCTGTTTTTTCCTGCTCTGGCCTCCCTCTGCTCATTGCTTAATCATCCTGCATTTCTTTGGAAATATTTACTAATGCACCTACGTTTGAGACGAAGCAGGCTGTGTAGAAACAAAAACAGAAAAGCTGCAGGAACTTGGGTAGAGAGGCAGTAACTGGTTTCTCTTTCCACAGATAATGGATCAAATTGAAGACCTTTCCATCGGCTGACTTGAGAGCTTCTAGCATTTCTGTCTCTGTTTCGTATTCCAGCATATTCGGTTTCATTTGATTTCCATCGAAGGCTCGCCAAAGCTACTTAGCTCCTGACTCAGAGATTGGAGCTGAAGATCAGAAAACACCAGTCTAGCATGCTGATATAGCAACAGCCAGGAGGCATCAGTTAGCAACAACCCTGCAGGTACTTGATAATTATTTTAAATAGTGCCTGTGGAGTGTTCTTTTTGCTACTGTCCAAGTCTTCATGCTGAAGCCCAATACAATTACATTGGCATCAATCAACATTAATCACAGACAGATGCTACAATCCACTCACTCAGCCTGCAGAATTCCAGCTGGGCACAAGGTAATGCTCCCACTGTGCTGTTCACCCAGCGGTTCACCACATAGGAAGCAACTTGATAAATATTGGCATTGTGAATCTTGCACTTTGTGCTTTCTTTTAATGACTAATTCAAGTTTAAAGCACTGTAAGTTCAAGTTCCCTTGTATCATTGCAAATACATAGTGAGGGATAGAAAATAGCTTTCACCTTCTGGTTGTAATTATTCTTCAACAGCTGCTCCTGTATATTCAATTGCCTCAACATATCTTCCTTAAGGCGATCACGATCTTTTACACACACTATGCCATTAAACAAATATAGAAGGACACATGCCAAATACACCAATGAAAATCAATTAGATGGTTGGTTGGGATAGTATCCAACAGGATAGAGGAGGCTGAGGGAAGACATAATTGAAGAGTACAAGATTATGAGGGGCCAAGACAAAGCGAGAGAGGAAAGATCTCATAGTTGGGGGGGTGGGGTGAATTGAAAGACAGGGACCACATATTTGAAGCAATCGATAAAAAGGCTAGGGTGAAGAAGAGGCTAAATGTTTTCAATCAGCCAATAGAAAGGGTCTGGATCTCCCTGTCTGTAGTGAAAAAGAGGTGGAAACAATCAGCATGTTTAGAACAGATTTGAATGGGAGATTGAGGTATAATCTGCAGGGCTGGGATTTTGTACTGGGGGGTGGTATGAAACTGAGCAACACTTTCCTGACTGGCCCAGACATTGTGGGCTAAATTATGCCCTTCGGTGCTGTTAATATTTCATAATTCAAAAATTCCTAGAATTTAAAGCAAAATTATGGTGATCACACCATAACCATTTTGATCCTCAACCACCCAACAATTTTCCTCCAAGCAACACACATCAAAGTTGCTGATGAACGCAGCAGGCCAGGCAGCATCTCTAGGAAGAGGTACAGTCGACGTTTCAGGCCGAGACCCTTCATCAGGACTAACTGAAGGAAGAGTTAGTAAGAGATTTGAAAGTGAGATTTGAGATTTCAAATCTCTTACTAACTCTTCCTTCAGTTAGTCTTGACGAAGGGTCTCGGCCTGAAACATCGACTGTACCTCTTCCTAGAGATGCTGCCTGGCCTGCTGTGTTCACCAGCAATTTTGATGTGTGTTGTTTGAATTTCCAGCATCTGCAGAATTCCTGTTGTTTGCGAATTTTCCTCCAAGATCCTTTTTGGGAATTCATTATTAATATCCAAAATACTTTGATATAAAATCACATCTCAATTGCCTCTGTTCAAAACTTAAAAAGCGTAATTCATTCACTTCTGATAATAATATTTGCATTCATAAGCTCCTGCACCCTATCATAAGTAATTTTTACCTTTTTGATCAATAAAAAATATTTCATTCCATTCATTGCAAATGGTTTTGCTGTGCTTAAATATTCCACACAGAAAAATCCCTGTGACCTTCATTCCACCCACAGAGGTATCATTAAATTTTAAAAGTTCTGTTTTTCAATCTGAAAATTTATTCCCCACTTTCTACCTACGGGACCCTAGACTCTGCACAGTTTTTTGGCTGCTATTTATCTTACCTGGCTTCTGATACAAAGCCTCCTTGTTTTTTTCCACAAATTTGATAACTTGTTTTAATGTTTTACTCTTCAGACATTGACATAGGCCTATTTTCAGAATGTAAATCCTCTGAGCAGCTTGTGGTTACATAATATAAGGAATAAGTTTATTATCAGTGTAGAAACAGTGTCTGTAATTTGAATTTGACTGACCTCTAATGGTAGCTGCTCTACATGTGGTCCATCTCTCAGGAGTCCTGCAAGGATCCTATGTTAGGATTCCTGCTGCAACTAACTTTTTCTACAGATTGAGGAAAGGCAAATCTTAAGTTTTCTGAGGACACAAAGATGTGTGTTGAACTGAGATGAAGAAAACAGGCTCAGGCTGATTTCAGTACATTGAACAAACAGATTCAGGGATAGCCAACATTCTTGAATGTGGATAAAAGCAATGTGTGAGATAAACACTTTACACTGCAAGTTACAAGAGGTATGAGGATTACAGTTCACAAAATACTGGAAATAAGAACCAGTGCTGCACACTGCAGTGAAAGCAGTCACTGTGTTAAGGTGTGCCAGGTGAATGTTAAATCACAGATACTCATTTCTGTTTAGCAGAAGATCTTGATGCAGCCATAGCTAGAACGCTATGCCACATTTTGCTGCCCTTGTTTTGGAGAGGAAGGCTCTGAGGAAAGCTTGAAGAGTACCACCAGATTGATTTTTGGAACCGCAGGAATTTACAGGTCTTCATATTTAGGCTAATACTTTGCTGAAACAATACAGAATAATCCCATTGACCTACATTCTACACACAGCCTTGTACCATTTACTGCTTCAACAAAGTTTGTTATTTTCTTGAAAAATGCCTCAACCATTTACTGTCAGATCATTTCATGCTCTCAACTACATTTTATGCCTGACTATCTAACTCACCAGAGAACCTTTCCCGATTCACCTTATAAAAAGTCTATATCACTAAAGGAAAAAAATGATTTAAAATCTCTTAGCCTCCTCTGCAGTGAAGTCATCATGCAATTTCACTTCTCACTTCATAACCAGTTTCTTATTCAGGTATGCTTTCAACAGCTTTAGTGTATTAATATAAAAGAATGACAGATACATACAATAATCTGAGGTAAACCTATGCAATGTTTACACTAATTATTAATTTTAATTATTACACTCTGCTTCCATATTTAGAAATTACATCTGATCAGAGGAAAAGCATCTTCCCCACTGAAAACATGCAAACTTTGAGATAATAAAAATATATTCACTAAAATGATGAAAGCAATAGACTATATTTGAGCTAATACGGCTATATGAGAACAGAGACATAAAAGATCAAGTTAGTTTAGATATCAAGAAGTATTTATCTTTGAAGCTTATCACTAAAATCAGATTTCAGATGACTATCAGAACGTGTGATGAATTCAGATTTGTATCCGGTTTCTAAGAGGAAGCTTCTGATAGTTAAAACCATCTTGAATTGTAGGACATAGTGGAGAATTAGATGGAATTTTGTTCGTAGTACCATTTACTGCCTGAAACATGTTTTCTTGGCTGCAGAGATTGGGAGGCATTTCCTATCGGTTACTCCCTAATCTGGTTTGCATTTTGTCGTATCTTATCACCATCTCATCAGGGAGGAAAGATACAATAAAGATTCCAGGGCTCAGTTTAGGAAAGTATTCAGGAAGGTCTATGTAGAGGGTGGCTCACTGCTGAATATAGACTGCACAATGTCTGCATGAGACAGGGTATAGGGACCACTCATTATTTCCTTGCTTTCTTCTATGCCAGAAGGGATTCATTGTTTACTAATTGCAGAGCTATCAATGGGGCTATCAGTTTCAAATAACTAGATCAGAAATCACTACCTTTAGCACTATTCATCTGATATACAACCACTTTATTCTCCTGACACTCTAACGCAATATTTAGAGTGTGAGTAAGCAGCAGACATTTTCCTTCTGTTTGTTCATTCCAAGTCTGAGTCCAAGGGTGCGTAGTGGTTAGCAGAATCACTTTACAGCCCCAACTATCAGCAATTGGGGTTCGATTCAAGCCGCTGCATATCAGAAGTTTGTATGTTCTCCCCATGACTGTGTGGGTTTCCTCTGGGTTCTCTGGTTTCCTCCCACATTCCAAAGACATACAGTTAGGGTTAGTGAGTTGTGGGCATGCTATGTTGGCATCAGAAGCATGGTGACAGTACCTCCTTGTACAACTGGATTCTCAATTTCCTCACAGACCCCAATGAGTTTGGATTGGCAACGATAATCGCCTCCACAATCTCCATCAGCACAGGTGCATCACAAGGCATTGTGCTTAGCCCCCTGTTCTATTCACTTTATACTTATGACTGTGAAGCTAAGCATAGCTCCAGTGCAATTTTTATGTTTGCTGATGACACCACTCTCGCTGGCCGAATTAGAGGTGAGGCATCAGTATATAGGAGGCAGATTGAAAATCTTACTGAGTGGTGCCACAACAACAACCTCTCACTCAATGTCAGCAGGACCAAGGAGCTGATTATTGTTTTAGCTGGAGGGGACCAGAGGTCCATGAGCCAGTCCTCATAGGGGGCTCAGAGATGGAGCTGGTCAGCAACTTTAAATTCTTCAGTGTTATCATCTCAGAGGAACTGTTCCGGGTCCAGCACACAAGAACCATTACAAAGAAAGCATGGCAACACCTCTACTTTCTTAAAGTTTGTGGAGATTTAGTAAGTCATCTAGGACTTTGACAGACTTCTATAGATGTGTGGTATATTGACTGGTTGCATCACAGCCTTGTATGGAAACTCCGATGTCCTTGAACGGAAAAGCTGACAAAAAGTACTGTATATGACCCAGTCCATCATGGGTAAAGCCCTCTCCACCACCGAGCCTAGCTACATGGAGCACTGTTGCAGGAAAGCAGCATCCATCATCATGGACCCACACCATCCAGGTCATGCTCTCTTCTTGCTGCTGCCATCAGGAAGAAGGTGCAGGAGCCTCAGGACTGACGCCACCAATTGATTCTTTTTGTATTGTGCAGTTTGTAGTCTTAGTCCATCCTACTGAGTGTGGTCCCTCATTGGTTCTATTGTGCTATTTCTATTTACTGTGAATGCCCACAAGAAAATGGATCTCAGGGTTGTATATGGTGACATATGTATACTTGGATAATAAAATTACTTTGAATTTTGAACAGTTGCATGCTACCCAATATAGTCTTCAGACTGTCTTGATCATTGATGTAAAACAACACATTTCACTATATGTTTTGATGTTTCAATGTACATGTGACAAATAAAGCTAATCTTTTTTTTCTTTTCTACCTGTGTGACCATTAATTGTCAACCAGCTATTCAGCTGATGAGGCATCAATACTGATGCCAATCTGGAGCAGAATTCCTAGCAAATGCACTTCAGTCCATTTTTTGAGCTTCCTGGATTTCTGCAGCCCTGAACTACAAGTTTAGTTAACTGCATAGAAGTCACAGTCACATAAAGCTTACTGATCTGCTGCCCTATTGAACAATGCATTCAATCCCTATGGCATACAGTTGCTGAATATTAGTTATTAAAAAATTAACCAAAGTCATGCAGAGAATCTTAAATTGCTTAAATTATAATACAGTCCAAAATGGAATAAATAAGACATTGTCTAGATTTTTGTCTTGCTCAGTGGCTCCTCCAGTTATTACCTCAAAGGGTTAAGGTTCAAAACACCTTTAGTCCTTGATTTTTTCCATATATCATTAAGGCTCAGTTCCAGGCTTTGGTTCATTAAGCACACTTAAATGTTATAATGTAAAAGCTCTAGAAGGTATAGTGACAACATCCGCCACTTATACAACCACAACCACTGGCACGCAAGTGAAAGGCCATTAATCAAAATGCTATAGCCAGAACTAACCAAAATAATGCAATCCACTTAGCTGAAACTATTCAGTAGTTTCAAGACACTGCATAGGGACCTCACAGGGGAATAAATTCTATTGACCAATAATATCATGAAAGTCACACCAGACATGTTTACTTTCTAATATTATTAATCATTTTTAAAAAAAACCTACACATTTTTCACCCCTGTTGATGCACATTCAAGGCCATTTTATTCAAACGTGAGCAAGTTCCTGCTAATTCTGTAGGCATCCGTTTCGATTTTGCAAGAAGCTTGGAGCCTCAGGTATAATGGATTATAAACATTACTCGGTCATAGACTGGAGCTTCATTGAGACCCACAGAAATGTGTATATACATGCAAATATTGTCGTATGAAGGATCAAACACCCGACTGAACACCCCTCATACCCCCCAACACCAATTATTTATAATTTTCAGCCATTCACATTATGTACAGACACTTCTATGCCTAGCATCACTTTATGGACATACAATCTATGTATGTAATCTATCTTATGTATTTTTATTTATTAGGTTTTTATTATTGTCTTCTTTATCTTATTCTGTTTTTTTTGTGCCATATCAGAACCAGATTAACAATTATTTTGTTCTCCTTTAGACTTGTGTACTGGAAAAGACATTAAAAAACCTTGCTTATTTATTTATTATTATTGCTTATTTATTGTTTATTATTGTTAAATAATTTTTCTTTTATATTTGCAGAGTTTGTTGTCTTTTGCACCACATTTGGATTGCTTGTGCATTGCGTTCGGTGCTGTCTTTCATTAATTCTATTATGATTCTTGGATTTACTGAGTATGCCCACAAGGAAATGAACCTTAGGGTTGTATATGGTGACATATATGAGCTTTGATAATAAATTTACTTTGAACTTTGAGCCTTGAACCTGTGAATCACAGCATAAAAATGTCCATCATTATCACATTCTATGTAATGACAAGGAAGTATTAATGAGATGAATAAACTAAATATATTCCCAAAAAAAAATCCAATCGTCAGTGAAACACTTTTTAAAGAATGAAACATTTATGATGTCAAATCAACCCCTATGCAGGGTGCAGGATTCCATTCTGTCTTCTTTGCTTTTCTTTCTGTGTCTAAAATGAATTCAAGTGAGTACTACCTAAAGGCAGACTATTTTCTTCCTGCAGGCAAGTGCCCAGCCTGCACTTAGCAGAAATCAGAAACTTGGCAAAATATTTCCTGAGGCAAAATGCTGGTTGATAATGTGACCATTAACTAAATGTTAAGTGAAGAATACAACTGAAAAAGATTGTTGAGACTCTCAGCTCAGGCATTGTGAGATAAAGCCCCAGTCTTTATGTTCAAGCAAACCTGACTGTGATCAATTTATGAAGTTTTGCCCAAAACACTGCCAAAGTAACTGGGTTGGGACAGATCACAGACATACCTATTCAGGCCTCAAGGTAAAAAAGGGTGGTAACTAACGGAGGGAGATTAAGAGGTGTGTAACTCTTATTACAAGCAATAGTCCGACTCAAAATAGAACAAATGCAACAGAAGCCCCAACTGGATTGAATTTTGTAATTTAGAACCTATAACATTCTTTCCAGTGAATTCATTAGTCCAGTCTTTCAAATGTCTACATAAGTTTTTACTTTACCTTTCCTTTATCTCGAGGCATTTAGGATCCTTATTGCATTACTTTGAATGAACCTATGTTAGATCAGTGAACACAGACACGTTAAAATAGTGGAAAGGGAGTCGTTTATTTAGTCCCTTAAGCCCGTTCTACCATTAAATGAGATCATGGTTGTTCAGCGATCTAATTCCTTTTACCTGCTGTTTCCCCATATCACTTAATCACCTATGGTTAACAAAGGTCGGCTAATCCCAGATTTAAAATTAGCAATTGTTCAAGTACCATTTGCTCTTTGTGGAAGAAAGTTTCATATTTCTAGCTTTAGTACGTCTAAGAACACGATTAAGATTATTAAGAAGTATTGTCAAACCTAAAGCCAGTACTTTCAAAATGAAAGTAAATTATTTTTTTAAATTAACCTTAATTTACATTTCCCTTCAATACGGGAGAGACAACTTCTTTTTGTGCAATTTCTCCTATACATTACAGTTAAACATACTGAGGTATACATGGGGATTAGAGAACAATGTAGCTGGTAGGGAGAATATAAAACTATAAGATCAAAAGAAATGATCAGAAGTAATTTCTGTGGAAAGCGGCCAGTGAAGGAGTGGAGCTTTGAGGCTTTGACTCGAGAGGCTTCGACGAGAAGAGGCGGAGGACAAGCTAGCTCGCAGTTAGTCTTTACAATGCTTCCTGAGACGGTGATGTGCCTCTCATGTAAGATGTGGTAGTCTTGGGGGAATGCCCCTCTCCCACAGAGTCACATCTACCAGAAGTGCATACGGCTGGGCGATCTGGAAGACCGTGTAAGGAATCTGGAGCAGCAGCTTGATGACCTTCGACTCATAAGGGAGAATGAGGCATTCATAGATGAGAGCTACACCTAGGCTGCCGGAAGCAGGTCATTGGGTGACAGCCAGGGGGGGAAAGCGAGGGTGAGCAGGCAGGTAGTGCAGAGCACCCCTGTAGCCATTCCCCGAATAATAAGTTTACTGTCCTGGATACTGTTGGTGGGGACGACTGACCAGGTGTGAGCCACGGTGGCAGGGCCTCTGGCACTGAGTCTGACCCTGTGGTGCAGAAGGGTGGGATGGAGAAGAGGAGAGCTGTCGTCATTGGAGACTCTATAGTCAGCGGAGCAGACAGGAGATTTTGTGGACGTGAGAAGAACACCCGCATGGTTTGTTGCCTCCTGGGTGCCAGGGTCCAGGATGTCTCTGACCGGATGCATGACATCCTGGTATGAGAGGGAAAGCAACCAGAAGTCATGATATATGTTGGTACCAACGACATAGGCAGGAAGAGGGATGAGGTCCTGAAGTGTGAGATTCGGGAACTAGGCAGAAGGCTGAAGAACAGGACCTCAAGGGTGGCCTTCTCAGGATTGCTGCCAGTGCTATGTGATAGTGATGGTAAGAATTGGAGGAGCTGGCAGTTGAATGCGTGGCTGAGGAGTTGGTGCAGGGAGCAGGGTTTTAGATTTTTAGATCATTGGGATCTCTTCTGGGGAAGGTGGGATCTGTACAGATTGGATGGGTTGCACCTGAACTCGAGGGGGAGCAATATCCTTGCAGGTACGTTTGCTAGCATAGTTTGGGAGGGTTTAAACTAATTTGCAAGGGGGATGGGACCCAGGGCGATAGGGCAGTGAAAGAAGTGCATGGAGTAAAGCCAGATCTAACATATAGAGAGGCTTTGAGGGAAGAGAAGCAGAATTAAGGGTGTAAAGGTAGTAAGGTAGAAGGGCTAAAGTGTGTGTACTTCAATGCAAGAAGAATCAGGAACAAAGGTGATGAACTGAGAGCTTGGATACATACATGGAATTATGATGTAGTGGCCATTACAGAGACTTGGCTGGCACCAGGGCAGGAATGGATTCTCAATATTCCTGGATTTCAGTGCTTTAAAAGGGGTAGAGAGTGGGGGAAAGGGGAGGAGGGGTGGCATTACTGCTCAGGGATACCATTACAGCTACAGAAAGGGTGGGTAATGTAGCAGGATCCTCTTCTGAGTCAGTATGGGTGGAAGTCAGGAACAGGAAGGGAGCAGTTAGTATACTGGGAGTATTCTATAGGCCCCCTGGGAACAGCAGATTGGGAGACAGATTTTAGAAAGGTACAAAAATAACAGGGTTGTTATCATGGGTGACTTTAACTTCCCTAATATTGATTGGCATCTGATTAGTTCCAAGGGTTTAAATGGGGCAGAGTTTGTTAAGTGTGTCCAGGACGGATTCCTGTCACAGTATGCTGACAGGACGACTGGGGGAATGCCATACTAGATCTAATATTAGGTAACGAACCAGGTCAGGACACAGATCTCTCAGTAGGTGAGCATCTGGGGGACAGTGACCACCGCTCCCTGGCCTTTAGCATTATCATGGAAAAGGATAGAATCAGAGAGGTCAGGAAAATTTTTAACTGGGGAAGGGCAAATTATGAGGCTATAAGGCTAGAACTTGCGGGTGTGAATTGGGATGATGTTTTTGCAGGGAAATGTACTATGCACATGTGGTCGATGTTTATGGATCTCTTGCAGGATGTTAGGGATAAATTTGTCCTGGTGAGGAAGATAAAGAATGGTAAGGTGAAGGAACCATGGGTGACAAGTGAGGTGGAAAATCTGGTCAGGTGGAAGAAGGCAGCATACATGAGGTTTAGGAAGCAAGGATCAGATGGGTCTATTGAGGAATATAGGGTAGCAAGTAAAGAGCTTAAGAAGGGGCTGAGAAGAGCAAGTAGGGGGTATGAGAAGGCCTTGGTGAGTAGGGTAAAGGAAAACCCCAAGGCATTCTTCAATTATGTGAAGAAAAAAGGGATGACAGGAATGAAGGTAGGACCGATTAGAGATAAAGGTGGGAATATTGGAGGCTGTGGAAGTGAGCGAGGTCCTCAATGAATACTTTTCTTCAGTATTCACCAATGAGAGGGAACTTGATGATGGTGAGGACAATATGAGTGAGGTTGATGTTTTGGAGCATGTAGATATTAAGGGAGAGTAGGTGTTGGAGTTGTTAAAATACATTAGGACGGATAAGTCCCCGGGGCCTGATGGAATATTCCCCAGGCTGCTCCACGAGGTGAGGGAAGAGATTGCTGTGCCTCTTGCAAGGATCTTTATGTCCTCGTTGTCCCCGGGAATGGTACCGGAGGATTGGAGAGAGGCGAATGTTGTCCCCTTGTTCAAAAAAGGTAGTAGGGATAGTCCGGGTAATTATAGAAGAGTGAGCCTTACGTCTGTGGTGGGAAAGCTGTTGGAAAAGGTTCTTAGAGATAGGATCTATGGGCATTTAGAGAATCGTGGTCTGATCAGCGACAGTCAGCATGGCTTTGTGAAGGGCAGATCGTGTCTAACAAGCCTGATAGAGTTCTTTGAGGAGGTGACCAGGCATATAGATGAGGGTAGTGCAGTGGATGTGATCTACATGGATTTTAGTAAGGCATTTGACAACGTTCCACATGGTAGGTTTATTCAGAAAGTCAGAAGGCATGGAATCCAGGGAAGTTTGGCCAGGTGGATTCAGAATTGGCTTGCCTGCAGAAGGCAGTGGGTCATGATGGAGGGAGTACATTCAGATTGGAGGGATGTGACTAGTGGGGTCCCACAAGGATCTGTTCTGGGACCTCTACTCTTCGTGATTTTTAGTAATGCCCTGGATGTGGGGGTAGAAGGGTGGGTTGGAAAGTTTGCAGATGACACAAAGGTTGGTGGTGTTGTAGATAGTGTAGAGGATCATCAAAGATTGCAGAGAGATATTGATAGGATGCAGAAGTGAGCTGAGAAGTGGCAGATGGAGTTCAACCCAGAGAAATGTGAGGTGGTACACTTTGGAAGGACAAACTCCAAGGCAGAGTACAAAGTAAATGGCAGGATACTTGGTAGTGTGGAGGAGCAGAGGGATCTGGGGGTACATGTCCACAGATCCCTGAAAGTTGCCTCACAGGTAGATAGGGTAGTTAAGAAAGTTTATGGGGTGTTAGCTTTCATAAATCAAGGGACAGAGTTTAAGAGTCGCGATGTAATGATGCAGCTCTATAAAACTCTGGTTAGGCCACACTTGGAGTACTGTGTTCAGTTCTGGTCGCCTGACTATAGGAAGGATGTGGAAGCATTGGAAAGGGTACAGAGGAGAATTACCAAGCTGTTGCCTGGTTTAGAGAGTATGCATTATGATCAGAGATTAAGGGAGCTAGGGCTTTACTCTTTGGAGAGAAGGAAGTTGAGAGGAGACATGATAGAGGTGTACAAGATATTAAGAGGAATAGATAGAGTGGACAGCCAGCGCCTCTTCCCCAGGGCACCACTGCTCAATACAAGAGGACATGGCTTTAAAATAAGGGGTGGGAATTTCAAGGGGGATATTAGAGGAAGGTTTTTTACTCAAAGAGTGGTTCGTGCGTGGAATGCACTCCCTGAGTCAGTGGTGGAGGCAGATACACTAGTGAAGTTTAAGAGACTACTAGACAGGTATATGGAGGAATTTAAGGTGGGGGGTTATATGGGAGGCAGGGTTTGAGGGTCGGCACAACGTTGTGGGCTGAAAGGCCTGTACTGTGCTGTACTGTTCTATGTTCTATAAGTAGAAAATTTGGCCCCCTCTGCTCTTCTATTCAAAGAGCGGTGGGGGCATCCCTGGCCTCAGTTATTCAGAGATATTCCTTTTGTCCTATCCATCTATCCCCCACTCCTTTTACAATTTGATACTAACCTATTTTTCCTCCTTCTGAATTCTAACAAGTGGTCAGAAGAGGGCTTGAATACAAGAGCATGGCTTTATAAGGCACTGCTGAGGTCTCACCTTGAATATTGTGAACAGGTTATGGCTCCTCATCTGAGAAAAGATGTGCTGGCATTGAAAGGGTCCAGAGACGATCATAAGGATGATTCTGGGAATGAAAGGGTTATCATATGAGGAACATTTAATGGCTCTGGGTCTGTACTTGAAGGATGAGGAGGGATCTCACTGAAACCCTTTGAACGTTGAAAGGCCCAGACAGAGTAGAGGTGGAAAGGATGTTTCCCATGGTGGGAAAGTCTAGGAAAGAGGGCACAGCCTTAGGATAGAGGGGCATCCATTTAAAACAGAGATGTGGAGAAACTTCTTTAGTCAGAGGGTGGTGAATTTGTTACCAGTGCAGCTGTGGAGACCAGGTTGTTGGGTGTATTTAAGGAAGTGATTGATATGTTCTTGATTGGACATGGCCTCAAAGGTTATGAGGAGAAGGTTGCGGAATGGGGTTGAGGAAGGGAAAAAATGATCAGCTCTGATTGAAAGGTACAGCAGACCCGCCGGGCCAAATGCCCAATTCTGCTCCTATGTCTTATGATCTTATGGAGTCTTTTACGTGAAATGTGATCTCAGTTTCTCTTTTTCCAGTAGCCATCAGACCTGCTGAAAGTTTCCAGCATTTTCCCTTTTTATTTCAGTTTCGCAGTGTCTGTAATTTTTTTCAGGTTTATCACTGATGGACAACTTACAGCAGAGCACTCAGTTCAGATAAAGACAGAAAATTAGACTTTTGTTTTTAAGAGGAAAATAGAATTATTGCAGAGCGAAATAGGTTGTCTGAATTGCCTACATTTGCCCCAATATCTTATGGAATCATGGAATCAGCAGCACAAAAAAAATTAACATACAAGTACCTCAAGAAGCTAGTTAGGCAAATGATATGTTACTCTTTTTTTAAACAGGATTGTTGTACAAATGTCCTCCTACAATTGTAAAGTGTTTGACTGAGAATGTATTGAGTATTGTGTGCAGTATTGTTCTCTTTAATCAAAAGAACTTAAGGTTCCTTAAGGTTGTTATAGCTGGGAGTGGTGATGGGGACAAGCTCCCATTACCAATTAAACGCTCCCAATGGCATGTACCTCAACTAGCCTCCGTCAACCAAGTCCAGCTCCTGGTCTTCACATGTGGCTTAGCTACTAATCCTGGCGGAACCATTTCTACTGACAGAAGGAGCAAAGGCAGGTTACTGTGAATTTAAAACCAGTCACTTTGGGCAGATGGGGCTCATCATCTGTGGTCAGCAGCTCATCAAGGAGAACCAGGCAGCAACCAACGTAAAAAGTACAGTCGACGTTTCGGGCCAAGACCCTTCGGCAGGACTGGAGAAAAAAATAGGTGTGGAGTAGATTTAAAAGGTGGGGGAAGGAAGAGAGAAACTCAAGCTGATAGGTGAAACTGGGAAAGGGAGGGATGAAGTAAAGAGCTGGGAAGTTGATTAGTGAAAGAGTTGCAGGGCTGGAGAAGGGGGAATCCAATAGGAGAGAACAGAAGGCCGTGGAAGAAAGAAAACGTGTTGTGGAGCACCAGAGCGAGGCGATGGGCAGGCAAGAAGATAAGGTGAGAGAGGGAAAAGGGGATGGGGAATGGTGAAGGGGGGGGGGCATTACTAGCAGTTTGAGATATAGATGTCCATACAGGCAAGTCAGAGGCTACCCAGACAGGATATAAGGTGTTGTTCCTTCAGTCGAAGTGTTGCCTCATTGCAACAGTAGAGGAGGCCATGGATTGACATATCGGAATGGGAATGGGAAGTGGAATTAAAATGGGTGGCCACTGGGAGATCCCGCTTGTTCTGGCAGACAGAGCATAGGTGTTCGGGGAAATGGTCTCCTAATCTACTTTGGGTCTCACCGATATACAGGAGGCTACACTGGGAGCACTGAATACAGTATATGACCCCAACAGATTCACAGGTGAAGTGTTGCCTCACCTGGAAGGACTGCTTGGGGCCCTGAATGGTAGTGAGATTAGGTGTAGGGGCAGGTGTAACACTTGTTCCGCTTGCAAGGATAAGTGCCAGGAGGGAGATAAGTGGGGAGGAACGAATGGACCAGGGAGTTGCATAGGTAGCAATCCCTGTGGAAAGCTGAAAGTGGGGAGTGAGGGAAAGAAGTGGGATCCTGTTGGAGATGGCAGAAGTTCTGGAGAATTCTGTGCTGGATATGGAGGCTGATGGTGTGGCAGGTGAGGGCAAGAGGAACCCTATCCCTGGTAAGGCTGGTGGGAGGATGGGGTAAGAGCAGAGGTGTGTGAAATGGAAGAGATGCGGTTGAGGGCAGCGTTTATGGTGAAGGAAGGAAAGTCCCTTTCTTTGAAAAAGGAGGACATCTCCTTCATTCTTGAATGAAAAGCCTCATCCTGACAGCAGATGCAGCGGAGACAGAGGAATTGAGAGAAGGGGGTGATGTTTTTACAAGTAACAGAGTAGGAAGAGGTATTATACTTCTAGTAATGCCCCCCCCTTCATCATCCCCATCCCCTTTTCCCTCTTTCACCATATCTCCTTGCCTGCCCATCGCCTCCCTCTGGTGCTCCTCCCCCCTTTTCTTTCTTCCATGACCTTCTGTTCTCTCTTATCGAACTCCCCCTTCTTCAGCCCTGTACAGTATCTCTTTCACCAATCAATTTCCCAGCTCTTTAATTCATCCCTCCCCCTCCCAGTTTCAACTATCACCTTGTTCTCTCCACTCCCCCTGCCTTTAAATCTACTCTCATATTTTTTCCTCCAGTCCTGCCAAAAGGTCTCGGCCCAAAACGTAGACTGTACTTTTTTCCATAGATGCTGCCTGGCCTGCTGAGTTTATCCAGCCTTTTGTGTGTATTGCTTGGATTTTCAGCATCTGCAGATTTTCTCTTGTTGGTTATCTGCCACAGAAGGTTCTTTTAATTTATTGGGAATAAGATCATTAGTCTATGAAGAGAGGCTGAATACATTATTTCATGTAGATTAGATGAATTTACAATGAACTCTGTGAAACATACAAAACCAATAGTATAGGGTTATCTTTGGGGAATGTTTTCTCTGGCTGAGGATTCTCAAACAATAGGCCAGAATAGTCCAAGAAATGAATCCTTACTCAACAAGCTTGCAAGTACAGAATTAGAATTTTTTTTCAAAATGGGAGACTATGAACAAAAGTCACATATTCAAGGCTGAAATGGATAGATTTTTGGACACTGAAAGAATCAGGGGACGTAGCATAGCATATGAAGGTGGCATTGATATCATTCGATAGCAGTCACAAGCTTACTGCATGGCAGAGCAGGCTCAAAAAGCAAACACACTTACTTATGCTTCTGTTTTTCAAATTGGTATTAGTCTCCACGGATAAAATGTCACACGATATTGCACATCTAGAATATTTTAAAGGCAGCCCAGCAGCACACCAATTCTTTTGTCTGTACTTGTACAATAAAATGTAACTATATTACAACATCAGAAAGACATTAAATGATAACCACACAGAAGCAACCCAACCTATTATTAAAGCAGTAATTCTTAAACTGATACAGATGTTATTAGTTGATAAGTATAAACTCACTGGATTAAAAAAAGGAGCAATGTCTGACATATGGTTTGAAATGAGTCACAGACCAGATGACGGTTCTCAGGGTTAAATCACATATACACCATTCTGCATCATTAACAGGCAATAAAGTTGTAAACTGGTTTAAACTACTGCTCAATTAGCACCAGTTTGAGGCATTTAACACTATAATCCCCTTTAAACAATGCTGACAAGAAAATCTAGCAACAGAGGGGAAGGTTACTAAAATAATGGGGTGAAATCACCTGACTGCAGTTTTATATCTCCCCTGTCATATCAGACTTTGCCCATTGGCACACCAGCAAACAACATTTTCCCCACAGAGACACAAACAAAAAGAAATCAGTATTTGTAGGGGAAAGTTGGTATTAACAGTCCAACATTACTTAGTCTGTCCCATCCTGTGGGACGTCACTTCAGTTACACTGAAGCATCATGGGTCATGGGAAAATCATGTTCCTTCTGTTCCCACCTTCCTTCACCGCACCTTTACCTCCACAGGCTGAAACAATTCTAATGGCACAATTCTTTAATCCCTTAGACCGCTGCAAAGGACAGAACATTAGTTCAGGCTTTAGTATCCTGGATCCTGTCTGTGTCCACTTTAGGATACTGACCAGGTATGAGCTCAGTTGCATTAATTTCATGGTATTTTTAAGAGAAGCCCTGAATACAGAACATGTAACAGTACAGCAAATGAACAGGCCCTTTGGTCCATTGACTGTGCCTATCGTGATGCCAATCTAAACTAATCCAAGCTGATATGGTCCATATCCCTCTATTCTCTGTCTGTTCATTTGCCTGTCTAAATGCCTCTTAAATATTGATATCATATCTGCTTCTACCACCATCACTGGTAATGTGTTTCAGACATCTATCACTCTCTGTGAAAAAAAACTTGCCTTGCAAATCTCTTAAATTTTCACCCTCTCACCTTAAAGCCATGCTCCCTTGTATTCACCATTTTCCATCTGGGACAGGGAGAGAGATTGACTACCTCCCCTGCCTATGCCTGTCATAATTTTACATACCTCTATGGTTTCTCATCAGCATCTGACAAGATTGTCTGGGGTGACAAAAGTCTTATTGGTGCAGTGGTAGCATGGGGCTGTGCTTTTAAAATTGGAATTGATCTAAGTAACTTGTGAGGGCAAGGATGTTAGCTTGGTTACAACCATAGGGCAGTTCTTTTATCATCACCTTAATGGATCAGATTATCAACATTATCCAAATCCATCTTTCATTCTTTTATATATTCCTTACATTTTCAACGCTGGAACTGTACAGTACGAATCTAACTCTTTCAGGCTCCTCCTAGGTGACTTAAAAAGAGAATCTCACACACATACACTCCAGCACACAACAAGAAAAGAACAGCTAATATTGATCCTAGCTTTATTTGTATTCAAGATACTTCAGCATAACTTCCAGATGATCTTTTTTATTTGCATCTTATCATTAAGTAGGTGACATATTATCAGTACTGCACCCGATTTTTGTTAATATCTTGCTAGGTTTCTTTTGGGCAGCTATCCTGTCCTAAGTTCCTGATCTTTATTTATTACAGCTCGACATCTCAACACCATCATCCCCTCAAAACTAATCAGTGAACTCCAAGACCTGGGCCTCAATACTACTTGTGCAATTAGATCCTGGATTTTCTCACTTGTAGACTCCAGTGAGTTTGGATTGGCAAAAACATCTCCTCCACACTCTCCATCAGCACAGAAGCAGTGCCGGGATGTGTACTTAGCCCCCTGCTCTACACCTACAGATCCAACACCACATACAGGTTTACTGACAACACCATTCTTGTGGGCTGTATTAAAGGGGGTGATGAATCAGCACACAGGAGGAACACTGAAAACTTGGCTTAGTGGTGCATTAACAACAACCTCTTGGTCTTGCAGAACCCTGGGCCTCTATACCTCCCTCTGCAGTTGGATCCTTGACTTCCTAACCGGAAGACCACAGTCTGTGCGGATTAGTGATAACACATCCTCCTCGCTGACGATCAACACTGGCACACCTCAGGGGTGTGTGCTTAGCCCACTGCTCTACTCTCTATATACACTTGACTGAGTAGCTAGGCATAGCTCCAATACCATCTATAAATTTGCTGATGATACAACCATTGTTGGTAGAATCTCAAGTGGTGACGAAAGGGCGTACAGGAGTGAGATATGCCAACTAGTGGAATGGAGCTGCAGCAACAACCTGGCACTCAACATCAGTAAGATGAAAGAGCTGATTGTGGACTTCAGGAAGGGTAAGACAAAGGAACACATACCAATCCTCATAGAGGGATCAGAAGTGGAGAGAGTGAGCAGTTTCAAGTTCCTAGGTGTCAAGATCTCTGAGGATCTAACCTGGTCCCAACATATCGATATCGTTATAAAGAAGGCAAGACAGCAGCTATACTTCATTAGGAGTTTAAAGCGATTTGGCATGTCAACAAATACACTCAAAAACTTCTATAGATGTACTGTGGAGAGCATTCTGACAGGCTGCATCACCGTCTGGTATGGAGGGGCTACTGCACAAGACTGAGAGAAGCTGCAGAGCTGTAAATTTAGTCGGCTCCATCTTGGGTATTAGCCTACAAAATACCCAGGACATCTTCAAGGAGCGGTATTTCAGAAAGGCAGTGTTCATTATTAAGGACCTCCAGCACCCAGGGCATGCCCTTTTCTCACTGTTACCATCAGGTAGGAGGTACAGAAGCCTGAAGGCACACACTCAGCGATTCAGGAACAGCTTCTTCCCCTCTGCCATCCGATTCCAAAATGGACATTGAATCTTTGGACACTACTTCACTTTTTCTAATATACAGTATTCCTGTTTTTTCACATTTTTAAAAATCTATTCAAGATATGTATACTGTAATTTATTTATTTATTTATTATTATTTCATTTATCATTTTTTTCTATATTATGTATTGTATTGAACTGCTGCTGCTAAGTTAACAAATTTCACGTCACATGCCAGTGATAATAAACCTGATTCTGATTCAATGTCAATAAGACCGAGGAACTGAGTGTTGACTCAGGTGAGGGAAATCAGAGGTCCATGAGCCAGTAATCATCAGAGGATCAGAGGTGGAGAGGGACGGTAACTTTAAATTCCTGGGTGTCACTATCTCAGAGGACCTGTCCTGGACCCATCATATAAATATTATTGTGAAGAAAGCACAACAGTGCCTTTACTTCCTCAAGAGTCTGCAGAAGTTTGGCATGTCATTGAAAACCTTGGCAAACTACTATAGATGTGTGGTGGAAAGTGTGCTGACTGGCTGCATTACGGCCTGGTATGGGGGCAACAATGCCTTTGAGTGGAAAATCCTACGAAAGGTAATGGATTTGACCCACTACATCACAGGTAAAACCCTCCCAACTACTGAGCACACCTAGATGAAACATTGCCATAGAAAAGCAGCCTCCATCATCAAAGATCCTCACCACCCAGGCCATGCTCTTTTCTCACTGCTACCATCAGGTAAAAGGTATATGTACCTCAAGAACAGTTATTACCCCTCAACCATCAGGCTCTTGAACAAAAGGGATAATTACATTCATTTAAGGACTCTGTTATATTGTTATTTCATGCTCATTATTATTTATATCTTCATTTGCACTGTTTGTTTACAGTTTCTGATGTTTATTGATTACAGTTACTGTTCTACAGATTTGCTAAGTATGCCCACAGAAAAAGAATCTCAGGGTTGTATGTATGTACTCTGATCTGTGTCAAGTCCTGACACTAACAGCTAAACTGCCACCCCCACAAAAGTTAGTCTGGGTGAGGAAGATGTGTGGGCACCTGAAGCGTCCCGACAATGGTAGTGAAAGCTCCATGGCAAGTTAATGTTTATCCACAGCTGGAGGGAAATGAGTGTTATCTGGTCACTGACTATGGAATCACCTTTGGTGTGAAACACCTCAACTAACCTATCAGATCACTGAAGCATGATATGTTAGAAAACATTTGATTGTTTGCAGTTCAATGTGAAGCCCTGTAAATCCTGCTTTGAATGAACAAAGTCTAGAATGATAAGTGTACATGAAAAATTATTCCTTTACAGTGTGGGATAAAAACAGCTCAGCCAGCTCCACCATGGAAACAACCTTCCCCACCACAGAGGACTTCTTCAACAGGCAGTGCCTGCAGAAGGCAGCATTCATCATTATGGTCACTCACCATCTGCAACTTGCCCTCTTCTCATTATTAACATCAGGGAGGTGGGTACAGCAGCCTGAAGGCCACACTCAATGTTTCAGGGACAGTTTCTTCCCCTCTGCCATCAGATTTCTGAATGGTCCATGAACCCAAGAATACAGCCTCATTGTTCATCTTTTTGCACTATGTTTTCATTATAACTTATTGTAATTTGGTTCCTATATATATAGCTGGGGGGGGGTGAATTAGTGGGGATAAGCTCCCACTAATTATTAAATGCTCCCAATGGCATGCATCTTAAATAGCCTCTGGCAACCATCTAGCTTCCAGACTTCAAGAGCGGCCTAGATACTAAGCCCGGCAGAACCATTACAGAAGAAGGGGCAAATATGGGAACTGCTACCTTAAAACCATTCACTTCAGGCAGATGGGGCCTTATAGTAATTTGTATGTCTTGCATTGTACTGTTGCTACAAAAAAACACATTTCACAATACGCGTCAGTTATAATAAATTTGATTCTGATTCCGACTCCAATATTGTACGCAGCAGCATTTTAACACACAGTGTGGTCTAACAATAAAAGATACAATTAAATAATGCCAGAAATTGTGATGCCTCAAACCCAGCTGATGAGTCGGAGTGGATAGGGGCATGAATACAACATAATCAGCAACAGTCCAAAGCATTGAGCCAGTAATTCTTCTTGAAAAAGAGTTTGATGTAAACAAAATCTTCACAGGAACAAGAGTTACAAAGGGTTACATGGCATGATAGTAGTCAGTCAGTTTGCTGCTTGTGCAGATCTGTGAGCCTCGTGTACGAAAGGCTCACTGGTTAGATGGTCCAACTGTTGTGGTATGGAGCTATGTGGGTCAGGAAAATCTCAGAGTTTGCTGTCAATCGGTTAATTAATCTAATTGTGTATTCATGGGGTATTTGTTGGCCAGGCTTGGATGACAAATTTTAAATTAGCCAGAAATGATTTCTACAAACAAAATGGTTATTATTAGTTTATCTATAAATTGGCCAGGGAGTATGGGGTGTCAGGGAGGGGTAGCACCTCTGGTGGGGGAACATGTCGCGTCCTTTTCAAGGCAGTTAGTCCACCTTTGGTCCCCACCTGGTACTCAGCTCTCACCTGTGGCTCCTTGTAGCCGTTTGCATGCGATAGCGGCCACACCCCGGGCAACAGCTTCAACAAGCCGACTAAACCAGGTGAGGGGAGCCGATGGGTCTCAAACCCTCGGTGAGATAGGGAGTTGTCTATCCCAGCATGTGAAGACAGACTCCGGTGGATTGAGCGGATGAGACCAACAGAAGGTCCAACGGTCAAGGAGGCGGTCTCTTCAAGCCTCGTGGAACGTGTAGAGCAGGACAAGACACAGGAGACATCCTGGTCATCCACTGTGCCTAGTCCCATCTCCAGCCGTCTCGACTCTGTCTTGCCACTGGATCCAGATGGGAATTGGGAAGAGAGAGTGAGGCTGACGCTGTGCAACTCTCCCCCACTTAAATCCAAATCACGTGTTAGTCTCAACACCATCAAATTGTGTTGAGGTCCTCATTGATGTCGACAATGGACGAACACAATAAATTGGCCTCTAATTACCTTGGAATACATCTGCTCCGAGAGGGACAACAATATTTATAGTGGGGCTGTGTTTCTAGCTACATCACAGAAAGGAGCTTTTGAATCAGAATGACTTTTCTAATAAACTCTTTTTGTATTTTCTCCATGTCTGTCTTAAATAATAACACACAGAATTAGACACAACATACAATAGTGCAAAGAAGAAATTAAATTTGATCCCTGTGCACCATTCTATTAAATTTATTTTACTTGTCAGACTATGCAGCTTTTCCAAATATTTTACACAAGTTATCAAACTAGACAAGTTGCTAAAAAACTCCAAAATTGAGTGATGATTTCTCAATGCCAGAGAATATGGTCTTGAATCAGGGACAGCAAGTGAACACTTCAATTAAAGTTTGAAGTGGATCCATTGATACCTCCTCAGAAATAACCATGGAAGATTCACTATAACTGATATTCTAAGCTAGTTTTATTTAATGTTTTCACCCTTGTGGTAGGATAGTTTACAGTGAATCTACCTTACTCAAGATTGTAGAACAAAGTTTTAAACATTTTACAAATTGAAGAAGAAATTATCTTGAAAATGAAATTAATATATGTAAACTTTATCTTTATTCCAAAAAACTCTAGTAGATTATTGAATATCTGGAAAAATACAAAAATTTTATTTGCTATTTTCTCCCTGCTGTTCTTTTCAGATACTTACAGCTGATAGGATTCAACACATTGGCATCTGGACAAAATTATAGAAATTTCCAACATATTTAGTGGCAGCATGTGAAAAATATTTCAGACATTTCTCCTTCTGAGAATAATAGAGTTATATTACAGGTGGAAGAAAAAATACGTTTGGTCCCAGCATTAACACCATAAACATAACAGTAACTGCCTGGATAAGAGATTTGCCAGATGACAGCTAGTTGCATCTGGAGAATAGTGAGACCAGTTTACATGACACAATGGGAGTGTTAAAGTTTAATGTCCTCCATTAAGACTAAAAAAAAACTCAAACGTAATCTCAGCAGTTTTGTGACATGTTATGCTATAAGGTGACACATTGTGCACATGTGCTAAAGATATTTCACCAGCAGTGAGGTGCTGATGTCAGTGATGTTAGGTGGAAATGACATTGAGTGAAAGTGAGGTATGGTCCCTATAGAATCCATAAAAGGTAAACAACAGCAACATCTGAAAGCAGGTTGCACAGCTGTTTGTTGTTTGCAACAGGGAACCTTTGTTCAAACAGCATCAAACTCATTATCTATCATCAACTTCATTATTACACAATGCTCTAACAATATCAGAGGGTGCTTGTAACATATATTATCAAAAGATATTACTTACAAATAGCAGAACATAAAACATAGCACAGTACAGACCACTTGGCCATGATGTTGTGCCAACCTTTTAACCTAATCTAAAATCAAATTAACCCTTCCCACCCCATGGTCCTCCATTTATCTTTCATTCATGTGCCTATCTGAGTCTCTTAAATAGCCCTAATGTATCCGCCTCTACTATCACTCCTAGCAGAGCTTTCCACACACCCAGTATTTTCTGTGTAAGCAAACTATCTCCCTATACTTTCCACCAATCATCTTAAAATGATGCCCCTCATCTGATCCATTTCCATCGTGGGAAAAGGACTCTGGGTGCCCACTCTTTTAATGCCTCTAATCATATTGTACACCTCCACCAACTCAACTCTCATCCTCCTTCGTTCCAAAGAGAAGAGCCCCAGCTCATTAAACCTATCCCCATGAGACACGCTCTCCAATCCAGGCAGAATCCTGGTAAATCTCCACTGCACCCTCTCTAAAGCTTCCACATCCTTTATATAAAACTGAACACAACATTCCAAATATAGTCAAACCGGAGCTTCATAGAGCTGCAACATTACCTCATGGCTCTTGAATGCAATGCCCTGACTAGTGAAGGCCAACGCGCCATACGCCTTCTTAATCACCCCATCAACTTGTACATCTTTGAGGAATTTATGCACATGGATCACAAGATCACTCTGTTCCTCCACATTGCTAAGAACCCTGCTATTAATCGTATACTCTGCATCCAAGTTTGACTTTCCAAAGTGAATCAAAAAAATTTATTTACTGGAAATTAAACTTGGAACCCAAGTGCCCAAAAGCTGTTATCTATGTAACTGTGAGGCCAACAATTGTCGCCATTACTGATAAAATAAGCATCTGAGCTCAAGTGAACAATTAAGCATGCAAGTTACAAAATGGTGTTGGAGATACCAGACTCTCTTTTTGGTTTCAAGAAAACAATATCTCATTGTCTGGTACCCTGCTTAAATACAACAAGCAATATAAATTCCAGTAACTGCAGAAGTAAAATAAATGCAAATTAGCCACTGAAAGTCAATATAGATTACAAGTCAACATCACTAATACTGCAAGTTAACTATTAAATGTATGGCATGCCAATCTTCCAGATTTTAATGTTGAAGATTTTTTTAAAATGAAGTATTTTTGACTTTTGTATTTTTTCACACTGAATCCAATTTTTCTTTCAGTCACTTTGTTTCTTCCTGCACCTGATTAAACCTTATATTCATCCACCGCACCTTACACTTGGTTGTCTAGATCCTGGTCAGGTCATTTCACAATCCTTTAGTCCGACGGGTTATAAAGAAACAGGGCTGCTTTTCCAGTTCACTCAGCTTCAGCAGGGCCACGTAGAGGCAGCAACATTATGCACATCGTGATCTTACCTCAGCAATTTGCTTTGCAAAAATATTGTAAAGAATTAAGTAGCAAAGCCAGGTCTAACATCGTAAGTTGTTGGTTGGCTCAAGGTTTCCTGGGTCAATATCTGACAATTATCTTTGCAGATCAGGGGCAATGGAGGATGTTACATTCATGTCCTTTATACTGAGTCAATGGATTGAAGATGGGCCAGTAGTTGGGCTGTCAGAGTAGGTAATCAAGAGGCTAAAAGGAAAAATGAAATCTATGAAATTGCTGTATTTGGAAAAAGTACACATATCTGCAATTGAGGTGAGAGACAAATTGAAGTTGGTTGCAGTGTAGTCTGCATGGCAGCAAAGCCACAACTATTTGCTACCCAAATTTATATATGAGAAGTGTTTACAACAGTCCAAAACACACTTTTTCTTTTTGTTCAACTACATTTTCTTTTGCATACCTTGGAATATTTCAAATACATTCAGTGGCCACTTTATTAGGCACATCTGTACACCTGCTTGTTAGTGCAAAATATCTAATCAGGCAAACATTTGGCAGCAACTTGATGCATAAGATCATGCAGACATGGTCAAGAGGTTCAGTTGCTATTCAAACCAGACATTAGAATAGGGAAGAAATGTGATGTAAGTGACTTTGACCGTGGATTATTGATTCATTACATACAGTTTGCAAGCCCATGAGACCATAAGACATAGGAACACAATTAGGCCATTTGGCCCATTGAATCTGCTCCACCATTCAATCATGGTTGATCCTTTTCTCCCCATCCTCAGACCCCCTCCCTGGCCTTTACCCCATAACCCTAAATGCTGAGGCTAATCAAGCAGCTACCAATCTCCACCTAAATACACCCAACAACCTGGCCTCCACAGCTGCCTATGGTAACAAGTTCCACAAATTCCACCACCCTCTGGCTAAAGAAATTTCTCCGCATTCCTGTTTTAAATGGACATCCCCTCTAACCTAAGGCTAGGACCTTTTGTCCTAGACTCCCCCACCGTGGGAAAAATCTTTTCCACATCTACTCTGTCTAGGTCTTTCAACATTTGAAAGTTTTCACTGAGATCCCCCCTCATCCCAGCGAGTACAAGGTCAGAGCCATCAAACATTCGTCATATGATAACCTTTTCATTCCCAGAATCATCCTTGTGAACCTCCTCTGGACCCTTTCCAATGCCAGCACATCTCTTCTCAGATAAAGAGTCCAACACTGTTCATAATACTCAAGCCAAGGCCTCACTAGTGCCTTCTAAAGCCTTAGCATCACATCCCTGCTTTTTTATTCTAGACCTCTTGAAATGAATGCTAACATTGCTTTTGCCTTCCTCACCACTGACTCTACCTGCAAGTTAACCTTTAGCATGTTCTGCACAAGGACTCCCAAGTCCCTTTGCATTTCAAATTTTTGGATTTTCTCCCTGTTTAGAAAATAGCTTGCACATTTAATTCTTCTAACAAAGTACATGACCATGTATTTTCCAACACTGTTTCATTTGCCACTTTCTTGCCCATTGTCCTAATCTGTCTAAATCCTTCTGCAGCCTTCCTGTTTCCTTAACACTACTTGCCCCTCCACCAATCTTCATATCTTCCGCAAGCTTGGCAACAAAGCCATCTATTCTATTATCTAAATCATTGATAAAAGAAGCAGTCCCAACACTGACCCCTGCAGAACACCACAAGTCACTTGCAGCCAGCCAGAAAACGATCCTTTTATTCCCACTTGCTGCCTCCTACCAATCAGCCAATGCTCTAACCATGCTAGTAACTTTCCTGTAATACAATGGGCTCTTAACTTAGTAAGCAGCCTCAGGTGTTGCACCTTGTCAAAGACCTTCTGAAAGTCCAAATATACAACATCTATTGCATCCCCTTTATCTACCATACTTGTAATCTCCTCAAAGAAATCCAATGATTTGTCAAGCAAGATCCATCTGGCAACCTCGTCCTTAACAATTTACACCAACTTCATCCCAACCACTGAGGTTAGGCTAACTGTTCTATACTTTCCTTTCTGTTGCCATCCTACTTTCTTAAAGAGTGGAGTGACATTTGCAATTTTCCATGCCAGTGACAAATGATTCTTGAAAGATCATTACTATTGCTACCACAATCTCTACCACTATTTCTTTCAGAACCCTAGGGTGCAGTTCATCTGGTCCAGATAACTTATGTAGCTTTAGGTCTTTTAGCTTTTTGGCCACCTTCATCCTTGAAATTGTAACTGAACTGACTTTTCTTCTCTTACATCTTTCAACACATGGCACACTGCTAGTGTCTTCCACCTGATGCAAAATACTCATTTAGTTCACCTGCCATGTCCTTGTCCCCTGTTATTATTTCTCCGGCCTCATTTTCTAGCAGTCCTATATCCACTCTAATCTCTCTTATTATATCACATACTTGAAAAAGCTTTTTCTATACACCTTGATATGTTAGCAAGCTTGCTTTCATATTTCACTTTTTCCCTCCTGATGATTCTCTTAGTTGCTTTCTGTAGGTTTTTGAAAACTTCCCAATCCTCTACCTTCCTGCTAATTTTTGCTTTGTTGTATGCCCTCCCTTTTGCCTTTACATTAGCTTTGACTTCCCTTGTCAACCACAGTTGTACTATGTTGAGTTTTTCTTTGTTTTTGGAATACACCTATCCTGCACCTTCCTCATTTTCCCCAGAAACCCACCCCATTGCTACTCCGATGTCATCACTGCCAGCTTCTCCTTCCAATTTACTTTGGCCAACTCCTCTCTCATACCACTGTCATTTCCCTTATTCCACTGAAATACTGCTATGTCAGACTTTACTTTCTCCCTATCAAATTTCAAGTTGAACTCAATCTTATTGTGATCACTGCCTCCTAAGGGATCCTTTATCTTAAGCTCCCGAATCGCCTCTGATCATTACCTGACACCCAATCCAGTATAGCTGCTCTCCTAGTAGGCGCAATGACAAACTGCTCTTAAAAGCTACCTCATAGGCATTCAACAAATTCACTCTCTTGGGATCTATTACCAATCTGCTTTTCCTTTATCTTCCTGTATGTTAAAATCTCCCATGACTATCATAACATTGCCCAATTGACACAACTTTTCTATTTCCCATTGAAATCTGTAGTCCACATCCCAGCTGCTGTTTGAAAGCCTGTATATAACTGCCAACAGGGTCTACTTACCCTTGTCACATCTTTCTAATGATTTGATGCCATCCTTGACCGGTAGAGCCATGCCACCCCTTCTGCCTACCTTCCTATCTCTCTGATACAATGTGTAAACCTTGGACATTCAGCTCCCATCTACAGCCATTCTTCAGCCATGACTCAGTGACGGCCACAACATCATACCCAAAGGATGGTGAAAATTGGCAAAAGCACAATGCAGCAATATTAGTCCAGATTTTAATACCAAAATAACATTGTTTTATATGTAAATCATTCATCATTTGGAAGATATCCCATGAGTATGTGTGTGGCACTGCTCTTCTTCTCATGAAATTGGCAGCATACTTGCAAACTTGTCCTGTGGGTTTAATAAGTTTCTAGCACTTGCAGATTAATTACACGTTAAACTTACTGCTGCAGTGGAACACATTTTCCCATTGAAATCTGTCATTCTGCATTGCCAATGGAGCCCAAAAAGGAAATAACAAAAGCATCACGGACACATTCTTACAATTAGTAAATTGTTATTGGAAATATCAATTTTTTATATTTTTTTCTCTTTTTTTCTTCATCCCCTTTTCTCCTTGTTGAAATCTTTCTTGCCCTCTCATTTTCCTATATTAATTTCATTTCATTACTTTTTCAGTCATTAAATTTTGTTCGTTTAGGACACAGACATTGTCTTACAAAATTAATGTGACCTACTTCAAGATGTCTATTGCAGCAAAATATGGGCCATTATGTTGTCAAAGTAGGAAAAACTATAAAGATGAAGTAGGACTTGAGATAAGTTATAAATTGAAATATATGTGTTGCTAATTTAACAAACTCTTAGAAGGTTTTAGATCATTCCACTATTTAGAAGAACTGCATATCCACTCTGACAACTTTCTTACTTATTCTTTCATAACATGTGACCATTGCTGCCCTAGTGTAATTGCCCTTTCATCCTAAAGGATTGCTCGGGCATTTCAGAAGATGATTAAGAGCGAACACCACTTAAAATAAATGTACTAATGCTAGTTTTATCATGAATGGCAAAGTTCATAAACAAATCACTTTTCATCTGCTAACAACATGAATTGCAATTTCCCAGCAAATGTTTAATTGTTTTTTTTTCAAAGTGGAAAATTGAAAAAATCCATAGCTTAGTTTATAGGCTCATACAAGGACTTGAAGTTTGCATTTGTGATTTAACCTCGGCAAATGCCATTCATTGGGAAGACTTACTATTATCTGAATTCGTAGTGTCAGCGGCCATAGCAATTCTCCCTGAACATTTGATCTGAAACATAGACTCCATTGTAAACTAGCTTTCCACTTTTCTGTGAATGTGACTTTAACATCACTTGCACATCATAGTCATCCCATTTTGACTTAGTTTTTATTATAGTACTTGCTCTTACCACTATTTTCATTTCCTAATTGGATAAATAGGAGTTATTTTGCCAAATTAACACATTTTCCCAGTCAGTTTTACTTACAAGCACTCTTTTGTAGGTATACTTGCAAATTTGCCTTGAATTTCAAATGCCAACAATTTTTATAACACTTGTAATGGTAATGAATATTAATAAGAGCCTATTAAAAATTTTAAATTCTGTGAGAAGTTAAAAGATCACATTGATTAGCTGAATTATCAAAACACTACCCTGGTCAGAGCCAAGTATTTTCCTTTGCCATTTCTATAGTTTTCTTTAAATTAAAGGCACACTCTGTTTATTTTGAGCACATGAACAGGATGGACAGAAACTGTTTCTACATTTTACGTAAGCTGAAAATTATCACAATAAAGTAAGGCATAACAGACGCTATGCAAAAAAAAGATGTGTGACAGTGTCACATGTCTGAATTGTCTCGCAGGTGAAGGTGGTGGCATGCACCAGTGCACACCCTAGCAGCTGCAAGGTACTCTGATGCCTTATTCATGTTGCATTTCTGGCATAAACTTGAGCTTGGGATATATCAACCAGACAATGGCTCAAGTCCCACTATCAACGTCCTATGCTCACACTTAGTTTGATGATAGGGTGAGCCATATGATCAGCTTTCACATAACACCAACTAATACAATACCTTTCTCAGAGAAACATGCTTCAGTATTTCTAATGAGATGCCCAGCCTGAACATTATTCATTCAGTTTCTTCCAAGCAGGGTTAGTTTGACTTGCTTTAAATCTAGTTCAATATATTCACATCATGATCAGAAATCTGAATCACTGCTGAATTTACATAAGTTTAAAGCTGTGTGTGCAACTTCAACAGATGTTCCAGTACAAGAAAGGGGAATCGAGCCACACAGATTAGGGCTAGCAGGCCAAGTTTATGTATTTATGCTGGGTTGGTAGCAGAACTGTGACCATTTTCTTTGACACTGCCCTCTGAAGCAATATGACTAAAATAACCAAGGTTTCTATCCTTGTTTTGATATCCAGTGGTCCTAGCTGCCAAATGCATACAATGATCTCTCACATGAACAAAAGTCAGGCTTAACTGTGAGGCTCCCTGTTGTCATATAGTCAGTCAACATTCATTTTCCAAATCCATTAAAAGAATATTAAAGACAAACAGTTCTGTAATGCATATGACATTTTATCATTACTGAGTACAGAACGTTGGGAATGAAGCTACTTCAACCAACACCAAATATCTGTTATATGTTCTTCTGTAAGTTCATTCAATTTAGTTGAGCACATTTGCATTGAAGGGAGATTATGGGGAGTTTAGTGATTCAATAGACAAGTGTATGGGGGCATTTCATAAAGTCAGTAAGTTCCAATTTATATTTATTCCAGTATCTCAGTAGAATCAACCCGGTGCCCAGGAAGAGAGGCCAGTACCTGACCATCAACTAACAGCCAGTCTTCAGGATCAAACATTCTCCATGACATTTGGTAATGCAGAGTCTGATATGCTGACAGTCACCAGACTGTTTCCTTCCCTCAGCTTCCCTCTTCACTTTCCTATTCATGAACCTATCCAAAGACTAATGCCAGTTCACCAATACGTTTAAGAAAACAATGAGTAGACAGTGGCTGACATGCATGAGTACACTGTAGATACTGTATGTTAGATGTGGACAAATAATACTGAAAAAATACATTCTTGTCTCTTTTAATCTGCAGACAAGCCTATTCCAAACATCTTGAACTAAGCAACAGTTCCTGTGGCTTTGAAAGCCATTCCAGAACCTGGTTAACAATTCTTCCATGTCCTCCTCAAACAAAGTTTTAAAATTAAGGAAAGACTTTTTCTACTTATACATTAATTTATAGTTTAGAAATCATTATCTTGGAACAGGATTGAAAATAAAATGCTGCAAATAATTAAAGCTTCACTAAAGAATGATGGACAGCTGATGTCTATGGATGTCCAGTGCCTATGCACTTCTAACCCTCATCGAGAAGGCCTTAAAGCACTCTGCTTCTTTCTTGACAATACGCCCTCCCAGTTCCCCTACACTACCTCCCTCCTCTGCCTGGCAGAACTGGTCCTCGCATTCAACAATTTCTCTTTCAGCTCCTCTCAAATTCCCCATAATGTAGCCATGGCCCAGGTACATATGTCTTTTTGTCAGCAACGTGAACATGTTCTAAGCCTTCACTGGTAATGCTTCCCAATTCATTCTGCACAACTTTGACAACCGTACTGATGCTGCTTCATACACCCTGCTGAGCTGTCAATTTCATCAAATTTCCCTGCCAATCTTCCACCCTGCCCTTAAATCCACTTGGTCCATTTCTGACATCAATCTCCCCTTTCTCAATCTCTCTGGGCACAAACTGTCTACCAATAAATTTTATAAACCTGCCAGCTCTCACAGCTATATTGACTATACTTCTTCGCACTCTGACCCATAAAAATCCCATTCCCTTTTCTCAATTCCTTCATCTCTGCCACTCCTGTTCACAGGATGAGACTTTCCTTTCCAGGAGAGATGTCTTCCTTCATCAAAGAACAGGGTTTCCCTTCCTCCACTATTAATGCTGCCCTCACCTGCATCTCCTCCATTTCACGGACATCTACCTCCGCCCCCCATCTTCCCACTGCCATAACAGAGATAGAATTCCTCTTAACCCTACCTACCAGCCCATGAGCCTCCACGTCCAGCACATCATTCTTCACAACTTCCACCATCTTCAGTGGGTCCCTACCACCAAACACATCTTTATCTCCACCCCACTCTCCGCTATCCACAGGGCTTCCGTTGTCTAATCTCCCTCCTGGCACTTATCCCTGAAAGTGGAAGAAATGAATATTGCAAATCTCATGTTCATTGCCAGGTCTGAAAATAGCCGCACCTGTTGGTTTAGTTCACACTAGGACTCACATTATTTGTAAGACAATTTGTTATTACTGCTTAAGATGTTATCCATAATTTATAACATAGTCACCAACTTCTTTATTATCCCCTTCAGTTTATTTTATATACAATATATATGCATATGATAGTATACCTAAACAACACACACAAAATGCTGGAGGAAACCAGCAGGCCAGGCAGCATCGATGGAAAAGAGATCCTTCAGGTCTTAGCCCAAAACGTCAGCTGTTTACTCTTTTCCATCCATGCTGCCTAGCTAGCTGAGCTCCTTCAGCATTTTGTCTGTGTTGCTTGGACTTCCAGCATCTGCAGATTTTCTTATGTTTGTGATATTATACCTAAAAGCTGGTTTCACTCGAGCTATTGATTTAATCTACCACTTGCCGTAACTTTCTGAACTCCAGCAGACATATTGAATGCAATTATCCCAGGAAACTTTTCAATGTAAACTGCACATTATGTCGATATGCTTGTTGATTAATGTAATTTTGTCCACATTCCGGATCTTTCACTTGTATGATGACGAGGAAGGTGGAGTGAACTTTGGCGATAATCCGGCACGTCTCACAGTCTATGCAAGTAATGAAGATAACCACAACAACACTCCTAAGGACACAGTTAAGTTAAAGCTAGTTATTTTACAGGATTATTCTGCCTTGCTTAGTCCGTTGTAACTATTGAATGACCACCATTCCCAAAAGTGGGTATCATTAATGAGTCTGTTTCAATCTAACTGAATTCCTCGGGACCAGTGGTCTGTTTCAATCAAACTGTGCACCACAAGTTCAGTGATCCGTTTCAGTCTAACTGTGTCCACAGGACCAGTGATCCCTTTCAGTCTAACTGTATACTGCAGGACCAGTGATCCATTTCAACTTGTGTACCGCAGGACCAGTGATCTGTTTCAGTCTAACCGTATCCACAGGACCATTGATCCGTTTCAGTCTAACTGTATACTGCAGGACCAGTGATCCATTTCAACTTGTGTACCGCAGGACCAGTGATCCGTTTCAGTCTAACTGTGTACCGCAGGACCAGTGATCCGTTTCAGTCTAACTGTGTACTGCAGCACCAGTGATCCGTTTCAACTTGTGTACCGCAGGACCAGTGATCCGTTTCAGTCTAACTGTATACTGCAGGACCAGTGATCCGTTTCAGTCTAACTGTATACTGCAGGACCAGTGATCCGTTTCAGTCTAACTGTGTCCACAGGACCAGTGATCCATTTCAACTTGTGTACCGCAGGACCAGTGATCTGTTTCAGTCTAACTGTGTCTACAGGACCAGTGATCCGTTTCAGTCTAACTGTGTACTGCAGGACCAGTGATCCATTTCAACTTGTGTACCGCAGGACCAGTGATCCATTTCAGTCTAACTGTATACTGCAGGACCAGTGATCTGTTTCAGTCTAACTGTGTACCGCAGGACCAGTGATCCGATTCAGTCTAACTGTGTACCACAGGACCAGTGATCCGTTTCAGTCTGACTGTGTACTACAGTACCAGTGATCCGTTTCAGTCTAACTGTGTACCGCAGGACCAGTGATCCATTTCAACTTGCGTAACGCAGGACCAGTGATCCGTTTCAGTCTAACTGTGTACTGCAGGACCAGTGATCCGTTTCAACTTGTGTACTGCAGGACCAGTGATCCATTTCAACTTGTGTACCGCAGGACCAGTGATCCGTTTCAGTCTAACTGTATACTGCAGGACCAGTGATCCGTTTCATTCTAACTGTGTACTGCAGGACCAGTGATCTGTTTCAGTCTAACTGTGTACCGCAGTACCAGTGATCCGTTTCAGTCTAACTGTGTACCGCAGGACCAGTGATCCGTTTCAACTTGTGTACTGCAGGACCAGTGATCCATTTCAACTTGTGTATCGCAGGACCAGTGATCCGTTTCAGTCTAACTGTGTACTGCAGGACCAGCGATCCGTTTCAGTCTAACTGTGTCCACAGGACCAGTGATCCGTTTCAGTCTAACTGTGTCCACAGGACCAGTGATCCATTTCAACTTGTGTACCGCAGGACCAGTGATCCGTTTCAGTCTAACTGTGTACCGCAGGACCAGTGATCCATTTCAACTTGTGTACCGCAACACCAGGGATCCGTTTCAGTCTAACTGTATACTGCAGGACCAGTGATCAGTTTCAGTCTAACTGTGTACCACAGGACCAGTGATCCGTTTCAACTTGTGTACTACAGGACCAGTGATCCATTTCAACTTGTGTACAGCAGGACCAGTGATCTGTTTCAGTCTAACTGTGTACCGCAGGACCAGTGATCCGTTTCAGTCTAACTGTGTACCGCAGGACCAGTGATCCGTTTCAACTTGTGTACCGCAGGACCAGTGATCCGTTTCAGTCTAACTGTGTCCACAGGACCAGTGATCCATTTCAACTTGTGTACCGCAGGACCAGTGATCCGTTTCAGTCTAACTGTGTCCACAGGACCAGTGATCCATTTCAACTTGTGTACTGCAGGACCAGTGATCCGTTTCAGTCTAACTGTGTACTGCAGGACCAGTGATCCATTTCAACTTGTGTACCGCAGGACCAGTGATCCGTTTCAACTTGTGTACTGCAGGACCAGTGATCCATTTCAACTTGTGTACCGCAGGACCAGTGATCTGTTTCAGTCTAACTGTGTCCACAGGACCAGTGATCCATTTCAACTTGTGTATCGAAGGACCAGTGATCCGTTTCAGTCTAACTGTATACTGCAGGACCAGTGATCCATTTCAACTTGTGTACCGCAGGACCAGTGATCCATTTCAACTTGTGTACTGCAGGACCAGTGATCTGTTTCAGTCTAAATGTGTACTGCAGGACCAGTGATCCATTTCAACTTGTGTACCGCAGGACCAGTGATCCGTTTCGGTCTAACTGTATACTGCAGGACCAGTGATCCGTTTCAGTCTAACTGTGTACTGCAGGACCAGTGATCCATTTCAACTTGTGTACCGCAGGACCAGTGATCCATTTCAGTCTAACTGTATACTGCAGGACCAGTGATCTGTTTCAGTCTAACTGTGTACCGCAGGACCAGTGATCCGATTCAGTCTAACAGTGTACCACAGGACCAGTGATCCGTTTCAGTCTAACTGTGTACTGCAGGACCAGTGATCCATTTCAACTTGCGTAACGCAGGACCAGTGATCCGTTTCAGTCTAACTGTGTACTGCAGGACCAGTGATCCGTTTCAACTTGTGTACTGCAGGACCAGTGATCCATTTCAACTTGTGTACCGCAGGACCAGTGATCCGTTTCAGTCTAACTGTATACTGCAGGACCAGTGATCCGTTTCATTCTAACTGTGTACTGCAGGACCAGTGATCTGTTTCAGTCTAACTGTGTACCGCAGGACCAGTGATCCGTTTCAGTCTAACTGTGTACCGCAGGACCAGTGATCCGTTTCAACTTGTGTACTGCAGGACCAGTGATCCATTTCAACTTGTGTATCGCAGGACCAGTGATCCGTTTCAGTCTAACTGTGTACTGCAGGACCAGCGATCCGTTTCAGTCTAACTGTGTCCACAGGACCAGTGATCCGTTTCAGTCTAACTGTGTCCACAGGACCAGTGATCCATTTCAACTTGTGTACCGCAGGACCAGTGATCCGTTTCAGTCTAACTGTGTACCGCAGGACCAGTGATCCATTTCAACTTGTGTACCGCAACACCAGGGATCCGTTTCAGTCTAACTGTATACTGCAGGACCAGTGATCAGTTTCAGTCTAACTGTGTACCACAGGACCAGTGATCCGTTTCAACTTGTGTACTACAGGACCAGTGATCCATTTCAACTTGTGTACCGCAGGACCAGTGATCTGTTTCAGTCTAACTGTGTACCGCAGGACCAGTGATCCGTTTCAGTCTAACTGTGTACCGCAGGACCAGTGATCCGTTTCAACTTGTGTACCGCAGGACCAGTGATCCGTTTCAGTCTAACTGTGTCCACAGGACCAGTGATCCATTTCAACTTGTGTACCGCAGGACCAGTGATCCGTTTCAGTCTAACTGTGTCCACAGGACCAGTGATCCATTTCAACTTGTGTACTGCAGGACCAGTGATCCGTTTCAGTCTAACTGTGTACTGCAGGACCAGTGATCCATTTCAACTTGTGTACCGCAGGACCAGTGATCCGTTTCAACTTGTGTACTGCAGGACCAGTGATCCATTTCAACTTGTGTACCGCAGGACCAGTGATCTGTTTCAGTCTAACTGTGTCCACAGGACCAGTGATCCATTTCAACTTGTGTATCGAAGGACCAGTGATCCGTTTCAGTCTAACTGTATACTGCAGGACCAGTGATCCATTTCAACTTGTGTACCGCAGGACCAGTGATCCATTTCAACTTGTGTACTGCAGGACCAGTGATCTGTTTCAGTCTAAATGTGTACTGCAGGACCAGTGATCCATTTCAACTTGTGTACCGCAGGACCAGTGATCCGTTTCGGTCTAACTGTATACTGCAGGACCAGTGATCCGTTTCAGTCTAACTGTGTACTGCAGGACCAGTGATCTGTTTCAGTCTAACTGTGTACCGCAGGACCAGTGATCCGTTTCAGTCTAACTGTGTCCACAGGACCAATATGAAGATGAAGTTTTTAAGATCAAGCCAAGTGATAATCTGATCGTGGCAGGGAAAGTAGAAGAGGACTGCAGCATGCCTGAGATATATGGTAGGATCTCAAGTAGGCTAATAACATGGTCAGTAGAACTTGAACTTGGCCTTTTCTCCTTGGAGAGATGGAAGATGAGAGGTGACCTGACAGAGGTGTATACGATGAGACAAGGGGGTGTCAGAGGTAAGTTTTTCACACAGAGAGTGGTGGGTAAATGGAATGCACTGTCAGTGAAGGTGGTAGAGACAGATACAACAGGTTCTTTTAAGAGACTCTTAGATAGGTACATGGAACTTAGAAAAATCAAAGGCTATCCGGTCAGGAGATTCTAGGCAGCTTCTAGAGTAGGTTACATGGTCGGCACAACATTCTGGCTGAAGGGCCTGTAATGTGCTGTAGACTTCTATGTTTCCATGTTATAGTTAAACTTGTTGTACCTGCCATTGAGATTTTAACTCTCTTAATCATTTTCTTGGTGGTTGTTTCTGATTGTTACATTGTTGCTATTGCAACATGATTCAAAATTCCACAAGGAAGTTGATTAACAGAGAACTTGTGGCTGGTGGAAGCAGACTTGAAGCATACATTGAGCCAGTCTGGAAGACATTTAGCAACAAATATCCATGAATCAAGAGCCAAAGAAATCAACACATCATTTAACTGAACTGTTAACAGAATTGAAAAGTTCATTTAATTCCCACTTACACCTTGGGGATTTTGACAAAAGGCAAAAATAGTTGCAATACATCCACAGAGATTCTGCAAGTCTGTTGATACCTCACCATTAACTGCATTGTTGTACACATAGCCTCTGCAGTCATCATACCACCATCATCCATTGATCTAACCCAGCGAAGAAGTTAAAGTATTTATCAGACACCTTCTGTCATATTCATTGCACATGAACTCAGGACACCTTTCAATGTGCTGTTCTTGGACTACAGTTCAGCATTCAACACCATTGTTCCATCCAAGCTCAACAAGAAGATCAGAGACCTCGGCCTTGACCCTGTCTTGTGCAGATGGATCCTGGACTTCCTGTCAGATCGCCAGCAAGAGTGGGCTCCCTCACCTGTAACCCTCTGACTCTAAATACGAGAGCCCCTCAGGGCTGTGTACTGAGTCCCCTCCTTTACTCCCTGTATACCCATGACTGAATCGCCACCCACAGCTCCAATCTGCTAATGAAATTTGCCAACGACACTACATTGATTGGCCTTATCTTAAACAAAAAATCAAGGTGGCTAATAGGGAAGAAGTCATCCCTCTGACACAGTGGTGTTAAGATAACAACCTCTCCCTCAATGTCACAAAAACAAAGGAGCTGGTTGTGGATTACAGGAGGAATGGAGACAGGCTAACCCCTATTGGCATCAATGGATCTGGGGCTGACAGGGTAAACAGCTTCAAGTTCCTCGGCATCCACATCACCGAGGACCTCACGTGGTCTGTACACACCAGCCGTGTGATGAAAATGGCGGTTGAGGAAGTTTCGTATGGGCCCCTAAATCCTAAGAACTTTTTACAGGGGCACAATTGAGAGCATCCTGACTGGCTGCATCATTGCCTGGTATGGGAACTGTACCTTCCTTAATCACAGGATTCCGCACAGAGTGGTGCGGGCAGCGCAGCGCAACTGTAGTTGTGAACTTCCTGTGATTCAGGACATTTACAAGGACAGGTGTGTAAAAAGTGCTTGTAGGATCATTGGGGACCCAAGTCCTCCCAACCACAATGTATTCCAGCTGCTACCATTTGAGAAGTGGTACCGCAGTATAAAAGCCAGGATCAACAGGCTCCAGGACAGTTTCTTCCACCAGGCCATCAGACTGATGAACTCAAGCTGACTTGAGGCTACATCTACACTACACCAGATAATTTTGAAAACGTCGGTTTTGAGTAAAAACAACAGGCGTCCACACTAAGCGTTTTTCAAAATATCTCCGTCCACATTAGGCGGATATTTGGGTGAATCTCCTCCTACTGGGCATGCTCAGGACACACAGAAAACAAGCGAAGAGAAAACGATACACTTAGTGCGCATTTGTCCAGTTACAGAGTAGAAAAACTTTAAAGGAATTGCTCTTGGCTCTTGCGCAGGAGGACTTAAAACTAAAAAAAAACAAATACTGGAGCGTATGGAGGCAACCGACAGGGAGTTCACGGACAGTATGACCCAGCTGATGGCGAACATTGAAAAACTGACCAACTCTGTTGCATTAATAAAGCACCTTGTTAAATGTATAAAACATGTCTGCATCAGTGTTATCTTGTATTTCCATACAATGTTACATTAGGCTGTTACGCATCTATTGTCAGAGAAATACTGAAGGCAAACCACCTTCATACAAGCAAGGACAGAAAACGGGGCAAAGTGAGTATACTTATTTATTCAGTAAGCAATGGGTCAAAGTATTTGGTGAGTACATTTCTAACTCTTCTGGCTCCAGTCTCATTGCCGTCTGTTCTGAAATTGTTGGGTTATGCGGGGGGTTGCGTTCAAGAAAACAATGAAATGCCGCACTGCGGCCATCTGTTCCAGCACATCATGACAGCGTTTTTAAATAGTCAAAAAAGCTCACTTTACAATTTAACTCTCACGCCGTTCACACCGACTGCGCGTTATAACAGCCGTACGGCAGTGCTTGCGCAGCACCAAGCGGAAGCAGAAAAAGCATTGTTGTTGTGCTGTTGTCATGACAGCATTTTTAAATCTCTCCGTTTACCCCGTACACACTACAACGGATATTAGGCGTTTTCAGATTTATTCACTCTGGAGACCGTTTCTGAAAATCTGCATTTTCGGGGGATGAAAACGCCGTTTTAGTGTGGACAGAGGGTCAAAACGAAGAGAAAAAGCTTCCTTTTCAAAATTATCCGGTGTAGTGTGGACGTAGCCTGACCTCTATATTACATTGACTGTTCTATTTATTATAAGTTACTATGATTGCACATGGCACAATTAGATGGAGATGTAACATAAAGATTTTTACTCCTCATGTATGTGAAGGACATAAGAAATAAAGTCAATTCAATTCAATGTTGTAATCTGTCTGGTTAAACAAGTTACTTATGTGACATCACAAAGCCTGGAGGAACATTGGTAGCATTAGGATGGGGGGGGTGGGGTAGGGGTCAAGTGGCTTAATTGGGTGTGGGAAAAAATCACCAATGGAGAAATGAATCAGCTCATGTTCTCGATATTTACTGCCTTTTTTTCTTTTGTATTTGCACAATTTTTTGTCTTTTGCACATTGGTTGTCTGACTGCTCTGTTGGGTGTGTTTTTAATTGATTCTATTATGTTTCTGGATTCACTGTGTATGCCCGCAAGAAAACGAATCTCAGGGTTGTACATGGTGACGTACGAGTACCTTAATAAATTTACTTTGAACATTGAAGAGCTAATTATCTGCGTATGACTTCAGGAATCCTTTTAAAATGATTGGAAGTGTGCAGGAGATGAAGGTTTATGTGTTTTCCCTCTCAGCAGCTTTTGCAATGCTTTCTTCCAGCCCTCAGTTAACCCAGACACAAATGTACTAATTTTAATAGTAATGAGCCAACAGAACTGCGGCTCCTGCTCTATTTCTCAGGCTGACATTAATTGGTTTCAAGTAAAGCTGAATACCAAGAACACAATTTATTTTTTCTCTTTTATACAAATAATAGTTCCTCTCAAATTAGTACTGTTCTCCCTTGCCAGCTGTAGTACGATGAGTTCTTGTCCTTACTGTGGAATATAACAAAGCCACTTGGCTTGCAGCATCAAGGGATTTGTCTTTATTGTGGCATTTGACTCTCTAAATTGAACGAAGATACATACAATGATACTGAATTCACACATGATACACTTAACACAGCTTAAGGTAGCAGTGAAACCACCAACCTTGAGGTAACAATTATACTTCGTCGTTAGTCTACATGAGCCAAGAAACAGTATACACACAGCACACCTTCATTGTTCCTCCAGCATTTTGTGTGTGTTGCTTAAGATTTCCAGCATCTGCAGAGTGTCTTGTGTATTCATTGTTTCTCCACTCAGCATGCTTACTCCCCAGCTTCCTTCCTCGCGGAGTTAAATTGCTTCTATTTTACTCTTCACTCTTTCATCCTTTTGCCTGCCTTTTCTGTTTAATTCAGTCAAATAAATTATATACAGATCTCAATAGTATGATTGTTTTCAGATGAGTGAGCATTGAAATGCCAATTCCTACCACTGTTCAACTGCCCAGGAAAAGTCTGATGCTATCTCCACAGTGAAAGTAACGCTGGGGATCTATGGACAACGCAAGACTCTACTTTCGTAGTAAACTTGTGCCTGATTCAGCTGCATGCCTGAGCTGCTCTGCAGTCAGCCCTGAGAAGCTAAAAGCAACACAGTGACTTTGGGACAGTCACCATTCTGCTTCTGCCTAGGTAGCAAGTTAAGGCAGTCATATTACTTGATAAGCCGTGTGAGGGCATCACTAGCCTTTATTAAGCAGAGACAACTACCACTTCCATAAATGAATTCTCAGAACGCTGAAAGTGCATGGAAATACTCAAACATAGCTTTGCTTGCACTGAACATAGTTGCTTTCTAAACCTGTATTTTACTGAAATATATATCATATCCTAGGGCATATTTGGCCCTATACAATTTTAATATATGAATTTAACATACAGCAGTTTCCCCTTTTTAAGTACTTTTATCATCTGGTTAACCATTTATAAAGTAATATACCTGGCTTCTTTTTGTAAAAAAAAACATGATATATTAGAGTCGTCTACTGGTCTGTGCAATGAGGAGCTCATTAAAAAAAGCCTTCACCCCCATTGTGACAACATCAGATTACAAGAGTTATTTCAGAACCCCACTGACTAAATGATCATAAATAATTATATTACTCATGGATAGGAGTGGGAAATCAAGTTGTGACTATAAATTTTCAGCCCCCAGTGGCTTTTCCTTCTGCTGCTACTGTTCATGGTAATGCGAAAATAAAATCAGATGTAGCAACGAGAGACTCTGAGTAAAGACCCACTGAATATTACAATTCAGGTCACTTTTTATGGCACTTATAACATTTACAATGTGAAATAAGAGCCAAATTACACATTCACTGAGCTACTGTTTGTTATTATGAGTGGACTATGCTGCTCATTGCCTGGGCTTAATGGACTGAGACTCTAAGGACTAAACATAACTCAAGTTATTTAAAATATAAGAAAAAGCTGCAGATGCAGGAAATCTGAAATAAAAACAGAAAATGCTGGAAACACTCATACTGCCTAACCCACTAAAAGGTTCCAGTATTTTCTATTATAATTATTTAAGCTAAAATCTCCAAGTAATAGAGGAAGCATGAAAGATTAATTGGAAGTTAAACCAGAGGTTAGTAGCTTGGATGACATGGTCACATGGGTGTAATTGAGCAGCAGGAGATTTTTGGGCCAGAATGGCTGCACCTTTAAATAAAGACACAAGAGATTCTGCAGATGCTGAACACCCACACAAAATGCTGGCAGCATCTGTGGAAGGGAAGAAAGAGTTGATGTTTCAGGCCAAGACCCACTCCTGATGAAGGATAAATTAGTAGTTTAATTAAGATTTTCAATACTTTGGCAGAAACTGGGGCTAGATTAAAATAAAAATTCTAGGACCTATCAAGACTTTTGTAACTTCAAATAAATTACACGGTGTCACTTACATTTGACTCCATTAATCTCCAGCTAAAATATTTCTGTAGTTTACAAACACAGTAAGGTGTTTTAGGTCACAAAATTGATGACACATGTATAATCTTAAAATCCTAGTAATTATAGACCTGTGAATAAACAGAATTTATCCACCTGTTGGTTTGCATAAGGTTAGGTAGAACTTTTTTTTCCCCCACAGTTCTGCCTGTGAAAGTCTGGAAGCAGAATTAGGACTTGCTGCAGATGAACAGCAAATTGAAGGCATTCCCATGGCTCCATTGCTAAAATCATCGCAGGTGCACTGCTGGACCACACAGACTAAAAAACAGCCTTCATACAACTCATCTATATACAAGCTGAGGCATGAATAGTATAATTGTTCAGGGTTGCTGAATACACATCATCCAGCAACCCTGTGATCACTGTCTCGGGGGCCGATGTCCTTTAAGGTTGTGAACCCTTGCAAGGTGTCAGGCTCTGACGGCATAAATGGCAGGTTACTAAAACCCTATGCTGACCAACTGGCTGGAGTGATTAAAGACATCCTCATTCTCTCACTGCTGCAGCCTGAAGTTTCCATCTGCTTTCAAAAGGACAGCAATCATATCAGTGCCCAAGAAGAGCAGAGTGAGCTGCCTCAGTGACTGTCAACTGGCAGGATCCACATCTGTGATAAAGTGCTTTGAGAGAGTGAAAACGGCCAGAATTTACACTTGTCTGAGCAAGGACCTGGTCCCATTGCTAATTGCCTCCTGTCACACCAGCTCTTCAGCAAACACAATCTCGCTGTCTCTCCACTAGGCTTTGGAGCACCTAGGCAACAGCAAAGCATATGTCAGGCTGTTCTTTATTGATTACAGCTTGGTGTCAATGCCATCATACCCTGAGTATTAATAACCAATTTTTTAATATTGTGTCTCTTAACTCCATCTGTAACTGAAATCCTAGACTTCCTCACCAGGAGACCGCAGTTAGTATGGATCAGTGATAACATCTCCACCCTGCTAACAATCAACACATGTGCATCTCAAGTATGCATGCTTAGCCAGGAATTTCTGAATGGTGGATCTGTGGAATTCTTTGCCACTGGCAGCTGTGGATGCCAAGTCTTCATGTACATTTAAGGCAGAGGTTAATAGATTCTTAGCAAGTCGGGCAGCATCCATGGAAATGATGAGTCAACATTTCGAGCCCGAACCCTTCGTCAGGACTGTAGAGGGAAGGGGCAGAGACCCTATAAAGAAGGTGGGGGGAGGGCGGGAAGGAGAAGGCTGGTAGGTTCCAGGTGAAAAACCAGTAAGGGGAAAGACAAAGGGTAGGGGAGGGGAAGCAGGGAGGTGATAGGCTGGAAAGGTGAAAAAGGAATAGGGGAAAACATAATGGGTAGTAGAAGGAGGCAGAACCAGGGCCTCTGCCCCTTCCCTCTACAGTCCTAATGAAGGGTTCCGGCCCGAAATGTCGACTCATCGTTTCCACGGATGCTGCCCGACCTACTGAATTCCTCCAGCGTGTTGTGAGTGTTGCTTTGATCCCAGCATCTGCAGATTATTTTGTGTTAATAGATTCTTGATTGGTCAGGGTATGAAGGGATACAGGGAGAAGGCAGGAAATTGGGGCTGAGAGAGAAATTGGATCAGCCATGATGAAATAGCAGATGAGCCAAATGGCCTAATTCTGCTCCTATATCTCATGGTCTTAGCAAACTGTTTTACGCTACACTCTTGTTATTGTGGCTAAGCACAGCTAAAACACCATGTTTAAATTTGCAGTTGACATCACTGTTGTTGGTAAAATCTCAAGTGATGACAAGGAGGCATAAAGAAGTGAAAAGGATCCGCTGGTTGAGTGGCCAGTGTCTCTGCTTTGTTCGGAGCGTTTTAGATTTGGTGTGTGATCAGAGAGGCTTCAGAGTGTTGTAGAGTCCGACAGCCCCATTATGGGACAACACCCCCCACCGTCAGAGAAACCTCCAGGAAAATGTTCTTCAAGAAGCAGCATCCACATACCCTCTTCTCACTATTACAATCAGGGAGAAGGTACTGGAGTCTGAAGTCCCACACTCAGTGATTCAGTACAGCTTCTTCCTCCCCACCATCAAATTTCTGAATGGCTAATGAATAGTGCATCATTATTCCTCTATTTGTACTATTTATTTATATTGTATTTTATTATGATTTTATCTCTTTGACGATTTATTGAAAACAACACATTCCATGTCATAAATTGTATGTCAGCGAAAATGAAACTGATTCTTATTCTGACATGTAGAGGTAACACAAGAGTGTGAGTAATTCTGGAATCTAAATCCTCTGGATTTGTGAGGCATCAGCTTCACTTCCAGCAGTACCATGCAGAGATGACCAGCTAAGGATGTTACTGTGCTCAACTGTTGTGCAGTGTGTATATTCATTCTCTTTTCTGTCAGAATATTCGCCCCATTCACTCCAGAAATGCTGGGCTGAACTAGCTGTACCCGAAGATGAACCTTTTCATAATCTGTGTAATATTCTGTGTGTTACACACCTGGAATTTTACTGATCAGACAAAGTTACAGGTTCAAAACCCAGTGTGTGTCATGCTTACTGACTGTATGTAGGGTGGCATTAGAATTGGTAAAACTGACCTCTCTGCGGAGGCTGGGGAGAAATATTAAATATGCTCCCAATTTCTTCAACAAAATGGGCTACAGCAACATTGTGTGTAATAAATATGTTTGAGTTCAGAAGAATTGTATATCTTTATGTTCAAATGCTCTTACAGCTCAAATGAAGAACAGTGTTTTCTTCACGTGACATAGGCAGTCAACATTTGTGGAATCAAACAGGGCAGGCTTCATTAGAGAGAAATTATACAGAAAGTGAGAGGTTTTCTAAAAATAATAAGATCAGTAGAAAGTCCACAGTAGAAGTACTGTGGTTGTCATACTAGGCTTTTCATCTTTAGGATTTAATCATGGCACTCTGATATTGGTTGGCTTATTCACTTCCTACTTTCAACATTTGTACTGGTTTCAGCTTTACACTGAATATCACTGTGATATTATTCACATTGCTATTCTCAAGGCAGCAGTCTCTTTCTGCTTTATGTCATGGTGGCTACTTCAAATAACATAGTTCATCTTGATGATGCAGTAATAGATTATATAAATTCAAACGAAGGATACCTTTAAGCACAACATGGCCTCATTTAAGTCATTCGCAATTATCAGATCTGGATGTGAAAAATAGGAAGTCTAGATTGTTCGGTTCAAAAAGTGTTGTATTATCATACAAGAGCAAAGTCTTAATAATTAAATCGTTTCCTTCACCAGATCCACAGGGAGCAGTTATAACCTCATACTCCAATGAGCTCATCCATTGGATATATCACTTTGTCATGTGGCATCCCTTATATTGTTAAGTATGACCACACAAGTGGGCTCTCTGAAACTCTCAGAGTGAGGATTGGCCAGCTTCATGAAATCTTTCAGTATGGATTCTAAATTAATTCCAGATTAAAAAATAGAGCCAAGATTGTAGATCCATTTAAGGTCAAAAGGAACTTTAACTTTAAGTTCAAAGTTTCATATGGTCCTTGGGAAGAAATATCACACATGAAGTTCAAAGAAACATGTTTAATAATTTAAGAATTAATGGTGGTAGAAGGCAGATGATGTGACTTGATTCAATTTAACATGCTTAAGGGGACAGGAATTTAAGCTATCCTGATAGACACTTGTATATTTAACATTTCTAAGATGAATTTCAATTAGATTATTTAAATGATTTCCTGTGCTATAGTGACTCATGTTCATTTTTTCAATTAGCTGGCATATTTAACAGATCCATTAAATACACTTTGCTGCAAGCTTCAATTTTACATGGATCTGTTCAACTTTAATGAAGAAAGAGTCAGGCAACTGCCTGGAATAATTTTATCAGAAAGGAAATAATTGTATTTGGACCGCAGTGGCATTGAGCACTAAATTCAAAATTTAGATTTAAAACTAGAACAATACTGGCATCCTATTTAAAACATTTCTTGCTTCAATAAATATTGTTCTCTTTTTAAAACATTCTTCTGCTTCAGCAAGTGAGATGCACAGAAGGACAATTTGCAACTTCTTGAGCTAGCTCTGTCAGCATCTATGTTAACATGCAAAATTGGAGACTGCGAATGGAATTTCCTACATTCGTACACACACACATATGCCCAAACCTCACCCATAGACTCAGTGACACATGCAGCATCCATAATATTTTCTATTCAATCCATTTCTGTCTCTCCCATAACTATTGCCCAAATTACTGTTATTCAGATTTCAAAACTTCAGGCTTAATCAAACTCTCTTGAGACTACCACCAAATTGTAGAATCACAACAGTGCATTTTGCTTTCATTTTTATTGCAATTTTCTATACATTTAAGAAACACCTATCCTGATTGAGACCTGCTTTGTACTTTTTGTTTCTTGTCATCTTAAAAAATCTAAATGCTTTACTGTAAGAGTCATTAATCATGATGTGCCCAGTAACATAAGCCATGATTGAAATTAGTTGGTATTTCCATTCTTAACCCCCAAAAAGAAATGCATTTCATGCATCTGGTACTTTTGTCTTGAGTCTTTATCCCAATTTCTATATTTGCATGGCTAAATTCTAATCAGATTAATACAGCAAATATCCTGTCCTTGAACAACCTTCTGTGTGAAGGTTGCACATTGTCCCTATGACCCAGGTAATCCAGTTTCCTCCAATATTCCAAAGACATGCTGGTTTGTGTTGATGGGTGGCAAGAACATCAAAAGGAATTGATGGCTTCATGACGGAGAATAAGTTACTGGGAAAGAAATGGGGGAATTAAACTGATCAGCAAGCTCTGAAAGAGCCAATGGACACTTCAACATCAAAAGAATAGACAAGGAGATATAGGAATATGAGAAATTTGCAGCAAATGTGAGCATAACCTGACATAAGAATGGGTGCAAATTTGGGGTCATCTTCTAGGATGAATATCTGTAGAAATTCCAGTCTATGGCTTCTAACAATATGTTTTTACAGACTGAACATATTCAAGCAATATGTTTTTACAGATTTCCTAACAGATATTACTTTTGAAAACATCCATCAAGAAATTTCAGGAATATTTTTTTAAAACTTGGATATTGGAATGACATCACATTCAATGCTTCAATTTAGTTATCAATGTGAGTAAAATCAGGGTTCACTAAACCAGGTATTAAAATAAGCATTTGTAAATTTGGAAGATTAGTATGAGAAATGCTGTTCTGTGTTCGTTGTTGCAATAAAGCCTACATCGAACTGAACTACATAGACCAGAAACCAAGATGATCAATTCTTGGCTCGATGATATCATGAACAGCAAAAATCCATTCCTGATTCTCACATAATACTCTCAGCCCAGATTGTATTGAAGGTCAAAAAATTGTAATTCCCAAGTTTATTTTTAGAGATTGTAACAGGCACTTCCAGCCCTACGAGCTCATGCTGCCCAATTATACCTATGTGACCTATTGACCTACTAACCTGTACATCTTTCGAATGTATGAGGAACATGGAGCATCCGGAGGAAACCGTACAAACAGGCAGCAGTGGGAATTGAAACTGAGTTGCTGGCCCTCATGCTAACCACTACACTACCATGCCACCCAGGGTTCAGGTTGACCATGACAGTTTAATTTTGAGTCATCTTTTAGTTTTATAAAGCATGTTTAGCATGAGCAATAAAAAACTCAAACAAATTCGATGGCACTAAGGTGAGTGCACATGGATCAGAAAAAAAGTGGAAAAAAGGCCCAAAGAAAATTTTGCTTTCTTTTTGTAATCATGAGCAAGCATTTTAAATTGAGCTATTGAAATTTGCTGCAGAGTCTGGAATGAATACTTACCATAGCTGTCACTCATTGAACTTCTGTGTGAAACTAAAACATTAAAATTGAAGTGTGCAGTCAGGAAAGATCAACATCTTCTATTGGAATTTGCCAGTGAATGTTGTGACAAAGCATTACTGTTCATGGAGATCCTTGCCTGGGTTGTGACTGCAATTCACAGTAAAGTTTTGGAACGAGATCAATTCCATCTATTCTGCTACTGAAGCCCAGAAAGGTGAGAAGCAGTCAGCGCTATTGGTTAATGGTGCATGATTTAAGTCATTCAATAGAAATGAGTAATGATGTCTACACGTAGAATTAAGTAATTATAAACTGTAACATCAAATTTTCTGTTCAATATGATGAGGGGTGACAAGTTAAGGGATACAGATTTTTGCTTTTGCTGATGTTTGCATTATGATTCGTATTGTACTGTCAAATCAAATAAAGCACAATTCGAGCTCGCGTCGTACATCTGTGCTAATGATGGTCAAACTGTGCACCAAGTTAAAGGTAATCTTTATGGTGCAGGCCTGGAAAAACTGGGGAGGGAACTGTTACCCAAAGTGATTCCAAGTGAGGTGCTGACAGCACGAAGAATGACTTTCACATCACCAGCCTGTACTGAAATCAAAGCCAGGTCACCAAACTTTTGCAGGAATTCTCTACTCTACTTAGCCACTCATAAATAAAGATTATTACAAAATAAATACAATTCTGCAATGAACGAATAAGGTATAGATGCCAGCATGCATGCTTCAAGGAAAAGAATGAGTACAAAACCATAAACCAACATGCTGAATTTACTCCATAAACACAGCATTTTGAGACTGATCCTAGAAAACACTGCACGTTTGATTTTCATGATCAGATTTTCCGTGTCAGTTCTCTGAAATATGTTTGAATTTCTGAAATAGTAGTGTCAAGCAAAACCCCTCAAATGATGAACAAGCAAGATGATGGATGCATGAATGAACAACATTACAAGAATCAATCACCCAGCATGGAGTGCAGAAAAGAATCAGTACTGTAAATGTTTCGAACAGAAGTACGCTCTGTGACTCAGATCATCAAATGAATGCCGGACACCAAGGCAGTAAAGTAAATGCATTTAATTAGAAATCTTTTGCTAATGAGTCTGCATGACTACACAACCAATCACAGGAACAAAGACCTGAAAGCTCTGAGTTGACTATCAAGTATCAAATGTGCTGGTAAATACGGGCCTTTAGCAGTCATGAATCTTCAGCTGAAACAAAGTTTTGTTCATATTTTATTTCATTGTTTAGCCCCCGTCATGCTGTATGCAATAATACAATCTCTACACAATGAATACAAAAGAACCTTAATGCAAGGAACATCTGTGTTTGAGCAGATACTGCATGGACTTATTAAACAAACAGCTGACACAGCCTGCAGGATCGGGATCCTCATAATGTGCACCATGTGTATTGGTGCATCTCAGGAAACTTTCGACAGGAAAAATCAATCAAAACGCTATCTGTCTTTCATGAAGCTTGTGCTGTATAGGATATAAACTGGCATCCTTCTATGATGAAAAGGAAAATTATAGAAGGGAAGCAAAACAAATAGAAATCTAATTATTCGTATTAATTTAATATTTACTGTATACAATACAGATTTAATAGAAACAGATAAGGCAGAAACTGTTCTCTGGTGTGAAAAAAGTCATGAAATGGGTTTACACTTCTTACAGGAAACTAAGTCTATTCAAAAGATACAAATTAAGTTTTATTGATAAACCCCTTCCTTTACCATAACAAGCTCCACCATTTCTGGTCAAGAGGAGAAAGATATAGATAGCACTGCACTTCATAAACTAATTTTTAGAATTTCCTGTGTGCAACTGTGTGCAATTTATATGCTTGCTCAGAATCAGGGGTTCAGAACCTGGGGTCTATGGACGATTAGTTAATGGTGGGGGTCCATGGCATAAAAAAGGTTGGGAGCCCCTGCTCAGAATTTTGGCTGATGGAAAGAGAAATGGATATTTGTGTATATGAATGAAACACAATGCTGGTATCATCAAAATTAGAAAATGTATTAAATTAAAACATAAAAATATTCCACCAAACTCATCAGCTTAGCTGATAAAGCTGTCATAGAGAGCAGTAAAATAACTGGCCTTGAAGAAAAGTTAAAAGAATATAACAATTCCTATAATTTATAAATTTCAATAAAAATCTGTGGATTTCATCGGATTTCAGCCAATCCAGACAGCCTTGCTTTGCCAATGTTAGTCACCTGAGCAATCGACAAGTTGAGCAAGATTCCATCTTCTCCATTACTATCCTGTAATTCTTGCCTACAAGAATAAAATGTAATTGATGCCATATATACGTCATGAGGGCTGTGACGCTCGCACTAAAGAGGGTGTGCACAAGAATGTAACTTTAACCACACACACACACTCAATGATTGTTTGAGGTAGAGGGAAGATTTCTGCTGCTGCTGTCCATCCTCCAGGGCATGCCCCTTCATCGCTGTTGCTTGCTTAACTCTTTAATCACACACAAAGGACCATTTCTTACTCTTATCTGCTCAACGATTGAGGAAATGCTTCCTTATTTAAGTTCTGCTTTTCTTTCACCTGCTGCAGCACTAATGGTTTTTGACATCAAATGAGATGAATAAATCAGCAGCTCTGCAGATGCAGAACGAATTTAGTTTCTCACTTCTCGGTGACATCGTACATTTCTGCTTCAGTTGGCACCTCAAAAATACTTGAACTATAAATTGCAAGTGCAATACCATACCAAAAAAAATTACAGGTAAGAACAGGGAAAGGAAATATACTGTAAAACATAAAGGATTAAAAATAGGGAGCAATTAAACAAAAGGCATGGAAATGTAAATGTTAGATTAACCCTTGACTGTCAACTAGTGCAGGACACATGCTAAGTTTGGAAGGCTAACTAAATACTGCTATTAATTTTCAGGGGAATTGAATACAAAAGTGAGGAGGTTATGCATCAGCAATACAGGTGAGACTATGTATATGTTGAACTGTTGATGCCCATATGTAAGGAAGGCTGTTAATATGCTGGAAGAGGTTAAAAGAAGATTCACTAAACTAATACCTGGTGGGGGCAGGATGTCTCCTTAGGAAGGTTAGGCTCATATTTGCTGAAGTTTAGATGACTGAAGCAAACTGATTGAAACCTTGGACAGACTTAGACAGGCGGATGTAAAAAGAGTATTTTCTCTTGTTTAGTTTCGAGAGTGAGGGGTCACATTTTAAAAACGTGTTCATGTATGTAAGACAATGATGCCATATTTTTCCCATAGGTGGTCATGAGTCTTAGGAATTCTTTTTCACAAAGCATGGGATTTTAGAATCGCGGAATATTTTTAAGGTGTAAAAATATGAATATGGTTGATATTGCAACAATAGAATATGACTGCTACAAACAGCAACAAATAGACTTATATCCAATATAAAACCACAATATCACTGAGTAGAAATGTGGACTTTTTGTTCACAGAAATAGTTGCCTAAAACTGTACAAATAAATGAAAATAAATTGCACTTTCTGTGTCAGAACAGCACAAATATTCTTCTTTATTTAATTCTACAGACACAACCAAGTTCAACTTGCCAACACATAAATACTGAATTAATATAGGCCTCTGCAAAATTCCAAAGGAATGTGAAACAAGGCAATTAATAATGAACAAGGGGCTGGCCACATTGGTAAATAATAAGTCTAAGGATTTGTTTGGTCATTTGGCTGTATTTCATGTGCAAAAGAATGTTTCTAGCTTGTATAATTACTGACTCATAAGACACTCCAAAGAAACAAAACCAGAGATCAAGAACAGTTCAGTAATTCCTATTTCCTGCATGGAGCCAAACAGTTTACCATTCACGTAAACACCAATACACTAATGTGCAACTTGCTATCTAAGGCCATGATCACTGAGAAGATAACACAGAATACACCTTCAACTAATCAACATAGAAGCCTGGCAGTAAGATGTAATTTTGCATTAGGTAGTTCCACCCTGGGAAAGCCCGGCTATCCTGTCCATCTATGCCTCTTAACTTGTATACCTTTACTATCAGAGATCCTGTGCTAGATACATTTTGGATTCCCTTTTCAATTTTAGCAGTGCACACCACAGACAAGGCAAACAACAAACTGCAGTAGTGACTCAGTTGGTCAGGCAGCAAGTATTTTTTTGTTCTACTCATTCCAGAGAGGAAGACATGTTGAATTGCTTTAGAAGTGCAAGGCTCTTGTTTATGCACATTAGAAACATGTACAAAATATTGCCACAAAATATCATTTTATATAACTTACACAGCACAGAAGAATTTGAAGATCATGGGATCCTGAGCTTCAAAAGAGATTTTCATAAACATTAGTTCAGGGCCAGATAAAGGACTGTGTTCATTTCTGAGCACCTCACTTTAAGAAGGATGTGAATGTTTTGAAGTCATTTACTGAAATGTTCTCAGTGATGAAGAATTGCAGATATGTACCTCAGCGTGGAGAAGCAGGATTGTTCTGTTTAGAGTGGAGAAGGCTGATGATATGGCATAGAGCTAAGTATGAAGGTTTTAGATGGAAAAGGTAAAGAATTAAATTCAACCTGGAGAAAAACTTACCCAAATGAACTGCCTAAATGTGTGGTGAATGCAAGGTAAATTGTAGCTTCCATAAGAAGACTGGATAAACAAATGTCAGAAGAAAAAGTGCAATAGATGAGGCTAATTGAACTGTTTTTAGAGAAGCCAAAGTAAGTCAAATCACCTTTTTTATTGATGCCATCAGATGATGCATGATGTAGAAATTTATTCTCAGACACTTGTGCTAAATTTGAAAATATACAGTAATTGCATTCTGTCTCTGAAATTTAGATGCATTGGCTTCAACCTATCACAGACCGTTCCTTTTATTCTTGCTTTATCTTCACCTTCAACTTTCTAGTTCCAATGAATGACTGTCAATCTGACATGTTAAGTGACCCACAGAGGATTTCTTTCAGATTCTCTGCATATTTTTTGCTTTTTAAAAATCTGCAGCAAATTGATCAGATTTTACTCTTATTAATAACTAACCACTACTACTACGTCGACTCAGGCCTAGGGAGCAGGCGCCGGGCACGATGATCGACTTTCCACTTCTCCCTCTCCCTCATCAGTGTGTTCAGTTCATCTACATTAGCTGCACCGCTGTCTTCTAGGAGCATGTTGACCATAGTCTTGGGAGGGTGCCCAGAGTTCATCCTCCCATGCTTGGGCTCCCATATGACTAGGCTGGCAAGTAGCTCGGGGTGGCGTAGACAGTGCCCCGCTAGTTGCAGTCTTCTTGCCTCGATTTTAATGGTGAGCATCAGTAGGTTGTTATAGAGCTCTATGTTCATCATGTGCTGTTGCCAACACACGTCAAGAGCCATCCGGAACATTTATGTATAGCAACCATCTAGAGACTTTCGCATTGTCTTGGTGAGTGTCCACGTCTCGCATCCGTACGTGGGAATGGACTCAATGACTGCTATGAAAATCCTCTTTTTAAGCCCTCTGGTCAGGTTCGACTTCCAGATTTCCTTCATGTTATTCGTAGCCCTCCATGCCAGCGCCTTCCGTATCTTTATGTCCTTCTCCGAACTCATCATTCTTGATCCGAGGTACTTGTAGTCAATGACTACTAATAACTAACCTTGCCATGCTATCAAGCTAAGAAACCTCTCTGTTTGTTCTCATAGAACAAGCTCCACTGCAACAATTTAAGATAATAGTAAAAGTATCTGCAAGTATACTAAATAAAGTTTTAATATTTTAAGGTACAAAATATTCATGAATTCTTTACTCAGTCTGTGGAGATTAATGGAAAAGAACGTGGATAAATGTAAGGATTCTGAAACTATTTCACTGTTCCTCTCTGGAGTGTTTCAATTTTTAGATATTTCACCCTCTATCACCCCCTGAAAATATTTCTGTCCCTGTCTTGCTGCCTCAGTTTTGCCTTGAATAGCGATTTTTTAAAAAACAGAGTGAATTGATTTTCCATTAACATGTTTGAAAACCGCTTAAAAATGTGGACATAAGTAAGCATCTCCATTGAATATTCAGGAGAGCAAAGCTCAAACCTTGCAATAGGTGACGATGCCATCCTGAAGCCAAAAGATTTTCAAAGCTGTGAAATCAGTTTTTCTAAAAGGTCCATAAACTAATTTTGAGTACCTATATACCTGCAAATATGTGTCAGATATTGAAAGCATTTCATTCGTAAAGTACAAGCATTTTCATTGACAGTGATAAGAACTAGTCTTCCACAGACCTTCCATCAGTGAAGTGACAAATCACAAACTAACTCTCAAAACCTTCCGCTCATCAACCCTCTGACTCACACAGTAAATTCACAGTTTGAATGTTTATCCACGTTTGAAAATGTATTGGAACCACTTGAAATAAATGCATAAGAAACTGTAGCATAAATGGATTTAGCTGTACAAATGAAAAATGGCTTGAGGTTGTGGCACCCTGTATGCATCTGTTTATTATTCATTGTAAACTTTCATGTTATAATGATGAATTGTTTTATTCTCCATATAACATTGTCCCCAGAGGGTTTGTCTGAGTTTGAACTGTTTTTGGCAGCATCTGCTTTTGATAAATGGAGCTCTAAATCCTTTATGTGATCAAGCTCTTCAGAATGCAGTTCCAGGGAATCTTTCTGCTAAGGATGTTGTACACTTTTTCAAATATATAAAAAATTAACTACCCTCACCATTTGCCTTCAAGTTAAAAAGAAAATAACTATCTTTCAAAAACAACCAAATGTTTGATATGATCAAACTTTAACCAAATTCTTTCTGCTGAAAGTTTTTCAAAAGGTTTGTCACAAAACATCACACTTTTTTAATCTAAAGTCCAACACAGAATTCACAACCTTTTATGAATGGAAATAATGTAATATTTGTTACACTTCCCAAATTGACACCTGCCAGAAACATATTTTGTATTTTCTGAGCAATTAACGATTTTCAAATTAAGTCCTATCAAATGTGCTTTTCTGATACTATGACTGGAAGAGAAGACCGCCGTTAATTAAAAGGCTGTTTCCATTTTGTTGGTTACATTCATCAGCTACTGTTTTCAACAGCACAGATTCAGAACCAGATTTTCAAGGCAGACACACTGAGCCATCTGTAATGAATTATGGTTGTATGTAGACATGCGGTGGACCAAAATCACTGAAACATAACAGAACTGAAAAATATACCACAACCCAATAACATAGAAATCTTATGGGTGGTGTATTCAAACCAAATGCTAGGCTCAACTCCGGTTATGTGGCAAAAGCAAAACCAGAAACAAATTGACATACAACACATCTCTTCCATTAGAGATTATTAATGTTACCCTTGAATGCCACATCTATCTGTAAATACAGCATTAGAAGCAGATGCACTTTGAAAATACTGTATACCTTTCTAGCTGCACACCATTCATCAATAGATAAATAATATATTGGAAGGGCCCCCTATTGTTGACTAGATTAATGTTCAAGTATTCTCAACATTAGAATTCTTCACATTCTGTTTCATGTTGGAGGTGAGGTGTATGTAAAATCGTACTTGTAGATCTCCAACCCTATATTACTCCCTCTCTCCCATGCCCTTTTTAAAAGTTCTGAAGTTTTGTATCCTCAACTAAATGAAAAACATTGACATAGTGTATGTCACCACAACAATCAAAACGAATCCTGTAACCACTTTCCACAGGCACACTTTCCCTCACAGTTCACTGAAAACAGTAAGGAGATGAAACCCTGCAATTATTTCAACTTCCTAAACCAGCAGAATACGTCTAATTTCAGCATCTTTATGATATGTTAACTAATTTATCTCAATATGTAGATCAAATATATGAAGCCTCTGGTTGCTTTGTTTCAAATCCATGAAGGACAACACTATTAAGTTATTTAAATAATTGAAACTGCTGGAAATACTCTGCAGATCAGGGAGCATCTACGAAAAGAAGAAGAAAAACACTTTAAGCCCAAGAAAATTTTCAGCTGTAACACTCCTTTATTCGGGGTACTCATTGAAAGCTTCTCACCAGAGGATATGAATCTCCGGAACTCTCTCTTCTGGAGGATATTTGTCAACATTTAAAGAGGAAGTTGAAACATTTTTGAAAGATTAGGGAATTAAAGCTGTTGAGACAGTTGAAAAAGAAATGAAGCCTAAGGTTGGTCAGAAATGATCACACTGAATGATGGGGCAGCTTGAGGGGATGAGTGGCCTGCTCCTATTGTGTCATGTTCTCATATCCAAGACCCTTCTTCTATCAAGTGACATTTGATAAGGAGTCTCACATATGAGATGCTAACTGCTTTTTCTTTCAACCGATGCTGTCTGACTTACTGAATGTTTCCAGCAGCTTCTGTTTTTATTTTCGATTTCAGGTATCTGCAGTCTTTTTTAAAATTTTCATAGCCTTTCATTTTATCTGTTTAAATAGCAGCATGGTGTAACAGGAAATCAATAACATTAGCTTGGATCTAATCAGTATCCTGGGATTGTTGGCTGTCTGTGCATTATTGACAGTGGTGCTTCCAGCATGGTCCAGGCCACAGCTTTCTACTATTGTCCCTTCCATAACTCTATCACTCCCATCTCATCCCTATCAAACTCATTACACTAATTATCATTGCTTTTATTTGAAAAACAAACACTAGAAGTGAGAAGAGGTCAGAAGAAATTCCCGATCTACAAATCTAAAGGTCCATCACTGTTATTGTATTGGCCCTTCCTCTGCTAAAGGATGATTCAAGGCAAGCTTTCATGAAGTGGAATTCAGAAATCCTGAGCAATGCCTGACTGTACAGTGCCACTGATTTAATCACTGAGCCACTGTCAGCTTTTATTCATGGAGTTAAACGGATAGGATGTATGTAACTATTTGTCTAACAATCAATCAGTCCTTCAGTAGGTTAAATTACTATCGGAAATGGAAAGGCACAAGGTTTGAATGGCAATTTTAGAAAAGAAATTTGTTAACTGCTTAATATAATTACTTACACAAATCATTCAAAAAACTTAATCATCAAAATGTGAATTACCTTAATTTTAATTAAATAAGAGTTTAATGAATTAGATACTATGAATCATTGGAAGTGCAAAACCAAGCCATTTCTGGCAACTCATGCTAGTTTGAAACACTTAGCATCACAGTAGATTAGTGAGGTCTCCACTTTGTTCATAGTCATAGTCATACCTTATTAATCCCTGGGGAAATTGGTTTTTGTTACAGTTGCTCCATAAATAATAAATAGCAATAGAACCATAAATAGTTAAATAGTAATATGTAAATTATGCCAGTAAATTATGAAATAAGTCCAGGACCAGCCTATTGGCTCAGGGTGTCTGACCCTCCAAGGGAGGAGTTGTAAAGTTTGATGGCCACAGGCAGGAATGACTTCCTATGACGCTCTGTGTTGCATCTCGGTGGAATGAGTCTCTGGCTGAATGTACTACTGTGCCCAACCAGTACATTATGTAGTGGATGGGAGACATTGACCAAGTTGGCATGCAACTTAGACAGCATCCACTTTTCAGACACCACCGTGAGAGAGTCCAGTTCCATCCCCACAACATCACTGGCCTTACGAATGAGTTTGTTGTTCTGTTGGTGTCTGCCACCCTTAGCCTGCTGCCCCAGCACACAACAGCAAACATGATAGCACTGGCCACCACAGACTCGTAGAACATCCTCAGCATCGTTGTAAAGGACCTCGGTCTCCTCAGAAAATAGAGATGGCTCTGACCCTTCTTGTAGACAGCCTCAGTGTTCTTTGACCAGTCCAGTTTATTGTCAATTCGTATCCCCAGGTATTTGTAATCCTCCACCATGTCCACACTGAGCCCCTGGATGGAAACAGGGGTCACCGGTACCTTAGCTCTCCTCAGGTCTACCACCAGCTCCTTAGTCTTTTTCACATTAAGCTGCAGATAATTGTGTTCCAGTTCCAGTTGTGCTGTGGCTCCCTTCTTCTCTCCTCTTCACAAAGAGAACATGTAAACATGGGGTTTCTTAATGAATTAAAATTGAAATCAGACCAATTGCAAAACAGAGTCAGTGTTTTTTTGGGGGGTAAACTCACAAATATCACTTCTAATTTGAATCAATTAATTTTTGACAAGTCTGATAGTTGTGGTGTAAAGATAAAAACACACAAGCAGTCAAATAACTGTAGCTTGGTTTGACAAATGGTATGTAACATTTAAAATTCTCAGCAATATTGTGCTTAGAATCTTATTAGAGCCCCCAAAAGACTCCTGATAATATTGACTCAATTTAGTTTAGGCCAGGGTGAAATGTGTATTGCCTAATAACTTCCAGCTTACTCACTAAGGTCCACTTTGTTTTCAGTAGGCTGGAAGGGTTCTGCTCGTAGTTTAGCCGTGTCCATTTTTTACATGTTAGGTGTTGATGGTACCAAGTCTGCTTTAGTCTCAGTTGTTAAGTCAGCTGCCAGATTCAGATGAGTAGAAAGTGGCTTCTGTTTCCCTCCTTTCTGATACTGAGATATTGGCACGGTTCTAGTCTTTTGAACTTCACCTGTTTTAATCAGTTCACCACTGGCCTCCCTGCCTACAGCTGTCCTGGGCTAAAGGTATGCATTCCCTTTCCTCAACTCACCAAAACTCTCCATCCTTTAAAGTACTCCTTGAGCTCCTGGGTGTTTCATAATTTGCTTTCACATGATTCATTGGCCAATTTTTCCTGGATAATGCCCATATCTATCACATTGAGGTGTTTATCCACATTAAATACAGGATACATAAATGTGAATTATTCTTGTTATGCTACTCAGATTACAGGATAAAGTGAGAAAATAGCTATGATAACAATAGAAAGATGTTTAACACAAAAACAATTTAAAGATTTATTTTCAAAGCCTAATATGTAAGGCGCTGTACTTCCTCTGCAAAACATCCCACTGTAAATAAGTGCCAGGCGTAATCCAAAAGCAAATATACAGCATTTCTTTATGTCTAGTGTATAATGTATCAAAGTGGGATAGGAAGACCAATAGATTTGTGATCTGATACACTTCTGCTGAGACCAACTAACTCCACGTGAGGCAGCGATTCAATTAGCTCAACAGCACAGGCAGCAGTATGCAAGACATCGGACAGGAACCGCCCCTTTGCAAAATCTGCTCAGAACAGTTTTATTTCTATGAAGCTTACTAGCATTCAGATAAAAGTAATTTGGAAACTACAATCAAGTACTGTTCAGCACTGAACATAAAGCTCAAATAATCAACTCAACATTTTCCTCTTCTTGACAGATCAGTAGTACATCAGTGCTGAAAGTGGATTCTGGACATCTCCCTCATTTTTACAGAATCGCAGACTATCCTAAATTGGGAACTTCAGACACAATAATTATTAATGTTCCATAGCCATAGTCCATACCTGCAACTATGCTGCTGCTTTTCATTTCTGTTTTATGTGGATAGAAAGTATATACTTTGTATTAAATCAGAGATGGCAACATGCATTGCAAGAAAGCTTGACCCATTGCTGCAAATCATCCTCCACTCCACTTCCGCCCCCCCCCCCACTTCCCACTTCCCACTTCCCACTTCCCAGAGACCAGGCACTGATTTCAATTCATCCATTTCTGACTCTGGTCGGGAACTGTCCTTCCAGAAATTATAGACCAGAGTCCCATTTTTATATTCAATGCTCAAATGAAATGTATCCAATTATGCACTCAGTTTGGAAAGCTTCAAGTTATTGAGCTGAACTCATGCTTTTGTTTCAAGTTTTCTGTTCATATAAGCACTCATGGTGGTTCCAATAAATGGCATAATCTTGTCCTGAAGAAGGGTCTTGGCCCAAAACGTCAACTGTTTATTCATTTCCATAGACGCTGTCTGACCTGTTGAGTTCCTCCAGCATTTTGTGTGCATTGCCCTAGACTTCCAGGGTCTGCAGAATCTCTTGTGTTAACAGTGTGTATGTGCATTTGTTTCCTTATTCTCTCATACTTTCTTTCAAGTAGTTTTAATCCTTTTTGTTCTTTTAATGTGATCATCTATAATCTCCACATTGGATTCCTTTCCTTCAACATCTAATGCTAGTTGATCTATCCTGGTATCTGCCCACAGACAGCAACGATGTTAGTCATCTAACTGGAGTGTAACATTTTTAATTCAAGTCATTGACTTACTTACCTTGGTTAAAATATTTATGGTAACATAGTTCTTAGGACTAAAATCAACATGTATTTTAGCAGATGTAGTAAATGATTTAATGCTAAAAATTATTAAGTTTCAATTGATTTTCCTTTATTAACACCCTGAATGAAATAAAACTGAACAATGAACTCCTGTGTTGTTCTCATTGTGATCCACTCAAAGCTCACTGATCAAAAGATTGTAGGAAGTATAAGAGGGAAGGAGTTCTACAACCTTTACATTCTGAGATGGATGGAGCAAATTAGAGTGTGATTGATGCTGAGTTTTGATTGCAAAGCAATGACAGATAATAAGCAGGCTTTCAGGGTAAGCAGTGAATGAATGACACTAATTGTTTGTTATATTTGCAACAGGCATTTTTTTAAATTTATGTAATTATTCATTGAGATACAGCATGGAATAGGCCCTTCCAGCCACACCGCCCAGCAATCCCCCAGTTTAATCCCAGCCTAATCACAGGACAATTTACAATGACCAATTGACCAACCAACTGGCAGGTCTTTGGACTGTGGGAGGAAATGCACGGGGTCACGGGGAGAACATACAAACTCCTTACAGGCTGCAGCAGGAATTGAACCTGGGCCACTAGTACTGTAAGCGTTGTGCCAACCACAACGCAACCCTGTCACCTCTATTGTCTTTTGTGCTAGAACATGTCTATGAATTAGAAGAACAGAAATGTACTGTTCCTTTTCTGGGGTATCTAGACCTATGTGAACAGTGTGTACCTCAAGCGATCAAATGGAAAATCATTAATGAGCAGTTCAGTCTGAATAAAGATGTGTCAGAATGTTGCATTCAACACCAATTCAGCTACAGAAAATGATACAAAGAATGGAAAAATAAGACTGGATTAATGGAGAGAGAGAAAAAGGAGAATTTTTCAAAAAAAAACAAAGATTAACTTTATATGTCACATGTACATTGAAATATACAGAGAAATGCATTGTTTGCATCAATGACCAACACAATCTGAGGATATACTGGGGGCAGCCTACAGCATTATTAATACATAGTATTTGTGCTTTTAAATCTCTGAAGGAAATTAAACAGAGAAAGGGTGAAGCTCTTTAATCATAAAGGATCATTTTCAAAAGTAGGGAAATTGCTTGATCATAATTAAGATTTACAATATTGTTAACAGGAATGGACATCCCCAAAGTTCTGCGAGTGGATTTAGTACATAATAACCAGTTAAATAGAACAACTTCATGCCATTCAATGTATTCAGAAGATGAATCTTTCAGTGAGATGTCGTCACACAGCTTCTGAGGGATATTTTAAATAGCACTATTTCCATTTCTTCATTTAACCACAGTGGTGCAATTACTTAAAATGGTTTTTGTTTTCAATGCAAGTTATTGATAAATAATTAGCTGTGCTGCTGTTCTTACTATTCAATCCAGTCCATTTTGACAAGAACAGGATAAAGTTTCTTAAAAAGAAAGGTGAAAACAATAAATCTGAAGTGACATATGTACTCAGGTTACTGACCTGAATTTTTAATTTTCAAACACTATAATCCTGTGGAGTGAGCTGGGATATGCTTAGTTTCCGCTGAATTCTGTAATATTTAAAGCAATGGCATTTCACATTTTTGTACTGATCCGATCAAAGTGTTTTATGAATAAACACAATTCCTCTACACCACAAACATCTGGAATTGTAAAATGTTTTACAATAATTACCACTCAGAACGTAGCAGCTGGGAGAACCATCAGTGTGCAGAAAGAATGAACAGGACTCTATGGATGGATGTGTGGTTGAACAGAATGAAAGGTGGATTCTACCGGAACAGTACAATGAATTGATATATCCAATTGGTAGTCTGTTCAATATTTGGAAAATTCTTAATTATAATTCCTCAGAAAAACTTCCACAGGAAGAAAGAAATTTCTCCTTAATCCCCTTTCCTGTCTTCTCAATTTCATTACTTTAAGCTTACCTTTTCCTCTAGTGGTACATTGAATGTGTTTTGCAGTCCAGTCTGCATACCCCATAAGCAACATCGAGAATGGTCAGCGTTATCAGAAAAAGAATGTTATGCTGCACATTTTGTGTAGTGAAGAACAGTAAAGCCAACAGCGATGGTCATTGCTTTTACACACAGAATCACATATCAGCTTCCAGAGCCTACACAGCCAGTATGAACAAGGAGATCAAAGTGTTACTGAAAGAGACTTCACTCTCCTGTACAATGGCCGCCGCAATGCACCTTGACTTTAGACTTGGTTCTGGTTTTGTGTAATGGATAGAACTGCATGTCCTGTTCTGTAGTTTCACAGAGTTGCCACTTCACACTTAAAAAGTTTGAAGCTGACTCTTGTCCCTTGATCTGATGGAAATCATAGAGCAAGGAACATGCTAGCCATAATGTTGCAGATCTATCAGTGTCAGTGTCCCTGCCATCTCAAGGCGGTCATTCTACACAGCACAACAACGGAGTCCTTAATATTAATTCAGGCTTCTATCTCCACAAGAAATCGCATCAACCAATACTGTTGTGTATTAACTATAGATAGAGTGTTAAGGTTGAGGGAGATACAGGTTTCCTGACAGCCTACCATGGACTCAGTGTGGTAGCTATATTCATCAAGATTCTGCCAAGTTGGTCAGTAGTAATTATAAATAATGCTTCCAAAAACTTTGTACAAGTAAAATATCAACAATCTAAATACAGGAGAGCCTGTCTGGCTTTGCTTTGAATACATTTCCCAGGCAACGATTCCCATCTCCGACAAATCTGTGCCATGGGGTCAACTCTTTCACCTCCTTGGCATAAGAGTTTTCATCACATCTCTGCTCATCCACTAAAATTGATCATTTTCATTACAGTGATGCAGCAGTTGGAGCTACTGCGGCCTCACAGCCGCGGTGATGCAGGTTCAATGCTGACCTCAGATATGTCCATTTCCTTTTAGAGATTCAGCGTGGAATAGGCCCTTCGAGCTGCGCTGTCAACAATACACTGATTTAACCCTTGCTAATCACAGGACAATTTACAATGACCAATTAACCTACTAACCGGTACATTTTTAGAATGTATCAGGAAACCTGAGCACCCGGAGGAAAGCCACACATTCCACAGGGAGGATGTGCAAAGTTTTTGCAGAAGACGGAATGATTGAACTCAGACCTCCAACACTGTAATATGTTGTGCAAACTCCTACGCCACTGTCTGTCGTTTTGGGTTTTGCATCTTCTGTCTGCAACTGAGTGGCTTCCTCTACTTCCAAACAAAAGAATTACTAAGCAATTAACAGTGTATTGTAAAGAGACTCAGAAAATTTATAGATCTACACGTGTCACTGGATGGTGAAATCATTACATCAGAAAAATGAAGGATGTACGCAAGCCACATGTGTTTACGAGTTGGTGAGTTGACTATTGCCCAGTGGCACTCACATCTACTGTGCTGAAGTGCTTTGAGAGGTTGGACATGGCTAGAATCATATCCTGCCTAAGCAAGGAGCTGGACCCTTTGCAATTTATCTATTGCCACATTAGGCCTACAGCAGAGGCAATCTCACTGGCTCTCCACTCGGCCTTGGCTCACTTGGACAACAGTAATACCTAACATGTCAGGCTGCTGTTTATTGATTACAGCTCAGTGTTCATTACTCTCAGTTCAAATCAACAAGCTCCAGAACCTGGGACTCTATACTTCCCTCTGCAGCTGGATCTTTGACTTCTTTACTGGGAGACCATAGACTGTGCAGATCAGAAATAACATCTCAACAATGGTGAGCCTCAGTAATGCGTGCTTAGCTCACTGCTCTTCTCTCTCTGCACCTACTATAGTGTTGCTGAGCACAGCTCAAACTTTATCTATAAATTTGCTGACAACACAAATATTTGCAAAATTTCAGATGATGAGGAGGAGGCAAACAGAAGTGAGATAGCTGTTTGAGTGGTGTCACAGCAACAATCTTGTACTCAGCATCAGTAAGACCAAGGAGCTGATAGTGGACTTCAGGAAGGGGAAGTCGAGAGAACACACACTAGTCCTTCTCAAGGGATCAGAAGTGGAAGGGCTGAGCAGTTTCAAGTTACTGGATGTCAATATCTCTGAAGATCTATCCTGGGCCCAACTTTTCTTTTATTGTTCATTCATTTACAGGATGTGGACACTGCCAGCTAAGCCAGCATTTATTGCCCATCCCTTGCTGCCCTTGAGAAGGTGGAGATGAACTGCCTTCTTGAACCACTGCAATCCGAGGTGTAGGTACACCGACAGTGCTGTTAGGGAGGGAATTCCATAATTTTGACCCAACAACAATGAAGGAACTGTGTTATGTTTCCAAGTCAGGATGGTGAGTGACTTGGAGGGGGATTTCCAAGTAGTGGTGTTCCCTGGTATCTGCTGTTTGCATCCTTCTACATGGTAGTGGTCATGGGTCTGGAAGGTGCTGCCTTAGGAACTTTGGTGTGTTGTTGCAGAGCATCTTATAGAAAGTATACACTGCTGCAACTCTTCATCGATGGTGGAAGGTTTGGATGCTTATGGAAGCAGTACCAATCAAGTGGGCTACCTTGTATTGGATGCTATCAAGCTTCTTCAGTGTTGATGGACCTGCAATCATCCAGGTGAATGGCGAGTATTCCATTACTCCTGACCTGAGCCTTGTAGATGGTGGACAGGCTTTGGGGAATCAGGAGGTGAGTTACATGCCACAGGATTCCTAGCCTTTGACTTGCTCTGGTAGTCACAGTGTTTATATGGCTAGACCAGTTCAGTTTTCTGTCAATGGTAACCCCCAGGATGTTGACAGTAGGGGATTCAGTGATGGTGATACCTCTGAATGTCAAGGGACGATGGTTAGAGCCTCTCTTGTTGGAGATGGTCATTGCCTGGCACTTGCATGGCTCGAATGTTACTTGTCACTTGACAGTCCAAGCCTGGATATTGTCCAGGTCCTGCTGCATTTGGGTATGAACTGCTTCACTATCTGAGGAGTCACAAATGGGGCAGAACATTGTGCAGTCATCTGCGAGCATCCCCACTTCTGACCTTATGACAGAGATGTCCTTATGTCATTGATGAAGCAGCCCTAGGACATTTCCCTGAGGAACTCCTGCTGAGATGTCCTGAGGATGAGACCATTGACCTCCAACCCCCACGACCATCTTCCTTTGTATCAGGTATGATTCCAACCAGCAAAGGGTTTTTCCCCTAATTCGCATTGACTCCATTTTAGCTAGGGCACCTTGATGCCATACTCGGTCAAGTGTTGCCTTGATGTCGAGGGCTATCACTTTCACCTCACCTCTGGTATTTACCTCTTTGGTCCATGATTGGACCAAGGAGGTGACGACATCAGGAGTTGAGTGGCCTTGACAGAACCCAAAATGGGCATCCTCAAGCAGGTTATTGGCGAGTAGGTGCTACATGATAGCACTGTTGATGACCCCTTCCATTACTGATGATTGAGAGTAGGCTGACAGGGCAGTAATTGGCTGGGTTGGACTTATATTTACAAATTGATGTAATTACAAAGAAGGCACGTCAGAAACTATATTTTATTAGGAGCTTGAGGAGACTTGGTATGTCACCCGAGGCTCTTGCAAATTACTATAGATGTTCCATGGAGAGCATCCTAATTGATTGCTCCACTGTCTGCTATGGAGGGGCCACTGTACAAGACTGGAAAAAGCTGCAGAAAGTTGTAATTTCAGCCAGCTCCATCATGGGCAATAGTCTCCTTAGCATCCTGGACAACTTCAAAAGGTCTCAAAAAAGGTGGCATTTATCATTAAGGTTTCCCTTCACCAAGGACAGGCCCTCTTCTCATTGCTACCATCAAGGAAGAGGTAAAGGAACCCGAAGACACAAACTCAACATTTCAGGAACAACTACTTCCCCTCAGCCATCAGATTTCTGAATAGACAACGAACACATTCATTCAGTATTTTTTCTTCTCATTTTTCACTACTTATGTAATTTAATTTTCTTTTTTATATATACTTCATTGTCATTCATAGTTGTCATTATGAATTGCAATGCACTGCTGCCGCAAAACATCAAATTTTATGACATATGCCAATGATATTAAACCAGATTTCTGATTCTGATTTATTCAAGATCTGCTATCCATTTAATAATAGTTACATCAGCACATGCTGCTGTCATAATTCAGGGGATACTTTGCATTTTTCTTCATCATGCAAACTGAAATAGAGCTGGGAATGAGCCAGGTTTCCTGCCTTCCCTGTGGGGTGCGGACAACCTACTGCTTATGACTATGCTGAGTACATGACAATCATCTCCTTACAGGCTGAGGATGCTTGTGCTGGGGTAGGAGTTCAGTACTTCCCACACACCATAAATAAATAGCATTTATCCATTTTCCACTATCTACTCAAGTTGAGGGTTGAAGTTAAATGGAACCGATTTTAACTGGTGGTGAGGGGTGAGATGGGAGGAAATTACTTCTTAGTCCTTCCTGTTCTTATTTCATTGACTACAGTTTCAAAACAAGGAAGGATGACCCTGAGGAGGCAGAGTCCTTTTTAAATTAGTACTCAGCTCCGATGACATGTTCTGAGGCTGTCTTCTTTAATCATGAGACTGCACGGGCACAGAGGTGACTTTCTCACCAGTCTATCCGGTCACCAAAAGAATGTAAAGCTTGCAGGGGCAGCATGAAAACTTGTAAAGGTTTCCTTATAATTCTGTAGCATATGTACTTCTGTGGATCCAAACCTCGCCCTCTTTTGCCCTTAGCTTCTGCAACACTCCCTCATCTCCGGAGTTCTATTTCCCTCCTGAGCTCCTTCAAGGTGCAGATCGTGATAAAACATACATACATCTCACGGGAGTGAATTCTGAGTAATCAATTTTCATTAATTGCTTATTGTAACCATAGTTTTGAATCACAGAAATAATGGCTGATTTTTCCCCGCAGGCTTTTATCACTGCCTTGGTTGAAATCCAGTCTAACACAAGGGACTTCACTTTGCAGCTTAACTGGTTTGCTGTTAATATGCATTGTGATAAATCTGCTTATGTCATTTGAATGTGAGGATCTGGTCTAGCCATGAGAAGAGAAGTAAGATGTGTAGAAAAATTTCAAAGTGCGTCCATGACACATAATACCAAGCTATTATGCAAAATATGACTTGAAAATTGCTACTACCACCTGCATTTGTAGAGTCACACGGGCAAAATAAAAATCCACTTACTTCCTTGAACACCAGTGTAAAAATGGTAAGAAAATACATGATGTCATATAAATTTACAATTCAAGCATTCGCAGTTTTCTGAGGAGGATTTGTAGAGAAGCCATATCAGAAATATTTCCCAATAAAAATCATCACATTTAGTCCTTAGTCACGTTTACCATATGCACACCATAGTTGGGTCTCTACAATGCAGTAGAGTAGAGTACACTCAGCTTCCACAGATTTTGGAAGCAGAGAGTAACATTCAGCTGCTGGGCACATGTGACTTAGGACAATTTTTCACTTATGTTTCTTTAAAATAACTCAGTTTCCTGAAAGAAATCTTCAGTAGAAAACTTTTAGAAAAGGTAAAACCAATAGTGCTTGCTGTTCTTTTACTAATTTGCAATAATTTCTACTTAATTTGGTTCATTCTTCCCCTAGGCCTGAGTCGACGGTAGTAGTAGTTGTTTCATTCTGCTATGAGATGCTCAAGTTATTTCTTTCGTCCTTTAACTTCTTTGGTCACTCTCATTTAAATTTAAAGACTTGTTGATATACAGAAGCTTGAATGTGGGAAAGATTCTTTATAACTTCAGTCTGGATTTTACCAATACATTTCCAGGGGAGATTTGATCATGTCCTATCAAACTAACCTCTCCTCACAACATAATAATGCCAAGTTTATATTTACGGTATATAGTATCCTTCATGCAGCTGAATATTTTAAGGTATAACAGAGGGAAAAAGACATTGATCAGAGCAATATAAAGAGATCTTTGGTCAGCTAACTCAAAATTTCAAAGAGATTTTTTTTAAAGAACATCCAAAAGAAGAAAGGACAATTAGAGTTTTAGAGAGGAATCAGAGAACTTAGAGAAATGGCTGTTGAAGGAGAAGTGTTTAAATCAAGAACATGTAGGTGGCCAGACTTGGAGGAGCTTAGATTTTCAGCGGGTTACTGGGAGAAGGGGTGCAGCTGAAGCTATGGGAGAACTTGGAATCAAGGACAAGTAGTTTAAAAAATAGGTATTGCATAATGGGGAGTAAATGGATGTCAATGAACACATAAATTAAAGAAAAAAGACACTAAGAGCCAGGACACATGCCACAGAAGTCTGAACAACTTCAAGCTTTCAGAGAATAGACTGTGAGAAGTTTGCTAAGGACTCATAGGAACGGTTAAGTAACAAGATCATAGTTACTGTGCCAGTGAACACATGGAATATGACAGCACAGTGGAGGAATAGGTTAAAGAAACAGAAAGGAGTCTGGGGTAGATCCTATAACACCCAAAGATGCTTTAACATTTTTAAAAATATATTTTCAAATAAGTTTTAGAATAGTGGTCGCCAACCAGTCGATCGCAATCGACCGGATGATCTTTGAGACTTTCCCAGTTTATCCCAAAAAAAAGAAAAAATAAATACACAAATACATTATGCCTGATAAACTTTTTGATGCAAATATGTAGTAAATTCTATTTTGAAAAAGGACCACTCGACAACTTCATGCCCAAAAGGAACAACTTTATCTAGGACAGTGAAACGATATTCGCATACAGAGGTTTTCACTAAAGTGCACTGGGCAGAAAAGACTGGAAGGAAAACCCCGCGACCCCTGAAACAATCTCTCTTTACAAACAGCTTTCTGTAGTGGGAGTATTGCTATATTACCATGATCCTAACTGGTATTAACTTATCGTTATAATGCTCACATTACCACTTCTCCCCCTTTAAATTCCAACATTCCCCAAATGTAAAAGAAATGGGAAACAAAAACAGTGGTGTCATTAGCTTGCATACCCCTAAAACATATACTAGTGTCTCAGTAACAGTTTACCAATACCAGGAAAGTTGAGGAGCTGAAATCAGGGTTGAAGGCTCAGCAAACATGCTGCTCAGAGGACGTGCATCGACAAATGTTATAGGACTTGTCACTCTGTGAATATTTTTCACGACAGTTCAGTGAATTCCTGGATGTAATACAAACAGCTCAGCTTGTTGTATTTGTCATAACGGCTTTCCAGGATTTTACAACAAAGGAGGACTTCCTCACTCTTTTGCACTTAAAGAACAAGAAGTGAGGATATTTACAATGAGTTTTAAAAAAATGTCTGTGAAAGTAACATCCCCATTCATAACGGAGGGGGAACATCGACTCAGACCATGACAGGACTGTGTCGGGCATTTTCATGCCTTACAAGGCGCAGATTGGAAGTCTGTGTGGGGCGCCACTCCTCACACAGACACTAGAGCAATGTACGGTTAAGTGCCTTGCTCAAGGACACAAACACGCTGCCACAGCATAGGCTCGAACCAGCGACCTTGAGATCACTAGACGAACGTCTTAACCACTTGGCCACGTGCCCAACAATTCATAAACTGGCGGCAATTACTACTGATGAGGCCCCAGCAATGCGCGATGTGCGTGTTGGGTTTATAGCACTGTGCCGTAATGACCCTGATTTTCTCAACTTCCTGAATTGTCACTGTGTGATTCATCAGCAGGCCTTGGCTGGGAAGGTCGTGGACTTTTCTCATATAATGATGCTGGTGGTCAAACTGATAAACTTGATTCGAGCAAAAGCACTTCAGCACCGCTTATTCAAAGCGTTATTGGATGAGCTCAATGCTGCTATGGCCTGTTTGATATGCTATTTACAGTGTTTTCTTGGTTGAATTAATTTGAAAGTTTGAGAAAAGCATTTTATGTAATTAAAATACAATTAGCCCAAATAAAGGGCCTCAAGTTGAAAGTACAATCTGAGCTGTTTTTTCTCTAAACGATTTAGTAGGTCGATCTTGCCTTTCGCTAAGGCCAAGGTAGGAGATCTTGGGTTTAAAAAGGTTGGTGACCATTATTTTAGAATTATTTAAATTCCTTGAAAATGTTTTTAAATGTCTTCTGTTGATTCCTCTATTCTCCTTTCTTCTTTTAATAAATATCTCTTTGAAACTTTGAGCTACCTGACCAAAGATCTCTTTATATTGTCCTGATCAATGTTTTTAAGGCAGTCCCAAGTCCTTTCTTTCCATGTGTTTGACATGAAAGAATCTTTTGCTGTTGATCAGTGTCAAAACACCAAATTAAATCCACAGTGATTTAATGTTGTAAAACAATAAAACATGAAAACTTCCGGGGTGGGGAGGGGGTGAATACCTGTTATAGGCACTGCATGCATGTGTAACATGCTGTAATGTTTCACTGCTAATGTAATGATTTCTCTGTAGCACAATGTTTGGGTTATGACTAGACATAACGGGGCTTTGGAATGTTGTTCTTTCTTGGGAGTCTGGAAGAGAGTTTTTCGCGGTCTTTTGCCGGGGAGAGACGAGGAGAGAAGGCGCAAGTGGAGAGAGTTGGTAGACCGCTGGACAGAGTGGACTTGGAGCAAGGGTCCGAAGGTCAGTGACGAATGAAGGAGGTCGATGGTGGACGAACGGTTTATCAGTGAGCTCCAACGTTTGCGCATTAGACTGTTTTGTGAGAATGGGACCTTTTTCTTTTTTTTTTGTTTTCTTTACTAACTACATAGTCAAATTAAACTTATAAAAGCTCAATTGTTTAATCGTATATTGTGCACTGTTTATTATTTTGTAGTACTGATTTGTAGCATCCACCCAAATGAGATTTCTGAAGTTTGGCCGGGCTGAGGGGCTGTTGCCCCCTATATTAAGCCACTAGCTGAAGTGAGAGTCATGTATGTGTGTATGAACACTGGGTGGAGAGGTTTTGTGAGGGGCGCTAAGATTGGTCTTGGTCTTTGTTCAGTGGGAGAAGGAGAAAGAAGATGCAGGAGAGAACCGGTCGTAGGATTTGATCCAGGGGGAATGGAGCCAAGGCATGGTCTACCTTGGTGAATATGGCTTATGGAAGATTTGATCTCCAATATGTGTACATTTGACTGTTAATTATAATGGACCCTTCTTGTTTTTTTCCTTTCCTTTCTTTACTAACTCTTTAGTTAAGTTAACATTCATAAATATATTTCTTTATAATTGTATGCAGTGTGATATCTGTTATTTCATGCTGATGGGGACAGTAAATCACACAGGATTCACACAAAGCGGGATTTGAGTGGGTGAGACATCCCAATCTCACAGACTTGGTGGGACCAAAGTTGTGTACACTCTAGAGATATGAAGCTGAAGAAAGGTGGGTTTGTCACTACGGAGTCCAGAGACTGCTAGCGAGGGGCTAACGAGCCGTTAATAAGACGCCGAGCAAAAAGGAGATACATGGGGATATATGCACATACATATATAAAAACAGTAGGACAGTATAGAACAGTACAGTGGTGCGGATGGTAGAGCTCCAGTTCAAAGTAAATTTATTATCAAAGTACATATATGTATGGGGTGTCAGGGAGGGGTAGCACCTCTGGTGGGGTAACATGTCGCGTCCTTTTCAAGGCAGTTAGTCCACCTTTGGTCCCCAGCTGGCACTCAGCCCTCACCTGTGGCTCCCTGTAGCTGTTTGCATGCGACAGCGGCCACACCCCGGGCAATGGCTTCGACAAGCCGGCTAAACCAGGTGAGGGTAGCCGACGGGTCTCAAACCTTCGGTGAGATAGGGAGTTGTCTATCCCAGCATGTGAAGACAGACTCCGGCGGATTGAGCGGACGAGACCAATGGAAGGTCCAACGGTCAAGAAGGCGGTCTCTGCAAGCGTCATGGAACGTGTAGAGCAGGACAAGACACAGAAGACGTCCTGGTCATCCACTGCGCCTAGTCCCATCTCCAGCCATCTCGACTCTGTCTTGCCACTGGATCCAGATGGGAATTGGGAAGAGAGAGTGAGGCTGACGCTGCGCAACTCTCCCTCACTTAAATCCAAATCAAGCGCTAGTCTCGACACCATCAATAATGGTGTCAAGGTCTTCATCGACATTGACAATGGATGAACAAGAACAAGAACAAGAAGAAGAAGAATGTCACCATATACAACCAAGATTCATTTTCTTCCAGGCATATTCAATAAAAAAAACTAGAAAAATAACTATAACAGAATCAATAAAAGACTGCACCAACTTAGGCGTTCTCACAGTTTCTGTGACATTGGCTCTACCCTGACCTCAGGTACTTTCTGAGCAGAATTTGTATGTTTTACTTGTTTCTTCCGTGTGCCCCAATTTCTTCACCTATCTCAAGATTTTTGGATTGCCAAGTTTGCTCACTGTAAATTGGAAGAATCTGGGGGTGGAGGAATTTGTAGGAATCTAGGGAAAATAAAAGTACTGAAGTAAAGCTATTTATATTATTTCATTATAAACTGTGCGTGACATTTGGACGTGGAGTCAAAGACTATGGACCAGATTTGTGACACAGTCTTTTGTTCTAGAGGTTAACTGTCTGTGGGGAAAAATAATCTTGATCAGTCACAACTTCTGAAAACCACTTCTTTGGTTAATTTTCAAGTGTTCTAAGTTGCAAGAATGGATAGTCATCTTTGAAGAGCACTGTACGTCGTGAAAGCTAGTAGAGTTGTGAAGGCCCGTTTGAGCAAGTTCCTCTTCAGGGACAGGCACTCAGCTTGTACACTTTGAAGGCCTTTCTAGTTCCAAATTCAAGCAGGATATGCTTCTCCGTCCTGCAGCATTTATTCACAATCACTTCTGAGACTTCTGCACAGTAGTGAGCAGAGTGGACATCAAAATCAAACTAACCTTGCCAGCAGATCTCTTTGGAACTATTGGTTAAGGGAATGACTTTAGAGGCCATTAAGCTGTGGTCAAACTTACTTTGATCATTTTGGTTTCCAGACCAAATGCACCATTAATAAATGCAAAATATTTATTTTCCTTCTTTCACCTCTGTTAAGCATATTCTGCACCAAAATCTCAGATAAATATTCTTGGAGCATTCTTGTAGCAGAATGAGCAACATGTACTTGCAACACTGGGTCAAAACCAAGAAAGATATGAGATTAGTTTCCGAGCAGAGTGGCAGAAACCATTTTTACTGGATGGTGGCTCAAGTATGTGGTCTCTTAGTTCCTCATGGTCGGAGGGAGAAAAGTTAACCAAACTATCTACAGAGCTAAAGGGTAATCAAGTTCACACTCAGCTGAGACCCTTACCCTTCTCTTATCTAATAATGTTCATTCAGATTTTTACCTGAAAAGTATCTGTTTAGCTAGGATAACTCCCATTCTTCTTTGGCAGTATTTTAGAATTAAGGATAACTTGCTTCCACTGCAGATCTGTAGATTCAGAAGTGGCTTTTGAGACCAACGTGGGACCCACAGGTTTTGCCACAGGTGGGACAGGAGGTGTTAGATTTACACAGCAACTTCCTGATTTATGCTGTATTACAAGTCATTTTGCACTGTGAAGATGCACTCACCAAACTGATCATACTTCTTTCAATTCCACAAAGGCTTTTATTCCATCTTTTGGGGCTGGTTCAGATCAAAGCAAAAAATACATTGTTTTTCCATTCAAACATACCACAAAATTAACTTCCTTAAGCACAATAATTTAAGTATCTGCTTTCAGGATCGCATGTTAGCCAAAAATGCCATGACATCTTCTACTAATTAGCAAAATGGACCAAAACTGACGGAGGGCTACCTGCTAGTAGAAACATAATATAAAATTAGCAGGCAAGGTTATGAGAGGATAATGAGGGAGAGGGATTGCAAAAACAAAATTCTGATATCTTTTGTTCATCAGAGAATGTGGTTGTGAGAAAAATACGTTGAATTTATAATGTCATTGTAAATCCCCAAAGAATTCACTAATGTCCTTTGCGAAGAAAAATCTGCCATTGCTTACAAGTTTGGCCCATAAGAGGCAGAGATAGAATGGATAACCAGAGGCTTTTTCCCAGTGTGGAAATAGCTAAAACAAGGGAATAGAATTTTAAGGTGATTGGAGAAAAGCACGGAAGGGATGTCAGAGGCAAGTTCTTTACACAATGAGCAGTGGGTGCATGGAACTCTCTGATGGGGTGGTGATAGAGGCTGATACATTGGGGCATTTGAGAAACCCTTAGGTAGGCACATGGATGATAGAAAAATGGAGGGTTACATAGAAGAGAAGGGTTAGATTGATCGTAGAGTAGGCTAAAAGGTCAGCACAATGTTCTGGGCTGAAGGGCCTAAACAGTGTTTGACGTTCCATGTGTAGTTTTACTACCACATCAAGGTAGCTAACTGGTTTCTGAAGTGGCTGAACAAGACATTCATTTCCATAAAACTGCTGTTACTGCACAGATTGAAACAGTTCATAAAGAATGTTTGTGATAGTCAAGAATTGAAGTTGCTGCTATACACTTAGCAATTGTTTTTAGTTTGATTATTTAATTTCTTTATAAACAAAACCACTTAAAAATAGTATATTCATCAAGAAAATCAAAAGATTTTCTTCTAATCTTTTCCAGTTATGTGATAGTGGCTGCAATTTACTTGCTATAACATGGCTTATTTGCACACATCAAGATAGCACCATTAAATATAATTTCAAAGCTTAATTTTTGGCTTGCAAATAATCTTAAAATATTAACTAAATGGCAGCATATGACTGGCAATGGATCACTTCTAAAACCACATCAATGACTCCTTTCCAATGTTTGGGAAGGAATTAAATAATCAGACTGAAAATATATTTGCCATGAATATTTCATCTGATTATACTTGAATTTCTAACTGTATCACACATACACAGCAATGGTTTGATACTTCTCAGGGCAACTAGCAACATACAATAAATGGCAGCCTAGCACATTCCAATAATCAATTTACAGCAAACAAGCTAAATTAAATAGCGTCAGCATTGGGATGAGTGTCTGTGGGGGTGTGTGAGGGTGTGTGTGTGGGGGAAGGTAGAATAAATTCCACCTATTCTATTGTTTTAAAGTTGAGTTTATCAAAAGGACAGCAAACCCATTTTGAGATCTATTCTTAGACATAAACAGTTTTGTCAGTTAGCTAAAATCAGGGACAATCGTTTAAGTTAATAGTTTCCTGAAAGGAAGGATTTGTGTCAGTGCATGCAGACACTGAATCTAAATCAATTTTTTAAAAAAGCAGCCACTGTATCAGGTAAACACAACAGAAAAACGTGATCATGACATTTAGATCCATAAAAGATTGATAATTTATTATGTTCTTAGTTGTGTGTGAAGGATAGGCCTTATTTCTTTAAACAAATGAAAAGTACTCTGGAGATTAGCTGAATAGAAACAAACCTCCCCATTAAATCCAGCCTTTCCAAAGGCAAAACTGTAATTTTGCATTCAATATATAAAGAACAAAGTATGCAAAATCTACATACCTGTATACCAAAGAATTATAATGGTAATGATAATGAAAATGAAAAAAGAACAAAATCAGTGCTGAAAGATGAAGCTGAATGCCAAATCATCATTTTATTTAAATGCCTCTATTGTTAAGAAATGGGTTTCTTTGAAATTCAGTGCCACAAACAAGCTGAAGCTTACATCAGTGCCTGTAATTTTTTGAAGTGTACTTTCCCAATTGTTCATTTTTTATACAATGAATATTCTTCTCTAATACAGTAAGATAATTGGGAACTTTTTTTAAATCAATTACGTTGTTTTATTTCAACATTGAATACATATATCATAACATTTTACTCTCTTTTAACCTTGCTAACCCACTAAAGAAATCATTAAAAAAATCAAAGTAATCATGTAAAATACCCTGTAGAACAATTTTAAATAAGACCAGAGGGATTAATCTCTCACCTAACACCAGTTATACATTTCCTGGTAATTATTGCACCTAAGTTTGTGAGAAGTTGCTGTGTGCCACAATTCCTACTACACAATAGTGTGTAAACTTTAATAGTACTCATTGGCTAAAAATTTCTTTAGGATATCCTAAGGGATTCTCAATAAACGTAACTCTTCCTTAACTTACACATAATGTCACATAAAATCGCTTTGAAATACCTCAAATCACTTTGTATAAAGTGTAGAAATAGAGAAGTTGTTAATGTGTTGACCAATAGGTCAGCCACTCTGCACACATGACTTCCATCAAGCACAGAAAAATGCTATGACTAGTTAATCTGTTCCTCATGATGTTAAAGTGAAAAATTATACAAGATAGCAGAGGTTGTGATGTTTCAGATCTATCTCAAATGCTTCAAATTCTCGCTCAGCCGAAGTACAATGCCCACTATAATGCAGTACTGCGCAGGAATGCCAAGTGTTTAAGTGGAATTAGGGCTTGAGTTCACAATTCTCCGAGTATAAATCACTGAAACTACCAAATGAGTTAAATTTGCAAATACAACATCACAAGAACTGCTAGCTTCATCTTCTTATAGATTCATAGATGTATACAACACGCAGTGAGGCCATCTGGCCTACCACATCCACTCTGACCAGTGGGTACTCAACCACACTAATCCCATTTCTGAGCACATAGCCCATAACCATTTATGGCTAAAAAGATCAAGTTCTCATTTAGATACTTCTTAAATGCCTCTTCCGCCATTCTCTCAGGCAGTGCATTCCAACTATTCGCCACTTTATGTGTGGAGAAGGCCCTGCTCATATCCCCACTGAATCTTTTCCCCACTGCTCTACTCTCTACATACACATGACTGTGTGGCTAGGCATAGCTCAAATACCATCTATAAATTTGCTGATGATACAACCATTGTTGGTAGAATCTCAGGTGGTGACGAGAGGGCGTACAGGAGTGAGATATGCCAACTAGTGGAATGGTGCCACAGCAACAACCTGGCACTCAACATCAGCAAGATGAAAGAGCTGATTGTGGACTTCGGGAAGGGTAAGACAAAGGAACACATACCAATCCTCATAGAGGGATCAGAAGTGGAGAGAGTGAGCAGTTTCAAGTTCCTAGATGTCAAGATCTCTGAAGATCTAACCTGGTCCCAACATATCGATGTAGTTATAAAAAAAGGCAAGACATCAGCTACACTTCATTAGGAATTTGAAGAGATTTGGCATGTCAACAAATACACTCAAAAACTTCTATAGATGTACCGTGGAAAGCATTCTGACAGGCTGCATCACTGTCTGGTATTGGGGGGGTGGGGGGGCGCTACTGCACAGGACTGAGAGAAGCTGCAAAGGGTGGTTAATTAGTCAGCTTCACCTTGGGTACTAGCCTACAAAGTATCCAGGACATCTTCGGGGAGCAGTGTCTCAGAAAGGCAGTATCCATTAAGGACCTCCAGCACCCAGGGCGTGCCCTTTTCTCACTGTTACCATCAGGTACACACTCAGCAATTCAGGAACACCTTCTTCCCCTCTGCCATCTGATTTCCAGATGCACATTGAACGCTTGGAGACTGCCTCACTTTTTTAAAATATACAGTACGTATTTCATTTTTTTGCACGTTTTTAATCTATTCAATATACATATACTGTAATTGATTTATTATTATTTTTCTCTTCAATATTATGTATTGCATTGAACTGCTGTCGCTAAGTTTACAAATTTCACGTCACATGCCGGTGATAATAAACCTGATTCTGATTCGGATTACCCTAAATCCGTGTCCTCCTCTTTTGTCTACTTCTAACTTGGGAATATGTTTCCTGCAGTCTAACCTCTCTATACCAGATATTTTTATATACATCTATCATGTCCCCTCTTAACCTCCTCCACTCCAGACCTAGCTTCACCTAAGTGAAATCCTCCACCCCAGGCAATATCCTGATAGTTTCAGTATCCCTTCGACACAGTATCATATTAGTATACCTATACCTTATGAAATCATTTTAAACTTGTCCACCCTATTTTTACAATGTTTGTATAGCAAAATGGAAACCTGATCATGGCATAGTTAAATGTCAATTCTGGAGCTAAAAATCACATTTACCTGTGATGATGTAAGCTAGGCTCCCTCCCACTGCAAGTTACACATTTTTAAAGGTGTTATAGTAAAACATACATTTTGGATATTCAGTTCTGAAGGTACAGAAATGAACACGTCCCTGTCCTAATGTCTACAGTTTTGGCTGTAGTGGCATCAGCGCTGGATTACAAGGCGAATGGTCCTGAGTTCGAGTCCGGCCGGGTCCCATCCTTGGAGCAGCAGTATCTGTGTGTAAGAAAGGTCTGCCACTCTACTTCCAAAAACCCAGTGGACAGCTACACTATCCATAGGGTTGCCATGAGTTGACGACAACTCAACAGCACTCAACAACAACCTACAGTTACTAAAACACTCCTGACTCCTGCTTCTTATTCCACGACTATTTTATTTGCAATGATTTCAAACACATTTTCATAAACATTAAGTAGCCTAAATAAGCATTTACTTCTGAGTCAATTCACAACAAAGCCATATATTTAAGTTAACCAAAAATCTATGCTGAGATTTAGTTAACTTCACACATAGTTAATAAATCACAGTACTAAGAAAAGATAAGAGGCCAACCTAAGTGTTCATTTAGCTTTCCTTCTTTCATCACAATAGATTCACCTGCACACTAAAATGCAGATGGTGCATTTAGGTGGTGCCTTTCACATTCTCAAAGCATTCCAAGTCCCTTACAGCCAATAAGGTTTTTTTTAAATATAAGATATGCTGAATGTCACTTTGTTAAATAAGTGCAGCATATGTAAACATCCCACAAAGCACTAAAGTAAATGACCAGCTGCAGAAAGTTACTGTCTATTACATGTACTAAACTAGCGGCATACAACGCATATCCAGCCTATCAGGATGATGTCAGGTTCAGGATAAGGTTGGGTCAAGTATCAAAGTATTCTAAGTCCTCAGGCTCAGTCCCGATAGGCCAGACAAATGCTTTAGAAATGAGGATATTAAGGCTCAGAATTTCATATAGTTAGCTAAACCAAACCAAACAGGACCTAACCATGTGCCAGGTTAAAAACAGACTTGGGCTCAAAGCTAAATACACAGTATCATGGTATATCCGTATAAGACTCCATTTCCACAATTCTACTAACTTCATTGAAACAGAATGTTGGAATCAGAGCTCAGATCACATATATCATCACATCACATGCTTAACATTGTGATACGAAGGATGGATTCCTACCTCCTATTGGTTGAAGTATGATGGTCAGTCAGGAATCTGGAATTAAAACCGTGGATTTTTAAAAAATAGTGCCACGTCTCATTTGTTCTAACTTTCTGTATTCTGTTACAGCCAATTCTATCTATGCTAATATACTCAGCGGCCACTTTATTAGATACCACCTGTACCTAATAAAGTAGCTACTGAGTATATGTTCACAGTCTTCTGCTGCTGTAGCATTGTAGAGTAGTGGTGAGCACAACGCTTTACAGTACCAGAGCCACACCACCCCAGCATCCCCCAACAAACCTGATTAACGCTAACCCAATCATGAGGCAATTCACAATGACAAGTTAGCCTAGCTTTTGACAGGGAGGAAACAAGAGCACCAAAGAAAAACCCACGCGTTCCACGGGGAGGATGTACAGACAGCGCCAGAATTGAACATTGGATTCTGGAATGCACCAAGCTGTAACAGCATCATGCTACCCACTACACTACCATGCTGCCGCGTCTCTCCCTGGAAATCCAAGTACACTAATTCTGTTGGTTCCCCTTTATCCATTCTCTTCAGCATGTCCTCAAATAACTTTCAAACGCAAGTTAGACTTCATTTAAGGATCCAGCTCTGATTAATCTACATGCCATGATTAATGATTCCAGAACTTTTCAGTAAATTGCTTTCTAGGATAGGGCTTAATGTTTGCATTTTTCCAACGCACTGGAAACTTTCCAGAGTCCAGGGAATTTTGGAATCTTCAACCAAATCATCCACTATCTCTATTGACACTTGTATAAAGACCCTCAAATGTGAGTAAAGAGGTCTAAGGGACTTCTCCACCCTTGGTCCAATTTGTTTGTCAGGTTTTTTTTTCTTCTAATGGACTTCTACTTAGTCACCTTCATTCTCCTTGATAGCAGTGAAATAAGACTCCACTCCCTCAAAATCCTTAAGTGACTGTTGAAAACTGTCTTTTCCTCGAGAGTGGGAACACAGGATAATTCTCCCTTCTTTCTAGTTCAGGGGCACTGAGGAAAAGTCCAGAAGTTGATTAGGCTGTGATCAGCTGATCACCAGGCAAAATGGCACCAGTGAACCCCGATGACACGTTGCGGGCAGCTTAAAAAATTTCTTAACATACTTCTTCTGAACGACTCTCACTGCAAACTGCAAGATTACTGTAGCCTGTAATTTCCCTTTAAGTAAGGTAGTTCTGAATCATCTTAACAAACTAGTGATTTCACAATCTTCTAAAGGACTTGGCAGACTTAACTCTCAAGCATGCAGGTACAGCACCTTTAAATGGATGAACGTATATCACCACGGCCATAAGAGAGGGAGGTGGAGAGGACTCCAAGCCAGACTAAAACATTGAGGCAGGAAGCTCCCATCTTGATTGCAAATGTACAATTGTTGGAGACTAAGGGCAAGATTGCTGGACTGGAGGGAAGTGAAGAATTGCTGTGTTCTCTGCTTCATGGAGCCATGGCTTACTCTGTTCAAGCTGGATACATTGGTAAGACCCGAGGGCTTCCTGACACACAGGATGGACTGGGCTGCTGATGCAGAGATTTTCACAATAAACTCTTTGTGGTACTCCAATTCAGCAGTCTTGCCACACTCTTGTTCCCCAGACCTGGAGTACCTAATGATTAAGTGCTAACAGTTTCACTTACCAAGAAAGTTCTCCTCCTTGATCCTGACCACAGTTTAAATACCACCAAAGGCAAATGTTAAACAGCCACTTACAGCACTGATTACCATGATCAACAAACAAGAAACAGCCTACCAAACATCTTTCAAATCATTATCAGAAACTTCATTTAGGCTTATTTGAAGAAATCTCCGCCCAATTATCATCAATCTATTACCTGCAGCACCAGGGTTCCGAACACACTACCACTGCTATAATACAATTAGGAATGTATTACCTGCCTAGACAACATTTCAGGAAATTTGGTCACTTGGCTGGCCTCCTCCTGCTTGCATACAGGCAGAGGCTAAAGAGCAAGTCTCCAGAGGTAAAGGACAACAAAGAGGTGGTTGTGGGAGGCAGACAATTGGCTACAGGATTTGTTCGAGTCAGTGGACTGGGCCTTGTTTAAGGACTCAGGGGATTTGAACAAATACACCATGGTTGTCACAGTCTTTATAAAAACAATCGTACATGAGTGTGTCCCCACAAAATTATTCAGAGTTTTCCCCAACCAAAAGCTTTGGATGAACCATGAGATCTGCAAACTGTTCAGTAACATTCAGGTCTGGTGGCCAAGTAAAACACATGAGGTCCGGAAAGCCACGTCACATGCCAAGTGACAATTCTGGACCAAACTTGAATCACTGAAGGATGATCAATAGCTGTGACAGGGCTTGAATGCTATCACCTGCTAAAAAGTGAAACTAAGTCGGTGACAATGAGGCTTTCCTCCCAGATGAGCTCAATGCCTTTGATGCTCACTTTGAACACCAAAATATCAAGGCACCTTCATGACCTCCCAGAGCATATAATAAATTTACTTCGAACTCTGAATTTTGACTAAGCTTATGTATTAATTACACTTCTGACCTGTAGGGTTCATATTATACTGGCAAAATGTTTTAGTTACTGAAAGTCAGAACACAATCACTTACAAATTTTTATTTAGTTAAATGTATAAGAAATCTATAATAGTGTTCTGTATTCTGTAAGTGTTCTGTATTTCTTGATAACCATTCCTTTAATGGTTCACAGGTGTACAATGCTAGACAGTCTGAAGTCTATATTCTTGAAACAGAGGAAACTATCTCCAACAAACATTCCAAAAATGATTAGTGACACACCTGCTTCTTCATTGTATTGACAGTTTGCTGGGCTAAAGCTGCATAAATATGTACATTAATGGAGAGTACTTCATGGTTTTGGAATCTTAAGCACTCCTCTAGAAATAAGAATGAAGTAACTTTAAAAAGCTTTTCCATCAAACAGCAGTTATCTCTTAAACACACAGACACATTCAAATGCACAGCTCACATAAAACTTTCCTGAAGACTGCCAACAGGAAAAATGTGAGGTATTTAAATGTAAGATTGTTTCGGTCAAGAGCATTTTCTCCTCTCAGACTTCAACTAAATATGGGATTACTGTCGAAAAAGCTTCGGTGCAATGTATTTTCCTTAATTAAAGTTCTCAGCCAAGAAGACGATTGCAAGAAACAGAAAATGTTGGAAAAATTCAGCAGGTTACGTAGCATTTGTGCAGAGAGAAAGAGTTAACATTTCCGGTCCAGTTCATGGAATTCCAGCTCAGGTTTGAGAACAGCAACCAGTCTTCACAAGTTAAATTAAATTCAGTCAGTGGAAGCCAAGATGTGGCAAGAACGGTTGACAATAATTCCTTCCCACTGATATCATGTATCACATTGCCAATCAGCTTTTTAACAACAAATTAAAGCTAAAATCAGACAATGGATATGGATGAACAAATATTAGTTTTATAGTTATAATTTTTCAAAGTATAGTCCAAATAGATTAACTTAAATTAACCTGACTTCCTTGTGTAAAATACTTATTTGCAAGTACTCAAGATAAATTTAGCAGTATTGTTCATCACTGCTTGAACAATAAACGACCAGTATCAGGGCATCAGCTGGTTCTGCATTTGCAATGTGTACAAATTCTCAATACACAAGATAACGTCAGAACCTCCAATGTTTGCTATGATTCAGTAGACATTTCTATGCATAAATAAGATCAGTGTGATATTAGGTGCAAATGGTGATGGACAACTTACACAGAATTCCACATTTTCAATTTCTCCTTTGCTAAATTTACAAGGGTTCCCCAGGCTACAGAAAATATGACTTATGGAAATTGTTCCATGAACCCTAGTATTCAGGAACCAATAGCATTCTCTCCCTTTTTCATGATACCTTCTGATATAAACACAAGTGATGTGACCTCTGCTAATATTATCATTCTTGCCATTCATTGTCAATGAGGATCCTTCTGGGTAGAAGAGAGACTTGCATTTTCTTCCCCAAATTTAGAATTCAGTATTCGCAGTTCACAGTGGAGTTTCCTCAAGAATAAACAATTTTGTCCAGTGTGCATGTTTGAGGCTGAACTGCCAGTCAATTGTAACTTTAATTTTTTACCCTACTCCCAAAGACTTCTCTGCAATAGGCCATTGACACTGTTCTAACGGTGTTCAGAGCATGTTTAAGCATATCACATCATTTTTTGATTGAGGACTTCAAGAACTTTACCATTGAGCAGTTTTGATTATAACGGTTTTCCTGGATGGCAGCTGTTGGCACGATTTTAGCATGCTGTACAAGCCTGTGACTTAGCCTCACTTTAACACAGGCATTGCAGTCTACGTCACCACAAGATGTAGGAGCAGAATTAGGCCATTCAGCCCATCATGTTCCACTATTCCATCATGGCTGATCCCGGATCCCACTAAATCCCATACACCTGCCTTCTCGCCATATCCTTTGATGCCCTGACCGCTCAGGAAGCAATCAACATCTGCCTTAAATATACGCATGGGTTGGCCTCTACCGCAGTCTGTGGCAGAGCATTCTACAGATTTAATACTCTCTGGCTAAAAAAATTCCTCCTTACTTCTGTTCTAAAGAGTCACCCCTCAATTTAGAGACTGTGCTCTCTAGTTCAGGATACTCTCACCATAAGAAACATCCTCTCCACATCCACCCTATCTAGTCCTTTCGATATTCAGTAGGTTTCAATGAGATCCTTCCGCATTCTTCTAAATTCCAGTGAGTGCAGGCCCAAAGCTACCAAACGCTCCCCATATGTTAACCCCTTCCTTCCCAGAATCATCCTCATGATCCTCCTCTGGACTCTCCCCAATCACAACATTAAAAGAGGAACTGGCTGATGTAATGGAAAAAGAAAATGCTGCAGCCGCTGGAGATCTGAAAATAAAAATGGAAATTGCAGGAGATAGGTAGTGTGCAAGGTGACATCTATAGAGGTGAAACATTTCAGCCCAATGACCCTTCCACCCTGGAGTGTTAATAATCTGCAACTCCATAGATACTGATGTTTCCAACTTCTAGGACCAAATCACAGCCTTGGAATACAAGAATGTCCCTTTAGAACAGAAATGAAGAGGAATTTCCTTAGCCAGAAGTGGTGAATCTGTGGGATTAATTGGCTGTAGAGGCCATGGCACTGGGTGTATTTAACTTAGAGGTTGAAATATTCTTGATTAGTAAGGGTGCCAGGTGAGAAGGCAGGAGAATTGAACTGAGTGGGAAAATAAATCAGCCATCATCAAATGGTAGAGCAGATCTCATGGGCCAAGTAGTCTCATTCTGCTCCTCTATCTCATGGTCTTATCATGTGTTCTTCTGTCCTCTGCCTTTTGTTCTAACACTGAATTTTCTTGCATTTTTCTTTTTGACATATTCTTTCCCTGCCTTGTGCCATCTTCAAATGTTTAATGGGTCTAATTTTTTCCACTTCTGATGAAAAGTTTTTGACATCAAATTTTAAGTTGGATCCTCTCTTCATGACTGCTGTCCAATGTTGCTGATATTTCCACCATTTTTTACTTCCAGTCAAGATAAACCAAAATACCCTTGCAATACGTTAACTCACAAGTGTGCCATTGTGGTCGATCTCCATAAATATTTTCAAATTAAAAACCTGCAGCAGGCAGAGTAATTATTATCCCTATAGTATCAAGCCATCAGTGTCTACAAAACTTACAGATAATAATTCTAAGTTTCAGCTTCAAAGGTTTAATAAACAAATCTTTAAGAAAGAGAAGGAATGGAGAATAATTAGAAGGCTAAATTTATATTACACCTAGGGACTATATTACTCTCTTTTATTTTGGATCAGTTTAAGCACTATCTGTAGATATATCCAAGAAAAACTTCAATATCTGTGTCTCCTTGCTTCAATATTGAGTGGATATGCACCTGATAAACAATAGCACACACAGCTTAGCATTAATATTAGAATCAGGTTTAATATCACTGGCATATGTCGTAAAATTTGTTGTTATGCAGCAACAGTAGATTGCAATCCATACTAAAAACTGTAGATTATAGTAAAAATATGCTCGACTGTACCTCTTCTTAGAGATGCTGCCTGGCCTGCTGCGTTCACCAGCAACTTTGATGTGTTGTTATTGTAAAAATATGCTTGCTTATTTCCTTGAAATATTTCTATAATTATCTAATCCAGGATTAATATGCAGTCAAGAAAAATTGTTCATAAAATTCAATGCATTTAAGAATAGGAGAACTAGTTATTTAACTCTAAGCAATGGGGCAGTTACAAGTTTAGTATTTAGGTCTTATCTCTTTTTTGTTTTCTTCAAAATGTCAACATTTCAGATTTATTTAAACTTGCTGCTGATTTGACTCTTAGCAAAAGAAAAATTATCATGCAAGGAAATATTTGCTTGGCACATGTTGTTACCAAAGTAAAAATATTTGTTACTCAGCAATTTGATTACAATGCAGTCTAAACTTAAAAACTGAAATAATTCAAACAGTATTCTTACAATGTGCTCTTTGGTCATGATCATTTTTCTTTCCATCTATTCTTCTGATTCATTTTGAGCAGCAGGCCAGTGATTGCCTTGTCACTTGGGTCAGTGTGTTTATTACACAAGTATAGCCTCTCTCAGGTTGCTGGCATATGTAATCTTCTCTTCCCAGATGTGGGCAATTTATGACTGAAGTTTTAGAGCTTTAGCGTGGATACTATCTGCACTCAAAGTCTTGTTTTTGTTGTATATGGCCTTTTTGATTTCTTTTTGGTCAGGAGAGGTGATAAGGCACCACCAATTAGTTTCCTTTTGGATGCCATCAAGGGCAATCACAACAACAGGGATTGAGAAAATCTTCAAAGTCTTACTTCTAGTGGGTACTGGCTACTTCTTGATCTTTGATAGGTTCGCTGCACTCTTGGCTCTGAGTGGGTTGGTTCCCTGCGGTTTGGGTCATGCAGGGTTTTGAAAACACTTAAGAACCCATGCAAGTCATGATTGGTGCTGAGTGCTGAATTATCTTTGGCATCTGCTCTGGCACCTGAGATGCAGATATACTTTTGCAGTCTCTCACTTAAGTGACAATGTTCTCTAAAAGGTGATAGAGTCTGGGTCATGCGATGCCATGAAAACTTGCATTTGCCTCTCTGATGTAGGTTATGAAAAGATAAAAGTGTCTTATCAGTAAACTTTGATGGATTTGGCCTTCCCAAATCCCTCCATTCCGATTACACCATGTTAGAGGGTTGCATTTTTGCACTGAAACTGCCTCCCCCTCCTGGATGCAGACCAGGTTTTTTATGAGGTTGGCAATGAAGTTCTTCTTGGTCTCCACTAGAGAACAGAGGTGAACCAAACCTCAGTGACCAAGCTGCTGGGCGCTCATTGACACTTACATTTTCATTATTCTAGTCTCCAAGCCATGTTGACTTGCTCACTGGTGTATGCAATGAATCATTCAAATAAACGTAATCCACCGATCTGGCCCTGCTGTACATTACAATTTTATGAGCAACCTCTATCCCTTATCCTGCCACATTGCCACCACCACCAAATAATAAGTCTAAAGCAAGACCCTGGAAAAGAATTCTCAGGAGCCACTTCTAAGCAAAGCCAAACATCGGTGATGAAATGTACCATCCTGTTCAGAGTGCCAGCATAGCCTTTGGTCTTCTGGGCCACACAATGTTTGAAGCCTGACTCTTGGTAATCCCAATCCCTTGACCAGTCATGGTGGAGTTGGAACTCAGAACTTTTGCTGAGTCCACATGCAAGGAGCTATGCATATACAGAACAACTGTGCCAGCTCACAAATTACTTGCCCTTATGACTTACTGGGCACATCCTGTCAGGTGCGGCAGAGTCTGAGGATCCCACACTGGCCTCATCGGTTACCTCAGAACTCACAGAACTGGTGTGACAGTGGATGGAAACAAGTCAGCTTTGATCAGAAAGGGCTATGAAGAATTAGCAAGAAAAGAATTAAAAACTATAGCCTCCTTGTTATGAGAACACTTTTTAAAAAGTCTATCAAATTACACTGTGGCCCTCAATGGCACATTTAACATTGTCATCAACATCTAAAATCTACATAACCTTCATTGCTTATTACTGAAGACCAATGTATACGTAGGCGGCCTTTGTATCTAGATATTAATATGGGTATAGGTCAGGATGTCATCAATGATGAGATGAGATTCTCTGAAAAGACATCCCTGCAAACTTTACCTTCCTACCCCTACTATCTTGAACTACAAAAAGGATAAAAGACTTAAATTTCAATGTAAACCTTTAATAATCAAATGAGTTAACCAAAATAATAATCCTCTATATTTACAGATCTAAATGCTGACATTAAAGTTGGAAACAATACATTTGGCCAATCGTATCAAAATATTATCAAAACATGTGAAGAATTTCTTCAACTTATCACTGCTCGTAAACCATAAAAAGTTGGAGGAAAATAAGTACAAAAAATTCAAAATATAAAATAGAAATCCTCAGGACAGAAGTTTTCCTTCCAAATAATAAACCTCATCTCACTTAAAATAAATGCTCTAGAAATGTAAGATCTCTATCTATAATGGAAAAATATCAAAGTATTTTGTAATTCTTCAACTGGCCTATCTCTCTCCCTCTCTCTCTGGCTATCCATCCCATAGGATGATGATGGTTCCTTTCAGTCAGTCATTGGGGTGGTACCCCATTCCTCAGAAAGGAACAGCATGTGCATGAGTGGATTTTAGGTGAGTAGGGTGTTGCACAGGTCCAGACCCACCCTCTCGACATCGCCTCCCGGATCCAGCGGCATGGTGGGACCCAAGACAGCTGGGGGAAGTTCTGCTGCAGTGAATGGCCAGACCAAGCTTCGGTGCAAAGGATGCCCTTTCTAGTCTTCACGGCACGTGTTTGTTAGATGGCCGTTCACCCTACAAGAGGGTTCATCCGCCCTTTGACAGGTCTTGGTTTTCATACTGCAGTGCGTCTAGCCACCCTCCTCACCTGGCAAGCCTGGTGGGGGAGCCGGTTTAGTCGCCGACCATCCGACCATGCGACAGGTAGTACTGGGTTACATGGTACCAGTAGCACTCAGACCAGTGACCTGACCATCCCTATATTACCACAGGGATCATCTTCCTCAGTTCCACACAGCAAATTCTAAAATTAGAATTCCAGAAAGTACATTTGTATGTTTTTTTTTGTTATTTTGTTAAGATACTACCATAGAATCCAATGTTCAATGTGAAAGTCTAGTGGAAGCACAGTTTGCAATTGTCTAGTGTCAAAGAATAAATACAGATGTTAAGATGTATTTACAGTGCAACTTCAGATTTTGTGCTGCCAGAAATTGCATGCTGAGTGTGTATTGGAATAACAAGACAATTCATATACTGGACCAATGTGATCCTATTTACATTACTGGCACCTCTTTGGCTGGAACTTTAACTGTCAAGTTTATGCTTGAGAAGACCTAACTCCCAAAAATTAGAAGTGCTCACATTTAGAGCTGGTTCCTTTCTCTAAATATTTTGATCAAGGTCAGGCAGGTTTATATAATGCCTGTGGTTGGCTCCAACTGACCTCTGAATATTTGCGATTTGGTTTTAAGACTGCAATTTTTTTACACTCCATGTGTCAAACTGAGTCAATGAAGGACAGCCAGCATACTGACCCGACTACAGGGAGCATTTCTGCAAGGCTAATTCCGGGCCTGACCCTTGGATTAATACTGCCAAAATCACATCACTGCAATGTGAAAATGTATGTTGGTCAAGAGTAAGTGAGGGTGCAAATGGAATGTTGAACATCAAGCAAATGGGTGATGTTTACTAAAGAGAGCCAAGAACAAGACAAGAATACAATAATAAAATATGAGGAGGAAAGTTAGAAGTAGGTGGGAAACATTTTCAGCTTGCTGAGTTTCTTCATGCATTGGGTTACATTCAAATCTGAACCATGGGCATCCCTGCAGTGAGGTCAGAGACAACCCTTTTGATGGTGCTTGAATGTTTTGTCCTAACATCCTCACCCTACAGATCTCAGAGCTGTTGTGCACACCTGGCGTGCTGGCTATTGATACCAGAAGTAACAGGAGGAAAAGTTTTACTACTGCTAAAATCACCAGCTAGAGCAGATTGCCTTCACACTTATTATTTTACATTACTAGGTTTTCATTTCAGCATGGAAGCAGCACTGAAACATTAGTAAACAGTCAAAATTACAGGGGTCTTCAGTGCAAATCCAGAGGTTACCAAATCTGCCATTAGTTCAATCATACTGAATTTAATAGGTGAGATAAATTGTTCCTTTGGCACCTGCACCAATGGCTAATGGGACAAGGGGTATAATTATCACAGTTGTGAACTCCTGCCATTGGCTGCCCCCGAGACCTGTCAGGCCATAATCTGCAGCCTTCAACCCATCACAGGTGCCATCACAACATTGTCCCTGGGGTGTGCAAAGTGCAGTGACTGAGAATTCACTGGAGTTTCCAGAGCCCTTCTAATTTTCAAAAATTAAGAGTCAAATCTGGAGTTCATAGGGATGCTAAGGAGTCCCTGACGACAAGCTCAGGAGAGCTGGATTCAGGAATTAAGTAGCCTTCATAATCAGGTGAGTATGCTTCAGACAGCTCCTCATTCTGGGGCATCCATCTGTGCAAGTCCTTACCTTAATGGTCCCTCACAAATTAAGTACATTCTTGCAAGGTGGTCCCACTGGATTCCTTCAGTTGCTCTGTCATATTGACAGACTGAGCACCTGTATAAAATGGGCTCTAGGAGATTCTGAACTTGAATATCAAAGAACTTCATCGTTTTAAGTTACTCTACCATTTGAGGAGGCTTGTATGCTGGCAGCTGTTTCTGACTACAGCGTTGTGCCTCAGAGCAAGGCAGTTTTTTTCCCCATACTGTTTCCTGTTGTTTTCCTTCACTTTAACACTCCTTTGATAGCATCGCTCCTGCAGCCAGCAGTCCGCTCCTACAGCATAAACAACCAGGGAGTTGCCAATGCCTTTGCTGGATTTGGAGGGGAAAGAGAATTTTCAGAGCAGCAAGAAAAGGCAGCTGGCCAGCAGCAGTCTGTCCAAAAGTTACATTGATTAGCCCGGACACAGCTACTTGAGCTTCGGAGGAGGAGAACAACGTTTGGCATCTCCACTTCACTAAGACTGCTACAAGACACTCAGATGATATTCAGCAAACCTCTATTTCCATAGTATTTGGTGACACTGATTGCACATTTCAAGCAATTTCTGGAATTATTTATAGATCTGCTGCATATTTTTACCCCGCCCCCCCCCCCCCATTAAATGAGCTTCACTGATTCTGTTTGGAAAAGGAGATGAAGCTCGGTTTTCCTTTGAAAAGATGAAATACCAAGGGCAAGTCTCAGCAGTTCCTAGATAGAGTTCCCAGATGTGAACCAATCCCTAGTTTTAATACAGATGTTGGTTGAAGAATTACTGTTGGCCAATATTCACATGAAAGTGTTGAGTGAGGACTGTGTTTAACATTTCATTTGAAAACCAAACCCTTTGACAATACGACACTCTTTAGTACTGCTCTGAAGGTCAAGACCACCTCATGAATGAGAGGGGATCTCATAGAAACATTTCAAATGTTGAAAGGGGTGGACAGAGTAGACGTGGAAAGGCTGTTTCCCTTGTTAGGTGAGTCCAGGACAAGAGGTCACAGTCTTAGAATTAGAGGGTACCCATTTAAAACAGAGATGAGGAGAAATTTTTTTAGCCAGAGGGCCGTGGATTTGTGGAATTCGTTGCCACATACAGCTGTGGAGGCCTGAACATTGAGGGTGTTTAAGGAGGAGATTGATAGGTATCTGATTAGTCAGGGTATCAAGGGATATGGGGAAAAAGCCAGAAATTGGAACTAGATGGGAGAATAGTTTAGCTCATGGTGGAGTGGCGGAGCAGACCCGATGGGCCGAATGGCCTACTTCTGCTCTTTTGTCTTGTGATCTTGTGATGAACTGATGTCAGAGGAGTGGTGTCTGAGCTCTTGAGCTGCTAATTCAGAAGTGAATCTTTGACCAGACAAAGTACACAAGAATCTACAGCTGATCTAAAGACACCATGGAGTGGATATCTTTAGTTTAAGGAAACAGAGCTGGTTTTGGAATAGATTTTCCATTTAAAATATTTCAACAACCTATTTCTCTTCCAGCTGATCTGGGAGATTAGCTCCACCTATTACATCTAAAAAAAATACAGAGTACAATTCAACCAACTTGAGTCCTAGAAAAAACAGCATAGGGACGGGCACTTTGTCTCGAAAACTCTGTGCTAACCATTCAGCACCTGTTTTGACATAATCATATTCTACTCCATTTTACCCCCTCCCCCATGAGCTTACTGCTGCCTGTAAGGGGTTTGTACAGTCTCCCTGTGATCACATGGCTCTCCTCCAATTACTCCAGTTTCCCCCCACAATCCAAAGTAGTACCATTTGATAGGGTGATTGGTCATTGTAAACGGTCCTGTGTTTAGGTTACGATTAAATGAGGGGTAGCTACTGTCATGTCTCAAAGAGCCAGAAGGGCCTATTCTGTACTGTATCACAATAAATAAATATTTTAAAAATCCATGCTCACTTATCCCAGGTTACTACAACTCACCTATACACCTAGGGACTTAATGGCTGCTAATTAACCTACCAACCCAAATATTTTTTGGATGTTGGATTCAACTGAAGCATTCAGAGGAAGTGAACGCAGTCACAAGGAGAACATGCAGACTCCACACAGACAGCACCACAGGTCAAGCTTGAACCCAGGTCACTAGAGCTTCACACTCAGCATCACTGTTGCTAAAAGATCAGAATTCGGCAGCTACAAAAGAAACTACACAGAAACAACCAACAATAATGCTTGGGATTAATTGAACTTGCGTAGCTTTGGGGAAAGAGCCAGGCAAAGATTCAATTTTCAATGAGAAGCCAGTCACAATCATTTGCCTGTTTACAAGTTCTAACTACAAGTATTTCCAGGAACCAGTGCATGAGTTGAAATCGTAACTAATAGACATTACCACTTCAGGTTCAAGCATTGCTGAAAGTCATCGTGTAGCCCTGAAGACAAGGATTGCAATGCAGATATGGGATTGGACACCATTTCACAGGTGGACACTGGAAAGAGCCCAGGCCACTGGACAGAAGGATAAAAGCGATGGGAGGTAACAACAATATAATAGCAGCTGATGATCTACTGACAATGAAGAATTTTGCCTGACAGTAACTAGCCTACATCCTGGAAATTCACCAACGGTAGAAGTAATAACTGGAGGAGAGCCAGGCTGCTGTGGAAGAGCCAAGTATGTTTGCCTGCCCTCTTTAAGCAAGGCCACCCATTGGAGATTTTTTCTGCAGGATCCATTTGAGGACAACAGGGCATTCTACAAACAAAACACAAAATATATTGGAGGAACAGAGCAAGTCAAGCAGCATCTATGGAGGAAAATGGACAGTTGACATTGAAGGTTAAGGCCTTTCTTCTGTACTGGAAAGTAAGAGGGGAGATTGTCCTCCCCTCTTGCTGGAGAGTGGAGGGAAGAGTTGGAGAAAAAGTTGGTAGGTGGTAGGTGGATCAAGATGAGTGGCTTGTGATGGCCATAGGAGGTCAGGAACGATGTCAAAGGTTGGGAGGTGATAGGTGGAAGTGACAAAGGTCTCAAGATGGTGGAATCTGATAGGAGAGTGGTATGGACTAAAAGGAGGGAGGATGGGAGAGGAACCAGTGGAGTGCATCAGTGATGGACAGATGGAGAAGAGGGAGGATGCAAGGCAGAGTGCAGGGGTTCCCAACATGGAATCCACCCACCATTTGCTTAATGGTATCGGTCCATGGCTTTAAAATGGTTGGGAACCCCTGGCATAGGGTGGTGTGGACCAGTTGGATTGTGTCTCAGTTTTACGGACGAGGATTGTTATGCATGGACAGCAAGATGCTGGCATTCAAAAAAAAAACAACACATGAAATGCCTAACTCCAACATTAAATAAGAGTTGTATGAAGACCTTACTTCTAGCTTTGGAGATGATAGTAGGCAGAAATAAGCAATCATGGAGGCAATAATGAATAATGTGTCAAATAGTGGTTGATGAGAGAAGGTACCCAAACACGAGTGCTGCCATCATTGCTTTGGATGAATTGCTCTGGTTTGAAAGGACCTTGAGGGGTCCAACAGGTTCTTACATTTCCTGGGGACTTGGTCATGACAGTAGAAATGGTCTTGTGGGGCATAACTGTTCAGTTCTCTCTCAGGATGACAGCATACATGCCCCCCAGCACTTGTTTCCAGCCAACAGCTGGTCCACATTGATTAACATTGTTTCCAAAAATAAAATCTGGTAGTTACCATTGCAATAATCAGGGCCAAAAAAGATTTGCTGAGCAGCATCCATGAGATGATAAGTAGTTAATTTTTGTTTTCACTTGGCTGGTTGAATGCTTAACAAAGTGGTATCTTGCTCACTAGGTGTTAACAGCTGTGTTAGAACATTGCCCTCAATTATTTACATACCTTTCACATTTTTTTAAAAGTGGTTGTTCTTTAAACATACAATGGTTAAAGTAGCAAATATGTCTTTTGATTCCTTTGCTGAACCATTTAAGATGGTGCAATAATGTATTTAAACATACAACTGCATGGCAAATTTTAAAATGTGGTCATGCAAACAAGACCCAGCAGTTGGATTGCCCTGACCTTTGAACTGTGAGGCCTTCTATACACATCATCCCAGCTGTCTCTTGCAAAAAAATTAAGAAATGAAACCGTTTTTGGCTTCTCTATATCGTATCATATTTCTGTCGTACAAGCTGATTTATTTTATTTAACACACACGTCAACATAACAGAACATGTTATTACTTCTTGTCAGAAGGCAATTGACTTAAATAATTAGAGCAGACAATGAACCTATCTTAAATGCTGCAAGCATGATAATATATTCCTCCTGATCTTCTTTGACCAATTTACAGCCACTTCAACTTGCAAAGTTGACCACTTCATCTTCCTCCTTCATTATCCAGATTCTAAATATCCTTTCCTGCTTCAATTCATCTCCAATCTGTCTCAATGGGAAAATGAACTTGCAAAGCCATAGCTCTGCTACCAGTTTCCAAACTCATACTGTTTTTGCCATCACTCTTGTGCTCTCAATTCAACAACATCCCAACATTACAATTCTCCTCCTTTACAAATCTCTCCATGGCCTCACTTTTTCATAATTGTGAATTCTCTTCCAGCATCATAATTCTCCAAATATCTGCATGCCAAATCTGAACTTTTACAGATTCACAATCATACTCCATTATTGCAGGCCATGCCTTCAACTACTTAAAGCCCCGCGACCTCCTCTCTCAATCTTAACTATTCTAACAAAGTACTTTTTGACCAAGTTTTTAATTCCCTGCACCATTATGTTCTGATATGCCTTGGCATTCCATTTTGTATGATAATATTCCTGTGAAGTGCTTCAAGAGATTTAACTGCATTAAAGGAACCATAAAGTTTGTCCCAAGTTGTTGTGCTTGTCTGCTGTTGGCATAAATGACATCCAGTCTGCTGTTTACCTTTCTTTTGGTTTTACTGCCTTCTTTTCTCAGCCCTGCAGTAGCCACAGAGTTCAGAAATTGGAACATCGGAAATTATCAAATCCATTCACCTTAACTAGATTTGTTTCTTGAGAACCATTTACTACTAAGCAACACTCAGAGCATGCTGGAGGAACTCAGCAGGTCGGGCAGCATCCATGGAAACAATGAGTCGACGTTTCGGGCCGGAACCCTTCGTCAGGACTGAAGAAAGAAGGAGGGGGAAGGATTTGAAAAATGCTTGTAGGTTCATTTGAAAGACCAGTAATTTGAAAGACAAAGGGGTGGGAGAGGGGAAGCAGGGACATCATAGGCAGAAAACAATGGGTAGTAGAAGAAGGAGGCGGAACCATGAGGGAGGTGATAGGCAGCTGGGGGAGGGGGCAGAGTGAAATAGGGGTAGAGGAAGGGAGGGGGAGGGAATTACCGGAAGTTGGAGAATTCTATGTTCATACCAAGGGGCTGGAGACTACCTAGACAGTATATGAGGTGTTGCTCCTCCAACCTGAGTTTAGCCTCATCATGGCAGTAAAGGAGGGCATGTATGGACATATCCGAATGGGAATGGGAAGCAGAGTTGAAGTGGGTGGCTACTGGGAGATCCTGTCTGTTCTGGCGGACGGAGTGGAGGTGCTCGACGAAGCGGTCCCCCAATCTGCGTCGGGTTTCAATGATGTAGAGGAGGCCGCACCGGGAGCACCGGATGCAATAGATGACCCCAACAGACTCACAAGTGAAGTGTTGCCTCACCTGGAAGGACTGTTTGGGGCCCTGAATGGTGGCAAGAGAGGAGGTGTAGGGACAGGGGTAGCACTTATGCTTACAGGGATAAGTGCCGGGTGGGAGATCCGTGGGGATGGACGTGCGGATAAGGGAGTCGCGGAGGGACCGATCCCTGCGGAAAGTGGAGAGGGGTGGAGAAGGGACGATGTGCTCAGTGGTGGGGTCCTGTTGAAGGTGGCGGAAGTTGCAGAGGATAATGTGCTGGATCCGGAAGCTGGTGGGGTGGTAGGTAAGGACAAGGGGAACTCTGTCCCTGTTGTGGTGGCGGGAGGATGGAGTGAGGGCCGAAGTGCGGGAAATGGAGGAGATGCGGGTGAGGGCATCATTGATGATGGTAGAAGGGAAATTCACTACTATTGTTAATCTATTTACAACAGGCAAGCAGCCATTATCGTGTGGTGTGCGTGTAGAATCGGCCCTTCAACTCTGGCAGTGCAAAGCAGGTAACAACTCCTCATCCAACCTCACACTTCATAAAACTTCCTCATTGTTAATATCCTTCCATTACAATTGATCTGCTCACTTTCTGAGTCACATTTATTTCAACATTAACATAACTTTTGTCTTCTGACAGAATTATAATTAATTCAACTTCAGCTCCAAAACCACAGTGAATCTGACATCACAATCTGACGTTCCATCAATAAGACATCTCTATGTGAAAACAAAGATTTTCTCTTGTGCTGGGTAAAACAGGATTACTCATTTTCCTTATTTTATAGTTTATCCCATAGTAATCTTCGCACAATGTTATCACCATATAATTCTGCTTCTAAAATGGAGCTTTGATTAACCACATCTGTCTACATAAAGCCAGAAGGTCTAATTGTTATAAATCATGAGGTCAATTAAAGGTTAATTGTTGCAGGTGATGAAAATTCACAGATTGGCAGGTGCTTGCAACTTTCGTTCTCCGATCAGAAGTTTCTTTTTCTTTTGCACTTGTGATAAAGTCTAATGACTGAAGTGCAACTGACACAAAACAGACTTTCACATAAGGGAACATGAGGGCAGAGATTTGGTTTGTGCACAAGAACAAAAATGCAAATGTGTTCAAAAACTTGGTTCATGTTATACGCAGAGAACATCACATCTTCTTCCAAACACATTTATCTAATTTTACTTCACTTGAAAAGAGAAATCAAAGCAAATTGTAATAAACAATTTCAACAGAATAATTCTGTCCAATGAGCAGGAAGTAAATGAAAGCTCTGTATATCACAACAACCCTTCATTGCATAAAACATTAGAAAAATATTTTGGGACTAGGGGGTGAACAGCACGAGATGAAGTCAGCTAAATCACAAACAATGGAGGAAAACTCTGAGAATCCTTCTGATAGGAGATATACAGTTCAAATCCCAGACAACTGGACTGAGATAACTTAAGTATTGCTACCAATGTAGACAGGTCAGCATCAGTGTTCCCTCCAAGGTGAGCATGTGTGTGCGTGCACGCACTGATATTGTGCACACAAAGAATTTCAAACTGCGCACACAAGGTTATCATCCTCTACCTTGTTGGCATGTTAAGTATATTTCATGATCGTACAAAATCACATTTCCTTTTCCAGTTTCTGATGCAGACAGTGTTGACAATGTGGAGTTTGCGATGATTTGCCTGCAGATTTTGGAACAGGCTTATTCATACTGTTTTTATTGAAGATATCATTCAGTGCGCACATGTTGTCGTCGCTGGGTAAAAAATTGCACAGCACAACATTTTTAGTAACCATAGTAAACCATAGTAAACTACAGCACAGAAACAGGCCTTTTGGCCCCTCTTGGCTGTGCCGAACCATTTTCTCCCTAGTCCCACTGACCTGCACACGGACCATATCCCTCCATACACCTCCCATCCATGTATCTGTCCAATTTATTCTTAAATGTTAATAAAGAACCCGCATTTACCACCTCATCTGGCAGCTCATTCCATACTCCCACCACTCTCTGTGTGAAGAAGCCCCCCCTAATGTTCCCTTTAAACTTTTCCCCCCTCACCCTTAACCCATGTCCTCTGGTTTTTTTCTCCCCTTGCCTCAGTGGAAAAAGCCTGCTTGCATTCACTCTATCTATACCCGTCATAATTTTATATACCTCTATCAAATCTCCCCTCATTCTTCTATGCTCCAGGGAATAAAGTCCTAACCTATTCAACCTTTCTCTGTAACTCAGTTTCTCAAGTCCTGGCAACATCCTTGTAAACCTTCTCTGCACTCTTTCAACCTTACTTATATCCTTCCTGTAATTTGGTGACCAAAACTGAACACAATACTCCAGATTCGGCCTCACCAATGCCTTATACAACCTCATCATAACATTCCAGCTCTTATACTCAATACTTCAATTAATAAAGGCCAATGTACCAAAAGCTCTCTTTACGACCTTATCTACCTGTGACACCACTTTTAGGGAATTTTGTATCTGTATTCCCAGATCCCTCTGTTCTACTGCACTCCTCAGTGCCTTACCATTAACCCTGTATGTTCTACCTTGGTTTGTCCTTCCAACGTGCAATACCTCACACTTGTCAGTATTAAACTCCATCTGCCATTTTTTAGCCCATTTTTCCAGCTGGTCCAAGTCCCTCTGCAGGCTCTGAAAACCTTCCTCACTGTCTACTACACCTCCAATCTTTGTATCATCAGCAAATTTGCTGATCCAACTTACCACATTATCATCCAGATCATTGATATAGGTGACAAATAACAATGGACCCAGCACTGATCCCTGTGGCACACCACTAGTCACAGGCCTCCACTCAGAGAAGCAATTGTCTACCACCACTCTTTGGCTTCTTCCATTGAGCCAATGTCTAATCCAATTTACCACCTCTCCATGTATACCTAGCGACTGAATTTTTCCTAACTAACCTCCCATGCGGGACCTTGTCAAAGGCCTTACTGAAATCCATGTAGACAATATCCACTGCCTTCCCTTCATCCACTTAGAATGCGCAGAATGGTCATGGGAACATTTGTCAGCAACCTATATTCGCATAATCTTACTACACACATTGATTATATGAACCCAAAGAAAAAATCAAGCAGCATCTAGATCAATATTTTGCTCTCCACTCTCATTAGTTGATTTCAACCAGCTGAACTCTGCAGTTATACAGATACTTTTCAAGTGAAATGGATTTAAATAGTCAAAATCAAAGTATTTATCTGGAAAGGAGTGAAAACAATTAATAGAGTAAAACTAGAATTCAAAGACAATTACACTACATAAAGCTGACAAACAGTCATATTTACTGGTAATTATGGAATTGATCTGGTCTCAGCAACTAAGCACACACATAATGGTTACATCTTTTCTCAGGAAACCCCAGAAAGACTGACACAAAAATAAAATGTTTCTTCAAACCATCTGAACCACAAAGGTTATAATTTAACCTGAAGATAAATCTTTTGGCATTGGTGGAGTTTAACTTCAAATGGCTAATCACAAGCCATCTCAATGTCCTACTTTATAAAAACTTTTATAAAGATTTCACTACAAAACAAAGATAAATACTTAGATGTAAACCAACAAGCATAATGATTAATTTTACCTCCTAACTCCCACCTGCAGCATTTTAAAATCGGTGGACTGTGTACGTGCGATGAATGAAGGTCCGGCCAGCTGAAATTCTGCCCACTTACGCTTTTCAATCAGTAGTTCAGGGATGGGAAGTTTACTTCCCCTTGGATGCAACAGTTATTTTGTCTACAACACAAGGGTAAGACTTGTTTGAATCTTTACTCTCAACTGCTATCCCACGACTACCGCTTGAAATCAGGTCCAGAATAAGGATTGAGCATACCTCTTGCTTTCCCTAATCCAGATAAATGCTGTCTCCCAAGTTTGCAGATGAAAAGTGGCCTCTAATGAGGCCATCATTTCATCACAATGCAATCCCCTCATTAAAGGTACTTTATTTCCTACAGAAACTAGACTTTCTTTCAAACCGAGCAGGGTTTACAGTACATGTCAAGAAAGTCACAGATTCACTGTCAGTACTTCAGTGCTCTGGGTCCTTTCACTCAAAGCACAATCTAACCTCAACTCTAAATGCATTCTCTCTATGAAAGAAAAATGTAGTGAAGCTGGTGTTGTACCTCATAGTGCAAGATGCTACATTAAAACAGCTTTTTAGAAAAGTAAGAACATTCACTAAACTGGTGACATAATATCATTCTTATCTGATTTCAAGACAAGTGAGATGGCTCAAAATTGTTTAATTCTCTACCCATAAAAGATATTTAAGTAAAATTGGTCTGTATTTAAACCATACATGTAATGCAAAAGGACAGCATATGTACATATAAATGAAATAAAGTGGTCTCACAGTTAATCTGCACTATTTATCCAGCACCATCTACATGCTCCATCACTGCAACAGTAAAGAAGATAGAAAGCAAGACCAGGAGTGGGCTATTCAGCCCCAGTGGTATCAGGATAAACTACCACTCTCATTGACACAAACAACAGGAATTCTGCAGATGCTGGAAATTTAAGCAACACACATCAAAGTTGCTGGTGAACGCAGCAGGCCAAGCAGCTTGCTCCTGCCCCACCGAACTCGTTTCTGCATACCTCAACACTGTTTTATTACCCCTTGTTCAATCCCTTCCCACCTACGTTCGTGACAGCTCTCACACTCTGAATGTTTTTGATGATTTTAAGTTCCCTGGCCCCCACCACTTTATTTTCACCATGGATGTTCAGTCCCTATATACCTCCATCCCCCACCAGGAAGGTCTCAAAGCTCTCCACTTCTTTTTGGAGTCCAGACCTAACCAGTTCCCCAGTACCATCACTCTCCTCCATCTAGCGGAATTAGTCCTTACTCTTAATAATTTCTCCTTTGGCTCCTCCCACTTCCTCCAAACTAAAGGTGTAGCTATGGGCACCCGTATGGGTCCTAGCTATGCCTGCCTTTTTGTTGGGTTTGTGGAACAATCTATGTTCCGTGCCTATTCTGGTATCTGTCCCCCACTTTTCCTTCGCTACATCGATGACTGCATTGGCGCTGCTTCCTGCACGCATGCAGAACTCGTTGACTTTATTAACTTTGCCTCCAACTTTCACCCTGCCCTCAAGTTTACCTGGTCCATTTCCGACACCTCCCTCCCCTTTCTAGATCTTTCTGTCTCTGTCTCTGGAGACAGCTTATCCACTGATGTCTACTATAAGCCTACTGACTCTCACAGCTATCTGGACTATTCCTCTTCTCACCCTGTCTCTTGCAAAAACGCCATCCCCTTCTTGCAATTCCTCCGCCTCCGCCGCATCTGCTCTCAGGATGAGGATTTTCATTCTAGGACGAGGGAGATGTCTTCATTTTTTAAAGAAAGGGGCTTTCCTTCCTTCACTATCAACTCTGCTCTTAAACGCATCTCCCCCATTTCACATACATCTGCTCTCACTCCATCCTCCCGCCACCCCACTAGGAATAGGGTTCCCCTGGTCCTCACCTACCACCCCACCAGCCTCCGGGTCCAACATATTATTCTCCGTAACTTCCGCCACCTCCAACGGGATCCCACCACTAAGCACATCTTTCCCTCCCCCCCCCTCTGCATTCCGCAGGGATCACTCCCTACACAACTCCCTTGTCCATTCGTCCCCCCCATCCCTCCCCACTGATCTCCCTCCTGGCACTTATCCGTGTAAGCGGAACAAGTGCTACACATGCCCCTACACTTCCTCCCTTACCACCATTCAGGGCCCCAAACAGTCCTTCCAGGTGAGGCAACACTTCACCTGTGAATCGACTGGGGTGATATACTGTGTCCGGTGCTCCCGATGTGGCCTTTTATATATTGGCGAGACCCGACGCAGACTGGGAGACCGCTTTGCTGAACATCTACGCTCTGTCCGCCAGAGAAAGCAGGATCTCCCAGTGGCCACACATTTTAATTCCACATCCCATTCCCATTCTGACATGTCCATCCACGGCCTCCTCTACTGTAAAGATGAAGCCACACTCAGGTTGGAGGAACAACACCTTATATTCCGTCTGGGTAGCCTCCAACCTGATGGCATGAACATCAACTTCTCTAACTTCCGCTAAGGCCCCACCTCCCCCTCGTACCCCATCTGTTACTCATTTTTATGCACACATTCTTTCTCTCACTCTCCTTTTTCTCCCTCTGTCCCTCTGAATATACCTCTTGCCCATCCTCTGGGTCCCCCCCACCCCTTGTCTTTCTTCCCGGACCTCCTGTCCCATGATCCTCTCGTATCCCCTTTTGCCTATAACCTGTCCAGCTCTTGGCTCTATCCCTCGCCCTCCTGTCTTCTCCTATCATTTTGGATCTCCCCCTCCCCCTCCAACTTTCAAATCCCTTACTCACTCTTCCTTCAGTTAGTCCTGATAAAGGGTCTCGGCCTGAAACGTTGACTGCACCTCTTCCTACAGATGCTGCCTGGCCTGCTGCGTTCACCAGCAACTTTGATGTGTGTTACTCTCATTGACAGTTTGCAAAGCACTTCTAGTATTTTAATAAAGTTAAAGCTTTGTAAGCCAATTGCTCCACTGCCTTTAATTATCTTTTCCTCCCAGGTTGTCACTCCCTTCTCCTGAAGGTGCTGCCTTTTGAAGGTTTCGATCCAGGCCACCCTCTGCCTCCTCTAAATACTGGAAAGCAAGCTTAATCACATTCTCCACCAATCTACCAGGAATCTTTAGCTAGCAATCGGGAATAGTACTTTTGCTTCATCTTAAATAAAAACAGAAAATGTCGAAACACTCAGCAGGTCAGGCAGTTTCTGCGGAAAGAGAAATTAGCAATAAACTTCAAAACTTTAAATGTTATACAAATAAGTAAAAATGAGATATAAACTGCCAGTGAAATAGATGGGGATGCCCCTCTATAGCTCGTAGTGGCTCCACTTGCCAAGGGGTGGATCTTCTTTCTTTACCAAATGCAAAAGCACAGAAAATAAACTGTAGATTCCTCAAGATATTTCAGATCAAACAAAGGTACATGTCCATGCACACTGAGTAACTGGAGTGTAAAGCATATAAAATGCTGGAGGAACTCAGCAGGTCATGCAGCATCTATGGAAAGGAATAAACAGTCGACGCTTCAGGCAGAGACCCTTCATCAGGACTGTAAATTTGTTTTCCCTCTTTCAAAAGGCTTGGTCATCTCACTAGGTGAAATATCACAAACAGCCAAAGCCTGGATCCACATCTAGAGTACATAAATGTATTCAATGACCATGAATGTCCATGAACCTTTTCCCAGCAGTGCTGCCAGCAATGTAACAGCAGCTCAGTAGTTCCATAGCCGTACATCACAGGATCAGACAGAGTTAAAAAAAATAAAAGCAGTTCAATGAGTTACCAGCACCAGCACTGCTTTCCCTTTGCAAGTTCTGTACTTGCAGTAAAGTGATATCATTGTACGTTGATTTAATGACAGCTAAGTGCATTATACCACTTACTGAGTGACAAGGTTTATAGTTTTCATATTTTAAAGCGGAATGAGAAATTCACAAGGTTCAGAAAGAGATAAGGTAAGGATGTGGCACCAAAAATGTGACAGCACATGCTATTTTAAAAGGTTTAACCTCCATTCATTACAAATTACTAACATATGTTTCACAAGGTTACCAGGCCTTTATAAACTGGTAATAGATCTGCATTAAACAGCTTTCTGTATTCTCAATTAACTGGGTTTCGTAACTTTACAGCAATAAATATACATTTGTAAAATAATGCTCCTTGTCAAATGACTGTTGCATACATCGGAGCTATCACACTCTGTTAAATAATTAAGTGTTTGTTTATAACGGACATTTATAATGAATGATAACAAATGTAAGGACTGAAGAAATCTCTGCAAAGTAGAATGAAAACATGTTGTGCTTTTCTATTAGAATCATGCTGTCAGGTGACTGAACTCTGAAGAATTACAATGATTGTGACAATGTGCTTTTGCATTGTAATATTTGGGAGTTTTTCTTCCGGTAATAGACAGTATCCTGTTGCCAGTCTATATAGAATATAGCTAAACTCAGCAATTAGATTCAGGGTTTCCTATATCTAATAAATGTCAAAAGAGGCACATAAAATATATGTTTTTAATCAGACAAGCATAAATAAGAGCATCTGGAAGTTCTTTCTATGTAGAGCACATTCCTTTTTTTAAAAAGAAAGTCACCTGAAAGCCAAATCCAATATTAAAAATCAATGTTGGGCATAATATGATTGTCAAAGTACATTTTCGGTCAGATTATGAAAGAATGCAACTACTTGATGAATCAGTTTCTTGTAACAATTTTATACAACCACTAGTATATGAAATGACATCTTGTTTAATAAAGTACTGTATTTGTAGAGTTCACCATCATGTTGTTAGAATAGTTTGCAATGATAGTTGAAGTTGAGATTGTATTGCAGTGGTTGTGGGTGGGATGCTGTCGGCGGCTACTTGCCAATTTTATTCCCAAAAAGTTAGTGAAATCAAGAAGTTGGCGATAATATTTGCTTTTAACTTAAACAGTGTAGTCAGTCATTCTATGACAGCTACCCAAGATCTGATTAGGTTCCAAAACATGGAAATAGGATCAAGTAGAATTCCATGGAGCAATGGAAGTGATTTAGCCCAGGTTCTATTACCCTAGCACCTATTAGACAATTGGACGAAGTACCTCAGTCCACTATTCACACTGCACATTAATGTACTTCTATCGTCAGAGGTTCACTTGATGATGTCACTGTCTTTGCAAACCCAATTTTGCACTTCATAGCAAAGAGGGATGGTTTGGATGCATTGTGCAACTAGAACAATATCATTCAATTTGTTGATTTCTTGGTGGAACACACTGCTGGAAAAACGGTAGACAGAAGGGAAAGAGAGGGAGGAATTTCTAAAGATCATAAGACATAGAAGCAGAATTAAAGCTATTTGGCCCATCGAGTCCACTCTGCCATTTGATCATGGCTGACTTATTTTCCCTTGCAATCCCATTCTCCTGCCCTCTCCCCGTAACATTTGCCAACTTTAACTAACCAAGAACCTATCAACCTCTGCTTTAAATATACCCAACAATTAAGCCTCTACAGCCACTTGTGGCAATGAATTCCACAAATTTATCACCTTCTTGCTGAAGAAGTTCCCCTGAGCCAATAGGCTGGTCCTGGACTTATTTCCTGGCATAATTTACATATTACTATTTAATAATTTATGGTTTTATTACTATAATTATTTATGGTGCAACTGCAACGAAAACCAATTTCAACGGCAACATTTAATGTAAATGTGCTCAATGGTTGGGACTGTTTTACCCATGATGTCCTGGGCCAATTCCACTACCTATTGTAGGAATTTCCACTCAAAGGTATTGGTGTTCCCATACCAGGCCATAATGCAGCCAGTCAACACACTTTCCACCACACATCTATACAAGTTTGCCAAGGTTTTTGATGACATGCTGAATCTCCACAGATTCCTGAGGAAGTAGAGGCGCTGTTGTACTTTCTTCACAATAATATTCATATGATGGGTCCAGGACAGGTCCTCTGAGATAGTGACCCCCAGGAATTTAAAGTTACTGACCCTCTCCACCTCTGATCCTCTGATGACTATTGGCTCATGGACCTTTGCTTTCCCTCTCCTGAAGTCTATAATCAGTTCTTTGGTCCTATTGATATTGAGTGAGAGGTTGTTGTTATTACACCAGCAAGTCTTTAGTCTCCCTCCTGTATGCTGATTCATCACGACCTTTGATACAGCCCAAAAGAGTGGTGTCATCAGCAAACTTGTGTATAGTGTTGGAGCTGAACTTAGCCACACAGTTATAGGTGTAAAGCGAGTAGAGCGTGGGCTAAGTACACATCCCTATGGTGCTCCTGTGCTGATGGAGATTGTGGAGAAGATGTTTTTGCTAATCAGAACTGACTGGGGTCTACAAGTGAGGAAATCCAGGATCCAATTATACAAGGGGATACTGAGGCCCATGTCTTGGAGCTTACTGATTAGTTTTGAGGGAATGATGGTGTTAAATCCAAGCTATAATCGATAAAGAGCATCCTGACTTATGCATCTTTGCTGTCCAGGTGTTCTAGGGTTGTGTGAAGAGCCAAGATGGCATCTGCTGTAGGCCTGTTGTTTGATTGACGCAAAGATGGTTGAGGGGATACTTATTAGAGATGACAGGATTAAGACATGTCTAGATGAGGATGCCTATTCTGATGGTAAAACGGTGAGGAGCACATTTTATTCAAAATATAAAGGAAGAATGAGAGTTTTCATATGGAATTAGGAACTTGCTGTGGAAAACTGTCGTTTTTGGAAATTTTGTGGTTTATTCTCCAAATCACTTCTTTTCTCCAGTCTTTTATCACAATCTGTAACTTCTGACAGACTCTTCCTATTTTTTTCCTCACATCTCTTAAATGTCACTATTGACTTTAATCTCCTGCCTGAAACTCATTATCATTCTTCCCCAAGTCACATGTGGATCCAGTTCGGTAAATCCGATGACCAAACCATGGGGAACTACTTCAGCCACATCTTCCAGGTATTGTAAAGCTAGTATTCCTGTTTGAACTTACACCTACTTTGTTGCTGACACTGACGAAAGAAAACACCCTAAAATTATTAAATAAAAATACAAACTGTTATCCAAGCTTTTACTTAGTTTATCCATGAAATTTTTACCTCAAAGAGGAATGTTTTTGAAATTTGCATCCATTTTATATAAAATATTTCCTTGCTAGTATTCACTGTATCAGTTTAATTAGAATTACAGAATGAAGGACGGGTTATGGCACAGATATAAAAATTAACTGTAGCTTATAATAATCTTGAACCAGCCAAACAATTTGGTGGCCACCCAGTCCTGCATTTCAGAATATTCAACTACATCAATCTGTCACTACCAATATCAATGTAATCCCTCAACCCAAGCTAGGCCCCAACTATAAGCAGAATCAAGTTGGCAGGCAATTCTTAGTCTTAATACAATACAGCAATGTGAGTAAGTACAGCTAAGAGTTAGTTTGTATGGTCCAATAACTAATTTATTAGCAGCACGGTTCTTAACTTCTATTTTTTATAGAATAGATTTTCTCTTTTCTGGAACCAATCATGTAAAATAACAAATGCTAAACATTCTTCACATACAAGGAAGACAGTGAGCACTAATCCATCAGGGAGAGTCACATCCAGCTCCCACTTGACATTCACATGTTCAATGCAGAGCAGACATAGGGAATGAGACAGAAGTCTTTGGCTGGTCTTTCCTCTTTCAATACCAGGTGCACACCTATCACGTGTGGTACCCCTACTGTCATCCAGCTGGGAGCAATTAATTCAGCACTGACCATACACTAATGCTGGAACCTATTTGGTCTGTTTGGTTCAGTTCCAAACTGGGTAGCAAACATTTCCACTGAAATTATTGTGAGACCAATCCAGTTTTATTGGCATGAAGCAATTTAAGTCAGCTGGTTCGTCTCCAGTTAGATGTTTCCCACTTCCTTTTATTTTCCTGACAATAAGACACAAGATTACATTTTTGTTAAAAATATTCAGAATGTTTTCATTTCATTGTAAGAGCTGAGATGCATTGAAGTACATTAAAAAAAAAATTGGAGGTTCAGCATCAGTTTGTTTGAAACAGAATCAAAGAACTGTACATAGCCTGCTGCTTCTATATTCTAATAAGGGGAATATTTGACTATGTTAGGACAAGACGCAATCGAACAAAAGTTGTTTTCCACTGATTTTGTAACAACTTTGTGATTGCATATGCCACTGGGAGTTTCATTTGAAATGAAGTGAAATATTATACATGAGGCATCGTGAGGTGTTCCATAATTCTAATGAAGCAGAACTTGAGTAAAATTAGTGTTTTAAAATATATTGTATCAAAATTGGCACAATCTCCATTAGACAATCAGTGATTTTATGTAACTAAGGATACCCAAATTAAAGTCGGGCAAAAAACCCCCAGTGAGAAGTACTGATGAATTACACTTGAGTATTAGGAATTTTCAGGACTTAATAGTGGACATTGGCAGAATTAGAGCCACAAAAGTTACATCTGTTATAGATAGTGCTAATGAGCAGCTGTATGTTGCACTCTTTTTTTATTTAGAGATGCCGCACGGTAACAGGCCCTTCTGGTCCAATAAGCCTGTGCTGCCCAATTACACCCATGTGACCAATTAACCAACTAACCTGTAGCTCTTTGCAATGTGAAGGGACACCAGAGCAACTGGACAAAACCCACACAGTCACACTGAGAGGGTACAAGCACCTTACAAACCGCGGCGGAATTGACTTCACATCACTGGCGCTGGCTCCGAAGTTCAGTGTAGCATACATTTAATGTCACCAGGGAGGTATAAAACATGAAACCTTTGCAGACGTAAGATGACTCAGGAACATGACTGAAACATATGCTAAGCTGCCTCTGCCTGTTTTCAACATCTTCTCAAAGTACACAGATTTCCCCGCATGGAGGTTATCCAAAGTAATAAGTTAGTGTTGATTTGGCATCACTGCCTCATTTGCACTTGGATCAAAAAATGCCCATTTTAAACCAGATGAAAAATATTATCACCGTAACATGGACACCAGCAATTCAAAGAGCCTTTGACTGGCATCTGTAATAATGACAAGCCTGGCCTACCACACCATACATCTGACATGGAATTGCCAAAGGTTAGCTGACTGCCACAACATGCACACGGATTTCTGCAAGCACTGTTTCCATAGCTCTATTTTGCTTGTAGGAAATTATGTACAAAAATAAATCAGAAGTGTATATTGATAGTAACCTGAATTTAAATCCATAGGCATAGGGTCGGTGCTATTAGCAAAAGTGCAATAAAGGATGTTTAATAATCTACGTTTAATGAATGTTGACTCCATCTGAAGTGGAACATTTGATGCCCTAGTCAATAATGTCCCTCACCATTACTTAAAAGCAGCCTAAAATGGGGTTGCTCTTAGTGCTGTTTGTGCAGATTTGTAATGTGTAAAATGGCTGCGATGATAACTTACAAAAGCAGTCACCACATGTCAAAGCAATTCGTTGCAAAAAACACTTTGAAATGTTTCTAAGAGATGTGATAAGGTGATTACATAAATGTAATTCTGTTTCCGTCTTTCAGCTCTGCTCATTGCCCCTGTGGTTTTTAATGATTGGAAACAGCTGATCGGCTAATCAGTTCTTTTCAATAATAAAATGTGAATAATGGTAAACAGGCTGCTAGCGTTTGTTTTAACTTTGAAAACACAAACCTTTTTGGCAGTGCCTTCTACCTGCTGCGTTGTACAATGTTTCAGACCATGGCCAAGAAATTCTATCACATAGCACAACATTTTTGTGGACAACATGATTGGCTTTTATCAGAAACTCAATCTCATTTACAGTTCATCAACAGTACATATGGAGGGCATTGGACATGCAAAGCTATGTTAAACAGCACGTTTTAATGTCCCTTGTACAAAATACTTTCTTGATGGGTTGTGATCTGCTCCTGTTAGTTAGCAAGGGTCAATCTTTCTTGGCCTGCTGCCATGGTGTCTTAGGAAAGCACCATCGTGACAAATAACAGTGGCCTCCATCCCACTGCCACCTCTTCAGCTCCTCCATCACTACATCCCCACTCTGCCTGACCTGAAGTCACTACTAAGCCCAACCCCACCACTAGTTTCCAACTGCCTACCTTTGTCCACTGTCCACTGATTGTGATCCTACCAGCACCCCTCACAAATGTCTCCATGCGTCCTGGGATTGACAGCCCAACTCTGAACGCCGTATCCTGCACAAAACTGTTACAAGTCCAACATAGTCAATCTCCTTTCTAATCTATTATCATCTAGAAGACCTCCTTGAACATTATTTTGTTCTTGTAGTTACAAGAATATCAAGATGCTTTGGAAATCTTAGAGACCACAATGTTCATATTTTTACAGAGAATTCTAATGTGAAGCTTGGATGGAATTGCAAAATGCCAAGTGAAACTCACTTTGTTTTGGAAAGTGAAGACAGATTGATTTTAGATCTCATTAACTCTACATCATAAGCTCAATATTTCGTTCATCAGGAATCAAAGGATTCATGCATTAAGGATGCAAAATATACTGATGATGGCATAAATAACGTCACTGAAATAAATACGTAAAAGGTATAAATCAAAACTGTAGATCAATGGTTCAAAGTTGAAGTCCGATCTGGAAAGTCAGAGGATGGTTATAAACTCGGGAAAGTCTTGGAAATCTTTTCATTCAATTGCAAATCTTTCTCATGTGATTCTTGTTATTCGCCACACGTTAAATCAAACCCCATTTGTCACAAATAACAGTTAGAACAAATATTTAAGCAACAAGTAAGTGGGAGATGAAATGAAAATAATATTCTGAGCCAATACAGCTTAGGATTCATTTAGTACATGATGTTACATTTCCTTTCATAGGTGGTTTTATTTAGTTATAGAAATTAAGAGAAAAACACCAAAAACGTGAAGAAGTTAATTATGGAGTATATTACCATTTCCTTTAAGTATTATGTATTATTTGTCTTATTCTTTTATAGGTCATACTTCCTTTTGAAATGTGTTAGTTGGATAGGAAAGGCTTGTACATTTTTTGCCAAAAGCCCTCAGGTGTTCATGGCAACAGCTCCATCAGACTGGAACATTTTGTAGCCAAACCACTGAAGCTAATAAAAAAAATTCAAAGAGCCCTCAAACTTCTTTCAGGAAGCTGGCAAGAATCAGTCTTCCTGTCAGGCTGTTAAAGCCACAAACTAACCTACGAGCCCAAACAGTCACACCCACTTGCAGAAATGGGTACAATTTAGTAATCATCCCTCTTTTTAAATTTAATTGGAGCTTTACTTCCCATTTACTTGAGTGATGCCACAGGGAACCAGTGCTTGGAGTTAATGCGAATCTCCTCACCAAAACCACATTAGACTCTAAATGCAGCACGACATGGCAGGTTAGTGAATTTGCTGTCTGTCAGGGTGAAAAACACTCACACGTGGCTTTAATTTGCCATGTGTTTACTGCCATCACTCACTGAAGTGCTAGGATACCAACCTGCAAACAAACTCCTAACAAGAGCCAGGAAAGTAGAAAATAGAATTCTGCAAGCCTGAATTAAAAGAATACTATTTATTTGAACTCATTCTGGAACCAGACCAGGAAAGAAGTTTACATTCTTTGGATCAGTCAGGGCTCTGGAACCTTCTCTTTGGTTCCCTCTCAGCTATAGGGTTTCTAAGATTTTAACACTAAGCATATCTTTCCTTCCCTCCCACTTTCCACTGGGATTTCTCCCTATCTGACTCCTTGTCTATTCGTCCCTCCCCACTGATCTCCCTCCTGGCACTTATCCTTGCAACCAAAACAAGTGCCCTACCTGGCCCTACACCTCCTCCCTCACTACTATTCAGGGTCCCAAACAGTCCTTCCAAGTGAGGTGACATTTCCCCTGAGTCTGTTGGGGTCACCTACTGTATCCGGAGCTCCCGGCGTCGCCTCCTGTATATCTGCCGAGCACCTACACTCCATCCACCAGAAAAAGTGGGATCTCCCAGTGATGGCCCATTTCAATTCTGGTTCCCATTCCCCTTCTGACATGTCAGTCCTTGGCCTCTACTTCTGCGATGAGGCCATATCAGGTTGGAGAAACAATATCTTATATTCCATTTGGATAGCCTTCAACCTGATGGCATGAACACTGATTTCTTGAACTTCCAGTAATTGACAACTCCCCCCCGCCCACTTCACCATTCCTGTTTCCCTCCCTCACCTCATCTCCTTATCTGCCCATCACCTTCCTCTGTGGTCCTCCCATTTCCCTCTCTTCCATGTTCTTCTACCCTCTCCTATCAGATTCCCCCTTCTCCAGCCCTTTATCTCTTTCACCAAACAACTTTGCAGCTCCTTACTTCATCCCTCCCCCTCTCTTGGTTTTACCTATCACCTACTACCTTTTACTTCTTCCTCCCCTTGCCCACCTTCTTGCTCTGACTTCTCAATTTTTTTTCTCATTCCTAATGAAAGGTCTCAGCCTGAAACGTCAACTATTTACTCTTTTCCATACATGCTCCCTTGCCTGCTGAGTTTGTCCAGCATTTTGTGTGTGTGTAACACCCACCTACCCACTTTATCCCTCAATTCTGTTCATGCCAGGAATGTATAGTATTGCCTTTTCATCTAATGAGAGTTTGCCTTTTATCACGTAAATTTAGCGCATTTTTGTTTTATACAGAAACATGAATGAATTCATCATAAACAGTAAATTCATAAGTTCAAGAGAAATAAAATGTTAGTGATATTTTATGTGAGAAACACAGCACTGATTTCAATATGAAGTGAAATTTTCATTTCAATCCTATTACAATATCTCGCTGAATTTACCTCAAACAAGTGATGCATTTTGGGAAGGTACTAAGGGCAGGACATAGACAGTGCATGGCTCTTCGAAATATTATAAAACAGAGAGAAACCCAGGGATACCAGTAAATAGTTACCTGAAATGGAAAAAAATATTTACCCAAGGTGGTGAAGAAGGTCTTCAACAGCCAGTGTTGAATGCAAGAGTTGAGACGTTATGTTACAAACTTACAAGATGTTGGTAAAACATTTTCTAATGTTTGCGCGGTTCTGGTCACCATATGAAGGGAAGGGTAAAGATAAAACTAGAATGGATACAGAACAAAATTCAGAAGAAAGTTGCCAAAACAGAGAGTTTGTGTTACAAGGGGAGACAGAATAGGCTAGGACATTTTTCCTTCGAGTGAAAGAAGCTACAGGCAAACATTATTGAAGTTTATAAAAATTTTGATGGGCCTAGATAAGGTGGATATCTTTTTCCAAGATTTGAGAATCTAAAGTAAGAGTGTATATTACAAGTTAGGAGGGGAAAGATTTAAAGTGGACTTTAGGGGCATTTTTTCCACACAGAGTGCATGGAATGAGCTGCCAGAGGAAGCAGCAGTTGTGGACACAAATAAAACATTGAAAAGATATATGGACAGGTATATGGATGAGAAAGGTTTAGAAGGACATGGGTCAAGTACAGGCAAATGGGAGGAGCTCAAGCAGGCATGTTAGTTAGCATGCTTGAGTTGGGCTGAAGAGCCTGCTTCTGTGCTATAGAACTCTATGACCCGGACGCACTTTTCAATATTAAAAAGGTATTATATAAATGTACAATGTTGCAGTTGAATTGTTGGACTACACATCTGAACAAAGCGAACAAAACAAACCTCAGCAAAAATAAATGATAATGAATGAATAATGAATGGGAAATACAGAAAGTGTCGGGCATAATTAGCTAATTTATTCTCTGGTTGGTAGGCTGGTTTGTGCTGCCACTAATTTTTGTTTCTATACTGAACTGTCAGCTTCTGAGCTCTGGGTTAAAACATAAGTGCCCATTCCAGTGACCTCCATGTGCAAAATAAAAACCAACCAGGTCTTGCTCAGCAGGACCATGTTATAAATGGCTATCGGTAATGGTTCTAGACAGCTGTTAATACTTGTTTTTGATTTCTACTCATTTAACCGAAATGCCTTTAAGCACTGCATTTATGTATATCAAATTAAGCGTGCTTGCAGTCCAAGAATTTCTGGTTGCAAATTGCTCGTTGTTTCTATTTAAATAATTTGGAATTAAATTCAACTAACTTTACTTGTTGTAAAAAGAACTGCCGACAAAACTTCTTTCTCAGTTATCCAACTAAGAAAATGTTCCTTTTCCTGTGTCTGGGAAACAATAAATGTCCCCTTCAAATTTATAGTCACTGCCATTAATACATCACACAAGGAAGTCTGAAGAATCCAGGAAGGGCAGAAGATTACACTATATATTCAAATAACATTCCAGTATGGGTATTCAATAGCAATGGGCCTGCCTTCAAGATCTGTGACCTATAACGCTACACACGTGGCTCCCAGTTATTAAAGATTGATTTGGTGGAAGTGACCCCACAGAGGCAGAAATATGAATATATTTTATGTTCCATTTTCCTCTATCCATGTTAACTGCAAATGGACTCTTGTCACTTGACAGGAAGGCAAATTCAGTATCTCCCAGAAACAATGTTTTTTTAATGTAATTTTACACTGAAGATTGTGTCTTTTGTACAAACACTTATATCACTTTCCAACAGCTCCAAGAATGAAATGAAATGTGCCAGGTCTAATGGCAATGCTGGAATCCTTTATGATTTTGGTTCCCTCAGGGGAGAAATTAATCTGTAACTTTCCCATTAGACATTAAGTTCCAGTCACATGAAAGAGCAAAGGGGCAGTGTGCTGGTGATTTACCCAAATCAAAATCCATGAAAAATAACCTGGACGAAGTATTAATGTACTCCCTTGGGATAAATCTGTCTACGTGCCTTCAAGCTTGCATTGTATTCTTGGGAATGAACACAAGAGGGGCGCCTGTTCAAGGACGTGCAGCACCCAAGAACTCAGGCCAACTCTTTAACTCTGTGGCCTCATTCCTCCATTCTTCTTCCCTGACTTGATCAAGCTCTTGTGCCAAGTGCATTCAGGCTCCTGAGAATTAGATTATTTTTGCATCTGGTATCCACAAATTTCATACTAAATTCATACCCAGAGTGTAATAAATTTGATTCAAGAAAGCAGCACAGAGCAAGTCACACAGCTATTTAAATGTCTCCACCCAAAATGAGAGTTGGAGGGGAGCCCACTGTAAGAGCAAGCGTCACCATAGCAACGTGGAATATTCCATGACATCAGCAATGCACAGCAAGCATTGATGATGGAAGGGTCACCTTCCATCACTAGCTGGGCACAGCCAAAATGGAAACTCCACATAAATAAAAGAGTATGTGATTTTTAGAACGTAGAACGATACAGCACATACAGGTCCTTCAGCTCAAGGTATTGTGCCAACCCTTCAACCTACTCTATGATAAATCTAATCCTTTCCTCCCTCATAGCCCTCCATTTTTCTTTCACCAATGTTCATATTTTTTTATTGAAATACAAGTTTGGCTCTGGAATTTCTAAAGTCTGGATTTAGCACATCCAATGAAAGTTTGATTATATTGCTTACCCAAATAAGTCATGCAAAAATCATAACAATTTACTTCAGATCAGTGACCATTCACTGTTAGATACAGTGCTGAAATCTGGAATTATTAACTGTTCTGGATCAACATGTTAAACTGAAGGAGCTAATCCAAATGGTGCCCCTTGAAGACAATTGCTTGGTGGCTTTCTGGCAATGTAGAAACCCAAATACATTACAATTTCATCTTTTAATTCTGGTTAATTTTTAGCTCATTGTTTTCTTAAGTTGATTATTTCCAACATTTTTTTTTCAATAATTTCCTAAAACTAGTTGTTGGGTTAAAAGTCTAGAGGCACTAGCCAACACCCCAAGTTTGTGCCTGCATTTTCAAAAATACATTGAGCTAAGATCACACCCTGGCAACGAGAGCCTGAGTAGGTGCCTGAAACCTTGGGCTCTCGCTGCCTGGGTGTGAACTTCTCAGATTTACGTTTGCACATTATCCACTACTGTGGATGAAAGTGAATTTGGGCAAGAAGATAAAACAGACACAATTACTCTTCTCACTTACATGACAGGTCTGATGTCTGCTTTGATTAGGGTCAAGAGAATGGAATTTTGCAAGGGGTATATCATGTGTACCAAAGCCACAGTATCAGCTGTCACCCGTTATGTGTACGTGATTCGAACCCACTTGGGCCTTACTCACTTCAAGTTCAAGTTTATTGTCATTCAACATTTATGCAGCTAAATAAAACATCAATCCTCTTGGACCAAGGTGCAAAACACAGTGCCTATAGTTACGATCCAGCAAACACAGTTGCAAAAAGATTTTAGCGGAAGTAGCTGAGAGGCATGGCCTGAAGATCAACAGGTTGACATAAAGTGCGAGGTGTATGTTTATATAAGACAGTATAATGTTACTGGCACTCAATGTTCCCTCTAATTTGCAATGACTTGCGCGCGTGAAAATCTTGTGCTGTGAAATTTTTGCCCAGTGACAACAACATGTGTGCACTGAATAACTTCTTCAATAAATAAGCCAGTTCTAAAACCTGCAGACAAATCATCACAAGCTCCACGTCATCAACACTGTCCGCATTAGAAACTGGAAAAGGAAATGGGATTGTGCACAATCATGAAATACACTTAACATGCCAACAAGGTAGAGGGTGACAACATTTTGTGCACAGTTTAAATTCCTTTGTGTGTTAGTAGCAAAGTGCACACACACCTTAGAGGGAACATTGCTGGCACTATTATAATAAATCAAGCAGCAGTATACACATGTGAAACAGCAACAATAAAAGATGAAAAAGTGACTAGTCGATCAGTGACCAGGGCATTCAGACAGAGTGTACATTCATGTGTGCTGAGTGGCAGCGGGATATTATGACGTCTAACAGCCTGGCGGAAGAAACTGTTACCCAGCCTAACAGCTCTGATGCTGTTGTACTTTCTGCCTGACAGACAGCAGGAGGAAGGCTGGGAGTGGGGGGGGGGGGGGGTGTCTTTGACAATTCTTAAGGCACTGCATATGGAGCAGTTCTGATCTATCTTCCTGAATGGGGGAGGGAAGGGAGATGCCTTTCCTTCTCCCTGGGTCTCCTGTCCCATGATCCTCTCATATCCCTTTTGCCAATCAACTGTTCAGCTCTTGGCTCCATCCCTCCCCCTCCTGTCTTCTCCTATCATTTCAGATCTCCCCCTCCCCCTCCCACTTTCAAATCTCTCACTATCTCTTCCTTCAGTTAGTCCTGACGAAGGGTCTCAGCCCGAAACGTCGACTGTACCTCTTCCTAGAGATGCTGCCTGGCCTGCTGCGTTCACCAGCAACTTTGATGTGTGTTGCTTGAACTTCCAGCATCTGCAGAAATCCTCGTTTTCGGGAGATGCCAATGATGTTTTCAGCTGTCCTCACTATCCGTTGCAGGGTCCTGCAATCTGATGCACTGCAATTCGCATACCAGACGGCTGGTCAGGACACTCTTAATGGTGCTCTAGTAGAATGTGGTGAGAATTCACTTGCTTCAGTCTCCTCAGGAAGGAGGGGCACGGTTATCCTCTCTTGGCTAAAGAGGTGGTGTTAAGGGACCAGGTGAGGTCATCAATAACATGCACGCCACGAAACTTGATGCTCCTGACTCTCTCCACAGAGAAGCAGTCAATTTCTGCCTGCCTGGCCCAGAACTGATGAAGTCAAGCACCTCTCAAGGAACCACACGCCTTTCTGAAATGTACAGTTCAATGTGTAGTGCTTTTAGCAGCTGAGACTGTCACTTGTTTGTAGCTCTCCCCCTTCCTCAAAATACTTAAATGCTGAAACTATTTAGTAAATAAGATTGTGTTTGCAGTGTACCTGGTATCTCAATGAATAAGAACACACTGAGAAGTTAAACCAGAACAGAACATACATAGTGAATGGCAGGACCATGTGAGGGTGCCATTAAACAAAAATACCTAGGGGTAGAAGTACGCAATTCCCTGAAAGTGTCAATGCTTTTAGACAGGGTCTTGAAGAAGTCCTTAGTCAGTCAGGGCATTGAGTCCAAGAGCTGGGACATCATGTTATAGTTGTACAAAATGTCCTTGGAGGAATGGGTACAGTTCAGGCTGCCACACTGCAGAAAGGATGTGATTAACCTAGAAAGGGTACAGAAAATATTCACAGTGCTGTTGCCGGGACGAGAGAAGTTTGAGTTACAAAGGAGAGGTTGGACAGGCTGGGTCTTTTTTTGAAGCAAATGAGGCAGAAAGATGTCCTTACTGAGGTTTATAAAATCATGAGGGCATAGACAAGGTGGATGGTCAAAGTCATTTTCCCAGAGTAGGAGTGTCTAAAATTAGACACCATAGGTTTAAGGTGAGAGGGAGGAGGTTTAAAGGCGATCTGAGGGTTAAGTTTTTCACATGTTTTTCCAGTTGGTATCTGGAATAAGCTGCTAGAGGAGACGGTGGAGGCAGGAAGTTACAACATTTAATAAGCATCTGGACAGGTACTTGAATGAAATCGGCATATAGACATATGGAATTAATGCAGACAAGTGGGATTAGTATAGATAGGCATGTCAGTTGAATTAGATATAGTACGTTGGGCCGAGAATCCTGTTTCTATGCTGTACAACTCTTATTCTGACTCTTACGTCTGTGCCAAAAAGAAAGATTTACTTTCTGAAGACTTAGACAGATTGATTATGGACCTCTACTTTCCATTAGCTTATGAGAAGTGCTATCTTGTAATCTGCTTCCACTTTTATAATGTCGAGGAGGGTCCGATCTTGTGTAAATTTGACATCACCACATTAATAACTGTCCTTGCCCTATCATATTTGCATCTGTATTGAAACTGACAGAAAGTGACTGGACATATCTGAAGTACTTAACTTAACCTGGATCCGAGCTGTGGCACTTAACAGCTCCACAACCGAGTTCTGCAATCGGCCTCTAAAAGCTTCACAAAGGTAATTAAACATACACACTGCCAAAAAAAAGGCCTTATCAATTAGCTCCATATCAAAAGTAATTACTACAATAACACAGCCTTCTCAATAACTAACAGGGTCGCTATTATGGATAACACATTGCCACCAAAGTAAAATTAACTGTAGCCATCAATTTTAAAGCTACTACCTCTATTCATCCCCTTAATATGAAAAGGAAAGTCATTAGAACATGCTTCATTCACATGGAATTTAAAATAACATTTCTCAACTGCATACATATAAAGTATTCAGTTGAAAATTAATGTTGTATTTCAGAAAATACTTATTTTGTAAAGACAAAAAAAACAATAACGGTTAAATAATTGTGCAGTTCTGGAACACATGTTTCTTAAAACTTAAGGTTGAAGCTAAGGCTATGACAAGAAAATTTCTTGATGTTATTCATAACATCAAGAAGAAATTATTAGTAACAGGTTACTGATGTAAAAATCACGAGAGAAAAATCTTACCCAAATAAACAGTCTCCAACAGAAGTCATTTCATAGCAACGAGGAGCAGGATTGGTTTTCCTTGAAGTTTTTACTAATATGGTTCCATGCCTAGAGTGCATTTTGGAAAGTCTGTTCACTTAGCTGTCTTTCTCCTCCCTGCGTACAGACAGAAGCTAAAGAGCAAGGCTCCAGAGATAAGAACAACAACAAGTTGGTCAAGAGAGACAGAGGAGCGGCTATGGGATTTCTTCAAGCCAGTGGACTGGGCCGTGCTCAAGGGACCATTAGAGGATCTGAATGAATACACCACAGTTGTAGACAAGTGTGTTCCCACAAAATCATTCCGAGTCCTCCTCTACCGAAACCCTGGATGAACCAGGAGATCCACAATCTGCTGAGGGCCAGATCGGTGACATCCATGTCTGGCAACCAGGTAAGGTACAAGAAGTCCAGGTACAATTTCTGGAAAGCTATCTCATGGGCAAAGTGGAAATTCTGCACCAAACGAACTACTGAAGGATACTTGACAGCTCTGGCAGTGCTTGAATGCTATTACCTCTTACAAAGTGAAACCAAATGACATAGGTGTCAATGCCTTCTATCCTCACTTTGACCATCAAAGCATAGAGTAACCATCACAAACTCTCACAGTCCCCACTGACTCTGTGATTTCAGTCTCAAGAGGAATGTGAGAGCATCCTTCAGGGAGGTGAACCGCAGGAAAGCAGTCGGCCCTGTTGGGTTACCTGGCCGAGTACTAAAGACCTGTGCTGATCAACTGGTTGGCGTGTTCACTGTTATTTTTAATTTCTCACTTCAGCAGTCTGAGGTACACACCTGCTTCGAGGAGGCTTCAATTATACTGGTGCCTAAGTAGAACGTGACAATCTGCCTCAAAGACTATCATCCCGTAGCACTTACATCCACTATAATGAAGTTCTTTGAGAGGTTAGTGAGAAAACATACCAACTCCTGCCTGAGAAATGACTTGTTTCAGCTCCAGTTTGTCTACCAGTGCAACAGGTCTGCAATAGATGCTATTTCATTGGTTCTTCACTCAACCATGGAACCTCAGGACAGCAAAGATGCATACATTAGAAAAATCTTTAACACCTACAGTTTGGCATTCAGTACTATCATCCTCTCAAATCCAATCAATAAGCTTCAAGACCTTGGCCTCGATACCTCCTTGAGCAACTGGATCCTTGATTTCCTTGCAGACCCCAAACAGTTTGGTAGCAACAACATCTCCCCAAAAATCTCCATCAGTGCTCTTGAAGTGTGGATATAAATCTTACATTTACTCCATAACAGCAAACAAGCCTTGATATTAATCACTGAATCCATAACCATTCTCAGAGATGACTGCTGTAAAACAAAACTACATCATTACCCTAACACTTCTCTCAATCTTTCTTGCGCAGTATTTCTCCTCACCTCCACCAGCTTTCCAAAAGAGTGAAGCTAATCTTGAAAACCAAAGGGAAGCTGTTCAATCTACCCTCCAGAAACAAGCTTGTTCAAACTTCAGCATTTTGTGTTTGTTGAGTGATCCCTATACTCCAACATGCTTCAGAGACAGGACTACCTACAGCAAATATCAATCAGAATCAGATTTATTACCTCTGACATATGACATGAAATTTGTTGTTTTGCAGCAGTAGTACAGTGCAAAGACATAAAATCCATAAAGTACGAAGATACTTCATAAAGTATGAAAATAAATAAATAAAGAAGATAAAAAAGGAATAACAAGGTAGTGTTTGTGGGTTCATGGACATTCCAGAAACTTACAGAATCCCCAAAATCTAAGTAAACCTGTGTCCTCTCCCAGGCCAGCATTCCTGGCTTTGAAGACCTGATTACACCCATCAGCAACATTGGGGAGCTTGTGCTCCTTTTATACATGACATCAGACAAACACTACTGCAAGCTCTTCTGTGAGAACAGACTACCAGGTGGGCAAGGAACAAGATTTAAGGATGTGCTCAAACCCTCATTAAGGAAATGCAACGTCCTTGCTGTTTCCTGGGAATCTTTGGCCCATAACCACTCAAGAAGCCTTTGGATGGTATTGAGAAATCCAATGCAAGGGGCAGAAGGAATGCACCACCTTTCAAGCTACCATCCTGCGTCCCAGCATCAAGATCCTGCTCCGTCTTATTAACTATCTCAGAACCCTCAAATCAGGAGTACAAAAAGTTCACCTTCAGTCCCAAGAGGAAGACTGATGTATGAGGAATGAGAAATATCTGTTCCAAGCTGAATATGCTAGGTTATCTTAAGGGGGTGATGAATCAGCATACAGGGGGGAGACTGAAAATTTGGCTGAGTGGTATAGCAATGACAACCTCTCACTCAATGTCAGTGAGACCAAGGAACTGATTGTAGACTTCAGGAGAGGGAAACCAGAGGACCATGAGCCAGTAATCATCGGAGGATCAGAGGTGGAGAGGGCCAGTAACTTTTAATTGCTGGTTTTCACTATTTCAGAGGACCTGTCCTGGACCCAGCATATAAATATTATTGTGAAGAAAGCACAACAGCGACCCTACTTCCTCAGGAGTCTGTGGATGTTTGGCGTGTCATCGAAAACCTTGGCAAACTTCTACAGATGTGTGGTGGAAGGTGTGCTGACCGGCTGCATTACAGCCTGGTAATGGGACACCAATGCCTTTGAGTGGAAAATCCTACAAAAGGTAATGGATTCAGCCCAGTACATCATGGATAAAACTCTCTCAACTATTGAGCACATCTACATGAAACATTGCCATAGAAAAGCAGCATCAATCATCAAAGATCCTCACCACCCAGACCATGCTCGTTTCTCGCTACTGCCATCAGGAAGGTGGTACAGGAGCCTCAGAACTTGCACCACCAGGTTCAAGAACAGTTATTCCCATCAGCCATCAACCTCTTGAACAAAAGGGGATAACTACACTCATTTAAGGACTCTGTTATATTGTTATTTCATGCTTGTGATTTATTGCTATTTATTTATATCTGTATTCGCACAGTTTATTTACAATTTACAGTTACTGTTCTATAGATTTGCGAAGTATGCCCACAGAAAAAGAATCTTAGGGGTATATGTGGCAACATGTACAGTGTGTACTCTGAAAATAAATTTCACTTTGAGCTTTAATTGCAAGTTGCTGTCTGGAAATACATGTCTCGAAATTCTTTCTGTATATTATAAATTTGTACATCGCTGAAATACCACCTCTTCAGGGAAACCAACTCCCCCAAAATATTTCTATACGTCTTCCGATATGCTTCAGATACAGCAACACACACCAAAGTTGCTGGTGAACGCAGCAGGCCAGGCAGCATCTCTAGGAAGAGGTACAGTCGGCATTTCAGGCCGAGACCCTTGGTCAGGACTGCTTCATATACAGTATCTTTTCCATTGATACACATTCCTAGATCTCAAGCACAGCAGATGTTGGCAGGTATGTCTGCATTACTACACTGTAAAAAGTACCAACTTCTCTGACTACCCGCAAACGCTTAAGATTTACTTCCTGACAACCTCCAGCTATTTACTGTTGATGCTCCACATGGCCTCATTAAGCAACTATTAGCACATCATTATATCAATGTGCCTCCTTTATCTTCCTTCAATTGTTAAGACAGTCACATCATTCCACATGCAGGACTTCCAAGGCTTCCTGCCATTCATGGGAGGTGGAGAAAGAGAGCAAACAAGCAGGAAAGAGGAGTTGACATTATCAGTTAAGGAAAATGTAAACAGAGAAAGCAACAGCACCAAGAGAACCCTGGAGAAATCTATGGCGAGACTGGCACCAGGTTTACAAGACACAATTAATTCTGAAAAAAATACCAACGGGGAGTCTGCACAAAGACGGTTCATTAAAATGGAGTTTAAGAAATCTAACAGATTTACATGAAAAAAGGGAACAACACTAAATCCTTGTTTATTCTCCACTGAACAGCATTTCCATAAGTCAATGCTGTATCTCCATATTAAAAACAAATTCCTTCCTTCAGAAGCCAAATCATATAAACTCAAATACTAGATAATGGGGTTTTGTGAAATCTCTATTTTCAGTTTATAACTTGAGACCGTTAACCATGATTTCATCCAGTTTACATTATATCTGCCAACAGCTAGCTAACGTGGTGATAAACATCTCAATTCTGAGAAATAAATATAGTCACTTCCTCCAAGACAGTATTCATTTTTATATATTCAAATCCAAGATTTGATGAGAAGATCTAATCAAACAGAATTGTTTTATTCAACAACAGGAAAGATGTATTTGCCATCTATTCCATTAAATTAGTCACTACTTTTCTTCTTCAAAAATTGAATTATAGCTATTTGAATTATGCAACCAAACATCAACAACAAAAAATTTGGCACTAATGTTAGTTCAAATTTATAGACAAATCAAATAAAATTGGCTAGCATTAGTAAAATAATTGGATTAGTTAAAAGGAGAAGAAAATGTAGGTTTTATTAAATATTAATAACCGACGGTAGCATAGAAGTTAGTGTGACATGATCACAGCTCGGGACATTGGAATTCGGAGTTCAGTTCCAGTGCTGTCTGTAAGGAGTCCCTGTACTTCCTCCCTGTGGAATGAGTGAGTTTTCCCTGTATGCTCCGGTTTCCTCCCACGATCCAAAGAGGTATCTTGTAGGTTATTGTTCAGGTAAATTGTCCTGTGATTAGGTTAGGGTTAATTGTGGTTCTTGCCGATTGCTGGGGAAGTGTGGCTCAAAGGGCCGTAAGGGGCTATTCTGTGCAGTATCACTAAATAAAAAATAAATAAGTTACTGATTTAAGTATTATCCTTCAATAGGTGTAACATTTGATCTACATTTCACAGCAACAAGTAAAAAATATATATTTTTTGTCCAGAAGAATAAAGCACATTACTTCAGGATTCCCTTCCATTCCTATCTAAACTTCAAAAGTGATTGCTCCCCTTCCCGGTTCGTTCCACACACATTTGCTCCACAGATTTGGTCTTTGGTCACCAAATTCTTACAGATGTTCAGTGGAGAGCATTCAGTCTGTTTGGGAGGCTCCAATGCTCAGGATCTAAGGAGGGTGCAGAGGTTTGTAGACTTAGCCAGCTCTGTCAGGGCCACAACCCTCCCCATCATCAAGGACATATCCAAGATGTGGTACATCCATCACTCAGGACCTTCCCCGTCCAGCAAATGCCCTCTTCTCAATACTACCATTGGGGTGGAGAAACCAGAAGACCCACCTCTACATTTTAGAACAACATTTTCCCCTTTGCCATCTGATTTCTGAACAGTCCATGAAGAAAATCATATTATTCCTCTTTTGCACTATGAATTTATCTTTTGTAACTTACAGTAGTTTTATGTCTGGCTCTGTACCGTTTCAAGACACAAAGTTCACCACGTGTCATTGATATTGATTGTCACTTCGCTAATGAGGTGGGTGTGGACTGACGGGGCAGGATCCCGAAGACACAAGAGATGAGGTATGTTGGAATCGGGAGGAACAGAAAAAGTGCTGGAGGAACTAAGCAGGATGGCAGTATCTATGGAGGAAAATGGACAGTCAACGTTTTGGTGAGAGATCTTGCAACATTAATTGGAAATACAGAATCCCAATTTACTTATAGCTGAATTATGGTAGTTATGGTGACATGGCTGAGCTGAATCTTGCTCTTTCCCAATCCCTGACAGTAACCCCATAACCTGGTACAATTTGGCGTCAATTTGCACATTTCCTCAGCTCTGTTGCCACAAAGTAATTTGAAATATGCCGTGTTAAAGATTTTACAACAAATCCAAAAACAACTAAAATAGCAAAATAAAAACTCTTTTGGCTCCCCCCATCAATCTACCAGCAAATCTCAGACACGCACTTTGTGGATTGCAGTCTGAGGAATGTTTGGTCTTTACTCACTGGGGGATAAAAGAAAGACTTGCATTTCCATGTTCCATTTCACAGCCTCGTCGTCGCAGGGTGCTTTACTATCCATGAAGTGCTTTTGAAGTGTAATCACAGTTACATTTTAGGAAATTTCTGCATGGCACAATACTACAAACAAGATGTGATTATGGCCATCTTAACCTATGTTTGTTATGCTGATTGATAGAGACAAATTAACTAACAACACCTCCCCAACATTTCTTTGCAACGGTGCCATGAGGATCTTTCGCATTCAGCCGAGACATCAGATGAAGTCTCGGTTCATGCTCTGATGCAAACGACGGAGCCTCCGATAAAGCAAAGCCACCTCAGCGCTGCGTTTGAGTGCAAAAGGAGATTTCAGTGCCCATCTACTCGGAGAGAGAATCGAGCCGTAACCCCTTGATTTGGGCGGCGAGACTGATGACGCACCCCACAACAATTCTGAAACACAAAAAAGTTACAACCACTGCAAAGTAATTATAAGGTGTTGAAAGGAAGTGTTTGCTGATCTGAAACCCTTCCTTCAGATTAGATCATTAATCTTCACACCGGAACCCAGAAGTCATTTTATAGAGCCTTGCAAAATTTTTACTCAGGTGTCCATTCACATAATTTACTGCAATGTCCCGAAATTCAAGGCACGGCGGTTTAATAGGATTTTTTTCTGCTTCTCGATCGACTCGGAAAGTTAAGTTACAATTACATAAGAGTCTGTCGAATTTAGGGGGACGCATCTGATTTATAAAAATAAAGCTATGGCACTAGAAAGGAGACAAGTTTCCTCTCCAACTAGCAGATGCTCCAGAAAACAATGAATCGACGTGAAGTGATAGGATTGTTTTGAAAATGGGAACGGGCACTCTTGCCCAGGCTGCCGAGTGGGAGAGAGATGGGGCAACAGGCACGCGTCCATCCGACACGGCCACAGCTCGCAGGGGAGAGGACACCCCATCTCGACAGAGGGACAGCAGTCCCACGACCCCGATCCACACCAGTCCTGCAGCGGCGCAGAACGCGAGCCGCGGTGACAGCGCGTCTGGATGCGAGCGCCGCATTCACCTGCCGCCTGCGGGCTGCACTCGCATCCTAACGCGTGTCTTTTGCAGACCGCTCCTCCGCTCTTACCTGGGAGAAATTGAGCCCATTGAGCGGATGGCACTGCTCCTCTACCCGCTCCACCGCCCCCGTCCTCTTCTTTAACCTTTCGGCCTCCTGGGCCAGGTAGAGGTCAAGCACCGGGACCCCTCTGGACCTGATGTCCGCCTCGGTCAGCGAGTTCACCATCAGCATTACCCACACCGGCCGCTTCCTCTCCCAGTTGCCGGCGATGGCGTTGAACAGGTAATCCGCGTATAAGCCCTTGCCCCTCTGGTCCGGGGTCATCCACAGAGGCATCATCACCTTCACGTATTCCAGGTGGCGCTTAAGCCTCCTGTATAGATCCCGGGGCAGGACGTCCTGAAGGTTCTCGCCGTGAGGCAACATCTGACAGCTAGTGAGGGCCGAGATGGTGTAGGGGTCGGTGAGGTCCAGCTCGAAGTACACGCTGTTGCTGTGCTGGAAGGCCCGTTTGCAGTTGTCAGCCACGAAATCCCAAACCCTGGTGTAGGGCACGTGAATGGTCCCAAATAAATAAGCGGGGGGCTCCCGTCTGACCGTCCAGAGGAACGAATTCATTTCCCTTTGCTGGTTAAAAATAATGAAAATATTCTGTCAATACACATATTTACCAATGCAACGAAAAATAGACATAAATACAGGGATGGTTTGTTTAAAATAAGAGATCTTTCATCTCCTGATAGCCGCGGAAGGTAGAGGTGCTTTTCCCCCCTCTAAAGCGGGGAGCTTTGCAAAAACATTAAAGCATTCGTCCGGAAAGGTGAGCTGCGCATACTGAATGGAATCCGACCAGCAAAGTCAAAATCGATTGGCGTTTCTTTAAACCGAATCGAACTGCTCGCGGCTGGTGAGTCTCGGCATTTAGCAGAACTTCAGTCAGAATTTCTCCGCAGCCTGGGGAGCTGATCCCGCAAGCACGACTGCGAAGCGGACACTCACAGAGCTAAAGTTGTAGAAGTGACATTAAGCGACAAAACAAAGTTACTCACCGACTTGGGAAGTTCACAGTGTCCCGTGTCTCGGAGATTATTCTCCTTGGAGCTAACACTTTGCACAACTATACTCACAACAACCCACAGCAGCCCGGCGTTAGCCTGCATCGTGCCTTCCATCGAACTTGTTGCCTGATATTTATGTATTAGTGTGGCGCGAGTAAAAGCCTGCTGAAAATGCGGCGAGGAAGATCGCGGGATCATAAAGCCCCTTGATCTTGGATGTTGCGATCACTGTATACAAGCTGAACGCCACAAGCCGCCATGCTGCCCCAGGAGCACAGCCGATCGTCCCCCAGAAAGTTTTCTTTTATTGAGTGAGGTGATCGTGATGGGAGAGTGAAGGTTTTTTAAAAGCATCTCCCCCCTTGGCCCTCCCCGCGGTCGCACATGAGGCAGATGCTGGGCTCAGATACTAAGCTTGCTGACTCTTATTTGCACAAGCCGGGGAAGGCGGGTACTGCTCGACATGTCAGTATGTCACTTCAGGGGCGAACTCTCGCAACTTTTAACTGCACCGGAGGGCGAAAGGAAACTTTTTTTTTTCCCTTTTCCAGCCGTCCTTCCTGGTGCAGCCCGAAGGTGGCGCCACACACGCGGAAGATCAAAAGCCCGGAGCCGTTCGAGGTGACAACAACCAAACCTGAGAGCGCCTGCCTCGACGCCCCGTGTGCTGAGCTCGAATTTTTCTTACATACAAAAAAGATAGAGCCACCCGATTTCTACTGAGACCTTTTCATTGTCCAAATAGGTCGGAGGAGAAAGGGATAGCGATTGAACTGAAATAAATGTTCCGCACTGTATGGTCAATGGTATGAATAAATAATATTTTGGAGGTAAAAGGCTCTAGCAGGAAAGTAAACTGCAGGGACCTTCTCCTGAACCGCTGAAGTAGCTTACACTGGTAATGTAATTCAGTGATTTCTATAACTATTAAACTTGAACAATTGAAATAGACATTGAGACCAACCCTGCTTATTGCTGTTTACTCTTCTTGCCAGAAGTGGATATAATCCTTAATCCATCCTGATTGGAGATCCTATTATCACCTTTCCTTCAATCCTGTATCTAATCTATTCTTAAAATATTGACATGCTCTTTCTTTTGTAAATGCTGATGCAGTGTGTTTCACAGCCTCCCGGGCAGAAGTGTTGCTCCTGTACTCAGTCATAGAACCATACCGCATGTGTTTGAGCCCATTGCCCTAAATGGACCATGCCCAAACAGGGTACTTTGTACCACATCCTTCTAAACCCTTCCTATTCACGTACCTGCCAAATGTCTTTTAAAAGTTGTTTTTGTATCTGTCTCTGGCAGCTCATTGCATATATTTACCACTTTCTGTGAAAGTTTTTCCCTCTATTAAACTTGCCCCTCTCACCTTAAACCTATGCCATGTGATTCTCCAACCCTTCTGAAAAGATGGACTACACTCACTCTTATCTATGCTGCTTATGATTTTAGGCACTTCTGTAAGATGGTGGCTCAGTCTTCCATGCTCCAGGGAGGTTATCCTATCCTGCCTAATCTCTCCCTCCAACTCAATCCCTCAAATCCTGGCAAAGGTCTTGTAAATACTTTCTGTACTCTTTCCAGACTAATAACATGATTCCTATTCAAGGGGGTCCAGGGGATGTTCACAAGAATGATCCCGCGAATTAAAGGTATATTGTATGAGGTGTGTTTGAATACTCTTGGCATGTTTTCTATGGAGCTTAGAAATATGAGTGGAGATCTCATTGAAGCCTATCGATTACTGAAAAGCCTAGATCAGTGGTTCACAAAGTGGGTGATATCACACCCCCCACCAGGGGCAGTGGCAGTTTCTATGGGGCACTGTAGATAAGAGGGGCAGTAGGGGGCACTTAGTAGCAAGGGGGACAGCTGAGGGATTACAGGTTTAATCTAAGAAATTAATTACTTATTATATGATCCTCAGTGCTTCATAATTAAGTACAATGATCATGTAAATTACCTCATCTCTTGATGATCCACTGTTCTCTTCAACTTTGCTCAAAGCATGATATAGTTGTTGAAAAGTAATGTGACACTTTAGTATTTGGCATATCATGAGAAATCTGGACTGAAGAAATCATATTATTTTTGGGCCTGGTCTGCACATTATTGCCATTCACTACCGTAGTGCAGTACAATTCCCATACTCTAATAACACAGTGACACAGTTCCCGTGAATTAAGGTATGGCATTCAATGGGGTAAATGTTCAGAATCTGCCCTTTACAATGGTCTTGACTGCATTTCTCAAGCCCATGATCCAAGCGAGATATTGCTGACCCACTTTATGTTCCTTCAGGCAAAGAGTCAGGTTTTGCCTGAGATATGATAATATTATAACTTTCCACTATTGATTGCAGTGCTTGAGGTCGCACTTAAACAATAAGCAAATGACCATGGGCGTTAATCCATAATGAAAACGGCAGAAGAAATCCACACAAAAAAGAGGTGTAGATAATACAGTGTGGAGTATCTGAAATATGGATTTATACCAGCAACCAACTGCAGCTCGCTGCACCATAATTAGGACAACAAAATTTGCCCTGCAGTTGGAGGAGTTAACTTTGTCAGGAAACAAATCTTTGCTTGATTATGTTTGCTTCATAAAAGATGAAAGTATGGTTCAAGTGTTGTTATTTGTAAGGGGTCTAGAAACAGATGATGACAATTTTTTAGGTTGCTGAGCAATTTTTCCAAAGCTAATGACATTCTGCTCATCAATATTCCTGCTTGTGCAACAGATGGGGCAGCATCAATGACAGAACACCACAGTGGGGTTATTACTTTCCTGAAAAAATCTGTACCGAACATATGTACCATTCATTGTCTAATTCACAGACAACATCATGCCATTAAAAAACCCAAGTGATCAGATGAACAAATCATTAAATACTGCTAGCTGTTGAGAACTTTTCCAATTTACGAGCCTTTCTAAGTTGGAAGGGAAAGAAAGAATACTCGATGATGAATTTCAGGTACTGTGCCCGTCTGGGAAAACTGCATAAAAATATGTCAGAGAGATTTCAGGATCTTCTCTCAATCCGAAATCCAAATTGGATAATAAGTGCATTCCTGAACTCTTGTAATGAGGAATTAATCAGAAGGATAGGGGATGAACTGATCTCACTACAAAATGACTTTGAGCTGAAGCAGATACTCGGCACTGTGGAAAAAAGATCAAAGTGTTCTTTATTTCCTTTCCAATATCATATTTGGTGGAGCACAGTTTGAGTGTAATCGCCCAACTTTTTTTTTTAGATTTTTTTTTAGATTGAACTTCTTTCACAGCAATGAAGCAGACTGCAAATTACTGAACATGGGGATCTGATACTCCTGAGTGACATTCAGCCTGATATTGAGAAGCTGATATCACTGCAGCAAGCCCACCCATCTCATTGAAATGTGAGAAAGCAATGAAGTAGTGAATAGCTGGACTACTAATGTATATACTAAAATTGTTGATGAAATTGTTTCTGCTGTAATTAATGTTTTTCGTAGCTTTAAATAGATTTGAATATTTTTTGCAGTTATTTGTCACTATTTTGAATTAAATCAAAACTCTTTATAGTTTTTACAGAGCAGCCAGAAATGGAGAGAGGCTGCTGGGGATGAAGTCTGGAAGCCAAAGGGGCAGTAACCCAAAATTTTTTCGAACCACTGTTCTAGTGGATGTGAAGAGAATGTTTCCAGTAGTGGTGGTACCTAGGACCAGAGAACACAGCCTCAGAATAAAAGGGCCACCTTTAGAACAGAGACGAGGAGGAATTTCTTTACCAGAGGGTGGTGAATTATGTGGAATTCATTGGCACAAGTGGCTGTGGAGGCGAAGTCATTGAGTATATTTATAGTGGATGTTGATAGGTTCTTGATTAGTAGGGACATCAAAGGTTACAGGGAGAAGGCAGGAGAATGGTGTTGAAATGGATAATAAATAGAATGCTGGAGCAGTCTTGATTGGCCAAACGCCCTGATTCTGCTCCTTTTTGTATGGTTTACAGCTGGGTGACAAAAACTGAATGCAATGCTGGAAATGTGGCTTCACCAGTGTCTAGTACAATTGCAACATAACCTCTAAACTTCTGTACTCAGTGCCCTGACTGATTAATTCTAGTGTGACAAAGCCTTCTTGACCACCCAATCTACCGTGACTCAACTTTCAGAGAACCACATACTTGAACCCAAAGACCTATAGAAAAGTATTCACCCTCCTTGGAAGTATTCATGTTTTACTGTTTTACAACATTGAATCACAATGGATTTAATTTGGCTTTTTTGACACTGATCAACAGAAAAGACTCTTTCATGTGAAAGTGAACACAAATTTCTACAAATTGGTCTAAATTTATTACAGTTATTAAACACAAAACAATTGATTGTATAATTACTCACCCCTTCAAGTCAGTATTTAGTAGATGCATCTTTGGTAGCTATTGCAACCTTGAGTGTTTGTGGATAGGTCTCTGTCAGCTTTGCACTTCTGGACACTGTAATCTTACATCATTCTTCTTTACAAAACTACTCAAGCTTTATCAGATTGCATGGGGATCAAGAGTGAACGGCCCTTTTCAAGTCCACATCAAATTTTCAATTGGACTGAGGTCTGGACTCTGACTTGGCCACTCCAGGACATTAACTTTGTTGTTTCTGAGCCATTCCAGTGTAGCTTTGGCTTTATGCTTGGAGTTTTATGCTAGGGTTACACCAAACCTAGCGTTTAGTCCGTTGGTCAAAAAGCTCAACTTTGGTTTCATCAGACCATAGAACCTTCTTCTAGCTGACTTCAAAATTTCCCACATGCCTTCTGGCAAACTCTAGCTGAGTTTCTTTTCAACATTGGCTTTCTCTGCCACTCTCCCATACTGCAACTGATGAAGCACTTAGGCAACAGTTGTATGCACAGTCTTTCCCATCTCAGCCACTGAAGCTTGTAACTTCTCCAGAGCTGTCATAAGTCTCTTGCTAGCCTCCTTTACTAGTCCCCTTCTTGCACAGTCACTTAGTTTTTGAGGACAGCCTGCTCTAGGCAGATTTACAGCTGTGCCATATTCTTTCCATTTCTTGATGATTGATTTAACTGTACTCCAAGGTATATTCAGTGACTTGGAAATTTTCTTGTATCCATCTCCTGACTTGTGCTTTTCAATAACCTTTTTGCTGAGTTGCTTGGAGGGTCCTTTTGTCTCCATAGTGTAGTTTTTGCCAGTATATTTTTACTATCATCAATTGAACACCTTGAATGCTACAGGTGATCTCCATTTAACTAACTATGTGACTTCTAAAACCAATTGGCTGCACCAGTGATGATTTGATGTGTTATATTAAAGGGGGTGAATATTTATGCAATCAATTATTTTGTGTTTTATATTTGTAATTAATTTATAGAGATTTGTAGAGATTTGTAGAAATCTGTTTTCACTTTGACATGAAGCGTCCTTTTCTGTTGATCAGTGTCAAAAAAGCCAAATTAAATCCAGTGTGATTCAATGTTGTAAAACAATGAGACATGAAAATCTCCACGGGGCTTGAATACTTTTTATAGACACTGTATGTCTTCTGGTCTCATGGCCTATAGCAACATGACTAAAACTAAACACAATACTCCAAATGTGGCTCCACCAGTGTATTGTACAATCGTAACATAACCTCTGAACATCTGTGTCTGTGTCCTGATTAATGCTAGTGTGCTAAAGCATTCTTGACTACCCAGTCTACCTGTGACTCAACTTTCAGGGAACCATGTACCTGAACTCCAAATTCCTTCTATTCTACAATGTTCCCCAGGTCCTACCATTTACTGTGAATGCCCTACCATTATGCAAAAACTCACACTTAGCTAAATTAAACTTACAAAAGTTCTCACACCCATATCCCTGTTTTCAAGACCTATAATGGAAATATTGTTTTTGTCTTAACAGTTTATATTTTGTAATTACCCTTCAATCTCTATGGTTCTTAAAATTGTACTTCACTGCTTCATTCTCTGAATAGATGTATTTGAGTTTTTGCCTTAAAGTTGTTTTCTTCTTTTGTAGTGTCCACTTGGGGCCAAAATTGCTCTCATTTCAGTTTTGGGATTTCTTAGGGATTGCAGAGTTCTTTGTGGGATCCACAGACTCTACACCTCCCCCACCCTCCACACCTCTGTGGGGCAGGAGGCAGGAGATGTGGATGGTGTTTGCTGGGCAGGTCATTTCTGATGTTGTTCCATTATCTTCTCTGGGTCTTCACATGCTCCCTCATGGAGATTCAAGAGATACAGAGCACTGACAGAATGTCCTTTCCTGTATTGACTGTTCCCAGGTCAGGAATTCCACAAGTTTTCAGAGATGTTCCAAAAAGATTATGAGAGCATCTGTCTTCATAGAAATATCTTCTCATGATGGAACTTGGAATAGAAAGCTTATTTCTCAAGGCTGACATTGTGGCCCACCTGCCAGAGCTGGTTAATTGTGATCAATGTTCAAAGAACACTTTATTATCAAAGTGTGTATAAATTATACAACCTCGAGATTTTTCCGCTGAGCAGGCAGCCACAAACAAGAAACACAAAAGAATCCAAATTAAAAAAAGACCGACACCCAATGCACAAAGAGAGAAAAAAACAAATCATGCAAACATCATAAGCATTCAAAATGAAATTGAGTCTATAAACCCAAAGCTGGGAGCAGCCAGAGTGGCCGTAGTCTCAGTCCATCACACAGAGCAAATCACCGAGGAGTTTGCAGACACTAAGCTCACAGTAGCCGGGGCACGACACAGCTCAGCGCTGAGGAGCATGGAGTAAAACATCATGGAGCAGAACCAACTCAACCCTCGCCTCCGGTCCCGACACCTTGCCTTCTGGCCTGGTTTATAAATCGTCCAAGCACTGGGTTGTCCCCCGAACTTGGGCCTGGGCCCGGGTCCCGCCACATCGATATGCTCTGGGCCGCTTCCAGCCCATACTTGGCCTTTCCAAATAGGCACAGCGATTAGGTGGATCGAATCGTGCTCCTGATTTAGGTGGGCGGCCTCCGAAACAGCTCCACTTCAGCTTCTCTCCACTCCGCTCATGCCAACTACACCTCGTATCAAAGCTGTGATGCTGAAAGTGTCAACTTGGGCAGAATTTTTTTCTCCCCAGTGATTTGCAGAAATTGTTAATAAGTTGCTGAAAACTGAATGCAGGCTCTACATCTACAAACATCCACACCAACATGAGTTATGTAATAAGAAAATAATTTATTCATATCACTAAAACACTTTTAATAACCATCAGCAATTAGGTAAGTGTAAACGACACTGTCAGTAATTCATCTCATCCAAAAATGTAGAATTAAAGTACAACTCTATTAATGGTGAGACACTCAGAAAAAAAACTATAAACGCGTCCAGAAAAAAAGATAGCCAAATGAAACAAAGCATTATTCCTGAATACTCAGGTGATTTCTTCAGTAGTTCTAATATGTTGTTAGTATGAAAAGTGTGTTGTTTCCATATTTAACAGTGGGATTTTACCTCTTGTCCAGTTCACAGAGTTTGTTTGACCATAATAACCACTGTTATCCTGCTGGGAGAGTCTGGTTCCACTGTTGGTCATTCAGTTGTTGGGAAATAATCACCAGCATCAGTTTCTCTTCCTCTGGCTGGAAGGTTACTTAAATATCCACTAAAATTCATCTTCCTCTTTTTTTTATTTGCACTCAGCCACCATCATCTAATATTGGTTCCTATGTGTACTGATGACACTCTCCCTCTCATCACCTCCCTCATTCCTTCAAAGACTCCAAATTGTATGTAACCGAGTGACCGTCGGATCTTACTCAGTATCGTTAAAGTGTACTTCGGCATCCATCCTGGTAATGATAGAACAGTTGTCTGTGTCTTTAAGGGAGACGGCGATGTCATTACGCACGGGTGGGATAGTGGGGAGACCATTTTGCTTTCTGCTGAAGACGTGGTAGGGTGTTGGAATTGGGTTCCTCCCAGAGTGTGCTGGGCATGATGAGGAAAGGTGAGCATTAATTGACAATATCCATGTGAATTCGTTTATGCTTGTTGGCGGATCGAGAATATCGGTAATTTGACATGTTTTACATGTGGATGCTTTAGATTTCCACGAGTGAAGGAATCAACGCTGGGTAGCGTGGCTTATACTAAGTTCCTCACCATCCAAGTAGGTCAGTCTTCCTGTAATTTAACTACCAGGCAGTACCTTGTAAAAGTTGTGCCAAAGTGTACCTTTTGTCTAACTTTATCGTATCGGGACTGATTGTGCATGTAACCGCGTAGCGTGAATGTTTAGTTTCTGGTCGGAAGTTCAGCACGAGTGTACGTCTTAGATGAGATGTATTCGCTTACATTTTTCACTGTTATGTATAAGATGCAGGGTGGGTGGGATTCTAATGTTGTTTGTATTGTGTTCCTTCAGGTTTGCCACTGCCGTATTAGTACCATATTAGTTCTGGCATTTTTTTTAATACTGCATACGCAATTCTGTCCATACACAAGGGTGTGGATTGAAAGTTAAACTGAGATTGTAACAGCAAGAACTGGTTGTAAATTTGTTCGTTTTGTTTCGTGACGCTCTTCTGGCACTTAAACATCTGAAACAGATAAAGGAATTAAAACCCAAAAAAGTACTTGTTGTCCTGAGCGTGTACTTTTCCCCAGGCTACAAAATCTGGTACCAGGAGTGGGGCTAATTCCAAGCCAGTTGAGAGGGTTTCTGATTGTTGTATGCAGTATAATATACAGTACCTAATACAGTAATGGTGAAGACAGGACTGTGTTCCCGTTGGGCGGAGGAGAGAGCGCGGTAGAACCTCGTGGAAAGTGCGGTGGAGCCTCAGGAACGGGCTGGGACGTCAGCGACTGATGTTAGGACGCAGAGAGGAGACGTGGACGTGGGGAACTGTGGGCCGTGAAGCTATCGCGTTTGCAGCAAAGGACAGCAGCAGCTCCCTTTTGCAGGCTTGTTGTGTGAACTTTAAAGACTTGAGGTTTTACTATGTCATGCTCAGAGGACACACCAGTTGAACTTGATTTGAATGAACAAATTAGGGAATTGCGTAGTAGGTACGATGAAGTCATGGCAACCATAGATACATTAGGCAGGAGGTCCTATGTATATGTCCCAAGGGAAAGGCACATTGTTCCATTTACGGGGGATGCTGAGAAAGATGGGAGGTCTGTTGATGACTTTATTGAAGAAGTACAACATGCACTTCATAGTAGAATTCAGTCTGACCAGGATCAGTATGACTTTGTTATGTCCCTGCTCAGGGGTGCAGCCTTAGAGGAAACACGTATGCGCATGGTGCTGGGGAAGACTGCGCTGATGACTTGTTCACCTATCTCAGGGAAGCTTTTAGAGACAAGCCTAGTGCACCCCAGCTCTGGCATGGCTTCTACAGTCGCAAGCAGCTTGAGGGTGAAGATGTACGAGAGTTTTCACATGTCTTAGCCCAAGCTCTTAACTTAGTACTGAAGCACTCCCCTGATGCTGTGACCAATGAGAGGGTGGTGTGAAGAGATCAATTTATAGAGGGGATCAGGGATCCTTCCCTCAGAAGGGAGCTCCACAGATTCGTGCGGAACCACCCTGAGTCCTCAATGATAGAAGTGAGGGAGGAGGCTCGTCTGTGGCTCATAGAAGAGCCTTTGGGAAATACAAGGTCTGGAAAGTCAAAGTGTAGCAGTAGCCAGGCACAGTGCTTGATTCTTAAAGCTGAGGAATCTGAGTCTGTCACACTAGATGACATCCTTAAAGTGGTCACAGAGCAGGGCAAAGCCCTTTGTGAATTGACTCAAGCAGTGAAAGATCTCACTGTGCAGAGGGATTTTACAGGCACTACTAGCAGCAGACGTAATTTACAGTCTAGGTTCACAGAAGATGGGCAACCAATATGTTTCAAGTGTCAGGTGGGAGGGCATTTAGCCAAGAATTGCCCACGGAAGCGGGGTGCAAGTGAAGTGGAGTCTGCATCCTCCTGCCCTCAGGAGGTTGGGAGTCGGGCAATTCGGCAGAACCTCATAGATACAGATAATGTACAGTGATCCCGTGACCAGTTGCTGCAAGGCGCCATAGGAACATGTCCAGTTGCGGAGCTTGAAATATCAGGTGTCGCTGTCTGTTGTCTTTTGGACACAGGTAGTCAGGTAAGCACCCTGACCGAGCAGTTCTTTCGAGAACACTTGAATGGAGAGGACGAGGATATGGTGTCCACTGCTGGCTGGCTTAGGCTAGCAGCTGCAAACGGTCTCGATATTCTTTGCCTTAGTTATCTAGAGCTAGAGGTTCAAGCAATGGGCATGAAGATACCAAATTGTGGCTTTCTAGTCGTCAGGGAACCTGTTAGCACCGAACTCCCTATCCCATGTATTGTAGGCATGGGCATTATCAGCCAGTGTAGGCAACTTGTCTACGCAGAGTTTGACACCACCCTAGAAGGGAAGCTGGATTCTGATGGGAGAGATGTTTTCCAGAAAGTGCAGATGCACACTACCGAAAAGAAAGCAGTAGTCCGAGTATTGGGAAAAGATACTGAGCACATATCTGCTGGATCTGTAGTCACTACTGCGGCTAGCAAGGCCACTGGCGATGCTGGTAGTGGCCATAAAATGTTACTTGAGCCATGTAACACCCCTTTACCAGGAGGTATTGTAGTCATTCCTACGCTCATCGACTCTGGTAATCGTACAGTGCCAGTGCAGATTTTAAACCTCTCTCGAGAGGACGTATGGTTCACACCTAGGACCCGGCTGAGTATCCTGTCAAAGGTGGAGTGCGTGGATAGTGATCCACAATGTGCAGTAAGATTTCAGTGGATCTCAGCCGGCATTGATCACTTGATGATGGGTGTAAAGGAGGAGTGTAGTAACCACAAGTTAAAGTCAATTCTAGACAAGCTCGACACTGGGGGTAGTAAAGGACAACAAGCTTAGCTAAGAGCTTTACTGGTTAAGTACCTGGATATCTTTGCAGTTGAAGTGGAAGACCTTGGGTACACTGACAAGGTTAAGCATGAAATTCAGTTAATTGATGAAGAGCCTGTTTCACAGCCATACTATCGCGTTCCACGGAATCAGTACAATGAAGTGAAAGAGCACATCTCAAAGTTGTTAAGGGCGTGATTCAGGAGAACAATAGTGCATATGCTTCAACTGTGGTGTTGGTCCGGAAGGCGGATGGTAGCATAAGACTGTGTGTAGATTATCAGAGACTGAATCTTAAGACCAGAAAGGACGCGTTCCCGCTCCTGCGTATTGATGAGAGTTTTGATGCCCTGCGGGGAGTGCAACTTTTCTCGACAATAGACCTCGTGAGTGGTTACCACCAAGTGGCGGTAGAGGAGCGTGATAGGCATAAGACTGCTTTATCGACCCCGTTTGGTCTGTATGAATATCTTCGCGTGCCGTTTGGGGTCTACAATGGACCGGCGACATTTCAAAGGCTCGTGCAGGCAACCATGAATGACTTAGTTTTCCAAAGCATGCTTGTGTACTTGGATGATATTCTAGTGTATTTGCAGACTTTCCAGGAACACTTGGAGAGGCTCGACATTGTGCTTACGTGCCTCCAGGAGACTGGTCTGAAGGTAAAATTGGAGAAGTGTCATTTTCTGCAGTCAGAGGTCAAGTTCTTAGGACACCAAGGGGATAGGCACCAATCCTGAGAAGGTCTCAGCTGTTCAGCAGTGGCCAGTACCACCGACAGTTAAGGACTTAAGATTGTTCTTGGCTTTTGCAGTTATTATCGATGATTCATTCAGGGATTCTCAAAGATTGAGGTCCACTGCATGATGTAGTGAATTTGTGTACTAATGTAGGGAGTCCAAGTAAAACAAACCGGCTGTTACAACAGTCTTGGATGGAAGAATGTCAGACTGCCTTTGACTTGCTCAAAGAGAAACTGACCAGTTCCCCCATCCTTCACTTTGCCGATTTCTCCCAGCCCTTTATAGGGGAGATCGATGCCAGCAGTCATGGGCTAGGAGCTGTGTTATACCAACAGCAGGGAGGGGGAAAGAGGGTTATTGCATATGCAAGCCGGTGATTAAGGAATGCTGAAAAGAATGATAGGAATTATAGCAACATGAAATTGGAGCTGCTTGCACTTAAGTGGGCTGTGGTAGAGAAGTTTTGTGGATACTTGTTGGGTTCCAAATTCACTGTAATCACTGACAATAACCCCCTATCCCACTTGAAAACAGCCAAGCTGGGAGCAGTGGAGCAGAGATGGATCTCACAGCTGTCAGTGTTTGAGTTCGATGTCCAGTATCGTCGGGGTCGGAGCAATACCATGGCTGATGCATTCTCTAGGCAGCCATTTGCAGGGGATCCTGAGCCTGCCTCAGAAGATGTGGAGTTTGATGGGGCTGTGGCGATCTGTAGTTTGATCAATCGCTGCACTGCCCTTGACCCGGCACTGGTTACCTCTGGTCTTAACAGCTGTAGGGTTAAGCAAATTCAAGCCTGGGAAGCTGGTACTTGTGATGTAAGGGGTCCGACGCAAGGGAACACTCCAACCCTCCCAGGTTATTCTAATGGGGACTTGCGTACGTTTCAGCAGCAAGACCCGGTGTTAGGTGTCCTAAGAGACTTATGGGATCAGAAAAGGAAGCTGAGTGGCCAGGAGCGTAAAACTCTGCCTAAGCCTGTTTTGTCTCTGTTAAGGCACTGGGACAGTATCAGGGAACGTAAAGGGTTACTGTATAGGGTAGTTGAGGATGAAAAGCTTGGGGAGTGTTACCAGCTTCTGATACCTAACAGCTTGAGGAGCAAAGTGTTAGAGTATGTACATGATTCTATGGGCCATCAAGGCATAGAATGTACTCTGCAGTTGTTGAGAAGCCGATGTTTTTGGGTGGGCATACACGAGGATGTGGCACGGTGGGTCAAAAATTGTCCATGTTGTGTACTAATTAAGATGCCGCAGCCTAGGATCCGCCCCCCCCGCCCCAAAAAGTCATTTCTGGCTTCTAGACCACTTGAAGTTGTAGCGGTAGATTTCACTGTGTTGGAGCCAGCAAGTGATGGGCGTGAGAATGTCTTAGTGGTCACGGACGTTTTCACTAAATTTACCCAAGCATTTCCGACTCGGGATCAAAAGGCAGATACCACAGCAGGGTGCTCTTGAGGGAATGGTTCATGAAGTATGGTGTTCCTGAGAGGTTGCATCCTGACCAGGACCGTAACTTTGAAAGTGAGGTCATAGCGGAGCTTTGCAAACTATACGGGGTAAAGATAAGCCGTACCACACCACATCATCCTACTGGCAACGTGCAGTGCGAGTGTTTCAACAGGATGATGCATGATCTGTTGTATATGTTGCCTTCTGAAAAGAAGCGCAGACGGCCAGAACATCTACCCGAGTTGGTGTATGCATATAATGCGACACCTCACACAACCACCGGGTATTCTCCTTACTGTCTGTTGTTTGGGGTGGATCCCCACTTGTCCGTGGATGCTCTGCTGGGGCAAGAACAGACGGTGGACCAGAAACATGACACCAGAGCCGACTGAGGGATGCGCATGCCAGAGCAAAAGAATACTCTGAACAGAAGGCAGCAGAATGCATTGCCTGGCAGGAGGACAAAGTGTACTGTCCCAAAGTTGATGTGGATGTGCTGGTTTACCTGAGGAACAGACCATTAGGCCGTAATAAGATCCAGGATGCTTGGAACTCAACTGTCTACAGGCTGGTAGAGGTACTAGACAACACATACACTGTGGAACCTTGGGAGGGTGGGCCTAGCAAGAGGGTGAACAGGGTCGACATCAGGCCCGGTGAGAACCATCCCACTCCAGCTACCCGAAGGAGACTGCAATCTCCAGTAACTCAGGCCAGCTCACCCCTGGGGCATGAATCAGATTCTGAGGAATCAGAGAATGGTGTGATAGTGGTGGAAGATATGTCAGAACAGAGTGTACAGAGTCTTGACCCTAGCCTAGACAGCATATCTTCCGAAAATATGACACCTTCTGGAACTGAGATGGGGGAGCCGACGACGGCTAATGCAGGGGCAGAGGTCGGTAGCCCTCTTGCAGCAGCACCCTGCAGGAGTAAACGAGTAAATGCTGGACAGCACCCTAGCCCACATCACGAACCAAGGTCAGTCCTTGATGAGGTCTCCATAAGTCTGGCAGCAGTGTCTGAGATACTGGCTAGTCTCAGTTCAGTCCTCTTTAGAGAAGCAGTTAAGGAGGTTAAAAGTACCCTTGTAGTGAGCGAGTATTCAAGGACGATTACTTGAATGCAGGGGAGAACGTAACCGGGTGACCGTCGGATTTTACTCAGTATCGTTAAAAGTGTACTTAGGCATCCATCCGGGTAATGATAGAATAGTTGTCTGTGCCATTATGGGAGACGGTGATGACATTACGCACGCATGGGATAGTGGGGAGACCATTTTGCTTTCTGCTGAAGACGTGGTAGGGCGTTGGAATTGGGTTCCTCCTAGAGAGTGCTGGGCATAATGAGGAAAGGTGAGCATTAATTGACAATATCCATGTGAATTCGTTTATGCTTGTTGACGGATCGAGAATATCGGTAATTTGACATGTTTTACATGTGGATGCTTTAGATTTCCACGAGTGAAGGAATCAACGCTGGGTAGCGTGGCTTATACTAAGTTCCTCACCATCCAAGTAGGTCAGTCTTTCTGTAATTTAACTACCAGGCAATACCTTGTAAAAGTTGTGCCAAAGTGTACCTTTTGTCTAACTTCATCGTATCGGATTGTCCATGTAACCGCGTAGCGTGAATGTTTAGTCTCTGTTCGGAAGTTCAGCACGTGTGTACATCTTAGATGAGAGGTATTCGCTTACATTTTTCGCTGTTATGTATAAGATGCAAGGTGGGTGGGATTCTAATGTTGTTTATATGGTGTTCCTTCAGGATTACCACTACCATATTAGTACCATATTAGTTCTGGTATTTTTATACTGCATACGCAATTCTGTTCATACACAAGTGTGTGGATCAAAAGTTAAACTGAGATTGTAACGGCAAGAACTGGTTGTAAATTTGTTTGTTTTGTTTCGCGACCCTCTTCTGGCACTTAAACATCTAAAACAGATAAAGGAATTAAAACCCGAAAAAGTATTTGTTGTCCTGAGCGAGTACTTTTCCCCAGGCTACTTGTAAATTGTCAAATTGATTGACACACATCCAGCAGAAGTCCCTTTTTAAAAAATCGAAAATTCAGACAGAATGTACTGGAAACCCTCATCAGATCAGACCGCTGTGGGAGGAGAAACAGAGTTAACATTGCAGGTCAAACATCAGTTCTGACAAATCGTGTTTGACCCGGAACATTAGCTGTTTCTCTTCCCACAGCATTTTCTGTTTCTGTTTCAGAAACTTTATTGACCTAATATATTGGCAAGGCACAACATACAGAAAGCACAAATTCTATTCCCTAGGGAGTACCTCAGTCCCACTCTCTGGCAACTGTCAGAAACATAATCAGGCTACTCTCCAGGATGAGCTTCAGAACCAATATCCATATAATTACTGAAACTGATTGTTTCCATCTCTGTCACAGAGTCATAGTGTAGACTCTAAGTTACTGAACTAGAAAGCAATCGATTTACCTAGTCCAAATCTGCACTGCCTCTACTTAACTGCTGCTGAAAAGTGCATCCATCTTATTCCATGTTTAATCACCCAAGACTCTTCAGCCAGTCTCCCTCTTTTATTTTTTATCATAGTCATAGTCATACTTTATTGATCCCGGGGGAAATTGGTTTTCATTACAGTTGCACCATAAATAATAAATAGTAATAGAACCATAAATAGTTAAATAGTAATATGTAAATTATGCCAGTAAATTATGAAATAAGTCCAGGACCAACCTATTGGCTCAGGGTGTCTGACCCTCCAAGGGAGGAGTTGTAAAGTTTGATGGCCACAGGCAGGAATGACTTCCCATGACGCTCTGTGCTGCATCTTGGAGGAATGAGTCTCTGGCTGAATGTACTCCTGTGCCCACCCAGTACATTATGTAGTGGATGAGAGACATTGACCAAGACGGCATGCAACTTAGACAGCATCCTCTTTTCAGACACAACCGTGAGAGAGTCCAGTTCCATCCTCACAACATCACTGGCCTTACAAATGAGTTTGTTGATTCTGTTGGTGTCTGCTACCCTCAGCCTGCTGCCCCAGCACACAACAGCAAACATGATAGCACTGGCCACCACAGACTTGTAGAACATCCTCAGCATCATCCAGCAGATGTTAAAGGACCTCAGTCTCCTCAGGAAATAGAGATAGCTCTGACCCTTCTTGTAGACAGCCTCAGTGTTCTTTGACCAGTCCAGTTTATTGTCAATTCGTATCCCCAGGTATTTGTAATCCTCCACCATGTCCACACTGAGCCCCTGGATGGAAACAGGGGTCACCGGTACCTTAGCTCTCCGCAGGTCTACCACCAGCTCCTTAGTCTTTTTCACATTAAGCTGCAGATAATTCTGCTCACAGCATGTGACAAAGTTTCCTACCATAGCCCTGTACTCAGCCTCATCTCCCTTGCTGATGCATCCAACTATGGCAGAGTCATCCGAAAACTTCTGAAGATGACAAGACTCTGTGCAGTAGTTGAAGTCCGAGGTGTAAATGGTGAAGAGAAAGGGAGACAAGACAGTCCCCTGTGGAGCCCCAGTGCTGCTGATCACTCTGTCGGACACATAGTGTTGCAAGCACACGTACTGTGGTCTGCCAGTCAGGTAATCAAGAATCCATGATACCAGGGAAGCATCCACCTGCATCGCTGTCAGCTTCTCCCCCAGCAGAGCAGGGCGGATGGTGTTGAACGCACTGAAGAAGTCAAAAAACATGACCCTCATAGTGCTCGTTGGCTTGTCCAGGTGGGCGTAGACACGGTTCAGCAGGTAGACGAAGGCATCCTCAACTCCTAGTTGGGGCTGGTAGGCGAACTGGAGGGGATCTAAGTTATAAATCCTAAATCACCCAAATTCTGTTGCCTGCATCCGAATTCCAACTAAGAACAGTCCCAGGCAACAGCATTCCATCCTCTGAAAGGTAATATGATGTCACAAAATAGGTAATATAAAAGACAGCATGCATCTAAAACAATTTCTGTATGAGGAAGGATCAACTATACTGGGTTGTATACTCGAGTATTTAGAAAAATGAAAGGAGATCTCTTTGCATGTTGTAAAATTCCGACAGGACTGGTACAGAGACGATGTTACCCCTGGTTGAGCTGACTAGAACCAGGAGTCACTCCCAGAATGAGATGAGGGGCATTTGAGCCTGAGATAAGGAGAAATTCTTCCATTCAGAGGGTGATGCTCTACCCTGGTTGCAGAACCTATAGATTTCTGACACCAGAATCAGACCAAGGTTTATTATCTCTGACATAAGTATGAGGCCATAAAATTGTAAGAGTACAACCCATCAAGTTTGTTCCACCATTCAATCATGGCTGATTTATTTTCCCTCTCAACCCCATTCTCTTGCCTTCTCCCCATAGGCTTTGCTGTGATATTTGTTCTTATGTGGCAGTTGTATTGTGTAAGACATAAAGCTACTATAAGTTACAAGGAAGCAGAGGATCCAGTTGCAGAGGGAAGTACAGAGGGTCAGGTTTATGATTATGAAGACACGCAGTCCTCTCTTATTGTCATTTAGTAATGCATGCATTAAGAAATGATACATTATTTCCTCCGGTGTGATATCACAAAACACAGGACAAACCAAGACTGAAGAAACTGACAAAACCACATAATTATAGCATATAGTTACAAACAGTGTAACAATACCATAACTTGATGAAGAAGTCCGTGAGCACAGTAACGTTCGAAGTTTCTCAAATATCCCACATCTCACGCAGACGGGAGAAAGAAGAAAAACTTTCCCTGCCATGCCGACCACAATCCGACTCTGAGTCATCCGAAAACTTTGAGTTCTGATCAGCTGTCCGACACCGAGTACTGAGCGCCATCTCCGTCCGAACGATTCGACCTCCTTCTCGGTCGCCAAAAGCAGGCAGGGCCGGGGATTTTGAGGCCTACCTTCCGAAAGATTCCCGATTGCGCAGTAACGACAGCAGCGAATGGGCGTTTCAGAAATTTCTCCAGATGCTCCTCTGTGCTTTCACGTCCATTCTCCATCAAATCAGAATTGTCCACAGCCCCTATTTAACAGATACGATATCATTTTCACCAGAGGGCTGCGCACGCATGGTGCACCGCCATCTTCTCCGCCCGCCTGACGTTTTGGAACTTATTGACTGGTACTGAGGGAATAATGGACACTAAGGAAATCGAGACATTTGAAGATGGTGCAGCAAAATGTTGTTAAAGCAGATCAGTCATGATTTTATAAAATGGAAGGGCAGGATTGAAGGGCCAAATAACCTCCTCCAGATCCTATTTCTTACATTTTTAGCCATTGTAACAGTCTACTGCCAACATTGGTACTAATATTGGAACTGCTGCCAACTAGACAGGGTTACAAATAAAAGAAAGTGTTAAATTAACTAAACTAACACGTCAGACAGAAGGAAGTAATTTACAAAAACAACTTCCAGCCTCTAGCCAACAACTTTATTCCCCAGTCTGAAGAGATCACAGTTAATCAAAAATCATTGTAGGTGTGTAGACACTGGTTAATCATTAGTACTGTTATCTGCAATCCTTGGACCATGATTCATTGAGGCAACAGCTGTCCTGGATGTTGAACATTCCTGAAGAACTCTTTTTATTTAAGAGTCTTGATCCTGCTCTTTTGTTTGGAGTACCTCATCACACTTTTATTTGGTTGTTTGTTACACTTGTAACCTTTTTATGTACCTCCCATTATCCCCCGCTTTGTAAGGTTCAGCACACCACTTACTGTAGATGTCCCATCACTCGTTCACAACATCTTTTCCTGTCACAGCTCCAGTATCGTACAAATTGAGTGAAATGAAAACCACCAAAAAGGCAAAATACCAGAGTGGAGCATACAGAGAAAGGGAAGCGAGGGCGAGAGAATTCAAAATGAATCAGGTGGCAATTGAAAGGAGAGAAAAGAAAATATAAGGTAACACACATAAAAGTTGCTGGTGAACGCAGCAGAGCAGGCAGCGTCTCTAGGAAGAGGTACAGTTGATGTTTCGGACCGAGACCCTTCGTCAGGACTAACTGAAAGAAGAGCTAGTAAGAGATATGAAAGTGGGAGGGGGAGGGGGAGATCTGAAATGATAGGAGAAGACAGGAGCTCCCCCTCCCCCTCCCACTTTCATATCTCTTACTAGCTCTTCTTTCAGTTAATCCTGACAAAAGGTCTCGGCCCGAAACGTCGACTGTACCTCTTCCTGGAGATGATGCCTGGCCTGCTGTGTTCACCAGCTACTTTTATGTGTGTTGCTTGAAATTCCAGCATCTGCAGATTTCCTCGTGTTTGTGAAAATATAAGGTATGTGGAGTGAGGGACTAAGAGACAGGAGTTAGAAAACAAGATTAACATGAAAACATAGGAAGGAAGTAGGAGAGAATACTGACGCAGGACAGAGATTTGGAATTGAAGGAACTTATTGAGAGAAAAAACAAGTGAAGAGTAGAACAAGTCAGAAGGGGAAGAGCTGATAGCTAGGAGATGGAGTTAGTGATTTGGCACCAACATTAACAGCTTTGGAGCATCAATGCAAAAAAATCAAATCTAACAATTTCATCCACAGATGCTGCCTGACCTGTTGAGTTCCTCTAGCATTTCATGTGTGCTGATCTTGATATCCATCATCTGCAATCTTTCTTGGATCTAACAGTCTTGTTCCTTTTTTCACAGTTTCTCAGAATTGAGTGTGATTTGCTTTCACTCAAGTTCTGTGTTCGTGGGGTGACTGATGAATCCAGTGTGGGATCTGCAAATGTTGCCATTGGAGGGGTAGATGGTGGTTGGAGGGGCATGGGATGAGCTATTTGGGTTGGGGCGCATTCCTCATGCTATTTATGTTGGACTCCTGTGTGCTTCCAGCACACATGGCTCTCAGTGTCATCCCATTTTTGAGAATCAGGATGTCAAACCCAGCACAAAACTCAAGATCTGCGAGACAGTAGTGATCTCTCCCCACATGTATGATTCTGAGAAGTGGACTATCCAAAAAAACACTGTACAGATATCGACAACCTTTCAAATCCATTGACAGGGTAACATTAACATCTTTGCGCTATCATTGACGCCAAAGTTGCTCACAGTTGACCACTTTGAGCGGGTCACTTTATTCACATGCCTGACACCAAACTTCCAAAACAAAGGATCAGAACATGGCCTCCATCAGTTGTATTGCTGAAGAAATTCCAACTAGTTTCTGAGAAATGAGCTCACTGGTGTTATTTCCAATGCTGTCAGAATGATTATTTAATAATTAGTATTTTTGCATTTAATCTACATTTTCTTATTCCTTTCTTAAGGTTTCTATGTCATGCAAAATTGTCCATGTTATGCTTTGAACAGGTGCTAAACCCTGGATGTGCTAATTACATGCCATAGCCTTCCAATAGCATATATCTCAAGGGCACCCCAAGGTGATTCCCGACATCCTTGCTTTATTCTCAGAGTTCAGGGAATTTCCATCCATCAATTTTTAATAGAATTCTGACAAAGTTGTAAAAAATAGCCCAAATCTGCTCCTGGCACTTCCATGCAGAATCCTAACATGCTATCCTCTTATGTCACCCTCCCCGTTTACTTCTCCAACCGAAAAGTCCTCTAAATGCATTTCCTTTTTATTCCTGTGACCCGTGAACAGATGTGGAAAATAATACGTCATGCAGGTTGGCTGCTCCACTCGGTAACAAACTGTGGATGATAGCAGCAGACACATTCCGATTTAAATGCCCAAAAACTATTTTAATACCAATTGAAACAGAAAAGTGATCAATTTGGCAGCAGCTGCAAAAGCTAAGCTTCAAAAGGGAAAACTTGTACAGGATGTGATAGGGTGTCGAATGCATCAAGCTCGCCTTCAGTTTGATTTTCGCTTCACGCTGAGATACATACTCTTAGTCAGAGTGGGAGTGTTACAGTTGGCCTCGGTATCAAAGAAAGGAGGAGAAAATTAAAGTCAGCACAATAACCCACTTAATCACCATTTAGTAAAGCTTGTTTGGAAGTATACGGTATCTATGTGGACATTGAGTAACTGGAGTAAGAGAGTGTTGAACACAGTAAACAACATTCCCCACAAATTAAAAAACCTATCAAGGAAAACCGTAGGTGTAACTTTAGGTATTGTTAGTATTACTTTTTGAGAAAGGACAGCTGGTAAATTTGCAAGGGTGCTGGTTAAACTTTACACTTCTGTATCCTGGTTGTACATTGTCCTCCAAAAGGCTGGTGTTACACTTCAGTAGATATGTTTTTATCCCCCGTGAAGAATCTTTAGTAATAGGTAAAAGATTTATAGGATTTGAAGAGAAAATCATCTGCTTTTGTTTCTCCATCTCTGTCTTGCCTTCCACTGTGTGTTTGATGTTCATCAAACAATGACCCACTCCTTGTTTATATTTGATTTTCACCTCCAAACAATCGTCCTTTCATTTTTAATCAGGCAAACCAACAACATTTAGTGGGTTAAATCACTTACTTAAATATTAGTTCATCATGTACCATCTACCCAGGGCAAACTAGCTCAGATTTGAAGAAATATGATGTATTCCTTCATATTAACTGAAGTGATGGCAAAATGTAAGCACAGCTTGAAGGATAACACCCATTTTTCACTGGCACTCTCATTCGCCGCTGAAACCTGCATCTAGAAGAAGCTGTCTTCTTCTCAGCTCCACTAATTGAGTGTGAAGTCCTCCTGTGAGATTATAATGAGCCCCAGAAGTTTAAATGCCACAAGCCTGACTTATTCCTGTGTGATTGAGTTTGCAGCACAACCCTGTATGACTTAAAAGTAATTACGCCTGTAGTAAAGCATTTCAAGGGCATCTTGAGATATCAGCATGATAGTGCAGCAGGCTGTGTTGTTTGCCCATAGCTCCAGCGGTCCAGGTTCATTCATGATCCCTGGAGCTGTTCTATTTGGAGTTTTCACGTATTCCGTTTGCCACAGGTGTTTCCTTCCATTTCCCAAAGATGTACAAGTAAGTGAACAGGCCTCTCTCAATTACCTCTCAGAATAAAGTATGTAAATCTTAGGAAGCTAAGATATACATAAAACCTGGATGAAGATGTTGATGGGAGGTTAGTAAATTTGCATAGAAGATTGGCAGTGTTGTGGATAGCGTAAAAGACTGGCAAAAAATACAACGGGATCTAGATCAGTTGGGGATATGGGTGGAGAAATGGCAGATTGAGTTTAACCTGGCCAAATGGAAAGTTTTGCACCTTGGTAGGTCAAATGCAAAAAGACAGTACACTGTCAAGGGCAAACTCCACAGCAGTGTTGATTCTTAGGTTCATAGCTCCCTGAAAGAAGCTACACAGATTGATAGGTTGGTTAAGAAGGCATATGGCATACTTCCCTTTATTAGTTGAGTTCAAAAGTCAGGAAGTTATGTTGCAGCTTTTTAAAACTCTAGTTATGCATGATCTGGGGTACAGCATACGGTTCTGGCTGCCCCATTATAAGATGGATGTCGAGGCTTTGGAGAGGGTGTAGAAAAGGATGCTGCCTGGATTAGAGGGCACGTACTATAATGAGAGGTTCAGTTGTTTTCTCTGGACTACTGGAGGTTGAGCGGGGTTCTGATAGAGGTCTCTAAGATTATTCTTATTATTATTATTATTATTATTACAAGAGGCATAGATAGACCAGACAATATACTTTTCCAAGAGTTGAAATATCCACTACCAGAACACATGCATTTGAGGTGAGAGGGGGTAGGTTCAAAGGAGGTGTGAGAGGCAAGATTTATATACAGAGTGGCGGGTGCCTAGAATTTGCTGGCTGGGGTGATGATAGAGGCAGATATATTAGAGACTTTTAAGAGATGTTCAGCTAGGCTCATGCAGGTAAGAGAACTAAAAGGATATGGACCTTGTGTAGGCAGAAAGGATTATCTTAGTTGGCCATTTGATCACTAATTTTATTGGTTCAGCACAACATTATGAGGTGAAAGGCCTGTTTCTATGCTGCACTGTTCTATGTTCTAGACTAGAACACCGGCACACCCATGCTAAGTTGAAATACTGGCATTATTTTCTTTGGGGAACAAAACTTAATTCTAATTATTTATCTGTAGTTAACTGCATTCATTTATATTGCTGATGTAGAACTAGCTTTGCACATGCAAAGCAGAAATGTGCCCCTCCGAATGATCCTGCATAAAGAAATTCAGGAAACACAGGGAGCTTTTTCACTTAAAAACATTTGGCCGTGGGAAACACACGGCTCTCTCAGCTGAGAAATTTTATTGCAATCACACAATTTCCAGGTCAATTTGTGTGTTCTGGAAGAAATCCATCCACCTGGTTCTGAAATGAACCCATTACTGGGTGCCTTCAGCCCAATTAAGTTTTAACAGATTTGCCATCTTCACAGCTGCAAGTCTTAAAGGAGCTTGCACTGAGAGCCCACTGACAAATTCTGCCAAATTTATTTTATCCCTTCCTCTCCGTTGGGGCCCTGACTCTGCTGATTGGTGTTTCCAACCATAAGCTCAAACTGCACCCCTTCTTGCTGCATTGAGCTCCTGATAACCAGGCCTTGAACACCTAATCCAAACCACAGTCACTGATTTTTCTCTGACTTAACAAACTCCATCTGATTTAGTACTTCATTCCTGACTCAGATGCAGCTCAACCACCTCCCGCAACCACCACCTACTTTGTTAACGGGACATTTGTAAGTGGGATAGATAAAGGGGATGCAGTTGATATTGTATATTTGGACTTTCAGAAGACCCTGGACAAGGTGCCACACACGAGGCTGCTTACCGAATTAAGAGCCCATGGTATCACAGGAAAGTTACTGGCATGATTAGAGCATTGGCTGATTGGTAGGAGGCAGTGAGTAGGAATAAAAGGATCCTTTTCTGGTTGGCTGCCAGTGACTAGTGGTGTTCTGCAGGGGTTGGTGTTGGGACCACTTCTCTTTATGCTGTATGTCAATGATTTAGATGATGGAAGAGATGGCTTTGTTGCAGATGATGCAATGATTGGTGGAGGGGCAGGGAATGTTGAGGAAACAAGTAGGCTGCTGAAGACTTAGACAGATTAGGAGAATTGGCAAATGAAATACTACGTTGGAACATGGATGGTCGTGCACTTTGATAGTAGAAATAAATGTACGGACTATTTTCTAAACTGGGAGAAAGTCCAAAAATCTGAGATGCGAAGGGACTTGGGAGTCCTTGTGCAGAACACAAAGGTTAACTTGCAGATTGAGTCAGTGGTGAGGAAGGCAAATGCAACGTTAGCATTAATTTCAAGAGGTCTAGAATACAAGAGCAGGGATATGATGCTGAGGCTTTATAAGGCATTGGTGAGGCCTCACCTTGAGTATTGTGAACAATTTTGTGCTCCTCATCTAAAAAAAGATGTGCTGGCATTGGAGATGGTTCAGAGGATGTTCACAAGGAAGATTCCACGAATGAAAGGGCTGTCACATGAAGGACGTTTGATGGCTCTGAATCTGTACTCGCTGGAATTTAGAAGGATGAGGGGGGATCTCATTGAAACCTTTTGAATATTGAAAGGCCTAGCCAGAGTAGATGTGGAAAGGATGTTTCCCATGATGGGGGAGTCTAGGACAAGAGGACACAACTTCAGGATAGGGGGGTGATCATTTAAAACAGAGATGCAGAGAAATTTCTTTCGCCTGAGGGTGGTGAATTCGTGGAATTTATTACTACAAGCAGCTGTGGAGGCCTGGTCATTGTGTGTACTTAAGGCAGAGCTTGATAGTTTCTTGATTGGACATGGCAACAAAGATTACAGGGAGAAGGCCGGGAAGTGGGGTTGAGGAGGAGAGAAAAAAAAGATCAGCCTTGGTTGAATGGTGGAACAGACTCGATGGGCCAAATGGCATAATTCTGATCCCACGTTTTATGGTCTTATTTATTCTATCCCTCACTTCACTGAACTTTCTACTTCACTCTAAATGCCAGCAATCACAGATCCCACCAGCTCCAATCTTCAAACCCAATTTGTATGAAAACCTGATTCCTCCTCCCTGAACTTTGTTCCACCCCTGCACCAGTCTTGGTCCAGTGTTTTGCAGACACTGCACTGAGGCAACACAGAGAAACACGATTTCTTCTCATGAAATGCTGATTGAGTTGTTCCTGACTCCTTCAGCCTCAGGCACCCTTGGATTTTAACTGACAGTCTCACAACCACAAAACGTTATTGGCACACCTTTCTGAATTTTTGGTCCATGAACTGCCTGACTGATTTTTGGAGAGAAATCAAACAGCACATATTGCCAAATATAAGTGCAGAGAAGTCTATTGCTTTGTCTTTTAGTTCCTTTGCCTTTCCTTGCAGGTATCTTCTTTGCTTTTCACTTTCACTCAATGACTAATGCTGGGTTACAGTTCACAGGAGAGGGCGATATTGGCTGTTCTGTTCTGGTGCCTTACCCGCCCTCATGTGAATCTTTGGAATATAAATGCTGGATGACTGTGGAGGCCATAACAACTGACCCTAATAGCATATGGCCCAACATGTTCTCTTCAATCAGTTGGTAGTGGAGGCTCTGACAGCCGGAAAGGTCGAGGATGATGTTCTCCCAAGGGCTTATTCCCTTAACGGAGAACAGCTGTGTGCGAATTTGTTTAATGTGGGGAGGCAGTACAACTACCTCTGTGAAGATCCCTGCTGCACCCAGTGACTCTGTGATCTCTGTCTTGGAGGCCGATGTCAGGCTGTCTTTAAGGAGAGTGAACCCTCACAAGGTGGCAGGCCCTGATGGAGTACCTGGTAAGGCGCTGAAAACTTATGCCAAACAACTAGCGGAAGTATTCAAGGACATTTTCAACCTCTCACAGCTATGGCCAGAAGTTCCCACCTGCTTCAAAAGGGCAACAATTATACCAGTGCCCGAGAAGAGTAGAGTGAGCTGCCTTAATGATTGTCATTGAGTAGCACTCACAGCTACAGTGATGAAATGCTTTGAGAGTTTGGTCATGGCTTGAAGCAATTCCTGCCTCAGCAAGGACCTGAACCCACTGCAATTACCCTACTGCCACAATAGGTCTACAGCAGACACAATCTCAATGGCTCGTCACACAGCCTTAGATCACTTGGGTAATACAAACACCTATGTCAGGATGCTGTTCGTTGATTATAGCTCAGCGTTTAACGCCATCATTCCCACAATCCTGATCGATAAGCTACAGAACCTGAGTCTCTGTATCTTCCTCTGCAACTGGATCCTCAACTTCCTAACCAAAAGACCACAATCTGTATGGATTGGTAATAATACCTCCTCCTCACTGACGATCAATACTGGCACACCTCAGGCGTGTGTACTTAGCCTGCTGCTCTACTCTCTCTCTACCCATGACTGTGTGACTAGGTGTAACTCAAATGCCATCTATAAATTTGCTGATGATACAACCAATGTTGGTGATATCTCAGATGAAGATGAGAGGGTGTACAGGAACGAGATATACCAGCTAATTGAGTGGTGTCACAGCCACAACCTTGCACTCAACATCAGTAAGACCAAAGAGCAGATTGTGAACTTCAGGAAGTGTACAACGAAGGAACACAAACCAGTCCTCATAGAGGGATCAGAAATGGAGAGAGTAAACAATTTCAAGTTCCTGGGTGTCAAGACCTCTGAGGATCTAATCTGGTCCCAACGTATCAATGAAGCTATATTGAAGGCAAGAGAGTGGCTATATTTCGTTAGGATTTGGTACATCACCTGAAACACTTGAAAACTTCTACAGATGTACTGTAGTGAGCATTCTGATTTGCTGTGTCACTGCCTGGTATGAAGGTGGATGGGAGGGATGTGGTGCTACTACAGAAGAAGCTACAGGAAGTTGTAAAATTAATCAGCTTCATCTTGGTACTAGCCTCCGTAGTATCGAAGACATCTTCAAGGAGCGGTGCCTTGGAAAGGTAGCATCCATTATTAAGAACCCCCATCACCCTGGACATGTCCCCTTCTCATTGGTACAATCAGAAAGGAGGTATAGAAGCTTGAAGACACACACTCAGCAATTCAGAAACAGCATCTTCCCTCTGCCATCCAATTCCTAAATGCACATTAAACCTATAAACACTACTTAATTGTTTTTTTAATATGTATTAGTTCTGTTTATACAGAATTTTTAATTGAAATATATATATATAAAACTGTAATTGATTTACTAATTTTTTTCTCTATTATCATACAATACATTGCACTGCTGCCGCTAAGTTAACAAATTTCTCGACATGCGCTGTATACCAAGCGGTCTGTATCACTACTCTTCTTTATAGCTGTGAAGCTTGGGTAACCTATAGCCATCGCATCGAGTCCTTGGAGCGCTTCTACATGAGCTGTCTCCAGCGCATCCTGGGAATTAACTGGCATGAGTGGGTGCCTCACACTGAAATACTTGTAAAGACCAACTGCAGGAGTATTGAGGCCATGATCACCCAGCGTCAGCTGCAGTGGCTGGGGCACGTGATAGGGATGTCCCTATGTTGGCTACCCCACAGAGTGCTATATGGCCAGCTACATCATGGTCGACGCTCAGCTGGAAGGCCAAAGAAACGCTATAGGATCAGATGAATGCTTTACGGAAGTGCAAGATCAGACCCGAGGACCTGGAGAATGTTGCTGCTGACCGTACCAGCTGTGTAGGGACGGGGTTCGTATTCTGGAGATGGAAAGAACAACCAGAAGACAGCAGAAAAGAGCCAGGAGAAATGCAGCCATGGTTGCCACCACTACCACATATACATGTCCCACCTGCAATAGAGCTTGTGGGTCCAGGATAGGACTGTATCGTCATCAAAGATCTCACCGTTAAAGGAGTGGACATCGTCATCGGATTTCAATGGACAACCGATTGGATTGGACTGGGGTCAGGGTCCAGTAACAATGCAAGATGATTGGGAACCCTTTGCTGCTGCAGCCTTCCTCTGCCTTCACTTGCGTTCTGATGTGTCATCATCTTTCATCAGCTCCACCATTAAGGTCTTGGTCTGGAACCTCCCTATTGAACTTTACCACCATGGGTGACCCTCTCTGGAGTGATCATCCCAGGATCTAATTACCAGAACTCTCAGGATCTTAGGAGCTCACAACCCTTTTCACCATGATGATCCTCCCTCATCAACATACTCTTCCTCGCCTCCAATGAGCTTCCCAGAGCAATGAAACCAATGTACAAAATCAATGAGAAACTTTTCAGTCTATATTGCCACCATCTCAGAACCAAGGTGAACCTAAAATCAATCATCAAGATGCAGTCCACAGACTAAACTTGTGTATGCACACATCTGGATGATAGCTTCAGATATCATCAGCTTGCACATTAAACCATAAGAAAAGAATGGGCCCAAGCGTAGGGCGCCCATTCAGAACAGAACAGAAATGCGAAGAGATTTTTTTAGTCAGAGGGTGGTGAATCTATGGAATTTGTTGCCCCGGGCAGCAGTGGAGGCCAAGTCATTGGGTGTATTTAAGGCAGAGATTGATAGGTATTTGAGTAGCCAGGGCATCAAAGGTTATGGTGAGAAGGCAGGGGAGTGGGACTAAATAGGAGAATGGATTAGCTCATGATAAAATGGCAGAGCAGACTCGATGGGCCGAATGGCCTACTTCTGCTCCTTTGTCTTATGGTCTTATGGTACATAGATGGATAGACAGACAGAGATAGATAGATAGATAGATAATTCATTGAGCCCAAAGGAAATTATAGTGTCACAATAGCATTACAAGTGCACAGATATACAAATATTAGAAAAGAATTAAGAAGAATAAATAACAATAACTTATCTTAAACAGTCTGACAGGAGGGAGTTATAATTTCCCCAGTTATAGGTTGACTCAATACAGAGCCTAATGGCTCTCTTGAAATGTTGCTCTTGTTTTTAACCTTGGGTACTGTGTGGTCTCCCCAGCTTCCTTTTTTAAAATTTTTTCTCTCCAACTTCAGAGAGGATTGTGGAGATAGTTTGATTTACAAACTATATGCCGATGAGAGGCAGATTTTGAACTAAACCTGCATGATGTGGAAGCAAGTCTGGTGACTTCTTCATCATGATCACTCCGTTCAGCACTGACATCCTGACTGTCATGCTGATGTAGCTGGTATGGATGTCTATGGAAGAAGGAGTTCTTGTGCCAATCTTGCATAACCTTTTAGGAACGCTCGTGGATGCTATTCTGAGTTTCCCCAAGATACATCAGGTAAGCATCCGAACCCCTCAAAGACATCTGCATACTCTTCCATGAGTGTTTTTCTTTACACCAGGTTGAGCTTTTCATGTGCATTCATACCAAATAATGGCTGTACTCCCTTGTCTATAATCAGTAGTTGCGCCTTTAGCCCCTTGTGCTTGAAGTTCACTATGCAGCCATCTTTTACTGGAAGGCTCTCTTCAGTATAGCCAGTTACTTTTAACTTCACTTGGTAAATCTTGCTCTTTAGTTTGAGAGTTTTGTAATCGTCCATGAATATCAGTTTCACCTGGGCTCCGGTGTCGTTTGACTGGAATTACTATCTCATTCACAGTCACTGGAACAATCCATTTTGTTTTATCAGAACCAGCAATCTGCATTCAATCCACAAAGAATTCCTCTATTTCCTTAGTAACCATGTGCATCTTTCCCTTGGTAGCCCCAGCTTTGAAGCACTGTTCCTGAACCTGATGGTGTGGGGCCTGAGGCTGCTGTACCTTCTTCCTGATGGCAGTAGTGAGAAGAGAGTGTGGCCTGGATGGTGAGGGTCTTTGATGATGGATGTTGCTTTCCTGTAACAGTGCTCTGTGTAGATGTGCTCAGTGGTGGGGAGGGCTTTACATTTGATGAACGGAGCCATTTCCACTACTTTTTGTAGAATTTTCTGTTCAAAGTCATTGTTGATTCCATAGCAGACCATAATGCAGCCAGTCAATATACTATCCACCACATATCGACAGAAGTTTGTCAAAGTTTTAGGAGTCATGCTGAATCTTCGCAAACTTCTAACAAAGCAGAGGTGCTGCCATGCCTTCTTCATAATTGTATTATGTACTGGGCCCAGGACAGATCCTCTGAAATGGTAATGCTGAGGAATTTAAAGTTGCTGACCCCCTCCACCTCTGATCCTCTGATGAGGACTGGCTCATGGACCTCTGACTTCCTCCTCCTGAAGTGAAAATCAGCTCCTTGATCTTGCTGGCATTGAGTAAGAAGTTACTGTTGTAGCACAACTCAGCCAGATTTTCAGTTTCCTTCCTAAATGCTGATTCATCAGCATCTTTAGCTCCATCACACTGAGCACTGGCACTTCCCAGGTCAGCGCGCTGAGCCCCCTGCTGTTCGTGATGCTGATGCTTGACTGCCTTGCTAGATTCAGTTCAAACCGAATCATTAAGTTTGCCGATGACACGGCAGTGGATGGCCTCATTAACGATGACACCAAGACGGTGTACGGAGATGAAGTAGAGCGGCTGGTGGAATAGTGCAGGCACAACAACTTGAGTCTCAACATGGGCAAGATCAAAGGGATGATTGTGGACTTTAGGAAGGTGCAGGCTGACCACTGCTCCTGCACATGTACGGCTCTTCCGTGGAGAGATTTAGGAGCACCAGGTTTCTGGGAGTGCACAGAACAGATGATTTTACCTGGTCCATCACAATCACATCATTGATCAAAAAAAGCACAGCAGCATTTCCACTTCCTGATGAGATTGAGTCCACTGAGGTACACCCCACCCCTGATTTTAACTCAATTTTTACAGGAGCACCATTGAGAGTGTCCATCTGATACAGGAATTGCAAGGCATCGGACCGCATATTCCTACATTGGATTTCAAGGACTGCTGAGAGGATCATTCGGGTCTCACTTCCACCCATTAGAGATATTTATCAGGAACGCTGCTTTGTATTGTCAGTGATCTTTCCCACCTGTCCAACAATCTCTTTGACCCACTACCATCAGGCAGGTGGTACTGCAGCATGAGGCCAAAAACTGTTAGGATGGGAAACAGCTTCTTCTCTCAGGCTGTAAGATTACTGAACTCCCTGCCATCACCCAGGTATCATCACCTCTGAAGCATCATTGGCTGTATACTATTTACTTCCAAAACTTGTACTGTGAATGCACCTTATTACTTGTTAGTTTATTTGAGGTAATATTACCTTACATGTTATATGTGTGATTTATATTTCCGGGAGCTTATGAGAATGAAGGGGGATTTGATAGAGGTATACAAAATTATGAGGGGTATAGATAGGGTAAATGCAAGCAGACTTTTTCTGCTGAGGTTGGGTGAGACTGAAACTGGAGGTCATGCGTTAAGGGTGAAAGGTGAAATATTTAAAGTGAACGTAAGGGAGAGCTTCTTCATTGTGGTGAGAGTGTAGAACGAGCTGCCATTGGAAATGGTGGATGCACGTGTGATTTGAACACTTAAGTGAAGTTTGTATAAGTACATGGATGGGAGGGATATGGAGTGCTTTAAGTACTGGTGCAAATTGATGGGACTAGGCAGAAGATTTGTACAGCATAGACAAGATGGGCTGAAGGGCCTGATTTTGTGCCGTAGTGCTCTATGACTCAATAACTCTGTATGACTCTACAGTCAGGGACACTGAACTGCCTCTAAACTCCCATTATATTTCTCTACTCCACTCTGCCTCCCAAGATATCTTCCCACATAGTGAGTCTAAATTCAGTGGGTTATTAGCAATACATATAAAATGCTGGGAAAACTCAGCAAGTCAGGCAGCAACTATGGAGAGGAATAAACAGTCAGCATTTCTGGAAGAGTATAAGCCTAAAATGTCAGCTGTTTATTCCCTTCCACAGACACTGCCTGTCCTGCTGAGTCCCTCCAGTGTTTTGTGTGTGTTGCTCTGGACTGCCAGCATCTGCAGAATCTTTTGTATATCAAAGGGTCATTATTTCTTGCACTGTTTTTTTCATGTCAGTGGACCTTTTTTATTCTTAGTTTGTCTGTTTACTCAGGGGTCTCTGACTATTTACACTGTTTTTAAACTCAGAAATCTCTGAATCTTGCGCTTTAAAAAAAATTGACTGGGTCTCTGTCTCCAGCGCCTTATTACAAATTCAGATGGGTCTGCCTCCCACCCTCTTTTCGCTGTTTTTAAATGTGATTTTGCACATTCACACCAAGGCTGACAGAATTCCTTCATGATTTTGAAAGGACATTGATAGTTCACACCTGCCATGCTCTTTGCAAGTTCGTTGCATGGAAACACACACAAAACGCTGGAGGAACTCAGCAGGCCAGGCTGCATCAATGGAAAAGAGTACAGATGATGCTTTGGGCCAAAATCCTTCAGCAGTAGTCCTCCAGCATTTTGTGTGTGTTGCTTGGAATTCCAGCATCTGCAGATTTTCTTTTGTTTGGTGTTGCATGGAAAGGTGATTTTCCTGTTTGCCTGTAACCACTTGCACAGAATCTCATTTGTCAAGGGTCTCTTTCTATATGACTGTGTACACTACCACAGTGCTTAGTGATTTAAGAATACGAATTGGAGTTGTATCATCACTGGACCATTAACTGGAATGAGACAATATGCCAGCCCTGAATGGCTTCATCATGAGATTTGGTTAGTTTAATCATGGTCAAAAGCATTTCAGTTGGTAAAATAATCAGATGTGTTCTTAAATGCAAACAAAAGAACAAGGGCAGTCGGGACTTTTTGCACACCATCGAGGAGACATTGGATTGCATAGAAGGAGAGAAAATTTAAAAGGAGCGAGCAGGGGGCAGTCAGCACATTTTGCATGCCACAGTTCCCAAGGAGATTGCGCAGAGGGAGAGAGTTTGAAAGAAAAGAGCGGAGTAGTCGGCACATTCTGAGTGTGATCATTCCTGAACACACATCGAACTGCGTGGAGGGAGCAAGAGTTTTTAAAAAAGTAAACGGGGCAGCCGGCACATTTTGCGTGCCACAGTTCCCTGGCGGCATTGGATTGTACATAATTAGGCACCTGGCAAGGTCCAATAAAAAGTTATGTTTAAGCAGAGTGGACTGGTGTTACCACGGGGAGTCAAGGCTTCTGTGAGGAGAGGCGGAGGTAGATAGATAGATTTATTTTGTTTTTTATTCTTTCTTTCTTGTTGCATATTCAGAACAGTGGCAGATCCAGGCAGGATTCTGGAATGTATCTCTTGCAGGAGCTGGGAAGGCAGAGAGATCTCCAGTGTCTCTGACGACTACACCTGCAAGAAGTGCATCCAGTTACTGCTTCTAATAGACCGCGTTTAGAAGCTGGAGCTGGTATGGATGAACTCCAGGTCATTTGGGAGGATAACGGGTTGATAGACAGGGAGCCGGTCACATCCAGGTAATTGGGTGACTGTCAGGAGGGAAAAAGATGATAGGCAGTCAGTGCAGAGTACTCCTGTGGCCATTCCTCTCAACGACAGGTGTAGGGCTTTGGACACTGTGGTGGGGATGGGGGGGAGGGGGGGGGAAGTTGACCTGGCAGAGGAAAGCCACAGCAGTCAGGTCTCCAGCACTGAGTCTGGCTCTGTAGCTCAGAAGGGAAGGGGGAGAAGAGGTGAGCTGTAGTGTTTGGGAATCTGTTGTTTAGGGGAACAAAAAGGTGTTGTGGACGAGAATGAGCTTCCTGGGTGGCAGGGTCAGGGACATCTCAGATCAAGTCCACTTCATTCTTAAATGGGAGGGTGAGCACCCAGAGGTCATGATCCACACTGGCAGCAATGACATGGTAGTAGGGCTGATGAGGTACTGCAAAGTCAGTTCAAGGAGTTAGGCACTAGGTGTAAGGACAGGACCTCCAGGGTTCTGATCTCAATATTGTTACCCATGCCACATACTAATGGGGCTAGAAATAGAAAGATCATACAGTTTAACACACGGCTAAGGAGTTGATGCAGGACAGAGGGCTTTAGATTTTTGGGTCATTGGATTCTCTTCCAGGAAATGTGGGACCTGTACCTGAACTACTACATTGCAAAGTCAGCCTACGACCATCTTAAAAATATAGCAAGTGTTAAAGGGCTTATGTCTCAGCAAGATCTAAAAAAACTCATCCAGGCATTTATTTTTAGTAGGCTTGACTACCGTATATGTGTTTCCAAGGTCTCTACAAAAAAATCCCTCAGACAGCTGCAATTCATTTAATAACGCTGCTGTTGGAATCCTCACTGAGATCAAGAAAGTAAAACACATCACTCCAGTTCTCAGATCACTACACTGGCTTCCTGTCCATCAGAGGATTGACTTTAAAATATGACTATTGGTTTATAAAGCATTGAGTGGTCTGGGGCCAACATACATCTCCGATCTCTTGTTGTATTATGAACCTTCCCCAGCTCTCAGGTCATCTGGGGCAGGTTTGCTTACAGTCCTCAGGGTCAAAACTAAACATGGTGAAGCAGCTTTTACTCACTGCGCTCCACATAGCTGAAATAACCTTCCAGAGGATCTGAGGTCTGCCCCAACTTTAAGCTCTCCTTTTTTTAAAAATCTTTTTATTGAATAAGTATACAAAAAAGGTAAGCCATATAAACATTAATACAATGTTAAAGTATAATAAAATTTCAAAAGGTATCAATACCAAAAAAATACTACAAACAATGTAATTTAAACATAAGAAACCAAGATAACATAATATTATACTAAATTTTATATATATCAATGGAGAAAAAAGAAAAAAAAAACCCCCAAAAAAAACCCACCGTGCAACTAACTAAAAGCAAAACAAAGCAATGGGCTAACTTGAAACCAAACAGAGTTAAACTTAAAATCACGTCCTCAATCCCGACTTCCATTAAAAACAGTAAAAAAAACAAGAAGGGTAAATATTACATTAAATGAAAATATCGAATAAAAGGTCCCCAAATCTGTTCAAATTTAAATGAAGAATCATAAAGGTTACTTCTCATTTTCTCCAAATTCAAACATAAAATCGTCTGAGAAAACCAAAAAAAGGTAGTTGGAGCATTAAGCTCTTTCCAATGTTGTAAAATACATCTTTTCGCCATCAAAGTAAGAAATGCAATCATTCTACGGGCTGAAAGGGAAAGATTACCAGAAATTTTAGGTAGTCCAAAGATAGCAGTAATAGGGTGAGGAGAGATATCTATATTTAATACCTTAGAAATAATATTAAAAATATCTCTCCAAAAAGTTTCCAAAGTAGGGCAAGACCAAAACATATGAGTTAAAGAGGCTATCTGCCCCGAACATCTATCACAAAAAGGATTAATATGCGAGTAAAAACGCGCAAGCTCTCCTAAATCAAGGCTTAAAACTTTTCCTTTTGCTGTAGTTTTAATTAGAATCTCCTGTACTGTAACTTTCATTTCTTGATTTTTATGTGTGATTTTATATTGCCAAAGATTTTGAAGTTTGATTTTTATACCTTGTTTTATGTAAAGCACTTTGAACCACCTCGCGTTTGAAAAGTGCTAAAGGAGTAAACTTGCCTTGCCTTACAGAAGGATGGTTTGCTCCTGAACTGGAGGGGGATTCATATCCGAGTGGAAAGGTTTGCTAGTTCTGTACTGGGGGGGGGGGCGCGTTTAAACTAGAGTTGCGGGAGGTTGGAAACCAGAGTGCCAGAACAGATAGTGGGCAGTTTATTTAAGATGTTGTTTAAGCCTACAGTACCTACAAAGTCAGGAATCAAAAGGCTGAGCATGGTGGGAATAATGTACTAAGTTGTGTATCGTTCAATGCAAGAAGTATTGTAGGAAAGGTGGATGGGCTTAAGGCATGGATCAGCCCTTAGAATTATGACATTGTCGTCATTAGTGAGACTTGTTTGCAGGAGGGCCAGGACCGGCAGCTTAGTGTGCTAGGGTTCCATTGTTAGATTTGATAGAGTGAGAGGGATTAAAGGGTGGAAGGTGGCATTACTAGTCAGGGAAAATGTCACAGCAGCGCTGTGTCAGGACAAACTGCAGAGCTCATCCAGTGAGGCTTTATGGGAGGAACCGAGGAATGAGAAAGGTATAATCACGTTAATGAGATTATAGATCACCCAACAGTCTGCAGGATTTAGAGCAGCAAACTTAGAGAGAGATTACAGACTGTTGCAAGAAACAAAAGGTTGTGATAGTAGGTGATTTGAACTTTCCACATATTGACTGGGACTCACACACTGTAAAAGGTCTGGATGGGAAGGAGTTTGTAAAATGTGTTTCGGAAGGTTTCCTTAATCAATACGTAGAAGTCCCATCTGGAGAGAGTGTGATACTACATCTCCTATTAGGGAATGAGACAGGGCAGTTGACAGAAGTGTGTGCAGGGGAATAATGCCATTTGTTTCAAGGTCATTCTGGGACAGTAATAGGCGTGGTCCTCAGGTTAAGTTTCTAAATCAGAGAAAGGCCAACTTTGATGGTGTCAGGAAGGATCTGGCAAGTGTGGATTGGACAGGATGGTTTCCGGCAAAAGTGTACTTGCTAAGTGGCATCCTTCAAAAGTGAAATTTTTGAAAGTACAGAGTTTGTATGTCCCAGTCAGAATAAAAGACAAGGACAACAGGTTTAGCGAACAACAGGAATTCTGCAGATGCTGGAAATTCAAGCAACATACATCAAAGTTGCTGGTGAACGCAGCAGGCCAAGCAGCATCTATAGGAAGAGGCGCAGTCGACGTTTCAGGCCGAGACCCTTCGTTTAGCGAACCTTGGCTTTCAATAGGTATTAAGGCCCTGGTTAATAAAAAGAAGGAGGTGTATAGGACGTATAGGCAGGTAGGAACAAATGTGGTACTTGAGGAGTATAAGAAATTTAAGAGAACACAAGAACAAAATTAGGAGGGCTGAAAGGTGGCATGGAGTTGCTCCAGCAGTCACGATGAAGGAGAATCCTATGGGTTTTTATAGATATATTAATAGGATAGCAAAGGACAAAATTGGTCCTCTGGAAGATCAGGGTGGTAATATCTGTTTGGAACTGAAAGAGATGCGGAAGACCTTAACTGGAAATTTTGCATCTGTATTTACTCAGGAGACAAACACAGAGGTAAGAGCTATTTGGCTGTACGCCAGTGAGGTCATGGACCTGATACAGATTGCAGGGGAGGAGCTCTTTGCTGTCTTGAGGCAAATCAAGGTAGATGAATCCTCAGGGTCTGACAAGGTGTTCCCTCAGAATCTGTGGGAGGCTAGTGTAGAAATTGCAGGGGCACTAGTAGAAATACTTAAAACATGTTTAGCCATGGGTGAGGTGCTAGAGGATTGGAGAATAGCTAATGGTGTTCTGTTGTTTAAGGAAGGCTCGAAGAATAAGCCAGGAAATTATAGCCAGTAAGCCTGTCATCAGTAGTGGGAAAGTCATTGGAAGGTATTCTAAGGGACCAGATATATAAGTATTTGGATAGACAGGGAATGATTAGGAATAGTCTCTGTGGCTTTGTGTGTTATAACTTGTGACTAAGCATTCTTATAGAGATTTCTGAGGAAGCTACCAGGAAAGTTGATGAAGGCAAGGCAGTGGATATTGTCTACATGGACTTTCGCAAGGCCTTTGGCAAGGTCCTACATGGTCGAAAACTTCAGTCTCTGCATTCAAGATGACATACTGAATTGGATTAGTCATTGGTTTTGCAGGAGAAGCCAGAGAGTGGTAATAAATTGCTGCCTCTCTGACTGGAGGCCAGTGAATAGTGGTGTGCCACAGCGTTTGGTGCTGGGTCCATTGTTGTTTGTCATCTATAAATAATCTGGGTGACAATGTGGTGAACTGTATCAGCAAATTTGTGGATGACACCAAGTTTGAGGTGTAGTGGACAGTGAGGAAAACTATTAAAGCTTGCAGTGGGATCTGGACCAGCCGGAAAAATGGCAGATGCAATTTAATGCAGACATGTGTGATGTGTTACACTTTGGAAGGACCAGCCAGGGTTCATCTTACACAGTGAGTGGTAAGGCACTGAGGAGTGCAGTAGAACAGAGAGATCTGAGAATACAGAGCCATAATTCCTTGATAGTGGTGTCACAGGTAGATGGGTTTGGAAAAATACTTTTAGCACTTTAGCCTTCATAAATCAATGTATTGTGTTCAGGAGTTGGGATGTTATGTTGAAATCATATAAGATTTTGGAGTATTGTGTCCAGTTTTGGTCACCTACCTACAGGAAAGATGAAAGAGTGCAGAGAAAATTTACAAGAATGTTGCTGGGACTTGGGCACCTGAGTTATAAGAAAAGGTTAGATAAGTTAGGACTTTATTCCCTAGAATGTAGAAGAATGAGCATAGATTTGATAGAGGTATACGAAATTATGTGGGGTATTGATAGGGTAAATGTAAGCAGGCTTTTTTCATTGAGTTTGCGTGAGACTACAACTAGAAGTCATGGCTGAAGGGTGAAAGGTAAAATATTTAAGGGGAACATGAGGGGGAACTTCTTCACTCAGAGGATGAGCAATTTCAATTTCCTGGGTGTCAAGATCTCTGAGGATCTAATCTGGTTGCAACATATTGATGCAGGTATAAAGAAGGCAAGATAGCAACTATCAAACAAGAGACTTCCCATTCCCATTCCAATATGTCCATCCATTGCTTCCTCAACTGTCATGATGAGGCCACACTTAGGTTGGAGGAACAGCACCTTATATTCCGTTTGGGTAGCCTCCAACCTGATGGCATGAACATCGATTTCTCAAACTTCCGGTAATGCCCCCAAAATGCCAATGATTATAAATCTGATTCTGATTCTGTTGAGAGTGTGGACTGAGCTGTCAGCACAAGTGGTGGATATGGGGTTGATTTGAACACTTAAGAGAAATTTGGATAGGAACGTGGATAGGAGGGGTATGGAGGGCTATGGTCCAGATGCAGGTCAATGGGACTAGGCAGATTAATAGTTTGGCACAGACTAGAAGGGCCAAAAGGCCTGTTTCTGTGCTATAGTGTTCTATGACTCTATAAAAGTTTCACCAAGGTGTTTCCTGGATCAGGGAGTACTGTATCAGCTATCAGAACAAATTGGACAAACCTGGAGTGCTTTCTCTGGAGCATCAGAGACCAGTTGGGGACCTAAAAGAAATATAAAAAATTATGAGAGATAATAGAAAAAGTAGATAGAGCCTTTTCCCCAGAATTGATATAACAAATACCAGACGACATATCTTTAAGGTGTTGGATATCCAGTGCCAGAAAGATTGTGGTAATAGGTATGATAGAAACCATTACAAATCATTTAGTCAGGCATATAAGCAGGTAGGAAATTGAGAGGCAAAGACGATATTTGGGGAGATGTGCTATTTAATAGTTGATACAGGCATTAGCAGCTGAAGGATTTATTCCTGTGCTGTACTCTTCCTTTACTGTACTATATGTTCCGTGTTCATTAATGGGGCCTGAATAAGAAAGTAATATCATAATGGCTAAGAGCAAGAAAATATATGAGTGGATGAAATCAATCCTGGAAATTAGGACACAAGCAAATGGCACAGTGACAATCCTTGTAATTCCACACAGAGTGACAGGTGTCTTCTTCAATGAAACAGGAGCATTATCAATTGAAGCTGTTACAAATCGCTGAAATCTTCATTATCGAGACAAGGAACCAGAGGCAAGTTGGAGGCAATTAGTAATTATATATGAATTTTTTCCATTAACATGCTAATCCTTGTAGAGCATTTTAAAGATTAAAGATTAACTTTATTTATCACATGTACCTCAAAGCACTGAAACATACTCTAAAATCATTTACATCAGCGATCAACAGAGCAAGAGGATGTGCTGAGGAGAGTTGGCATGGGGTGCCATGCTTCTGGCACCAGTACAACATGCCCACAACTTACTCATCCGAACCCTAACCTGTACATCTTTGGAATGTGGGAGGAAATCAGAGTACCCCAGAGGAAACCAAAATGGTCACCATTACAGACAGTGGTGGGAATTGAGCCTTGCTCAGTGATTGAACATAAGAACATAAGAAATAGGAGCAGGAGTAGGCCATCCAGCCCATCAAGCCTGTCCCGCCATTCAATAAGATCGTGGCTGATCTGTCCGTAAACTCAGCTCCATCTACCTGCCTTTTCACCCATAACCCTTAATTCCCTTACCATGTAAAAACCTATCTAACTGTTTCTCGAATATATTTAGTGAAGAAGCCTCAACTGCTTCCCTGGGCAGAGAATTCCACAGATTCACCACTCTCTGGGAAAAACAGTTTCTCCTCATCTCCATCCTAAATCCTCTCCCCTGAATCTTGAGGCAATGTCCCCTAGTTCTAGTCTCACCTACCAGTGGAAACAACTTTTCTACTTCTATCTTATCTATCCCTTTTAAAATTTTGTATGTTTGTATAAAATCCGCTCTCATTCTTCTGAACTCCAGAGAGTATAGTCCCAGACGATTCAATCTCTCCTCATAGGTTAACCCCTTCACCCCTGCAATCAACCTAGTGAACCTCCTCTGCACTGCCTCCAAAGCCAGTATATCCTTCCTCAAGTATGGAGACCAGAACTGCACACAGTACTCCAGGTGCAGTTTCACCAGTACCCTGTATAGTTGCAGCATGACCTTCCTGCTCTTGAATTCAATCCCTCTAGCAATGAAGGCCAACATTCCATTTGCCTTCTTAATAACTTGTACCTGCAAGCCAACTTTTTGCAATTCATGCACAAGCACTCCCAAGTCCCTCTGCACAACAGCATGCTGCAATCTTTCACCATTTAAATAATAATCTTCCCTTCTATTATTCCTTCCAAAGTGCATGATCTTGCATTTACCAATGTTGTATTCCATCTGCCAGACCTTGGACTACTCACGTAACCTATCTATATCCCTCTGCAGGCTCTTCACATCCTCTGTACAATTTGCTTTTCCACTCAGTTTGGTGTCATCAGCAAATTTTGCTATGCTACACTCCGTCCCCTCTTCCAAATCATCAATGTAAATGGTAAACAGCTGCGGGCCCAGCACCGACCCCTGTGGCACTCCACTCGCCACAGACTGCCAACTGGAGAAACACCCATTTATACCAACTCTCTGCCTTCTATCGGTTAACCAATCCACTATCCATGCCAATACACTTCCTCCGACTCCATGCATCCGTATTGCACCGAAAAACATTGCACTAACCACAACAATACTGTGCCATTCTCACAGTGAACTTTTGCTCACCTCTTATGTAAAACATTTGCTCATGGGACTGGCGAATGAAAATTCAGTCAAAACTTTTCAGCACGTACATCCAGACGTTCAAACTTTCATGTATAGTTACTATATCAATGGAAATGGCATCGAAGAAATCTGGAGGATTTTGTGCAGCAGAGTTGACTGGTATAGTTGTTAATTCTTTTTGACTGTACACTACAATGTTCAAGGCTACAGAACTAATACCAAAGTACACCATTGAGACTAGTTCAGTCAGATACTGGTAATACCATGTGCAAATGCTCACCAGTTTTCTTAGTTTAGAACAACCATCCGTTTCAGTTGCCAAAGAAAACTCATTTTGACAGCCTGCAGGTCCAAGGCATCAAACAACAAATAACTTCAGTGGCAATTTAAAAGAACAGTAAAGAGAACTGCAGCACTTGGAAATTTGGAAGTTCATTCAGACCAAGAACCCTGTTAATATAGTTTCTCGCCTTAAGCATTAATCCCACCAAGCAGACTAAATCTCAACTAAATTAATATCTGATAGTGTTCAAGAATGAATCAGGAGACTTACCCAAGCAGATTCAATGAGATTGCATTGATGGAATCCCCTTCAAACTGAAAATCTAATCTGGTGAGGATTTACGACATTTGGAAAAATAAAGTGCATGGTGTCACACAATAAACAGTGAGCAGGACTGCTCATTACTGTAGCAAGCTTTAAAACAGGTCTATTTTAATAAAACAGGTCTGGTTGAGACTACTTAAACTAGATTAAAAGAATGTTTTTGGTAGTTCGTCCTTCAAAGTTGTACCTTGCCATATGTAAGAAAGATATGAAAATGTATTCAAAAACATACGAGTTTCTGCAGATGCTGGAAATCTTGAGCAATACATGCAAAATGCTGGAGGAACTCAGCATGTCAGGCAGCACTTATGGAGGAGAAGAGCATGGCCTGGATGGTGGGGGTCCTTGGTGATAGATACTGCCTTCTTGTGGCAGCGTTCCTTGTAGATGAGCTCTCTGATGAGGAGGGCTTTTCATGATGGACTAGGCTGTATCCATGACTTTTCATAAGCTTTTTTGCATCATTTCGCTAATGTTGACAAGTAGAAAAATGTCTGGAAAAGAAACTGTCTATCTGAGATCGACCCTCTGCCCATCATTCCGTTCTCCAGATCCTCGCCCTGACCATTTGGGATCTTGAGAATCAGATCCACTAGGCCCTACAGTACCAACCTGCGCCGGCTGACACATCTGACAACGGCATGAACACGCCAGAGGCCATGCTTTCTGAGGTACTCTGATGTACCCACTCCTCTCGGGACATCCAAGTGCATGATGGTCTCTGAATTCTCTGCGATGTCTGTTCTGGTGGTCCACCATGATTGCAGATATACTTCGTTTTGTCATTGCCTGGCCTCAATCTGCCCAGTCCAATTCCTCCAACCAGCAACCCACTGGACTCCTGCGACCCCTTCCAGTCCCTCAAAGCTCATGGTCACCATGGAATTCATCAAGGGGATGTTATCTTCCAATGTGGCCACAGTGATCATGGCAGCAGTGAACCGGCAAATCAGTGAGATGTTCCTCTGGCTGTCATCTGCAGATCAACAGGCAGCCAGAAACAGCCAATCAGCAATTGGACATGTTTCTACGATGTCCCACAATTTACACACCTCCTCTACATGGGTAGGTCACCATTTGAAGTGTTTCATGGATACCAACCCCATTTGTTTCCCATGAAGGAGACAATGGTTGAGGTCCCATCTGTCAGGGCCCTGGTTTGCAGCTTCCGGAATGCTTGGAGGAGGGCACTGAGGGTCGTCCTAGCTGCCAACTGTGCCCACTGCAACCAGACCAACCACTGGCAGCACTCAACCAGACCACACCGGCCTGGGGACCATGTCTGTCTGTGTGCCCAAGATCTGCCCCTGGCGCATTGGCCTTTGCAAGCTCAACCCACCTGCGCTTGCATCTCCGGAACCCAGGATGGTGCAAGGTGATATAGTATACAAGGTTTGATGGCTGATAGGTTCATGCCATCATGGACTAGGTGTGCAGTACCAGTTAGATTGCAAAGGGTATGGAGGAGAGATCTTGGAGGTGCCATCCAGTTTTTGCCTTGGATCCATCACTCATTGAGAAGCTCCACTATTTGGATCATCTTTGGCCATCACTGCCAGCTGTAGTTGGGCAGGGTGTGTATCCAGTCAAGCCTGTGCAGCCATACACCTCCCAGTCTTCATCCCACTAGCAGGAGTCTCCTTCTACTCGTTTTTAACTCATCACCTGCAGCCCATTTAAACTCGGGTCTCATTGAATGAGCCAGCCTCAACCAGTTGCTCCTAGCCTTCTGTTACCTTGTTGCCTGTGGTGCTTACTATCTGTTCTCTCTTGTTTTGTCGCCCCCTCATGGTTAATTATTCTGGAGTCTATTGTTACAGTTACCGTTCATTGCCAAACCGTCTCCACTACTCTCTTTTGGGTCAAGCCTCCTCTACGTTTCCTGGCACATAGTCAGTTCTAAACGATGGATCACGTAAACACTTCCTGTGCTGAATACAAATTCAATACAGGGACAATTAAGGTACTCCCTTACTGAAAGTATCCTACAGCTTTTCACAGAGGCTCAGACTCAGTGTTACCCCAACCTTACACGAGATGACCAAAGCAAGCTTAATTCTGCCTCTTGTCTGATGACAACATGTAGTTAATCATGCATCTTACTATATGAGTACTCCCAATAATAACCTGAAATATAAAAGCAATCTAAATGTGTCAGCCACTGTAGATAACAGGATATTTTTTTCTTGAGTTAATATTGAAAGGGATGTGACACTGAAAGCTTTTGGCTAATGATCAAGGAGCTGCTGATAGTCTGTGGTATAGTAAGGGCTGGTCTGGCATCTCGGTAGAAGGGCACACTTCAGTGAATAGATGTTTTCTTTGAAGGCCAATGTAAAGAGGTCCCCATTTCCACACCTCTAAATTTCAGTGTTGGCACTGATGAAAAATGGGCTCATGTTGTGTAACAGGCTGGTCATTATCCCATTATATACAAGCGCCAAGGCTCCAATTACGGTTAGCATACTGTCAGCATAAAAGTACTTCAAGGTAGAGTACAGAATGCTAAGTAGTTATCTACAAACATGTTAACGTTTCCAGTCAAAGAAGGCTTTCGAATCACTGTTACCCATAAAACACATTTTCCAATTCACAAAAGGTGAGAGTCATCCGCCCCATTTTCACTTCAGTTTTGAAGTTCCTGCTAGTGTTACTTAGTTTCTCGCCTTCCTTGGTTCTGTATTTTCCAGGCTTTTATTTTGAAGAATGTTATAAGGATTAGCTATGCACACTCCCACACCCAGCCTGTTGATGGATCCGTTGTGAAACAACAATATCATTGACACAGTCTGTGGGTCTTCAAACAAATGTGCAAGGAAGCCACATTCACCTTTATGGTGACACAATCCTAAATCTTATCAAAGGAGATAACTAAATGATAGTTGGTGCCGCTTAGCTGCCTCTTGATCTAGTCCAGTCGCTTCTTGAGTGAAATAATACAAGGATGTCAGGGGTTTAAAGTTTACAGAAATAATTTCAGTTAGTTTTATAGTTTGGGGTGGAGCAAACTACGGACAGCAAAATCACCTGTAAAACCTCATACTTACTTTGCCCCAGTCAGTAACTTTTAATTCACTCTTTTGTGCAAGAAGCTATACGTCTGACTTTGAGAGTAATTTTGAAGACATAAGGATAAAAATGTAACTGCTACAGCAACAACCATTGATTAGAAGGGCGAGTAACAGCTGAAAGGGAGGTAACTATGAGGTAATTTTCATTGCAACACACACAAAAAGCTGGAAGCAGCATCTATGGAAATAAATAAATACTGTAGTCGATGTTTCAGGCCGAGACCCTTCTTCAGGACTGGAAGGAAAGGGGGAAGACACCAGAATAAAAAGATAGGATGAGGGGAAGGAGGTAGAAGAATATAGGTGAAGCCAGGTACATGGGCAAAGTGAAAGGCTGGAGAAGAAGGGGTCTGATAGGAGAGGAGAGTAGACCCTGGGAGAAAGGGAAGGAGGAGGAGCACCAGGTGGAGGTGATAGGCAGATGAGGAGAAGAGGTAAAAGGCCAGAGTGGGGAACAGAAGAGGGAAGAGGGAGGAAAATTTTTTACTGGTTGGAGAAATCAATGTTCATACCATCAGGTTGGAGACTGCCCAGATGGAATATGAGGTGTTGCTTCTCCACCCCGAGAGTGCCTCATTGTGACAAAAGAGGTTACCATGGACATACATGTCAGAATGGGAATGTTGATAGGAATTAAAGTGGTTGGTTCCTGATAGACTTCCTCTTGTCCTCATCTACCACTCCATTACCCTCCACATTCAACATATCACTCTCCACAATTTCCGTCATCTTCAACAGGATCCAGCACCAATCACATCCTTACGTTCCTTCCCCCATCTCTCTGCTTTCTGCAGTGATTGCTCCCTCTGTGATTCCCTTGTCCATTTGTCCCTCCCCACTAACCTCCTCTGTGATTCCCTTGTCCATTTGTCCTTCCCCACTAATCTCCTTCCTGGTACATACTCCTGCAAGTGACCAAAATGCTACACCTGTCAATTTACCCCCCATTCAGTCCCAAACAGTCCTTCCAGGTGAGGCAACATTCCACCAGCGGATCTGTTGGGGTTGCCTACTGTATCTGGTGCTCCCGATGTAGCCTCCTCTACATTGGTGAAACCTAACGTAAATTGGGGGACATGCTTGTAAGCACCTCCACTCCATCTGTCAAGAGTGGAATTTCCCTGTGGTCAACCATTTTAATTTCTATCACCGTTCCCATTCTGACATTTTGGTCCATGGACTCCTATTTTGCCATGATGAGGCCACTCTCTGCACGGTGGGGCAACACTTCAGATTCCATCATCAATTTCTCCTTCCAGTAAAACTTTCCCTCCCCCTTTTCTTATATTCCCAACTATGGCCCCTTACCTCTTCCCCTCACCTGCCTATTATCTCCTGCTGGTGCCTCTCCTTTTCTTTCTCCAATGGTCCACTCTCCTTTCCTATCAGATTCCTTCTTTTCCAGCTGTTTACATTTCCCACCCACCAGGCTTCACTTCTCATCTTCCAGCGAATCCTCTTTCCCTTCACCTATCTTTTTTATTCTGGTGTCTTCCCCCTTCCTTTCCAGTCCCAACGAAGGGTCTCAACCTGAAACCTCGACTGTTTATTTATTTCCATAGATGCTGCCTGACCTACTGAATTCCTCCAGCATTTTGCATGCGTTACTTGGATTTCCAGCATCTGTAAAATCTCTTGTGTTGTAGGCAACTAGCATTTTTTGAATCAAGTTGAGTTTACTTAAACGCTTTTAATTGATTAGATGGGTCCTTAGGGATTTTTAAATGTCCTGTTTAAATTTTTCATCATTTAAAAAGATATAATTGAAATTTAATGGCTATTGAATTAGTAAAATAATTATCCAGAACTACTGTATGGATACCGCTATTATATACATTAAATTGGTGGTCTGCGATGCAATGATAGTTATTACCAAAATCTAAATGTATGGGTTTTAATGCTGCAACACTCGTAATTAATTTTTATCACTCTCAATTTGTACCTTCTATTACTGTGATACTGATCAAATATTAACTATGGCTGAATACACACGAGGTGGTGAACATTGGATTAGAAGCTGAGAAATCTGATTTTCCCTTCGTGTTTTGAAGTTTTGGCTAAGTATTTTTGACCTGCCTATAAGTTACCTAATTGATGCAGGGTCTCAACCCAAAACGTCAGCAATTCCTCGACTCCACAGATCCTGTTCGACCTTCTGTGTTTGTTCAGCAGTTTGTCTTTGCTCCAGATTCCAGCATCCACTATCTCGTGTCACCTGGATTGACGGGTTTCAGCAGCAAGCTGCAGAAAGAGGCAGGATCATCCCTCAGTCAGGGTGAGGTGCTGCTGTCTGTCCCCAGGCTCAAAATCCTCATTCTATGTGAGTGTGATCCCCATTCCTTGGGAGCCCGAATTCACATCAGAGAGTACCAATCCCTTAGGGCTCAACATATGAATGCCCTGATTTGGGACAGCCTCAACATTCTTCCAAGACCCAAGTAATGTTGTGAAACAACGAGTGTCCCATAAACTTCTTGCAAGATCACAGACAATCTACAACACGTGGAAGACACTTGGCACATAGTGTCTATCCTTGTTGGAAAAGGATGATCCATTTGCCAGCATTGGGTTTGTAGCCCAGCAGGACACAGCTCTTCATGCTCTCACCCAAAACTTTTTAAATATGTTAATGGCTCCTGGCTCTATTACCCATTAGGACAGTGAATGCTAGACTGCTACTGGTCTCTGGAGAGAATAGTTATTGTTATCTCCTTTCCAATCATTCTGCCAATTACTTACAAGCTTCTGTAAGGGACAATAGGTAATTCTATTTCCTGTATATAAGCCCTCATAATTTCGTACGCCGGTGAAGTCTTCCTACAACACCCTCTGATCCAAAGAAAACAATCCCAGTCTATGCAATCTCTCTTCTTAGTTAAAATTTTCCAGTTCTGATGGCTTCCAAGGACATTTACACGGCACCCTCTCCAGTGCAAGCACATCATTCATACGTAAACTATTGTGTTCTCATGGCCTGGAATCTTGACCTTTCTTTGTGAGAACTGCAGAACTGGTTAAATTAGTGACTGCCTATTTCATAAAGAGACCTAAACAGCCAGACCTGTACAAGGTAATGATCTGGTTATCCTGACCTTGTACCACCCCTATCTTACATGGAAATAGGTCTGTTGGAGACCAATGCCCATTGGATTTGGATTGGTGTCTGATTTAACTCTCTCCTCTTATGTTCTCTAATGATACAAGAAACCATTTGGTCTATTGAGGCTATACCAGCACTCAGAACAGACACATCAGACCTATTCCTCCATTTGTTTCCTTATGCTCTTTCTCTCTTATTTGCCCATTATGTATCTCCAATTCTCCCTCCAACCACCTGAGGAGTAGATTACAGCTCAAACACGAGGAATTCTGCAGATGCTGGAAATTCAAGCAACACATGACTTTCAAATCTCGTACTAGCTCTTCCTTCAGTTAGTCCTGACGAAGGGTCTCGGCCTGAAACATCGACTGTACCTCTTCCTAGAGATGCTTCCTAGAGATGCTGCCTGGCCTGCTGCGTTCACCAGCAACTTTGATGTGTGTTGCTTGAGTAGATTACAGCTAATCACTTTACCCAACAACCATCAGATCCCAAACACAATCAACCATGTAAAACTTCCCTTCATAATATTTGATCAAGAAATGTCATTGTTGTCAAACTATTGCAAGAAGTAGCAGGTATAACAACAAAGGTGGCCTCAGTCAATACCTCAGGCTCTTATCCACCACTACCCAAGATATTCATTTGCTACATTCTTATTTGAAGGATGAGGTAGGTGTAGGACAGGTGAGTTTATGTATCTGGTGCTCCTTAAAGACAGCTGCACCATTTAAATGGAAGTTCCAGTTTGAGTACTGCCACCAGATAAACACCTGTAAGGAGTGGAATAGCTTCAGCATCTGCAAATTGTGGCCCCAGAAACCATCAGCCCTTTCGAGACTGGAGGAGAGAGATCAAATCCACACCACAAGAGACTACAATTTCATCATTCTGACTTTGGGGTCATTGGTGTCCAAAGCTTCCTGGGTACCATGTTGCAGATCTTCTTTGATCTTGCACTGACCTATATGTGCTAAGACACTTTCAGGAAAATGAGTTCATCTCTATAAAAGATGCATCTTTATCAATAATGAACGGGATAATTGGCAAGAAGAGGATCATATTCAGTAGTGATGTTATCATTTCAAGGCTTATAATGGTGGAACAGCCACCAGACGTGTACCTTAAATTAGCACCTTTCTGCTTAAAAAAAAATGGAGAGACCAGTAAAACCACTCTATCATATATTTTTGGATACTTAAGGCAGTGTCTGTGTTTTTTTTATTCATTTAAAAGCATAGATTTTTCTAATGGGAATCCTTCATGCTTTAGCTAAAGCAAACGAATCCCAAGGAGGATAAAACTTAAAATATACTCTTGCCAATCACAATATTGTATATTAACAAGTTTAATGTTGTTTGAGTTCCTTTCATCCTACCATTTCCTGAGCAGTTTAATCTTCTCATGCATAAAAGAGCATGTTTTGATTGTTATGACCTTCATTACTGTTGATTTATGATAACGGAAATGAAACCAGTTAGAAGTCCTAAGGGTGGCAAAGTTAATAATGATGATGTTTATCTAGTTAAATTGATTGGGAAAGGGGAGATGGTGAAGGTGATTCTGAATGCCTGATACTATTTATATAATTTATGGCTCTTCTGCTTCACATTCTCCTGAATCTGCAATTTTCTCTTTCATGCTTCACTTAGACTGGCAGTTGGAACCCAAGGCAGACAGAATTCTTCCATGTCATTTTGATTCCAAGTAAATTGTATCAAGCAAAGGATAAAGTGAAAACAAATAGCTCTTAATTGCTTAACTCTCAAAAAGAAGGCAAAATTGACTGCAGACTAGACTGAACTCCTGCTCAGCAAGGACCTGGACCCATTGCAATTTGCCTGTCACCACAATAGGTCAATGGCAGATGCAATCTCAATGGCTCTTCACATGGTTTTAGACCACCTGGACAACACAAATACCTATGTCAGGATGCTGTTCATCGACAATAGCTCAGCTTTTAATACCATCATTCCCACAATCCTGATTGAGAAGTTACAGAACCTGGGCCTCTGTACCTCCCTCTGAAATTGGATCCTTGACTCCCTAACTGGAAGACCACAATCTGTGCGGATTGGTGATAACATATCCTCCTCATTGACGATCAACACTGGTGCACCTCAGGAGTGTGTGCTTAGCCCGCTGCTCTACTCTCTCAATACCCATGACTGTGTGGCTAGGCATAGCTCAAATACCATCTATAAATATGCTGATGATAGAACCATTGTTGGTGGACTCCAAGATGGTGATGAGAGGGCGATCAGGAGCGAGATATGCCAACTAGTGAAGAGGTGTCACAGCAACAACCTGGCACTCAGTGTCAGTAAGACGAAAGAGCTGATTGTGGACTTCAGGAAAGGTTAGATGAAGGAACACGTACCAATCCTCACAGATCTCAGAGGACCTAACCTGGTCCCAACATATTGATGTGGTTATAAAGAAAGTACAGCAGTGACTATACTTCATTAGGAGTTTGAAGAGATTTGGTATGTCAACAAATACACTCAAAAACTTCTACAGACGTACCATGGAGACCATTCTGACAGATTGCATCACTGTCTGGTATGGGGGCTACTGCACAGGACCTGAAGAAGCTGCAGAAGGATGTAAATTTAATCAGCTCCATCTTGGGTACTAGCCTACAAAGTACCCAGGACGTCTTCAAAGAGCGGTGTCTCAGAAAGGCAGCGTCCATTATTAAGGACTGCCAGCACCCAGGGCATGCCCTCTTCTCACTGTTACCATCAGGTAGGATGTTCAGAAGCCTGAAGACACACACTCAGCGATTCAAGAACAGCTTCTTCCCCTCTGTCATCCGATTCCTAAATGGACATTGAACCCTTGAACACTACCTCACTTTTTAAATATATATTATTTCTGTTTTTTCCCTGATTTTGAATCTATTCTATATATATATATATATACTGTAATTGCTTGCTTTATTTATTTATTATTATTATTATTTTCCTCTATATTATGTATTGCATTGAACTACTGCTGCTGTTAAAAAATTTCACGACACATGCCGGTGATAATAAACCTGATTCTGATTCTGATTCTGAGATACTGAATCTGGAACCAAAAAAAAAGCGCTGTTGCACGAGCTCAACATATCAGGCAGCATTAATAGTTTTGATCAAAACCCTTCATCTGGACTGATAGAGGGGAGATGGCTAGTATAAAGAAGTGAAGGGTAGGATGGAGCAAGTGCAGGGAAATGATTGGTGGATCCAGGTGAGGAAGGGTTGCTTGGCAGATGGAGTTGGATGGGCACGTGAAGGGCAGAGGTAGTGACACAGACTGGGAAGGTAATGAGTGAACAAAAGGCTGGAGATATGGAGTCCCATGTGACTACTATCCCTCCATTATTTGGTTCCACCCTTCCCTTACTTTTTGTCAGATTCTATAGCCTGCAGCCATTTGTTGTTTCCACTTATCACTTCTGTTCTGCCCTTAGAGGCACTGCTAAGTTTGCTAGTCAGGGGTTAAAGCTGAAAAGGGAAGTAGCAGGTTTGTCCCTAGTCTGTTCTGAGTGACCTGCTCACATTTGGCTCAACAAGTGATCTTAGAAATATGAAGATGATTGCCAGAAATGATGTCCCATTCTGATAGCAGCATCTGTGTGGATTTCAAACAAAGATAGTGTTGGTTCCGTCTGCAATGGTATAACTAATGTGATCTCAGTTCAGATGTTTATATACATATAACATATGTATATTACTTATAATCTTTATTCCTATACATTTCCACCCCAACAAACCACCACCACTCTTTCCTCAATACCATACATCCCTAGTTTGCTATGATATACACAAATACCATTTCACCACAGCATCCATCACTGAAGATTTGCTGCTCGTGCTCATTCTCTTCATTCCTCTTAGTACTTACACTCCTCGGATAAGCAAAGACCTGATCAAAAAACTGAATTCCAATCTAACCAACTACTTCCCATTTTCTTTAACTATGTGTAATTTCCTCTCCAAGAGCAACATTGAAATATAAATTCTTTATTCAAGCACAATATTTTCCACATTAAACCACCTTTCCCTGAATTAAAAATAAAATTGATTTTGTTCACGTTTTTAAGATTTTTCTGTGGTAAAACCATTGACAAAGTCCACTTTTCAGTGTTTTTCACAGTTTCTGATGTGCACTTTAGTCCATTTGCCTGTTATTTCTTAATATCGCATTTTCTCTATTCCAACTTTTACCTCTGTACTTATGGAACTCTTTTCCATAAGTTCTGAGTCATATTTTGGCCCCTAGTTCTCTGAACTTGTTCTTTTGAGTTTAACCTTGTTCATAAATATAGACTTGCCAACCTCTAATTCATAGTTTGTGCTGGTTGTTCCAGTTATGGAAAACTCATTTTCAATTACCAGATCTAAATGCACTTCACATGTTGTAAAGCTTTGTATAGGTTTAAGCAGAACGTACTTGGCATTGAGTTAACTTTGAAATGGTTGCAAACTCACATTGTTATTTTTACTATAATATTGGAACCAATTGTACTAACAGTCACAACGCAAGATTGCAACCATCTTTCTCCAATAGCTTGAGGCAGGCGTATTCACAGTGTTAGCTAATAAATCACTAACCAATCAGGCTCATTGGTGCAAGAAGGAAAGGGTTATCGTCAAAAGAATAGCCTTTGGCTACAGAATTATAACAATAAGTTGCTAACTCAAGTGAAGAACTGGTAGTTGTAATTTAATACTGAAAAAAAATGTGAGCTTATACACTTTGGCATGGTCATTAAGCCCAGGACATACACAGTGAATGACAGGAGTCTAGGAGGTATTGAGGAACAGAGATCCACGGATCTGAAAAGGCTTCAGCACAAGCAATAAGATGTATATGATCTATAAGATCAATAAGGTTGATCAAACAACTGGATACCTGCCTTAATAAGCCAGGTTATGGAATAAAGAGCGGGCAGGTTACAGTACAACTTTCTGAAATGTTGTTAGCCCAAGGCTGAAAAATAGTGTGCAGTTCTGGTTGCCATACATGAGGTAGGACAATTACATTGGAGATAATGTAGAAGAGGTTCACCAGAATGGACGACTTCAGCTATGAAGAAAGAATGAATGGGTTTGTTTGCTTTGTTGGAGCAGAGAAGGCTGGAGGGGGAACTGATAGATGTACATATATATCTGAAGGATAAAGATGCAATAGGTAACGAAAAACTCTTCTCTTAAGTTTATAGCAAGGCGTTTAAGGTGAGTAGGTATAAATCTTTTATAAAATAATTTATTCACTCAGAGGTTGATTAAAATCTGGAAAACTGTGCTGAGTGGGTGATGGGGACAAGTGATTTATAATGTTTAAATATTCATACAAGCACTTGAAATGCCATTTTGTAGGTAGTTATGGGGCAAGTGCTGAAAATTGGAAATAGCAGAAATAGGTACATGATGGTAAATCTTAAATGCAATGACCAAGTACAAAACTATGCAGATAGCTAACGAGAAGTTAATCTGCACTGTGGCTTGATAATCTCCGCTAATTACCCCCTTAATGGATATTTCATTTCTCAAGACTTTTACCATCTAAATTATAAATTCAGCATTTGTTGTACATTTATGCTGACAAATTCCATTTCTATCTTTTTATTACCTCTCTCAATCCCTCCAGAGTCCATTAAGTTGTCTGATTGTTCATTAGCATACAGTCCTCACCTGTATCTCCTCCTCCTGAAGTCAATAATCTTTGTCTTGCTGACACTGAGTAAAAGGTTGCCGTAGTGCACAACTTTACTGTAGGTTTCAAAGTAATTATGATGAATCAAGCTCATCTTATAAAGCCCATCTTTATTATAGAACCAATCCCCCATAAACTGAGAATCACCACTCAAAGTCAGGTCTACGATGAGCAAATTGATCTCAAACAGATCAGACTGCAAATGTGGAGTTAATCTTTCAGATCAGTCATCTTTGAAGAGTGCACAGGTCATTGACTCAACACAGTAACTAATTCTCGGGGAAACAAGAGCCGGCGGATGCTGGAATATAGATCCAAAGACAGACCGTGTCTTGGGTGCTGATTGCATGTAACAGTCTGTCTAAAAATTCAGATCGCCATTTTTCTTTCAAGCCCAACCAGTGTAGCATATGTAAATAGAACTGATTAATGAAAATCCATATCATACTGGAGATACGAGAAAACAGAAATAAACTAAATACAGAAACTGCTGAAAAAAACTTAGCAGACCAGACAGCATCTGAAAAGAAGTATTGTTTCAGAACTGGGAAAGAGAAAGAAAAAAATTAGTTTTGGATAACAGAGAGGGCGGCAGGGAATGGTTGTAGGTGGATCAGAAGGAATATCTCTGAGAGGGCAATTCTATAATGTGGCAGTTCAAGTCAGATCCTTTTTGTGTAATATGTTGTTTACACTTAGTTTCGTGTCAAAGTGAAAACAAATTTCTACAAATTGGTCTAAATTTATTTTGTCCTCTTTTTATACTCTTTTGTCTTCATAGTGTAGTTTTTGCTGCAGCAGTTGAACCCTCCAGATACAGGTGTATTTTTACTACAATCAATTGAAACACCTTGACTGCACGCGGGTGATCTCCATTTAACTAATTATGTGACTACTAAAACCAATTGGCTGCACCAGTGGCATACTATAGGGAGAGAATAGTTATGCAATCTATTATTTTGTGTTTTATATTTGTAATTAATTTAGATCACTTTGTAGGGATCTGTTTTCACTTTGGCTTGATAAAGTCTTTTGCTGTTGATGTGTCAAAATAGCCAAATTAAACCCATTGTGATTCAATGTTGTAAAACAATAAAACATGAAAACTTCCGAAGAGGATGAATACTTTTTATAGGCACTGTATATTGAGTAGCAGTTTTCAAATACCTCCTTTAGTAGTATAATTTCATTTATTTCAATTCTATTATGATTATCTGCCTTCAAATTGTATTATTACCCACAATGTTCATAATCACAACAATTTGCCAATATTCATCACATCACAGATTCTAATTTGTGACTGAATTTAATGAGGTTGCTATCAGGTCTTGTTGGTTTGGTCCTCAGAAGAATGAATTTTGAGAATAAAAGAATTAATGTATGAGGAATGTTTGATGGCTCTGGGCCCGTAGTCGCTGGAGTTTAGGAGAATGAGTGGGGATCTCATTCAAACCTATCGATTATTGAAAGGCCTAGATAGAGTGGATGTGGAGAGGATGTTTCTTATAGTGGTTGAGACTAGGACAAGAGGGCACAGCCTCAGAATAGAGGGAAATCCATTTAGAATGGAGATGATTTATTTCTTTAGCTGGAGGGTAGTGAATCTATGGAACTCATAGCCAAATATGGCAGTACCGGCAAAGTCACTGTGTATATTTAAAACAGAGCTTGAAGGTTCTTGATTATACAGGGTGTCAAAGGTTATGGGGAGAAGGCAGAAAATGTGGTTGAGAGGGATAGTACTGTAAATCAGCCATGACAGAATGCCAGAGCAGACTCAATGGGCCGAGTGGCCTAATTCTGCTCCTGCATCTTATGTCTTATAACAAGCAGATGTTGCTAGCTATTGCTCCCAATACATTGTTCACAATGAAGTGGAAAAATATTGATCTCCTAGAAGCAGGATTTGCAATGGTTGGAGAGTGACTATGAAGCTGCTCGTGAAGCAGTAGCCAAAATGTCATTGCCTTTCCAGAGTGATTAGGAAAAAGAGAAGTAAGAAACTTTTGAATGGGAACCAGCCTTTGATATTGTGAAGATCGCTGTAAGGTGGATGGTCATAAAGGAAGGCTAACACCCCTTAGGGCAATGATTGAATAGTTTTCCTCAGTCTGCTTACAGAATCCACTGGAATTTGCCACTGATAGTTATTGAGCTTCTCCTCCATGATAGAATTCAGAAAAGCAGGGGCGCTGTACACACTTGGCATTTTCAGCTGTGGTGATGTATAGTATCAATCAGAACAGCCATTGGTTAACTGAGGTAAAGGGTAAAGGTTATTTAAAGATCAAGCACTCAGACCTGGCACTAAACTCATGGTCTACAGTGCAATAATAATCCCTTCTTTTGTACTTGCATCTGAGACCTGGGGTCAATGTGGAAGACAACTCAAGGCACTGGAATGATACCATAAACACTGGTTCTGCAAAATCCTCCATATTAACTCAAATGATAACTGAACCAATGTCCTCACCTAGGCCCACAACCAACACTGAGGCCTCTGTTACACTCCTGTAACTGCACTGGGCATTTTCACTCTTGATCATAATGCAGAAACTGCCAAAAGCAAAGCAACTGGTATTCCATGACAAAAGGCATAAGACAATGAGTATAAAGTGAGGAAATACAGAGGAAATATGCCATCAATGAGGTAAATCAGGAAGCAAATTTTCACAAAAAAGTGAGTAGAAATCTGGAACTTGCACAGGGTGTGTGAATGTTGGGTCAATTGACATTTGAGGACTTAGGTTAATAAAACATTAAATAAAAGATTGCAGGAGATGTAGGTTAAAAGTAGATAAGTGGAGTTGAAATACAAGTTAGCTATTATCTAAACAAATAAGACTGCTGCATGCATTAATGCATTCTCTGCTCAGTGTTCCAATGAACCATGAAAAACTTGGCGTGGGAATCTAATGTACAGTATTATATACAGACTTGTCATACCTGGGGGGTCCTTCGCTTTGTGCCTGCACATTAGTTACTTAAAGTAAGCATCATTAAACAAAATCTAAAGGCATCTACCTTAAATATTGGACAGTGGACATTTCCTGTACCATTTATCTGGGTAAGTGTGAGTGCTCTATCATTACAAAATATAAACTGTTTACATATCTGTTCATTTACTGTTTGTTCTTCAGCCAGCATTTCCAAGTGTGTATCATAGTACAGTGATATGGAAGTCAAGTTAAACCAAGTCAAGTTTACTGTTATTCGCACAAGAGCAATGAAAAGTTCCCTTGCAGCAGCATCAAAGGCAAATACAAGCAGATTTCACAAGAAAAACATACACATAAATTACATACAACTTCTGCAAAAAAAACACAATTAAAACAAAAAATAGTATGTTTTAGTGCAAAGTGCAGCTGCCCTCCTACTCCTGTGCTAGATTCTGCACCGAGCCTAAGGCAGAGATCAGCCATGCTGAATGCAAGGCTGCATTTAGTTTGTACTTGGTACCTTTGCTTTACAACGGTTCTGTCAGGCATTAATACTGTGTTTCAATCGTTGGACTGGGTTTGCTGACTTCAATGGAAAGGTTGAGTGAAGAGAAGTGTTTTTCTTTCACATTACTAAATTTACCTAATTCAAATGGATTAAATGTTTGTAAATAAGCATATTTTTAAAATAAATTATGATGTTTACTTTTTTTTATTGTTTTCAGTTATTTTCTGAGTGCCTGATTATGAGAGACATTTAGAAACAGTTTAAAATGACCATCAGCTTGTTTTAAGGGAAGAGCCTCAGTCCTGACATAGTGAACATTCACACACGTCACTACGTTGCAGGATGGCCACTACAATGAGTTCTACTGATCAAATGGACTCACAGAACCACAGAAGATCTGTGTGGCTTCAAGGACCACATGGAAATGGATGTACATGAAGCATGGGTCTTGTTAAATACAACATGCCCTTTTCTGCCAGTTCATTGAGAGTTTCCAGTTACCATGTACCTGGTATCAATAAACAAGGATAATCTTGTTGATAAATTCTTGGCCACCAATAGAAGACACTTGGATTGCAATAATTTCTAATTCAAGCCATATTGTTAGAAGTACTCGCATACAGTTTCAAAATGTTTGTTTTGAAATGCGGTAAAAGGCTGAGAATGGAGCATTTCATTAAATTTATTGATACATTTAATAAAAGTGCACATTGCTTCCTTGAATACAAACAAAAGCGAATAAAGAGCAAATTCTTGCAGTGTTCAAATATATGGATTTTATTTTTTGTTGAAACTCTTTCTGATCTACACAGCTATATTTTTCTCAGCAGGTATTACCTTAGAAGTCATTGGTAAATTATTGATTTCTTTTTCATGCTTTAAGTATTGGAATTTTAAATTATAATTATCATTTCAAATAATAGTATTCTTGGAAAAATAGACTTTTGCACTGTTCAAGCCAAGTTTTAAATCTAGGTTCGAATCATTTCTGATGAAGAGCCTTCAACTTGAAACATTAACTCTGTTTCTCTCTCCAGAGACACTGTTTAACCTGCTAAGTATTTCTTGTTTTCTGTTTTTATTTTATTTTATTTATTTACCAGCCTATCAGAATGTTGTACCATTTTCAATCCTGCAGAATACTTTTGAAGTGCAGTCAATAACTGCACTTTGGAAGTGCAGTCAATGTAGCAGTGCAGGACTATACAACAACTATATTGTCTTCACCACCAGCAACAAGAAGATGATATGTTTTATTGTTACTGATTGAGGGAAGAACATTGGCCAGGATACTGGAATAATGTGCATTTTCTTCTTTCAAATATTGCAAAACTATCTGTTGTGGGGGAGGCTGAAGTGGGTTTTACTTTTGCCTCTCATACAAAAGGCAACGCAACATGGAGTCATACTTTTCTGGTGTGGATTGAACCAAAAACCTCTCCTCAGTCAGAGGCAAGAGTGCAAAATGTTAACCACTGATTGAATCGTTGAGTGTTTATTTTCTGTGCAACACAGGAAGGACTGCAGCTTATAAATGGAGTAGAATTACTTCAGGAGGTTACAGACATGACAGCCAGAGAAATGCAATTGTTCTGGTTCTGGCTAACTACCTTTGTTTTCACAAATTTATTAATCTTTTACAGAGAATACAACATCAATTCCTTATGTCTTGCTTACTTTGAGGAAAAATGATGAAATGTAAGTAAAATGCATTTGATTTAATTAGAACAATAAGCACGTTGGACCTTATGACAAAGCAATGCACATCATGAAAAGGTTGCTCAGAACAGGTGGAGGGAGACCATTTCCAGTAGCTTGGAACAAAGGTCAGAGCTATTAGCTGCAGACACAAAACACAGAACAGAAAGAACATTTTATCACAAATGATTGTGAAGCTACTTCCGTAATTTGTAGCTGAGAAAGAAACTGCACTCACAATAGGTGGACGAAAAAGAACTGGAAATAGAGAAGCAAGTTTCATGGGTGTGGTGCCTTCAGTAATACTGAGTAATCTTCATATGACTTCCAATTTCTATCAGGGCCTCAGTCTCAATTTGCTTGGATTTGATTGACACCAATGTGGTCTGCCTGAGCTGTAGGACCTGCTGTTGGTGAGCATTTTACATCTTTAAATTTGGGGGGGGGGTTCAAATCAGGTTGATGAGCCTGGAATGAAACAAATGACCTTCATCCTTCATTGTAACAGTTGTGTGAATAATATAGTCTGCCAATAGCTTAATATAATACTTAAAACTTAGAACTGTTCTTTTTTAAACATCTTGAAATTAAAAGCATGTATTAATATTGTTTAGTATGTAAAGTCACCTGATATCTACATGTGTAATATAAGGAAGTTAGCTTTACATTTATAAAGAGTGGTGGCTTTTACAATCTGCAAACACCACTAAGTGCATTTGAGCCAACTAACTATATTTAAAGCATGATCAAATACTTTCAGCAATAGTCGTAACATAACAATGGGAATCTGAGCTCACTTTTCCTCTCCAACAGCCTACCAGTATTTGATCTATATTAAATGTTTCCACTAAACCATTGAGCATGATCTTAGATACTGTTTCATTTACTAAATTCCAGTGCTTAAGCCTTCTGCATTTTTTTATTCTATCAATCATTCCCCTATCAAAAATAATTGTCTGTTTCAGCTTCATAGAACGTGCTGCTTCAGTAATATTAAGCAATCTTCATGTGACAGCCGATTGCTATCAATGTTTGCAGCCCCTGTGTTCATCATCAAGCCCTCATCTGTGAGCACCTGCATCGGCTTCCACAACACTCAAGAAACTTGACACTGTACAGGACATAGCAGCCCACTTGATAGGCAATCCATCCACAACCAATCATTTACTCTCCCACCAACACACTACAGCAGCCCTTTGCACCATTTACGAGATGCACTGGAGTAACTCACCAAGGCTCCTAAGGCATCATGTTCCAAACCCACAAACTCTTATCAGCAAAAAGGTTAAGAGTAGCAAAAACACAGGAAGGCCATCTCATTCTAGTTGCCTCCTAAGCAACACATGATCCTCACATGGAAGTACACTCAGAGGCCATTTTGTTAGGTACCACCTGCACCTAATAAAGTGGCCACTGATTATATGTTCATGGTCTTCTGCTGCTGTAGCCCATCCACTTGAAGCTTCAACATGCGATGTTTTCAGCGATGCTCTTCTGCATACCACAGTTGTAACACATGGCTACTTGAGTTACTGTCGCCTTCCTGTCGGCTTGAACCTAGTCTGGTCATTCTCCTCTGACCTTTCTCATTAACAAGATGTTTTCACCCATAAAACTGCCACCCACTGGACATTTTTTTTTGTTTTTCACACTAATCTCTGTAAACTCTAGAGACTGCTGTGCATCAAAATTTCATTTTCTGAGATACTCAAACCTTCTTGTCAGGCACCAACAGTCATTCGACTGTCAAAGTCACTTAGATCACATTTTTTCCCAATTCTATTGTTTGGTCTGAACAACAACTGCACCTCTTAACCATGCCTGCATGCTTTTATGCATTGCGTTGCTGCCACATGATTAATTGATTAGGGATTTGCATTAATGAGCAGATGTGTAGGAGTATTTAATAAAGGGCCATTGAGTATATATCGTTGTTCCTTTACTGTCGCTGGGTCAAAATCTTGGAACTTCCTCCCTAATAGCACTCTGGGTGCACCCACACTCCAAGAACTGCTGTGGTCAAGAGGCAGCTCACTACTGTCTTCTCAAGGGCAATTAGGGATGGGACGTTAAACGATGGTTCAGCCTGTGAAACCCACATACCTTGAATGAATAAAGATACTGGTACAAGAATGATATTGGATGATTGTTTGATGCCGTTCCTAAACAAGAAGCAGCCCATCCCGATACACTTCAGATCATAGTTGGGGACTTCAATCAGGCTTATTTGAAGAAAACCCTGCCCACTTGCCATCATTATATCACCTGTAGCACCAGAGGTCCCAACACACTGGACACCTGTTATACTAAGATAAGGAATGCCTACCGTTCCATGTCCAGACCGCATAGTTAGTCATTTCCAGCATCTGCAGAATTCCTCGTGTTTGCATAGTTAGTCAGAGGCTTTTTTCCAGGGCTGAAATGGCTAACATGAGAGGGCACAGTTTTAAGGTGTTTGGAAGTAGGTACAGAAGAGATGTCAGGGGTAAGTTTTTTTACGTAGAGAGTGGTGAGTGCATGGAATGGGCTGCCAGCAGCTGAGGTGGAGGTGGAAACAATAGGGTCTTTTAAGAGACTCTTGATAGGTACATGGAGCTCTGAAAAATAGAGGGCTATGGGTAACCCTGGGTAATTTCTAAAGTAAGTAGATATTTGGCACAGCATTGTGGGCTGAAGGGCCTGTAATGTGCTGTAGGTTTTCTATGTTCTATGTTCTAACTCGTGTCTGAGAAGCGGCTTAGATCCACTCCAATTTGCCTATTGGAGCAACATGTCCACAGCAGATGCAATCTTACTGACTCTTCACTCAACACTGCTACACCTGGACAGCAAAGATGCACACATCAGATTGCTCATTACTGACTGCACTTCAGCATTTAATATGATTATCCCCTCAAAACTAATCAATAAGCTCCAAGACATTGCCTTCAATACCTCATTGTACAATTGGATCCTTGATTTCCTCACCTGCAGATTCCAGTCCATTTGGATTGGCAACAACATCTCCTCCATGATCTCCATAAGAACAGGTACACCCCAAGGCTCCAGTATGCTAGAGTGTACAGCAAGTAGAGTGTTAGCCTCCCACTCTACTTGCTGTACACTCCAGCATACTGGAGGGAGATGTAAAATCTGGCTGAGTGGGGCCACAACAACAACCTCTTACTCAAAGTCAGCAAAACCACAGAGCTGATTATTGACTTCTGGAGAAGGAAACCAGAGGTCAAAGAGCCAGTACTCATCGCAGGATTAGAGGTGGAGAGGGTCAACAAATTTATATTCCTCTGTGTCATTATTTTGAAGGACATGTCCTGGGGCCCAGCCCATAAGTGCAACTATGAGGAAAGCATGGTAGTGTCTCTACTTCCTCAGGAGTTTGCAGAGATTTGGCATGACGTCTAAAACTTTGACAAACTTCTATAGATAAGTATTTGAGAGTATATTAATTGGCTGCATCACAGCCTGGTTTGGAGACACCAATGCAGTTGAATAGAAAATCCTACAAAAAGTAATGGATACAACCCAGTCCATCAAGGGTAAAGCCCTCCCCACCATTGAGCACATCTACATGAAATGCTGTTGCAGGAAAGCAGCATCATTAGGGATCCCCACCACACAGGACAAGCTCTCTATTGCTGCTGCCAATAGAAAGAAGGTACAAGAGTCGCAGGTTCAGGAACAGTTACAATCTCTCAACCATCAGGCTCTTGAACCAAAGGGGATTAACTTCACTCAGCCTCACTTGCCCCATCAATGAAATGTTCCCACAACCAATGGACTCACTTTCAAGGATTCTTTATCTTATTACTCAATATTTATTGCTTAGTTAGTTATTATTATTGTTTATTTCTTTTTGTATTTGCACACTTGTTTGTATTTTGCACACTGATTGAAGGCACAAGTTGGTGCGATCTTTCATTGATTTTGTTATGGTTATCACTATAGATTTATTAAGTATGCTCTCAAGAAAATTAATCTCAGGGTTGTATATTGTGATAGATTTGTACTTTGATAATACATTTACTTTGAACTTGGAACTTTAATTGGCACAACAAAATTATTTACTAACATACTCATTCTCCAATTCTTTTTCCATCTTTTGCTCTGGAAAAAGCGCATTTTTCTGGAAATACAAGAAAGAAATTTTGTGCATTCCTACATCATACTCCAGTGTGGAATTTGCAGATTAAGAACAGCCAAACAATTATGCTGAACATTTGCAGGGATCTCAAATCCTGCAGCAAGCCAAATGAGGCCACTATCTAAGAGGTAGTTTACTTGGTGTAGTGATGGTGAATCACAGTGCAATTCAACCTCAGCAGCAAAGTCTTGGCCATTTCAGTCTGATTTCTGTTTGACAGTCAATTTGCAGAAGTCCCTTTCTTACTTCTATTTAGGCAGTAATATAATGGTGGTTTACCAGCAAGATCTAGCTTTATATTTCATGTGAGTTTTGATTATTCTTTGCATTAATGGCCTGCTGAGTGTTTCCAAGACTTTCAGCTTTGGATTTGCAATATTTCTAGGGCTTGGGGCTTCCTTAATAGCTCTCACCTTGTCCTCCACAGGGCAAAGCCCCTCAGCTGTGATCTTGTGTCCCAGGTAAGTCACACTCAATGCCAGGAACACACATTTTTCGCGTTTCAACCACAGCCCTGCGTCTGAGAGCCTCTTCAGCACCCATTCTAAATTAGCCAGATGCTCCACCTCCAGAGCCCCCGTGATCAAAATATCATCAAGGTACACTGCTACGTGTGGAATCCCCTGCAGCAAAGTGTCCATTGACCTTTGGAAAATGGCAGGGCTGGACGCCACTCCAAACACCAGGCGATTGTACTTTAATAATCCCTCATGCGTATTAATTGTGACGTACTCCTTTGAATCCTCGTCGAGCAGCAGCCGTTGGTAAGCGTGGCTCATGTCCAGCTTTGTGAACAGCTTACCCCCTGACAGGGTCACAAACAGGTCATCCACCCGTGGCAATGGGTACTCCTCCAGCTCAGAGATCTGATTCACCGTAAGATTATAATCCCCACATATCCTCACCATTTTGTCTGCCTTCAAAACTTGTACAATGGGAGCTGCCTACCTTGAAAACTGGACAGGCTCAATAATGCCCAGCCTCTGTAAACGTTCCAGCTCCTCCTCGACTTTGCCTTTCATGGCATAGGGCACCGACTTGGGCTTGAGAAAATGTGGTGTGGCCTCAGGGTTGACATGGAGTTTCACTGTCACGCTCTTCAGTGTTCCTAGCTCGTCCCTGAAAACGTCACTACACCACTGCAGAATGTCCTCCGTCGTGTGTGCAGACTTAATTTCATGCCAGTTTAGCCGGATTTTGTGAAGCCAATCGCGACCCAAAAGACTGGAACCCCTGCCCTTAGCTACCAACAGACTGGCTTCAGCCTTCTGACCCCCGGCTGAAATGTCCACATATAACACACCTAAATGAGGTATGGACTGCCCCGTATAGGTCCTGAGTTTGAGCTTTGACGGTCTAATGGGAGGCAGGTTGGACCCTCAGGTCCTCCTGTAGATCTCCTCACTAATGACCGATGCAGTAGCCCCTGAATCAATCTCAAACTTAATGTCCTTTCCCCTGACAGTAACTGTGGCATAATATGGTTCAGGTGGTTCCTCATCTGTTTCCACTCCAAACATGTTGTAGGCACATGCTGCCTCTCCATCTGCTTCTTTTAGATGGTGTGTGGCTGCCTGAGCCTGTTGAGTTTTCCCCTGGCCAGGCTTAATCTTACCCTTTGAACTTCTGCACTTTTTAGCTAAATATCCCTTTTTACTACAAGCATGGCAGACAGTGTCTTTGAATTTGCAATCATTTGCATAGTGCGCCCCTCCACACCGGAAACATTCCACCCGCTTTGCCTGTTTATCAGTCTCCCTCCTGACTTGGTGCACTGCCGCTGACTGCGACCCCCCCCCCCCCCCCATGTCCTTTCTGGATATCCTTAACATTATTAGCAGCCATCTCCATTCCTTGGGCAATCTCTAAGGCTTTCTCGAAAGTCAGTGGTGGGGTTTCCCCTAACAGGCGGCGTTGTATGCTGCCATTATTAATGCCGCATACCAATCGATCATGGAGCATGTCTTCCAACACCACTCTGAAATCACAATGCTCTGACAGCTGCCAAAGCTCGGCCACAAAATTAGCCACAGACTGACCTGGCTTCCTGAAACGGCTGTGAAACTTACACCGTTGGACTATCACAGAAGGTTTTGGATTGTAGTGGTTCCCCACGAGTTTGACCAGTTCGTCATATGGAATGTCCCCCAGTTTCCGTGGTGCAGTTAAATTCCTTATCAGCTTGTAAGTCTTTGCCCCACACACACTCAGGAGAATAGAATGCTTCTTAGCCTCCTCAGTAATTCCATTAGCACAGAAGAAGTGTCCCAACCTTTCCTCATAATCCGGCCAGTCCTCGGTTGCCTCCACAAAACCAACGATAGTTCCAAATGTAGCCATCTAAAACGCGAAACTCCCATTCAAAAAAACGTGCCAATACGTTCACAAAACCAGTCCACCTCATCGCCAAAAATATGTGGTAACTTCTACCTTGAAAAAGGCACACTCGACAACTTCATGCCAAAGAAACAACTTTACTTCGAACTTCAAAACTATTATGTATATACAGAGGCTTTCACAACCATACGGCATGGTGGGCTCACCATATACAGAGCTCACTGGAAGTATAAGAAAGAACGGAAGTAAACCCCCCCCCCATTATCCTTATTAGTATTAACTTACTTTTAATAATGCTCACATTACAACAGGTATCTTCAGGATATCAGAGTCGTAGAGTCACAGAGCAAAACAATATGGATACAGGCTCTTTGGCCAAATGAGTTCATGCCAACCATGCTGACCACCTGGCTAGTCCCAATTCCCTGCATTCAGTCCATATCCCTCTAAGCCCTGCCCTTCCATGTACGTATCTAAGAGTTTCATAAAGGAAATTAATGTACCTGACTCAACTGCTTCTTCTGGCAGTTCATTCCATGTACTCACCACCCTCTGCGTGAAAATGTTTCACCCAGGTCCCTTTTAAATCTTTGCCCTCTTCCCTAAACTTACGATCCCTACTTTTAGACTCCCTGCCCTGGGGAAAAGACCGTTACTATCCATCTCATTGATGCCTCTCATAATATTAAACATTTCTATGAGGTTACCCCTCATTCTCCTGTGCTCCAAGCAATAAAGATTCAGCCTAGCCAACCTCTACATATAACACAGACCCTCTCGTCCTGGCAACATCCTCATAATTTTTACTGCACTCTTTCCAGTTCGACTATGTATTTACAACAGGGTGAGTAAAACTGTACACAGTGCTCCAAGGACAGCCTCATCAATGACTTAGATAACTGCAACATAATGCCCCAATTTCTATACTCATTGCCCTGACTGATGAAGGCCAATGTGCTAAGTACGTTTTCCATCACCCTATCTACCTATGAAGCTGCTTTCAATGAACTATGCACGTAGATCCTTCTGTTCCATTACACTCCCTAGTGCACTACCATTCGTAATTTAAGTCCTGTGCCGGTTTGACTTAATAAAGTTCTTCACCTGACATTTATCTACTTAGCCAATTACCTGACCACAAGATAATTCAGAAATTAATCTATTTGTGACTGCTTGGCCCACTTCCCTTACTGATCAATATCCTTTCTTCACTAGCTATAATACATCCTAATTTTGTGTCATCCACAGACTTGCTGAACAAACCCCATGCTTTTGCATGCAAATCATTTATGTAAGTTACAAATCACAAGGGTTCCAACACAGACCCATCTGGCACACTACTAGTCTGTGGTCTCCATGCCCAGAAACAAATCTGCTTCCTACTTCCAGGCCGATTTAGAATCCACCTAACTTGCTTTACCTGGATTCCATGGGATCAGCCAAATATGCTGGACCTTGACGAAGACCTTGCTGAAGCTCAGACAACAGCCACTGCCCTACCTTCAAGCAACACACATCAAAGTTGCTGGTGAACGCAGCAGGCCAAGCAGCATCTATAGGAAGAGGCGCAGTCGACGTTTCAGGCCGAGACCCTTCGTCAGGACTAACTGAAGGAAGAGTGAGTAAGGGATTTGAAAGCTGGAGGGGGAGGGGGAGATGCAAAATGATAGGAGAAGACAGGAGGGGGAGGGATAGAGCCGAGAGCTGGACAGGTGATAGGCAAAAGGGATACGAGAGGATCATGGGACAGGAGGTCCGGGAAGAAAGACGGGGGGGGGTGACCCAGAGGATGGGCAAGAGGTATATTCAGAGGGACAGAGGGAGAAAAAGGAGAGTGAGAGAAAGAATGTGTGTATAAAAATGAGTAACAGATGGGGTACGAGGGGGAGGTGGGGCCTATCTTCTGCCTGCTCTGGATCTCTTTATCGCTAACTGCCGACGGGACATCAACCGTCTCGACTTCACCGCACCTTGTACCCATTCCAACCTCACTCCTTCGGAACGCTCTGCTCTCCACTCCCTCCGCACTAATCCTAACATTATTATTAAACCCGCTGATAAAGGGGGTGCTGTTGTAGTCTGGCGTACTGACCTCTACCTTGCCGAGGCACAGCGACAACTCGCGGATACCTCCTCTTATTTACCCCTTGATCGTGACCCCACTAAGGAGCACCAGGCCATTGTCTCCCACACTATCAACGACTTTATCCGCTCAGGGGATCTCCCATCCACTGCTACCAACCTTATAGTTCCCACACCCCGCACTTCCCGTTTCTACCTCCCACCCAACATCCACAAACCTGCCTGTCCTGGCCGACCTATTGTCTCAGCTTGCTCCTGTCCCACCGAACTCGTTTCTGCATACCTCGACACTGTTTTATCACCCCTTGTTCAATCCCTTCCGACCTATGTTCGTGACACTTCTCACGCTCTTAAACTTTTCGATGATTTTAAGTTCCCTGGCCCCCACCGCTTTATTTTCACCATGGATGTCCAGTCCTTATATACTTCCATCCCCCATCAGGAAGGTCTCAAAGCTCTACGCTTCTTTTTGGATTCCAGACCTAATCAGTTCCCCTCTACCACCACTCTGCTCCGTCTAGCGGAATTAGTCCTTACTCTTAATAATTTCTCCTTTTGCTCCTCCCATTTCCTCCAAACTAAAGGTGTAGCTATGGGCACCCGTATGGGTCCTAGCTATGCCTGCCTTTTTGTTGGGTTTGTGGAACAATCTATGTTCCGTGCCTATTCTGGTATCTGTCCCCCACTTTTCCTTCGCTACATCGACGACTGCATTGGCGCTGCTTCCTGCACGCATGCAGAACTCGTTGACTTTATTAACTTTGCCTCCAACTTTCACCCTGCCCTCAAGTTTACCTGGTCCATTTCCGACACCTCCCTCCCCTTTCTAGATCTTTCTGTCTCTGTCTCTGGAGACAGCTTATCCACTGATGTCTACTATAAGCCTACTGACTCTCACAGCTATCTGGACCATTCCTCTTCTCACCCTGTCTCTTGCAAAAACGCCATCCCCTTCTCGCAATTCCTCCGTCTCCGCCGCATCTGCTCTCAGGATGAGGCTTTTCATTCTAGGACGAGGGAGATGTCTTCATTTTTTAAAGAAAGGGGCTTCCCTTCCTCCACTATCAACTCTGCTCTTAAACGCATCTCCCCCATTTCACGTACATCTGCTCTCACTCCATCCTCCCACCACCCCACTAGGAATAGGGTTCCCCCGGTCCTCACCTACCACCCCACCAGCCTCCGGGTCCAACATATTATTCTCCGTAACTTCCGCCACCTCCAACGGGATCCCGCCACTAAGCACATCTTTCCCTCCCCCCCCTCTCTGCATTCGGCAGGGATCACTCCCTACACAACTCCCTTGTCCATTCGTCCCCCCCATCCCTCCCCACTGATCTCCCTCCTGGCACTTATCCGTGTAAGCGGAACAAGTGCTACACATGCCCTTACACTTCCTCCCTTACCACCATTCAGGGCCCCAAACAGTCCTTCCAGGTGAGGCATCACTTCACCTGTGAGTCGACTGGGGTGATATACTGCATCCGGTGCTCCCGATGTGGCCTTTTATATATTGGTGAGACCCGACGCAGACTGGGAGACCGCTTTGCTGAACATCTACGCTCTGTCCGCCAGAGAAAGCAGGATCTCCCAGTGGCCACACATTTTAATTCCACATCCCATTCCCATTCTGACATGTCTATCTACGGCCTCCTCTACTGTAAAGATGAAGCCACACTCAGGTTGGAGGAACAACACCTTATATTCCGTCTGGGTAGCCTCCAACCTGATGGCATGAACATTGACTTCTCTAACTTCCGCTAGGCCCCACCTCCCCCTCGTACCCCATCTGTTACTCATTTTTATACACACATTCTTTCTCTCACTCTCCTTTTTCTCCCTCTGTCCCTCTGAATATACCTCTTGCCCATCCTCTGGGTCACCCCCCCCCCCCGTCTTTCTTCCCGGACCTCCTGTCCCATGATCCTCTCGTATCCCTTTTGCCTATCACCTGTCCAGCTCTCGGCTCTATCCCTCCCCCTCCTGTCTTCTCCTATCATTTTGCATCTCCCCCTCCCCCTCCAGCTTTCAAATCCCTTACTCACTCTTCCTTCAGTTAGTCCTGACGAAGGGTCTCGGCCTGAAACGTCGACTGCGCCTCTTCCTATAGATGCTGCTTGGCCTGCTGCGTTCACCAGCAACTTTGATGTGTGTTGCTTGAATTTCCAGCATCTGCAGAATTCCTGTTGTCTGCCCTACCTTCATCTATCTTTTGGCTACTTCTTCTAAAATCTATAACAGGTTCATCAAGGACAACTTCCCATGCACAAACCCATGTTGACTGCACCTAATCAGACTCTGTCTATTCAAGTGCTGGTAGATCTAGCCCCTCAAAATTTACTCCTGTAATTTCCCTGCTGCTGCTACATCTCACTAATCAAACAGGTTACACTCCCTCTTCATTAACCTGTCGCTCTGTCACACATCTGCAGTCTATCCTGAAATTTCAGCTGCCTGTCTTGTTCTGATAGGCCTATAACATCCCATACCTGAGAGCCAATCCAGGTTCTGTGTTCATCTGTTTTACCTGTTAAACCTTAAGCACCAAAATAAATGCATTTTAACCGACTATTCCTTTCTCTGCCTTTACTAAGTTCTTGGTTATCCTGATTACAAGAGTTGCTTTCACCAGCCACTGTTTTATCCCATCACTTGCTCTTGTTTAGGATCCCACCTCCCCCACCCCCCACCCAACAATCTAGTTTAAAACTTCTCTCATGGCAAAAGCAAAATTTCCTAGAAGGATATAGAGCTCTCTGTAGTTCAAGTGCAACCCATCCTTCTTGTACAGGTCCCAATGGTCAAATAACCTGAATTCCTGCCCTCTGTGCCAGCTCCTCAGCTATAAGTTCATCTGGGCTATCGTCCTATTTCTGAATTCACTAGCATGTGACACCTGGAGTGATCCTGAGATCTGTTTGCTTGACAACCTGCTTCTTAACTTATTACAGTACTAAATTCCAGTGCTCATTCTCCAGGACATAAAACCTTTTTCTACCTCTGTACCAACATGTGCAACAACTTTTGGGTGTTTAACATAGAACATAAAATAGTACAGCACAGTACAGTCCCTTCGGCCCACAATGTTGTGCCAACCCTTAAACCGTGCTTCCCATATAACTCCCCAACTTAAATTCCTCCATATACCTGTCTAGTAGTCGCTTAAATTTCACTAGTGTATCTGCCTCCACCACTGACTCAGGCAGTGCATTCCATGCACCAACCACTCTCTGAGTAAAAAACCTTCCTCTAATATCCCACTTGAACTTCCCTCCCCTTACCTTAAAGCTACGTCCTCTTGTATTGAGCAGTGGTGCCCTGGGGAAGAGGCGCTGGCTGTCCACTCTATCTAGTCCTCTTAATATCTTGTGTACCTCTATCATGTCTCCTCTCATCCTCCTTCTCTCCAAAGAGTAAAGCCCTAGCTCCCTTAATCTCTGATCATAATGCATACTCTCTAAACCAGGCAGCATCCTGGTAAATCTCCTCTGTACCCTTTCCAATGCTTCCACATCCTTCCTATAGTGAGGTGACCAGAAATGGACACAGTACTCCAAGTGTGGACTAAACAGAATTTTATAGAGCTGCATCATTACCTTGCAACTATTAAACTCTATCCCTCAACTTATGAAAGCCAACACCCCATAAGCTTTCTTAACTACCCTATCTACCTGTGAGGCAACTTTCAGGGATCTGTGGACATGTACATCCAGATCCCTCTGCTCCTCCACACTACTAAGTATTCTGCCATTTACTTTGTACTCTGCCTTGGAGTTTGTCCTTCCAAAGTGTATCACCTCACACTTCTCCGGGTTGAACTCCATAGCCCACTTCTGCATCCTATCAATGTCTCTCTGCAATCTTTGACAATCCTCTGCACTATCCACACCACCACCAACCTTTGTGTTGTCTGCAAACTTGCCAACCCACCCTTCCACCCCCACATCCAGGTCGTTCATAAAAATCACAAAACCGATCCTTGTGGGACACCACTAGTCACAACCCTCCAATCCGAATGTACTCCCTCCAACACGACCCTCTGCTTTCTGCAGGCTAGCCAATTCTGAATCCACCTGGCCAAACTTCCCTGGATCCCATGCCTTCTGACTTTTTGAATAAGCCTACTATGTGGAACCTTGTCAAATGCCTTACTAAAATCCATGTAGATCACATCCGCTGCACTACCCTCACCTACATGCCTGGTCACCTCCTCAAAGTACTCTATCAGGCTTGTTAGACATGATCTGCCCTTCACAAAGCCATGCTGACTGTCCATGATCAGGCCATAATTCCCTAAATGCCCGGAGATCCTATCTCTAAGAACCTTTTCCAACAGCTTTCCCACCACAGACGTAAGGCTCACTGGTCTATAATTACCCGGACTATCCCTACTACCTTTTTTGAACAAGGGGACAACGTTTGCCTCCCTCCAGTCCTCCGGTACCATTCCTATGGACAATGAGGACATAAAGATCCTAGCCAGAGGCTCAGCAATCTCATCCCTTGCCTCGTGGAGCATCCTTGGGAATATTCCGTCAGGCTCCAAGGACTTATCCGTCCTAATGTATTTTAACAACTCCAACTTTTCCTCTCCCTTAATATCAACATGCTCCAGTACATCAACCTCACTCATATTGTCCTCACCTTCATCAAGTTCCCTCTCATTGGTGAATACCGAAGAGAAGTATTCATTGAGGACCTCGCTAACTTCCACAGCCTCCAGGCACATCTTCCAACCTTTATCTCTAATTGGTTCTACCTTCACTCCTGTCATCCTTTTGTTCTTCACATAATTGAAGAATGCCTTGGGGTTTTCCTTTACCCTGCTCGCCGGGGCCTTCTCATGCCCCCTTCTTGCTTTACCTACCAACTTGAGAATTTCTTGCAGTCTCTCAGAGACATCTTTGAACCTAGCACTTGGTAGGTGTTCATTGTGGTGTTTTGTTTGTGCATCCTCCTCAAACTCTCTTTACCAATGTTTAACATACAAACAACTATGAGAAGCAAATATGATATCCACCATCAAACAGACCTGCAAAATAAAATACCACTACTTGTAGACATTATCACCATAACAGATCAAAATTTTCTAATTTTTCTTCAAGTTTTTCTTCTAAATACAGACAAAAGTCTGAAATCCGTTTCTGCAGCAGTACGGAAATCGCTGTTCGTTTATCATGGCAATTGATTCTAGCAAAGTTTATCTTGAAGAATGTGCAAGGAACACCATATCAGATTCGACTGAAACCCTGTTAGTGTCACTTCACACTTGTTATTTTCTTAGCTGGTGAAGTGTAAGTGATAACTTGAATCCAGTGTGTATACATTTCTGGCACACTCTGCCATTGCCAGCTGCTTCCAAGCACTGTACACAGTCCGGAACAGTGGAATTTTTATCATCCTTGGTAAGCACCACTGACATTTTGGAGTTTGTCGTCCATGCTCCACTTACCTAAGGAATGGTTTCATTCCCAAAACATCAAATACAAATAAATTTCAGATTTCTTTTGGAACCTCTTTTGAGGCGGTCCTATGCTATTATTTTCTCCTCCCAATGATTGATTCACATTCTTGAAAATTAGTTCTAGAAATACCTCCTGTCCAAAAAGCAAAAAATACATTGACTTCAATCTATAAGGTAACTTGGCTGGCATGAAGATGTTTTTGATAAGGAATGGCACTCTGGGAAACTATCAGACATCTTGTATAATGTGTGTTTTCTCCCCCCAAATACCTGGTTTACTTTGTGAAAACTTAATGATCGCTGTTTACTACCACACTGTGCTGCACTAATGAAATAACCTTCTCCACCAGTTCATATATCCCATTGCCCCCACTTCCAACTTTCAATTCTTCAGGTCAACAGGCTTTCATCAGAACCGAGAAAAGTATAACATTTTCTAGTTTTGATGCAAAATCATCATTCTAGAACTAACTTGGTTTCTCCTTCTGCAGATGCAGCTTGCCCTGTTGACTACTTCTAGTGTTTCTCAATCTTGCATTTCAGACTTCAGGCATTTGGGGTTTTCTTTGCATTTGTATTACATTAGTTTTTGTTTCACTGTTTCAAGTTAGTGCTTTCTCCATTGGTTTGGATTTGATTTGCTATGTTTCCATATTGCAGCTAAGAACATGCTCCCAAGCATTCATACTTCCCACATTTTAAAGTCAATCATTTTCCCTCCCAGTTTTCTGCTCCTCCACCACCACTCACCACCCACCCCATAAGGAGAGAAGTGATTCTGTGCTCCAGGCTCATGGGAATTCCTCCACTTGGCCAGGCTTCCCAGGTGCCATGGGACAGAAGTCTGCAGGCTTTTGGCTTCAGATGACAGCTGTTGTAGTTGAGCATAGTCCTCACAAGAAGAACTTTAAATGACTTTTCTATTTGCTGTTCAGTTAATGCTAAGAATAGCCATAGTTATTCGATTGGGCTATTATTTCAAAATCAGATTGCATCTGGTCAAATATTTAAAAACACTTGCATTCGTTATAGAGAAAACTTTCATGGCAACTCTCTATGTTGGTCCCAAACACAGTTTATGTTTTTACTACATTTTTCTACATTGACTGTAGTGTTTAGAAGTTAGTCATAGTTCAGTAATAGTGCTCTCTCTTCTGAGTTAGACTACTGTGATTTTAAGCTACCCACCCCCTCCAAGCAGTTCAAAGCAAGTTCTGTATTGACACTTCAGTAAAGCACAAAGGACATGCTGCAGTGTCAGATGCCTGAGATGCCTCTCATCTATATATAAAATATATTATAGTACAAATTGAAAAAGCACAGAGGAGTGTGCTTGTTGTCTCACTTATCAAATATAAATGAATAACTAAAACCAAATGTCTGTTCATTTACCTCACTGACCAATTTTACTCTCAATATGAAAATGACTGAACCAAAGGTCATCACATTACTGCTTGCAGGACCTCCCCATGTACATGTTGCCTGTTCCATTTTTCTACAGCTCAGCAGTGGTTACACTTCAAAATTTTCATTTTGATATTTTTGAACCACTTCGCAGGCGTTTTGAGGTTGTCAAAATGCCACATTAATGTGGAAACATTTGCTGGCTGGAATATTGTTAAAAATAGAACCTGTTCATCCCTTCTTTACATATGGAACATTATTTGAAGTAATGAAAAAAAATCAACCCAAAGTATATTTTTAAAAGTACACTTTTTGAGGAGTAAAACCAGTAGTCTTTCAATTTTCATCTCCTTGTGTAGTCTTGTTATCCTTATTTTAGAAAGAATATACGAACATTGGAGGCACTCCAGAACAGATTCACTTGGCTAATACATGGATTGTATCACAATCAGTTAACAAAGTTAGGTCTGTATTATTTGAAGTTTAAGAAAATTAAGAATAATCTTATTGAATCATACAAGATCCTGAAAGAGTGTAAAAGGGTAAATGTTTAGATGTTTGCACAAAGTGAGAGAGCCCAAATGAAGAGTATAAGGGGCTGATAATTTAAAACTCAGCAAAGACTCTAGCAAATTTCTACAGGTGTAGCATAGAGAGCTTTCTGACCAGCTGAATTACTGCCTGTTACGGAGGCACCAGTCTTCAGGATCGAAAGAGGCTCAGCCAACTCCATCATTGTCACAACCCTCCCCATCATCGATGAACACCTTCAAAAGGTGGTACCTCAAGAAGGTGGTATCCATCCTTAAGGACTCTCACTATCCGAGACATGTCCTCTCCTCAATACTGCCGTACAGGAGGATATACAGGAGCCTGAAGGCCCTTCAGAGTACTGAATAGTCCGTGAACCCATGAATACGACCTCACTACTTTTCTTCTGCAGTATTCATTTATTTATGTTTTGTGACTTTCAGTAATTTTATGCATTGGGCTGTACTGCTGCATAAAACAAGAATTTTCACAACATATGTCAGTGATAGTAACCTTGATTCTTATTCTGTTTCTGAACTAAAGTATATTAGAACCTCTGGACATAAAGGTGGTAAATCTCTGGAGTTCTCTACCTCTGAGAGCACTTGAGGTTTTAAAAAAGGAGATATTTAATGTTTGAAAAACTGTGGAATTGAGGCTGCATGGAAGAAGAGTTGAGGCCCCGGCTAGATCAGCCAGGAATGGTGGGGCAGGTTTGACAGGCCTCATGGTCTACTCCTGACCTTATTCATCTGTGTCCATGTGTTTTATAAACATTCAAGAAAGACAGAGACAATTCTGAAGACTGAAAATTGAAAGGACTATTGAAAAGAAACTGTCAGGATTTAATAGTCTTTTGCATTGTATTGTCCACCTAGGTTCATATTTATAAATTTTATACATTCCATCAAATCCATGTAATCCTCCTAAAATTTTTGTAAGTATTGGTATATTCAAGGCTGCGTTCAATTTATAGAATAAGGCCTCCTTCAAAACAAAATTCTTCAGCTTTTTCCTCATCCAATCAAACTCAAGTTTTTTTTTACTTTCAAAGTTTCTAAATGATGAAAGAATACAGTCCAAATATAGGAAATAAAAGAATGTAACAAATAAGGAGAGGATTTAGGTGTTAGAAGATTAAAGGAGAGGCCCTACTAATTTACATTAATATTTCAGATAATCTGCTTATCCTTTCTTTTGACTCTTTTCTGTTCTGAATTTGTTAGCCAATATTAAACATATGCCTCTATTTTGCATCACAGGAACAGGATATCATAAATTCTAACCTTTCATTCAATTTTGAGGTTATGTCACCTTTTGAAGGTGATATGTTCTATGTTTCTATGATATTCTGCATGTAAATGGAATGCTTAATGAAAGGAAACACTTGCACTGTTTCCACCTTGATAACCTTTCACACATGAGAAATGGAGGTCACTTTCTGTGGAACAGAAGTAGAATATAATCCCAGTGCTCAGCTCTGACCCTGGATCACTGCCTGACATTCAGGCAGTATCTTGAAAAGTCCAAACAGGAAACTAAATCCACAGTGTGCAAACTCATTGGCAGTGGCTAGGGAACTGAGGGCTGAACACTGCACACGGAAACTGGAGCCCTCTACACCCTTTAGCAGAGTTCTGCATTGCTGTCTGGACAGCAAGTCGCCATACAAAGACCTTTGATCAGTAATTAACTGCTGTACTGCGGATCAGCCAAGACACATATATTTTAAAGAACGATGATTGAATGGCTGGCTGTTTTTTTTTCAGCTTTTGCCTCTTCTGTTCTCATGGATGTCTGTGAAGAACAAGAATTTCAGGTTGTATATTATATATATTCTTTGATATTAAGTGGACCTATTGAACTATCGTTTGAGCTACAATGCCTTTCAGTCTTCTGGTAAGAAGGCGGTGCATTTGGACGCAGCAGTTTTTTGAGGGCCAACCGAAGGTGTTTATGTCTTTTGTAAACATCTTTTTCATGGTCACAGGACAATGCTAGACTTTCAGAACTTCAAGTATGACAGGTATATCTCATGAGTTGGTGGCCCATTGGCGGAGGAGCTGGACTTGGTGCGGACTGTGCTACTGCCTGCTACAGGAAGGCATCGGAGTCAGTGCACAAAGGTGGTGCGCAGTCTAACTGCAAGTAATTGTCTTGAATGTTTCTCTTGCAGTTGCAAGACCCTGTTGGATATTGATTATGTAAAATGCAGCAAGTCTGTTTCCCTTGTTTATTGGTGAGGCAGATGGTGGGGTCGCTGCGTGGCCTCTGTTGAAGCGAGGACAAGGCCCCAAGCCACAGGCTTGCCTGTTGCAGCAGTCCAGGAGAGGAGATGCCACAGGCAGTGTGATACAGTGTACATGCTGGGTCGGGGGCCAGCCCCCTCCTGTCGGTTCTGTCCTCCAGTGTTCGATCGCTGGAATGACAAGTTGGATTGCGTGCATGCATGTGTGCATACATTCGCTTGCGGACTGCTGAGAACTCCTTCTTCTTGCTGATAACACCCATGCACCGTCAATTTATAGTATATGTCACTCAGGGACTTGCACTACTTGTTATTTTTTGTGTAACTCTATGTTTACTTGCGTCTTATATGTGCTGCATGTGCTGTGTGTGATTGTTGGTACTGTGTTTTGCACCTTGGCCCCGAGGAACGCTGTTTCATTTGGTTGTATTATTGGGTATGTGTGTATGTTTGAATGATAATTAAATGTGATCTTGAAGAGATGCTTGAATTAGAGTTATGGCTACGTCTGACTTGCCACTGGCTACAGTCTGAACAATTCCTCTAGAATTGGGTTAACAACATGCCACCGCATTTAATAATTTAGGGTGCCATGGTAGTATAGCAGTTAGTGCAATGCTGTCATAGTTTGGGGCTTTGGAGTTCAGAGTTCAGTTCCAGTGCTGTCTGAAAGGAGTTTTTGTACGTTCTCCTTGTAACTGCATGGGTTTCATCTGGGTGCTCTGGTTTCTTCGAATAGTCCAAACATGTATCAGTTAGTAGGTTAATTGCTCATTGGATAAATACTTTCCTTGACATAGGTAAGGTACAATGGAGAGTTATTTGCATCAATGTCACGTGCCACAATAGAAAACTCAATGCAGGACTTAATCTCCTAACCTCCAGGCCTCACGATCTGGCAGATCTTGAAACTAGGTCACAGCTATTCTGGGTTAGAGTCTGCAAACTAACTGAACCAAATTTTAATGTGGCTCTAGTCACAAAAATCAGTTAGCAAAATGTATTCATCACCTCTGACCAACCCATTTCTTCAATACACTAATATCGAAATCCATAGAAAAATTTCCAATACAGTGACAATTAAAATGGCAAAAATAATCTTTGCTGATCTTGTCATATGAAAGAATAATAAAACCCTTTTCTAAAAAAAAGATGAAAGGTTCTATTACTGTTATTTTCCTGCTTTACTTTGTCATAGTTTCTCCATTTCCAAACAGGCTTCAACTGGACATATAATATTCCAACCTATTCCTCAGTCACTGTGGTAATTTGGTATTAGGTGCCGCAGCTGATAAATGTGTATTTTTCTCTGCAGCAAGGTTTACATAAATCACTACCATAAGCTTTCACTTCAGAGAGTGCTTATGTGACTCAGTCTGCAAAAAGTGTGCCAGAAACATCAAGGGATCTCATAGACCTTGAAGTTACACAGTGCTATATTAGTGTACAAACACTTAATGTATTCATAGGAAACATCTGTCAGCTACTTTAAAAGAAATGAATCTGTTTATTTTAAATTCAAATAGGAAGGAAACTTTATAGGAATTTATTTGGTTCATACACCAATTTTAATAAGTGTCATTCCAAGGCAATGTATTGGCTAATATAGTGCAGGGATGTGTATGGTCTTGTACATTGGTAGAAGGAATAAAGGCATAGACTATTTTCTAAATGGGAAGAAAATTCAGAAATCAGAAGTGCCAAGGGACTTGGGAGTCCATGTGTAGGGTTCCTAAAAGGTTAACTTGCAGGTTGAGTCGGTGGTAAGGAAGTCAAAAGCAATGCTAGCATTCATTTCAAGAGGATTAGATAATAAGAGCAAGGATGTAATGCTGAGGCTTCATAAGGCACTGATCAGACAACACTTGGAGTATTCTGAGCAGTTTTGGGCATCTTATCTAACAAATGATGTACTGGTATTGGAGACAGTCTAGAGGAGATTCACTAGAATGATTCCCAGAGTGAAAGGGTTAATGTATGAGAAGGTTTGACGCTCTAAGCATGTACTCACTGGAGTTTAGAAGAATGAGGGGCTTTCTCATTGAAACCTATCGAATTTTGAAAAGCTTAGATAGAGTGGAAGTGCTGAAGATGTTTCATGTAGTGGGTGAGTCTAAAGTCCATAAGGCACAACCTTAGAATAGAGGGACATCCTTATAGAACAGAGATGAGGAGGAATCCCCTTAGCCAGTGGGTTGTGAATCTGTGGAGTTCTTTGCCTCAGGTGGCTGTGGAGGCCAAGTCACTGGATTTAATTAAAGCAGAGATCAATAGCTTCTTGATTGGTAAGGGTGTCAAAGATTACAGAGAGAAGGCAAGAGAATGGGGTTGAGAGGCATAATAAATCAACCATGATGGAATTGCTGAGCAGACTTGATGGGTCAAATGACCTAATTCTGCTCCTATATCTTTCAGCCTTTTGGTTAATACTTCTGTTCATATTATTGTGGTAATTTATTTACCTTAATTCCCTATTTCTGTTGCATTTCATATCAGCAACAACTTCACTTCATCAGCCAGATTAATCTAGTTTAAGATGTTACAATGAAGGCCACCACCTTAATAAATGAATCTGCTACATTTATCTTTACTGTTAATATCAGCATAATTACAAAAACTCAAAAAATTCCAGAAAATTCCATCAGATATAATTATGTTGAATTCTATTAGTTAACAATCATCGGTAAGATAGATGAAAGAAAGAGTACCCTAAAGTAAAGAACAAAAGATAAAGTGTACCTAAAATAAATTACTTTTAGATAGACAAGGAGGAAGGTAATGTCAGAGCTCATAAACAAGAATAAATAGAAAGCACTTAGCTTAGATATTTTTTTAAATAAAATTTAATTGTGTTGATGTTATGTGTAATTTCAGTTTTTTAAAAGATGTGATTATAGACCAACTTCTTGTTCTTAAGTTCTTTCTATACACTTTGAAGTCTCACACGGCTCAGCATCTCAGCAAGTAGTTTTAAGTTGTTAAGTTTTACCTATCACTTGCCAGCATGTTCTCCCTCCCCTTCCCCACCTTTGTATTCTGGCTTCTTCCTTTCCAGTCTTGACGAAGGGTCTTGGCCCAAAATGTTGTCCGTTTATTCTGTTCCATAGATACTGCCTGACCTGCTAAGTTTGTGTGTGGTTGCTCTGGATTTTCAGCACTTGCAGAATCTCTGGTGTTTTGTTCCTATGAATAGTATGAACTCTTTTTCAACTACAATTTGGCATGAAGTTAATGTGAACGTGTGCTTGATGGCTGGCATAGTCTTAGTGGTCAAGTTAAATGTAAGAAACTCAACACACACAAAATGCTGGAGGAACTCAGCAGGCCAGGCAGTATCTATGGAAAAGAGCAAACAGTCAACGTTTCAGGCCGAGACCTTCATCAGGACTCATAAAGAACACGTTAGTCATTAAAGCGACTTAGAGGGATATAGATATAGAGGGTAGGCTCTTTGGCCCAATGAGACTGAGATCGAGACCATGCTAATCATCAGGCACCAACCTACATCTATACTTCACTCCCATTTTATTTTCCGCCATTCAACGCAAAGACCTGGATTAGGCCTTCCTATTACACACTGAGAAGGATTTGGCTTGCTCCCCGATGAAGATGACATTCACTGTCACAACGCCCTACATACAGTACCTCTTGATACAGCAGTTACTAGTCAGACTCCAAAGAGGCCCTCAGAAGAAGTGAAATACCATTCACCAAATTTTTAAAAAATTACCATCATCAGTTCAATCAGACGTAATGAGGGAGTATTGAATTCCATTTCAGAAGATGGAGTTGAATGGTGGGTGGAGAAATCAGGCAATGGAGGGAAATGAACATCGAAGTGGCAAGCTTTATCTGAGGGAAATGAAGCTTTTGTGAACAAGACTGTCACAATGCTCAAAATGTTGTTTTGTGACTTCACACTTATACTTGAAGAATAAAAGCAGTGCAAGCATTCAAATTGTTTAACACTCAGTAGCTGTGTCATTTCTATTTCTTTCATGGCATTACTCCCTTTATACCAATGGAAAGAATGTTTATTTCAACATCACAAGAGTTTCTCTCACCAGGTGAAGATTTTGGGAACATACTTTAACTTAATTAGGTAACTGAGACTTTAAAGTTAAGAACTATGAAGAGAATTGACGCTATAATTAACTGAGTGAGTCATTATTCAGGTAGAGGCAAAAACCATTGTAACATTTAACATTTCAAAAATTCTGGATGCAAATTACTAAATACAGGGAAGCCAGTAAGTAATACACGCACATTCAAACTTTCAGCATTCAAACCACAAGTAAGTTAATGTAATTACATGTTTAATTATGTAAAATCATTATAGATTGAAGCCTGCATCTTGACATATTGTACAGTATGTACAATTAATAGTACCCAACACCATGGTAACTAGTCAGTGGCATCTAACTGCTACTGAGTTTCCAATTACTGCTGTCTGATTCTGGAGAAGCATATTTAATGACGTGCCCTCCTGAGGAAGGCATCTGTGACCTATTGTTTGTAATGCAACTCGGATGGCTGATTGATCCCTGCTTAATCCCCAGCAAACTGCCTGTAAGTAGCCACTATCAAAGACGTTAATAGCTGCAGTGACCTTTGTGGCAACTTGTAAAGCAGTTGAAATTACAAATTGCAAGTTGAGTTGCAATTCTTTATAAAGGTCAACTAAAATTTGTCAGCTGACCCAAATATCATTAGTCCCTGCCATTCAGGAATAAATAATTACTTCCTAATATGTTCATCATCCTGGATACCACCGTTCAACTGTTGAGTCTCTTCAGTTTGAGAACTAAGCAGTAAAAATAACTAATCAAAACAAGAATTGAAAATAAATGTCCTCCAATTCTCTTCTAAAGGTACTGCTTCAACCATAACAATACCAACCCTTAGCAACTTTACCTGGGTGTTCAGTATTGAAAATTGAGACAAGACAATTATCTTTGCTTGGCTTTTCAATTGCAGGAGCAACATTCCAATGCTCAAGCCCGTGTAAATTTCAGCATCAGGATTAGCCATCAGTAGCAGAAATCCTGGCTGGTTTTTCCACACCCTAACACATGGCTACCCTGATCAGATTAGACTTGGCTACATTTAGTGAAAACTTTACTCATCAAACTGAGTCCTTCCTATTTTTAGAATTCCAGCACGGTAAAAGGCCTTTCTGGCCCAAAGAGCTTGTGTTGGCCAATTACACCCATGCAACCAATTAACCTACTAACCTGTAAGGTCTTTGGAATGCGGGGGTAACCAGAGCACATGGAGGAAACCCACATGGTCATGGGGAGAAGGTAAAAATCTCCTTATAGACAGAGGCAGGAGGCTGAATTGACCTGGGTCACTGGTGCTGTTATAGTGTTATGTTAACTACTATGCTACCATTTCACACTTTCCCTTACTACAGTGCAACTCTGGATTTACCTTTTTGGAAATGATGGTGGAAACTTTATCGCATTTTTTGTTCTAAATGGCATCCTGTCTTCAGTAAATGATAGCAGTAGGGATTAACCTTTGGCTTATTTTTGTCACTCTATTTATATCTATAGGTCCTTTTCATTGGCTGGTTCATGAATCTGAGAGTAAACACTTCAAAATAACCTTGCCAAATGAAACGTTTCAGAAAGAGTACTCTATTACCATTTGACTTGGGCTGGGCTAGGTGGTGTTGTGCTACCATCACTGAGAGGATATGACAAGAACCTAGATTCAGTAGCTCCAACTACTGTGGCAAGGTTTTTATTTTCCCAGGAAGCCATGATTTACTTCATTGCCTATTTTATTTACTGTGTTAACATACAGTAAGCTTGGATAATTACAGTGCCTATAAGAAGTATTCACCTACCCTACCCAGAAGTTTTCATGTTTTATTGTTTTACAAGGTTGAATCATTGTGGATTAAATTTGGTTTTTTTTGACACTGATTAACAAAAAAAGACTTCTTTGTGTCAAAGTGAAAACAGATCTCTACAAAGTGATCTAAATTAATTACAAATATAAAACACAAAATAATTGATTGCATAAGTATTCACCCCCTTATATGACACACCAAATCATTATGGGTGCAGCCAATTAGTTTTAGAAGGCACATTATTAGTTAAATGCAGATCACAGTGTGCAGTCGAGGTTTCAATTGATTGTAATAAAAACACTATATCTGGAAGGTCCAGCTGCTGGTGAGTCAGTCTCCTGGCAAAAATGACACCATGAAGACAAAAGAACACTCCAAGCAACGCCGCAAAAAGGTTATCGAAAAGCACAAGTCAGGAGATCAATATAAGAAAATTTCCAAGTCACTGAATATCCCCTGGAGTACAGTTAAATCAATCATCAAGAAATGGAAAGAATATGGCACAGCTGTAACTCTGCCTAGAGCAGGCTGTCCTCAAAAACTGAGTGACCGTGCAAGAAGGGGACTAGTGAGCGAGGCCACCAAGAGACCTATGATGACTCTGGAGGAGTTATGAGCTTCAGTGGCTGAGATGGGAGAGACTGCATACCACATCTGTTGCCCGGGTAATTTACCAGTCACAGCTTTATTGGAGAGTGGCAAAAAGAAAGCCACTGTTGAAAAAACCCACATGAAATCTCAGCTAGAGTTTGCCAGAAGGCATGTGGGAGGCTCTGAAGTCGGCTGGAAGAAGGTTCTTTGGTCTGATGAAACCAAAATTTTAGCAACTAGACTAAATGTTATGTTTGGCATAAGCCAAATACTGCACATCACTAAAAACACGTCATTCCTACCATGAAGCATGGTGGTGGCTGCAACATGCTGTGGGGATGCTTCACTGCAGCAGGCCCTGGAATGCTTGAGAAGGTAGAGGGTAAAATGAATGCAGCAAAATACAGGGAAATCCAGGAGGAAAACCTGATGCAGAGTGCGAGAGAGCTGCTACTTGGCGAAGATTTGTTTTCCAGCAAGACAATTACACTAAACATACAAATAAAGCTACACAGGAATGGCTTAAAAACAACAAAGTTAATGTCCTGGAGTGGCCAAGTCAGAGTCCAGACCTCAATCCAATTGAGAATTTGTGGCTGGACTTGAAAAGGGCTGTTCACTCACAATCTCCATGCAATCTGACAGACTTGAGCAGTTTTGTAAAGAAGAATGGGGAAAAATTGCAGTGTTCAGATGTTCAAAGCTGACAGAGACCTATCCACACAGAGTCAAGGCTGTAATAGCTGCCAAAGGTGCATCTACTAAATACTGACCTGAAGGGGGTGATCAATTATTTTGTGTTTTATATTTGAAATTAATTGAGATCACTTTGTAGAAATCTGTTTTCGCTTTGACATAACAGAGTCTCTTTCTGTTGATCAATGTCAAAAAAGCCAAATTAAATTCACTGTGAGTCAATGCTATAAAACTTTAAAACAGGATAATTTCCAAGAGCGGAGGAGTGAATACTTTTTATAGGTACTGCATATCACAGTTTCCTCAATAATTTAGAAATTTTGAATGTGTGCCCTTTTTTTCCATATATCACCAAAATTTATTTGAGAATTTAGCTACCTTGCTATTGAAACCTTATTTCAATACTCTAGAAATAATACTGAAACGTGATTTCACTCCGTCATTCATGCTTGCCTAAACCCATCTATTTATATAAGTGGAAGTGGACAATGGGAAGATGGACACAGGGAACCTGGGAGATGGGCTTGAAAACTTTGGAAACAATAGTCAGAGAAGCAAAAGTGACATTCAAAGAATCATGAAAAAAATGCAGTACAAAAAAGGCCCTTTCGCACATCTAGTCCGTGTCAAACTTTTAATCTGCCTACTCCCATCAACCTGCATACGGACGATAACCCTCCATACCCATACCATCCACGTGCCTATCCAAACTTGTCTTAAGCATTGAAATCGAGCTCGCACACACCACTTGAGCTGGCATTTGCCACTTGCACTTCCACGTGTGTGGAACACTGAGTGAAGAAGTTCCCTCTCATGTTCCACTTAAACTTTCCACTTTCACCCTTAACCCATGACCTCTAGTTGTAGACCCATCTAACCTCAGTGTAAAAAGCATGCCTCATTAACCCTATCTATATCCCTCATAATTTTGTATATCTCTATCAAATCTCCCCAGGAACTTCTACATTCCAGGGAATAAAGTCCTAACCTATTCAATCTCTCCTTATAGCTCAGGTTTTCCAATCCCAGCAGTATCCTTGTAAATTTGGTCTGTGCTCTTTCAACCTTATTTACATTTTCCTGTAGGGAGGTGACCAGACATGCACACAATACTCCAAATTAGGCCTCACTAATGTCTTATACAACTTTCATATAATATCCCATCTTCTGTACTCAATACTTTGATATACAAAGGCCAATGTGCTAAAAGTTTCCTTTATGACCCTATCTACCTGTGATGCCACTTTCAATTATTTACCTGTATTCCTTTGTTCTACCGCACTCCTCAGTGCACTACTGTTCACCGTGTAAGACCGACCCTAGTTGGTCCTACTGAAGTGCAACACCTTGTACTTACCTGCATTAAGTTCCATCTGCCATCTTTCAGTCCATTTCACCATCATCCAGAACTTTGATATAGATGACAAACAACAATGGACCCAGCACCGATCCCTGCAGTACTCCATTGATCAAGGGCTTTCAGTCAGAGAGGCAACCACCTACTACCACTCTCTAGCTCCTCCCACAAAGCTAATGTCTAATCCAATTTACTACTTCACCTTGAATGCCAAGCAACTGATCCTTTTTGACCAGCATTCAATGCAAGACTTTATCAAAGGTCTTGATGAAGTCCATGTTGACAATATCCACTGCCTTGTCTTCATCAACTTTTCTGGCAATTTCTTCAAAACACTGTATAAGATTAGTTAGACATGACAGCCATGCACAAGCTATGCTAATTAATCAGTCCATGTCTTTCCGAGTACTCGATACATCTGGTCTCTTAGATTACTTTCCCACTGATGATGTCAAGCTCACAGGCCTATAATCTTCCTGTTTTTTAGAGCCATTTCTGAACAGCGGAACAACATTAGCTCTCCTCCAATCCTCCGGTGCCTCACCTGTCGCTAAGGATAATTTAAATATCTCTGCTAGCGCCCCTGCAAGTTTTGCACTTGCCTCCCACAGGGTCTGAGGGAACACCTTGTCAGGCCCTGGGGATTGATCCACCCTAATGTGCCTCGTCTGGAAACAATTCCTTCTCAGTAATCTGTTTAGGGTCCATGACCTGGCTACTGCTTTGCCTTACATCTAAAGATTCTGTCAGTCTCTTGAATAAATTCAGATGCAAAAAATTCAATTTGGGTTTCTCCCTCATCCCTTTTGGCTCCACACATAGAATTCTACATTATAAAAAGAATCTATCAAATATTCTGTAACTTTTCTATCTAAGGCATTGGATGTTGCAACCAGACTGATTCCCTTATGAGGTCCCAGGAGATGTTTCTTGCCCTGTAGAGTTGAAAATAGCTCCGAGTATGACTCAGGTAATGTCTTTTAATGATAATAGTTAACAGTTATGAAACCTACTGAAAGCTGTCAGCAGCTTATCATAATGTCAATATTATTACCCAGAGCCCGGACTGACACCAACCTACAGCCCTCTACTGTGCCTATTGTCTTGTTTATTATTTATCGTAATGCCTGCACTGTTTTGTGCACTTTATGCAGTCCTGGGTAGGTCTGTAGTCTAGTGTAGTTTTTGTGTTGTTTTTACGTAGTTCAGTGTAGTTTTTGTATTGTTTCATGTAGCACCATGGTCCTGAAAAACGTTGTCTTGTTTTTACTCTGTACTGTACAAGAAGTTATGGTTGAACTGACAATAAAAAGTGACCTGACTTGACTTAATTATTTTTAATTACTTAGTTCATTATTACTTTTATTATTATCTGATTATTATTTAGATAATTATTCAAATCACCTGTCCTACTGTTTTGCTATGTTTTACTAGAAGATGAAAGAAAGCAAATCTTGTCCGGTAATAAATGGGCTACCAATTCATTCTCAGCCCAAACTCATGCTGTTGTCTCCATATGAGTTTACCAACAATTTCTCAACAATACAGTACACAACTTATGGGTTAATTCTTTCCCAGATAATTGTTTTGGAATTTAAACAACGATTCAGAATGGAAGGATATCTGCTGTCTGCTATCACTCATGAAAGGAGAAGTGAAGCCATTGTCTTAAAATATCTTAATAGTGTTATAAGAACACTAAGATCTGAAAATGTACTCATAATACAGTGAATTCCAGTTAATTGGCCCATTGGCTAATCAGAACAGCTACTTATTTGAGACAACTCATAACGAACTAGAACTAATCGAGAATATAGTCGAGATTTCCTTCGTTAATTTGGGTCACTATGCTGTTTGATTGGGGCAACAATTGTTGAACAGTTTCTAACTAGCACCATAAACAAGATAAAATCTACAGATCAAAGGTCTCTAAGGTACATTTAGTGTCAGAGAAATGTATACAATATACATCCTGAAATGTGTTTTCTTCACAACCATCCACGAAAACAGAGGAGTGCCCCCAAACAATGAATGACAGTTAAATGTTAAAACCTCAATGTCCCCCCTCAGCTCCCCTCCTGTGTGTAAGCAGCAGCAAGCAACAATCCCCCCCCACTAGCAGAAAAAAAGCATCAGCACCTGCCACCAAGCACTCAAGCGTGAGCAAAACAACGACAAAGACACAGACTTGCAGTACTCCAAAGACTATTTGTTCACACAGTATTCGACATACCACAGGCTCTCTCTCTCTCCCTAAGAGGTGTCTCATTTCCCAGCGAGAGGGGAGGCATAACAAACAACTCACTGTTTTACAATGTTAAAAGTCCGTTGCATCACTTTTTCCGAGCTCTGTGCCCAAAGATCTCAGGTCTCTGGGCACACAGCCTTAGAGATCTTCCTTCTCCCATGACACACCGATCTTCTGCCCCGACACCAACCTTCGATCCGCCCATCTCCAGAGCTACGAGATCTTGGCCTTCCGAAGGCGAGCTGAGCTCTTAGGCCGAGTCCTTGGCGTGCCAAATAACGGCCAGTCGTGAAATCCCGAGAGCGGGTCCCATTCCTGCAAAGAACCGTTGTCAGCCTGTAACTCCAGGTCAGGGAGTTCAAAAGGGAAAAACAGAGAAATTAAAGATGGAAATAGAGCTGTTTCTGAAGATGCAAGCAGAGGAGTCGCCGTTAGATGCCATTAATCCTCCTAAGTTCCTCCAAGTAACACACACAAAATGTTGGAGGAACTCAGCAAGCTAGGCAGCATCTATGGAAAAGAGTGCAGATGAAGTTTTGGGCCGAGACTCTTTGGCAAGACTGAGGAGTACATTTAAAAGGTGGGGGGGGGGAGGGGAGATAGAAACACAAGATGATAGGTGAAACTTGGAGGGAGAGGGATGAAGTAAAGAGCTGGGAAGTTGATTGGTGAAAGAGTTATAAGGCTGTAGAAGGGGGGGAGTCTGATAGAAGAGGACAGAAGGCCATGGAAGAAAGAAAAGAGGGTAGGAACACCAGAGGGAGGCGATGGGCAGGCAAGGAAATAGGGTGAGAGAGAGAAAAGGGGATGGGAAATGGTGTGAGGGGGTCTTTAGTGGAATTTTGAGAAATTGATGTTCATGTCATCATGTTGGAGGCTACCCAGACAGACTATAAGGTGTTGTTCCTCCAACCTAAGTGTGGCCTACTCACTACAATGGAGGAGGCCATGGACAGACATATCGGAATGGGAATGGGAAGTGGAATTCAAATAGGTGGCCACTGTGAGATCCCACTTTTTCTGGCGGATAGAGGGTAGGTGATCAGCGAAGCGGTCTCCCAATCTACGGTGGGTCTCACCGATATACAGGGTGTCACACCAGGAGTACCAGACACAGTATATGACCCCCAACAGACGCACAGGTGAAGTGTCACCTCACGTGGTAGGACTGTTTGGGGCCCTGAATGGTAGTGAGGGAGGAGGTGTAGGGGCAGGTGAAGCACTTGTTCCGCTTGCAAGGATAAGTGTCAGAAGGGGGATCAGTGGAGAGGGGTGAATGGATAAGGGAATCGCATAGGGAACGATCCCTGTGAAAAGCAGAAAGGTGGGGAGGGAAAGATGTGCTTGGTGGTGGGATCCCATTGGAGATGGCGGAAGTTGTGCTGGACGTGGAGGTTAGTGGGGTGGTAGGTGAGAACAAGAGGAACCCTATCCCTGATAGGGTGGCGGGAGGATGGGGTGAGAGCAGACGTGTGTGAAATGGAAGAGGGCAGTGTTGATTGTGAAGGAAGAGAAGCCCCTTGCTTTGAAAAAGGAGGACACCTCCTTTGTTCTGGAATGAAAAGCCTCATCCTGAGAGCAGATGTGGCTGAGATGGAGGGACTGAGAGAAGGGAATGGCATTTTTACAAGTAGCAGGGTGGGACAAGGTATAGTCCAGGTGGCTGTGAGAGTCTGTGTGTTTGTAATAGACATCAGTAAATAAGCTGTCTCCAGTGACAGAGACAGAGAGATCAAGAAAGGAGAGGGAGGTGTTGGAAATGAACCAGATGAATTTGAGGGCAGGGTGGGAGTTGAAGGCAAAGTGGATGAAATTGACAAGTTCAGCATGGGTGCAAGAAGCAGCACTAATGCAGTTGTCAATGTAGCATTGGAAAAGCGTGGGATGGTCACCAGTATAGGCTTGGGACACAGACTGTTCCACGTAGCTGACAAACAGACATGCATACCTGGGACCAATGCAAGTGCCCATGGCAACACCTTTATTTTAAAGGAAGTGGGAGGAGGCAAAGGAGAAATTATTGAGAGCGTTGACAAATTCTGCTAGGTGGAGGGGAACTGGTTGGTTCTGGTGTCCAGAAGGAAATGGTGAGCTTTATGGTGGTGGATGGAGGTGTTTATGGACTGGGCATCCATAGTAAAAATAAGATGATATGGGCCAGGGAACTTGAAATCTTTGAAAAGATCCAGAGCATGTGAAGTGTCATGGACGTAGGTAGAAAGGGACTAAACTAGGGGGAATAAAACAGAGTCTAGGTATGCAGATAGGAGTTCAGTGGGGCAGGAACAAGCTGAAACAATGGGTCTTCCTGGACAAGCGGGTTTGTGGATCTTATGTACGGGTTAGAACTCGGAGGTGCGGGGTGCGGGAACTATGAGTTTGGTGGCAGTGGATGGGAGATCCCCAGATCGCCAGAGTCAGTAAGGTTGGTGATGGTGTGGGAGACAATTACCTGCTGTTCCTTAGTGGGGTCTTTTTCGAGGGGTAAGTAAGAGGAGGTGTCTGAGAGTTGGTGCTGGGACGCAGCAAGGTAGAGGTCAGTACACCAGACTACTGCAGCACCTTCCTTATCTGCAGATTTGACGGTGAGGTTAGGATTGGTGTGGAGGGAGTGGAGAGCAGAGCATTTAGAAGGAGTGAGGTTGGAATTGGAGACAGCTATCATCAGTCATGTGTACTTGCATGGCCATCAGACACAATACCATGCTTGAGCAAACAATTTTTAGATAGCAGCAGTTGTACTTTATACTTTATACTTCATTGTCGCCAAACAATTGATACTAGAATGTACAATCATCATAGCGATATTTGATTCTGCGCTTCCTGCTCCCTGGATTACAAATCGATAGTAAATATTAAAAATTTAAATTATAAATCATAAATAGAAAATAGAAAAATGGAAAGCAAAAAAAACCGAGATGCAGATCCAGATATTTGGAGGGTACAGCTCAGATCCGGGTCAGGATCCGTTCAGCAGTCTTATCACAGTTGGAAAGAAGCTGTTCCCAAATCTGGCTGTACGAGTCTTCAAGCTCCTGAGCCTTCTCCCGGAGGGAAGAGGGACGAAAGAGGGTGCTTGTGTTCAAAAAGCAGTGACTTTTGTCACTGATAGTTGGTGAGAAATAAGAAGTAAGACAATTTAGAACTGTTTTGCTCACTGCGGCTTTAAGCATTCAGGCTTGGAGATGCCAGAAATGGCCAGGAGCGCAAATAAAATGATTTCACTACTTTAACAGGTTAGAAACTATGGAGAAGTTTTATAGCACTGCAGTAGTATTGGTAGTGTTTTAGTTTGTTCTGTATTTTATTGAAATAAATAATTTGCTACTCATTTTGTCTTCTTTGTACCTTTTTAAATGTTTCCATGAAACTTTGGCTGATTGGGGCAGCCATTTAATTGGTCCAAAATGTACTGGTCCCGATATGTATCAGTTAACCGGAATCCACTGTAATTATCTATGCAAGAAATTGAACTTGAGCTTTGTTTTGATAATACAGTTAATGACCACAAACAATATTTGAAGCAGATCGCTGGCTTACACATCTTAGTCAAATTAATACAGCCTCCATGCCCAGGCAACATAACATGCTTTGCCACACAGAGCAACCTAGAAGCTAGATTATGAAAATAAACTAGCACAAAATATAAAAATGGATTGTAAAAGTTTTTATAATTATATAAAGCAGACAGGTTGGCTAAAGTGAACATAGGTCCCTTGGAGGACAAGAAGGTGAATTGATATTGGGTAATGAGGAAACGGCAGAGACTTTGAATGACTATTTTGTGTTGGTCTTCATGGTGGAGGACACGTCAAAGAGAGATGTTATGGAAGCGGTGGGTGGTGATTACCTTGATACAATGGCTATCACTAAAGAGATAGTGCTGAGCAAACTTGTGGGCCTGCCTCCTTGATCACTATGATCACTGCTTCCTTAGGGTTCCTTTACCTTAAGCTCGCTAATCAAATCTGGGTCATTATGTAACACAAAATCCAGAATTGCCATGGGGGGTGGGGGGGTGGGGCGACACTGATTTCCTAATCTACCTGCATATTGAAATTATCACAACATTGTCTTCTTTAACAATTGCTGGTGAACTCAGCAGGGCGGGCAGCATCTATGGGAAGAGGTACAGTCGACGTTTCGGGCCGAGACCCTTCCTTAGGACTAACATTAGTCCTGACGAAGGGTCTCAGCCCAAAACATCGACTGTACCTCTTCCTATAGATGCTACCTGGCCTGCTGTGTTCACCACCAATTTTTATGTGTGTTGCTTGAAATTCCAGCATCTGCAGATTTCCTCGTGTTATTGTCTTCTTTACATACCTGTTCTACCTCCCTTTGTAACTTGTAGTCCATATCCTGGCTACTGTTCGGAGGATTGTATGTAGGGTCAGGGTCTTTTTACCTTTACAGTTTATTAACTTTAGCCACAAGGATTCTACATCTTGCGATGCTATGTCCCCTCTTTCTCAGGATTTGATTTCATTTTTTACCAACAGATCCACCCCAACCCCTCTGCCTACCTGCCTATTCTTTCAATACAATGTGTATTCTTGAATGTTATATGCCCAACTATGATCTTCTTTCAGCCACAGCTCAGAGATTCCCACAATATCATACCTACCAATGTCTAATTGCACTACAAGATCATCTACCTTATTCTGTATACTGTGTGCTTTTAAATATAGCACTTTCAGTTCTGTATTTGTCACCTTTTTCAATTTTGTCCTGCTATAACACTGCAACCCATCCCACTGACTGGCAATTTTACCCTATCATCTACCTATCCTTCCTGCCAGTCTCACTACACACTCTGCGCTGTAAACCAGCATCCCTATCCTCAGACCCATCACTCCGGTTCCCATCCCTCTGCCAAATTAGTTTAAACCCTTCTCTATCACATTTAAAACAATGAGACCTCGGAAGTATGATCTGCTAGTCCTTTTTGAGTTTAACCTTCTGAAAGGACTAGATAGGGTGGATGTGGGGAGGATGTTTCCTATGATGGGAGGACCCAGAACTAAAGGGCACAGCCTCAAAACTGAGGGGTGATCTTTTAGAACAGAGGCATGGAGGAACTTTTTTGGTGAAAGAGTTGTAGATCAGTGGAATGCTCTGCCATAGACTGTGGCAGAGGCCAAGTCCTTGGATATATTTAGGTTGTTAGTTTCCCGAGCGGTTAGGGCATCAAAGGATATGGTGAGAAAGCAAATGTGTGGGTTTGTGGGATCTGGGATCAGTCATGATGGAATGGTAGAGCAGACTCAATGAGTTGACGCCCTAATTCTGCTCCTTTGTCTTATGGTCTTATGGTTTTAAGGACTGCAATTTTGTCCTATCATTAGCCTGTCCTTCCTCACAGTCTCACTACACACTGCATTTAGTTGTATACCAACTACCCTGTCCTCAGCCCTATCATTCTGGTTCCCATTACCTTGCCAAACTAGTTTAAACCCTCCCTAACAGCTCTAACAAACCTGCCCCCAAGGATATTGGTCCCTTGGGTTCCGGTGTAACCCATCCTTTTTGTATAGATCATACTGTACCTCCCCTAGAAGAGATCCGGAAATCCAGAAATCTGAAACCCTGCGCCACACCAATTCCTCAGCCATGCATTCATCTACAAAGTCATCCTATTCTTAACCTCATTGGTGCATGGCACAGGCAGCAATCCAGAGATGACTACTCCGGAGGTCCTTCTTTTCTGCTTTCTACCCAACTTCCAGTATTCTCTCTTCAGGACCTCCTATCCATGTTATTGGTACTAATAAATACTGTGGCTTCCAGCTATTCACCCTCCCCCTTTAGAATGTTGTGGACCCAATCCTAGACATTTCTGATCCTGGCAACTGGGAGGCAATATACTATCCGGGGTGTTTATCTCACATCCACAGAATCTGCTGTCTGCTCCTCTAGTTATGGAATCACCTATCTTTACTGCATTCCTCTCTCTCCCTTCCCTTCTGAGCCACAGAGGCAGACTCAGTACCAGACATTAGGTCTTCACCTGGTAGATCATACCTACAACAGTATCCTGTCAGGCTCACTGGCCTATAATTTCCTGATTTATTTTTAGAGCCTTTCTTAAACAACTATCCTCCAATCCTCTCGGACCTCACCTGTTGAGAAGGATGATTTAAATATCTCTGCTGGGGCCTGGCAATTATCATACTTACCTCCCGCAAGGACTGAGGGAACACTTTGTCAGGCCCTGAAGATTTATCCACACTAATTTGCCTCAGGACAGCAAACACATCGTCTTCACTGTAAACTGTATCAGGTCCATGAAGTTGATGCTGTTTTGCCTCACCTATATAGACTCTGTGTCCACCTCCTGAATAAACACAGATACAAAAAAATTATTTAAGATCCCCACATCTCTTTTGGCTGCATACATGCATTCCCATCTTGATATTCCAGAGGACAAGTATTGTCCCTTGCAATCCTTTTGCTCTTAACATATCAAGCAACACACATCAAAGTTGCTGGTGACGAAGGGTCTCGGCCCGAAACGTCGACTGTACCTCTTCCTAGAGATTCTGCCTGGCCTGCTGCGTTCACCAGCAACTTTGATGTGTGTTGCTTGAATTTCCAGCATCTGCAGAATTCCTCGTGTTTACGCTCTTAACGTATCTGTAGGATTTCTTAGGATTCTCCTTCACCTTGTCTTCTAGGGCAACCTCGTGTCTTCTATAACCCTCCTGATTTATTTCTTAAATGTTCTCTTGCATTTCTTGTACTCCATAAGCACCTCATTTATTTCTACCTGCCTATACCTGCTATACATCTCCTTTTTTTCCTTAATCAGATCCTCAAAAGCTTCTGAAAACCAAAGTTCCCTACACCTGTTTTCTTTCCCTTTTATTCCAACAGGCACATACAAGCTTTGTACTCTCCCACTTACCAAGTGCAATTTTGCAAGAAAACAGCCTGTCTCCATCCACACTTGCCAGATCATTTCCAATCCATCAAATCTGAATTTTCTCCAATTTGGAATCTCAACTTGCGAACCAGACCTCTCTTTTTACATATCTACTTTGAAACTAACGGCGTTGTGATCACTAGATGCAAAATGTTCCCCTATACCAACTTTTGTCATCTGCCCTGAATCATTCCCTCATAGCACACTGCGTATCACACATTCTGTCATTGGGACACGCACGTACTAAGTAAGGAAACCTTCCTGAACACATTTGACAAACTCATTCCCATCTAGTCCTTTTATGGTATGGGAGTCCCAGTCAATATGTGGAAAGTTAAAATCACCTACTATAACAAACCTGTTTCTTGCAACAGTCTGTGATCTCTCTGCAAAATTGTTCCTCTAAATCTCTCAGACTGTTGGGTGGTGTGTAATATAGCCCCATTAACATGGTCATACCTTTCTTATTTCTCAGTTCCACCTGTAACGCCTCACTAGATGAGTTCTTCAGTCTGTTCTGACTCTGCTCTGCCATGACGTTTTCCCTGTCTAGTCATGCTACCCCTCCTCCTGTAATCCTTCCTGCTCTGTCACATCTGAAACAACTGAACCCCAGAATATCAAGCTACAAGTCCTGCCCCTCCTGCAACCATGTCTCACTAGTGGCTGCAATATCATAATTCCAGGTGCTGATCCATGCCCTGAGCTCATCTGCTTTTCCTACATTACTCCTTGCATTGAAATATAGGCAGATCAGGACATTAGCCGCACCATGCTCAACCTTTTGGTTCCTGACTTTGTCTGCGGTCTTAACAATATCTGTCTCTACAACCTCTCCACTAACTGTTCTGGCAGTCTGGTTCCCATCACCTTGCAAACCTTTCTGCTAAGATATTAGCACCCTTCCAGTTCAAGTGCAAATTGTCTCTTATGTACAGATCCCACCTCCCTGAAAGAGAGGCCATTGATCCTAAAATCTGTCGTCTTCCCTCCTACACTAATTCTTTATCCACATGCTAAACTGCATAATCTTCCTATTTCTGGCCTCATTAACGTGTGGCTTGGATAGCAATCCTGAGATCGTAATGCTGGAGGTCCTGTCCATTAACATAGCACCCAACTCCCTGAACTTACTTTGCAGAACCTCGTCACCATTCCCATCCATGACTTGGTACCTGTGTGGACAATGACCTCTGCTTGTTCACCCTCCCACTTAAGAATGCTGAGGACTCGATCTGGGATGTCCTTTACCCTGGCACCCAGGAGCCAACATAGCCTCCTGAATGATACAGAATTCATCCAGTTCCATCTCCAACTCTTTAATGCAGAGTGTTGGAAGCTGCAGCTGGATGCACTTCTTGCAGGTGTAGTCAACACAGACACTAGAGATGTCCTTGCCTCCCTACATCTTGCAAGAGGAGCTTTCCACATAGCACTGGCTGCCTATTCCACTTCCCCCTCCTGACAGTCATGCAGGGTGACTTTGGGGTGATTACTGTACCTCCCTGTAGCTCCGATCAATCACTTCCTCATTTTCCCATATGAGCCGAAGGTCATCCAGTGACAGTTCCATTTCCTTAACACAGCCTCGATGGAGCTGCAGGTCAGTGTACTTCATGCAGATATAGTTATCAGGGAGACTGGAGGTCTTCAAAAATTCCCATATCTCATACAAGAATCATACCACTAACTCTAGACACTTCCTCTGCTGTCTACAAATGTTTATATTTCTTGGTTTATCAAAAGTCTTTGAGGAATAAAGGTTCAAATCACTAATAATTATTAAGTGACTGCAGACTTAAAGACGTCCATACTTTTGTCTTATGTTAAGTAACTGTTACCTGATGTTAAAACTGTAGATTATGATTGAATAGAAAACCATAATAATATGTAAAAACTAGGCTCTCATTTAAAATCCCTGGTGTATAAATTATTGTAATAGGGACAAATAAATTGTTGACTGGATAATGAGCAGGTTAAGTTGTTTTAACAAATACTGTCAATGATATATTATTATTCATAGAGCCATATAAAACTGCACTTGATAGGATTTGTTTATTCAAATTTCATACAGGAGGGTTTGAAAATGCTTTTTGAAATGTCATTAATAAAACATACCAGTATTTTTGAAATTGTGTTTTTTTTCCCAATTTCCACTCTTCTGATGTTACTAGCCCTCTCAATAATGTGGTTTCATGGATACCAGTCACGCTGTTGTATTTCAATGCACAGTCCCGTCATAGGCTAACTTGATGATAAGGGTTTTCTATTTAATAAAAAGCCAATTGGCATAAACTTAAATATTTGTAATGTTTTTTTAAAATCTTATAACTTTAAGGTCTTAAAATGATAACCTTTTTCTTATTTTAGGATCAATGATACTTATTTCAAAATGATAAAAGGTTATCATTTGGGCATTAAGATGGCAAGGCTTTATCCAAGGTTTTTCAATCACATTGGATAGAACCTTGCATCATTGGTCTAATTCAACTGAGCTGTTGATCACCATAAGCATTGAGGAGTATTCAGAGGATTACAAGTTCACAATGTGAAAGCAGAGCAAAACAAATACAGTTATTTTTGTAAAGTGAAATGGTGTATTTTGGGTTGGAGGTTATTACCACTGGTTTAAAACCAGTGAGGGAAAAGGTTTAAAACCATCATCGATATGCCAGAGCCTGAAAATATAGCAGAGCGAAGATGATCCCTAGAGGGAATGCAGTATAACAGATAATTCCTTCCATAGCTTTAATGTTGCTTCAACCATCACTTCTTCAAGAAAGAACATGAAATAGATGTGTGGAAAATGGCACATATGATCAATGCAAGAAGAAGTTAACTAGTGAAGTCTTTCTCACCTGAAGGCCTGAAGACCTGCGCTGATCAGCTGACTCCATCTTTACATGGATCTTCAATAGATCACTGGAGCTGTGTGAAGTCCCTCATTGCTTCAAGCGCTCTATTATCATTCCAGTCTCTAAGAAACCCACTATCAAGGGACTAAATAACTACAGGCCTGTTGGCTTGACATCTGTGGTAATGAAGTCCTTTGAGAGACTAGTGTTGGCTCACCTGAAGGACATCACAGGCCCCCTGCTGGACTCCCTGCAGTTTGCTTATCGGGCAAATAGGTCAGTGGATGATGCAGTCAACATGGGACTGCATTACATACTACAACACCTCGACAACCCAGGGACTTCTGCGAGGGTCCTGTTTGTTGTCTTCAGCTCGGCGTTCAACACCATCATCCCAGAAATCCTCCACTCCAAACTCACCCAGCTCACTGTCTCCCCCGCCATCTGTCACTGAATCACAAGCTTCCTGACTGACAGGGTGCAGCGTGTGAGGCTGGGGAGCATCATTTCTAGCACCCAGACAATCAGTACCGGTGCCCCCCAGGGATGTGTGCTCTCCCCACTGCTCTTCTCCCTTTACACTAATGACTGCACCTCACAGGATCCATCTGTTCAACTCCTGAAGTTTGCAGATGACACAACTGTCATTGGCCTTATCCAAGACAGTGTTGAGTCTGTGTACAGATGGGTGGTGGAACGGCTGGCCCTCTGGTGTGGTCAGAACAATCTGGAGCTAAATACACTCAAGACTGTGGAGATGACAGTGGACTTCAGGAGGAGCCCCCCAGTACTCCCCCCACTCACTACACTCAACAGTATTGTGTCTGCTGTGGAGACCTTCAGGTTTCTGGGTGTCACAGTCTCCCAGGACCTGAAATGGACATCCAACGCGGACACTCTTATCAAAAAGGCTCAGCAGAGGTTGTATTTCCTGCATCAACTCAGGAAGTACAACCTGCCTCAGGAGCTGCTGATTCAATTCTATTCAGGAATAATCCAGTCTGTTCTCTGTTCGTCCATCACTGTCTGGTTTGGATCAGCTACCAAACAAGACAAGAATAGACTCCAAAGAACCATTAGGGCTGCGGAAAGGATTATTGGTGTGAAGCTGCCCTTGATCCAGGATTTATATCATCTAGAGTCAGGAAGTGAGCAAGCAGCATCATTGTAGACCCATCACACCCTGGACATCACCTGTTCCAACTCCTTCCTTCTGGTAGGTGCTTTAGATCACTGTATGCCAGGACAAATAGGTACAAGAACAGTTTCTTTCCGTATGACATCAGTCTTACGAACACTTGAATTTTAGTCTATTATAAGCCAAGTCCACCTGTACATACACAGGTATACCTCATTGTATATAGTTCACGATTACTTGCACTATTGTTTTGTTTGCTTGTTGATTCTGTACAGCGAGAGCTCAGGGAAACCGGCACCAAATTTCCTGTACGTGTCCACATACTTGGCGATAAAAAAGGATTCTGATTCTGATTCTGATGCTTCACTCAAGTTGCATTTGACCGATGCTCTATCAAAAGCACTCTATGAATTTTGCTAGGCAGATACTTTAGTAGAAAAGCATATATCACAACTTCTGATATAAGGCCTCCCCATCAGCCATACCTATTATGGCAACATCAAAAGTGCAAGGTGAGCAATGCTTCTGTCACCATGTGACTGTACAATAAAATACAATAGTTCTGAGGAGAGTGATTCATGGACTACATGAACTCTCAAGTTGGAAGTGAAATGTGATCCACACATTAAATTACTTTCCCAGTAATTAGCTGAAGTCATAAACAAAGCTCAAAAAGCAGTGTTGAAAATATGAATGAGCAAAGACTGAAAGGATGGACTGAAATTGACCTTTAGGCTGACCATTTCACAATTGGAGCAATGAATTGTCATGTGAGTAGGTGTGTATTGAGTGGATTCATAAAGTGGTAATATCTACAGTTTAGAGAAAACGATTTTGGACGAGCTTCATAATGAGCACACAGGAATTATTACTGTGGCAGGAGGTGCAAGAGGCTTGATTTACCAGCAAATCATAAACACAAGAGATTCTACTGATGCTGGAAATCCTAAGAAACACACAGAAAATGCTGGAGGAACTCAGCAGGACAGACAGTAACTATAAATAAACAAGTCTTAATGAAGGGCCTCAGCCTGAAACATCAAGTTTATTTAATTTCCATTGATGCTGCCTGACCTGCTGAATTCCTGCAACATCTTGTGTGTGTTGATATACCACCTCTCCTTAGCCTCAAATAAGCAGATGCAGTGTTTCCAAAGATGTAAGAGCAACCTAATATTACTTTTGAATCTCCTCCATCGAGCGGAACTTGACCTCACTCTTACTAATTTCTCTCTTGGCTCCTCCCACTTCCCTCAAACAAAAGGTGTAGCCATGGGTATTTGCATTGGTCTCAGCTATGCCTGCCTTTTTGTTGGCTATGTGGAACAGTCTATGCTCCAAGACTAAACTGGTGCCTGTTCCCACTTTTCCTACACTACATCGACGACTGCATTGCTACTGCTTCCTGCAGCCATGTGGAGTTCGTCAACTACATAAACTTCGCCCCCAATTTCCACCCTGCCCACAAATTTACCTGGTCCATTTCTAAACCTCCTTCCCCTTTCTCGATCTCTCTGGAGACAACTTATCTATTGATGTCTATTATAAACCCATGCACTCTCACAGCTACCTGGACTATAACTCCCCCAACCCCGTTACCTGTAAAAATGCCATCCGCTTCTCTCAATTCCTCCATCTCTGCCTCATGGGCCCTCAGGTTAAGGCTTTTCATTCCAGAATGAAGGAGATGTCCTCCTTTTTCAAAGAAAGGGGCTTCCTTCCTCCATCAACAAGTCTGCACTCAACCTCATCTTTTCCATTTCACACGTCTGCTCATACCCCACCCTCCTGCTACCCTACTACGGATAGGGTTCCTCTTGTTCTCATTTTTCATTTTAAAAATCTTTTTTATTAATTATTATTAAAGATCAACAAAAATATTAAGGTAATCAAGTCAACGTGTCAATACGTACAATGAAGACTTAAATTACCAAATAACTGGTTAACAAAACTAAACAATATATCAATAATAATAATAAAAAATAAAGTGTTAAGAATACTTTTTGAGGGAAAAAAAGAAGGGAAAAAAGAGAACCCCTACTAGCTACTAACCCCTACTCACTTACCACCCCACTAGCCTTCGCGGCCAGCACATAATTCTTCTCGGTAGCTTCCACCATTTCGAATGGGATCCCACCACCAAGCACATCTTTCCTTCCCCCAACTTTCTGCTTTCTGCAGGGATCGCTAGCTACACGACTCCCTTGTCCATTCATACCTCCCACTGATCTCCCTCCTGGCACTTATCCTTTCATGTGGAACAAATGCTACACCAGCCCCTACACCTCCTCCCTCACTACCATTCAGGGCCCTAAAACAGTCCTTCCAGATGAGGCAACACTTCACCTGTGAGTCCTTTGGGGTCATACACTGTGTCCGGTGCTCCCGGCGTGGCCTCCTGTACATCGGAGAGGCCCGATGTAGATTGGGAGACCGCTTCATCGAGCACCTACGTTCCATCTGCCAGAAGAAGCAGGATCTCTCAGTGGCCACCCATTCCTATTCCGATATGTCTATCCATGGCCTCCTCTACTGTCATGATGAGGCCACACTTAGGATAGAGGAACTACACCTTATATTCCGTCTAGGTAGCCTCCATCCTGATTGCATGAGCATTGATTTCTCGAACTTCGGTTAACACTCCCCCACCCCCTTCCTGCACCATTCCCCATCCCCTTTTCCTTCTCTCACCTTATCTCCTTGTCTGCCCACTGACTCCCTCTGGTGCTCCTCTCTCTCTTTCATGGATTTCTGTCATCTCCGATAAGATACCCCCTTTTCCAGCCCTGTATTTCTTTCTCCAATCAATTTTTCAGTACTTTACTTTACCCATCCCCCTCCTGGTTTCACCTATAACCTTATGCTTCTCCCTCCCCTCCCCCCACCTTTTAAATCTACTTCTCATCTCTTTTTTTTCTCCAGCCCTGCTGAAGGGTTTTGGCCTAAAACATCAACTGTACTCTTTTCCATAGATGCTGCCTGGCTTACTGAGTTCCTCCAGCATTTTGTGTGTGTTGCTTGGATTTCCAGCATCTGCAGATTGTCTCTTGTTTCTTTTTGAATCATTGTAATGGCATACTAAGCCTATTCAGAGGTAAATGGAAATGTTTGTGTACAAGGCGACTGATAGTCAATCAAAGTGAATTGAAATTAAACACATTCATTCATATACAAATGCCAAACTTACTTTAGATGCGATGAAGTCTATATGTACACGTCCTACTGTATTCAAAGAGCTCATTTTCAACAACAATCCCCAGTTCTGATTAATTCTCTTTGGACATTTTATGGGGTGCAGTGGTAACAAACTAACTCATGTTCTTTCATGCCATCTGGCTTCGGATAGAATGGCTGAGAGGGTAATCACAGTAGTTAACGAAAGTCTCAAGAAGCAAGTATTGCAAGGATATACAAAACTCAAAGTTCAAAGTTCAAAACTCAGCATGAGAAATCATAGGGGTAGCTTCTTGGTTCAGAACACTCCTTACATTACTATGGGAAATACAGCATGGAACTTGATGAAAACTGAGAACAGGTCTTGTTTCAAGCAAATTTAGCTTCTGTAAGTTGAATAGAAGCAGCTGAGTCTCAATGACACTAAGCAGAGGAATCTGTGTGCAAGATAAAAAGCACTGTTTCTAGCCTACCTAACAAGTTGGTATCACAGAAGAAAATACCAAAGTAAAGACTAACAGAACCAAAAATACTTGATTGAAGATGCTAACAGAACTTAGTGTTTTTGTGGATGAAATCATAGTTACTATAGATAAACCCAGTCTGCATGATTAACCAATTTACCACAAAACTGTTTGTGTTGGACTTTAGAAAGCAACAAATCAAACCTAGACAAGTCTGTCAGAAATGGAGCAGCTCTCCACATTGAAATGCAGAATCAATAGTCCAAAAATCGATTTAATATCAAAACAAGGAAGTAAATCAGAAAGTGTTTGAAAACCAGTTACTAGACTAGTTCTTGTCCATTAAATGTGTGTATTAATAAACTACCTGTATCTCATCTTTGAAAACTTAAAGCAGGATTGACAAAGTATTTTCCCTTTTTTAAAAAAGGAGAATCAGCCTATAGTATTTTTAATAAATGATATACTGTTTCCACGTGCATTCATTCTGTGTATATACAGTACAGACTGCAGGAAGGGCCTGAAGTCTCTCAGATCAGCACAGAACGTGATAATGAGAGATGAACAAGAAGGAAAAGGGTCAGTTCAAGCTGCAGGTGAATCCCAGTTAATCCCTATCTGAATGAACTTCCAAACTGAATTCTCCTACAATTGCTGAAGAAATTGGTATTGTTGTGTCTGTGCAACTACATATCAATTAAATAAAAAACATGCATATGGAAGGTGGCTTTAATGGGTGTATTTACATTGCAGCGAGAGAGAGAGAGAGAGAGAGAGAGAGAACAGCACATATACATAGACAATGGATCAATGCGTATACGTAGACAACAGATGAATACACATGCATAGACAACAGTCCATATGTAGTGCTAAGTGAGGTCATTGCTCTAAAAGAAATCGATCCATACATTACACTTCCTCCCTCTTTAGATTATGTGAATGGCTCTGGCCTTCCCTTTCTTGATCACAGGGACGATGGGCATTGCCCAAGCACTCCACTCAACCTTGGAGAGAATTCCAAACACCTCTAAGCTCTGAGGTTCAGCATCCACTTTAGGACATAGTGAGTAAGGCACTGGACATGCGTTATGGAATCTTGATGTTGCTACTTCATCCAGTAAAATTCTGGCCTTCATGCCTTTGAGTTTAATACCCTTCTCAAACACCCTCTCTTTAGCATTAAGTAGCTGTGACAGTCTGTGGTTAGTGCTACCATTTGGGCCGCAGTTGCCTGTTGATGACACATTGAGAGCTTTGATCGAGTGCCAGTCTAGTTGGATTTTTCTCAAACATTCATATCTGAAAAGTGCTGGGCCCCCCCCCCCCCACTTTACAATACATACAGCTCTAACTGTTGTGTTTGGCCTCCATTTGTCACATTCACTTTCAGTTTGCCTTTGGGAGACACATTTTCACCTGTGTAGGTCTTCTCTAATGGTAGCTTAGAAAACAGTCTATTGTGGTCAGTCTCTGAAATTATAGGTAAAGCTGACCCTGTGTCTAGTTCCATTTTCAGTTTTACGCCAGGCACATTTATTGTGATCAACATGATATTGTGATCTGCATCAGTAAATACTATGCAGTTCTAGGCATGACAGCTCACCTTTGTCAGACTCTGTGTTGACTGATTCAGTTTCACATTTGGTCACTTCATGCACTTGCGTTTGAAACTTTTCACTCGGCTGTGCTTTTTGTCTGCCTTGCAGACTCTCACTTTATGACCTTGACTGTGGTACTTTCCGCAAACTTTCTCTATGAACCAACAGTCATTTGCATCATGGAAGGATTTGCCACATTGATAACATTTTTGGCCTTTTGCGCCATTCAGGGACAATTTGTGCATTTCACATTCTAATCTCTTTTTCTGTAGATCTGCTGCATCCCTTGCTGCAGTCTCTAACAATATTGCAATGGTCAATGCCCATTCTAAGTTTAGGTCTCTTTTTGACAGTCGCCTCTTTTGAGTGTTTTGATTATGCATGCCACATACGAGCCTGTCCCTTAATACATCAGAAAGTCCATCTCTAAAGTCATGGCACTGGGAAAGTTTGCATACTTCTGCAATGTATTCAAAAATGCTTTCATCCTACTGCCTGGCCTGCTGTGTTCCTCTAGCATTTTGTGCCTGTTGCTTGGATTTCCAGCATCTGTAGATTTTCTTTAGCTTTCATCCTTTGACTGGTTCCTTTTGTAAAATCTAAATCTCTCAGCTATTACCAACGGTTCAGGGCTGAAGTGATCTTATAAAATTGTAACAGTTTTGTTGAACACCTTGCTTGCTGGCTTTTCAGGGGTTACTATATAGTGTAAAAGACTGTCCGTCTTAGCATCCATTAAGCTATGAAGAGTGGGGGCATTCTTTTGCTCATCCACATCGTTCACTTTACAATATAGTTCAACCCTCTTGATATACAACTCCCAGCCTTTATTAGCACTACTAAATTCATCAACTTTCCCCACTAAAGCCAACACCACGTTTCACTGTGTATTATGCAGCTATTCACACGTCCCTTTCTTAACGTTCATGACAGCCTACTCTGTACTGTTTAACTCTTTCCTCTCGCTGTTTCGTTCCGTAACTGTTGGTGCAGATAATGATATTTTCTGTCATTCAGGTTCGTATTCATCACCAATTTGTTGTGTCTGTGCAACTACATATCAATTAAATAAAAACACGCACATGGGTGATGACTTTAAGGGTGTATGCACATTGCATCGAGAGGGAGAGAGAGAGAGAAAGAAAGAGAGAGAGAGAACAAGGTACATGTATAGCCAACAGCCATTACTCTAAAAGAAATACATCCATTCATTACAGTTATTGCTGCTTTTCTTGGATTTGCAGCCTGTCAAAATGTGATCATTGTATTGGCATCTGAAACACTTGGCTATTCCAAACTGATATAACTGTGGAATTTAATTCCATTAGAATAGTACCAACTGATAGCAAATGGTTGGCACTAGTACTCTGGATTTTCATTTGGATCCTTGTACTTTGCTACAGCACTCTACTGAGAAATGGGATTATATCAGTCACCAATGGTGGACAAGATTCTCTGGTATTCTTGGTTACCACTTTTATTGATACAATAATTTTGCATGTAAGTTCAAAATGTCATGTTTTCCATGATTAATATTTTAGATTAAATCTATTCATCAATAAGGGCATTCACATAATGTACACACTGCATAAGGTTTAATTCTGCAAATGTACTAAAATTGCAATGCATGGATAAATTTATTTAATGTAACAATTTATTTGCTATTTGCTTCACTCTGATTCCACTTCCTTGTCCCTAGCCTATAGCTTTCAGCGATTTCTAATGGTTTTAGATTGAAAGAAACTGCCATTTCTGCACAACTTCAATCAATATGCATGGTAGAAGAAAATCTGCCAGCACATCGGATGTTTCTGGCCCAAGTTCCATCAGGAACATTGATATGTGCTCCCACAACATTTATTTCATCAAAATATTACTCACTTCAAAAGGTTATGCCCAATTATTTGACACTTTTGTTATTCAAACTTTGGTCATGCACCTTATGTTTCCTAATATTGCTGCCATTTTACCCCATGTTTGTGATATTCCAATACATTGTCCCCACCACTGTGACTTGCCTAGTTATGTGTTCTTGTCAGCGTATGTTGAAGCCCACAAAAAGTAGTATTCTGTGAAATGATCACAGTAAAATACCATGAATAATCACTTAAAGTGCAACAAACTGTGCCTGCCAACTAAGTGTCAACGATATCCTTCAATAATCCGAAAGGAAAACAACTCATTTTTCTCATTCTTTTTCCCCATTTATAATGGATTCAATATACATATCCCTAAAAGAGGCAGTAGCATATTTTCAAAGCAGAACATTTTGTGGAATCCTTCAGTATTGATATTCTTCTGGCAAAAACTTCTGTTGATCTAAAATCGTTTACTTAACCATAATTATAGCTTAGCTAACATTTTGGCCCTGGAATAAAAACTAACTGTTTCTCTGGGACTGTGAAATTCAAAGCATCATCCGTTCGTTATGTGCCTTGTCATGTGATGTGGGCGATCATGGTCTGTCTATCACCATGATTGTTCTTGGCAAATTTTTCTGCAGAAGCGGTTTTCCATTGCCTTCTTCTGAACAGTTTATTTACATGATGGGTTACCCCAGCCATTATCAATACACTTCAAAGATTGCCTGCAAAAGCAAGATTGGTGATATACACCAGCTTATAATATGACCATCTACCACCTGCTCCCATGGCTTCACATGACATTGATTGGGGGACTAAGCAGGTGCCACACTTTGCCAAAGAGCGACCTTGGGCTAGTAGAAGGAAGGAGTGCCTTACACTTCATGCTTCAGATTGGGGTTCAGACGTATCTCCACCCCGACACCTCATTTCAAAACATAAAGGATTTAAAACAATGTTTTTTATAAAGCTATTAGAATATTTCAGCTTCACTTTAATGATATGTTTGATCTAATTTTATTTTACACAGTTATAACAGTAATTAAAATATCTCCAGGTTAGTTTCTACAAGCATGGTTCAGTAGGATTGACTGCTCAGCCATCTTGATGACTTCACTGTTCCTAAATGTCACGGATCCATCTTGAAGAATTAGTTGTCAACAAAGTGTGTTGGAAAATAAGAAATCTGTACCACAGGAATCCCTTCACCAATGACAAAAAAAAATCCAGAGAGATTTCACAATGGAGAAATGGACATTTTCTGAAAGCTAAAGCTTACCTTTCTTGTTTACAAGATTTGTTTTTCTCTCTCTCTCTACACACTGGCGTTTGATAGTCTTCATTTGCTTTAATGGGCTCTATTGTGTTTCTTCGTTTTGTGGCTGCCTGTAAGGAGACGAATCTCAAGGTTGTATAAAGCATACATTGATAATAAAAGTACTTTGAACTTTGAACTTGAAGAAGAGAGGGTATGCATAAGAAAAGATAGAATAGGTGAATCTGAAGCAAGAGAGGAAAGGTCCATTTATAGGTGATATTCCCATAGTGAGTTTAAGGGCATCCCACTACTTTAAGAAGGCATTAGAATCTAACAATACCAATGCTAAACAGTTTGCTGTACTCACAAACATCTCTTGTCATTATATGTCCCACCCAGCCATTTAGCATTGAAAAGTGCCTTCTTTCACATCAAAGGTTTCTAGTACTAAAGCTCTTTTTTCTAGTGTCAGCTTTCAAGATTTGGTCATATATTGAACTTTTGTTGGAAGGAAAAAGCGTTATATAAAGGTAGGATCAATTGTACTATATCTAGACAATGACTTTATTGAAGGAATATCTCTTCTTCAATACAGTAAAAATGAAATTCCACTCATCATTGTCTCATATCCCTTGTTAAAGAGCTGCCTAGGAAATCTCTTCAGATTTACTGGGTTATTTGGTACAGATAATCTA